>NC_044987.1:34283181-35549043 GCF_008728515.1 Papio anubis | reverse complement strand
TTCCTTCCTTCCTTCCTTCCTTCCTTCCTTCCTTCCTTCCTTCCTTCCTTCCTTCCCTCCCTCCCTCCCTCCCTCCCTCCCTCCCCTCCCTTCTCTTTCTCTCTCTCTCTCTCTCTTCATTTCTTTCTTTCTTGACAAAGTCTCACTCTGTCACCAGGCTGGAGTGTGGTGGCTGATCTTGGCTCACTGCAACCTCTACTCCCAGGTTCCAAGCGATTCTTCAGCCTCAGCCTCCCGAGTAGCTGGGACTACAGCTGTGCACCACCACGCCCAGCTGATTTTTTTTTTTTTTTTAAAGATGGAGTCTCACTCTTGTTGCCCAGGCTGGAGTTCAGTGGCACGATCTCAGCTCACTGCAACCTCCACCTCCTGGGTTCAAGCAATTCTCCTGCCTCAGCCTCCTGAGTAGTTGGGATTACAGGCACTCACCACCATGCCTGGCTTATTTTTGTATTTTTAGTAAAGATGGGGTTTCACCATCTTGGCCAGGCTGGTCTCAAACTTCTGACCTCATGATCCACCCGCTTCAGCCTCCCAAAGTGCTGGGATTACAAGTGTGAGCCACTGCATCTGGCCAATTTTCGTATTTTTTTTTTTTAGTAGAGAAGGGGTTTCATTATGTTGGCCAGGATGGTCTCAATCTCTTGACCTCATGATCCACCTGCCGTGGACTCCCAAAGTGCTGGGATTACAGGCGTGAGCCACTGTGCCCGGCCTGTCCTCTCTTATATTCCTGAGCAGTGGTTGGTAGTTCTCCTTGAAGAGGCCCTTCACATTCCTTGTTAGCTGTATTCCTAGGTATTTTATTCTCTTGGTAGCTACGGTGAATGGGAGTTCATTTATGACTTGGCTCCCTGCTTGTCTGTTGTTGGTGTATAGGAATGCTTGTGATTTTTGCAAATTGATTTTGTATCCTGAGACTTTGCTGAAGTTGCTTATCAGCTTGAGGAGTTTTGAGGCTGAGACAATGGGGTTTTCTAAATATAGAATAATGTCATCTGCAAACAGAGAGAATTGGACTTCCTCTCTTCCTATTTGAATACCTTTATTTCTTTCTGTTGCCTGATTGCCCTGGCCAGAGCTTCCAATACTATGTTAAATAGGGGCAATAAGATAAGGCATTCTTGTCTTGTGCCCGTTTTCCAAGGGAATCCTTCCAGTTTTTACCCATTCAGTATGATATTTGCTGTGTGTTTGTCATAAATAGTTTTTATTATTTTGAGATATGTTTCATCTATGCCTAGTTTATTGAGAGATTTTAACATGAAAGCACGTTGAATTTTATTGAAGGGGTTTTTGCATCTATTGAAATAATCATGTGGTTTTTTTCATTGATTCTGTTTATGTGATGAGTTATATTTATTGATATGTGTATGTTGAACCAGTCTTGCATTCCTGGGATGAAGCCAACTTGATCATGATGGATAAGCTTGTTGATGTGCTGCTGGATTCATTTTGCCAGTATTTTATTCAGGATTTTCGCATCAATGTTCATCAAGGATATTGGCCTGAAGTTTTCTTTTTTTGTTGTGTCTCTTACAGGTTTTGGTATCAGGATGATTTTGGTCTCATAAAATGAGTTAGGAAGGAGTCTCTCCTTTTAAATTGTTTGGAATCATTTCAGAAGGAATGGTACCAGCTCCTCTTTGTACCTCTGGTAGAATTCGGCCGTGAATCCCTCTGGTCCTGGGCTTTTCTTGGTTGGTAGGCCATTAATTACTTCCTTGATTTCATAACTTGTTATTGGTCTATTCATAGATTCGACTTCTTTCTGATTTAGTCTTGGGAGGGTGTATGTGTCCAGAAATTTATCCATTTCTTCTAGATTTTCTAGTGTATTTGAGTAGAGGTGTTTATAATATTCTCTGACAGCAGTTTGTATTTCTGTGGGGTAATTCATAATATCCCCTTTAAGATTTTTGTATTGTGTCTTTTTGATTCTTCTCTTTTTCTTCTTTATTAGTCTAGCTTGCAGTCTATCTATTTTGTTAATTAAAAAAAAAAAAAAAACAACAAAAAAACGGCTCCTGGATTCATTGATATTTTGGAAGGTTTTCTTTTGTCCTTCAGTTCTGCACTAATCTTAGTTATTTCTTGTCCTCTGCTAGCTTTTCGATTTGTTTGTTCTTGGTTCTCTAGCTCTTTTAATTGTGATGTTAGGGTGTTGATTTGAGATCTTTCTAGCTTTCTGATGTGGACATTTAGCCAGGATTTTAAATGAATCCTGGGTCCCCTGGATTTTTTATTTGTCTGAAACTAAAGCTTACAGCTCAGTTGACACTTTTTGAAATATCAATGTTGTTGAATATCTTATAAACTTAGAATCCAGGTTCAAAATTATTTTATTTGTGTTAATCTAGGACATAAGTATATTATATATTGCTTAATCTGTTCTGAAGGTGTAATCTAAAAAAACTGTACAAACTTTTTGCAAAACTGGAGTCAATATTTTTCCTAACACTTGAGAAAGAAATTTAAAATTCAATATTCTTAATGAGGAAAAATATAATAATTAGACAGCAGCTATCAGATGAAATCTTGTCAATTTATGAAAATCTGTATCTAAATATTTTGTAGTTGCCTGGATTGGGGAAAAAATTCTACCTTTGTAATAAAAGTATACAGTGTTGGCAGAAAATTTTTGCATTTCCTGCATAGCCACACAAGCTTTCATGTTGTTGTTTTCTTTGGCTTTATGCTAATTTTAAGAAAATTCATGTAAGAAAATAGACCTACCTATAGTAAGTTTGACTACAAAAACACTTTGCTAGAAGAAATAAGAAAAAAAAGAAAAGAAAGAAAAAATAAGAAAGATAGGTATGTAGATTATTTGCAGTTGTAGAAAATTGTTCTTTTTGCATTATTTGTATTAGTATAATTGCATAAAACACACTAAAGTATGTAAACTAATAGAAAGTCACATACTTTTATAACTTTCTTTAGTTTCAGAAACTGAATCTTTAAAGAAACAGTAAAATATGTTTTCTCTAATACAATAACAATCATTGCTGCATACAACAAATAGGATACTAGTAAAAATAATGGTTGCTAGACTTATTTCAAAGACCCACAGTAAAGTTAAGGTTTATTAGTCAAGTGACAAAGAGAAAGAATAAAATATACAGACAAACTTTTGAAGAAGGAAGATTTTAGAATAAATAGAAAAATAAATTTTATTCAGTAAAGCTTTATTAAACTTGTCAAAATAAACAGTGGAATTTGAAACACCTGCTTTAACTCTTAAATAAATATATTTTAATATTTTAACAATATATTTACATAGTCCTGAAGTGATTGATTCAAAGTCTCCTATTTCCTATGTTTTGCATTTCAAAGTAATAAGGTTTCATTCTATGATACTCATAATGGCAGCAACAACAAATACTGTCTTTGAAATATAACAACATGGGTGCAGAAAATGTCTAATGAAAAATTGCAAATAAAAATTATGTCCTAGAATATAAACTAATGGACAATTCAATGAATATAACTGAAAGCAGCATGCCAGAGAATAAACTCTATTTTCATAATCTTTGATCATGTTTTCCAGTATAGTTTGCTACCTATTCCCACATCAATTATTTTTCTCCTTTTCAAGTGAAACATTCAGCATAACCTGAAAGATTAATTATATTTAACGTCTCTATTGTCATCTTGCAAAATTGTTCATTTAAACGGGGTTTAGTGAATAGTCATCAAAAGCCTATATCCAAAAAGTTCCTCTATAATATGTATGGATAGAATCTGCTTTGCTTTTGGTGTTGGTTTCTATTTTTGCTGAAAAATATATTTAAACTGATAGCAGGAATGTAGCTAATAAAAGTTGTAGACTTACATGATTAATGGCTAAAGATTAAAATACTTCAACATTGGGGACCAATTAAAGCATGGGGAAGCCCTAATGGATTTTTATCCCTTTTAAAAATGTATTTTTACTGTTTGTATTTAAGGTATACCACATGATGTTTGGTTATACACATACATAGTAAAGAAATCACTGCTCTCAAGCAAATTAGCATATTTATCACCTCCATAGGTGCTTGTGTGTGTGTGTGTGTGTGTGCGTGCGCGCGTGCTTGGGTAAGAGCTTCCAAAATCCACACTCACATCACACTTCCTGTATACAATATTATTCCACATTGTCACAAGGAAAGTATTTTATTCTCTATTAAGACTGAATAATATTTCACTTTTATATATATGTTACAATTTTTTATCCATAAATTCATCAATGAACACTTAAGTTGTTTTCATATGTTGACTATTTTGAATAACACTGCAATGAACATGGGAATGCAGTTACTTCTATGAGGTGCTAATTTAATTTTCTTTGGGTATACACTGAGAAAATAGATTTCTGGGTCATATGATGGTTCTATTTTTAATTTTTTGAGGAATTTTCATACTGCTTTTCATAATGGCTGTACCAATTTTATTCCCACCAATAGTGTGCCAGGATTCCCTTTCCTCCACATCCTTACCAGAACTTGTTATTTCTTATCTTTTTCATAATAGCTGACCTAGGCCAGGCGCTGTGGCTCATACCTATAATCCCAGCACTTTGGGAGGCTCACTTGAACCCAGGAGTTTAAGACCAGACTGTGCAGCAAGGTGACACCCCATCTGTATTAGTCAGGGTTCTCTAAAGGGACAGAACTAATAGTATAGATAAATACATGAAGGGTAGTTTATTAGGAGATTTGACTTACAAGCACAAGATGAAGTTCCACAATAGACCGTCTGGAAGCTGAGGAGCAAAGAAGCCAGTCCAAGTCCCAAAATCTCAAAAGTAGGGAAGCTAGCTGTTCAGCCTTCAACCTGTGTTTGAACATCTGAGAGTCCCTGGCAAACCACTGGTGTAGGCCCAAAATAAAAATAGCTAACGAACTTGGAGTCCAGTGTTCAAGGACAGAAAGCATCCAGCATAGAAGAAAGATGGAGAACAGAAGGCTCAGCAAGTTGCTCTGCCTGCTTTTATTCTAAGCACACTGGCAGCTGATTGGATGATGCCCACCCAGATTAAGGGTGGGTCTGCCTTTCCCAATCCACTGACTCAAATATTAATCTCCTTTGCCAACACTTTCACACACACACCCAGAAACAATACTTTGCACTCTTCAATACAATCAAGTTGACTGACACTCAATATTAACTATCACACCATCTCTACAAAAAATTCAAAAATTAGCCAGGCGTGGTGGTGTGCAACTGTAATGCCAGCTACTCAGAAGTCTGAGGTGGAAGGATCACTTGAAACTGGGACGCAGAATTTGCAGTAAGCCAAGATTGCATCACTGCACTTCAGCCTGGACAGCAGAGCAAGACTATATCACAATAATAACAACAATATTATCTGATCTAACAGGTGTAAGATGATATAGCATTGTGATTTTGATTTGCATTTCCCTGATGATTATTGATATTAAACACATTTCATATATCTGTTGGTCATTTGTATGTCTTCTTTGTGAAAAAAAAAATTCTAATCACTTCCTTTTTCCATTTTGTAATAGGATTGTTTCTTTTCTGATGTGAGCTGCATGAGTTTCTTATGTCTTTTACATATTAACCCCTTATCAAATATTTGGTCTCACCACTTCCATCCAACATAGTACTAGCAAGAGCAATCAGACAAGAAAAAAAAAGACATTCAAATTGAAAAGAACAAAACTTAAATTTATTTCTGTTGCAGATGACATAATCTTCTATTAAGAAAACCTCAACAACTTCAGACAAAACTGCTAGTACCAATAAATTAATTCAATAAAGTCACAGAACACAGGGTCAACATATAAAATCAGTCACATATATTTGCCAATCAAGTTTTATGAAAAAAAAATGAAGAAAACAATTCAATTTACAATAGCATCAAAATCAAATACCCAAGAATAAATTTAACCAAGAAAGTAAAAGATATGTACACTTAAAACATTGAAATAAATTGAGGAATACACAAACAAATAGAAAGATATCCTATGTTGTGAATTTAAAGAGTTAATGTTGTTAATATGTCCATTTTATGCAAAGTAATGTACAAATTCAATGAAATCCATATCAAAATTCCAATGACATTTTTTACAAAAATTAAAAATCAAACCAATTCTAAAATTTGTATGGAACCACAAAACATTTGCTATAGCCAAAACAATCTTGAGAAAGAAAAACAAAGTTCATTGCATCACAATTTCTGATGTAAAATTGTATTGCAAAGCTGTAGTCATCAAAATAGTGTGGTACTGGCATTAAAACACATATATGGCCCAATGGAACAGAATAGAAAGCCCAGAAATAAATTTAAAAAATATACAGACAGCTAATTTTTAACAAGACCACCATGAAGACACACATAGGAAGGATACTCTGTCTAACAAACAGTATCAGGAAAACAAGATAGTCACATGTAAAAGAATGAAACTGGATCCTTGTTTCACCTTATACACAAAAGTTAACTCAAAATGGATTGAAGACCTAAACCTAAGATATGAAACCATAAAAATCCTAGAAGAATACATAGAAATAAAATACATCGATATTGACCTTGACAATAGTTGTTTTGTGTATCACACCAAAAATTCAGGCAACAAAGGCAAAAATAAACAAATGGTACTGTCAAACTAATAAACACCTTCTGCACAACAACGAAAACAATCAACAAAATGAAAGGTAGCCTGCAGACTGGGAGAACATATCTGAAAACCATATATGTGATAAGAAGTTAATATCCTAATGGATGTTTGTCTTTTAGTTCACTATTTTGAATTTTATGCCGTTCCAATGTCTTGGTAAGATATTACCATCTAATGACTAAAAATACATGAGACTGGACATACCCTAATGTTAAGCAATGGCAATGTATGTCAAATAGCATGAGTAGTCCCCAATATTTGGTATTCACGTGCATTTGACATATCTGTGAACATGAGGTATAGTGAACCTCATTACATGTAATCATAGAATGATGAAGAGAGAGATATATTACTTCTAAAATACTATTTAAAAAGTTAAGTTTAGACATAAGGTAACAGAATATAAATGAGGTAGTAACAGAAATAACTAGAACTGAAATTCTAAAAACCCTGTGAGGAACACTAAACAACTGGTGGTTCCTAAGTCTTAAGCTGAAGAATAAAAGAAACATATGTCTTTCATGCCATCCAAATGCTTCCTCTCATGACATAGTATATGGTGAAAATAAACACATTTATCCATACCTATTCAAATAAATATATATGGGATTAACAGACACTTGGAAACATTTATTTATTTATTTATATATTTTAAGACGGAGTTTCCCTATTTTTGCCCAGGCTGGAGTGCAATGGTGCAAAATCGACTCACTGCAACCTCTGCCTCCCGAGTTCAAGGGATTCTTCTGCCTCAGCCTCCAGAGTAGTTGGGATTACAGGTGTGCACCACCACGCCCGGCTAATTTTTGTATTTTTTTTTTTAAGTGGGGACTGGGTTTCACCATGTTGGTCAGGCTGGTCTCAAACTCCTGACCTCAGGTGATCCACCCGCCTCAGCCTCCCAAAGTGCTGGGAATGCAGGTGTGAGCCACTGCCGCCAGCCGAAACATATTTTTAAACCAAATAAAATTAATTATTTATCAGTGATATGTCCAACTGAATTCAAAAGATATTTTTGAACACTTAAAATACACTGAGATAGAATATTAATAGAATACATATTAGAATACTAATTAGAATCAGTATAATACTAATATTTTTGGACACAAAAATTAGTATAATACTAATTCTAATTAGTATTCTAATATTTATTCTAAGTCTTAGTATTAAAATACTAAGTAGAATACTAATAGAATACTTATTGAGTCTATAAGTATTTCGGTCTATAAGAATACTAATAGAATAGTTATTGAGTCTGTAAGACTCAAACCTCAGGAATCAAAGGGGTCATATATTAAATAAAAAAATAAAACAACTCCATGAAAAATAGGTAATTCTGTTAATACATTTTATAATACACCAAAGACATGTTTAAAAAATAGTCCTGATGTATAAGCAGATTAGCAGATCAGGAGCTAGAATAAGGTCTATATCCTCTCAATTACAAAGCTAATGACAGCTTGATAATTTTGTGTCTTATCTATGGCTTCTTTAATCATGATTAAAAGTTCTTTAGTCCAGAGCTCAACGTTTCTCATGGAATATTATTGCTCCAGTACAAGTAAGTAGCCAAAGTGGGAAAAATACATTCAAGCCTATTCTAAAGAAAAAGTATGGGTTATACATTAACAGAGCCACAGCCAATTCTAACCATTCCTCAAGATTGAATGAAATGGAAAGCCATGAACATTTCATTACAGTGTCTAATTTTTGCTGTTGTTGTGTTTATTGATATTGTTTTTAATCCAGAATCAGATTAGTTCTCAATACTAATTTCCTAAGGAAAAAAGTTATCTTCATTGTACCAATACATGTAGTGTCAAGAATTTTACTAAGGAATATGTATTTTTAGAAAATAACTGGCATTTTGTTTGAATTCAAGTTTCTGATGAGCTTCAAGCAAATGAAGGAACATGGGCCTCAGACACTTTTTCCTAGTGTATCATTTCCTAAGTGAAAGTTTCACATTTGATCTGATGATTACCTCGTAAGAGACAATTAGCAAGTGGGTCACATGGAAAGAGATAGGAAAAAATGGAAATAGAGTTTAGCATATCCAGTCACATGTTATACTGGTTAGAGACTAGTTTTGGAACCTTGAAATTGTCAACCTGAAAAGGCTAGAAAACATACATGTACCTATGTGTATCTCTCTTGGGTTTTATAATCTTTTATTCAGTAGTTTAATAAAAAGTTCACAAAGCTTTTAGAAGTTGAGCTCGTCTGATATTCTTACATTATATGTATATATATTAGAAATTTATTCATGCATATAGTTGTGCTGTGTGTATTTTGGGTATCATGTGAATGACTATGCGTGGTATTATATAGATGTGCATTTGTTATGTGTGTTTCCTTAATTCAAGAGACATTACGTTTAGTCACACAAGTATATTTTGAGAACTTCCAATACATTATACATCATCACTTATCTGCTCTATGATACATGCAGAGTGATCTTCTCAAGAAAGCAAATCTCATTCTCACCAAACTCACATTGTTCAAAAAATTGTTCTGTGGCTTCTAAAATTTACTAAAGATGACTTACAAGTAACTTCATGATCCTAACTTACGTTATTAGTTCTATTTCAAAACCATTTTCTCCCTCTTCCTTTGTTGAGTCAGTCAGTCAAGACTTTTTTCTTAAAGAGCAAGTAAAAGGATGTTTTGAGATTAACTTGAGAGATGGGAAGGAGTCAGGTCAAGTATGTGTGACCAGTTCTTTTGGTCCAGTTAACTTCTGTCCATCTGCATTACCCTACTCATATTTATGCTCTAGACTGTGTTCAAGCATTACTTCAGAAATGTCTCCCTCTAGACTCAGTCTTGTTCAGATTATTTTGTTAAATTTTTCATTCCTTCCTGGCTCATTTCTCAATTTTATTTTCTGCATTCTCTTATGAGATTATTTATTTATTTATTTATTTGTTCCCTAATAAACTATAGTGTGATAGTGTGAACTCATTGGGAGGAGAAAGTTCACATCATTTTGCTCACCACTAAACACCCAGGAATGTTTTGGGACTCAAAATAGTACCAAAAAACCTATTTATTTAGTTAACAATCGAATAGCATATATTTATTTTTTATTTTTATTTATTTTTTTTACACTAAGATGGAGTCTCCCTCTGTCACCCAGGCTGGGCTGGAGTGCAATGGCACAATCTTAGCTCACTGCAGCCTCTGCCTCCCAGGTTCAAGCTATTCTCATGCCTCAGTCTCCCAGGTAGCTGGGATTACAGGTGCACATCACCATGCCCTGCTAGTTCTTTTGTATTTTTAGTAAACTCAGGGTGTCACCATGTTGGCCAGGCTGGTCTCGAACTCCTGACCTCATGTGATCTGCCTACCTTGGCCTCCGAAAATGCTAGGATTACAGGCATGAGCCACCACACCTGGCTTTGAATAGCATATAATGTAGCTTCCTCTGTTCTCCAGACTTCATTATTTTATCCTTTTTATGCATGTACAGGCTGTCTGAATCTAGATGATAGATGAGTTGATCAAGCAATATTGTTTACTGATTTAGCAAACAAATAGTATTCATAAGCATTAATATCTGCCTGAATATTATAAAAATGTTTAATGAAATGAAATTATGCTGGTGATTATTTTATACCCAAATTTTCCTAATAAGGCTATTCTTTCATATACTTTAATAGCTTTATGTTGTCTCAGATCTGCCTAAAAGAAAAAATCATCTTGAAACAGATAATAAATGTGATATTTTTATTCATGATGGCCTTTAAATTATTTTCCAACTCTTGAGATTTCATGAATACACAATCACCTTAGGTTCATGATGTGCTCTTCCTTAATTCCTTGACTGTCTTATGATTTTAATTTTCCCTGAAACTAGAACGTCATCTTCTTTCATAATTTGATTCAACATGCGCTGGAAAACTCTAGACTGATGCCAAGACCTATTAACCAGAGTAGGAATCAGCTGAGTTGAGTTAAGCAATGTGAAGTATTCGAAATTAAGTTCTTTCCTCTTCTGGCAGTTTATCCAAATAACTTGTTAAAGAATTATTTAAGCTGATAATGCTTTTAAAAATAAGGAGTATCACCACACTTTCTGAGGGCTTTGTGCCATCTCAACTATTTGAAGTTGATGTTGAGAGCACAGGAGGCAGCCAAACGCCTAGGTAGATAGGGCTGGGTCCCTGATGAAACCCTGCCTCCAAGCTGAAGGCAAGTTAGAGCCAGAAAGCCAAGCTACAAGTTAAAAACTTGGACTGGATTGAGAACTTGTCTTCTTGTTTGGTGCACTTTCCTCTGATTGGTCTCCACCCTTCACCTATTTTACATATACATACCCTTTCCTAATTAATTTTTCTCCACTGTTGTGCCGACCTTTGAGTGGTGTTGGGAGAGAAACTGAGGCAGGGCTTGCATGTCTGACATAATGTAAAAGAGCCTTGGAACAAGTCCTGGGTCCAGGGTCTAAAACCCCTTCTGACCTTTGGAACACCAAGCTCTGTGCTAAAGGGTGGAAGACTACCCTGATGCAACATAATCTAAACCCATGGCATAAAACCCCTTGTGGCTTGAATAGAATCTAAGGCTCAGGGCATAAAACCCCTCATGGCGCTGAATGTGTCTAGACTTCCTGGCTCCTTGCTCCTTGCTGTCCCAGGATCGATTGTATCTTGAGTTAAAAGAACCTGCTCTCCATTCTCTCAAGTAGCAGAACATATGTTAACTGTCACAGCTGTAAATCATGTGCTTAATGCAATGCTCCCTTTCGACCCCCACATTCTCATCACCTGTTTCTTTGTTTGATCACCAATAAATAGTCTGGACTTCCAGAGCTGGTGGCCTTTGCAACCCCTATACTTACATTGGCCCCCTGGACCCACTTTCTCCCTCAAACTGTCTTTTCTCATTCCTTTGTCTCTGCCAGATTTCATTGCCCCCATGACCTGGTGTTTGGTCTGATCACCCCAACAAGTGGTGTCTTTGCTTTAACTATTTTTTGCGTACTCACAAACCAATCAGCATGCACTCCTCATTCTGAGTCCATAAAAGATCCTGGACTCAGGTGAGCTGGGGTACGCCAGTGTGGCCAAGTGGGGCCTGGGTAGGGTGTCACCGGCTGGGGCTCCCCAGCCTGCAAAGTGACTAAGAAGAAAAATCCTACATCAATGTAGCTTCTGAGTGTGAATGACTACAGAATTTCATATGCAGAATTTTCCAGCAGATACAGAAGCATGAAGGGGTATTCACCAGCAGATTTGGATTTTTAAATGTCAATCTTTTGATATTCTGCATCTTGTGAGACATTGCTGGCATACTTTGTTTTTATTCTTTAGACTTGGTTTCCTTTGGTTTTTATAAACATGTTTATAATAGCTGTCTTGTAGTCTTTTTTCGACTAAGTTCAACCTCTGGTCCCTCAGGATATTTGTTCTGGCTAAATTTTTAAATATGTGACACACTTTTTGGTTTCTTTGCAGGTTTCATGATTTTTTATTAAAATGTGGCATTTTTATTGATATATTGTAACCATGTTGATGTGAGGGATCCTCACCCTCCCACCAGTTGGCCAGAGATTGTTGTTTCTGTTTTGTTCTTGATGCTATTGTTTTTTGTTAATTTTGCAACTTTGCTTGACAAATTTTGTAGGTTATATATTCCTTACAGTGTGAGACCAGTGCATTGTCTACTAGCCTTTTGATTTTGTTTTGTTTTGTTTTCAAGTTCTTATTCTTTAAGCCTGACTTCCTCTGCATTAAGATCAAGATAATTTAGTGGTCCTCTAGTGGCAGGTTAGATGATTTTCTTAGATCCCTCAACTGTGTAACTTGCACCCTTTACTTGGGGGATATATGTGAAAAAGCATACCTTCAAGCTTCAGGTAATCTATGAGAGTTTTAACTTTCATTTGCTGATTGCAGAAGGCCTCTATGTCAGTCAGAAGTGAGTGACTGATGACTTCACCATTTATAAGTCTTAGGTATGAAACTAACCTTGAGCATGTACACAGACTTTTTTATCCCCAAGAATGTCAAAACTTTTCAAAGCTGCCTATGATTGCCTAGTTTACCAGGATGTCATTTTAAGCTTTTCCCAGACTCTTCTTTGTCCCAAATTAAATTACAGCCTAAAGCAGCTGTGATATTGTCAACATATTACCATAGTTTATGGTAATACCCTGAGGGTAGGTTTTTTGTTTGTTCATTTGTTGCTTGTCATTTTTTGTTTGCCTGAACTGAGTGCTGAGTCAAAATAAATAACCACAAAATCTTGCATGTAGAAATTTTCACGAGACCTGAAAATCTGGATTAAATATTGACTGTTTCTGGCCATGGAGCTTTTAACAGAGCTCTGCAATAGATTATTCTTCTCTGTTAGGTGCTAGGCTGTCACTCGTTCATAGTTACCACACAACTGGCCTGGGCAAACATCATACACCCTGCTTTCTTACTGAGGTTCCATAGTTTCTTTTGGTAGAAAATTTCCAACTCTTTCTGTGGCATTAATTAGTAGAGTCCTGAAAGAGTTTATTTTAATTGTTTTGCCAGTATTTTGTTATTTTTGCATGAGAGAGTGAGTTCACTGAGATCTTTAACATTTCTGAAGTTAATTTTATATTTTTACATTGTGTTTTCATATATCAAGTTATTCCTTGTAGGCAGAACATACTTAGATCTCTCTTACTAAATGTTAACTGACAATTTCAACCTTTTAATCAGGTGTTTAGACCATTTGTATATAATAAGAACACTCATGTGATTAGGATTAATTCAACTGCTTGCTATTTGTCTTTTATTGATCTCATCTTTATTTTTTTTTTCATCAGGCATTAGCATTAATACGTATTCTCTATAAGTCAATTTAAAAAAATCTATTGGCTTAATATCTGTATTGCATTATCATATAATTGTGACTGTAATAAGGTTCATTGTCACATGACAAGTCAATATACCATGACACTGGATTGTGACAGATAAAGAGGTTTAATGGTATAACCCCCAAATGAGGGGAATGGAAATAAATATCAAATCTGTCTCTGTGAGGAGATTTGAAGTGGTCCCAAGTATGGAAACTTGATTGGTCAAAGGCTGCAGGGTGAAGTCATGGGACAAGGAGATGAAGAAATTGTATATTCATGCTGATTTGGTTGCTCTCTGGGAGTCTTCAAACTGGTTGGTATCAGCTGTTCCATTAGCATTCAGAATGTGAAAAACATTGTAAACAATTCATAAACAAAAACCTTATGATTCTAATGTCAGAAACCCTATTTATAGGAAAAACGGGGAAGCAAGTGGTCAGTATCAAGTGCGATGTGACTTTAGTTACAAGGAAATGGGACAAAATGAAGCCTCATTAATGTTTAATCATAACTATATTTCTGTCCAGAATTATCTTTAACTTTATGAGGATAGCTTCATTGTTTATATTATATTTATTATTTTAGCTATTACCTTACCGTCCTCATTACACAACTTTAATCAGTGTTTACCTTAAAGTGTTGCTATATCCTTTATGTATAGCCTAAACAACTTACAGTAGTATATGTCTTCATTCAACCTCTTTTATGTTATTGCTATTTATACAAATATTATAGAGCCCACAATACATTGTCCTTATTTTGGACTGGATACTTTGTCCTTATCCAGTCCAAGGTCTTTGAAAGGCATTTAAATAAATAGAAGAAAATATCTGTATATTTAACCACATTACTGTCATTTTTGGTGCTTATTGTTATACAGGTTTATTTAATATCATTTTCTTTTCTGCCTGAAGAACTTTCTGTAACATTTCTTTTAGGGACTAATTCCTTCAGTTTTGGGTCCCATACAAAAATCTTTAAACTTTATCTTTGAAAGCTTTTTTCTGAATGTAAAATTGTAGGTTAACAATTTGTGAGTGATTTCAAATGCTATTGTGTTTTTGATTTTAGCTTTTACACAAATAATTTTTGTGTGTTTATCTTGTATCCTTCAAATTTTTTGAACTCACTTATGTTTTCTATTTTTTTACAGAATCCTTGAATTTTCTACATAGACTATCATGCTACTTCCAAATAGGGACTGTTTAATTTCTTGCTTTCTAATTAGAATGCATTTTTTTTTTCCTTTTCTTTCCTGATTGCACCAACTAAATAATTTTTAATACTATGTTGAATAAAATGGAGAGAGTGGGCATCTTTGTCTTATTTTACTGGGGAAATATCCAGTTATTCATCATTATTATTTTAGTTGAGATATTTTGTAGATGTTCCTTATCAAGTTGAAGAAGTTTGCCTCTAATCCTAGTTTGTTGAAAATTTTTAACCATAAATGGGTATGGATTTCTTAAAAATATTTTTATTCATTTATGTGAAAACGTGATTTTTTTTTCTCTTTAGCCTTTTAATATAATAGAGCATTCAATATTCAGCATTCAACCAAAAACACAGAACCAGTAAGACAAGTTGCATCGGCAAAGCACCATTTAGAGCATTGTATTCGTCTTAATTCAGTCAATAAAAATTTACTGATTTCTTTCTTTATTATGCTGTAAGCACTTAAATGTCAATTAAGACATGACCTCTCTTTTTGGTTGTACAGTTTTTGTTTTGTTTTGTTTTTGTTTTTGTTTTCTTTAAGACAGAGCTTCATTCTTATTGCCCAGGCTGGAGTACAATGGCCTGACCTGGGCTCACTGCAACCTCTGCCTCCCGGGTTCAAGCAATTCTCCTGCTT
This sequence comes from Papio anubis, assembly GCF_008728515.1. Taxonomy (NCBI): domain Eukaryota; kingdom Metazoa; phylum Chordata; class Mammalia; order Primates; family Cercopithecidae; genus Papio; species Papio anubis. The sequence continues at coordinate 35,533,724 of NC_044987.1, read as the reverse complement.
CAGCCTCCGCAGTAGCTAGGATTACAGGCATGTACCACCATGCCCGGCTAACTTTGTATTTTTAGTAGAGACATGGTTTCTCCTAAAAACAAGTTGGTCAGGCTGGTCTCGAACTTCCGACTTCAGGTGATCTGCCCACCTCGGCCTCCCAAAGTATTGGGATGACAGGCATGAGCCACCCCGCCTGGCCAGTTGTATTAACATGTGGAAATACCGTAATAGGAATACATAAGAGAAGCTGTCATCAGAGGGTTTCTTAAATTGTACTTCAAAGATTTTTTTTTTTTTTTTCCATCAGAATCATCAGTGACTTTTTAAAGAATTGCAGGTCATGATCTCTACCAAGCCAGTAAAACAACCTCTCAAAGTGAGGAATTGGTGTGTTTAGTAAAAACCACTGAACTATAAAAGAGAATAAAACAAGTATTATTTCTTGGAAATTGGGGAAGTTGGAAAATGATGAGAATAAAGAGAAAATAATAAACAAGAAGAGTACTTGGGTGATAAGCTAGAGTGGGTGGGTGCATTACTGGAAGGAAGAGATGTTTTGTTGTAAAGCACACTGTTATTAAAGTGCAAGGAAATCTTTGAAATCCCCATTAAATCCCCATGGCTGATGTTGGTAACTCATTTTGCAAATGAGAAAGCTCAGAGACAAGTTTTTCTAAATTACTCTAGTAAGCTTGCATGGCCACTTATAGGTGACCTAGAAGTAAAACATCTTCTCACAAATAAACTAATGCTACGGTCTCTCCAACATCTTTATTGCTTGGTAGCATTTGAATAGCAGTGCCATTGTCAAAAAACACCTTCATTTCCCCAAAAGGTTGACATAAAATGGAATGTAATGATTCTTAAGGCACTGCGACTTCTGGCAGGTATCAAGGAGAAACGCATTACTTGACACTTATATTTTACATCCTCAGTCTGACTTGATGTAAAATGGAAAACCACTAATGTAAGAGTTATTTTACATTAAAACAATTTTGGAAAACGTCTTTCTTGGTTCTATGTGCCTCTGTAAGCCTGAGATGCATGATAAAGTTGTGCTACTATCAAATGCACAAATAGTTTAAGAAGGAGATCTTCTAGTCAAAAAAAAAAAAAAAAAAAAAAAGGATGGCATCTTGGCATTTCCTCAGATTTCTCCTCTCAAATGTATTATTTCCTAGTTTCTTTTTATGTTGCATCTGCCAAGGTGTTTTTATTAGGGTTCCTGTTTCTGACAAGCCTAAGGACGACTGGGAGCCTGCTGGCTTCGGGATGATGTGGAGACAGTTTCACAGCGTGTCATCGCTAGACCTCAGTGCTGTAAATCTCAGCATTTCATGATCCCTCCGCCCTGAATTCAAAATGAACATGGAGAGCGGCAGAAAGCACTCCTGGTGGGGAGATACATTTGAAGTTCCTAGGAGGAGAAGCAGCTATAAGAAAGGGAAATGCAAGTTGCCAACGTGTAATTATAGCCTTTGAATAAGAACCTGTTCAAAATACAAGATTATCACTCTTCCTTTTCAAAAAGGTTGCTGCTGTGATTGGGGGTCTTGGCACGGTACATTGCTGGCAGCAGATTTCTCACTGGAGTAATCAGGGGAGAATCGACATTTTAAATGAGGCTCCAATTTCTGTAATATCTTTTCACTTTCATTTATTTCCTGAGCTCTACCAGTTTACATCTCATCTCTTTCTGGGTTATTATAATCTTCTCTTTCAAATCTAGTCTTTCTTTCTGTCTTATAGTTTGGGATACACCATTATTTTCTTTGATATAATAAAACTCATTTTTAAAGAAATATATTCTGATCCTTTGTAGAATTTAAGTAAGTATTGAGAGACGTTGGTTGTAAGTAAGAATTCCCATGCCAGTTTCCTTATAATGTTACTGATTTTGAAATGGGGACTTTCTTTTAATGCTGCCATTTTCTAAAAAATACTTGAGGGGAGGACCTGCAGGAATGAAATAGGGTCATCATTGCAGGGCTCCAATGAGAGACATATTCCTGATCAAGGTAAATTTCTTCGTCTTTCGTTAATTTGCATTTTCACCTTTGTTGGTTACTCTTCTTTTTTATGATGATTTAAGTATTACCAACTAAGGGTTAACTTTACAAACCTAACTGGTTGAAAAGCTTACTGGTTTGCTGGCTTACAACATAGTAATGCATGCAAATTCATCACTTTCACTGAGATGTTGAAGATATTGAAAATGTAGAATCAAGTATAATTACTTGCAAATACTCTCAGATATAGATTAACTGTAAAATTCTGAACTGTCAATTATATCAATCTATTGTCAATTTAATAAATACTTTTTTATAAATCATTCTTTACCAAATATAAGCAAGATATAGACTTTTTGTCTTAAAAATGCAGTAACCATTTCATTGTGTACAAGAAGGATATCTTAGAGATGTGTATAAGTTACCTTAAAAGTAGAAATAAAATACGTTTCAGCTTCTAACATTTTATTCAAGAAAAAATTAACTCACCTTCAATCTAGGCATGAATTGTTCTAAGTAGGGGACAAATATTAATTAGGAAGCACATAGCAAATAATCTATTTCGTATTTCAAGTCATTTTAAAGAAGGAAATAATTACAATTTAAATGATTTATAAGAAATAAATTGCTAAATGGGTAATATATTTAATAATAACAAGAAATATATGTCTGGCCTAAGAATTTCAGAGCCTCACCTCACATAAATATGTGTTTCATTTCTGATTTTGGGATATGGCCCATTTTTGGATTCTGGGTCACTGTCTAATGCATGATTCTGATCCTGGGTTATGCAGAACTCCAGAAATACTAATTTTTGTGCCATGGTAAAAGCATAACTTTGGCTCACATCCTTGTTTCTGTCGTCCAATTTGAGTTCTAAAATCTTAGACAAGGCTGACACCACAGCCCACACCTGTTATCCCAGCAGTTTGGGAGACTGAGGCAAGAGGATTGCTTGAGGCCAGGAGTTCAAGACCAGTCTGGGCAACGTAGTGAGAATCTCTCTGCAAAAAAAACTATAAGGATCCAAAATAGTCAACATGATTCTGCCTGTGCCTAGCTACTCAGGAGACTGAGGTGACCTCAGTCGGGGAAGTAGAGGCTACAGTAGCTATGATCACGCCATGGTGCTCCAGTCGGGAAGCAAAGCGACACCCTATTTCAAAAACAAAATGAAACAAAATGAAACAGCACAAAACCTCAGACAATGGGGTTAGGCCTTATCTATAACTGCAGACTGCCAATTGTTTCCTTCCTTCAGCATTTTGTCACTATTTCTGGTCTACAGTTTTCTGTTTCTAATGTTAATATGTAGTATAATCATGAATTTATTAATATTTAAAATGGTCCCTGTTATTTCTAAAGTGTTTGTGTAGAGGTGTGTGTGCATGTGCATGTGTATATTTTGCGTGGGGGACAGTCACACATATATGCAGTCTACAATCTAGCAGCTGCAAGATACGTTATTTTGGCCAAGTGCAGTGGCTCATGCCTGTAATCCCAGCACTTTGGGAGGCTGAGGTGGGCGGACCACGATGTCAGGAGTTTGAGACCAGTCTGACTAACATGGTGAAACCCCATCTCTACTAAAAATACAAAAATTGGCCGGGCGTGGTGGCACGCGCCTGTAATCCCAGCTACTCAGGAGGTTGAGGCAGGAGAATCGCTTGAACCCGGGGGGTGGAGGTTGCAGTGAGCTGAGATTGTGCCACTGCACTCCTGCCTGGGTGACAGAGTAAGACTCGGTCTCAAAAAAGAAAAAAGATATATTATTTATTAAAAATATTAAATGTAAAGAATGCATTAAATTCTAAATTTCAGAAACTGTTGAATTAAATTCTTTGTAAAATGCTATGTTTTTGAACCATTCTACAGGTTTAATTTCAGTTTTATGAGAGTTTTCTTGAGAAAGAATATCACTTACAAGGCCACAATGGGATGCTGCCAATGCCTTTGGGCCTTCTTATTCCTCAAATATTCAATAAATTACATTCAAAAGCTACTGGTCCTTTAAGTTGAAGAGGAATAGGCCTAGAAAGGGTTCCAAATCTCTAGTAAATTTTCCAGATCAAAAATATCTGGTTTATAGTTTGTACAGGAAGATGAGAATTCATTTATTATATTTCTCCACCTTCAAGTCGATTTTTTACCTTTAAGTACAAATTTATAATTGTAAAGTATCCCAGTGAGTTTCAATTGGAATGTTTTAATTCCTGAATCTCAGACATAAAGTCTATAGTATACACTTATGTAGGTTCAAAATAGTTCATGCCACATTTCTATCATGAAGATCTTTGTGTTTAAAATCATCTCTGTCTATCCATAGTTTGCATTACTTTAAATAATATGATAGTAAAGTATACTTTAGAAATGCTATCGGTGATGTGGGTTTACTATTAAAATATTCTAATTAGAATATCAATATTTCAAAATCATATTGTTTTAGAAAGCTATTACATTTTATTCTTTCAAAAACCATCCACAAAACAAATCTCCAATTATGTCTAAATATTATTTACCTTAGAAATTCTGTCCAATACAATTCAAATTTTAGGAATATTATGCAGTCAATGGTTAAGCAGTAGTTGTTTACAACCACTACAGGGAAACAGTCTAATAAACAAAGAAAACAAAGTAGTCAAATAACCTTGTAAGCTTGCTAATGTCAGACCTCCCAGAAAACAAACTGGTAGTTTTTATTTCAGAAGATTCCTTGTCTATGGAATTCTTTTAGAAAGATGTATCTGATCTATCTAGTTATTTTCATAGTAAACAAATCTGGAATCCATGGATTTCTTGAATATGGCTTTCTGCAACATATCACATGTACTATGTAACTCTCTGAGCATAAAATGGAAGGGTTTACTGATCAAAACAAAACTCTTTTTGTGAGTAATGCAGCTGCGTGCAATAATCTGGGAACTTCATATGTGGTGTTGGCAAGAGTACATCCAAAGTAGCAAGAAGGATAGATAAGCTGACAGTTCCTGACATCTCCCACCTGCATTTGCCTCAGGGTTATGTGTATCCTTTAATACTCAGTAAATTTTACTGTTTTATAAGCTCTTTGATTTGTGTGATTTGTGTAAGTATGAGTTGAGCCTTTGTTTTTAAATATAATGCTGTTAGAAACCTTTATTTTCTAAACATTTAAAATATATGTAAATTAAATACTTCTAAAGAGGCGTACAACATTTAGCTTTTTAGCCTTATCTTCACTTGGAGATACATTTTTGAAATAATTCGGTTTAGTTTCCTTTTTTGGAAATTTGTAATGTTGCATAATGTACTTTCCTGTGGGTTCCTCTTCCATTTTGATAATATTCATTTAATTTTACATTATTCTCTATTTAATGTTACATTGGTCACATTTTTTTTTTGGCAGAATAATTGAAATAGAAGAGAAGATCAGGTACTTCCTTTATTTCTTGGTCTTGAAAAGGTTTATTAATGTATATAAATGTCAATATTGAAGCTGAGGTGAAAGGACTTACTGCAAACCTAAGGATTTTGAAGTGTTCTTTTGAAATAAAAAAATATATTTGGCAGCTGATCATATGATTTATAAGCTGAATTTAGTTTTTGGAATTTTGATATATTAATTTAAAAGTTTCAATTTACTTTTACACTGCTAGCAAATGAATGGAAGCTTATCTCATTTGACAGAGGTACCATGTGACCTTGCTAATTATAAAGCAAATGCCATTTTGCTTTATGAAAATGGAATGAATACTAGGTTTCTGTTGTTTTTTCTTCTCTATTATTATTATTCTGTTGTCTCTTGTATCTCCATTATGTATGTGTGGGTCTTGTAATTTTAAAATGTTATTTCATTTAACAGAAGTACCATGTGATCTGCTTTCTAATTATACAGCAAATTCCATTACCTAAAAGCATCCCATCTCTCTCCAGTGCTTTTCAAACATATGTTTTTCTTAAACTAACATTAAACACTGAGGAAAATTAACAAATTATAGCTATAAACAACAGAATTAATGAGTAACAAAGATAAGCAAAACCAGTCATAAACACACAGACACCCACGCATGCATACACACTCATATAAGAAAGGAGTATTTCCAGATAACTAAAAGCAAAGAAAATATTTGATAAATGTTTCGAGGACAATTTGTTGTCCATGTTGAAAGAAAAAAGATGTTTTATCTGTATGCTATACCATAAACATACAGCAATTATAAATGAAACAAAGAAATAAAAATGAAAAGCAAATGCTAAATTGGTTAATTATCCTGGCAATTACACTTCTAAATATCCTAAGGGAAAAATGCTCATGTTGATCAGAAGATACACACAAAAATGTTCATCACAGATTATTTGTAACAGCAATACAAATAAAAGGAAAACAAAACCTGAAGACAATCGATAGAAGAGTGAATATATAATCATCCATTCATACAAGTAATGCTTCACAATAGGTAGAAATGAGTGAACAAAATGCAACACATAGCAATGTAAGGCGTGCAGTTAGATTCAATGTTATTAATAAAAATCTATTAGACAAGTTGGGTACAACACCCAAAGGTGCTTGTTTTGTTTTACAACCCACATTTAGTTAGATTTTTAAAATGCATATACAATTTTATTTTTAAAAGAAAGAGATAAAATTCAGACCCTGAGTTTAAATAACTCAATAAATTTTCCTAAGAAAGGGGCAGAGAAATAAACATTTCTTGAATGAGAATGAGGAGTCAATGGTCCAGCACAATTCTCAGGGCGGCTTTGGACTAACACAATTTGCCTCCCTTTCTTGCTCATGACTCTCAAAAATAACTACATAATGTCCTGAAAATGCAACATCTTGAGATTAAGGAAGAGCTGGCCAGAACAGGTAAGGCTCTGTTCCAGGTACCCTCTCAACTCTGTCATCCCCATCCCAAGAATAGTATGTCCCTCAACTCTTTGGCCCAGTAACTCATGTGATCTTGTAGTATATGACCTGGGACAGACTGCCTTTAGGGTCCCTCAGAAGGCTAGTTATGTACAGTCAATACTCCAAAGCCCCAGTCAGCTTTTCTGAGCCTTGACAATCTGGTTCATAATGAATCCTAGGTTTCTATTGTCTCTGTCCTCTATCTGTAAGTAAAAAAAATCATGTCAGGTAACTTGTTGCATGAGTTCTGTCTCACTGGACTCAGATAAATTGGTAACCAGTACATAGTGAACCTGCTTCACAAATGGATTTGTTTTAAAAATATGATAGACTTCACTACATATTGCAATCTGATGGAAATCATTGAATAGAAAGGGAAGACTGATGACGTGCTATGCTTTACATTGACATGAGAGAGAAAGGGAGTAAATACTGAAGTGATTTATTTTAGTAGAGTGGATAGGAGGTCCTCATAGGAACAAGATTTTTTTCTTTTTTTTTTTTTTTTTGAGATGGAGCCTCACTCTATTGCCCAGGCTGGAGTTCAGTGGCATGTTTTCAGCTCACCGCAACCTCCACCTCCTGGGTTCAAGCAATTCTCCCAATTCAGCTTCCCCCATGCCACCACGCTGGGCTAATTTTTGTGTTTTTAGTAGAGACAGGGATTCACCATGTTGGCCAGGCTGGTCTCGAACTCCCAACCTCAGGTCATCTGCCTGCCTCTGCCTCCCAAAGTGCTGGGATTACAGGTGTGAGCCAAGGAATATTTTATGCATTGAAACTAAAAGAAAAACAAGGCATATTAGCAATACAACAAATAGATTAAAAGTATAGTGGAATCCTGAAATCTCTTGTTCAATTATTTTTATTTTAATTGTGAAATTGGAAGCAAAGTCACCAATTGATATAAAGACAATGCAAGAAAGTGTGAATAGTTGGAAAAAAACAATTGCAAGAAATAATCTTCAAGACAACAGATGAGTGAGTGACTAGGGCAATGAAGCAGTTAGCACTGAAGAAAGATATGTCAACATGACTGTGGGATTTTTTTCAGCCCCATTTGATAATCATACTTCGGACTCAAAGTAGTAATTTATTTAATAATTGTGTCTTTTGGAAAAATTTAAATGTTTTATTAACAAGTGAGTTTTACTAACTGGAAGATGTACCATCTCTTAACCAGTGCATTTCAGCCCAGTGTTAGGTATTTATGAATTACTCACTGGAGGGGACCATAGATGTAGAAACTTAAAGATAATTATAGACGCCTAATTTTATCTTATTAAATCAATGAGATTATGATGGAGAAGAAAAGATGAACTGATACAGAATGGAAACAGATATACAACTTTTTATGTATAATCTATTTCTGTTCCCACTTGCAGGAACTTACCCACTGAAAAGTCCCTCCTGAGTAATTCGAGCAATCACCAGCTGTGCTTAATACATTCTGATAAGCAAATATTGTCACATTTTCCATGGAATCTGCCATCTATGCCCTCTTTTTTTTTTTTTTTTTTTTGAGACGGAGTCTTGCTCTGTCCCCAGGCTGGAGTGCAGCGGCTCTATCTCATCTCACTGCAAATTCCGCCTCCCGGGTTCAACCCATTCTCTTGCCTCAGCCTCCCGAGTACTACGATTACATGCGTGTGCTACCACTCCCAGCTAATTTTTGTATTTTTAGTAGAGACGGGGTTTGACTATGTTGGCCAGGATGGTCTCCATCTCTTGACCTCGTGATCTATCCACCTTGGCCTCCCAAAGTGCTGGGATCACAGGCTTGAGCCACCGCGCCCAGCCCCCCTATTTTAATTAGTTTCTTATAGGCCCTCACTGAAATTAGTAGGTACAGGTAGGGTATTTTGTGGAACACCACTGCTGTGTTTCACTAAATCCATAAGGCATCTCTCTCTCTCTCTCTCTTTATTTTTTTTTTTACAAAGTGAGACAGAATGCTTCTCCCCACTTTTGATTACACTGTATTAGACTGTAAATAAAATATTTTTGTCTCTCCCAATCAATACCTCAAAAGCTGAAATAGGTTTTAGTGGAACAGAACTTTCACCCTTTACTTAAAGTCCCACTCCAACTTCTCTTTATTGCACTGGGATCCAATATAAATTCTAACTAGAGTGGGGCTAAACTGAGGAAAAAAATACATGCTATGTCCAGAATGGCCTTTATACAGCAAAACAAAATGCTCTACTACATATAGTGCTCTTTCTTTAGAGAGAGTTTTCTCACGGAAGAGCTTTAGATTCTCTTATTAAGCAACTCTTGAGGTGGGAGTTATTCCACTTGTACACCAGGTTGACCTAGGCTATGTATCACGCCATAGACACAGCTTAAGTTTAGACTAAATTCCCACCAAACAGAGTTTTTCTTTTTGTTTTGTCACAACTGATGCTTGGAATTTTAGTCCGCAATATTGAGCTTGATGTTACAGCACTTACTGGAGCAGCCATGGAAGATGTAATCAGTCATCCACCTCCTTTGCTGTCTTTCTGGTACTCTGACTGCTCAGAAATGTCTAACTTGAGTTCATGACCCACAGTTACAAAATCAAAAGACAATATTGGGAAGAAATGGAATGTCCTGGAGGGTCAACCTCATGTATTTTCATTTATCTGATCTCTCAAATTTTGATATTCCACATCTAGCATCATATATATCAAGCAAGTAAAACAAATGACCGCTAAAAGCAAAAAGCATCAGGAGTATAAAAATGTGAGAGAGTTGTAGTTCTTAATTCACAAGACCTTGTAAGGTAATAGTGGACAAATAAACATAACAAATAACCTGGAGGAAGGGGAGACCAAAAAATTCTATAACCACGAACTAAATTTAACTGGAGTATTTTTCAGGAAAAGAGAAATGTTGCTTATGCAGATTTGGGGAGTTTGATTCAGGTAGCTACAAATAAAAAGTATTTATTTAGCATCTGTCATATTTCAGAAGCTGTGATGCAGCATCTTCCAGTAAATGGAAATGATGGAGTGACACACACTTAAAACTTTTAGCATTTCTTGTAAAACCCAAAACCATAAAATCCCTAGGAGAAAACCTAGGAAATCTCATTTGGTACATAGGCACGGGCAAAGACTTCTTCACTAAAATACCAAAAGCAATTGCAACAAAAGCCAAAATTGACAAATGGGATCTAATTAAGCTAAAAGAGATTCTGCACAGCAAAAGAAACTATCATCAGAGTGAACAGGCAACCTACAGAATGGGAGAAAATTTTTACAATCTACCCATCTGACAAAGGTCTAATATCTAGGATATACAAGGAACTTAAACAAATTTACAAGAAAAAGACAAACAACCCCGTCAAAAAGTGGGAATGAATATGAACAGACACTTCTCAAAAGAAGACATTTATGCAACCAACAAACCCATGAAAAAAAGCTCATCACCACTGGTAATTAGAGAAATGCAAATTAAAACCATAAGGAGATACCATCTCACGCCAGTCAGAATGGCAATTATCAGAAAGTCAGGAAACAACAGATACTGGAGAGGCTGTGGAGATACAGAAATGCTTTTACACTGTTGATGGGAGTGTAAATTAGTTCAACCATTGTGGAAGACAGTGTGGCGATTCCTCAAGGATCTAGAACCAGAAATACCATTTGACCCAGCAATCTCATTACTGGGTATATACCCAAAGGAATATAAATTATTCTACTATAAAGACATGCATATGTATATTTATTGCAGCACTGTTTATAATAGCAAAGACATGGAAGCAACCCAAATGCCCATCAGTGATAGGCTGAATTAAGAAAATGTGGCACATACATACCATGGAATACTATGCACCCATGAAAAAGGATGAGTTCATGTCCTTTGCAGGACTGTGGATGAAGCTGGAAGCCATCATTCTAAGCAAACTAACACAGGAACAGAAAACCAAATATCACCTCTTCTTACTCATAAGTGGGAGTTGAACAATTAGAACACATAGGCACAGGAAAGCTAACATTACACACTAGGGCCTGTCAGGGGGTAGGGGCAAGGAGACGGAGAGTATTAGGACAAATATCTAACGCATGTGGGCTTAAAACCTAGCTGATGGGTTGATAGGTGCAGCAAATCACCATGGTACATGTATGCCTATGTAACAAACCTGTACTTTCTACACATGTATCCCAAACTTAAAGTAAAATAAACCAAACTTTTAGCATTTCTTCTATATGAAGTATTATGAACACTACAGAGTTAGTGATATAATCTCCTCCTGAGGTTTTAGACAATCCTTTAATGTAGGATAATATGCATGGTTGTTATTAACTGTCTTACTTACTTTTCTTCTTTGCAGGTCCCTACTGCTAGCGCATTTACCTATGCCTGCACACATGGGACATACATATTCACATATTTTTCTCCATTAGATTCATATTTACTACACACACACACACACACACACACACACACACACATATACATATACATATTTTTGATGGAGATTCACTCTGTCACCCAGCCTGTAGTGCAGAAGTATGATCTTGGCTCTCTGCAACCTTGTCTCCCAGGTTCAAGCAATTCTCCTGCCTCAGTCTCCCGAGTAGCTGGAAGTACAGGCACATACCACCGTGCCCAGCTAATTTTTGTATTTTTACTAGACAGGGAGTTTCATCATGTTGGCTAGGCTGATCTTGAACTTCTGACCTCAGGTGATCCACCCACCTCGGCCTCCCAAAGTGCTGAGATTACAGGCGTGAGCCACCACACCTGGCCCATATTTACTATATTTTGAATACATCAGTAGAAACTAAATCTTGCCAGAAAGCCATACCAATTTAAGAAATGGATCAATTAGCCCTATGCAGAAAAACAATATGCCATTGGAAACACATTTTTTAAAGTTACAATATAGTTGGTCCTCTATATGTGTGTGTTCCACATCAATGGATTCAATCAACTGCAGATAAAAAATTCTACAAAGTTCCAAAAAGCTAAACTTGAATTCTTCCTCACCAGGTACTGCATTGAATCCACACAAATGAAATGATGTGTAAGCATAGTATTAGGTATTACAGTAATCTGGACATGATTTAAAGAACTGTATACAGGAGGTTGTATGTAGGTTATGTGCAAATACTATGTTAATTTATATCATTGACTTGAGCAGCTTCTCATTTTGGCATTAGCAGGAAGTCCTGGAACCAATCCCACACCAATACTGGGGAAAACTGTATTTATTTTTCTACTCAATATTTATTAACTTCTGCAATTTTCAAAAATTATAATACACATATCAAATTGAAAAGGGGAAGAAAAAGACCATCTTTAAAGGATCTCATGTCTAGTACCAAGCATTCAAACCTTTGGTCTCAGGACTGCTTTTTGCTCTTAAAAAATACTGAGGGCCAGAGGGTAGCTGGCAAAATGCCTGAATAGGAACATCTCCAGTTTGCAGCTCCCAGCAAGATCAACACAGAAGGCAGGTGATTCCTGCATTTTCAACTGAGGTACCTGGTTCATCTCACTGGGACTGGTTGGACAGTGGGTGCAACTCATGCACGCAGGGTGAGCCGAAGCAGGGTGGGGCATCGCCTCACCCATGAAGCAGAAGGGATCAGAGGATTTCCCTTTCTTAACCAAGGGAGGCCGTGAGAGACTGTATCAGGAGGAATGGTGCATTCTGGCCCAGATAGTGTGCCTTTCCCATGGTCTTTGTAACTAGCAGACCAGGAGATTCCTTTTGGTGCCTGGCTAGTCAGGTCCCTCCTCCATGAAGTCCAGCAAGCTAAGATCCACTGGCTTGACAGTCTCGCTGCTCCACAGCAGTTTGAAGTTGACCTGGGACGCTCCAGCTTGGTGGTGGGAGGGGCATCCACCACTGGTGAGACTTGAGTAGGCGGTTTTACCCTCACAGTATAAACAAAGCTGCTGGGAAGTTTGAACTGGGTGGAGCCCACCACAGCTACCTGGGACAGATCACCTGGGGGAAGGGGCGGCTGTGGGCGCAACTTCAGACAGCTTAAATGTACCTGCCTGACAGCTCTGAAGAGAGCAGCGGTTCTCCCAGTCAGTTGTTCAAGCTCTGGTGAGGGACAGACTGCCTCCTCAAGTGGGTCCCTGACCCCCGGTGTATCCAGACTGGGAGACACCTCCCAGTAGGGGCCAACAGATACCTCATACGGGAGAGCTCTTGCTGACATCTGGCAGGTGCCCCTCTGGGATGAAGCTTCTCCGGGTAGGAAGAGGCAGCAATCTTTGTTATTCTGCAGCCTCTGCTGGTTATACCCAGGCAAACAGGGTCTGGAGTGGTCCTCCAGCAATATCCAGCAGACCTGCAGCAGAGGGGCCTGGCTATTAGAAGGAAAACTAACAAACGGAAAGGAATAGTGTCAATATCAGCAACATCAAAGACCAAAGGTAGAGAAATCCATGAAGATGGTGAAAAACCAGCACAAAAAGGCTGAAAATTCCGAAAACCAGAACTTTTTTTTCCTCCAAAGGATCACAACTCCTTGCCAGCAAGGGAACAAAACTGGATGGAGAATGAGCTTGACGAATTAACAGAAGTAGGCTTCAGAAGGTGAGTAACAAGAAACTTCTCCGAGCTACAGGAGCAAGTTCTAACCCAAAGCAAGGACGCTAAGAACCTGGAAAAAAGGTTAGACAAATTGCTAACTAGAATAACCAGCTTAGAGAAGAACATCAATGACCTGATGGAGCTAAAAACACAGCACGAGAACTTCGTGACACATACTCAAGTATCAATAGCTGAATCAATCAAGTGGAAGAAAATATATCAAAGATTGAAGATAAACTCAGTGAAATAAAGACAGAAGACAAGACTAGAAAAAAAAAAAAAAAAAGAATGAAAAGAAATGAACAAAGCCTCCAAGAAATACAGGACTGTGTGAAAAGACCAAATCTATGTTTGATGGGTGTTACTGAAAAGTGACGGGGAGAATGTATCCAAGTTGGAAAACACTCTTCATGATATTACCCAGGAGAACTTCCCCAACTGGCAAGGCAGGCAAACATTCAAATTCAGGACATACAGAGAACACCACAAAGATACTCTACAAGAATAGCAACCCCAAGACACATAATTGTCAGATTCTCCAAGGTCGAAATGAAGAAAAAAAATGTTAAGGGCAGCCAGAGAGAAAGGTCAGGTTACCCACAAAGGGAAACCCATCAGACTAACAGTGGATTTCTCAGCAGAAACCCTACAAGCCAGAAGAGAATGGAGGCCAATATTCAACATTCTTAAAGAAAAGAATTTTCAATGCAGAATTTCATATCCAGTCAAATTAAGCTTCATAAGCCAAGGAGAAATAAAATCCTTTACAGACAAGCAAATGCTGAGAGATTTTGTCACCACCAGGCCTGTCTTACAAGAGCTCCTGAAGGCAGCACTAAACATGGAAAGGAACAACAAGTACCAGCCACTGCAAAAACATGCCAAATTGTAAAGGCCATCGATGCTATGAAGAAACTGCATCAACTAACAGGCAAAACAACCAACTAGCATCATAATGACAGGATCAAATTCACACATAGCAATATTAACCTTAAATGTAAATGGGCTAAATGCCCTAATTCAAAGACACAGACTGGCAAATTGGATAAAGAGTCAAGACTCATCAGTGTGCTATATTCAGGAGACCCATCTCATATGCAAAGACACACAAAGGCTCAAAATAAAGGGATGGAGGAAGATCTACCAAGCAAATGGAAAGCTAAAAAAAGCAGGGGTTGCAATCCTAGTCTCAGACAAAACAAGCTTTAAACCAATGAAAGTCAAAAGAGACAAAAAGGCCATTACACAATGGTAAAGGGATCAATTCAACAAGAAGAGCTAACTATTCTAAATATATATACACCCAACACAGGAGGACCCAGATTCATAAAGCAAGTTCGTAAAGACCTACAAAGAGATTTAGACTCCCACACAATAATAGTGAGAGATATTAACACCCCACTGTCAATATTAGACAGATGGAAGAGACAGAAAATTAGCAAGGATATCCAGGACTTGAACTCAGCTCTGAAACAAGCAGACCTAATAGACATCTACAGAACTCTCCACCCCAAATCAACAGAATATACATTCTTCTCAGCACCACGTCAAACTTATTCTAAAATTGATCATATAATTGGAAGTAAAACACTCCTCAGCAAATGCAAAAGAACAGAAATCATAACAAACAGTCTCTCAGACCACAGTGCAATCAAATTAGAACTCAGGATTAAGAAACTCACTCAAAACTACACAACTACATGGAAACTGAACAACCTGCTCCTGAGTGACTACTAGGTAAATAATAAAATGAAGGCAGAAATAAAGATGTTCTTTGAAACCAATGAGAACAAAGACACAATGTACCAGATTGGTACGTATTTAAAGCAGTGTGTAGAGGGAAATTGGTAGCACTAAATGCCCACAAGAGAAAGCAGGAAAGATCTACACTGACACCCTAACATCACAATTAAAAGAACTAGGCAAGCAAAAGGAAACAAATTCAAAAGCTAGTAGAAGGAATAAGTAATATCAGAGCAGAACTGAAGGAGATAGAGACACGAAAAACCCTTCAAAAAATCAATGAATCCAGATTTAAAATCAACAAAATAGATAGACCGCTGGCAAGACTAATAAGAAAAGAGAGAAGAATCAAATAGATGCAATAAAAAATGATAAAGGGGATGGCACCTCTGATCCTACAGAAACACAAACTATCATCACAGAATATTATAAACACCTCTATGCAAATAAACTAGAAAATCTAGAAACAATAGATGAATTTCTGAACACATACCACCTGCCAAGACTAAACCAGGAATTAGTCAAATTACTGAATAGACCAATAACAAGTTCTCAAATTGGGGCAGTAATTAATAGCCTACCAACCAAAAAAAGTCCAGGACTAGACAGATTCACAGCCAAATTCTACCAGAGGTACAAAGAGGAACTTTTACCATTCCTTCTGAAACTATTCCAAACAATAGAAAAAAAGAGAATCCTCCCTAACTCATTTTATGAGAGCAGAATCATCCTGATACCAAAACCTGGTAGAGACACAACAAAAAAAGAAAAATTCAGGCCAATATCCCTGGTGAACATTGATGCAAAAATCTTCAATAAAATACTAGCAAACCGAATCCAGCAACACATCAAATAGCTTATCCACCACAATTAAGTCAGCTTCATAGCTGGGATGCGAGGCTGGT
The DNA here is from genome assembly GCF_008728515.1 of Papio anubis. Taxonomy (NCBI): domain Eukaryota; kingdom Metazoa; phylum Chordata; class Mammalia; order Primates; family Cercopithecidae; genus Papio; species Papio anubis. The sequence continues at coordinate 35,517,641 of NC_044987.1, read as the reverse complement.
TCAATATACTCAAATCAATAAAGGTAATCCATCACATAAAGAGAACCAATGACAAAAACCACATCATTATCTCAATAGATGCAGAAAAGGCCTTCGAGAAATTTCAACACCTCTTCATGCTAAAAACTCTCAACTAACTAGGTATCGATGGAATGTATTTCAAAATAATAAGAGCTATTTTTGACAAACCACAGCCAATATGATACTGAATGGGCAAAAACTGGAAGCATTCTCTTTCAAAACTGGTACAAGACAAGGATGCCCTCCCTTACTACTCCTATTCAACATAGTACTGGAAGTTCTGACTAGGGCAATCAGGAAAGAGAAAGAACAACCCCATCATAAAGTGGGGAAAGTATATAAACAGACACTTCTCAGAAGTAGACATTTATGTGGCTAACAAACTTATGAAAAAAAGCTCAACATCACTGATCATTAGAAAAATTCAAATCAAAATCACAATGAGATACCATCTAATGCCAGTCAGAATGGCGATTATTAAAAAGTCAAGAAACAACAGACGCTGGCGAGGCTGTGGAGAAATACGAATGCTTTTATACTATTGGTGGGAATGTAAATTAGTTCAACTATGTGGAAGACAGTGTGGCAATTCCTCCCAGATCTAGAACCAGAAATACCATTTGACCCAGCAATTCTGTTATTGGGTATATATCCGAAGAAATATAAATTATTCTACTATAAAGACACATCCACACATATGTTTACTGCAGCACTATTTACAGTAACAAAGGCATTTAACCAACTCAAATGCCCATCAATGATAGACTGGATAAAGAAAATGTGGTACATATACACCATGGAATACTATGCATCCATAAAAAACGAATGAGATCATGTCCTTTGCAGGGACATGGATGAAGCTGGAAACCATTGTTGTCACCAAACTAACACAAGAACAGAAAACCAAATACTGCACGTTCTCACTTATACCTGGGAGTTGAACAATGAGAACACGTGGACACAGGAGGAGAACAACACACACTGGGGCCTTTCAAGGGTTAGGAGGCTGGGGGAGGGATAGCGTTAGGAAAAATACCTAACGTAGATAACAGGTTGATGGGTGCAGGAGACCACCATGGCACATGTATAACTATGTAACAAACCTGCAAATTCTCCACATGTGCCGCAGAACTTGAAGTATAGTTAAAAAAAAAAAAAAAAAAAAAGTGCTTTCACTGCTATTAAAATGAGAAGTCAAGGGTGGATGAATTAGGTGTTTCTCACTTTCTGTCAAGAGAACCTAAACGTTTCTTTATATTTTATTTTCAATTTAATCTAATATTATTCAAAACATTTCATGAACATAATTTAGAGAGTCAAATCACTCTTAAAATGAGAAATGAGAACACTTTGCTCCACTTGGCCCGAATCTGGAGGAAACCATTTCCAATCTTTTAGCTTTTTATTTTTCTTTTTACTTCTATATTTCTAAAAGACATAATCACATCGCCATTTTTGAATTTTGAATTTCATGTCTTATCTGGAGATTCCTATCATACTCTCTTATATATGCCACCTATCCCAAACATTTTAGTTAAATTAATATTCACTGCTTATATTATTATGACATTATTATTATTTATAACTGATGACTCCATTGTATATTGCTTTCCTTGATCATCCTTTTTGTCCTCTAGCTTCCAGTGTTGCTGTTGCAGTGTCTGAATAAATCTTGTAAACTTTTTATTTTGAAATAATTATAGACCCACAGGAAATTGCAAAAATTGTAAAGAGTCCCTTGTATTCTTCCCTCATATTTCCTCAATGGAAACACCTGTACAGTTATACAATATTAAATGATGGTATTTTAATGATAACTTCTATGCAATGACATTTTCTTTCTAAAACTTCAGAATGTGAAAACTTCCCTCTCTAGGTATTCTGAAATTTTATGATGAGATATCTTGGTGTGAATTTTCCTTTTTCCTTATTAAATCTTCTGAGCATGCAGTGGGTCTTCATTTCTCATAGTTCCCTCTCCTCCACTTCCATTGCTATCTGCTCTCTCTTTTTTCTTTCTTGAATTGTATTGTTCTTTTTAAAAGTTCTATTTAATAGCCTTCTTAAAAAATAATCCATGTAATATCTTTTTCCTCTGTCTTTTATTTCTTTACCTTTATAAGGGCTGTCCTCAATTTTGTTTTGTTTTAGAGACAGGGTATTGTTTGTGCTATTGTGCTATTGCCTGAGCTGGAATGCATTGGTGCCATCATAGCTCACTGTAACCTTCAATTCCTGGGCTCAAACACTCCTCCTGTCTCAGCCAGAGTAGCTGCAACTACGGGTTGTGTGCCACCATGTCAAGCTAATTTTGTGTAGAGATGGAGTGGGGTCATACTATCTTGCCCAGGGTGGTCTTGAACTCCTGGCCTGAAGTGATCCAACTACCTTGGTCTCTCAGAGTCCCAGAGTGCAGGATTAGAGGCTGGAGCCATGGTGCCCAACTCCATTAGTGTTTTTGAATGTTATCCTTTTCTTTTAAGAATACAATATCTCTTTTTTAAAAAAAAGTCTCTGAGGATATTAATCATATTGCCTTTGAGCATGATTTTTCCTCCCTGCCCCTACTTTGCTTTCTCTGGGTTCCCTTTTCCATATTAGGGTCTTTTCTCACACATAGGAGGAGGGGCCAGAAATTCCAGGCTTTACTTTTTTTTTTTTTAGAATAGAAATTCAGTGAGAACTGTTATCATTTCCACCTGACATTTCACCTTCAGTGGCACCTGAGGCCTCATTCCTGCTTGAACTCATACAGCCTCAGGGCTTGTCTCTTGGCTTCTACCAGAAGCAGGTGTCTTTTTCTTATGTGATCCACCTGCTCTCCAGGTTCTAAAACTATCCTTTTCTTTGCTCTCATCTCTCACCAATCCCATTTCCTCTGTCTTTGTAAATTAATGCCGTAAACTATTAAATTACTTCCATTGTGACAGGGCGTGGAAGTAAGCATGTTCAAGCTGTGTGATTTACTCAGGAATTTCTGTCATAATGTTTAATACCTAATTATTACAAGTATATAGAAAGTGTTTTGATTTTGTGTATAATATTTTATAACCGATAACCTCATGAAATTCTCTAAAAACAATCATTTCCTAGGTAGATGATAATTTTTCTTCTATAAATTTGAAAAAAAATTTTCTTCATAATTTGCTTATAAAATTATTCATAATTTGCTTATAGAATTATTTATAAAAATTTTAGCTATTTATTTTTTCTTGTCTCACTGTATTGGCTAGTATGTTAAATTTATTCAAAAATAATTTTTGTCAATTTCTTGGATTTTCTCACTAAATGATAATTTGGTAATATAGTTTGGCTGTGTCCCCACCCAAAATCTCATCTTGAATTGCAATCCGCTTAATCCCCATAATCTCCAAGTATCAAGGGGTCAAGGGAGAGACCAGGTGGAGGTAATTGAATCATGCAGGCAGTTTTCCCTATGCTGTACTTGGGATAGTGAGTGAGTTCTCACGAGATGTGATAGTTTAAAAGTGTTTGGTAGTTCCGCCTGCATTCATTCTCCCTCCTGTAGCCTTGTGAAAAAGATTCCTTGCTTTCCCTTTGACTTCTGCCATGATTGTAACTTTTCTGAAGTCTACACAGCCATGCAGAACTGTGAGTCCATTAAACCTCTTTCCCTTCGAAATTGTCCAGTCTTAGACAGTTCTTTATAGCACTGTGAAAACAGACTAATATATTTAGTTTTTCCTTTCTAAGTCTGAAATATATATTTTGTCTTACTCCATTGGCTATCACGTTCAGATATAAATCAAACTGTCAGCATTCTTTTAGGATTCCTTAATGATATAGCCGTTAATTTTTTCTACATACATATAGTTTGATTGTTTTTACATATATATCCTTTATTGTATTAATAAAATATTCTATCTCATTGAATCTTGCTTTTTCTAAAGTTATACATGAATAGAAACATTTTTCCTAATCCCATCTTGTGTTTATTCACGTGTTCTTATTTATTAAGTAAAAACTTATTAGGTTGGTGCAAAAGTAACTGTGGCAGTAGCAAGAACTGCAATTACTTTGCACCAATAGAATACATTCCTAATAGATTCCATTCTCCAGTAATAATTGTTTCTCTATTACTTTTATAGGTCACTTTGTTAAGGTAGATGGATATTGCTATTTTCATTGTGTGGATTTTTAAGATATTAGTAGGGAGCTTAAATTTTGTTAGTAAATTCTTAGCTTACTACCTTGAGCTAAGAAATAGCTCTCAGAAATAAAAATTGCTCAGAAATTGCTTCTCAGAAATAAGAGTTTAAATTTACCTTAAAAAATATTGAGGGACTGCAGACTTTATGTGGGTTGCATCTATCAATGTTTGTCATATAGAAAATTAAAACTTTGATAGTGTAACAATGTCTATTTTTAAATAAAAACATATTGCATGTTAGCATACACAATATATTTGCTAATATATTTTCCAAAACATTAATAAAAAGATTGACTACAATTTTTACTTTTATGGAAAACACTTTAATATCTGGTTCATTAAAGACAGATGAATTCTTACAGGTACTTCCAGTTTTAATCCATTGAATCATGCTGTATTAGTTGCAGTATATGAATGAGACAGCCAGGTGGAAGGAGGTCCCTAGAGAAACTCCAACCAGCCTGTCTACTGAGGTGGAGCCTTGGGAAGTTAACGACTTTTGCAGCAGGGAGGAGCCTGGCCCTTTCTCTTCCTGTGTGGAATCTGGAATTTAAGTTGCCAGTAGGAAGGGCTCTAGCGGAGGGACTCTGGCCTTGCAAGAATACCTGTTTCCCTCTTTTCTTCTTTTTCACCCAGTAAAACCCTGCTTTACTTACCCTGTCCAACCATCTATGAGCCTAAATTTTTTGTAGCCGTGGGATGGACAAGGACCTCATCTTTAGCTGAAATAAGGGAAAGTCCTGCAACATTTTTGGTGCCCAACATGGGGCTGGAGAAGCTGTTAGCGAAACGTGAGCTCAAAACCTCTCACTGTTGCTTCTATGCCTTTTCATCCTGAGACTTCTGAGGATGGAGAAACCATTCTCCCAGCCCCCATAGCTCCCGGGCCTTTTCATGGCCATTTCTTTCCCTTTTCAAGACCAACTGGTGAGCAGCAGCTTCGCTTCACCCTGCACTCCTTGCCAGCCTTAGACTCAGGACCCAAGGACCCAAGGCACCCAGGGCTGCTGTCTGGTGCTTTCCCCTATCAACCGCTAGAACCTTCTCCTTCCCTGGCCAAGAGATTCAGCTCCACCAGATGGTAACTTTTCTCCCTGGTGCAGAAACCACTTCCATAGGAATAAGAGGTTTTTCCCCAGGTATTTTAAACTTTTTTTTTTTTCTTTCCTCTTCTCCACCCTGTCAACATTTAACCTTTAAAGTTTTCGCCCTTTTCTAGGCCAGGCCCCCCCAGCTATCACTGTTTATATGTTCTGTAAAGCTTTAATTGTTAAAAAGGATTTGCGGGGCTGGTCTTGGGTTGTGACCAGTCTGGTGTGCTTTGCATGTCTGTATGGTTTCTAACAAACTTCTAAGCCTCCATCTTGTTTTGCATCCTGGGGGCATGGCTTGTAACTGCTGGTGAGGTGGCAAGACTTTGTTTAACAATCCTGCTTTATAGAATAAGTTTCTTTCTGTTTGATATCTGCATGTTCTTTTAGCCCTGTCTCTTAAAGGGCCCCACCCAGCAACTGGGCTTTCTTCTGCCTGTCTGTGTGTGTACTGTGTATGATGTCTGTAAAATGAGTTCTAATTTGGCCTAAAGAAAAGTGCTTGGATCAAGTATTTTTTTTTAAAGGAAAGATAAAAGCTGCGGTACCTTTCAGTTCACCTGATATTAATCTTTGAGAAATAAAACAGCCTTAAAGAGTATTGGTAAAATGCAAGTGTCACGAAAGTGTAAATAGGTGGGCTAAATTATGCAGGTCAGAGCCCAGGGTTGCTAAATGTTTTAAGGTTATAAACTCATTTTTAGATTTTGAGAACTCTTTTACTTGCTGACTTCACAAATGGTAAGGCCTAAAAACATAGGAAACTAACCATACTCTTAAGAAGACAAATCTTGGCTGCAGTCAGCACACAATTAAAGCAACTTACCAAGTTTTACCTTAAAGTTAAAAATTGCTGGCAGTTAACTGAACCTATGAGAAATAGATGTGCATGCAAGGTGTATAAAAACAGTAAAATGTGTCTTTTTAGTAAAATGTTGTAAGAAGGCATGGAAATAAAAACTTCTACCTAGGGTTAAAGGATGGTTTTGAGTTAAATGAGGAAAAAGCTGATGGTTCAAAGAAGTGGTGGAAAAATTGTGGAAATTAATCTTGCAAAAGAAGTCTTCTGTGTGAACATATTGACTAAATTCAAAAAAAGGGTATTATATGGTTTTCCTGTAAATTGAGCATTGAAATAAAAGCACAACAGGGTATTCTTAAAATGCTAATCTGCTATTTGGCATAATTTATAAAGGGTTATATAAGGTTTTTGCTTCTTTAAAATGTCTGAGTCATCATTTTGGCAAAATAATGTATTGTAATCTGGAATTATATATCATAATATCAAGTGATTCTCAAAATCAAACATCAGTTTCAAAATTGTCTTCCCTGGCTTCTGGCTTTCCTGATACTTCAGAGGGCCTCTGAAGTGTTTAGAAAAGAGAGGTAAACAAGAGTATTTGACATGTTTAGGTACATGGGATTGACAGAATGATGTTTCAGTCTTCTTTAGGTTATATCTTGATGAATAACGCTGAAATATGTTCCAAAATTATATGGGATTTCTAAAGTTCTAATCTCTGAGTATATGCTATCAAACATAATTAAGGTTTTTGTTATGTTGTTGTAAACCACGGAGATAACCAAGCTTGTCAATTGTGTTTCTAACTGTAATTACCCTGGACATTTTGCTCTTAATGGATAATTGTTGTCTTATTTTAATACTTTTCAAAACATAGTTTGTAATAAGCTATAGAACTTTAACGGGTACTCTCAAATACAAACTTTGGATAACTTAGGAGACTGTAACATTTTAATAAAGGAAAATATACAGAACTAATAAAAAGCTGAAACATTCACAAATGTCAAGCAAAAGAAGTTTAAGTGGACTGAACTCAGAAAGCTGAAGCAATCTTTTTAACCTTCACTTGTAATATTGCTTATCCTTGTTTTTTAGCATCAAACAAACTTATTTTCAACTATTAATGACCTTTAATAATTAAGCAAGTTATACTCCTATAATCAAAATTCAGAGCATGTTTGTTTCTCTCTGCCTGGTTCCTCCAGAATTTAGAACCTATCTGTGAGTATTCTTAACTTTATAGTTATATAAATCTTTGCATCAGTGCGATAAGAATCCATTTTTCTTTAGCAACAGGATGCAATTCGCGACAATGGATACTTTACTAAGGCTTTGACTGAAAGAGTATGCTTCCCTTTAGGGAGTAAATCTCAACTTGCAGAGCCAGTAACAAGCCGATGGAGAAACTGGCCTCATACTCTCATGTACACAGTCCCTGTACAGGGTTCCTGTCCTGTGGTCAGTAAATAATGTCACTTTCTAACAGGTCTAAGAGCTCTAAGTTTATCTTGGGACCTTAAAAGGAGAGAATCACCCAACTCACAGGTGTTTGAGAATACAAACCCGTGGTTAGTCTCAGATTTAAAAGGTCTTATCTGAGATTCTTTATGTAACAAATTTCCATCAAAGCCAATTCAAAAGGCCTATGTAGAAATAGTTACTCTTGCTGCATTTTATACCAATTACCAGGCCAAGAATAAGACTCAAGTCTGTTTTGCAAACAACTCAGTCCTATTATGTTTTTTTTTTCAACAAAAATCGGGACTGGAGAGGGAAACTGTTTCAAAACTTACACATTTGTCATTGTTTTTTTATTTTATTTTATTTTATTTTTTGAGATGCAGTTTCGCTCTTGTTGCCCAGTCTGGAATGCAATGGTGTAATCTCAACTCACTGCAACCTCTGCCTCCCAGGTTCAAGCAATTCTCCTGCCTCCAACTTCCAAGTAGCTGGGATTACAGGCATGTGCCACCATGACTGGCTGATTTTTAGTAGAGATGGGGTTTCTCCATGTTGGTCAGGCTGGTCTCAAACTCCCAACCTCAGGTGATCCACCCACCTCAGCCTCCCAAAGTGCTGGGATTACAGTTGTGAGCCACCATGCCCAGCCATCATTAAATTTTAAACTCACTAGTTAAGGTTTTGCCTACATTTTAGATGAACCCTGTTTGTTCCTGTGAACCAACCAGCAATCTCTGACTGCAGCTCAGAAAGAACAAGAGGGATGGGTAATGTAAAAATCTGGATTAATATTATAATTCTGAGCAATTATCCTGCAAATCCTGCCAAGTGGTGGAAATAGGGTGCCCATCACCCAGAGGTTTCCTTTTTGGGAAAGTAAAACAAAGGGAACTAACCAAAGACAAGCACCATGTACCCAAATCCTAGCAAGCATAACTATAGCCACCAGTTAGCTGGGTGTGTCACAAGACATCCTTTTCTCTCCCTTGTTAGTGGAGGACTCAGTTCCACAGTTTCATCTTAGTATTTGGCTTATGATAGGGCATCTATGCAACCCCCCGAGGCGTATCTCAGTCCAAAACTCAATTACAAACTTCGGGTCAAAGCCCGGGGGTGGTGGGGGGAACTAGATCTGAGGAACCCAGAGGCAAATGACAACAGAGGTTAAAAGGCACAGCACAGGTAAGCGTGGCTGATTCCTGCCTATTAAGCCAAGTCCAAGCTTCCTGTTTCATGGATAAAAGCCATGTTAGTATCCATGGTATAAATGAGGTCTAGGGAACTCCAAGGCTACTGACGGTAGGTGGGAAGGAGATTTAGGTGAGAGCACATAATTCCTAGTCTCTAGGCCCCCACGTTTCATGGGTACAAGCTGCTTTTGCACTCCTAGAGCTGTTAGAAAGTGACCTGCCAAGGTCGCTGGGACTCAGGGATGCAAGGCCAAAGAAGGGAAAGAGTACGATGCTCTTTGCCCTCTCTCTCATGTACCCCAGAAATCTGCTAGGAAGAGAAGGGAACCAGTGATGTCTCCTCTGTTTTTCTATATGAGTAGACATTGATCTTCAGTCTGTACTCCTTTAGAATGCAACCAGAACTCCTGGGACTCCTTTGAAAAAACACCTTGTTTCTTTCCTTTCTTCTCTTCTGTCCTCTCTTCACTGATAGGCAATCATGTCTCTGTACTACTGGACACTCCCCTCACGCATCCTCCAAACTAGGAGTTAATTTCCCAAACCTTAAATTGGTTGGCTTAGGATTGAGCTCAGGGGAAGGGACCCCAGAAATCCAACATGCTTTCAAAAGAGTAAAGGTTTTTTCAACCAGTTGGGCTTTTCCCCTCCCTTCTCCCTGTGCAAAATGGTGAAAGGCCTCAGAATTTTTGAGCTGTCCTTACCCCTCCCTTTGTTGCATTTTGATACATGTGTTCTAATGACCTAGTTTGACTGTCATTAAACCAGAGCCTGTGATGATGGCCCCTTCTGCTGGGCCTCTGAGGGAGCTCTGACTGCCATTCCCCCAAAACAGTGCCCCCTGTCAGCAGGAAGTGGTTAATAATGGTTTTCATCCTTACCCTTAGTCTAAAGGCAGTTAGATGTACTTCTTCAGAGTGGGCATTGAGACAGCCAGGTGGGAGGGGGTCCCTGGAGATACCCTAACTAGCCTGCCCACTGAGGTGAAGTCTCATGAAGTTCACAACATTTACAGTGGGGATGAGCCCAGTCCTTTCTCTCTCTGTGTGGAATCTGGGATTCAAACTGCAGGTGGGAAGTGCTCTAGTGGAGGTACTCTGGCCTTGAAAGAGTCCCTGTTTCCCTGTTTTCTTCTTTTTCACCCAACAAAACCCTGCTTTACTCACCTTCTCCAATCATCTGTGAGCCTAAATTTTCATGGCTTTGGGATAGACAAGGACGCTGTCTTCAGCTGAACTAAGGGAAAGTCCTGCAACATGAAAAAAACAAAAAATCCAGATACACAGATATGTAGTTAAAAAATACATATTTTGGTAGCCTTTTTTAGAACATGATGGATGTTGTACTTTGATACCACACCAAAATTCAACAACTTTCTCAGTAGTGGTTTCTTAAAAATTAGATAAGATGTAGAATCTGATATCTGAAATTTTTGTACTATGTCTTAGGAAGCTGTCAAATTCATTAAGACAAAGATAATTTTTCCAAATTAGAGCTTTTTCTCAGAAGCTGGAATTTTATCCTTAGTCATTATTGGTTTTTTTGTGTGTGAAATGACAAGTTTACTTCATTTGTTCTCAAGAACATTTCAGCTGATTACCCAAATCTGAATAAATGTTTGACTCTCAGTCATTATTTCAAATAAAAATGATACTGCATAAAAAGAGCAGTTAGTTCATTTCACAACTCGAAACAATCATACAAGTTCTTTATTGGTGAATAATACTGTACTCTTGTTTGCAGCAGATGTGCTTCCTGTGCACTTCCCATTTTTCAAGCAGAATGTTAAAAGTAAGTGCTCAAGAGTCAAGAGTTGATATGATTAATACATTTTTCTTTCTTTATCAATGTATGCAACTTATAAGTAGCTTTTGCTTGTTTGGTTATCTAGCAGTTTATGATTTATTGCTTATTGATATTATTTTTACTGTTAGTGTGTAGAGGTAAAGAATGCAGTGATCATATAGTTTGATGCCTAAGGCACCATTTTTCCACCGTTGCTTTTGTACAAATAGTGTAAATGCTAGCACAGTGAGAAGGACAAATAATGTGTTAGTGTTATTATGAAAATTGTTGTGACAAAGCAGTTCCCTGAAAGTGAGAAGTGACAACGTTCTGGCGGCCCTCGCTTGCTCTCAGTGCCTCTTTGGCCTCGGGGTTCACTCTGGCCACACTTAAGGAGCCCTTGAGCCTGCCACTGCACTGTGGGAGCCCCTCTCTGGGCTGGCCGAGGCCCAAACCGGCTCCCTCTGATTGTGGGGAGGTGTGGAGTGAGAGGTGCCGGCGGGAACCTGGGCTCCACCACGCTCCTGGGCCAGCCTGAGTTCTGGGTGGGCATGGGCTCAGCAGGCCCTACACTCACACTTGTAGCAGCTGCGGAGGGATTAGCATCTGGGCCAGCAGCTTGGAGGGTGTGCTGGGTCCCCCAATCCTCGCTGGGCCTCAGCTGCCTCCCCACAGGGCAGGGATCGGGACCACAACCTGCCATGCCCGAACCTCCCCCCTGGCGGTGGGCTCCTGTGCAGCCAGAGCCTCCCCGAGGAGTGTCGCCCCCTGCTCCCCAGTGCCTGGTCCCATCAACTGCCCAAGGACTGAGGAGTGCAGGCGCATGGTGTGGGACTCACAGGCAGCTCCAGCTGCGGCCTGGTGCAGGATCCACTAGGTGAAGCCAGCTGGGCTCCTGAGTCTAGTGGGGACTTGGACAACTTTTGTGTCTAGCTAAGGGATTGTAAATTCACCAATCTGCACTCTGTGTCTAGCTTAAGGTTTGTAAATACACCAATCAGCACTCTGTGTCTAGCTCAAGGTTTGTAAATACACCAGTCAGTACTCTGTATTTAGCTAACCTAGTGGGGACTTGGAGAACTTTTCTGTCTAGGACTCTGTGTCTAGCTAAAGCATTGTAAAATGGACCAATCAGCTCTCTATAAAATGGACCAATCAGCAGGATGTGGGTGGAGTCAGATAAGGGAATAAAAGTGGACTGCCCAAGCCAGCAGCCTGCAACCCCCTGGGGTCCTCTTCCACACTGTGGAAGCTTTGTTCTTTAGCTCTTTGCGATAAATCTTGCTGCTTCTCACTCTTTGGGTCCATGCTGCCTTTATGAGTTGTAACACTCACTGCGAAGGTCTGCAGCTTCCTCCTGAGGCCAGCGAGACCACGAACCCACTGGGAGGAACGAACAACTCCAGACAGGCCACCTTAAGAGTTGTAACACTCACCAGGAAGCTCTTAAGCTTCACTCCTGAAGCCAGCGAGACCATGAACCCACCAGAAAGAAGAAACTCTGAACACGTCCGTACATCAGAAGGAACAAATTCCAGGCACACCATCTTTAAGAACTGTAACACTCACCGCGAGGGTCCGCAGCTTCATTCTTGAAGTCAGTGAGACCAAGAACCCACCAATTCTGGACACAAAAGTTTCTCTGAAATCCGCATAAGTCTGGAGAACGTACTTAGAAAACCACATGTTTAGTGGAACCATATTAAGTTATCTTTGGGGAAAAAAAAAGCATATTGAAGAAATAGTCACTTTGACTAAATGCTAAGAAGTCTACATACTACCAGAAAGGAGAGATAGTGTAGTAGATGATACATTTATAGTGTGAAAACATAGGTCTGATTTCCAGCCATGTAACTTAGTATCTCTAGGTATATGGGTCAGTAACCCTGTTTTTATTTTTCTTCATCACTAAAATCTTTTGGTGTAAGTTTAAGAATAAATGAGAGTACACGCAAATGCATGCATATACACACAATGCCTGGAATAAATAATTTATACTATTTTTTGTTGCAAACAAGGCATATGATTACTAGTATAATACAACTTTTGATCCTTTTACCCCACATTTAGTAAGATTAATTATAAATGAATGTAGTAGCTTGCAGTAAAAGAGTCAAATTTAACACATGAGCCTTGACAGGTGATTCATTCTAAAGATAATAGCACTGGAAAATTAATGCAGATAAGGTTATATTATTCAACTGTTTGAAAAAAATATTATCGTATTTCATCATTGACTATCCTTTTTGGGCATCACCATTTCACTCACTGACTTTCATGTGTGAGTCACTGTGACCTAAGTCAGAGTAAAATGTCACAGGAGTTGGGAGAGAGAGCTAATTAGCAAATCTGTGACACCATAAAAGAGTAATGAAAGAAATGGGCACTTGTTTCTTATTTTAGGAAAGTATTCTTCACATATAAAAATGACTCAACTGTTGCAAAAATTCAAGAAAAATTGAATTTTTATCTTTGTCCTACATAAGAACCTAAAGTGTGAAAATGAGAATAGTACAGATATATCAAGATCAGGCTTCCATTCTGTTTAGAACTATTTCAGTTGCTATTAGAATTAAAAGAAGAATGTAGAAAACAAAGAATATTTGAAGCTGTAGTGAAAAGGCCATTAACTTTGGAGTCAGATAGGCTGGATTTATGTTTCAGCCCCGTTAATCTAAGTATAACTGTAGACAGTTCCTTAACTTCCTTGAAACCTGATTTCTTCGATTGTAAAAGGATTATAAGATAATTACCACATGACAATTCTGAAGAATTAATGAGATAAATTACTTAAAATACATAATGTCCCTACAAGAAATGAGTGTTCAATAAATAGTAACTGAAATCCCTATAAGTCTGGAGAACGTACTTTGAAAACCACATGTCTAGTGGAACTATATTAAGTTATCTTCGGGAAAAAAACATATTGAAGAAATAGTCACTTTGACTAAATGCTAAGAAGTTTACACTACTACCAGAAAGGAGAGATAGTTTATCCTTTTATAATGTATAACCCAGCCTGTCCCTGTTTATTGCCTCACAAAGTTGATTGTGGAATATGAGGTTTTCAATACTACTTAAAAGGGCTAGTTGATTTGGTCAATTCAACCAATATATATCTCATTTAAGGAACTCAAAAAATTCAATAGTAAAAGCAGTTGTTTTCTTCTCTACAGATGTATGGAAATACAGAACTGAGTTCTTATTAAGATAGTTTTTAGTATTTAAGAAAACTTAGCAAGGTAATGATCATGATTTTGAATATAGTAAATGGTGTCAACCAAAGCAGCAAGAAAACACCACAGATTTTCTATTGCAATCTGTTTCACCCCACCAGCTTCACTTCCAATGATTGTTCCTACTCTGCTCTTCATTTTCATATATTCTGTAGTTTTATTACTATTCTTATGCTTCATATAATTTACTAACACATGTTTATTAATGAAACTATTCTTGCTAGAATGTAACTTCTTTAAGAAATAAATCTTAGGGATTTTGTTTCTCCATACATGTGAGAGGAGCATCTGACTCATGAATTCTCAGTAATGATTTGTGAGTGAAGGTTTGAATGAAATGGATAGTAAAAACAATAGAGAATAAGATTATTACTTCATGCCTATTCTCTTTTAAGAACATTATTTACTATTATAAAAATAATTTTATATTTTTACAAAAATAATAAAAGCTACACTGTTTTGCATATTAATTAAACTAAGCAAAATTTACAGAACACCAAATCTGTACTAGGCATTATGCTTAAGACACATCAGGTTTTCTTGTATAGAGGCTACATGAGGATATTAGAGTAAATCCGTAATATAAATACTTGTAAAGACTCATTCTTTCTATTTTATTTAGAATGGCAGAAATATAATTTATTCCTACTCTTCAGTGGAATAAAATTGAAGAATGTGTGCCACACATTGGAGAGATCACTTATATAGGGGACTAAACTTTCCACACCTACATTATATGTGGAAAAAATATTTTTATGGCCTAGAATCACTTTTGTATAGATCTGGCAACTATTGTCACTCTACTTTTGAAAGATAATGTAAATAAGGAATGTTGAAACTAAATTAATCTGAAAATTTTACATTACCGTAGTTAACATTCAAGTTGTAATTAGGACTCAATACAATGTTGTCTACTAGATTTGATCTCTATCCCACCTCAAGGTGACACTATATACATTGAGATGCAGTGCCTGTCCTAGAGAAGTTCTCATCACCTAGTGCCTGTCCTGTTCTATAACATTCTGAAAACATTTTGGCTTCATACTATGTATTACGCAAATATGTACTGAAAGTTTAATAGTCTGTTTGGAAATGAAAGTGTTACCGAACAACCAGGGGTTTGGTTTAGGTCCTGCTACTCACTGCACAGAAAGTCAACGAGTGAGAAGACAAGTATTGCCAAGGAAGAAGGCTTTAATCAGGTGCTGCAGCTGAGCAAACGGGAGCTCCCGTCTCAGATCCTTCTCCCCACCAACTAACATTAGGTGTTAATATAGTAGGGAAGAAATGTAACAACGTGTAGGAAAACAGGAACTCTGGAGGCCTAGGGAAGCAATCATGATGAATGATGGGCCTGGTGTCTCATAATCTGGATGAGATGATCTGGTAAGTTTCAGTTCTTTGATACTTTTTGAGAGACTTGGGGATCCTTTCCTGAGGAAGAAACTCAGATAAAATAAATATAAATTTTAAGCCTTAAGACCAGAAGGGTCCATTTCTATGTTTATACAAAAAAAAAAAAAAAAATCTATTGGACTACTGGGTCAGTTTCAAAAGAAAAAATAATATTCTTAACTTCTAGGAGCTTGAATTCTACTGGACAGACAACTGTAAAACATTAGCAATGATAAAAGATAATTGCTGTGACAGAAGATGACATACAAGCACAGACACTTTAAACAAGGGAAGTAAGCAATATTTTAGGAAAAGATCCATTCAGAGCAGAGATTCAAATGACAATCATAATATTTTCAGATTTCCAGGAATTCTAATGAGGAAAAAGCATTTCTTTTTATTTTTATTTTTTTATTTTTTATTTATTTTTATTATTTTAAATTTGGCTATTATTATTATACTTTAAGTTCTAGGGTACATGTGCATAACTGATGCAGGTTTGTTACATATGTATACTTGTGCCATGTTGGTGTGCTGCTGCCCATCAGCTTCGTCATTTTACATCAGGTACAACTCCCAATGCAATCCCTCCCCTCCCCTCCCCATGATAGGCTTCGTTAGGTATTGATGTTCCCCTTCCAGAGTCCAAGTGATCTCATTGTTCCAGTTCCCACCTATGAGGTGAGAACGTCACGATTGTTTGGTTTTCTGTTCTTGCGATGGTTGCTAAGAATGATGGTTTCAGCTGCATCCATGGCCTACAAAGGACTTTAAACTCATCCTTTATGGCTGCATAGTATTCCATGGTGTATAGAGGTGCCACATTTTTCTTAATCCATCTGTCTTTATTGATGGACATTTGGGTTGATTCAAGTCTTTGCTATTGTGAATGGTGCTGAAATAGAAGCATGCGTGTGCATGTGTCTTTATAGCAGCATAATTCATAATCCTTTGGGTATATACCCAGTATTCAGGATGGCTGGGTCATATATGGTACATGGTTCTAGATCCTTGAGGTCGCCATACTGTTTTCCATAATGGTTGAACTAGTTTACAATCCACCACCAACAGTGTAAAGTATAATGGATAGGAAGAATCCAATATCATGAAAATGGCCATACTACTTAAAGTGGTATAGATTCAATGCCATCCCCATCCAAAGCTACTGTGGGTTTCTTCACAGGGTGGAAAAAGAGCTGCTTTAAAGTTCATATGGAACCTAAAGAGCCCACATCTCCAAGACGATCACAGTCAAAGAACAAAGCTGGAGGCATTCACAGCTACCTGACTTCAAACTATACTACAAGGCTACAGTAGCAAAGCAGCATGGTACTGGTACCAAAACAGAGATAGACCAATGAACAGACAGAGGTCCTCTAAATAATACCACACACATCACCACAGCCATCTGATCTTTGACAAACCTGAGAGGAAGCAAGAAATGGGAAAAGGATTCCCTATTTAATGTGGTATGAGAGAAAATTAATTTCGCCATAAGTAGAAAGCTGAAACTGGATCCTTTCTTACTCTGCTCTGAAAAATTAATTCAAGATGGATTAAGAACTTAAATGTTAGACCTAATACCATAAAAATCCTAAGGAAAACTAAGTGAGTACCGATAAGGACAGAGCATGGGCAAAGACTTCATGTCTAAACACCCAAAGCAATAGCAGCAAAGCCAAAATTGACATATGGGATCTAATTAAACTAAAGAGCTTCTGCACAGCAAAAGAAACTACCATCAGAACAGGAAACCTGGGAATGGGAGAACATTTTGCAATCCTACTCATCTGACAAGGGCTAATATCAGAACCACAAAGAACTCCAACAAATTTACAAGAAAAAACAAACAACCCCATCAAAAAAGTGGGCAAAAGGATATGAACAGACATTTCTCAAAAGAGACATTCATACAGCCAACAGACACATGAAAAAATGCTTATCATCACTGGCCATCAGAGAAAT
The DNA here is from genome assembly GCF_008728515.1 of Papio anubis. Taxonomy (NCBI): domain Eukaryota; kingdom Metazoa; phylum Chordata; class Mammalia; order Primates; family Cercopithecidae; genus Papio; species Papio anubis. Next base: position 35,500,524 of record NC_044987.1, on the reverse strand, counting down.
GCAAATCAAAACCACAATGAGATACCATCTCACACCAGTTAGAATGGCGATCATTAAAAGGAGAAAGCATTTCAATTGGAAGAGGCAGTGTGTAACTAGGTATACAAATACATATAGACAACCGCAAAGCATATATGTAGTTTTGTCATGTGTGACAAAGTGGAAGATAAACTGGGCTAGTGAGGTAGGGGTCAGACTATAAAGGGCATTGAGTGTCATATAAAGGGAAATCAGATTGAAAGTGTCTCAACAGTTTCCATTGCTTCTCAGATACTACTTAAGTACAAGAAAACCTGACAAGACTATGTCATCAAAGTTACTGAGCTTTAATACGTTTTTTTTTTTTACATGTTCTGTAAGAGTTTAGTCATTTTAAGACAAGTTTAGATTGAATTAATTTATTTTGGGAAATGAAGTTCTGCTAATTAGGTTTAGCCCTTAGGCCTATGGCAAGTTGTCAATATGGATTTTGGTGTAGAAAGCAAGGGACTCCTTATTCTACTAACCTATGAGAAATGTTGCCTTAACTGCTGAATTGCAGAAAAGTTACCCAAAGCCTCTACCAGCCTTTGGTGGACAATTAGCAAGAAGGGAACTGTGAGAAAACAAGCAGATTTTATAATATGCTAACAATTTACAATTCCAGGTGTTTTTCTATAAGCAAGAATCTCAAAATATTTTTAAGCCATAGAGAAAACATTTTAGCAAATTGTCGATGTATTCAGAGTTTTAAAACATGGTTTTTAAATTTTAAAAATATTGTGTAACAAATGTGTGAATTTACTCTAAAAATTTTAACATATATGTGGGACGTTCTGCTAAAATGTGGATAGGTATTCACTAAGTACTTTGCATCCTTAAAAACAGTTTATAACATTCCGAAATAAAAGCTGTGTCCATGTAACTCAAATGCAGATGTCAGGAACTATCTTCCCTCTCTGTCCTATTTTATTTCAACCAGGTGTTTTTAATTAAGCTGTACACTTCAATCAAGTCATTCTTGGATATTGGCCAATTGTCTTTCCAAGAAGAAACTGATAAATGAAACTCTGTGGCCTTAGTTATACATATTTCATTGTCATTGAGGCCTAAAACATATTCCCACAATTCTTGAAGATGCCTTCGTCCCCGAGTGTTTACACACATTTTTGCCACTATCTTAGGTCCCTCCTGGTTTGTGTATTTCTGGCTTTTGACCCACTGATACGGTTTGGCTCTATGTCCCCACCCAAATTTCACTTTGAATTGTAATCTTCAGTGTTGGAGCGGGGACCTGCTGGGAGGTGATTAAATCACGGGGATGAACTTCTCCCTTGCTGTTCTTGGGATAGAGTTCTCAGGAGATCTGGTTGTTGGAAGGTGTGTAGCACCTACCACTTTGCGCTCTCTCTCTTGCTGGCCATGTAAATATGTGTTTGCTTCCCCTTCTGCCATGATTTTAAGTTTCCTGAGGCCTCCCCTTAAGTAGAAGCCTGTAAAGCCTGCAGAACTATGAGCTGATTAAACCTATTTTCTTTATGAATTACCCAGTTTCAGGTATGTCTTTGTAGCAGTGTAAGAATGAACTAATACATTCACTTTTTTGAATTAATATTTGTTTATATTTCATCCTGAATTTCTCATACTGTCCTAACCATATCATATTTATAACTGTTACTTTATTTTATTTTTTGAAAGTGTGGGGTGCTTCCTGACTTCAGAGAATTTCTAGGTGACCTTAACCAGCTGTTACTATGCTAGGTTAGCATACCAGGCTTTCTTAGGTTTGTCTATTTGTTTTTCCACCTAAGGGTAGTATTGAAGAGAGTTAAGTCCAGATTTATATATCAATCAGATTTGATATAAATCACCTTAAGCAAAGGTCATTAAATAAATCACCTGGAACACTTAAGAAAATTGTTCAATAGTTTGAGGGTCAAGCTGTGAGGAAGGTTCCACTAGCTATTATTTTGTCTTATTGATGTAGAGACAGCTGGAGATGGATAATTTTATTCTAATGGCTTACTTGGCCCTCTAGCCTTTCTTTTTCTCTTGGCATAGCGTCCCATTCTTAAGGGCCTTTCCAGGTGGCTTGGCTTTACAAAGCATGGAGATCTCAGGTGTCTAACTTTAAATATGACGGCAATATTCTATGTTGCCTGTGTAGAGTCTGCAAGGTTTCTGTAAACTAACCTTGAAAATGGCAATTGCACGTGCATTTATTGGTTTCTAAGGCCAGCTGAGATTCAAGGGAACAAAGATACAAAATTGATCTCTAGATGGAGAAATGACATAGACATGCTAACAATAAAATAAATGATGTCTGAGCAGTCTAAAGATGAGAAAATAAGTTGGTGGAAAAAAAAAAGCTGTATAAACTACTTTATTGAGGACCTTGATGAATAAATAACAAAATATAAAACAATAATAATAACTAAAAGGCGTTCTTGGATTGAGGGAGGCTTTTCTTTTGTTATTCTCTCATTGATTGTTTACATAGAAGATTCTGGGAAGTCTCGAGGCCTAAGAAGTATTAAAAAAACTTCATAGCTAGTACAGTATGAAGAAATGAAAGAACAAATAAAACATGGAATAATAGATGCATTAATGTTTTTGAGTATGAAATAGTTCATCTAAATAACAGATGTTTTAAAATTCAAGATGCAGGATAGTCAATGCAATATTAAAGAGAAGGACAAAGTTGGAGGATTGACACTGACTTTAAAGCTTATTATAAAGCTATAGTAATCAAAACAGTGTGGTATTGGTGAAAGAATAGACAAATAGATTGCTAGAACAGGATAGACAGCCCAATAGATGAACACAAATATTGTCAACTAATCTTTCACAACAGAGCAAAGACATTTCAGTAAAGATAGTCTTTTCAATAAATGTTGGAACAACTGGACATTCACATGAAAAAAAATATAGACCAGGACCTTACACCTTTTATGAAAATTACTTCAAAATGGATAATAGACCTAAATGAAAAATATAAAACTATATGTTTTATTCAAAAATACACAGAAGAAAGACTGGATGGCCTTGTGTTTGTTGATGATTTTTTAAAATAACACCAACGCACAAAGCATACAAAATTGGTAAGTTGAATTTATAAATTAAACAATATTAAAAACTTTTCTGGGAAAGACAGTTAATAATGAAAAGATAAACCACAGAATAAGAAAAATCTTTGCAAACCCCATTGAATTTACAATACAAAAAGTAAATCCAAGTGTAAACTATAAACTTTAGTCAATAATAATATATTGATATCAGCTTATAAATTCTAAAAATGTGTAAACTAATATAAGATCTTAATAGGGAAAGTACATTGGAGTCAGTGAGGAATTATATGGCTGCTCTATGGTTTCTGCTCAATTTTTCTGCAAATTTATAAGTACTATAAGTAAAGACTATTTATATTAAAAATACATCTCTAGCAAACGAGTAACTAAAAATTGTCCAACCTATTGGAAATTATACGGTTTATTTCTGAATAACCCATTGATGAAATAAGAAATCAACCTGGCATTTTGAAAATGTTTGAACAAGAATAAAATAAAAGTTGACACGTTAACACTTTATCAATGAGGCCAAAACAGTGCTTAGAGAGAAATATATATCTATGACTTTATATAGTAAAAAGAAAAAGTGGAAAATACATTATCTAAACTTTCATATGATGAATATTAAATTTAAAACTAAAAAGAGTGATAATAAAAATGATAAACACAGAATAAAGAAATAGTAAAGTAGAATTTACACCCACATTTAAAAAATCAAATTACTTTTTAAAATATTGTTTTAGAATTTAAAAAATGTTAAATTGATCAAGAGTGATCAATATACAAAACAAGAGTTTTATATATTGACACAGAGAAACACAGCACAGAGAGATAAGAGGTTGGTTAGATACAGATACACAGACCAGAAGAATCTGTGCTTTCTTTTTTCCGCCCCAAGATGGAGTCTTACTCTGTTGCCCAGACTGGAGTGCATTGGCACAACCTTGGCTCACTGCAACCTCCACCTCCTGAGTTCAAGTGATTCTCCTGTTTCAGCCTCCAGAGTAGCTGGAATTACAGCCATCCGCCACCACAGCTGGCTAATTTTTGTATTTTTGGTAGAGATGGGGTTTTGCCATGTTGACCAGGCTGGTGTCAAGCTCCTGACCTCAGGTGATCCACCTGCCTCAGCCTCCCAAAGTGCTGGGATTACAGGTTTGAGCCCCTGCGCCTGGCCCTATGTTATTTTTATACACAGGCCTGGAGGACTCCAGGGGACAGCAGCAGGGCAGCACTTCTGGGAAAATCACTTGAATCAACGTGTGTTTATCTTTGAATGTTATAGGCAACAAATTCAATTACAGTGATTTAACCAAAAGTAGGTTAACATATAAAAATAATAATAAAATAAAATAAATAAACCTTAGCAGCTGTCTTTGCCTGGCATTATTATCCTTAGAGAGAACTGTCTAACGACAAAGAAAGTTGTATTGGGATATGGCTATTAGATGTAATTCTACTTTTTATATGCTGAAACACCTGCTTGAGAAAAAGCAGTTTCTGAGTTTTTTTTTTTTTTCACCAAAGATATAAACAACAGCTTGTTAATTCCCTTCTGTAGAAACCAGAAACGTGCCTAAGAAGGCTGTTATCGTCATTTAGTCCTGTTAAAATTTTAATGAAATAAAATCTTTGCCACTATAGTTTCGTTGTAGCTAGAGGTTATTTTCTAAAAATGCATTTAAAGAAAAATTAAACAGGAGGAAAACAATATTTTAAAATGCCTATTACATTTAGAAAGGAAACAAAATGCATTGAGGTTGTTATAATAGTTTTTCTTTCTTTGAGAGGACTAGGTTAGTACATCCCATTTTACTCTGAGCATGTGGAGGCTCTGTTCTATGATTGTTTCTAGGGGACACGTTCACCTTCTTGATCTGAATTTTTCTTACTGTGCCATTTTGTAGTTTAACAGCTTGTTACCACAGGTATGGAATTCTTTACTAGTTTTAGGCTTTTTTCTAGGCTCATACCCTGGTATGGACTGGTAAGCCGCACAAACCTTCTGCTATAATTTGGCCCATTTCTATGCTAAACATCTCAAAGTGTTAAAATATCTCTTCTGTCTGATCCACTACTAAAATCCCTGTCCCAGCCCATTACAGCTTTGTGAAGACAAAGGAGCCTGGGAGATTTCTTAGGGTCTACTGATTCAAGGTGCATACAATGAACTTAGTGAAGAAAAGCTTTAGTGAAGAGATAAAATCTAGGTAGTAATAAAAACTAATTTTGTGTCAGTTCTAAATCCAAGTCACAGAAATTACTGTATTTCATTAAAAATTCTAATTATTATGGCTCACTAAGCGAAATAAATCTCATAAATAGAAGAAATGTGTAAGTGATAAATTACAAGTGAGAGATGATTTTTTAAAATCAACTCCCTGAAATAATGTTATTAGTGAAAAGAGAAGTTGAGTCCTTTCTTTCCCTGCTAAGATTTTGCTTTGACCACAGTATGTAAAGTTGCATGGGAGGTTAAGTCAAAAACTGAATTTAACTACCAAAAATTCCTGTTCTTTAAAATACCCACAACTGCACCTTTATTCACTCTTTGAAGATAAATACCCTGGAAAATGGAGAACATGTAGGTGCTTTAAAAAATAACAGAAACTAAGACTGTAAATACAGTCAAATCAAAATCAGTGGACTCATGAACCTCTATCATCCTGAAAAAGTGTTTCCTTTGACTGTATTTTAGCTCTTTTACCAAACATGAATTTGTTTTTAAAACTAATTTGCAGGTGTGTTCCTTAATATTTGTGTATGCATGCTTGTGTGTGTATGTATGTGTATGTTTTCATGTAAATCATTGGAGGGAGTTTCTGCTGACAGTCTCAAATCGTTTGCTAAAATAATTTTTACAGCAAATTAATTACTTTATAATTTTAGATCTTTGTTGATTTGAGTGAAGCAATATGAACAGGTAACGTCGTGGAATCACCTCTACGTGTCTGTGTTCATTTGGTTTCTAGAACACTATGACAAACTGTGTCTGCTTCATAGACAAGGTATTTTCTGTCTCACACACTACACAACCATTTTTCTAACAGCAAACTTTTGCTTCATGTCGCTCTATTTTTATTATTGTATCCACAATGAAAAGTCTTCTCAACCTTTAAAACATGCTTCCCTGAAGATGAATATCTCAGTCAGAAGGAGCTGAATCATGCTTTGTTTTACATCTGTGAGGAAACACTGTAACATTTCAAAAAAAAAAAAAAAAAAAAGGCACCAAAGGACAAAGGAACTTGGATACTCACATGCCAAGAAATGTTATGCTGTTGAAAACTTTAAAAATCTTTCTTATGCCTCCTGAAAATGGTTATTCCTTTGGTAACTATGCTATAAAATATCACGGGTAGTGTCCCAATTTTAGTTTGCTATGTGCATTTAATAGTTGTTTAGTCCATCATGCAAAGACATTTAAAGTGGAATTGAAGTAGCCACCTAAGACAGGCTACTAAAATTAGCTGAAATTATTGATGGCATCTAACCAGTGTGGTTCCCAGTTCTCATCAGAACATACATTTTTACACTGTAGGTTTCAGGTTAATTATTCAAATTCATTACCAATTCTACAATAGTATTGGAGAAAGTTTACTTGAAAAATGACCAGTGGCACCATGTAGTGGTATAAATAAGTAAAGAGAAAGCATAAAATGTTAAAGAGACTATCATTATTACACAGCACAGAGGAAGCGAGGTCTTTACAAATAGACTGAGAATTCCAAAATGAAGGGTATCTAACTGGGCCTAACTGGATCAGAAGATACATCAGTGAGGAGAAAATAGGCAGAAGTACTAGACATACAAAATTTAACGTATTCTTGTCTCATGAGTTAGGAAGGTTTAGACTCTATTTTAGTAATGTTTAATTCAAAAACACAGCATGAACTCCCTCAGATGATGCTACATCTAAAGAGATACTTATACAAGAGCAAACTGAAAAGAATCAGTTAATTTTCGTAATGTCAAAGTTCTGAATCAAGTCTTTTCTGAAAATTTGATTGATTCGCTGGCAAAATTGAGATTAAACCAGTTGAAACAGACTGAGAATACAAAGACAGTGTTTCGCCTTCCTAACAAAGAGTTTATAGTGGATAAGGCAGTGAAAATCTTAATCTAGAAACATTGAATTGATTATAAACGGTAGGTATTTGTGCATTAATGCTTTCCTAGTGTCTGCTGAGAAGGCATAGAGTATATAGTGCTTAGAAGTTTCCTTTCCGGAAGCACTCTGCGGATTTATTTCTCTCCCGACTTATTACAAACTATGAAATAATAAGTAAATCATTTAACCATTTCATAGCACACATAGTTTTCTCACATGTAATATTTATATAATCACAGTACCTATCTTTTTGGTTTGCAGTCAAAATAAATGAAGCAGTAAATCTGTAATACTTAGAATAGTAACTGATCTATCATAATATAATAAATGTTAGCTATTACTGTGGTTTTCTAAAAAGACTCTGCACCACCCGTCACCATCCCACTTTATAAACACCCACTTCATAAACATATTCTATTCTCTGCACCATAGTTGCAAACTAATATATATTAAGTAAAATCTTGCTGCCATTTATTTTGTACCTTGGATGTGTCAAGTGTTTTATACACTAAGTTTGGTGATTTCAATAACACTGCAACATAGATATGTGTATGCCCATATTAAAGATTAAGAAAAAATGCGGCACTGAAAACAGCTACCTTCTTCTAGATCACACAGCTATTAAATAGCGTTATCTCTGACTGAATTAGGACTTACAAATAGGACATCTGAGTCCATGTATTACAATTACAACCAGCCATATGGCTTTATACAAATCATTCACATTTGTGAACCTCAGATTAATCATATAAAACAAGATTGTATCTCATGATAAAAACATTCAAAAATTAGGTATAGAAGGAATGTATCTCCATACAAAAAAGCCCATATACAACAAACCCACAGTTAACACCATAGTTAGGGAAAAGTTGAAATCTTTTTCTCTAAGATCTAAAAGAAGAAAAGTATGCCCACTCTCACTACTTTTCAAAATAGTACTGGAAATCCAAGCCAGAGCAATTAGGCAAGAGAAAAAAAAAAGCATCCAAATTGGAAAGGAAAATGTTAAATTGCCTGTTTGCAGGAGATACTATCTTATACATAGAAATCTCTAAAAGCTCTAAAAAACTATTGAAAGTAACAAACTCACTAAAAGTGCAGGATACAAAATGAACATACAAAAATTAGTATTTCTATACACTAAAAACAATCTAAAACTTACAAAATTGTATTTCCAAAGGCATCAGAAAAAAATACTTAAGAATAAATTTAACAAAAAAACTACACATTTATGGTCAATTGATTTTTGACAGAAGTATTGAGAACACACCATAAGAAAACGACAGTCTCTTCAGTAAATGGTGCTGGGACAACTGGATATTCACAGGCAGGAGAATGAAAGAAGACTCTTATCTCATGCCTTATGCAAAAAATATCAAAATAGATTTAATACTTAAATGGAAGACCTGAAATTATAAAATGACTAGAAGAGAGCATAGAAGAAAAATCTATGACATTGGTCTGGGCAATAATTTTTTGGATATGAACTTAAAAGCACAGGCAACAAAAATAAAAATGGACAAATGTACTAAATTAAACTGAAAAGCTGCTGCACAGCCAAGAAAGCAATCAAGAGTGAAGAAATGACCTAACAGACTGTGATAAAACATCTGAAACCATATATCTAATAAGCAGGTAATATTAATGAAATAAAGAGTTCAACAGCAAGAAATTGAGTTATTTGATTATAAGGGCAAAAACATGAGTAAACATTCCTCAAAAGAAGACATGAATGGTCAACAGATACATAAATACTCAAAAATCACTATCAGATAAATGCAAATTAAAACCGTGATAAAATATCCCCTCACACCTGTTATATTTGCTATTATAAAAAAGATGAAAGATAAGTGTTGGATAGGATATGTAGAAAAAGGGAACTGTAGGATATATTTTTGGTGAGAATGTAACAGTACCAGCATTATGGAAAATGATGTGATGGCTCCTAAAAACTACGAATAGAACTACAATATAATCCAGTGATCCCACTTCTGGATATATATCCAAAGGAACTGAAATCAATATGTCAAAGGGATATCTACATTCCCATGCTCATTGTGGTATTATTCACAATAGCCAAGATATGTGATCAACCTAAGTGTCAACTAATGGATGAGTGGTTGAAGAAAATGTGGTATATATACAAGGGAATACTATTCAGCCTTTAAAAAGAAGAAAATCTTTTCATTTGTGACATCATACATGATCCTGCAGGACATTATCCTAAGTGAAATAAGCCAGGCATAGAAAGATAAATACTGCATGATCTTATATGTGGAATCATAAAAAGTTGAACTAATTGAAGAATAGAATGGTGGTTACCAGGGACTGGGAAGCGGGAGCATGGGAATATGTTGCCCAAAACATACAAAAATTCATTTAGATAAAAGGAATAAATTTAAAAGACCTATTATATAACATGGTGACTATAATTAATAACAATGTATCATATTCTTGCAAATTACTAAAAGAGTACATTTCATGTGTTGTCACAATAAAAAGTGATACATATGTGAGGCAATGCATATATTCGCTTGATTTAGCCATTCAATGTAAACATATTTCAGAACAACATATTGTACTCGATAAATATATACAATTAAAAATAGGATTATTGTCAGAAAATGTATTTCAAATATAAGATAATTATAATAACTTGTCCACTGCCTACATGGAATTTACTGTATTACAGCATGTTATATTGCATTACATAGTGTGTTATAATTGAATAACAATTGCATTGCCTTATATTCCTATCTAAAAGATGATTTAAAAAATGAGCTTGCCTTCTTAGCTCAAATATTCTAGCTTAAATATTGTATCAAGTCAAATAGCAATGTAAAATTGACTTAATTCACTTACCCTCCATTCAAAGTATGCACACATTTGTTGCTGTTATTTGGGGAAAAGAATCCATATTTAGTAAGTGTTTATTTGATGTTTACATGGTATTTAACATATTTCAGGCTTTGTTGTAATCATTTCACCAATACTAACTCATTTAATCCTTGTAACAATCCTATGAGATGGATACTGTTATTTTCTACATTTCATAGAGGGAGAAATGAGGCATAAATGGGTCAAGTAATTTGCTTAAGTTGCAATGGCAAGAGAGTGGCAGAGCCAGGATTCAGATCCAGTAAATCTTATTCCAGACTCAGAGTGGTCACTGTGACAACTCGGCTAGCAAAGCTCTCACAGATAATGCTTTTTCAGTGGAAATAATGACTTTTTTCAGATTTATAGTATAATTTATCTGCATATGTTCTACTGTGGCCTACTCGAGTTTTGTTAAAGTCATGATGGGGGCTGAGTACATGCCATCATTCTATTAATATTGGCTATCAGCCATTATTGCTTCAATATTTTATTTTTTTAGTGCAGTTCATGTCTATTTAAGGTGAAGATAAGACTATGAAGTTATGATGAAGCTTAACTAAGAGGCAAAGTTACTTTATAAAAACTGTTACAGGAGATAAGAAAGTCCATTATCCAATAGATTTAGTTTTGTAATCTGTCACTTGATTGAAACCCCTATGTATATACCAAATGAGTCATGCTATTTTCCCACTATTCAATATGAATCATTACAATAAATTATTAGTACTCCTATAAGAAAATAGAATCGTTTTTACATCAGTGTTGTCAAAGATACATTACTGAGACTAAACAACAAAAAGACAATGCCACAAAATTAGATATAGCACACATTTACTTGATTTCTATAAATCTTCCACTAGTTTTAAATTTTGAAATCTCAAATGAAAAAAATTAAACCTATTGTGGCAAGATAAACAATGCTTTTTGTTAAGTATGCAATTCGCATATTGGTTCAGTGCAAGATGGTTATTAGCTGCTGGATACAAATTTTTATGATTGTCTCTAAGGAATACATATATTGAGATAATTTCTCCTTGCTTTTCGCCACCTAGTTTTTGCTGGTCAAATTTTTCTGCTGTCAACAAGCCCCTATAAAACTAAAAAGCACCAGCTAAGTGATGTTGTATATATAGGCTATTTTAAGGAATATACAGCAAGCAAAAAATGTATATGGGTTGGTAAATTCAGGGTAGCTATGGGGTCAGCAGTTTCCCAGGTACTCATTGAAGGAGGAAAACATGATGCACACATTTATTTTGTCCCTTATTTACTCAGTACAGGATTATGAAGAGTTAGGCAATACCACTGGTCTAATGAACTTCTCTATTAGAGACCGGTTCTCATGTTGTTACCTCCTTTACTTTCTATACTTGTTAAACTATTAAACAGCGCAACTTTTTCACATTTCCAGAGTGTTCCACAAGCCATCTGCTCTTTCCTTACCAAAATATGGAAATATAAATACTTTCCGTTTAGCTTTTGCATCTAATTTGCTTCTTTTATTTTAAACCTCCCAGGACCAATATGAATTTCGTGTCAGCTGCCAAATGTTCAGAGATCCTCTGAAATTGGGTGACATTTAGCAATAGTAGTTACATTTTTGAAGCCCCGTTCTGCTTCGGTTAGGGGGAAAAAAAAAGGAGCCTGGCAAAACCATCAGATTTTGCCAAATCCCTCTTTAAAGTTTACGTGCAAAGAGGATAATATCTGTAATATTTTTATTTTACTATATATAATGTAAACTTTATTATAAAAAGTGAACCAAAAAGATGAGAGTTTCAGGGAGTAATATAACAAAATGAAATCTACTATTTGGGGGATGTAAACTAATTGGATCCCAATGGCTGTATTAAATACAGTGATTTTGCATATATTGGAAAGCTGAAAAACAACTTTAATTTTTGCTTCATGCATGTATATTTATCACTATGGAGAAAAAACAGTTTTCCCATAGACATCCATCACAGAATGACCAATCAAAAATCATTTAATTCATTACAGAAATATGCATTGCTTGGATTCTACACTTGAAGTCCGTATACCTATAATTCTCATTGTGTGAGTGAGTTGGTTCCAGGCCTATTTAGAAACATTATTACTTTGGTTGCTATATTTGTATGGACTCAAAGATAAAGCTCTTGAAGAGTGTTTTACCCAAATATTCAGTGTTAGGAAGTTTCAGGCTATTAGGAAACTCTACTAGTCCTGTAATTTCTTTCAACTTTTAAAATGAAAATTTTAAATCTTGTTATATCTCTTTGATCATTGAGTCACCTCCTGCACCAAAACCTGAATTTAATGAAGGATTTTGAGTTCCCCAGAGAGTTTTATCTACTTTCAAGCTATTTTGTGCTCAGAGTGCAATTTGCCGTTATAAAAGTCCTACTTTTCACCAGCTTGCCCCATGAATGGATAAATGAATTTTCCACTTAATGGAAAGATTTGTGATGGCTTAACTGTTTCATGAGGCTAAAAGTTTAGACCAAACTGATTTTAAATCTCATTTTCAGAGAAAAGAGATTATGACCTAAAAATTGGTTTTAAAACTATACTCAATTTTTAAAGGTATGTTTAACAATGCTGAAAAATAGAGATTTGTTTTGTAGTTTCCCTGTTGGTGATGAGAGGAACAGTCATGCCATCCTATGAATTGCCTTCCATGATTTGTGCACTCAGAGATTGATGCTCAAGTGAAAATGCATCTATCATTGAACTCACATGAAGAATAGGCACTTACATTTTGTTGTGAATTTTTCCCAAGGTAACAGGCAACTGATTATGCAAGTTATAACTAATTCTAGCCTCTATACTGTTATCTTTAGCTCTACCTTATCTAAATAATCAGAGGCACTAGTAAACACAAGTATGCTTCTACTTGGTGACATGATATCATTGAGAGTAACAAGAAAAATAATTTATTAAGAAAACATCTTCACAGTTATCTATATAAATTTTGAATTACATTTATAATTCCTTTAAATAATTAGATATCTATGATAATTATTTCTTTTAGTGATATTTAAAACCAATCTCACTTTAAAATAATTAATTGATTTCCAATTGGACAATAAATAACCATGGTATGTAAGTCTTTTTTTCCAAAAGATTTTATAACAGAACAAACAAATTGTAATAGCAGTATGTGCATTGACTACTCAAGTACTGTCATAATGGACCTATATCAAATGACGTTCATTCCAAGAAATTTAAGCAACAAGGTATAGATACATGTTTCGGGGACCTATTTTTAACTATTAGAGTTTGTTTAAATATATATGTGGGGAGAAAGTATGTTACTATAATAAGTCCAACACTTTTTATTGTTTTCCTAAGCAAATCCTTACTTTGAGATAAGGTAAAAACAAACAAACAAAAAACATACAAGCAACCTTCAACTTTAATCCAGAAGAACATGATACAATATACACAATAGTCTAGCAATGGCAAAAACTCTTTAACTCCATTGTTACTACATTTTTTTTCTCCAGTTGTGATGTAATGAGAGTTACTTGAATCTTGATTCTGCCATTTATCATTTAAGTGACTCTGGTAAGATTTTTAACACTATGTACCCCTTTATCATCATCAGGAAACTAGATATCACAGTGTTTAATTCATTTGTAAGTACTAAAGAAATGTACGTGAAAGTAGCTGAAATATGTACTCAATAAAGTATCAAGTTTGGTAGAATAAACATATATCAGGCCATACATTTTTATTTGACCTTTTTTGTCACATTAGAACCTAGTTTAGTCTGCATTTATGAAAACAAATTACAACAAAAAAAGAGTGTTCATTTGGTGTAAAAATGTAACAAAAAATGGCAAAAGGAGAAAGACAAGAAGCTTTATTACAAGCTTGAAAGACAAGAAGTGTATTTCATTTACAGGAACTTTTATGTAATTTTACCTCTAAAGCTAACTTGTAACTCATTTTTTGTAGATAACCTCAAGTATAAAGAGAATTATAATAGGTATATAAACAAATCCAATATGAGGTAAACATACAGGCCAGATCAAGTCCATACTAGTGGAATTTTAAAGGCTTCATGTAGATCATATTTGTGAGAGACTTTGAAATATAGACTTTAATTACCAAAGATGGTGATTAAAAAATTTCATACAGAGGGAGAAGCATGAGCAAAATTATCAAAACATATGAATAGGCATGCCACATTTAAAAAAGGCATAATAAAGTTAATACATTTAAAACCAATTGATAGTATAGAGTGACAATAAAGAAAAAACATGTAAATAAGTTGTTAGCATTTGCATACATTGATATGGTATATATTCACAAAAACATGTAATAGAACATCCAAGAGTTAATTCAATGAATCACTGTCGTTTTATAACAAATTATAATTCAAAAGCTTTGAATTTTTACCTTATACTTGGTCATGTGCTACAATAAATGGATTAAAATCCACCTATATCAATCCAAGGATGGATATAAACACATATTGGCATTTGAGAAACAATAGTCACTATTTTTAATAATTGAATTTTAGGACATCTGGTAGGATTTCAGTTTGATTCATCATTTACTGTATTTGAATAAATGATCTGCAACCTTAATAAGCTTATGCCAATGCAGATGTGGAAAAGAAAGCATCACATTCTTTACAGTGAAATAGCAATTAGTAAGAACTTAAAAAATATTAGATAACTGGATTTCATAATTAGAATTTAATAAAAGTACTGAGTCAAACAGCAGATAAATATAAAAACCTTCTGCTTTATATAGATTTTTCACTTGGGATTCACCTCAGCCCAGTCAAATTCAAAATATTTTTATGCTGGTCTTCCTCAATGGAAATTATATTTCTAGAAGTTCTTGAAGGAGGAAATGTGAAATTAAAAGAAAGGAACCTAGTTTCAGGGAGAGTCCATAGAATTGTCTTTTTTTGTGACATGCACTATAAATAAAATTTATGTTTATTTATATGGAACTGTTTACATGAAGCTTTGCTTACAGGAAAATAGAAAGTATCTTATATGTCTGTGATTCTACAAAATTGAGCTGGTCAAAGTTTCCTATTAAACTCATTAGCTTAAAGTGTCACCTCTACTCCTTTTCCTAGTCTGACAGATCAAATTCACCTTGAACTTCTTGTCTCTGTAGAAATAGTAGCTCTAGATAATTTTTTTTTCTACTGTCATGAAAAACTGGCCTGCCAAGACAAAATATGATAGTGTGTAGAAGATTGAAGTAAAGTGTTCTTAATTAATTTTGTTTGTTTTACATTTTTTTGGCTTTTCTTAGAGTTGACTATTATATGAATATTCTTTGTGGCTCTGAAGATTATAAAGAATATAATATCTTAAATGCAAATGAAATTTTGAAACAGATACTAAAAAATCATTTTTCAATGAGTAGAATTATCTGTTAATGATCCCTAGTATTGTCCTTAGATATAATGATTATAATGTGCTTATTCTGTTGCTATAGTTATCTGTTTAAAATATCATGAATCTCTTAAGTTTTATTCTTCTTGTGTCTAGATGAATATTCACATTAAGTTGTACCTGTGTGCACACATATGTCTGAGCTCATATATTAAAGTATATTTTACATATGCACGTGCAAATATGTAAGAATACACATGCATGTATTGAAATGGATATAGCATCGGTGATATATTGTATTTATATATAACATATTTTAATGTATTATATACATGTTTATACAAAATGTTAATATCCAACTGATTTCATCTAGTACTCATAATAATAGAAACAGTTTTATTTCAATATTCATGAAAATACTGGAGAAGCAATGTTACCAGAAAGATGCAAGAATTGGCAGCAATGAGCATTTAGCTATGGCTCAAGGTTCCAAGGCTAATATGTGACTCAAAATTTTTGTAAGGTCAAAATCTGTCTATAGATGTATTTCCACAGCTAGAGGCAGGCATATCTTCTTGGCAATATCAACGAAGACCTTAGTATTGGCCATCATTCGCAATTACTCTGGGATGATACCTGTTTATATTTTAAGTCAATCATCAACAATAAAGTTGTGCCCTTTGACTATTTTTAATTTTTTATTTCTTTTAAAATTTTATTTTAGGTTTGTGGGTACATGGGCAGGTTTGTTACATGGGTAAATTGTGTGTCGCTAAGGTTTGGGCTATGAATGATCCCGTTATCCAGATAGTGAACATAGTACCTGATAAGTAGTTTTCCAGCCCTCACCTCCCCCCACGGTAATTCTCAGTGGATATTGTTCTGTTCTTAATGTCCATGTGTACTCAAAGTTTAGCTCCCACTTATAAGTGAGAACATATGTATTTGGTTTTTCTGTTTTATTTGCTTCCTGCATTTATTTGTTTAGGATAATGTCTTCCAGCTGCTGCCATGTTGATGCAAAGGACATGGTTTTTTTTCTTTTTTATGTCTGCATAGTTTTCCATGGTATATATGTACAACATTTTCTTGATCTAATCCATCCTTTATGGGCATCTAGTTTGATTCTCTGTTTTTGCTGTTGTGAACAGTGCTGTGATAAAAATACAAGTGTATGTGCCTTTTTAGTAAAACAATTTATTTTCCTTTGGCTATATACCCAGTAATGGTATTGCTAGGGTAAATGACAGTTCTATTTTAAGTTCTTTGAGACATGTCTATTTCCAAATTGCCCTCCACAGGGACTGAAGTTATTTATATTCCCACCAACAGTATATAAGCATTCCCTTTTCTCCACAATCTTGTCAATATCTGTTATTTGTTGACTTTTTAGTAATACCCATTCTGACTGGGTTGACATGGTGTATCGTTGTGGTTTTGATTTGCATTTCTCTAATGATTGGTGATTTGAGCATTTTTAAATATATTTGTTGGTTGTATGTATTTCTTCGTTTCAGAAGTATCTGTTCATGTCCTTTGTGCACTTTTTAATGGGGTTACTTGTTTATTCGATTGTTCAGTTGTTTATGTTCTTTATAGATTCTAGATATTTAGACTTTGTTGGATGCATAGCTTATGAGTATTTTCTCCCATTTTGTAGGTTGTCTATTTACTGTGTTGATAGTTTATTTTGTAGTGAAGAAGCTTTAATAAGGTCCCATGCTTCAATTTTTGTTTTGTTGCAATTGCTTTTGGAGGCTTAGTCATAAATTCTTTGTGAAGGCTGATGTCCAGAGTATATTTCCCAAGTTGTTTTTTTCCCTAGGGTTTTTCTAGTTTTGGATCTTACATTTAAGTCTTTAATTCATCTTGCATTAATTGTTGTATATAGTGAAAGGTAGGAATCTAGTGTCATTTTTCTGCATACAGCTAACAAGTTATCCCAAGACTGTTTATTGAATGGGGAGTCCTTTCCTCATGCTTGTTACTCAAGAGTCTGTAGTTGTGCAGCTTTATTTCTGGGTTCTCTCTCCAATTCCATTGGTCTATGCATTTGTTTGTTTGTTTCTACCAGTACCATGCTGTTTTGATATATCAACAGATGCAGAAAAAGCTTTTGATAAAATTCAGCATGCACGATAAAATCCTCAACAAACTAGACATCAAAAGAACATACTTCAAAATAATAGGAACTGTTTGGGACAGATCCACAGCCAATATCATACTGAATGAGCAAAAGCTCAAAGCATTTCATTTAAGATTTGGAACAAGATAAGGATTCCCATTCTCACCACTCCTATTCAACATAGTACTGGAAGTGCTAGCCAGAGCAATCGGGCAAGAGAAAGAAATAAAAGGCATCTAAACTGGAAAAAGAGGCAAATTATCTCTCTTTACTGACGACATGATTCTATACTTAGAAAACCCCAAAGACTCTGCAAAACACTTACAGCGTTGATAAACAACTTCAGTAGTTTCAGGATACAAAATCAATGTACAAAAATTAGTAGCATTTCTATACACTAATAACATTCAAACTGAAAACCAAATCAAGAATGTAGTTTTATTTACAAGAGCCACACACACACAAAATACCCAGGAATATATCTAACCAAGGATGTGAAAGTTCTCTACAAGAAGAACTACAAAATACTGCTTAAAGGAATCATAGCAATATAAACCAGTGGAAAAAACATCCCATGCTCTTGGATTAGAGGAAGCAATATTGTTAAAATGGTCATACTGGCCAAAGCAATATAAAGATTCAGTGCTATTTTGATCAAACAATGAATTTTATTTTTCATAGAATTAGAAAAAAAAAAAAAATTCTAAAGTTCATATGGAACCAAAACAGAGCCTGAATATCCAAAGCAATCCTAAGCAAAAAGAATAAAGCCAGAGGCATCACATTACATGACTTCAGAACACACTGCAAGGCTACAGTGATCATGTTTAAGTATTCCAGCTGTGTCTGATGATGCCTGCCTGTAGTCCTAGCTAATGAGGAGGCTGACTGGAGGAACTCTAGTGCAGAATAATCATGCCTGTGAATAGCCCCTGCACTGCAAAACTCCATCTTGGGCAACACAGCGAGATCCCTTCTTCAGAAAAAAATTACAGAAAAAACAACTGTCCATAGACATAAAGTACAGGGAAAATAGTTTTTAAAGCGTTATTTTTATTTCTGTATGTATGTGTGTGTGTGTGTGTTTTTTAAACTTTTCCCTAACTTGATGCTCATTGTGTGATTTTTACCTGGAAATTGTTCACAGTCTACCTCTACCAATTGGCTGGTATTTTGATTGCTTTCATTCTATGCAGTGTGACTTCTCCCTTACCTATAGCCTTTAAAAAGCATTTTAAATGTTTTTCTTGTCTATCTATAATGTTTGAACATTTATAAAGTAAACATGACATTTCTCACTTTTCGCAGGCTACAAATAGAATATCTTCTCTATACCACACATTTTGCTTAGTCCTTCAAAAATCAGTACATACATTTTTTTTTTTCACATAATATTTCTCTGTGAGATCCATGGAGTTAAGTATGGCTGCTACTGTGTGTTAACTATACCCTGCATATGCCTCTAATGTAGATGATAAAGCCAAATTCTTTTTTAAGACAGTTTTATTGAGTTTTAAGTGAAAAACTAAACTACATATTTTATACATTATATATATTTTATATATATTTTATATATATATATATATGTATTTTTTTTTCTTTTTTTTTGTTGTTGTGATGGAGTCTCGCTCTGTTGCCCAGGCTGGAGTGCAGTGGCGCCATCTTGGCTCACTGCAAGCTCCACCTCCTGGGTTCCTGCCATTCTCCTGCCTCAGCCTCCCAAGTAGCTGGAACTACACACCATGCCCACCTAATTTTGTTTTGCATTTTTAGTAGAGACGGGGTTTCACCATGTTAGCCAGGATGGTCTCGATCTCCTGACCTCGTGATGTGCCTGCCTCGGCCTCCCAAAGTACGGGGATTACAGGCATGAGCAACCGCGCACGGTCTATATATATTGTTTTATACACACCCACACACACGTATAAATCCATCTCCTCAGTCAAGATGGTGAACATAGACACTATCTTCAGGTGTTCCCCTGTAATTTTTAGTAACCATTTCTTGCCTCCACACTGCCCACTCTCTACTATCCTGAGGCAAAACTTGATTACTACACATTAGCTTATAATTTCTATAATTGTATATCAATAGAATCATAGAGTATGTCTTTTTGTTGTTGTTGTTGCTTTGTTTTGTTTCTATCACTGAGGACAATGATTTTGAGATCCACCATGGCGCAATAAATAGCTCACTTCTTTGTGTTGCTGAGCAGTATTCCATTAGATGAATGGCCACAATCTGTTTATTTGTTCACTTGCGGGTGGTTATTTGGATTGTTTACAATTTGGGACCACTACAAATAAAGCTGTTATATTCATGTGCCAGTCTTTCAACTCTTTGCAAGGGCATGTGCTTTTTTTTTTTTTTTTTAAATCTTGAGAACTATTTAAGGGTAAAAAAAATCCCTGGATCTTAGGGTAGACATATTTATAACTTTTAAAGACAGAAGCAAGCTGTTTTCCAAAGTAGTTTTTTCTGACTGGGTGCGGTGGCTTACGCCTGTAATGCCAGCACTTTGGGAGGCCGAGGCAGATGAATCACGAGATTTGGGAGGCTGAGGCAGATGAATCACGAGGTCAGGAGTTTGAGACCAGCATGGCCACATAGTGAAACACTGTCTTTACCAAAAATACAAAAAAAAAAAAAAAAAAAAAAAAAAAAGGGTGTGGTGGCAAGTGCCTGTAATTCTAGTTACTCTGGAGGCTGAGGCAGGAGAATTGCTTAAATCCGGGAGGCAGAGGTTGCAGTGAGCCAAGATCGCATCACTGCACTCTAGCCTGGGCGACAGTGCCAGACTCCGTCTCAAAAAACACAAAAAGAAACAGTTTCTATTCCCACCAGAAATCTATGAATATGTTTGTCCCTTCACATTCTCAAAATACCGATGATTTTTTCTTTAGTTGCTTTTTCAACCCATAGGCTAAAAGCATTATATTTAGTTTGCTAACATTAAAATTTAGTAGAGATATTTCTGTTGTGAACTTGTAAGTTAATACCATTGTTGTCAAATAATACACTTTATTAGATTTAGATCCTTTTTAACTATATCAATAGTTGTTTTATGTCCCAGAATGTAGTCTATATTAATAAATGTTTTGCATGCAGTTGAAATTAATGTATATTCTGCTGTCTGGTGGGTAGATATGCATTAATCTATAAATGTCAATTAATTAAAATTAGTTGATTATGCAATTTAGTTTTTCTATATACAGACAGTCCTTACATTGCAAAGTAGTCTGGAACCATTAAAAGCACGATGCAAGCTGAAATTTTTCAAATGATGAAGCCAGCCTTTATTGGCAGTGAAATGTTCTTCTTCAGTCTTCTTGTAGCTACCATTTTCTTCAATATGGCAACTAGAACATTTCTATCTGAATGCTAGCCAAACTGAGTAGCAGACATTTGAAGCTGCACTGAAACCAAAAATTTATCACAGACTACTCATGTAAAGAAGATAGTACTAGCTACATTAGATTTTCCTGTCATTTGAGTGTACCTAGAATTTTATTTATCCTATGAAATGAATCTTGGGTCCTCTTTCTAAACTTGCTTCATATCCCATGGTGAGGTAATCTGTTCTGATTTGTGTATTTATATATAGATTTATTATAGAATAGATCTACTATATATAGTTTAATATTTAACTTTTCCTTAGCTTATAATATTAAAATTTAATCTTTAAATCTTCTAATTTCTCATATCAATGCTATGTATATCCTGACATCTATGTCACTGAATCTGAATTATACTGACTCCTAAAAATTATTGCCATCTGTTTTTGTATTTAAGCCCTCTAAATGTATTTTTTTTGCATTAAAAATATTATATATACTATTCATACTATAATAAAGTATAGAACAGAACATTAGCTAGACAGACTTTGGGTATACATATAATACTCATGTGTATTTGGGAACGTTTGAGTGGCCTCCTGGGTGTAGAGAAGAGGTTGGTTGTGGCAACATTGTAGGGCTATTTGTTTTAGTTTTATGTAGATTTATTGAGGATTAATAAAATGCAATATACTTAGAGTCAGTATAATTACTAAAAATTGATGTTAGAAATAATCAGAAGTTTAATAATCTTATTTAAGATTTAACCTTTCTTTCCATAATTCTATTTATTTATTTTCTTATTAAAAGTTGCAGATACAAGAAGAAAAACTGGTTTATTTCCCAGTATTTCTCTGCACAGTCTTCAAAGAAACATGGAAAAAGTGAAAATTTAAAAAAAGGAAGAAATGCAAAAGTATTTCAAATGAGATATTTTTCAAACTAAATCTATGCTAAAGCGATCTTAAATACCTGGGAAAAAAGGCAAAAGTAATACTATAAATCCTAAAAACACTTACTATTTTAATCATTAAGCCTTCTATTGCAGTGCTATGCCTGGTAAAATTAAATTAGTTAGGGTAAAATTCTGCCAAAGGAAGAAAAGAACAGTATTACCCTTTAATCAATATCATTATATATAATTTTGTAGTTATCAACTCTAAATACCCATGTCATTATTTGACTATTGAAAACTCAAAAAAATGGACCTTGGAACCATGAGAGATTTCCTTTGGTGGAGAAAAGGTAAGCAGAAGATCCCCAGTAGACTACCATTCTTCCGTAGGTGCCTATAATTCTAGCTACAGGGTAGCCCCGCAGCCCTCACAGGCCCTAAGCTTACTATGGGGAGTTGTCTGGCGTCAATGGGAGTACATTATTCTAGAGAGAGAATTCATGCTGAGTGTCTCCCAATCCCCCAGGACCCAAGTTGCTATAGCATAGTGCCACATTGAGAGCAAAGCCAACACCAGACTAATCTTTCCTTGGACCTCAATATCCCTTGTAATTTCACCATTCTGAGACAATGCTGATGTGACCTCACATCAACCCAGAGGGCTGGAGTGCCTTACAGCAGTTAGACCCAGCAGTGCAGCCATATTCCTAGTACCCTAACTCATGTGGCATCCTACATTCCTAGGAACAGGCAGTTTAGCAAATCAGGAAGGCTGGCCCTGGGACAAAAGGAGGTGAAGCATGTGCTCCCCAAAGCATGAGTGCCTCATGCATGGGCCCATCACTGCCAGTGATTACTTTGCCTTCTCCAGCAGTGGGCTACTGAGGACCCACACACCATAGGGAAACTCAGATACCAACCTGTGCAAGGTACACAGCCACAAGGAATAGGATGGGTATATACAATATTGAAACAAAAAATGCCAGCCAAGAATATTATATCCAGAAAAGCTATCCTTCATAAATGAAGGCGAAATACAGTCTTTCCCAGACATCAGCAAAAACTTGAGGAAGTTAATTACTGCTAGACTGGTCCTATAAGAAATGCTTAAGGGATCCTATATCGGAAAGAGGACAATATCTATAATTGTGAAAACACATGAAGGTAAAAAACTTAAAGGTAGAGCAGATATGTAAAAGATAAAGGAAAAAAAAAAGTGTCATTATATAAAACCACCAAACCACAAAAAGAATAAGAGGAAGAAAGGAACAAAGGATATGAAAACAATGATAAAACAACAAAATGACAGGAGTAAGTTCGCACCTATGAATGGCAATCTTGAATCAAAATGGTTAAAATTCCCAATTGAAAGATAAAGATCGACTTAACGGATTGAAAAAAAAAAAAAAAAGACTTAAGTCTATGCTCACTACAAGAAACTCATTTCCACAGTAAAAACATAGACAAAGTTATGTTAAAAAACAAACAAACAAACAAACAAACAAAAACAAAAAACAAAACTCCTTCCAAATGGAAACCAAAAGAGAACAAGAGAGGCTATACTTACATCAGATAAAATACACACTTCAAATCAAAAGCTGTACAAAGAGTCAAGGAAGGTCATTACATAATGATAAAGGGAATAATTCAGTAAGATGATATAATGATCATAAATACATACACACCCAATACCAGAGCATCCAGATATATAAAGCAAATATTGGGGATTCTTGCTCTAGAGAAAAGAATGGATTCAAAAGAGAGAAAGCAGTACATTGAAGAGATGCCTGAACCCTCAGATCTATTGCGGCTCTATTCACAATAGCAAAGATACGAAATCAGCCTGTTTATTAACATGTGAATGCTTAAGGAAAATGTTATAAATACACAGTAGAATGCTATTCAGCTATAAAAAGAATGAAATCCTGTAAGTCATAGCAACTTGGATGAACCTGTAGGATATCATGTTAAGTGAAAAAAGTCAGGCACTGAAAAATAGACACTACATATTCTCATTCACATGTGGGAGCTAAAAATAAGCTCAAAGAAGTAGTAGAATTAAGGTTATTAGATGTTGAGAAGGGTAAAAGGGAGGGGAGAATAAGGAGAAGTTGGTTAATAGATACAAAAATACAACTATGTAAGAGGATACGTTCTAGTGTTTTGTAGTCCTGCAGGATAAATATAGTTAAAAGTAATATACTGTATATGTTCATAACGCTAGAAGGGAAGATTTTGCATGTTCTCAACACAAATGATAAATGTTTGAAATGATGGATGTCTAAATTACCCTGATTTGATCATTACACATTGTATACATGTATTAAAATATCACTGTAGCCCATAAATTGGTGCAATTATGTGCCAACTAAAAATAAAAGGGAAAAAACTCTCAGAAAATGAAAATAGTGATAATGATATAATATGTAGAATAACAACAAAATTGATATAAACTTTATAAAACTATTTACAAACATTTTAAAGTATGTTCTCATCTTACAAGCCAAAACTCTTACAGCTAGTATTGATTGGCCACTACTTGTACTGATAATTAATTTTTTAAAATGAAACAGTCCCCAAGGATTCAAAATGGCAAGAGTCAAAAGGTTTTTTGAGAACATGCGATGTTTGGTTTTCTGTTCTTGCGATAGTTTGCTGAGAATGATGGTTTCCAGCTGCATCCATGTTCCTACAAAGGACACAAACTCGTCCTTTTCTTATGGCTGCATAGTATTCCATGGTGTATATGAGCCACGTTTTCTTGATCCAGTCTGTCAGTGATGGACATTTGGGTTGGTTCCAAGTCTTTGCTATTGTGAATATAGGTGGGAATTGAGCAATGAGATCACTTGGACACAGTAAGGGGAACATCACACACCGGGGCCTGCTGTGGGGTGGTGGGGGAGAGAGATAGCATTAGGAGATATACCTAATGTAAACGATGAATTAATGGGTGCAGCACACCAACATGGCACGTGTATACATATGTAACAAACCTGCACGTTGTTCACATGTACCCTAGAACATAAAGTATAATTAGAAAATAATAATAATTCCAAAAAAAAAAAAGAAAAGCAAGGTTTTTTGAAAACTTTAGTTTGTATTCCTAATGGGACAGTGTTCTCTGTCAAATAAAAGGGTGACTGTAGGAAGAATTATGGTCCTCATCATTCTCCACTATTTTCCTATGGAGAATCCTGAAGTTATAATAAGTAGTCTCGTCAAACCCTCCCATTCAAGTCATGCCAGAGTTCAGTTCCAAAACTGCTTTTTATATATTAACTATACCAAGTACAGTCTGGCTTCTCAGTAATTACATCACATCTGACTGAATAATACCATTATTATTCTTATCAAATTAAGCATCTGCTTTCTCAAAAGTGTACGTTATAATGGTGGACTTGCCTGAGAACACAAACAAAGGAAATCTAAAGCCTGTGTGAAAATTATTTCACTAATTCAAAGTGTTTTTCTAGATACTTACTAGATTTTTAAAATTGTTTCAAAAATATTTTTATTTTTCTTTATTATTTTAATTTCTCTTTACAATAATAACTTCTTGAAATTTTCTGTCTCTTCCTTCTTTTTCTCCTTGCAGACTTTGTCCTTTGATAAAAATATGAAGAAATTAGAAATAACAACTCTTTTGGTACATTGCTAATGTTTCTAACATGGACAGTCTGAGTTAACAAAATATAAAACTGTCGAATTTTATTTTGACTAATGTATTCTTAGGTCAAGTGCTGGGTTATATAGCGGCATTCTTACAGACAGGCTGTTTTGGAAAGTAAAGGCCTCTGAATTTTATGTCCAGTGAGATTTAGTGTACATTAAATTTTGATAACTGCCCTCTCAATTATAGGATATGCTTAGAAATGTTAAGTTTCAAGGACATATGGTGTTTAAGAATTGCAGACTCCAGAGAAAATTTTCCAGAGGTCAGCACTATCCAACAGAAATATAATGTATACCACATGTATAATTTAAAATTTTCTAAGACTCACATATAAAAAGTAAATTTCAAGAGGCAAAATTAGCTTTAAACATGTTTTACTTCATCTAATATACACAAAATATTGTCATTCCATGAGATTAACATAAAACATGTATTGAAGTATTTCCTTCTTTTTTGTGCTATATTTTTCATTGGTCTCTGAACCAGCATAGTCTTACACTTGTATCACATATCAATTTATACACAGAATTTTCACTGACTGAAATCAAATATAATCTTTCCAAAACATTGGTTTATAAGAAAAATATTTTATACTGTTGCACTTTTTAAATTTAAATTTTAAATTTATGTGTTCAAATTATTAGTTGCACTAGGAACATTTTGGATGCTTGGTTGTTTAGGGAACACATGGCTAGTGACAGTTATAGATGTTTGCAGAGCCTGTTTCATGAGTGTGCAGTCCCACAAACCTCTCCCTTTAGAAAGGTGCTCCAGCTTAGTTTAATGTTCTGCTGTATCTATTCTGAAATTCATAATCATTTTAAATCAGATGCCTTAAATTTTTATTTTACACTGGGTTCCACAAATTGTATATCCAGTCCTGTCCCCCGCAAGTATCTACTGACTCTGTACTTGAACCAGCAACTAAATCTAACAGTGTACTTTATAAAAAGAACATGTAATTTTTATGTGACAACTGCTTCAAGAGGATTCAGTTCAGGTTTCTGACAAACGGATCTGAGAAGCATAAATTCCAAAGAGATTACCCTGTAAAGGTAGTACATAGTAGTTTTAAAGGCTTAGCATGCAAAGAAAGAATAATTGGAGAAGGAATTCTGCATTTAGGAAAAGAAAATGCTCAATTTTAGTTCAATGAGAATACCATACTCTTTCTCTCCTCTCATCTTCTATTCTTTAAGTAACTTCTTTTAAATTAGTAATGAGCAGAGTTAGAAATATTCTATCTTTTTGTCTTCCTGAATTGACTTTCTCTTCCTATGGCTATTTACTTCAATAACATTCTAAATCTTTATCTGAAATAATCTCTTCCAAAGGCATGATGCTATCTGATAAATTTATCCTCTTAATCCTTAAGATTATTGAGAGCATTACAAAATTTTTCAACTTTTGTTACGTTTTGGCTTTTGTAACAGTCTGTCAGTAGGGGTTAAATGCTCCCTGGGGCAATGGAAAATAATTTTTACTTTCACATTTTGACATTTCTATCAAGGTTATCGATTCATGAGTTAATATAAATTTTTTACCTTTACCTTGTGGGCTTTTACTTTATGATATCTCCAGTAATCAAAATTTCCAATGTGTAAAGCTATCACAGGAAGTCTCTGATGAAAAAATAATTCAAATATATATATATACACACACAATTATGTCTTATATAAAATAAAAATACGTATAAATACATAATATATATTTTTCTTTTAAAGCTTTCTTTTCCACAAAATTAGTGGAAGAAGTCAAATTATTAACTGTTGTCATCACTCCTTTGTTTATGAAATAACAAATTAAGTGAGACTCAATGAATATAACAAAATAATGTACTGACTGTTCTAAAACTCAATAAATCTATTAAAATCTACATTGGATATAAATGCATTAAACTACCTAATCATCATATATAATTGTTCCTATCTCCACATTATATTAATTTCTTGATCGATTAAGAACTCAATTAGAAACTGTAGAATTTGTTAATGGAAGGAAGTTTATATTGGCATTCATTGAGCACAAATGTATATCGAGACATGAGATAGTAATGATATAGTTTAGAATTAGTAGAGAAAAATGATAAATCATTGATGGAACAGGTTTTCTTTACAAGTTGTGACATAGAATAATAAAAGAGAAGAAGGGAAGAAAAGAGAAAAAAACAGTAATTTTAATAATAATCAATGTGATTTAAACATTTTTATCTGTGATAAGTTGTTTTACATGTCTCTGTGTACATTGCATCTTTCTCACAACAACCTTGTGATGAAGAACCATTGTTGTTCTAATTTTATTTTGATGGCCTTTTATAGTAAAAAGTAAGTTACTCAAATTTGCATAGATAGAAAATGGTAGAATTGGCACTTTAAAGGAAGAAAAATTAATATAGGTTGCCATTATTGTTTTAGAAATCCTTGTGGCCAAATTTATTTCAGAATTTTGAATTTTTTAGTTTTTCCTAAGGATACTATTGTGCATTTATTATATATTTGTATATGTGAAATTTATTTTTATATCATATTTTATTATATGTTTATCATGTAAATATGTAATATTAGATATTTGTATATGGTGGAATATGGTACTTTATAATTAAACACATTATTTCTGTAGCAAAATATAAATATTCTTTCTCAGTGAGAAAAATGAATAAATTTATATCCTTTCATAATATGGTTTGTCATCAAATGAGTTTTGGAGACAAACACAGGGAAGTGGCTTTTTGTCTGTTTTCAGGTGCTTCTCTTGTATTTTAAAAATGCAAATAGATGATTGTGGACCCACACAAACTATACTATAAGGAGATAAAATTTTAGTGATGTGGCAGGTTAAATTTTTAAAATGGGTTAGGGCAGATGCCACATACATAATGCCAGAAATATACGCTGTTTACTCAGTGGCATGTTTTATAATTATAAAGAAATTGTATGTCAATGCTTCTATCTAATCAGTAGACAAGAGATGGTACAGAATAATTATGTTAAATTTGAGGTTTGGGTTATAAAGAAAGATGGAGCACACTGATTAAGATTTCATGCACAAAACACAGCAGGAGCTGATGAGGAAATCACTTGAGTCAGAGTGGTTCTATGGATCCTGACAGCCTGAATCCAAAGATGACAGAAATTGAGGAATGAACATTGGCAGCAGAAGTTGCCCTGAGAGTAAGAGAGTCCAATATACTGTGTAGACCTATCATGTAAATGAAGTGCTTTCAACTATGATATGTCTCTGAAAATAGACTGAGTCAAGTACACAGAGATGGTGTATTTATATGCATTTATTTCTCTCTTATTTGACAATAATTTCCTATACAATCAATAATTATACAGGAAAAAAGAATTTAAAAGAATGATATCTCTAAACATTTGAAAATCAATTTTCCCACACAGGTAGTTACAATGTAAATCCAAGCTATATTTTTTTGTTGCTAATCATACTGGTGAAAAGTCAACAAAGATAATACTCAGAAAATAGGCAATTTTTGAATACTGCTAGTTGAATTTTTTTGGGGGGGGCATTTTAACATTACAAATAGGAATGGCAAATATGATAGTACAATAGCTTTTAATTTCCTCAAAGAAAATATATATGTGAAAATCATACTCACCTGACACTTTTATTATGAGTGGAAAAAATGTATACAGAATATAGGTAAATATATAATGCAAGCATACCATTGAATATTAGAATGTCATCAATAGTATGAAAAATTATAGATCGCATGGACAATTGCTATACTGAAATGAGGAAGAGAATGGAATGTATGCACACATATATGGGTGTATATTGAGTTAATCAAATGACGTATTTTATAAATACAAACATACATATACATACATAAAATATATCAGAGCTTTTAATTCTGAATATTATAGATAAATATATGTAAATTAATAAATACCCATGTAACCACCCTCTAGCTTACTAACTAAAATATACATGAAGTAATTCAATTTAAATTTGTGAATTCTTCTTGAAGAATTGCTAGGTAAGAAAATATGTCCTAACAATATATTTAACCTTAGAAATAAATATTTTAAAATTAAGATAGCTAAGACAAAGATGTAAGGAAGTCCTGATTCAAGCTCAAACATGCATATTAGAAAAATTGACATATGGCAAAAGTGGCATTACAGCTTAGTTGGGAATTCATGGATAAATTATATGAGAAATAGTGCTGATGGAATTAATTATCAAAATCAGGAAAGAGGAATTTGAATCCTTTACGTCTAGCCATTCACGAAAATCAATTACAGACATATGGAATGTTTAAATTGAAAGAAAATAGATTAAAATGTTTAAAAAATATTTTTAGGCCCTGGGAAAAATGAAGAAGCTTATATTAGGCTGACATAGCCACAGAAGAATGTTAGCAATTGGTCAAAATACGTATAATAAAAATGTATAAAACAATTAGGACATTGGAGAAAAAGCAAGGCATGCAGGATTGAAGGTTATGATGAATGCAAAAAGGACAATGGCCAAGCGCGGTGGCTCACACCTGTAATCTTGACACTTTGGGAGGCCAAAGTGGGTGGATCACCTGAGGTGAGGAGTTCGAGACCAGCCTGGCCAACATAGTGAAACCTTGTCTCTACTAAAAATGCAAAAATCAGCCTGGTGTGGTGGTGTGCAGCTGTAATCCCAGCTACTGAGGAGGCTGGGACAGGAGAATCACTTGAACCCGGGAGGCAGAGGTTGCAGTGAGCCAAGATGGCACCACTGCACTCCAGCCTGGGAAACAGAGTGAGACTCCTCAAAAAAAAAAAAAAAGACAACATCTGAAATAAGCTCCAGGTTCACGTCTACTTTTTTAAACCTAATGTCATATTTTCTAAATCTCAGCATAAAAAGGAAAGGTAATCCATTTAGAAAGTAGCAGTTTTACTGGACTGAACAGAGTTTGGAAATTGGTAAAGGGGCTGGAATTAAAGGGCAAAATCCTAGAGAAGACAGAAATGCAGAAAAGCTCCATGAATGCTGCTTACAGACCACCTGCTTACAGTCACCTGAGCTGTAAGCTCAGCCATGTACAAAGCAAGTATTCATAAAGCATAGCAAAAAATTCCAGCTGGGAAGCTGAAGAGTAAAGACATTTCAGCACGTCCTAGGGGAGAAAAAGTATTGAAAACCTGACAAAGTGGCAAAGACTTGTTAAGAGCAGTTGGCTTTCATTTGAGTCTCCAGAAGGAAGAACCCCTAGAAAAAATGGCCAGGCCCTATACATAAGGATCACATCACAGAGCTAGGAGTAAAACAAAGCCTAAATCCAAAATTTAAGCTTCCTCGGAGAAGAATAATTCATCTGACCTCTTTCTCATTCATTCTCTCTGCCTTGACCCCACCACCCCACCTACAAAAGTCAAGATCTATTAAAAATTATGGGACTATTTTTGGCTTTAAAAATTTTGTTATATTTTTGTTCAGATTGTGCACATGAAATATATATTACTTATACAGTCTCAAAAACAGTCACAGGAATCAAAATACATACTTCCTACAGTAATCTTACGTTTCCAACATTCTCATCTTGTTCTTTATAATAAATTTTTTGTGTTGTGAACCCTCCCTCCACTGTAATTACATTGACACCTTGCTGTGGATGGCACATTTTACAAGTTGAAAATAGATAGAAGACCAGACGTGGTCGTTCAGGCCTCTAATCCCAGCACTTTGGGAGGCTGAGGCAGGCAGGTCACCTGAAGTCAAGAGTTTGAGACCAGTCTGGCCAACATATTGAAACCCAGTCTCTACTAAAAATATAAGAGTATTTTTACAGGCATGGTGGTGCATGCCTGTAATAACAGCTACTTGGGAGGCTGAGGCAGGAGAATCACTTGAACCCAGGAGGCAAAGGTTGCAGTGAGCCAAGGTGGCACCATTGTACTCCAGCCTGGGTGACAAGAGCGAAACTCTATCTTTAAAAAAAAAAAAAAAAAAAAAGTAGAGTACATTACATTTCCTCTTTCTACTTCTTATCCTTCTAGTATTTCTGGTCATGTGGTGAAATATATTTTCAAGGAAAAATTTGCCAACAATGTCTCTTTTAGGAGGACTGTATGGAAGTGAGAGAGAGGGGACCATTTGGGAAAAAAATAATATGCTAATATTTTTCTTTATCCTTGGAAATAACTTGGAAAGCATTTCAATGTAAATAATAAAAATCATCAATGTTATAACAGATATTTTGTTTTGGATGACAGAACATTTTCATATGGAAATCAGTCATTATTTGGTGAGGTGTGGAGTCAATGGCCCATGCTTTCTATTTCTCTGCACTAGGTTACTTTACTTTACTCTTAGATTCATAGTTTGCAAATATTGTCTCCCATTCTGTAATTGTCTGTTTACTCTGTTGATAGTTTATTTCACTGTGCAGATGCTCTTTAATCAGAAGTCCCATTTGTCCATTTTTCATTTTGTTGCATTTGCTTTTGAGGTCTTCATCGTAAATTATCTGCCTAGGCCAATGTCTAGAGGAGTATTTCCTAGGTTTTCTACTCGGATTTTTATAGTTTGTGGTCTTACAGTTAAGGCTTTAATCCATCTGAAGTTAATTTTTGTGTATGGTGAGAAGTAGGTGTCCAGTTTCTTTCTTCTGCATATTGCTAACCAGTTTTCGCAGAATGATTTATTGAATAGGGTGTCCTTTCCTTGTTGTTTTTGTCTGCTTTGTTGAAGATCAGTTAGTTGTAAGTGTGTGGCTTTTATTTCAGGAGTCTCTCCTGTTTTATTGGTGTTCATGTCAATTTTTATACCAGTGCCATGCTGTTTTGGTTACTGTAGCCTTGTAGTACAATTTGAAGTCAGGAAATGTGATGCCTCTGACTTTATTCTGTTGCTTTAAATTGCTTTGGCTATTCAGGCTCTATTTTGGTTGCATATAAATTGATTTTTTTTTTCTAATTTATTGAAACATAATATTGTTAAACTCATAGAGATAGTGTTGAATCTGTAGATTGCTTTGGGCATTAAGGGCATTTCCCAAGATCAATTCTTCCAACACATGAGCATGAAATTATTTTTTATTCATGTGTATTGTCTGTAGTTTCTTTCAGCAGTGTTTAGTAATTCACCTCATACAGATCTTTCACCTTCTTAATTAAACATATTCCTAGATGTTTTAATTTTTGTGTGTGTGGCTATTGTAAATGGGATTACCTTGTTGATTTGCTTCTCCACTTGAACATTATTGGTGTATAGAACTGCTAGAGTCTTAATTACTGAGACTTTATTACTGAGACATACTAAGACTTTGCTGAAGCCATTTATCAGGTCAAGGAGTCTTTTGGGAAAATCATCTATAAAATCATATCATCAGCAAAGTTAGAAAACTTCCTCTTTTTCTATTCAGATGCCTTTTATTTCCTTCTCTTGCCTGAGTGCTCTGGCTAACACTTCCAGTACTATGTTGAATAAGAGTGGTGAGAGTGGACATCTTTTTGCAGTTCTTAGGAAGAATGCTTCCGACATTCGTCCATTCAGTACAATATTGGCTGTAAGTTTCTCAAAGATGACTCATTATTATGAGGTATGCTTCTTCAATGCTAGTTTCTTGAGTTTTTTTATCGTAAAAGGATGTTGGACTTTTATTGAATGCTTTCTCTGCATTTATAGAGATGATCATATGGGTTTTGTTTTTAATTCCATATACATTTTATTTCTTAACATAAACTCTATCAAGGACAAGACATTTTTGTAAGTGATCATACCAGCTACTTAGTTCATCCTGAAGAGATGAAGAATTTAACCATGTGAATGCAGTCTTCTTTACCTTATTAACTGAAAAACAATGGGTGTCCTTTCCAACTGTTTTAATATTAGGAATCAAAAATAAATCAGAAGGAACCTAATCATAACAGTAAGGTGGATAGCTAAAGTTTTATGATAGAAATTTTTACAAATCTGTTCTTCCTTAATGCAAGGAATGAGCAGGAGCATTGTTGTGGTAGAGAAGGACTCTCCAGTGAAGTTTATCTGGGCATTTTTCTGCTAAAGCTTTAACTATCTTTCTCAAAAAACTCTCATAATGAGCAGATGTTATCATTCTTGGCTCTCTAGAGGGCTATCAAGGTAAATGCTTCCAGTATACTAAGTAAACTATTGTCATGTCCTTTGTTCTTGTACAATCCACTTTTGCATTGACTTAACAACTTCCATTCTTGGTAGCCATTGCTTTGATTATGATTTTGTTTTCAGGATCATGTTGGTAAACCATGTTTTATCTCTTGTTACAGTTATTTGAAAAAATTCTCAAGGATCTTGACCCTATTTATTTAAAATTTCAATGAAAGTCTCCACTATTGCCTATGGCTAATCTTGATGTAATAGCTTTGGCACATATCACATGGAAAGTTTGCTGAACTTTAATTTTTTTGATAGAATTGTGTACGCTGAGCCAATTGAAATGCCTATGCTGTGGGTTACTGTTCGTGGTGTTAATCATCCATTCTTCTCAATCAGGGAATTATAAAGGTGACTTATTCCTTTGGAAATTAGTGTTGATGATGTACTACTGCAGAATTCATCTTCAACATTGTCTTACCCCTTCTTAAAATGAGTTATCTATCTGTAAACTGCTGATTTCTATGGGGCATTGCCCCTATAAACTTTTAATAAAGCATTATTTCCCCATTCTTCCACCCAAATTTCATGTTTATTCTTGCTTCAATTTTAGCAGAATTTGTGCTGCTCCAATAGAAGCCTTTTCAGAGTGATGTCTTATTCTGTTTAGTGCCTTAAGCTAGATCCCATTCAGTTGTGTTATAACAAGTATGTGTGAGTTTATTTTGATGGAAAACATTTTGAAGCCCATACATATATCTTTTTTAATAATACACATTTTTCGCGAACTTTTTAAAGGAACCCTTGTACATTATCTTCAGAAAGAAAATAGTACTCAAATTAATTATAATAGCACAATCCAGGCTTTATTAAACATTTTAACTTGCTTATATCTACAATGAGTTTCATAGTGCTTAGAAATTGACATGTAATAATTTAACCCAGAATAACTGCATGTGGTTTAATTTAACAACTTAATGTATTTTAACCAACTTTTTCTTTTTACATTTTATGTTTGTACATATATTTAGTTGAAAGTCATATGTTGTGTTACAAATCATGTAAAAATATAAATACACTTTATCATTGTTATCCATGGAGGATTGGTTCTGGGACCCCCATGGGTACCAAAATCTATAATACTCATCTCTTACATAAAATGGTATATTTGCATATAACCTAAGCACATCCTCCAGTATACTTTAAATCATCTTCAGATTATTTATAATACCTAGTATAATTTAAATGTTGTGCAGTTTTGAAGTTTAAGTCCCATGGTCTATTTTTCATTTTTTTTTTCTTGTACTTTTGAGGTCTTAGTCATCAATTCTTTGCCTAGACAAATGTCCAGAAGTATTCTTTCCCTAGATTTTCTTCTAGAATTTTTATATTTTCAGGTCTTACATTTAAACCTCTGATCCATCTTGAGTTGATGTTTGTGTGTGGTGAGAGACAAGAGTCCAGTCCATAATTGTTGTATCAAGTTGTTTATGTAATAATGACAATTACAAGTCTGTACATGTTCAGTATAGATGCACACATCCTTTTATATTTTTGGAAAAATTTTGATCTGTAGTTGATTGAATCCACAGATTTGGAAACCACAGATTTTTAGGGCCAATTGTATATTCATTTACTAACATACACTCGTCAGAGTACTTGCGTTGATGAATAATGTATGAAATCATTAACCTCAACTATACATCTTTTTTGGGAAAAATTATTATCTTATGAAACATAAGCAAGACCAGAGTGTCATGGGTTCTTAATATTCCCCATCAATATTTCTTTCATAATTTAAAGAAAGATTAATATGATTTCTAGCTTCAATACATTATATAGTCATAATTAGAGACATCTATTTCAGATATATGGAATTTTACATTAAATTCAATAAAAGATAACCAACAGAGCACACTTTCATATTGACAATTTATAAATAATTTTTAAATAATTTATTAACTTCATTCATAACTTTCTATTTATTTCTATGCAGTTGCTTTTTTCCCTGGTAATATCCAACATGTCTTTGAGTAAAATATGTTGAGTTATGATAAACTTCTCTAACACTCCCATTTGCCAAAGCATTTTCCAAAGAAAGGCCTAAAGACTTATTTAATTATATTGTGCCTTCATTTTCTCATCTGTACAATAGGCCTGTTAATACTTAATGCTCAGGATTATTATTAGAATTAAATTACATATGTATTATTCTAATGTAAGTGTAACTTTAGTACAAAGCTTAATATGAAGTAGGAGTTCAACAAATGATAGCTTTAAAAACAGTTACACCTCAATATTTAAAAATCTATCTAGAATTCCAATAAAACTAGACACAGAAACAGTATTTATTATTTGTATAAATTTAAAGGCTATAAGTGCAATTTTATTATATGATTATATTGTGTAGTGGTAAAGTCTTTGCTTTTGGTGTATGTATCACCTGAATAATGTACATTTTATTCATTAAGTAATTTCTCATCAGTCACCCTGCTTCTCTTCTCGCCATTCTGAGTCTCCAATAACTATTCCATATTCTATGTCCATATGTACACATTATTTAGCCCCCACTTACAAGTGATAAAATGCAGTGTTTCACTTTCAGAATAGTTTCACTTGACTGTATGTTGTTGCAAAAGACTTAATTTCATTCCTTTTTGTGGCTGAATAGTATTCCATTTTCTTTATCCCATCATCCATTGGTATTTATATCAAAGTTTTTAATCCAATACATACCACATTTCCTTATCCAATATCACATTTTCTTTATTCAATCATCCACTGATTGACACCTATGTTGATTCCATATATTTGCTACTGCGAATAGTGATGTTAGAAAAATACAGGTACAGGTATCTTTATGATATAATTCCTTTTCTTTTAGATAGATACTTAAGTAGTGGGATTGCTGGATCAAATGGTAGTTCTATTTTTAGTTATTTGAGGAGTCTCCATGCTGTATTCCATAAAGGCTACACTAATTGGCATTTCTACCAACAGTGTAGAAGTGTTCAGTTTTCTCCACATCTTTGCCAGCATCTGTTATTTTCTTTGACTTCTTGATAATAGACATTCCGACTGATTTAATATAATATTTCATTGTGATATTAGTTTGCATTTATCTGATAATTAGTGATGTTGAGTCCTTTTCCATATGGCTGTTGACCATTTGTATGTCTCTATTTATGTCCTTTGCCCACTTTTTAATAAGGTTATTATACATTTTTGGTTGAATTGTTTGAGTTCCTTATAAATTGGTCCCATGTTGGATGCATACTTTGCAAATATTTTCTCCCATTTTGCAGGTTGTCCTTTCACTCTGTTGACTATTATTATTATCATTATTATTATTATTAGCTATCTAGTTTCGAAGTTTAAGCCCTATTATCAATTTTTCATTTTTTTTGGTTGTGCTTCTGAGTTCTTAGTCATCAATTCTTTGCCTAGATCAATGTCCAGAAGTATTTTTTCCTAGATTTTCTTCTAAGATTTTTATATTTTCAGGTCTTACATTTAAGTCTCTAATCCATCTTGAGTTGATGTTTCTTTGTGGTGAGAAACGAGAGTCCAGTCCATTTATTCATCTGCATATGGCAGTCCGATTTTCCAAGTACATTTTATGGAAAAGATTGTTCTTTTCCCAGTGTATGTTTTTGTTGACATTGTCAAAGATTAATTGACAGTAAAATGTGGCTTTATTTCTAGGTGCTCAGTTCTGTGTCATTGATCTATGTGTCTATTTTTATTGTAGTACCTTGCTGTTTAGTTAGTGTTGCCTTGCATTATAACTTGAGGTTAGGTAATGGGATATCTTCAGCTTTGTTTCTTTTGCTTAGGATTGCTTTTGCTATTTGGGCTTTTATTTGGTACTATGAGAATTTTAGAATTGTTTTTCCTAATTCTGTGGAAAATAACATTGGTAATTTGATAGCAATAGCATTGAATCTGTAGGTTGCTTTGGGCAATATGGTCATTTAAATGATATTAATTCTTTTGATCCGTGAGCATGGGATGTTTTTCCATTTGTTTTTGTGTCATCTACAATTATTTCACCAGCATTTTGTAGTTTTCCTTGGGGAAGTCTTTCACCTCCTTGGTTAAATATATTCCTAGTTAATTTGTTTTTGGTTATGAATACGTGAGTGCCTTCTTGTTTTTGGTTCTCCATTGAATTGTTATTGGTATATAGAAATATTACTGATTTTTCACATTGATTTGGTATCCTGAAACTTTAGTGAATTCATTCACCAAATCTGAGTTTTTTGGTGGCGTTTTTAGGGTTTTCTAGATAAAAGGTCATATTGTCAGTAAACAGAGATAATTTTACTTCTTGTTTTCTAATTTGAATACTTTTTATTTGTTTCAACAACCTGCTCTTGGAGAATCTTTGGATTAATGAAATCAAGATGGAAATTTTAAAAATATTTTAAATTAATGAAAATGGAAACACAATACTAAAACCTCTGGAATACAACAAAATCAGTGCTAATAAGGAAGTTTGTATTATTAAATGCCTACATCAATTACATATTTGAAGATTTATAGGTTATTACAGGTTACATAAATTTATAAGTTTTCTTTGGCATTTCTTAACAGAAGTTTTAATTTGTTATATGGTAACTTACTTTGTAAACATACTTTGGAAAATGTTTCAATTTAATATTCCAAAAACAATCCTGAAATCTACAGCCTACTATGTGACTGAATAGGCTTTGTAGATTGAGGTCTCTTTTAACTTTAATACTTACAGGAACAGAGAATAGATGGCAATTGATTGAGTTCCAGGGCACTGATTGGTTTGCATGTGTTAGAGGATAGAGCCACTGTCTCCTGATGTTTAAACCTCTCCTTGCCACACACAAACTCTTCTACTTTATTTTTCTTTGTGTCTGATAAACTGATGTATTGCCTCTTTTTCTGGCAAGTTCTATTTTATTTCACTCTCATTTTTGTTATCTGCCTTCTTGTAGTATTATATTTCTTATTACATATTATATACATAAAAATTGAGAAATACTGTGCCTACAAACATTTGGTTTTATTACCTTTCTAATACTTTTAAATTTTATAGTTTAACATTCCCATTCTTAGTACATTTTAATGTTATAGTTGCCTAGAGTGAAATTTATATTAAAACTACTTTTGCCCTTGGAATTTGAACAACTTACCGGTTTGTATATCAGACTCATAGCAGCGACATACAGCTGGAATAAAACATGAAGTGGTAAGGTGAGGTGGTTCTTACTTGCATCAATATGCATCATTTTAATATTACATCTGGGAATAGGCTTTAGGTAATACTATACATAATCCACACTTCCTAATAATTCCAGTGTGTATTTGGAAGTCCATCCTGCCAGCAAGTGATTTCAGGGGAATAAAAGTCAAGACTATAATATAAATAATATAAGAAAAACCCCAGTCATATATCTGGGTCTGTGAATGTATTCATTATTAGGGCTTGGATGAGCATGAAAATAAACATGAGTGACTACACCAGAAAAAAGATAGAGGAAAAACAGCCTCAACCATAGTGCTGTGATTGTGCCATTTAATTGTACCATCTTTTCTAAAGTTAGTGGCCCAAAACTTATTTGAAAACTATAAATAAATATAATTCATTCCATATCTACACCTGTCAAAACACTCAATCCTTGATTTATTAGCAGTGAGGCTATGGAAATAATAATTACTATTTTTTTAAATTTCAGGAACATAGAATCCTTTGGTTTTATATGTGTTTTTATCACATCAAATTTGCACATAGTTTGGGGGTTTTGGAGTTTAATTATGTAGGCCTTGGTCTTTGATGAAAAACTACCTGATGTACCATTTTAAAATACGGAGTTTATCCTATTTTATTTTCCTTTGAAGGGAATTACTTTCCTATTTTATATGATTAAGAATATGGACTCTTACTTTTCTTGTTAATATCAGAAAGGGTAGGCTAACCTGCAGATATTTGCTTCTCTAGTTTTATGCAGCTATTTTCTGTGCTTTTTTTTCATTGGCTGATTCCTTTTCATAGCAAGCACTTTTAAACATTTTGGGTAACTGAATTTCTTGAGTAATTGATGATAGTCACATTCCACTTGGAGAAGTAAATGCTAATCCTTACCCATGCTTAAAGCACCCCCACACTTGGTTTAATGTTCTGTGGTTGCTGTGTTATAATACTTTTATTTTTAAAAGGAGATCAACATTTTTGCTTTGCATTGGTACTCACAAATTATGAAACTAATCCCGATTTCAGGCATCTCTACAATGGGTCTCAGCCATGAGTATTTTGAAAAAGATCCCATTGGTTTAGATGAACATTCCTTATTATGCAAAAGCAAGTATCTATATTTAGATAGATAGATACTTGTTATGTAATATTGGCTCAAAATATAGGCTCAAAAAATTGGTATAAGCATACTAGTGTATCCACATATACAATCCTGT
Source organism: Papio anubis (assembly GCF_008728515.1). Classification (NCBI taxonomy): domain Eukaryota; kingdom Metazoa; phylum Chordata; class Mammalia; order Primates; family Cercopithecidae; genus Papio; species Papio anubis. Next base: position 35,460,590 of record NC_044987.1, on the reverse strand, counting down.
AAAAGAAAAAAAAATACCCTACAAACATAAAGTAACACATTTATAAATACATGCAAAAAAAGAATTTAGGCATTAATTGACAAGAAATTTTAAGAAGTAACTAAAGGATCAATATATAGACAGAAACAAACCCAGGAGAATTTACAATTCTAAGCATATGGTGGGGTAAATGGCCACTGAATTGATCATGAATTTCAAGCTACAATTTCTTTGAAAGAAAGAAGAGTCACACTATGATTGATGAGTTTGTATATTATCCCAGGTATGGCAAATGGGGACATATGCTGCTCATATCCATTGCTGCAAGAAATATTGTTGAATGATCTGTCTGCTGTTGTCCTCCTGGGTTCACAAATGTGTCTGGGCTGAGGGCATACTTTCTGCAAGCTGCTTGCCGCTTATGTCTGAGCATAGCAGGGGTATTAGGCCCATTCTTGACCAGGGCAGGACTCCTCCACCAGATGATACTGTCTTAAGGACTTTCCAGCAACCTTGTTAAATCTTTCTTAGAACTGCGCTGCAGTCTGTGATCCACCTGTCTCTTCTATTTGCCTTCCATCTCTCTCCTCCATTATTGTCGTACCTACTTTGCACTTTTTAGGCTTCACTTTCTCTAATTGTTTCCGCAGTATCCTTCACAGGTATTTTCCCCAATAAATTACTTGAATGTCTACTCCTGTGTGGGTACTTGCTTCTCTGAGGTAGCTAGTTACTGAATTTCAAGAAACAAAGGGAGCCTTTCTCCTCCAGAAAAAAAACAAAAATCTAATCTCTTAAATTATTAGACTACCATTAAAAAGCTATAATTCACATACATAAAATAATAGAAGATCAAGAACTACAGTGCATTTGAGGTAAACCAATAAATATATAACTATAATTTTCAGAATTTATGCCTTAATATTTCAAAAAGAAAGAATAAAAGAGAGGATTGAAGAAAATAATGTAGAGCATAGTGCCAAACACAAGAAAAAATGAAAATGCAAAAATAGCTTCAAACGAATTCCTAAATGCCTATAAAAAAATAAAGAAAATTCTTAAAATTCCTGAGAGAGAGAGAGAGAGAGAGGAGAGAGAGAGAAGAATGAGCATCATATTGACAGTAGAATTGACACTGGTATTCTGAACACCAAAAACAAACTAAACCCAAAACTGGCAGAAGGAAGGAAGTAATAAAAATTAGCACACAAATAAATAAAATAGCCATTAACAAATAATAGACAAAATTTAAAGTTCTTCAAAATATCAACAACATTGATAAACAATTAGGCATATTGTCAGACAAAAAAGAGAAAAGACCCAGATTGTTAAAGTCAGAAAAAATAATGGAGACATTAGTACCATTTCATAAAACTAAGAAGGATCATGAGTGTGTACTATGAACAGTTTTATGCCAACAGATTGGATAATTTTCTTAGTTTTTTTGTGCTTCTATAACAAAATACTAAATATTGGGTTATTTATAAATCATGGAAATTTATTTCTCATAGTTGTGGAGACTGGGAAGTCCAAGATCAAAGTACTGGCAGGTTCAGTGTCTGGTGAGGGCCCCGTCTGTTTCCAAGAAGGCACCTTGAACCCTGCATCCTCACGTGGCAAAACGAAGGGGAAAAAAGGAAGCTGCTATTTCTCTACAGCCCTTTCCTCAAGGGACTAATCTCATCCATGAGAGCACAGCCCTCCTGGCCTAATCACTCTCTAAAGGCCTCACTTCTTAATACGGTTGTATTGGAGATTAAGATTCAACATTAATTTTGGAGGGACAATATTCAAATAATAGCAATAACCTAGATGAAATAGGCATATTCCTAAAACCACGAAACCTATTAAAACTGAGTCATGAGTAAATAAAAACAACTTGAATATACCTACAACTAATAAATTAAATCAGTAATTAAAAATATCCCAACCAAGAAAAGGCTACATGGCTTCACTAGTAAATTTTAGAAAGCATTTAAAGAACTAACACCATTACTTCTGAGACTCTTCCAACAATTTAAAGTGGAGGAATATTTCCCAACTCATCTTATGAGGTGAGCATTACCCTCTTAACAAAACCAGACGAAGACACTACAAGAAAACTAGATTCCAATGCTTCTGATTAATATTGATGCAAAACTCCTCAACAAAATACTAGCAGAATCCTGCAACATCTTAAAATAATTATACCTACTCACCTATTGGAATTTATTCCTGGGACACAAGAATGCTTCAACATATGAAATTAAATCAATTTAGTACATTATGTGAACAGAATGAAGGGGTAAATAAATGACATGATCATCTCAATTGATGCATGGGAAGTATTTGACAGAATTTAACACTCCTTTATAATAAAATCACTGAATGATATAGAAACAACTACCTCAAAATAATAAAGGGCAACCCAAAGTGAACATCATACTCAATGATTAATGACTGAAAGCTTTCTCCTCTAAGAGCAGAAACAAGACAAAGTATGCTCACATTCTCCACTTCTATTTGATATTGTATTGGAAGTTCTAGCCAAAGTAATTCAGCCATAAGTAGACATAAAAGGCATTCAAATTGAAATGGAAGAAGTAAAATGATCTGTTTCCAGATGATGACAGGAGCTTATATTTAGAAAACCATAAATAACACACACACACACACACACACACACACACACACACACACTAGAACTATAAACAAATTTGACAAAATTGCAGGATACAAAATTAGCGTGCAAAAATCACTTGCATTTCTATACACTGACAATGAACAATTCCAAAAGGAAAAGAAAATAACTTCATTTATTACAGCATTGAAAAGAACAAAATATTGAGGATTAAACTTAATCCAGGGGATGAAAGACTTGTACACTGAGAATTATGAAACGTTGCTGAAATTAAAGACAAATAAATGGAAAGGTCTTCTGTGTTCTTAATACTATTAAGATATCAATACTTTGGAAGGCCGAGGCAGGTGGATCATGAGGTCAGGAGATCAAGATCATCCTGGCTAACACGATGAAACCCCATCTCTACTGAAAATACAAAAAAAAAAAAAATTAGCCAGGCATGGTGGCGGGCACCTGTAGTCCCAGCTACTCGGGAGGCTGAGGCAGGAGAATGGCGTGAACCTGGGAGGCGGAGCTTGCAGTGAGCTGAGATCACGCCATTGCACTCCAGCCTGGACGACAGAGCGAGACTCCATCTCAAAAAAAAAAAAAAAAAAAAAAAAAAAGATATCAATACTAAACAGAACAATCTACAGGTTCACTGCAATTCTTACTAAAATCACAGTGAAATTTTTTGTATGAATTGAAAAATCTGTCTTAAAATTCATGTGGGATCTCAAGGGATTTCAAATGATCAAAACAATTTTGAAAAAGAAGGATGAAGTTGGAAGATTTACATTAATGAAAGTGAGACAAATATAGGAAATATTGAGCAAATAAGCTGTTCAAATTAATGTTAATTCTACATGATTGCTAATCTGTAATAAAAATATTTTTAAAATATTTTTTTAATTACAAAATTTAAAAGATAAAATTACTATGACATAGAACTAAATTTACAGAATTTCTTACTTTGGGGATAGCAAAGTTAAAAGATGCAAAGGGAAATTGTAAAAATATTCTATAGTTCTTGATGAACTATAGTTACCTATAAAATTATAAATTGAAGTTCTTTTTCTTAAATACAGAGTTTACACTTTTTTTTTTTGTCTTGGTATTACCCTTTTATTGGCGGGGGTGGGGAGGATGTGGTGGAGTCTCGCTCCGTGGCCCAGGCTGGAGTGCAGTGGCGCCATCTCGGCTCACTGCAAGCTCCGCCTCCCGGGTTCACGCCATTCTCCTGGCTCAGCCTCCCGAGCAGCTGGGAGTACAGGCACCCGTGAACCCAGCTAATTTTTTTTTTTTGTATTTTAATAGAGACGGGATTTCATCGTGTTAGCCAGGATGGTCTTGATCTCCTGACCTCATGATCCACCCATCTTGGCCTCCCAAAGTGCTGGGATTACATGCGTGAGCCACAGCACCCGGCCGGTATAACCCTTATTCTTGAACACATGTATGTTTGTGTCTGTTTAAGTCTGTAAAGTTGTGGATGATTGACTGCCTGTGATTTCTTGTTAGGATGATTTTTCATAGAAAATACAGAAAAAATAAGACAGCAAGCCAATATTCCCTTTTGTCCTTGAGCTGAATAAATAGTTAAAAATGAAGCGAAATAGGCCTAACTTGGTTTACGCATAGCTAGATTGTTACTTTACCTATTATGATGTTATTTAAAATAGGATAAATCAGAACTCAATAAATGTGTTTTTATTGAAACATTGTTCTCTGAAGTACTTTTTAGGGCCCAAGGCAAGACAACAAATCTATGAACAGAGAGAAAGTGCAAGAAGTATGATTCCAAGGCAAAAAATAAGGAATTCAGTTTTTCTTGCTGTGCACCATCCAGGAGTTTTCTTGGGTTTTGGACCTTTATGGAAAACTCCTATGACCTTGTTATGAATTGGCTTTGCCATTGCTGCATGACAAGAATCATGAAGGAATAGGATCCTTACACCAAGACGGGAAAAATATGGTATGAGAGTCACATAATAACTCTTTCAAATTACTTTTTTGTTTTGTTTTTCTATTTTTTTAATATTTCAGAAATTGTTAGGAAATGTGTAGCCTACTTGGTCGCTGTTGTATTGTGGGGAGGAAAAAGTCTGTATCATAACTGGCGAGGGATGGCAATACATTTACTTACCACCTCCTCAATGTTAAAAAATGACATAGACTCTTCAGCTCTGGCTGGACTTTAATTTCCTTCAACTTGCATAAACTTTGAATATCCCATCATTTGTTTCTTAAATTTAATTTTCATTTTTAATTCTTCATATTTTCAATTATTTTCTTATTATCTCCCCAATTGATTATGACTACTTTGAGGTCAGAGATATCGTCTTTTCAATTTTGTATCCAAAAAACCCTATAATTTACTCAATATCCAGTAAAGTTTCTGACATATCTATAGAAGCTTAATGATTATTCTCTGAATGAAGAGATTAATTTATATAGTGGAGCAAATAGCACACAGGAAAAATATTTTATAACTGAAAAAGTTGACGTAGTCAAAGAAAACACTTTGAACCGTGTGTTTTTAGCACTGGCATAGAGAGAAGAGCATTAGTAAATGTCCGTTATTCTTAGAACACTTTGAGAAAACACATAGGAATCAAGGACAGATAGATGTCAAACTCCAGTAAAGTGTTCTAAACCCCGGCTTTGCAGTTTTTATTTTAAGTTCCGGGGTACATGTTCATGATGTGCAGGTTTGTTACATAGATAAACGTGTGCCATGGTGGTTTGCTGCCCATCACCTAGGTATTAAGCCTAGCACACATTACCATTAGCTATTTTTTAGGTAAATACCAGTACTTTCAATGGTATAAAGAACTGGCAGAATATTGTCCAGCAACCCTGTTTTGCTCCTGCAAATTTTACTACATGAGCGAATATCAAAGACTTCCCTGATACGATCGGGGGTGTGGTTGCAACAACACAATGTTACAGAAACATGACTTCTTGTCCTATTTTACCGCTTCAGCATTTATAATTCAGGGACTCTAAGTCGCTGCCCTGGTTCATCAGGAGACTAATGTACCAGTCTTCTCATTGCAGTTATATAGCATTATGGATGGCTTACCTCCTTTCTGAAAGACCAGCGTGCAGAATATAAATCTTTGATGGTTAACTTCCATCTCCCAGGTATTTACAAGCACTTTGATTCAGACTTAAGAAATAAGATAGTCTTTTTCTTTTAGTCAAATTTATGTGAGAACCTAATGACTCACTTGTAATAAAGTAAATAATTATCTCTGAAAAATTGGTAATGAAATTGAATTTAGCTATATTTATTGTAGGAGGGATGATGATATATAAGGTACAGTTAAATTGAAAATGCTCTCAATAAATCTGGAAAAGAAGCTTACTTTTAAAGTGAAGAAATTAAAAATCTCTCAAAGGAACTAGAAAATCCTTCTCTTAAATGCCGTAGCTTTGATAGTACCAAAGGACTCATTTGGTTAGTCCTTAATGATCATTAGGTTTCCTAGAAAATTGCCATTCAAAATAGATTAGACTGATTCTGAATTTTAAGAGGTATACAAATAACAAAAGAATTTTATTAAAATATAGTTTTTTATTCAGTATATATGGATGGGACTTAGAAGCTGTCATTATAACAGACTCCCAAGTAATTCTAATGCTACTCATACTTGGACCGCATAGCAAACAGTAAAGAGAGAGAAGAAAAGGTACTCCATATTCCTAAATTTATTCAAAATGTTTTCTAAAAAAACAATGTTTTGTAAGGTTTACATTTAAGAAACACAAATGATGGGATGGGGAAATGGAAGCATGTTGCTTAAAGCTAGTTACATTATATATGAATTGGTATATTATTATTGAAGTTAGACTAATAATTTAATGATATATATTATAAAACTCATAAAAATTGTTTAGCAATAAAAAATTAAAACAAGGTATAGCTAATAAAGAAGATTAAAAATTTGCTATTAAACAGTTCTCAATCCTTGATAATGCACACATATAAAAATTGTAAAAAGTATAATCAATAGCAAATGATAGTATCTTATATAAATATATTTATGAAACTAGTTTTAACATTCAATAAAATGTCAGGTATCATCAAGCAGAGTATAAACAGGAGAGCCAACAAAATGCTTTCTACAAGAAGGACACTTTACTAGAAAGGTGTGAAACTTGAAAAAAAATTATCCACTAACTACTAAAACACTAATTTTTAGAACGCTATGTTAATAATAGATAATGTGGAATTTGGAACAAGTAATTTACTAAAGACATATTTTATAACCAAAATGTCTTTTCATAAAGGAAGTCATTGTCGTTTAAAATGTGTCTACATCTAATTTTAAGGCTTCAGAACATACAAGACAAGATCTGACAGAATTAAAGGAAGTAACAAATCGACAAATATAATTGAAGATTTTATCACTCTGCTCTTAACAATTGATAACATTAAAGAGAATGTCAGCAGGAATACACCAGAACAATAGTGTCAACTTTAATTTATCTTTATAGAATGTGAGACAAGCAATAGCAGATGTACATTATTTTAAAGTGCTCATTGAACATTAACTGATGTAGATAAAATACTGAGCCGTAAAACAAGTATTGATAAGTTTTAAGTATTAAAATTATGTACAGTATGTTATTTTACCAAAACAAATTTAAACTAGAGTCAGTTTAAAAATCACAAAGGGAATTCGAATACGTTGTAAACTAAATGGTAATGGAAACAGCATATTTTCAAAAGGCTAATCTTTTCAACATTTGGTGCTGAAGTAATTGGATAGCGTTATAGAACATATGATGTTCAAAATACTTGATTTTGAAATGAATTATAGACATAAATATAAAAGCTAAAATAATAAAGTTTCTAGAAATAATATAGTAGAATGCTTTTGTAACCCTGGAGAAAGTAAAGTTTTCTAGGAACAGCAAAAAGGGAAATATTGAATAATTTGAGTTAATCAAAATGAAATAATTCTATTCTTTAAAAGGCATCATTAAGAAAAGGAAAACCTGGCTGTGCACGTGGCCGACGCCTGTAATCCCAGAGCTTTGGGAGGCTGAGACGGGCGTATCACTTGAGGTCAACCACAGTTCAAGATTAGCTTGGCTAACATTGTGAAACCCCATCTCTACTAAAACTACAAAAAATTACCCAGGCGTGGTGGTGCACACCTGTAGTCCCAGTTACTCGGGAGGCTGAGGCAGGAGAATCACTTGAACCTGGGAGGCGGAGGTTGCAGTGAGCTGAGATCATGCCTGTACTCAAAAAAAAAAAAAGAAAGAAAGAAAGAAAGAAAAGAAATGAAAATGTAAACCACAAAACCATAACTGACAAAAAATATTCAACACACATATATCTCAGAAAATTCTTGTCTTTAGGGTACATCGATAACTCTGAGAAGTCAAGAATAAAAGACTAACAACCAAAAAAGGGGGCAAAATTAATGGCAGACATACTTTACAAAACCATATTCCATATTTAAGATTATTAAATATGAAAAAATGCTCAGTATGTTCATAAATTCAAGGTAATACCACTTAAATTTCACTAGAATGGCAAAAAATAAAAACATGGTAGTACCACATGTTGGTGTAAGGATATAGAATTGGAACTCTCCTAAATTTGCTGATTAGTATATAAGATAGTGTAACCACATTGGAAAGTAATTTTGCAAGTATCCTAAAATGTTAATTATACACTTATCATATGACCTAGGAATGACACAACTACAAATTTACTATTATATGTATGTGTAGATAAATCATTATCTACACATATACACAATATGTTTAGAAAATTCTAATTCCTGAATTTTCATAGCTGAAACCTAGAAATAAGTCATGTCCATCAGTAGGTGAATGAATAAGACAAAAACCTGTGGTATAATCATCCAGCAAGAAAATCTACTTAGCAATCAAAAGTAATGAACTTCTGCATCACACAACAACATTGATGAAAATCCAAAAGATTTTTTTGAGAGAAGCTAGAAGAAATGAACATGTGATATATAGTTTCATTTATGTAAAACTTGAGAACAGGTAAAATCTAGATCAGGCAAATCTAACCTATAGCAATAGAAATCAGATCAAAATCGATGGTTGCAGGAGGTGGTAGCTGGTGGGTTTATGAGATTATATTAAACAGTTAACAAACTTTTGGGGAGATGGAAATACTATATATCTCTATTGAGATAATGGTTGCATGGGTGTATATATTTGTCAGTGTCATTGACTCAGACACTTAAATGATAGATTTTATTGTTTCTGTGAAGTTTATTAGAAAAATATTAGAAATGCTCATTATATGTTTATACGGTCTTTTCATTGAGTGAGCATAAAAACCTCGTGACTGCATCTAAAGCTTAAATTGAAAGTGCACAACATCATTCAAAATTTGTTTTTTAATATCACTTTCAAAAATGTTTTTGTAAATTTAAATAATGTACTAATCTGTATTTTTTTGTTTCTCTTTTTAGCACTTTTATTTATCCCAGTAAAACTTTATTTTATTTCCTATGTTCCCTCCAAATAAATTTATTTTCTTTCTCTTTTTTTCATCCTATTTCTTCATTTATCAATATTAATATACAATGGTAAGATATTTTTATTGTCTGTATTAGTTTATGATATATCGATTGAAATCTAGCAAAATAGTACTTGTTCTTTAAGAAGTAGATGCATGAACCCTTTATTTTTCATTTTTTCTTCACAAATAATCCCTTCCATAACATATTATTTTGTGGCCTTTTAAATTTCCTTTAGGCAGTAGCTCTCATTAGGAATATATATATATAAAATATATATTTCATGAAATAAAATTATTAATAATAAATTTGTTAAAATTTAAGAAACCAATTAAACAATTTCCAAGTTCTTACATTATTTTATTTTCTATTTTAATAAAATACTGACAAAGCATTTGATAAGCTAAGACAAAATTAAAACTTCTCTATCCTTTAAATATACAATTATTTCTTCATGAAAAGCAACAAATCAAGCACACAATTCAGCTTAATAAAAGTAACTCACTAAATGTCTGATAATTTTACATTGAGCCATCATTATTAAGCCATATTTTGTATCTTTCAATCAGTACAGAAAAGGTAAAGAGTTTATCAATCTTCTGAGGGAGGAAATGTGATGAAAGTCAATATTCTTGCTTATGGCAAAGTAAAGAAGAAAATTCCAGCCCTTGTCAAAATTTTATTGGTTTTATTTAACCAAATTTACACAAGGAAAATTAGTTCTTTAAGAGAAAATCATTCTTGTTCATCTCTTACACAGTCAATGACTTTAGCTGAACATAGTAATAGAAAGATTGCATTGCCTCTGCCTATTTCTCTAAATTTCTTTGCTCTGGCATTTAACTTCAGAGATGATGCAAGGAGTGAGTTTCCTAAATTAAAACCAGTTGTTAGAAAAGAGTTTCATTAGGTGATATTACAAAAATAATTTAATGTTTATCTTTTCATGGCTAGCATGTCTTTTTTAATATTGCATATGCTAGAAACATCTGGGAATCTGTTGAAGATCTTTTGGGTGTACATATTTATTTCTTATTGATTATCACAATGAATATGTCAGCAATGTGTTGGTCTTAAAGAATGTACAAGCAGACATATTATGCCATAATGTTGAAAGAAAGAGTGATAGTGACAAGCGGATTTTTGAAGACTATGTCACAACTTAAAGCAATCAACATGTCAATAGAATTAAAGAAGACAATTTCTTGCATTTGAGTTCAATGTTTAAATATATTTTATGAAATGAGGAAATTAGTCTGAAAATTGACTTAAGAATGTCCCGATTTAAAAAACAACTACAACAACAACAACAACAACAACAACAAAAACCGGTCAACCAAAGATGGAGTATAATATATTGAAAATATTGCAGCCACTTTCAATGCCCTGCGCTTATCTTTCCTTCTTTCCTTACTAGCCTTTTTAGTATGTGCTGATGGTTTCTTTCCTGATAGCAGCTGTGACACTTTGTCTCAGGACTTTGTTCTCACAAGCTTATGGGAGTATCATCACTTCTGTTGCAATCGACTGACCCTCTGAGATTTACATTATAGGTTACACATTGTGATGGGAAGAGCTTCGATGACGCAATGCAAATGTAGATATAGAAGCCGGGGAAAACTGAAACTGAGTTTAAAACCATGCTATCAAATCCAATCTCTAACCACAACAACTCATGAATCTCCAACAGCTAAATGTACTCGGCCCCATCTCAGAATTCCCTGAAGTCATGTCCAGTTATGACAAAAGTCTCAACCTGCATATCATGGTCTACATCAGATCCGAATATAGTTCTTCAGGTATGGCTCCTTCTGATTCAGACACCTGTAAACAGAAAAGACAAGTTCTTTCCCCCGTATTCTAATACTCTATATACAATAGTGAGGTGTGAACAGAGTAGCGGCAGTAAACACTCCCACTGGAGAAACCAAGCAGAGGAAAGCACATGTCACTCATCCTGAGGAATCCTGAAATTTACTAGCCAGTATCACCTGATCTGTTTTCCAGGGTGCGGGGGATGGGGGGAGAGGTAATAGGCCTTGGTTAGGCCCCTGCTCCTTTGAAGTGTACCTCAGTTATTGTTCTCCAGGATTCTTTGGCTCCACTGTCTGGGATATCTTTCCTTTTCTACCTTGACCACTTTTGAAATGGAATTGGGAAATAAGCCTTTTGAGAAAGTTTTTCAACTTTCTTCTATAGAAAATTGGAGGTCATGGGGGTTTTGTCGTTTGTTTTTTATTGTTTAACTTGTAGATTTTTGAACAATTTTAGTGCCTTTTACTACAGGTGGATAGCACTTCTAGCAATTATTCAAAGAAAATTATCTTCCTTTAAGTGTGATTCAACCTCACAGTTTATTTTAGACTACCATTTTTCAGACTTAAAGCTACTTTGGGTGTAAGTGAATTACCTTTGGGTGTAGGTCAGTGGCCTTATTCTTATAAGTACTTGTTTGGGAGAGTTTCTGGGAGATACCACCTTAATTATTTCAGAACTTTTGTAAAAGAGAAAGGTCCTATTTCAATATTTTAATTTTTAGGCTGAACACACATCTTTGAAACAGCACCCTCGATTGGATGTTGTATTTGAAAAGTTAGATAAGAGAAACTGTTTTATTCTCTAACTCAGTAAGCTCTGACCCCTCTTTATTTCTTTTATGTTTGTTATTTGGACAGTTTCTCTTTAAATCTGCTGTGTATTTTTGGACAAAAGAATGTGAGAATACAGCTTGAGCATTCCTAATTTGAGCATCAAAAATCTGAAATGCTCCAAACCCTGAAATGTTTTGAGTGTCAACATGATTCCACAAGTGGAAAATTTTACACATAAGTATTTAATACAAACATTTTATGCAAAAAAACATTTTAAATATTGTATAAAGTTACCTTCAGACTATGTATAAAAGATTTATATGAAGGATACATGAATTGCATGTTTAGACTTGGGTCCCGTCATCAAGGTATCTCATGCATATGCAAATATTCCAAAATCTGAAAAAACATAAAAAGCCAGAATACTTCTGGTCCCAGCCATTTTGCATATGGGGTACTCAACCTGTTCAAACAACTAGATGCTACTTTGAACATTCTGCTTCAAAATTGTATTGCTCAATTTCAAAAGATCACTGAATATATTTCCTATATTTTAAATTACAATAAGTGACTGCATTACAAATTGTTTCAGCACTATATAATATGGGTGGCCATTGTTTTAGTACTTTTATCTAGGCCCTATGTACTGCCCAAAGCCAACGTCATATATTTTATGTTTTGCTATAATAACATTTCTTTCTAGATCCCAATTTTATATCAGGTGGCTGTTGCTTTATAATAACCAACCATAAAACTTAGCGACTTAAAGCAATTTCTTTGTGTTACATTCTAGTTTAATTTGTGTAAAATGCACATTTGTTGTTATCAGATTATCATAAATGTTTTTGTGTAACGTAAAAAAAGGGGTTCCACATACTAGGGGATCTAATAAGATATAAAGAATTGGCTAAAGGGAATATACCAATAACTATTAAAATAAGACTAGTAACCAATATTAAGAAGATAACATGAAATTCTGGTTTTATTTCTTTTCCTGTTATTTATATGTATGTGTATGAACACTCACAGTCATATTGTATGTGTGTGAATTACGGTGGTAGTAGACTGGTGTCAGATTCCAGGGTAACATGTTAATTATAATAATAATGGAGCAGCTTATGGTTCAAGGAAAAGTGCATTTTGCAAATGAATTGATCCTACAATGATTTATCTTTGGTAGTAATGGGGAAATTGGAGAGCGTAAAATTTAGATTATAGCCCTGAGCAATTTTTTGAGTTTATATTATTTGTCTACAATTTGGGCTAAATCCTGAATTATTTTCTGGCTATAAGAAGTCTCTACAGAAAAACGGGGTTTTAATTTCCTTCATGATGCTTTCAGTTGGCTCCCTAATGGAAGAGGTTCTTTTTTATTGTTGTTCTGGGATAAAAAAAAACGTTTGATTGTAATCATTCTGTGCATTACATTTCTACTATTCAAATGATTAATATTATAGATATTTCACTGTTTTACTTCTGAGAAAACCAAAGTCATGGGTGGTGTTTCAAAGATTAGAGATTATTCAACACAGCCTGTCAGTCTCTCACATTTGAAAACCCACTGGACCCAATCTGTTTTTCATTGCCAACACAGTGTTACTAAAGCTATACGATTTGAGGCATCTTCCTTAAATGCTTAGTGACCATTGTGGAAGAGGAGGGTGCATGAGGTTGTAAAAGCTGGATTGAGGGGGGTGCAGTGTGGAGGCCAGAGCAACTCTATCTTGGATGCTCATCTACCATGTTGACTTCTGATTAATTCCAGTTCCAGGAAGACCTCTAAGATTTCTATTTTTATCTACTGTTCCTTGTGTAAGAGCATGTATTTACTGTAAATCTTGCCTTTAGGTCAAAACAACCTTTATGTTATCATATTTACCATAAATCCTGCTCTTAAGCAAATGTCCTACATAACCCTTTCCCTATGGCCTATAAATCCTGGGTCTGGAGGATAATGACACAGGCATTTACCATCTTGTCTTGTCACTCCTCAAGACCCAGACATGGCTTCTGTTTGTAAGCCTTCATTTAATGTTTCTTTCTGAAAAAAAAAAAAAAAAAAAAAAAAAAAAAAAGGTAGTGACAGTGAATATTTAATATAACTACTTGTAATACTAAGATCAAAATAAAGATGGAGACAAAGATTAAAATATTAAATGTAATGTGTTCTAGTGAAGGAGAAATAATGAACATTAAAAAAATATGGCAGGTAAATAAACCTTGAAAGACGATTATAGTATCTGCTCATTTATTGCTGCAAAGAAAAAACAAAAGATGCAGATAGTAAAGTTGAGAGCACATTGATTGTTGATTACATGAGATCATATATACACATCCTGCAGTTTCACAAAATGTACAGAGTAACTTTTATCAGGAAAAAGAGAATATCCAAACTATTCAAAGACTGTCTGTTGAAGATAAGACTGATACCAGGTAAACTAAAATACTATTCTTTCCTTCTATTTTAGAATTGGAAGTTGTGAAAGCCAGGTGATACCTGGTCCTGACCACACTCCATTCTAAAGTGATGCCATTTTCCTGATTGTTTCTTCGGTCATCATGTGAATAACTCATTTGAAAATATTTAGATACTTTTCAGAAACTTAGTACTCATTCCCTGGTCTACGAAGACACTGTTGAAAGTGCCGATAGAAGACCCTGAAATGCCTCTCTTTAAAGCCCAGCCAAGATTGTTTGTACATCAGTAGCAATACTGCATCCCAGGGGGAATTTTCGAGATTATTACCGCTCCACAAGAGGAAAGGAGGTAAAGTGGGTGGTTCCATCATACCTCCATTCAATTCTCTATTTAGTTCCTTTAAAATCCAAATGGATCATGGAGTATGTATACTATACTTAATGTGGTATATGTACAGAAAAAAATCCATAGCCTCTGTTCTTTAATATGTGCCTATTGACTTGGAAAATGCCTTATTTTCCATCATTAAAACTGGTCAAATAAGATCCCTATTACATAGGAAGTAAAGTGATGAACATTATGTATTTTGCCTCAGGGACAATAAAGTACATGATCATTTTTAAATTGTGTGCATGTGTAGTACGGTGATGCACTGTAGTTATGAAATGATAGGTGAACATGGTGTATATAAATTGGCAAATACTCTGGGTGACCTTTAAAATATGTGTGCAAGAGAGTGAATATATAGGGAAGAAATATCAAACATGCCCAAATACTCTGCAGGAAAATCATGCTTTGGGAATTTATAAAATAACAGCCATTTGAACAAGAGCCCTTGAAATAATAATAGGCCTTTGTAGAGGCTGAGCACCTGACTACTGGTCATTAACTGATGATGTGCCCAGGGCTGCACATGATAAATATAGTATCGTCAATTTTCTGAGCTATAAGATCAAATCAGTGAAACAGCAATACATTTTATGATGGAAATAGTACATTTTAGATAATTTCTCAGTTATTTTAGGGAACATCAAAAATTTTCATAAGCAGTTGGCCCAGATTAATATCACCAATCTCTGTTGTAGAAACAGTCCTCCTTCAGAGTACATCAATTACCTTATTAGAACTCCTACATGATCAGTTTCTGGGAGATAAGACACATTTAAGTCTGGGTGATAATGGGTTATTTTCATATATTGATATGGTAGACTACAGTTTCACTCAATGTATGGTCCTTCCATTCAGGTGTGGCCAAAAAGGACAGAGTTGAGGAAAAATTCTCCATGTAAGTAGAGCTTTAAGTACTTCGGTTAGCCATTTATTACATGGAGAGAGAATAGTTTGGTGTGTGTGTGTGTGTGTGTGTGTGTGTGTGTGTGTGTGTGTAATTCTTTTCAGGGAAAATTCGCTGGTATATCAATAGTCTGGATGAAGGAAGATTGAAAGATCAGAGATGAGAAAGTATGGAGAAGAGGCAAGTTAATGAACCTATGGCAAAATGATATGAAATGTGGAGACAATTGTAGCTCACATTGTTTAGCATCTGAAAACATCTTCCATAAAGGAGATATCTGACAAGCAAGTAGGCATGATAACCCAATCTGTAGATAGAGAACATCATTTGTTTTTTTTTTTGATTTTTTTGTTTTTGCTTTTTTTTTAAAAAAAAAATTTATTTATTATTATTATACTTTAAGTTCTAGGGTACATGTGCATAACGTGCAGGTTTGTTACATATGTATACTTGTGCCATGTTGCTGTGCTGCACGCATCAACTCGTCAGCACCCATCAACTCGTCATTTACATCAGGTATAACTCTCAATGCAATCCCTTCCCCCTCCCCCCTCCCCATGATAGGCCCCGGTGTGTGATGTTCCCCTTTCCGAGTCCAAGTGATCTCATTGTTCAGTTACCACCTATGAGTGAGAACATGCAGTGTTTGGTTTTCTGTTCTTGTGATAGTTTGCTAAGAATGATGGTTTCCAGCTGCATCCATGTCCCTACAAAGGACACAAACTCATCCTTTTTTATGGCTGCATAGTATTCCATGGTGTATAAGTGCCACATTTTCTTAATCCAATCTGTCACTGATGGACATTTGGGTCGATTCCAAGTCTTTGCTATTGTGAATAGTGCTGCAATAAACATACGTGTGCATGTGTCTTTATAGCAGCATAATTTATAATCCTTTGGGTATATACTCAGTAATGGGATGGTTCTCAGCCTCTCCAGTGTTGGCTCAATGAGCCCATGAATGGAGTGTCCATGGTGGCAGTGATGAATATACATCATCACAAAAGCATAAGATTTTCTTTCTCAGTTATGGAAACACATGTTGGTCAATGCTCAGCCTGTTAGGAGTCAATTGCTTTGTATGATTCCAACCCTCAAGGAGATAAACTAGCTAGTTAATATAGTTAATAGCAAACATTATATTATACCTCTCCCAAAACAAAGGAGGCAATTAGTCCTTAGTCAGTTTGTAACCAGTGTTCAGTAGTCCTTGAAATGATTGGGGATTCTCGTTGATTTGATATATAGTTACATGAGTATATGGCCATAGGTCCCTCTGGGGAAAAACCAGGATAATTACCGTGTATACTTGTTAGGGAATTTCAGAATCTTTCTTGGAGACATCATCTCTACTCTCAATGGTTCTTACTCTGAAAACTGGCTCAGGGCTAGAATATGAAAAGGGGTGACCTGTTATTGGGATTACCATGCTCAGTCTCCTAATTCTGCATTATTTATTCTGTTTGGTTAGATAGACTGAGCAATACATGTTATTATATATACACCAATAAATATCATAAACAGACTGTCCATCTAGGTCACTCCTTGGGGTGCTGTGTTCCATAAACCATATCCATAGCTTTCAGTGGGCGATGTACCCTGGCTGACAATCGAACCTTGCTACTTATTATTATAATAGCACCCAACTAACCACTGATAGCCCAGTACTGCTACCTGACTTCTATTTTCAGATTTTGTTATCTCCATTATTATCAATGAGCCAAGTTCTATAACAGAATATTTTTCATGAATCTTTATCTCTTGAGTAGAGCCACTACCTACCTTAGCTTCACAGTGATGCTTGTGTCCCTCTTGAAGCTTTCCTAACTGTGATGTTCTCTAAATTGTTCTGTGAAATACAGTACTGGATAGGAGGAGGGGATAATTGGTTTTACATCTCAAATACACTCCAGCATGTTTAATTATCTATGCTTGATCTCTTCTTGTAATTTTGGCTTTTTGGCTTTACTTTGACTGTCATTACTTTTTCCGTGTCTCTAAGAGATATCTGAATCCTCTTTTATCACTGTCTCCTGGAAATCATGCCAGAATTTGAAATCCCATATCCCAGGAGAGAACTCGCATATTAGAAAGTGTTTCTTATACAATTTACATTCTTTTTTTTTTTCTTAATGGAGTCTTGCTGTGTCACCAGGCTGGAGTACAGTGGCATGATCTCGGCTCATTGCAGTCTCCACCTCTCAGGTTCAAGCCATTCTCCCACCTCAGCCTCCCAAGTAGCTGGGATTACAGGTGCGCACCACCACATCCAGCTAATTTTTGTATTTTTAGTAGAGATGGAGTTTCACCATGTTGGCCAGGATGGTCTTGATTTCCTGATCTTGTGATCTGCCTGCCTCGACCTCCCAAAGTATTGGGATTACAGGTGTGAGCCTGTGTGCCTGGCCACAAGTTTACATTGTATACCCTTTGATTGTGCACTCTCTCATTATGGTCTTATATATTCTCCAAGGGCTCCTACCAATAGATGTGTTGGGTCCTGCTGCTCCTTCAGAATATAAATCCATGCCTCCCTAGCAATTCCAGCACTTCTTCAGTGGGGTTATGTTGTGACTCAACCATAGTTATAAGAAAACTGGCCTGAGAGAATGTCAGAGGGCCAGTTTACACTGGATGGATGCATACATTTTTTGTTTTGTTTGTGGGATCATTTTTGTAGAGTAGAAGCTTCTAAATATATCACATTGAAGCTATGGTAAAATGTTAGCCTCTGATCTGAAAGACTGCACCAAAAGTATAACTTCAGTTAAAAAAAAAATCTAGGGATTGAAGATGTTTTATTGCATCAAACAGTTTCTTCCCCTATATTTTAGGGTTTCACTCTTTCTCAATCAGGGCCTTGACCTTGGCATATCAGACATATGAGTCCTACAAGTTTATCTGGAGCTCTGCTATATTAATTATTTAGTCCTGGGGCTAAATCTTAGCATTCTCTGTGATACAGCTGCGTTAGAGAACATCTCATATACTGCCATCAAGTTTCTATGACTTTGACCTTTGAAGGCTAACCATCATCAGCATTTCATTAGCTCTTCTCAAAACATCAGTTTACCCTAGCAACAGCTATTCAATTCTACTGATTCTGTTGTCCTTTTAATTACTATTTCTCCTATGCAACAGGGTGGTTCCTTTCAACAGAATACATTCCAGTTTACTACAATAAAGGTTTGGGAATTCTACTGATAACTTGTCCCAGGTACTATATGAGCTCCTTCTACAACCAGTAATATGGCCCCTAATGCCAGCAGCACAACATATTGTTCAGCTCCCAAATCCTATTCTACCACTGTGTTTTTGTACCACCTTGTATCAATTACCACAGATTGGTTCCCAAGGAAACATACTCTGAGTTGAAGGTTAGTGTGGAGCATGTTTATTAAAGTGTGTTCTTGAAATTAGTATCTCAAGAGAAAGGAATGAAAACAGAGTTTTATTCAGAATGAAAACTTGGCAGAGAGAGAAACTGGGCTACAGTACTGTAAGAACAATGTCTTAGCATGTTACCATGGAGGACTGCAAAGCTTGAATTTTCTTCAGAGTTGTCATAATTTGGGGTGAGGTGGCTGGAACTTTATACCCCTGCATTGATCCATCTGGAATGTAGGCTTTCCCAGAAAGAAAGCCTAATCTTTAGAAGATAGCTCTCCTTTCAGCCACCAACCAAGTCCTTAGGACTTGTATTCTTTTGCAGAGATTTCACCCCCTTAATCTCATTGGCATAGGAACCTTTATATGTAAAGCACAAGCATATACATATTTTACATGGTAGACTGCTTCAGATACGTTTGCTGTTTGCTGCCTAGAATCATGTCTTCTCAATCCTACCTCTGATTTCAGGTATTTTGGAATAGACCATACCTTGGAGGCTTGAACTCACTTTGGCTTTCCAGCATTTTGTCTCTACTTGGTGAACTGCATCTGTGCTTCTTGCATTAGGGCTCTCCAGACACTTCAGAGAATGGTAGAACTTATACATAAAACTTGCAGAGGTATTAACATCCCAAGTGTCAAGATTCAACCAAGGGGAGATCATTAGTAATGGATAAATGTTCCCACCTCTCATTATTTAGTCAAACAATTCTAAGAGGCTTTCTTTATATATTGAAGAGATCCCAGAAGAATTGAACCTCGCTACCTACAGACCTATTTGCATAATGCATTTTGATATTAAGGTCTGTATTTTGAATCTCAAGGTGAAAATGTCTGAGTTTGTTAACCCTCTGACAATCAGAAAGTTATTTTCTTTTGAGGCAAAGTCTCGCTCTGTCACCCAGGCTGGAGTGCAGTGGTGCGATCTCTGCTCACTGCAAGCTCTGCCTCCCGGATTCACGCCGCTCTCCTGCCTCAGCCTCCCGAGTATCTGGGACTACAGGTGCCTGCTACTACACCCGGCTAATTTTTTGTATTTTCAGTAGAGACGGGGTTTCACTGTGTTAGCCAGGATGGTCTCGATCTCCTGACCTCGTGATCCACCCGTCTGGGTCTCCCAAAGTGCTGGAATTACAGGTGTGAGCCATCGTGCCTGGTCTGGAAAGCTATTTTCATGAGTCCTGAGACTGAATCTAACTGTATTGTTTTGACAGAAAATAATTCTGAGATTTCTGTTGCTTAAATGTAAACACTTTCCCCCCTCTATTTCTAATATGAGAATTTAGCTCAATTACTTTGTTGGTCTTTTCTTTGATATTCTATCCTTTGAATTTAAGTCTACGTTGAAGGGAAAGACTTTGAAGACTGAGTTCTTTGGAAGGCAAAAGACTTCTAGTGTTCACTCCATGTGCTGAACTCTCATTGCTTCTGTACTCTCTTACATCACTGCATCACGAAGAACACTCATTGTGTTCAAAGAAAGTTTTATCGCATAGATGAAGAAGAGGAGACTGCATCATGAAATGAGAATCAAATGGATATACATCCTACTTGCGTTATTCTGTTTTTTCTCTTCTGGTGATAACAGTGGGAACTCTTTCATCCAGTGAACAGTACACATTAAAAACAGAGTAGTAAATTAAGAACATTCTCCAGAAACTTTAAACCCATAAACAATGAAGAAATTAATCCATTTTGGATCCACTGATTTAATTAGAAACAAAAGTTGCCTGTTTATTTATTGACACATTTAAGATATTTAGACATCTTCAGTAAAACATGTTTAACAGAAATATTTAACCAATCGAATTTTCCAACCACTATTTTAATGTCTAAAAATAGTGTTTAATATAACCGTACTATGTAAATTTAGGGTACCTCAATAATTTATATGACCTTACTTGAAATAGTCTGCTTTAGTTTCTTTTTATTTTTTAAACAATAATAGCTACATGTCTTCTTTAGTTTAAATGTTAAATTTTTAGAATTTCTTTTCCACTCCTCCTTCCTAAAAATATAGCATCTTTTGTGTCAAAGAGGTAAGCTTTATATTCTGAACATGTCATGTGACGGGATGCCTCAAATCCAAACACAAATGTACTGTTATTTGACTCTTCAGATCTATAGGATTTCACTTATGTTTGTACTTAGGATGTACCTTAGTGGTACCCAAAGCTAGGGCTAAATATACCTGGGAAGTTTGAAGGCATTTGTGTGTGTGTGCATTTATATAATTGTGAGTTTTAGTTTGTGTGTGTGTGTGTGTGTTTGTGTATGTATTTTGTCTGTTTAGTCAGAAATTGTAGGTTTGACCCCACTCCAACTCTCACTAGTATTACATATTCTCATGATATTTTTTCCTGACTCCTGTTTGTCCCCTGGTTTCAGGAACTGAATTCTATCCTTCTTCCCCCAGAGAAAGAAAAATTCACATGTTGAAGCCAAAGCCTCCAGATCCCCCAAAATGACCATATGTGGACATAGGGACTTTAAAGAGGTAATTCAGTTACTATGGGTTGTTAGGTTGAGCCTTAACCTAATAACATGTGTATCCTTCTATGAAGAAGAGATTAGGACACACAGATGCATCAGGCATGTGAACACAGAGACTAAGAGGCAACTATGTGAGGACATAGTGAGAAATCAAAGTTTTGCAAGACAAGGAAGGAAAAACGATCTCTTCTGAGGCCTCTCCCCTTCCTTGTCTTGCAAAACCTTGAACTTGGTCTTCCAGCCTCCAGAACTGTGAATAAATAAATTTCAGTTGTTTAAGCCATCCAGTCTGTGGAATTTGTAATGGCATTCTAACAAACCAATACACCTGATATTTTTATTGATACTCATTAGGCGAATGCAATTTAAACTTATAAGACCCTCATCACAGTACAAAACTTTATAAATCTGACAGTACCAATTTTTAAAGACAAAGTTGATTGATTACTGTTTTTATAGATTACTGGTGAGAGTATATATTTGAGAAGTGTCTGGAGAATCAAGGATGCTAAGCTAGAGGAAACTCATTATTTTCAACTCAGAAATTCTACCTCCAGACATCTACTCTAGAGAGGTACTTGCAATTAAAAACAAACTCAGAGATGTTTTATTGCAGCAGCATTGTTTCTAAGAGCAATGATAGAAAAATAAGAGTTCCTCAGAATATCAGCAATTAAATTGAATAAAGTAAATCTATGTGCATCAACATAGATAAATTTCAGCCTAATGTTGGAGGTGAAAAGGAGATAGCCAAATCCCATATATCAGGTGATACAATTTCTGTAAATTTAAAATTTGCAAAATGGCATTTTTTATTGTTAACTATTCAGTGATATATTTAAGATATATTTCTTTAAAAAGTCCTCTGAAATAAGAATGGTATAAAACGTACATGTATTTGAACTCTATGGAGGATACACAGTTGTCTTTTATATTATTTTCTACATTTTTCCTGTAAGTTTGAGATGATCTATTGTGTAAAATAATTATTAGAAGAGAGATCCAGCCATTTTGCCAGCAGAGACACAATATAGCTCTTGGTGCTGTGAAACTGCCTAGTAGAAGATACTGATTTTCTCCTCACTTTGCATCTGTACTTTTAGATAATTACCCTGTCGTTTTATAATGGACGTCATACATGTTTGAACTTCAAGACGTTTGATCGTACAACAGGTTTCCCTCCTGTTTATTATTTATTTATTTATTTATTTATTTATTTATTTATTTATTGAGACAGGCCCTTGCTCTGTCACCCAGGCTGGAGTGCAGTGACAAGATGGTCATTCACTGCTGCCTTGATCGCCCAGACTGAAGTGCCTCTCCCTCCTGGGCCTCCTAAGTAGCTGGAACAAGAGATGCATCCCACCATGCGTTCCTACTTTTTTATTTTTAGTAGACACGAGGTCTCCTTATGTTGCCCAGGTTGGGCTCAACCCCAGGTTCAAGTGATCCTCTGGTCTCAGCCTCCCAAAGTGCTGGGATTACAGGCATGAGCCACCAAACCTGGCCCTCTTGTTTACCGTTAACTATGACCTCCCTTTTGAAGATTATATATGCTATGAAATAATAGTGTTAAACGCACGACTCACTGTAGTTTGAAGAAATGCAATGCTACAGAATAAGTAGGCCAAGATGGGAGTCATTCAGGGGTTACTGGATAAAATTCCTGGATCCGATTAGGAGAACAATTACCTCATATCTGGATGTGACAACTTGAGACAATTTGGTGGGCCTCTGATCAGAGACCTGACAATTGTGTTTTCCGTTGCATTACAATAGCTAAATTTTGTTAGGCAGGATTATTTTTGCCTGTGTAGGAGAAAGGTGTTTGTATATCCATAAAATAAATACAAATTAGGTTGTCCTCCAAGTCTGTGGCTGGGTTGTGGCTATTTGATCCTAATTTAGAGATACCTACCTAAAGCTAAGCCAATCAGATGGTCTCTTACAGGAGTTAAAAATTAACTAGAGTTATACAGAGACTCAAAACCATTGGATCCTGTCCTCATTGATGCTTTGCAGAGTCACCGATTCAACAAATTTATTATCTCTCACCACCACATAACGGAAGTTTATGAGTTTACTCCTGTTTTTAAGCTACTATATCTACAGCACTTTAAACAGGACCTGCCACATAGTAGGCATTTAGGAAAAATAGTAAATGAATGAACAAATATTTATTAAATATTCAGTAGATAACTTAGTGTAAGGCTCGGTAATTAAACCATGAAACAGCCAAAGAAAGAGCCTGCATCCACGTAATTTATACTCTGTTAGACAGAGGCAGCAATAAACCTAAAAACAAAATACAAATGAGAAAAGCAATAAGTGTTATCCAGATATTAAAATAAATAATAAGGTCTTGAATGACAAAGGATAGGATATCATCTACTTGAGTGGGTAGAAAAGGTCTCTCCAGGATACTGTGGTTTGGCTGATATCTAGATAATGAGAAAGAGTCAGCTTTATGGATATCTATGAGCAGAGTATTCCAGAAAACTGAAACAAAACGTTCAAAAGCCTAATATGAGAATAAGACAGAGATTTGCCAGCAAGAGAAAGAGTGTCAGTGTTGATGGTGTACTATGGTTGTGGAATGTAGTCAGGAAGGCAGAAAGAGAACAGGTCAAGTAGGGTGGTATTAGCTGTGTAGAATAAGTAGATTTTCCTCTGCTTTTAATAGGAAACTACATTAAATAAGGTTTTAAGCAAAAGGAAAAGCAATTGAGACATACTGCAAAAGCATCAGTCTTGATATTATTGCTGTGTGGTGACTGAGCTGTAGTGGTGGGGAACAAGTTTGAGGACATTATCATTTAATTACTTTTACACAGTGTCAATAAACTCTCTTTCACATATAAGTTAGATATTATCTGTTGCTTTCAAATAAAAACACTTGGATTTATACATTTAATAAGTTTAATAAGTTTTTCTTAATTTAGTAATTTTTAATACATATTGTTAATGGTTTTCAGATGAACAACTCAATTCTTTATATGATTATTCAAAATTGAAGCTTGGGTCTTTGAAGTAAGTTTTTAAAATCTCGTTTCAGGGTGTATTTGAGCATGAACATACACTTAATGAATTATACATATACATGTGATGTATGTACATATAGCATAACATATTTTACCTCCTCCTGCATGTATATTGCTAGTATGTTGTCTCTTTTATTACTGGACAAAGACACTCTGCATTAATGCAAGGTCAGCCTTCACAGGGGAGACTGTGTCAGTGTTGCTGCTTGATGCATTTATTTCTTAACTGTTTATTTTGTTTCCTAATGTAGCTACTGCTAGTGAAGGAGGGTTGTAGGCAGTTAAGAGTTTTAAAGTCTCCTCTTTAATGTTCCTATGATGCAAAACAAATTGTTCCCAAGCCATTTGTTTATCAAAAGTAAATTTAAGACAAAAAATAAGTGCCAAAAACAGTTTGCAAAGGGATATAAGACTCTCTGCCTCAAGTATTTTTCCTTAAAATAATCTCTTTTCCTAGATTCAACCCAATTTTATGGTCTTATGAATTTAATACAATCTACAAAAATATTTACAAGTATGCAGTACTCTAAGACAGAAAAGTAAAAATGCGACACTGGAATTATATTTACATACAGAAATACACTCACAAAAATAACATATTTACTTAAAATTGCTTCCTATAAAAATATTCTTGCATTTTAAGCAAAGGAGAATTTATTACATGGTTAAATCAATGTTAAGATGTATTTGTAAAGCCATATATTGGGAAAATGTAATCCATCTAATGAAATTCAACAGCACGAACACTCTTTGCCTTGTAGCAATATATTATTTAAGGTCTGTGGAAACTAAGTGTTTTAATGCACATAAAGCTGTTGATCATTATAGGTTTTTGACATCTTAAAAACAGGTTGTGTTTACATCATGGGGAAATGGAGATAAAGAAACATATTGAAGACTAAAGTCTCCTCTGAAAACAGCAGCTTTCATTTTATAGGTGTTCATTATGAACAGTAAGCTTTTTACAAATGGTTAGAATCAGGCTGAAATGATATTGAATGACTTTTGCCTGAGTTTACAGGGCTGTTAAAACTGTTGACAGCTTTGTTCACTAAAGGTACAATGGTTTTCAAGGAGATGACAGGATGAATCGTCTCTTTTTGAATTCATAAATTCTGCTGCAATATATGTGTAAAGACAAAAAAACAAACCAACAATAAGAAATACCATACCTTACTCCATACTCCTTAACGCTTACACAGGATTGCCTATCTTGATACCGCTGCCCTATCTAAGGTTGACCTGGTCTCTGTCCTCAATACAAGAGATCAACCTATTTTGTTTTCCATCCTCTAAGTTATCTTCATTTCAATAATTATAAGCTAAGGACATATTATGTCTAAGACAAAATACTGGACACTGAACTTCAAAAATAGTCCATCAACCCTGTAATTAAGTTTTCATTTAATAATTTAAGTATACACATACACCCACAAATATTTTCTTTATAAAACATGGTGAATGGCAAAATGAAGCAACGCATCAAGTATGTGGGAATGCAAGTATTATTACTTACTCTAAAGCATTGATAAGATGCAAAACAAATGATAAAACTGATATATTTATAGAAAGTTCCTGTGGTTTTTTTTTTAAATTTTAAGTTCAGGGGTACATGTGCAGGTTTGTAATATTGGTAAACTCGTGTCACAGGGATTTATTATATAGATTATTTGGTCACCCAAGTGTTAAGCCTAGTACCCATTAGTTATTTTTCCTGATCCTCTCACTCCCTCCACCCTCCACACCCTCAGATAGGCCCCAGTGTCTTTGGTTATCCTCTGTGTGTGCATGTGTTCTCATCATTTAGCTTCCACCTTTAAGTGAGAACATGCGGTATTTGGTTTTCTGTTCCTTAGTTTCCTCAGGATAATGGTATCCAGCTCCATTCATGATCCTGAAAAGGACATGATCTCATTTATTATGGCTGTGTAGTATTCCATAGTGTATATGTACCACATATTCTTTATCCAGTCTACAAATGATGGGCATTTAGGTTGATTCCATGTGTTTGCCATTGTGAATACTGCTGCAGTGAACACAGATGTGCATGTTCACATTCTCATTTTACAGTGAGAAGTCTTACAGGTTCTATAGCATATAGAAAGATTTTTTTAAAAGTATAGTCCTTAGATAATGAGATTATAGATAAATATCAAGTAATGGTACAAATTTTAGAGCTGTGGAATTAAATAGGAATCTTTTCACATTCTGACCCTGTATCCTCCTACCTACATATTTTTAATTTTATTTTATTATTAAAATTTTTTTAATTTGTGTGGGCACACAGTAGGTATACAGATCTATAGGTTACATGAGATATTTAGACACAGGCATGCAATGCATAATAATCACAACAGGATAAATGGGTTATCTATCACCAAAAGCAATTAGCATTTGTGTTATAATCTAATTATATATGTTTACATATTTTAAAATGTATAATTAGATTATAATTGGCTACAGTCACCCATTGTGCTAGCAAGTACTAGGTCTTATTTATTCTTTCAGACTATTCTTTGGTACCCATTAATTATCCCCATTTACCACTATCCCCTAGTACTCTTCTCAGCCTGATAACCACCCTTCAACCCTCTGTCTCCATGATACTCAATTATATTAAATTTTAGCTCCCACAAATAAGTGAGAATATATGAAGCATGTCTTTGTGTGCCTGGCTTATTTCATTTAACATAATGACTTCCAGTTACATCCATGTTGTTGTAAATGACAGGATCTCATTATTTTTTATGGTTGAATAGTACTTCATTGGGTGTATGTAGCACATTTTTATTATCTAGTTATCTTTTGATGAACACTTAGGTTGCTTCCAGATCTTGGCTATAATGAATAGTGCTGCATAAATATGGAAGCATAGGTATCTCTTAGATATACCAATTTCCTTTCTTTTGGATATACACCTAGGAGTGGAAGTGCCGGATCTTATAGAAGCTCTATTTTCACTTTTTTTGAGGAACCTCAAAACTGTTCTCCATGGTGGCTGTTCTAATTTACATTCCCACCCACAGTGTACAAGAGTCCCCTTTTCTCCACATCCTCCCCAGCATTTACTGCCTTTTGGATAAAAGGCATTCTAATTGGGGTCAGATAGTATTTCATTTTAGTTTAGATTTGTATTTATCTGACGATCAATGATGTTGAGCACCTTTCCATATACATGTTTGTCATTTCTATGTCATCTCTTAAGAACTTTCTATTAGATCTTTTGCCTTTGTTTTTTTTTTTGTTTTTTTGTTTTTTTTTTTTTTTTTGGAGACGGCGTCTTGACTGTCACCCAGGCTGGAGTGCAATAGCGTGATCTCGGCTCTCTGCAACCTCTACTCCCAGGTTCAAACAATTTTCCTGCCTCAGCCTCCTGCGTAGATGAGATTACAGGCAACCACTACCACACCTGGCTATTTTTTGTATTTTTAGTAGAGATGGGGTTTCACCATGTTGCCCAGGATGGTCACGAACTCCTGATCTCATGATCTGCCTACATTGGCCTCCCAAAGTGCTGGGATAAAGTGCTGGGATTACAGGTGTGAGCCACCACACCAGGCCTCTTTTGCCCATTTTAAAATCTGATTATTAGATTGTTTTCTCTTGAGTTGCTTGAGCTCCTTGTATATTCTGGTTGTTAATCCCTCATCAGATGGGTAGTCTGCGAATATTTTCTCCCATTCTGTGGGTTGTCTTCACTTTGTTGATTGTTTCCTTTGCTGTGCAGAAAATATTTAACTTGTTTGGATCCCATTTATTCATTTTTTGCTTCAGTTGCCTGTGCTTGTGGGGTACTATACAAGAAATCTTTGCCAAGTGTCCTGGAGAGTTAATCCTGTATTTTCTTTTTAATTCTTACATAGTTTTTGGTTTTAGATTTAAGTCTTTAATCCATTTTGATTAGATTTTTGTATATAACAAGACATATGGGTTTAGATTCATTGTTTTCCATATTGATACCCAATTTTTACAATTATTGAGGAGACTGCCCTTTCCCCAGTGTATGTTCTTGGAGACCTTGGTAAAATTGAGTTCACTGTAGATTTATGGATTTATCTCTGGGCTCTCTATTCTGTTCTACTGTTTTATGTGTTTGTTTTTATGCCAATACCACACCATTTTTGTTACTATACCTCTGTGCTATAATTTAAAGGCAGGTTAAACTCCTCCAGTTTTCTTTTTTTTTTTCCTTAGGATTGTTTTGACTATTCTGAGTCTTTTTTAGTTACGTATATATTTTAGTTTTTATTTTCTATTTATATAAAGAATATCAATGGTCTTTAATAGAGAAGAATTAAATCTGTAGATTGGGAAGTATGTACAGTTTAACAATATTGATTATTGCAATACATGAATGTGAAATGTAAATGTCTAATAGTGTTCTCTTCAATTTCTTGTATCTGTGTTTTATAGTTTTCATTATAGAGATCTTTTCTTTGTTTAATACTTATGTGTTGCATTTCGTTTGTATATATTTTATTTTATTTGCATTTATTTTATTACATTTGTATTTATGTAATTTTGCTATTATAAATGGGATTACTTTCTTGATTTATTTTTCAGATTTTTCCCTGTTAGCATATAGAAACACTACTAATATTTGTATGTTTATATTGTATTCTGAACTTTACTGCTTTTGTTCATTAGTTCTAATAGCTTTTGGTGAGTCTTTAGGTTTTTCCAAATATAAGATTATGTCATCTGTAAACAAGGATAATTTGACTTCTGTCTTTCCAATTTACACGCCCTTTATTTTTTTTAAATTGTGTGATTGCTTTAGCTAGGATTTCCAGTACTATGTTGAATAATCGTGGTAAAAGTGGGCATCCTTGCCCTGTTACCAATCTTAGAGGCTTTCAGTTCTTCCTCTTAAGTATACTAGCTGTGGATCTGTTGTATATGGCTTTTATTATTTTGAGGTATGTTCCTGCTATACCCAGTTTTTGATCCTTTTAATCAAGAAGGGATGTTGAATTTTATCATATTTTTAAAGCAACATTGAAATGATCATATGGTTTTTGTACTTACTTCTGTTGATATGATGTATCACATTGATTTGTGTATGTTGAACCATCCTTGCATCTCTAGGAGAAATCCCACATGGTCCTGATGAATATTTTTGATGTGTTGTTGAACTTTATTTGCTAGTATTTTTTGAGGATTTTTGCATCAATATTCATCAGAGATATTGATCTATACTTTTTCATTTTTTGATGTGTCTTTGTCTGGTTTTGGTATCAGGGTCATATTGGTCTAGTAGAATGACTGTGGAAGTATTCCCTCATCTTCTATTTCTTGAAATAGTTTGAGTAGGGTTGGTATTAGTTCTTTATAAATGTTCAGAATAATTTAACAGTGAAGCCATAGGGTCCCAGGGTTTCTTTACTGGGAGTCATTGAATTACAGCTTTGATGTCATTACTTTTTATTGGTCTGTTTAGATTTTCAATTTTTTTAATGGTTTAATCTTGGTAAGTTGTATAAATCTAGAAATTTATCTGCTTCTTCTATATTTTCCAATTTATTGGCATATAGTTGCTAATAGTAGCCACTAATGTTTTGAATTTCTGCAGTATCACTTGTAATGTCTCCTTTATCATCTCTGATTTTATTTATTTTGGTCTCTTTCTCTCTCTTTCTCTCTCTCTCTCTCTCTTCTTTTTTTCCTTTTTCTTTTTCTTTTTCTTTTTTGAGAGAGTCTTGCTCTGTCACCCATGCTGGAGTGCAGTGTCTTGATCTCAGCTCACTGCAACCTCCGCCTTCTCTGTTCAAGTGATTCTTGAGGTTCAGTCTCCTAAGTAGCTGGGATTACAGGTGTACACGACCATGCCCAGCTAATTTTTTGTAATTTTTGTAGACACAAGGTCTCACCATGTTGCCCAGGCTGGTCTTGAATTCTTGGCCTCAAGTGATCCACCTGCCTCGACCTCCCAAAGAGTTGAGATTACAGGCATGAGCTACCATGCATGGCCTCTCTTTTTCTTAGTCTTCCTAAAGGCTTGTCAATTTTGTTTATTATTATTTTTTTAAAAACATAGCTTTTTGTGTCATTGATTTTTGTATTTTTTTTCTTCAAATTAATTTTTTCTGCTTTGATCTTGATCATTGCTTTTTTTCTACTAATTTTGGATATTGGTTTGCTCTTGCCTTTCTAGTTATTTAAAACATATTTGTTAGGTTGTTTATTTGAAGTTTTTCCTCCTTTTTGATGTAGGCACTTATAAACTTCCTTTTTAGTACTTCTTTCGTTGTTTCTCATAGGTTTTCTATGTTATGTTTCCATTATCATTTGTTTCAATGAATTTGTTGATTTTCTTCTTAATATCTTAATTGACCCACAGGTTGTCCAGGAGCATATTGTTTATTTTCCATGTGTTTGTAT
The DNA here is from genome assembly GCF_008728515.1 of Papio anubis. Classification (NCBI taxonomy): domain Eukaryota; kingdom Metazoa; phylum Chordata; class Mammalia; order Primates; family Cercopithecidae; genus Papio; species Papio anubis. The sequence goes on along the minus strand of NC_044987.1, from coordinate 35,429,879 downwards.
AATTTTCAATATTCCCCTTGTTCTTAATTTCTGGTTTTATTCTTTTGTGATCAGAGAAGATACTTGATATTATTTCAATTTTTTGAACATTTTAAGACTTGTTTTGTAACCTAACATACAATCAATCCTTGAGACATATCCATGTGCTGAGGAAAATAAGGTGTATTTTGCAACCATTAGATAAAATTTTCTGTAAATATCTTTTAGGTCCATTTGGTCTATAGTGTAGATTAAATCTGATGTTTCTTTGTTGATTTTCTGTCGGAAGATCAGTCCAGTGCTGCAAATGGGGTGTTGTCCCCAGATACTATTGTTTTGGTGTCTCTCTTTTTAGCTCTAATACTATGTGCTTTATATATCTGTGTGCTCCACTGTTGGGTGCACATACATCTAAAATTGTTGTATTCTGTTGATAAATTGACCCTTTTATTGCTATGTAGTGTCCTTCTTTTACTCCTTTCATAGTTTTTGTCTTCACATCTATTTTGTCTGATATAACTATTCCTGCTCTTTTTTGGCTTCCATTGGCAAGGAATATATTTTTCCATGACTTTATTTTCAATCTATATGTGTCTTTTTAGGTGAAGTGTGTTTCCGAAAGGGGACAGATCATTGTTTCTCACTTTTTTCCATTCAGCCAGTCTACGTCTTTTGACTAGAGAGTTTAGTCCATTTACATTTAACGTTATTATGAATATATAAGAACTTTCTCTGACCATTTTTTATTTGTTTTCTGGTTATTTTGTGGTCTTCTCTTCCTTGTTTCCTTCCTTCCTGTCTTTTATGAAGGTAATTTTCTCTAGTGGTATTCTTTAATTTCTTTCTTTCTTTTTTTTTTTGTATAGCCATCATATGTTTTTGATTTGAGGTTATTATGTGGTTTGGAAATACTATCTTATAATCCATTAGTTTGAGCTAACAATAACTTAACATTGTTTGCATAAACAAACAAGCAAGCCAGTAGAAAGCTAATCAAAACTCTTCATCCCCTCACTTCTAAAAGTTTTGTTGTTTCTGTTTCTATCTTATTCTACTCTCTCTCTGTCTTGAAATGTGGCTGTACTTATATTTATTGGTTTATTATTTATTTTTTCTACTTAAGAGTCATTTACAAACAACATTTACAATGTTATAATATTCTGTGTTTTACCCTGTACTTCCTATTGCCAGTTTGATTTGTACCTTCAGATGATTTTTCATGGCCTATTAACATACTTTATTTACTGAATGAAGCATTCTCTTTGATATTTCCTGTCAGACAGGTCTGGTGTTGATGAAATCCTCAGCTTTTGTTTGTCTGGAAAAGCCTTTATTAATAAAGACTTTATTAATAAAGACTGAAGGATAATATCACCAGATAAACCAGTCTAGGGTAAAGTTTTTGTTTTCATCACTTTAAATATGTCATGCCACTCTCTCTTGTCCCATAAGGTTTTCACTGAAACATCTGCTGCCATACATATTGGAACTCCATTGTATGTTATTTGTTTCTTTTATCTTGATGCTTTTAGGATTTTTAAAAAATCTTTGGTCTTTGAGAGTTTGATTATTTAATGCCTCCAGGTAGTATTCTTTGGGTTAAATCTGCCTGGTGTCCTACAATCAATCCATACTTGGATATTGATATATTTCTCTAGGTTTGAGAAGTTCTCTTGTAGGCCTTTGAATAAACTTCCTACTCCTCTCTCTTTCTCTACCTTCTCTTTATTCTCACTAACTCTTAAATTTGCTATTTTGAGACTATTTTCTAGATCCCATAGGCATGCTTGTTTTTTTATTATTTGTTATACTCTGACTGTATATTTTCAAATAGCATGTCTCCAAATTCACGAATTCTTTTTTCTGCCGGATGAATTCTGCTAGTAAAAGACTGATGCATTCATCTGTATGTCAGTTGCATTTCTCAACTCCAGAATTTCTGCTGGATTCTTTTTGATTATTTCAATCTCTTTGTTAAATTTATCTGAAAAAATTTTGAATTCTTTCTTTGTGTTATCCTGAAATTCAGTTTCCTCAAAACAGCTATTTTGAATTCTCTAAAAGATCACATATGTCTGTTTCTCCAGGATTTGTTCCCAGTTCCCTTATTTAGTTCATTTGTTGAGGTCTTGTTTTCCTCTATGGTCTTGATGCTTATGGATTTTCATCTGTGTCTAGCCATTGAAGAGTTAGATACTTATTGTAGTCTTCAGAGTCTGGCTTTGTTTGTACTCATCATTCTTGGGGAGGCTTTCCAAGTATTGTAAATGACTTGTGTTTTGTATTCTAAGCTGTATATACATTAGGGGTCACATCAAGCCCAGTAATGCTGTCGTTCTAACAGACTTCTAGAGGTAACATCTTGATAGCCTTAAATAAGTTTCAGAAGAATTCTCTGGATTACCTGGCAGAGACTCTTGCTTTCTTCCCTTACTTTCTCCCAAACAATGGATTCTCTCTCTCTGTTCAGAGCTGGGAGTGAAGTGACACAAGCAGCCTGGTGGCCACTCTCACTGGGTCACTGTGAGGAGTTAGACTTGAAGCCAGAACAGCACTGGATTTCACCCAAGGCCCACTGTAATCAGTATCTGGCTACTGTGTATGTTTGCTCAAGACCCTAGTGATCTACAATCAGCAAGTAGTGATGCTAGTGAGGCTTATGTCTTTCCCTTAGGGATAGCAAATTTCCTCAGGCCTTGTGCAGGTCCGGAGATTCTGTCCAGGAGACAGGGGCTGGAATCAAAAACCTTAGATGCTTACCGGCTATTCTATTTTACTCTGGCTAAGCTGACACTCAAAGCACATGGCACAGTCTTTCCCACTCTTCCCTTACCTTTCCACAGGCAGAGGAGCTTTATCCATGGCCACTGCCACCCCTGGCCCATGGGGAGTACTGCCAGGCTACTGCTGATATTAATTTAAGTCCCAAGCACTCTTCAGTCAACTGTGGTGAATGTAGCCTGGCATGAAACTCACCCTTCAGGGGTGTGGGCTCCCCTCAGGCACAGGAGAAGTCCAGGAATACCATCAAAGAACCAAGAGCCAAGACCTGGAATCAGGAACCCCAAGAGCTGACTTAGTGCTCCATACCTCTGTAGATGAGCTGGTTCCTAAGGTGCAAGACAAAATACCCTTTACTCTTCCCTCCACATTTCTTAAGCAGAAGAATTTTTTCCTATGGCTACAACAGCTGAGAATGTGCTGAGTCTTACTTCTCGAAGCCAGCTAGTCTCAGAGTCTCACCCAGTGCCCACAACATACTACTTGGGTATTGCTGCTTGTTGTTGAGGGACAAGTGGCTCTTTAGTCACAGGTGTTTTGTCCTTCCCTTCAAGGTAGCTGCTTCTCCTCTGGCCAGGGTGTATCTAGAAATACTATATTGGAGCTAGAGCCTGGAAAATGAGCCTCATGACTCTAACTGGTGCTCCATCCTTTTGTTACTGACTGGTATCCAAGATGGGTGACAACATCTAATTTTCTCTCCACTCCTCAGCAGAAATGAAAGGGTCTCTTTTAGAACCACGAATTGTGAAGCATAAGGTTGTGAGAACGGTGGTGCACAAGCAATTCCTTAGCCACCCTGGCTGGTGTCTGAGTCCACTGGCTCTGAGTATATTTCTGCGCTTGGACTCACCTAGGGGTTGTAGTCCTGTAGCCTTGACTATCTTTCAAGTTTATTTGTGGCCCCAGAGTACTTTCACTCACGGTGGCAAGTGTTGCCAGAAATCAAGTTCAGACCCCTGGGTTGAGCGATTCCCCTCTGCTTAGGACTAGTTTAAATACTGCCTTTTGGGGAGGGCATCAACTGAGGTCAGCCTGGTTTTGCTTTCTGCTGTGACAGGGCAGCCCTCAATTCAATGCAGCGTCTTGAAATCCCTGTCCTCTCCATCTGCCAATCACAGAGATCTTCTCTCTACCATGTGGCTGCTTCAGGGGATAGGGGAGTAGTGGTGGCATTGATGATTCAAGACTGTCTTCTACCCTCCTCAGTGCATCTTTCAGCAATATGAAGTTAAAACAAGGTAGTGTGAGTGCTCACCTGATTTTTGGTTCTTATGAAGGTGTTCTTTATGTGTAGATCGTTGTTACCTTGGTGTTCTTGCAGTGGGGATGATCAGTGCTGGGTCTTCTATTTGGCCATCTGGCTCCACCTACTACATACATAATTTTGACCATATTATTTAACCTCTGACCAACAGGCTTCTTTTTTGAAAAAGAACATAATAATAACTGTTTCAATTAAGTTGAAATTAGTGTAATATATACTAAACACCTATTAAAACCAGATGACCAATAACAATTAGCTCCTTTTACTTCCCTCACTTTCAGGGAATATATAGTCCAATAAGGAAAATATAATGTGTAATCAAGTAATTTATGTACAAAAGACAAAGTGCATAATGCTGTAAGAAAAGTTTTATTCGATGTTTTGAAATTAAGCTTGTCCTAAAAAATTATCTAGTTTATACAACTATAGAGCACTCCTTTATTCTGTTTAGATGGTTGTTAGTTAGGCTATGTATTTTTATATACTATACTTCGTTTTTTCCATGTACATTACCTTACATGAAATAAATTATTTCCAAGTTTCCATGATACAGAATTTAGGTTCTAGTTCAAAGTCTGAAATTCTCCAACCACTGAACTATAAACTCTATATTTTCTTTCTCTGCCTTGTCACATAAGGACAATTTGATGATTTCTGCCAAATTTTATTCACAGAGATTTTTGGGAAATAAGTAAATTAATATGAAACATTTAGAAAACTTAATAGGTTGATGGAACTATTCATACATTATAGTTGGTGTTAATAAAATCATTCTTATTTACACTATAGTACCATAAATACCTGTTTTTTTTCTTTTTGTGTGTGTGACAGGGGCCTCACTCTGTCACCTAGGCCAGAGTGCAGTGACTTGACCATGGCTCAGTGAAGCCTTGACCTCCCACATCACTCAGGTGATCTTCCCACCTCAGCCTTCTAGGGAGCTGAGACTACAGGCACTCATCACCACACTGGCCTTTTTGTATTTTTTGGTAGAGATGAGTTTTCCCATGTTTCCCAGGCTGTTCTCAAACTCCTAGGCTCAAATGATCTATCCACCTCACCTCCTAAAGTGCTGGAATTACAGACATGAGCCACCATGCCTGGCCATAAGTATCTTTAATTGTTAGGTTGCCAAGAAGTTAAATGTAACTAAAATTTAATCTTGAAGCGTGCTTATTAAATTCTTCAAGAAAAATATATCCTACAGCCAAATACTTCAACCCATGTAATAACAGAACCAAAAATAGTCAAATAACTTTTCAAAATGTAATTGAGAAAATACTTCACCACTGAAAAGTGAACCTGATCTTTCAAAACAGGGATGCAACTTAGTGTTTAAGTGGAAGTATACTGATGTATGCAAGTTGCTTTGGACTTATGAAAAATGAGACAGATTGATAAGAGGATAGGGTATTAAATAGATGAGTGCATATGAGAAAACCAATGATAATAAAATGTTTGGGTAGACCCTCTATAGTACTTTCAGTGCTTATTTCTTTCAACATTTGGCAGCATCCAAGAATCTATATCCCCCGCCACCACACTTCACCCACCCCACCCACCTCACCCACCCCACCAACCCCACATCCCTGCTTTTTCTATTAGTTTTCTAGGTTCTATCTCTTTTCAGAGTTATGGTAGCTTAATTTGCCTGGCGATATTGATTTTCTGCTGCCAGCTGTGCTGTACTAAGCTTCATACCTACCTCCAAACTGGCTCCAACATGAACACCTATGATAACTGTCAGCAATATTAAATCCATGCACCCTACAAAGAACATATGAGAGAAAGAAAAACAAACAAAACAAGATAAAACAAAAAACAAAGTGGTATAAATATTTGTCATTCTGTAAGGAGTTTATTTACAAATAAAATCAGAGTACACACACACACACACACACATATATGTATATATATAACAGTAATGACATATTACTAAAAACATTTTAATAACTATTTACCAGAAGCTGTCTTTCAGAAATTTTAATAATTTATCATACCCTTCAATATCCCTATCTTGTGATGGGCTCATATTTGTTCTAATTTTAGAGAAGATGAATCAGTCAGTGGTAGATTGCTTTAATTATTGTTATTTGTTTCTCCTATTATTGCAATTGTTACTATGATTAAACATTTATTAAGTGTCTGCCATATGGTAGGCCACCTACTCCAAATAATCAGATGTTTTGATGTACGTTAGTGGCAGATTTTTATTTTCTTCTCTATTTGATATTATTTCCCCTATTTTCTATTTAAACAAGACCATGTATTTGGCACACATAATTTTCTAGTTGTTATTTAAAACTACAATCAATGGTGTGTGATAAAAAGGAGTTCTGGACTAGAAACCAGAAGACAGAATTTCTAGGAAATAATGAACCATATACTTTTACAGTGTGTGTGTGCCTCTTTGTGTGCACACACTATAGAAGTATTTTAACTTCTGTTCTCATTTGTTTTTCCATTGGTTAATCGAGAAGCCTAACCTGGGTGATTTCTAATGTAATTACATTTCTATAATCTTATGAATCTGTTTATTTCAATAGAGTAAAATCTTTTACTGTGTGAAGCAAGTGTTAAATATGTAGAGAAAAATAATCCAAATCAAATTTCATTTTAACAACAATTTGTTTGCCTGTTTCTTAATTTTAATAAATAGTCTGTTTTTTGTTATTTTCTGACTGTAATCTAGTTCATAATATAGCTACACTAAAGTTTCTGGCCGGGTATGATGACTTATGGCTGTAATCCCAGCACTTTGGGGTGCTCAGGTGTATGGATGACTTGAGGCCAAGAGTTTAAAAGTCGCCTGGCAAAAATGGCAAAACCCCATCTCTACTAAAAATGCAAAAATTATCTGGGTGTGGTGGCACATTCCTGTAATCCCAGCTAGTTGGGAGGCTGAGACAAGAGAATCACTTGAACCTGGGAGGTAGAGGTTGCAATGAGCCAAAATTGCACCCCTGCACTCTGGCATGGACAACAGAGCAAGACACTATCTTAACAACAAACAAAAAGTTTTTGGAGAATCATTATGTTCTAAGACTGATATTTCTATAAATTAACTTTTATTTTGACAGTGTTGATAGATGCAGGAAGCAGACAAATGCCTAGGCAGATAAAGAAGGGTCTCTGGAGAATCTCTGACCTGCCCGATAAGGGTTTGTACCACGTTTTTTTGCAGATAAGGGAACCTGCACAAGGTCTTGCATGGGCATGCAACAGACTGGAGGCCCACATGCACTGGCAGAATGGGGTGGGGTCACTGGGAATTCACACCTTATGCAAAGGGAGGAGCCTGACCTCTTCAGCTCATGTCTGGTGGCCTAGTATTCAGTCAGTGAGGTGGGAGCCTGTTGGCAGGACCCCCCTTCTATTTTTGCAGAGAGCTTTCTTTTTGCCTAATAAATCCTCCCTCCTCACCCTTCAATGTGGCCACATGCCTAAGTTTTCCTGGTCATGAGACAACCTGACTTTTAGGTAAACTAAGGAACAAAAAATCCTGCATCAGTATTATGGAGTAAGATATATGCCACAAGTACATGTAAATAATTCCTTATTCTTATTCCAGAGGCTAATAGAAATAATAAAAGTCTCTGCCCTGCCCTTCCCATATGGCAAAGAAAAGTAGAGCATTGCATGATAAGGTCAAAGTACAGGTTACATTCAAAGCCTAGTGAAGAAGAATTTAGAGAATAAGAAAGAATAGGAACAATAGAAATCTGTCTCTTCATCTAGACAACAACTGCACAGATAGATTTTGTCTGATGTATCTATTTTGGAACTGTGGAATCTACTGAGAACTTAAAACTTTCAGAGGAGGCTTGGAAGGCCAATGGTGGTTAATTTCCATCAATTATAATCTTAGCACAGCAGAAGCCACTGATGTTCCATGTCCAGCCCTGTAGCAGGAACCTATGAATTTGTTCCTACAGCAACCTGAACACAGCTTGTGGAAGACAGACTGGGCAAAAAGAACCTTGCCCTTCAAATATTAGTGATCTGTGCTGTGATCATTGATTGCTGTTTCTTATCACAGAGGTCCAGACAAAAAGGTGGGCACCTTCCTCTATTTTTTAGCAAGTGACTTTGAGGAAATTTAAAGGTCTAGTTCTCTTTATCCTCCCTCATTAGTTTTTTTTTTTTTTTTTCTTTTTTCTTTTTGGGCAGCAAGAATGTAAGGAACAGGGCATTCAAAAGGAATGGTATATATGGGGGAAATTAGAGTATGTCTGTGTATACCCAGGGAAAGATACAGGCTCAAAAAACAAACAAGGACACACACACACAAAAAAAGAAGGAAAAAAAAAAGAAAACTTAGAAAATGTGAAGTTTACAACTCAGGCACAGAGAGAGCCTACAACAATTAACAAGAAAACAAATAAAACATCCTGGAGGTGAAAAGTACAGCAACTGAAATAAAAAATGCATTGCATCTGGGTGCGGTGCCTCATGCCTATAATCCCAGCAGTTTGGGAGGCTGATGCGGGTGATCACCTGAGGTCAGGAATTGAGACCAGCATGGCCAACATGGCATAACCCCATCTGTACTAAAAATACAAAAAATTAGCCAGGTGTCGTGTTGGACACCTGTAACCGCAGCTACTTACGAGGTTGAGGAAGGGGAATTGCTTGAACCTGGGAAGCGGAGGTTGCAGTGAGCCAAGATTGTGCCACTGCACTCCAGCCTGGGTGATAAGAGTGAAACTCTGTCTCAGAAAAAAAAAATATATATTGCAAGGATTTAAAGGCAGATATGAACCATCATAAACAAGAATCAACAAAATTGAAAATAGTATAATAAAAATTAGTGTATGAAGAGCAGAAGGAAAAATGATCGAACAAAAAGAGTAAAAAAAAAACCTGTGGGACACCATCAAGTGGACAAACATACTCATTGTGGGAGTCCTAGAATAGAAAAAGTAGAAAAGTGAAAATGTGAAGAAATGATGGTGAAAACCTTTCCAAATTTGATGAAAAACATGCATATATACTTCCAAGAAGCTGAAGAAACTACAAATAAGATGAAGGTAAAAAGAGGTGCACACAAAGATACATTATAATCAAATTTTTAAAAGCCAGATATAATTTTGAAAGCAGTAAGAAGAAAGCAATTTATTATATACAAGTGTTCCTAATAAGATTATCTGTAAATTGCCCACCAGAAACTTGGCAGATAAGAAGGTAGGGTGCAGATACATTTCAAATCCCAAAGAAAACTGACAAACAATAATTTTATATATGGCAAAACTGTCCATGAAAAGTGAGGAAGAAACTAAGGTATTTTTAGATGAACAAAATTCTGAGGGAATTTGTTACCACTACAATTGCGCGGCAAGAAATGGTCAATGGATTCCTGCAGGATGAAATGAAAGGACACTAGACAACAACCTAAAGCCACATGACAAAGCAAACATCTCAATAGGGTATGTATATGGGCAATTATAAAAACTAGTTTTATTCAAACAATAATTTTGAAATGTACTCTTTATTTGCTACATAATTTAAGAAATTAATACATTAAAAATCAACTATTATTAGTCTAAAAGCTAATATTATTTTAACTTTGATTTTGGACTTCACATTTTATTTATACATAGTTTAAGAGACTAATTATTTCAAACAAATTTTAATTTTGGAGCATACAATGCATAAAGATGTAATTTTGAGGTCAGTAACCACAAGGGGTGAGGAGAGAACTATTAAAGGAAGAGAGATTTTGTATGTTATTGAAGTTAAGCTGATATAAATTCAAATTAGGGTGTTATAACTTTAGAATGCTAATGTAATCCTCATAGTAACCACAAGGAAAATAACTATAGAATATATACCAAAGGTAAATGAGAAATTTAAATATTTCACTACAAAAAATCGACTAAACTCAAAAGAAGACAGTAATGCAGAAAATGAGGGGCAAAAAACCTTTAAAGTGTATAGAAAATAAAGAATAAAATGATGCAAGTAAGTCCCTTCCTGTCAGTAAATATTTAAATGTAAATGGATTAGACTTACCTATCAAAAAATAGTTTTGGGACTCAGAAAACAAAAAATACTCTAATATGAGGGCCTCAGAAGCAGCCTCAAAACCAAAAATTTTTCTCTGATGTTCTTCTGCCCTCATTCTCTCAGTCCCATTGTATCCCAAGGCTAGATTGTATCCCAAGAAACTAGAATCCCTTTCCCCAAGGCAGGTCATAGAAACCAATCTTTTTCCCCAAAGCCGGCTATAAAACCTAAACAGATTACTCTAAATTTCCCTTTGCATTTCTGTGCCAAAAAATGGTCATAAAGGAATTATCTGACCTACCTTGTTTGACTGCAGTCATAAAATCATTCCAGATAAGGTCTTGCCCCATACCCACAGGGAAGAAATGCATGCCTAGAGAGGCCAAAAATCTAGACAGAGAGGCCTTGCTTTGTTTCCATTCTAAGTTCATTAACATTCGATGATATTCTTTTGGTCCAATCATCTGTATACATGGCTATCAATACTTTGTTGAACTAAGCATAGAAATGGACATTTTTCCTTGGATGTTTACAAGGTCTTAATTCTGAAGCCTCTTCTATACACATTAAGATAATTTGTATGCCTTTGCTCCAGATAATCTGTTTTTTTGTGTGTTTTTTTGTTTTTCAATGAAACTTCAGAGGGAGAAGGAGAAATTTTACCTTGTTCTCTAGAGCAGATTAAAAGAATATATTAAAAAACAAGCATGTTCCAACTATATTCTGGCTAAAAAAGAGTCAATTTAGATCCGAAGACACAAATGGGTTGAAAGTGAGATAATAGAAAAATAGATTTCATGCAATAGTAACCAAAAAAGCACAGCAATGGCTACCAGACTTCAGGCAAACAGACTTTAAAACAAAAAAGGTTACAAAAAATAAAGGATATCCTACATTAATAAAAGTTCCAATATATCAAGAATATATAATTACAAAAATATAAGCATCTAATGCCCGGTTATCAAAATATATAAAACAAAAGCTTACAAACTAAAGAGAGAAATAGATCTATGATAATAGTTGGAGACTTTGATATCCCATACTCAATAATGAATAAAACAAACCAAACAAGATAAGAAAATGGAGGACTTAAATGATACAATAAGCTAGCACTTCAGATCCATAGTTAGGCATGATACTGAGTCCCTCATCAAAAGTCTCCCGACAAAAGCCGTGGGTCTGATGGTTAACTGCTAAATTTTGCCAAACATTTAAAGAATAACTATCACCAATCCTTCTCAAACATTTCAAAAAAAAAAATCCGACAATAACAGAACATACATTTCTATCAAGTACATGATCTTGAGATGCCAGGCTAGACCATTTATTAGGCCAAAAAATCAAGTCTCAATACATTTACAAAGGTAGATACTAGATAAAGTGTCTTCTCTGGCCACACACACAAAAAAATGAAATTAGAAATTAATAAGGAAAGTAAAACCATAAAATTCACAGAATTGTTGAAATTAAACAACACTTTAAAAAAAATGGATCAAAGAAGAAATAACAATGGAAATCAGAAAATATTTAGAGAAAAATGGAAAACACAGCACAACAGAACTTATAGGAAGAAGTGCAAGTATTACCAGAGGAGAAATTTATAGCTCTAAATGCTTACCTTTAAAAATAAGAAAATTCTCAAATCACAACTTAACTTTACAACTTATGGAGCTTTAAAAAAAAAAAAAAAAAAAAAAAAAAAAACTAAACCCAATGGTAGAATAAAGAAGGAGATTATAAAGAGAACAGAGATAAACAACAGAGAAACAGGATAAAATAAAACTGAAAGATGATTCTTTGACATCAAAAAATTGACAAATCCTTAACTAAACTAAATGAGAATATGAGATAAGACTCAAATTGCTAAAATCAGAAATAAAAGTGAGGACATTACTATTGATTCTACAGAAATAAAATAGTTATAAACATGTACTCTAAATAATTGTACGGCAAATTAGATAATCTAGATGAAATGAACAATTTCCTAGAAACACAAAACTTACCAAAAATAATTCACGAAGAAGTAGCAAATTTGAGTGGACATGATTAGTAATAAGATTGTTTCAGTAATAAAAAGTCTCCTGACAGAAATGTCTTGGATCTGATGGCATAACAGATAAATTCTACCAAACACTGGAAGAATAGCTAGCACCCATCCTTCTCCAACGTTTCCAAAAAGTGGAAGAGGAGAGAATGCTTCTTAATTGATTCTATGAGGCCAGCGATACTATGACAACCAATGTTAAAACAGACACTGTAAGAAGAAAATACTGAAGATCAATAACTCTTATGAACATTCATGCAAAAGGTCTCAAAAAATTAGGAAACAAAATTTAGCAGCTTACCAAAAGGATTATATAGAACAATCAAGTACCATTTATTTATTGAATCCAATAATGATTCAACATACAATAATTAATCAATGTAGTTCCCACATTAACAGAACGAAAGAAAAAAAAGGAAACTCATAATTATCTGAAATTGTGTAGGAAAAGCACTTGACAAAATGTAGCACACTTTCATGATCAAAACACTCAGCAAAACAAAAACACCTAGACACGATAAAGTTTATAAATATAGCTATATATATAATATATATATATATTCCATAGCAAATATCATAATTAGTGGAAAACTGAAAGCCCTGTCTCTAACATCAGAAAAAAAAGGCAAGGATACCTGCTTTAGCCTTTCTATTCAACATAGTACAGAAAGTTCTAGTGAGAAAAAAATAGGTAAGCAAAAGAAATAAAGTCATTCAGATTGGAAAGCAAGAAGTTAAATTGTCTCTTCTGAAAGACTGGCAAAAAGAAAGAACAGAATATCAAAGGACTGTGAGGCAACCACAAAAAGAATAACATATATTTAATAACTATACCAGAAGAAGAAGAAAGAAGGATAGAAGTTCTGAAAGAATAATAACTGAGAATTTTTCCAAATTAATGTCAGACACCGAATCTCAGATTCAGGAAGCTCAGAAAACGTCAACTGAGATCAATGAACAACAACAACAAAACCCCCAAAACCTTACACCTAAGCATATTATTGTCAATTACATAGAAATCAAAAATCAAGAAAAAATTCTGAAAGAAGTCAGAGAGGAAAAACAAATAAGAATTATTTTACCTATGACAAAAAAAAAATAAGAATTATATCCTAATTCTCCTTAGAAATTATGAAAGCAAGAAGAGAGTACACTGACATTTTAATGTTAAGAGAAAAAAAATCAACCTAAGATTCTTTACTCTGTAAAATTGCCCATCAATTGTGAAGAAGAAATAAAAATTTTCTAAACAAAAAATGATGGAATTTGTTGCCACTAGACCTGCTTTGGAAGATGTGATAAAAGAAGATCTTTAGAGAGAAGACAAATTATATGGATTTAGATATTCAGGTCTATATAAAGAAAGAAGGAGCACCAAAGAAGAAACAAGTGAATGTAAAATAAAAAGTCTTATTTTCTTTATTCTTCATTAATCTAACATATAACAGTTTATTAAAAATAATAGCAACTTTATTCCATTACATGTACTTACATGTGCATATATATAAGTGAAAAGAATGACAGCCATGTTACAAGGAAAAGGAGGGAGGAATTAGGATTATTTTCCTATTATAAGCTACTCAACCTACCTGTGAATAAATATGGTGTTATTCAAAAGTGTACACGGATTACTTGTAAACGTATATTGCAAACTCTAAGAAAAACTAAAAAAGTAATAAAGAAGTACATCTGATATGCTAAGAAAGAAGAAAAACAAGACATGAAGTTCTCAATTAAAATCACAAAAAGCAGAAAAAGTGTAGAAGACAAAAATAGAGGCAAAGAACAAGGGCAACAAGATAAAAGCGGCATAGAATACGGTAGAAGATAATCCACCTGTATCATTAATCTCTTTGAATGTCAGTGGTCTAAGTTTACTCACTTTGGGGAGTTTTATTAAATTTATCTTTTAGAGACAGGATCTCACTTCATTGCCCAAGTTGGAGTGCAGTGGTGTTCACTGCAGTCTCAAACTCCTGGACTCAAGGGATACTCCTGCTTCAGCCTTTCTAGCAGCTGGGACAACAGGCATGAGCCACCATGGCTAGGTTTTTCCTTTTTCTTTTTTTTTAGTTTTGTAGAGATGGGGGTCTCACTATTGCCCAGGGTGCTCGGTAACTCCTGGCCTCAATGATCCTACAGTCTCCACCTCCCAAAATGCTGGGATTAAAAGGCATGAGCCACTGTACTCAGCCTAAATGCACCAGTTAAAAGACAGGGTTTCAGAGCTGATCAAAATATATGTTGTATATATCAAAGTATAAAAAATCCCACTTTAAATATAAAGGGACATATAAATTAAATGTAAATGCATGAAGAAAAATATACTACTAATAATCAAAATTATTGTAATGTAGCTTTATAATTATAAAGTAGCAGAAACTACAGCAATTTGAGACAAAGTACACTTCAAAGAGAGGAAATGTATTAGTAATGAAGAAGGGCATTACATAACCATAAGTGGGTTAATTCTTCAAGAACACATGCAATCCGAAAATCAGAGTGTCAATATATGTGCAACAGAAAGTGGTAGAAATGCAAAGATAAATAGCTAAATTTACTATTATCGTGGAGCAGTTCAGCAACACTCTATCAGAAGTGGAGAGATCCGGCAGGGAGAAAATCATTAAGGAAAGAGTTGAACTAAGAAATATCAATCACGTGTGTATAATGCACATGTGTCAACAGCTTTATCCAACAACAGCACAATAAATTCTTCTAAAGTTCACATGGAATGTTCACCAAGATAGATCACATCTGGGCCATAAAAACACAAATTTGAAAGAACGAAAATCATCTGATTCTGCTTTCAGACCAGATTAGAATTAAACTAGAAATCAATAACAGAAAGCAAGCATGCAAATTTCAAAATATATGAAGAGTAAACAATATATATAATATACCAAATATTTATGGGAGAAATAATGCCAAATCTCTACAGTCTCTTCCAGAAAATACATGCAGAGAGAATCCTACCTAACTCATCATATGAGGCCAGCATTATTACAATACAAAAAACTAAAAATACTAGAAGAAAAGAAAACTATAGATTAATATCTCTCATGAACATAGATACAAAAATTCTCAAAACATTATAGGATCCAACAATATATAAAAATAATTATATACCATGACCAAATGGAATATCCTAGGCTTACAAAGCTGATTCAGCATTTAAAAAATCAATTAAACTATTACAGCAACAGGTTAAAAATAAATTAAACATGCAGAAAAAGCATTTGACAAAATCCAATAATCATTAATAAAAACTCTAAGGAAACAAGGGATAGAGGGGAACTTACTCAATTTCATAAAGAATGTTTTCTAAAAAGCCTCTACAGCTGACGTCATACCTTGTGCTGAGAAACTAGAAACTTTCTTACAAAATTAAGAACAAATTTTTCTCTACCCACCATTTCTTTTCATCATCATGGATGTCTTAGCTAATGCACTAGGACAAGAAAATAAAATAAAAACTATATACAAATTGGGAAGGAAGAAACAAAATTGTCTTTTCCAATGACATGACCATTTGTGTAGAAAATCTGAAAGAAAACCAAATGAACAAAAGCAACTGTCAGAAGGAATAAGCCATTATAGTAAAGTTGTAGAATCATGATGAATAAACAAAAGTCATTCCCTTTTCTATAAACTCACAATGAACAATGGGAATTTGAAACTGAAAACACAATAACATTGACATAAGCACCCTCAAAATGGAATAGATATAAATAAAATATGTACAAGGTCCATATGAGGAAAGTAAAACTTGGATGAAAGAAATCAAAGCTAAATAAAGACATAGAAAAGAATATTATTGAATATTAAGAAAATATTGTCAAACTATCATTACGATTTTGATCTATTTAATACCAATCAAAATCACAGCAAATTATTTCATGGATATCAACTTATTTTTAACTTTGTATAGGAAGGAAAAAGAACAATAATAGTCAACTCAATATTGAAGGAAATGAACAGAGTTG
Organism: Papio anubis; assembly: GCF_008728515.1. Lineage (NCBI taxonomy): Eukaryota > Metazoa > Chordata > Mammalia > Primates > Cercopithecidae > Papio > Papio anubis. The sequence goes on along the minus strand of NC_044987.1, from coordinate 35,413,816 downwards.
TATGATTGACACACCCTGACTTCAAGGCTTACTATGAAGGTAAAATGATCAAGACAATGTGGTGTTGGTTAATGAATAGTCAAATAGATCAGTGAGACAGAATGGAGATGTCAGAAATAGACCTACATGAATATAGTCAGCTTATCTTTTATAAGGGATCAAAGGTGATACATAGAGCAAAATGTCTTTCCAACTAAAGGTGCTAGAAAACTTGACATTCCCACGAAAAAATAATGAATCTAAACACAGATCTTAAATTCTTAACAACAACAACAAAAATTAAAATGAATCATGGACCTAAGTGAAAAACACAGATCGGTAAAACTCTAGAAGATAACTTTGGAGAAAGCCTACATAATCTTTGGGATAGCAATGCCTTTTTACATGAACACCAAAGGCACAATCAATGAAATAAATAATTGATAAGTTGGATTTTATTAAAATTGAAAACTCCTGCTCTACAATGTCAAGAGAATGAGAACAGCCACAGAATGGACAAAAATATTTGTAAAAGACACAGCTGATAAAATCTTGCAATCCAAAATGTACAAAGTACTTTTGAAACTCCAAGAAAAGAAAATGAGCAACCCAGGTATAAAATGAACAAAACCACTAAACAGACATCCAGATATTTTGCCAAGGAAGATGTAAGTCAGTCATCATATCCAAATATGTCCAAATATATATATATATAAAATAGCAAATCAAAACAATGAGATGCCACTCCATACCTATTAGAATGACAAAAATACAGAACACTGACAATGCCAAGTTCTGGTGAAGATATGAAGCAGCAGTAATTCTGATTTATTATGGGAATGCAAAATAGTAAAGCCACTTTGGAAGAAGGTTTGGCAGTGTCTTACAAAACTACACATACTCATTTTTTTGCAGGGAGGAACAGCAAGCATCTCACTCTGTTACCTAGGTTGTAATGCAGTGGCATGATCACAGCTTATTGCAGCTTTGACCTCCCCAGGCTCAGGTGATCCTCCCACCTTAGCCTCCTGAGTAACTGGGCCTATAGGCATGCACCATCACACCTGACAAGTTTTGTATTTTTTTGTAGAGACAAGGTTTCACCACATTGCCCAGGCCAGTTGCAAATTCCTGGGCTCAAGCGATCCTCCTGCCTCAGTCTCCCAAAGTGCTAGGATTACAGGCATGGAGCCACGGCATCTGGCCAAAGACTACACATACCCTTACTATATGATGCATCAATAGCACTTTTTGTATGTATATAAATACTCTGAAATTTTTTATCCACACAAAATCCTGCAACAGAGATGTTTATAGCAGCTTTAAAACAAACAAACAAACAAAAAACCTGCTAAAACTTGAAGCAACCAGGATATCCTTCAGTAGGCGAGTGGCTTAATAAACAGTGGCACATCTAGATAATGAAATATTACTGAATTTTAAAAGGACTTGATCTAACAAGCCATAAAAAGCATAGAAGAAACTTAAATGGATATTACTAAGTGAAAGAAGCCAATTTGAAAAGCTATGTCCTATAATATACCAGATACATGACATTCTGGAAAAGGCAAAACTTTAGAGACAGTAAATAGATAAGTGGTTGTCAGAGGATCAGAGGGAGGAAGGAATGAATATGCAGAGCACACAGGAGTTTTAAGGTAGTGAACTCTTCTGTAGGATACTATGATGGTGGATATATTTCATTAAACATTTGTCCAAATCCATGTAACGTGTAAAATACCAAGAGAAACCCTTATGTAAACTATGGACTTTGGGTGATTATGAAGTAACAAAGTAGATTTATCGATTGTAACAAATGTAGCACTCCAGTTGAGAATATTGATAGTGGGAGTGGCTATGCAACACAGCGATATTTCATTGATATCACAGGGTGTAAACACTGGATATTGTAAATATTGGAGTGATATTTCATTGATGTAATAGTCTGTAAATACTGAATATTATAAATATCAGTGATATTTCATTGATATCACAGGGTGTAAACACTGGAAACTATAAATATAATGGTGATATTTCATTGATATCACAGGGTATAAACACTGGATATTGTAAATATCACGGAGGTATTTTGTTAATATCACAGGGTTAAACACTGGACATTATAAATATCACAGCAGTATTCCATTGATATCACAGGGTGTAAACACTGGATACTATAAGTATCACAGCAAGATTTCATTCATATCACAGGGTGTAAACATTGGATACTATAAATATCACGGTGATATTTCACTGATATCACAGGGTGTAAACACTGGACATTATAAATATCACAGTGATATCGATATCACAGGGTGTAAACACTGGACATTATAAATATCACAGCAATATTTCATTGATGTCACAGGGTGTAAACACTGGATATTATAAATATCACAGTGATATTTCATTGATGTCACAGGGTGTGAACACTGGATATTATAAATAGCACAATGATATTTCATTGATATCACAGGGTGTAAACACTGTGTATAGACACTGGATATTATAAATATCACAGTGATATTTCATCAATGTTGCAGTGGGTGAACACTGGATATTAGAAATCTCACAGTGATTCATGAATATCACAGTGTAAGAACTGCGTGTAAATACTGGATGTTAAAAATATGCGATATTTCATTAATATCACAGTGTGTAAGCATGATATTATAAATATCACAGTGACATTTCTTAATATCATAGTGTGTAAACACTGGATATTAGAAATATGTGATATTAATATCATAGTGTGTAAACACTGGATATTAGAAATATCAAAGTGATATTTCACGAATATCACAATGTGTACACACTGGATATAAGAAATATTGCAGCAATATTTCATTGTTATCACAGTGTGTACACACTGGATATTAGAAATATCTCAGTGATACTGATATCACAGTGTGTAAACCCTGGATATTAGAAATATCACAGTGACATTTTGTGAGTATCACAGTAAGCACTGTGTGTAAACACTGGATATTAGAAATATCACAGTGATATTTCACTAATATGGTGTGTAAACACTGGATATTAGAAATATCACAGTGATATTTCATTAATATCACAGTGTGTAAACAATGGATATTAGTAATATTACAGACAGGGGTATATGTATAATTTTTGTAACTTTATCTCAATTTTAGTCATCCTGAAATTGCACTTTTAAAAAAGTCTTTGAAAAATAAAATAGAAAAAGTATGCGTTTTGAATCCATTTGATGACAAATAATTATATATACATATCTAAATCTGTCTATATATATCACAACTTTGATGCAGAAATTATATTGGCTTAATCCAATCTATAGAAAAATGAATAAATATCTATAAAAATATATAAATTGAAATAGTTGAGCTTAAGGAAATTAGAGCTTAGTCTGCCTATATTCTTGATTAATCACAACAAATCGATGTATATGCTTACCTGACACTGTTGTTAAATTTGTGCAAAGGGAACTCAAGGCCAAAAGCTTAACATATATAATAGGCATATAGGAGACCTTTGAAATAGTCTTCATAAAACTCAACGATGTGTGTGTGTGTGTGTGTGTCTACTTTCTAATCTCAAAAAGACATGGCTTAAACATATGCCGAACGTTATTAGTATTTTATGTTTATAAATCTGAGAGTTTTGAGTAAAGCCAGAGATTTCAGGGTTGACTAACTGCCTAAATGATTTTCTTGGAAAAGAGTGTGATTTCTGTGCTTGGAAGAAAATGTGCACTATTGCTTCTTTGCTGAACATGTCCCAGCCTCATGTCAATGTAGAAGGGCTAGAATGTGCCTGGTGTTCAGAATGGCTGTTTGCCAATTTAAAAGGTTTATGAAAAGAAAAGAGTCTATTGTCTACTCTTTCAGATTAAGTAAAATGTAATTTGTAATTACAAATTACAAAATGTAATTGTTTGTGGAGCAGGGTTCACAGAAAAAAAAAAAAATTAAGATTCTTGCTCACATAAATATTGTCTTTTTTTGTTTGTTTTTTTGAGACGGAGTCTCGCTCTATCGCCCAGGCTGGAGTGCAGTGGTATGATCTCGGCTCACTGCCAAATCGGCCTCCCGGGTTCACACCATTCTCCTGCCTCAGCTTCCTGAGTAGCTGGGACTACAGGCGCCCGCCACTGTGCCCGGATAATTTTTTGTATTTTTAGTAGAGATGGGGTTTCACCGTGTTAGCCAGGATGGTCTCGATCTCCTGACCTCGTGATCTGCCTGCTTCGGCCTCCCAAAGTGCTGGGATTACAGGCGTGAGCCACTGCGCCTGGCCAATGTTGTCTTTATTTTTAACCTTTCATCTTCTCTGTGAGCCATCATTCTGTGCTTATGGGGGGAAAATTATTCTGTCCAAAAGATGAGCTACCACTCAAGACGGCCAGTCACTACTAGGGGCACAAACGGCACTTTAACAGCATTCTCATTTTCAATTAGTCAACACAAGAACTGGAAAGTAGTTCAGATCAGACTAGGGATTTTAAAAAGCCAGATGAGAAGAAAGTACAAACAAAAATATAAGGCATCAAACAACACAAATTGCTCTCGAGGGTAAAAAATAGGTAGTATTCAACAATGCTTAAGCACTTAGACTTTGTTATCAAAATATTTGCAAGAGTGGAAGCAGCTGCAGCAGAAACAGTTATACACTAAAATGCAAATTTTCTTTTTAAAAATTATGAGGAACATGAAAAATCTCTAATATTGAAAACATTTCTTCGAATATTACATTTCTTTCAGAAACCTTTGATTATGTTTCAAATTGAAGAATTATTTCACTGAAATCTAGTACTCACATGTTACATTCATACGTGAAATTCTAAGGCATGATTGTATCAAACATAAGCTTAGAATTTTATAAAGTAATAATGGATTTTCATTAATGTAAACCAGTAAAAAAGTACCTTTTTGATTTTACTGTGAGCACAGAATTTAAATTTTGGCCATATCCACAATAAATTTGCCAGTGGAAAATAGGTATTGTATTAGTCCGTTCTCACACTTCCATGAAGAAATACTTGAGATTGGTTAATTTGTAAAGAAAAGAGGTTTAATTGACTCACAATTCCACATGGCTGTGGAGACCTCATGAAACTTACGATCATAACAGAAGGCACCTGTTCACAGGTGGCAGGAGAGAGAAAGAGAACTGAAGGGGGAAGAACTGAAAGGGGGAAGCTTCTTATAAAACCTTCAGATCTTGTGAGAACTCACTATTATGAGAACCATATGGGGGAAACCGTCACCATGATCCAATTATCTCCACCTGGTCTCTCCTATGACATAAGGGGATTATGGGAACTACAAGATGAGATTTGGGTGGGGACACAGCCAAACCATATCATTCCATATTGTATCATCCCACCTTTGACCCCTCCAAAATCTCATGTCCTCACAGTCAAAACAAAACCTTGCTTTTCCAACAGTCCCCCAAAGTCTTAGCTCATTCCAACATTAACCAAAATGTCCAAGTCCAAAGTGTCATCTGAGACAAAGCAAGTCCCTTCTACCTATAAGCCTATGAAAGTAACTAAAGGCAGATTAGTTACTTTCTAGATACAATGGGTGAACAGGTACTGGGAAAATACATCTCTTCCAACTGGGAGAAATTGGCCAAAACAAATGTGCTACAGTCCACATGTAAGTCTGAAATCCAATAGGGCAGTCATTAAACCTTCAAGTTCCAAAATTATGTGCTTTCATTCTATGTCTCACATCCAGGTCATGTCAATGCAAGAGGTGGGCTCTCATGGCCTTGGGCAGTTCTGCCCTTGTGGCTTTACAGAGTACAGACCCTTCCCAGCTGCTTTCACAGGCTGGTGTTGAGTATCAGTGGCTCACCCAGACATATGGTACCAGTTGTCAGTGGATCTGCCATTCCGGGGTCTGGAGGATGGTGGCCCTCTTCTCACAGCTCCAATAAGCAGTGCCCTAGTGGAGACTCTGTGTGGGGCTCCAACCCCACATTTCCTTTCCACACTTCCCTAGCAGAGGTTCTTCATGAGGGCTCCACCCTTACAGCATACTTCTGCCGGGACATCCAGGCATTTCCATACATCCTCTGAAATCTAGTTGAAGGTTGCCAAACCCCAATTATTGACTTCTGTGCACCCACAGGCCCATCACCACATGTAAGCCACAAAGGCTTCAGGCTTGAACTTTCTGAAGGAGTGGCCTGAGCTGTAGGTTGGCCCATTTTAGCCACAGCTGGAATGCAGGACACTAAGACCCAAGACTGCACAAAGCAGTAAGGCCCTGGGCCTGGCCCCTGATACCATTTTTTCCTCCTGGGACTTTGGGCCTATGATGGGAGGGGCTGCTGTGAAGATCTCTGACATGCTCTGGAGACACTTTCCCCATTGTCTTGGCAATTAACATTTGGCTTCTCGTTACTTACACAAATTTCTGAAGCAGGTTTGAATTTCTCCTCAGAAAATGTTTTTTCTGTTGCATCTTCAGGCTGCAAATTTTCCAAACTTTTATGCTCTCCTCCCCTTTTAAGTGTAAGTTCCAATTCCAAACTATATATTTGTGAATACATACAGCCGAATGCTTTTAAGAGTACCCAAGTCAACTCTTGAATGTTTTGCTCCTTAGAAATTTCCACCACCAGATACCCTAAATAATCTCTTTCAAGTTCAAATTTCCATAGATCTCTAGGGGTCAAATGCTACCAGTCTCTTTGCTAAAACATAACAAGGGTCACCTTTATTCCATTTCCAACAAGTTACTCATTTTCATCTGAGACTACCTCATTCTTGACTTCATTATCCAAATCACACTATCAGCATTTTGCTCAAAGCCATTCAACAAGTCTCTAGAAAGTTCCAAACTTTCTCACATCTTATCATCCTGTAAATTCTTCAAAATGTTCCAACCTCTGCCTATTACACAGTTCCAAAGTTGCTTCCACATTTTTGGGTATCTTTACAGCAACATCCCACTATGTGGTACCAGTTTACTGTATTAGTCCATTCTCATGCTGCTATGAAGAAATATCCAAGACCTGGTAATTTATAAAGAAAAGATGTTTAGTGTACTCACATGACTGAGGAGGCCCCAGCAAACTTAAAATCTCGGTGGAAGGCACCTCTTCACAGGGTGGCAGGAGAAAGAATGAGAAAAAAGCAAAGGGGAAAACCCCTCCTAAAACCCTCAGATCTTTGGGAACTCCCTATCACTAGAACAGTACAGGCAAAACTGCCCCCAAGATTCAATTATTTCCACCTGGTGTCTCCCATGACACGTGGTGATTATGGGAAACACAATTCAAGATGAGATTTGGGTGGAGACACAGCCGAACCATATCAGGTGTATTTATTTTTGGTAGTAAGATCTTCTACAAAATATTATATTACGCTTAAAAAGCAAGTTATCTTCACTGCAAAAACAAAAGTCAGATTTTTTTGAGTTTTTAAAAATACTAATTTTGGTGGGGAACTTAAAATCTTTATAGTATACGGAGGTAACACTAACATCAACATAATTATGAAAACTTTTACTCCTTTAAGGAGTAAATTTTCTATTTAAATCTGGTATCTATAAAATTTATTATTTTCTTAGACATCATCAAGTGGTAATGTTTATGCTAGACATGTGTAAAAACCACACTAATTTTTATATCAATTAGGTACTTTAGTAATAATGTCTAATTGCATACAGAATTTTTTAATATTCTCAATGGTTAAAATGATTATTTTTCATGTTAGAAATAAAGAGTAACAAGTATCCATGTAGCTGTTTACTGCTCTATTTTGTTACAAAACTTTATAGAAAAAATATCTTCAGAGGGAGGAGAGAAGTAAGACGGCCAAATACAAGGCTCCACTGTTTGTATCCCCTACAAGGACACCAATTTATCTATATACACAACAAAAGCACTTTCATAAAAAATAAAAATCAGGCAAGCACTCATAGTATGAGGTTTTAACTTCATAACTTCATATCAGTGAAAGAGGCATTAAAGAGGGTAGAAAAGACAGTCTTGAATCAATAACAACACTCTTCAACTATTCTCTGCCAACAGTCATGTTGCACTGAGAATATGTGTGCGTAGGAGAAAAAAAGAGCAGTAATTGTGAGACATTTTATTGAAACTCAATGCTGCCCTGTCACAGCAGAAAGGAAACTCAGGCTTGACTCAACTGATGCCTATGGAGAGAATATTTTAGCTAGCCCTAGTAAGGGGAAGTCAGCCATTCCAGTAGGTGGAACTTGAGTTTAGACAATCCTTGGTACTGCAGGCTTAAGTGCTCTAGACCTCTAAATAAACTTGAAAGGCACTCTAGGACACAAGAACTACAATTTCCAGGTGAGTCCTAGTGCTGAAGTGGGCTCAGAGTCAGTGGACCTGAGGGGCATGAAAAATACTGAGACAGCAGCTGTGGTGGCTAAGGGAGTGCTTGCACAACCCTGCACAAAATTTTGAGTTGCACAACTAGCTTCAAAATAACCCCCTTCTTTCCACTTGAGGAAAGGAGAGGAAAGAGTAAAGGGGACTTTGTCTTGAATATTAGATACAAGCTTAGCCAAAAGATAGGACACCAGTCAGTCATGAGGCCCACTAACCAGGCACTAGTTCCTGAACAACATTTCTAGACATACCCTGGGACTGAGGAAAACCTGCTGTCTTAAAGAGAAGGATCCAGTCCTGACAGGACCCATCATCTCCTGACTAAAGAGCCTTGAGCCCTGAATAGCTAGAAGCAATACCCATGTAGTACGCCCTAGGTCTTTAGTGAGATTTTGAGACTAGCTGGCTTCAGTAAGAATCAGCATATTTCTACTTGGGAAGGCTATGGAAAAAGGATCTTTCTTCTTGAGAAAATTGAAGGGAAAAGTAAAGGGGAATATGTCTCGCACCTTATATACCTACCAGCTTGGCCACAGAGGGGTTGAGCACCATCTGGGCTCTTGGGATCCTTGATTCCAGACCTTGGCTCTAGGATGGCACTTCTGGGTCTGCCCTGGGCCAGAGGGGAGCCAACTTCCCTGAATGAGGAGTCTCAGGTCAGGCAGATATTTACTGCACGCTGACTAAAGAGCCCCTTGACTTAAAGGAACATCGGCGGTAGCCTGGCAGTGTTTCCTGCTGACCTATGGTGGCGGTGACCATGGGGTAAGTTTCTTCTGTCTGTGACACAGACAGAGAGAGGAGAGAGAGTGGGAAGGACTGCATCTCATGTTATGAATACCAATTCATCCACAGTACAAGAGAACACCAGGATGAATTATAAGGTTTCTGATCCCAGAACCTCTCCCAGACTGCACCTCTGGACACAGCTGGGGCCTAGGAAAACTTGCCACCATTTGAGGAAGGATACAAGCCTGGCTTGCTTTGCTATTAGGACCCCAGGTCTTAGAAAACATGAGAATTTGCTAACTAGTGGTTACAGTGGGCATTGAGCAAGACCCAGAGCTCTGCGGGCTTTAGGTCTGACACAGTGCAGTCACAGTGGTGGTGACCACAAGGTTACTTGTGTTACCCCACTCCCAGCTCCAGGTGGCTCAGAACAGAGAAAAAGGAAATGTTTGGGCAAAAGTAGAGGACAAGGACAAGAGTTTCTGCCTGGTAACCCAGAGAAATTTTCCAGATCTTATCCAAGACCATCAAGATGGTACCCCTAGCAGTTTGCAAGAACCACAGTGTTGCTGGGCTTAGGATGACCCCTAAAGCAGATGTGGCTTAAATCACCACACCTAAGTCATTTCTAATACTTGGAAAGCAAGCCTTTCCTATGCGGATAGGTACAAATAAGGCCATACTGTGAAGACTATAATAAATACCTAACCCTTCATTGTCCAGGCACAGATGAAAATTTCTAAGCATCAAGACTATCCAGGAAAACAAATCACCAAAAGAGCTAAATAAAGAACCAGATACCAATTCTGGAGAAAAAGATATGTGACCATTCAGACAGAGATTTCAAAGAGCTGTTTTGGGGAAATTCAGATTTTTATCAGATAAATTAAAGGGATTTAAATAATTAACAAGGATCCAACAGAAATTCTGAAGTTGAGAAATGCAGTTTACATACTGATAGATGCATCAGAAGGTCTTAATAGAATTGATCAAGTGGAAGAAATAATTAGTATGCCTTGAAGACAAGCTATTTGAAAATTCAGTCAGAAGAAAAAAATAATAGAAAACAATGAAGCATATCTTCAATATCTCAAAAGGGTAAATCTAAGAGTTTTGGTCTTAAACAGGAGATATAGAAAGTGATATAAATAGAAAGTTTATTGAAAGGGATAATAAGATGACATCCCAAACCTAGTATAATCCAAGTACAAGAAGGTTATAAACACCAAGCCAATTTAACCCAAAGACTACCTCATGACACTAGAGGGTGGTGTAACATATTTAAAGTGCTGAAGGAAAATGACTTGTATATACAATGAAAATATTCTTCAAACAGTGAGGTGATAGAAAGGTTTTCTGAAACAGAAGCTAAGGAATTTAATCACCACTAAATATATTCTACATGAAATGGTGAAGAGAGTTCTTTATTTAAAAAAGGGATGATAATGATCAAAAAGAAATTATCTAAAGATACAAAACTCACTAATAATGCTAAGTACACAGAAAAACACAGAATATTATAACACTGTAACTGTTGTATGTGAATTATTCTTGTCTAGAGTAGAAAGCCTAAAAATAAACCAATCAAAAACCGTAATTACAACAACTTTTTAAAACACGGACAGACAAATAAATAGAATCAACAAAGGTTTAAAGGCAGAGAGACAAAAGTAAGTTGCAGAGTATATTAGTTTTCTTTTCATTTGTTTATGCAAACAGTGTTGTCAGCATAAAATAATTGGTTATGAGTATAGGCAAGCCTCATGGTAACCTCGAATCAAAAGCATGTATTGAATATACAAAAAAATAAAAAGCGAGAATTTAAAGAATACACTAGAGAAAATTATCTTTACTAAAAGGAAGACAGAAAGGAAAGGAAAAAGGAAGAGAAGAACACAAAGCAACCAAAAACCAAATAATAGAATGCCAGAAGTAAGTCCTTACTTATCAATAATAACATTGAATGTAAATGAATTGAACCCTCCAATCAAAAGACACAAAGTGGCTGAATGAATTTGAAAAACAAGACACAATGTCCTATTGCCTACAAGAAACATGCATCACCTCTAAAGACACATGCAGACTGAAAATAAAGAGATGAGAAACGATATCCCATGCCAATGAAAACCAAAAAAGATCAGGAACAGGTACACTTATATTAGAAAACATAGATTTCAAGACAAAACCTATCAAAAGAGACAAAGAAGGTCACTATATAATGATAAAGCGGTCAATTAAGCAAGAGGACATGACAATTATAAGTACATATGCACCCAAAACTAGACCACCCAGATACATAAAGCAAATATTATTAGAACGAGAGATAGACTCAAATACAATATTAGCTGGAGACTTCAACACCCCGTTTTCAGCATTAGACCTTACACATAGAAAATACACAACAAAAACATCAAACTTAATTTGCACTGTAGACCAAATGGATCTCATAGATAATTACAGAATATTTTATTCAACAGTTGCAGAATACACATTATTTTCATCAGCACATGGATCATTCTCAAGTATAGACCTTATGTTAAATCACAAGACAAGTCTTAAAACATTAAAAAAATTGAAACAATATTAAACATCCCTGACCACAGTGGAATAAAACTATAAAATAAGTAACAAGATACATTTTGGAAACTATAAAAACACATGGAAAGTAAACAATATGCTCCTGAATGACCAGTGGGAGAATAAAGAAATTAAGAAAATATTGAAACAACTTCTTGAAACTAATAATAATGGAAACAACATAACAAAACATACAGGATGCTATACAGAAAGCTACTGAGAAGAAAGCTTATAACTATAAGTGCCAACCTCAAAGCAGACAACCTTCAAATAAACAACCTAACAATACATCTTAACAAGAAAAGCAAGAGAAAACTAAACCAACATTACTAAGTAAAAAGAAATAATAAAGATCAAAGCAAAAGTAGATTTGAAATAAAACAATGCAAAAGATAAATGAAACAAAAAGCTGTTTTTTAAAAAGATGTAAACAAAATTGATAAAACTTTAGCCAAACTAGGGAAAAAAGAAGAACAAAATAAAATGAGAGATTAAAAAGGAGGTATTACAATTGACATTATAGAAATCTCCAGAATTACTAGTGGCTACTATAAGCAACTATATGCCAATACATTGAAAAGATTAGAAAAAAAATCTATAAATTTCTAGACACAAATAGCCTGCCAAGATAGAACCATGATGAAATCACACACTTGAACAACAAATAGAAAGTAACATGATTGAAGTTCTAATACAAATCCTCCAAGCAAAGAAATACCCAGGACCCAGTGGCTTACCAAACATTTAAAGAACACCTAATACCAATCTTACTCAAACTATTCTAAAAAATAGAGGAGGAAGGAATACTTTGAAATGCATTCTACTAGTCCAATATTGCCCTGATAGCAAAACCAAAGACAAGGCACACAAAAAGGAAAGATATTCCACGTTCATTGATTGGAAGAATCAATATTGTTAAAATGTCCTTGCTACCTAAAATGGTCTACAGATTTAATGCAATCCTGATTACAATACTAAAGGCATTATTCACAGAAAGAGAAAAACAATCCCAAAATTTATATGAAATCACAAATGATCTAGAATAGCCAAAGCTATCCTAAGCAAAAAGAATGAAACTGAATCATATTGCCTAACTTTAAATTATAATACATAGTAATAGTAACCAAAAAGGCATGGTATTGGCATAAAGATAGACACAGATCAGTGAAGTAGAATAGAAAATTCAGAGATGAATCCATACATCAACACTGAACTCATTTTTGACAAAGTTATGAAGAACAAAAATTGGGGAAAGGACAGTATCTTCAATAAATGGTGCTGGGAAAACTGGATATTCATATGTAGAAGAATGAAGTTAGAACTTATATACAAAAATTAAATCAAAGTATATTAAAGACATAAGTCTAAGACTTCAAATTATGAAACTACTAAAATAAAACTTTGGGGAAACTCTCCAGGGCACCGGACTGGGCAAAGATTTATTGAGTAATGCCCGACAAACCCAGGCAACCATGAGATCCTATATTATAAAGTTCTGCATAGCAAAGGAAAAAAAAATCAACAAAGTGAAGAGACAACCCACAAAACGGAAGAAAATATTTGCAAATTCCCTATCTGACAAGGGATTAATAACCAAAATATGCAAGAAGCTTAAACAAGTCCAGAGGAAACAATCTAATAATTCAGTTAAAAGTAAGTAAAATATCTTAATAGAAATTTCTCAGAAGAAGACATACAAATTGCAAGAGTTATATGAAAAGATGCTTAACATTACTGATCATTAGAGAAATATGTTAATCATAACCACAGTGGAATATCATCTCATCCCAGTTAAAATAAGTTTTATCTAAAATCAGACAATAACAAATCCTTGCAAAGGTGGGAGACAAGGGAATCCTTGTACACTGTTGGTAGGAATGTAAACTAGTACAAACACCATGGAGAACAGTTTGGAGGTTTCTCAAAAAAGGAAAAATAGAGCTCTGTAACATTCAGCAATTCCACTTCTATGGATATACCCCAAAGAAACGAAATTGGTCTATCAAAGAGATACCTGCACTCCCATGTATATGGCAGCACTATTCACCATAGCCAAGATCTGGAAGCAACAAAAGTGTCCATCAACAGATAAATGGATAAAGAAACTGTGCTACCTATACACAATGGAGTACTATTCAGCCATAAAAGGAATGAGATCCTGTCATTTACAACAATGTGGATGGAACTGGTGGTCATTACATTAGGTGAAATAAGGCAGGCACAGAAAGAAAACCTTCACATGTTCTCACTTACTTGTGGAAGCTAAAAATTAAAATTACTTAAGTCATGGAAGTAGAGAGTAGAAGAATGATTACCAGAGGCTGAGATGGTTGGTGAGGGGTGACAGGAGGTGAGGATGGTTAATGGATAAAAAAAAAATAGTTGGAAAGAATGAATAAGGCCTAGTATTTACTAGCACAACAGGGTGGCTATAGTCAAAACCAATTTGATTGTACATTTAAAAATATCTAAAAGACTATAATTGGATTGTTTGTAACAAAAAGGATAAGTGCTTTAGCTGATGGATACCCCATTTACCCTGTTGTGATTATTATGCATTGCATGCCTTTATCAAAATGTCTCATGTAACTCTTAAGTATATACGCCTATAATATAGTCCTAAAATTTGAAAATAAAAAATAAAAAGCAAATAAAATATCTCCAAAAATGATAATATTTTAAAGATAAATAAATAAGAAATATTTTAATATAAAAGTATAATTTTAAAAAGTCTTCAGAAAGATGAAAGCAATCATAAGAAACTCATACATAAAGGAAATTTCATCCTTTTGTTTGATGTTAAAACCTCTAGTAAATTATCAGTTTATTGTTTCAATAAAATATAAAAATGCATATTAACTCTTTAACATACATTGGGTTTTGTTTTGTTTTTTGACAGTTTGAAGCCAACAGGTGTTAAGAGATCTGTGAAATTATTTTACTCAATAAAATAATATCTTGTTAGATGTTGAGTAAAAGTTACAATGTTACTTGCGTTTTAGCACACTTTTTCAATGTGTGTTACACTAGAGATGCCTTCTGTAAACAGCTTGAGGGAGCTTGGAAGTAGATTTATTTAGCAATAGGCACAAGACTAGATAGCACTAGGTAAAGAACCCTGGGTATTTAGGTTACAGAGGTCGGGTGTTAGGAAAGCAGTAATAAAAGGGGCTAACTGTGTACCTGAACACTTCTATCATACTATGGATTATCTGAACCCTAATGCATGCAACATTATCAATTACAAAATGACTGTGACAAGTATAAAGTTGTTTATTAATGAAATTCATGCTACCCACTTTCAGGGAGTAAACAATGAATAAATCAGGATCATCTTATCCAATGGAAACATAATTATTCATTTGCTCAGGTTAAATACCATGGAGGCATTTCTGACTCTTCTTTCAAAATTACTCATCTGGCTGGGCATGGTGGCTCACGCCAATAATCCCAGCACTTTGGGAAGTGGATCACTTGAGTCCAGGATTTTGAGACCAGCCTGGGTAACACAGAGAAACCCCAAATCTACAAAAAATACAAAATTTTGTTGGGCATAGTGGTGCGTGCCTATAGTCCCAGCTACATAGGAGGCTGAGGTGGGACGATCACTTGAATCCAGGAGATTGAGGCTGCAGTGAGCTGAGATTGTGCTGCTGCACTCCAGTCTGGATGACAGAGTGAAACTGTGTCTTAAAAAAAAAATACTAATCTAAAACTGTTGTTTTCAAAATACAGTTGATAATCCGATCACTTCACACAATCTCCTCCTTTGCTACCACACAAGCATATGCCATCAAATCTCTTGCTTAGATTATTATTATATCTTTTAACCACCTGCTCCTATCACCACCCTTTCCCTTCCTTCCACTGTCTGTTTGCAACACACCAGCCAGATAATCCTTTTAAAACATAAGTCACACCTTAACACTTCTGTGCTCCAAAGCCTCTAATGCTTCCCATTATACTCTGAGTAAAGCATTGACAAGTTCCTTATAACTCCTACAAGCCTTCCATTAGTTATCTATTGCTGCATAAATTTAGTAGGTTTAAAAGTATTTATTATCTCAAAATTCCTATGCACCATGTGTTTAATCCATTTAGACACAAGTTATCTGGGTTCTTCACTTCAGGATTTTGTCAGGCTGAAACCCTAGTGCTGACCAGGGTGGTAGTCTTATCAGAGGCTTGACTGGGGAAGAATCTGCTTGCAAGTTCCCACAAGCTCTTGACAGAATGCATCTCTTCTTTGTTGTTGGTTGTGGAAATGAAGTCTCTGTTTTCTTTCTGTCTGTCACAAACATATCACTGTGCTCTGGGAGGTCACTTGTAGTTCCTTGACACATAACTCTCCAAATGCCCTCTAAGAACATGTTTGTTTATCTTTTTAAAGCAAGCAATGAAGATGGTGAATCTTTAGTGTCTGCTAGCAAAATTATACACATGCACACACACACATACATAAACACACACACACACAGGCATAATGAAACTGTAAATATCCGAATGACATCTCTATTTTGCCATGTTCTAATAGTGAAAATCAAATTATAGGTTCTGCTCAAACTCAAAAGGAGGGAATTACACACAGCATGAATATGGAAGTCAACAGAATCTATCTAGCAGCAAGCTTCTATATGATCTTCCTACTCACCGCTTCTCTGAATTTATCTCCTGCCACATTCCCTCTGGCCCAATTTGCCCTGGATAGATTGGCCTCCTTGTTCCTTGATTCACAAAGGGAGTATCTGCTTCTTCACATTCACCCTTCTCACAGGTGGTAACCCTTTTTCTTGGGAAAGTAATCAACAAGATGGGCACCTAAGCAACCTTTAAGTCTGTCTTCAAATGTAAGCTTCTCAGGAGAACATCTTTAATTACCCTTTGAAAAGTTGCAAGCCTCATATTTCTTCATCCCTATCCCTTAAATACTTTTCTCCATAAAATATGTCAACACTTGGCATTTTATTTTTAATTTTGTTGTTTATCTCTCCCACATCATCATGAGTGCATAAAAGTTTTATCATTGAATTCTTAACATGAAGAACAGTATCTGTTGTGCATTTATAGAAGAAGATCCCAATAAATGAGTATGAAATGAATTATTGGGTTGTTCTTCTAAATAGGAAATGAATTGTATCAAAATCAGGTCCTTTCTGAGAGAGAATAATATTTTGAGGAATAGTCCATAATATTAAAAACATTACTTTTGGTTTTTTGATATTTCTCTTTGTTGTAAGAAAATTTCTTCTTTAATTTCATTGATGCATTTTACATTTATCATTCACAAGTGGAGTTATTCATGTACATATAATCTGGTGGTAAGAATCTTACTTAAAGAAATATAAGAAAGCTATAGATTGTAGATCTACTCACAAACTTTGCAGAGGGATTTCCATGTGATAGATATTAATTAAATCTTCACTTAAATAAATAAGGACTATGCTATCCCATTAATCACAGCTCTACCAACCTTGATCTTAAATCTGCTGGAAATCATGCAAAATGATTACATGGAGTGAGGGATATACCTAGCTTTATTGCATAGAATACAAAACACTACTGGTTAATGTGGAGACTCGTTTCAAAAGTGTTGTTATCTATATTTTTGTACATTAACTTGAATACAGTCTAAATGCAGTTTGTCAATCTTGGTCAATGTAAATGTCCATCAGCAGATAAATAGATAAGGAAAATATAATATATATACACAGTGGAATACTATTCAGTCTTAAAAAAGAAGAAAATTCTGTCATTTGGGGTAATATAGATAAATCTAGAGAACATTATGCTAAGTAAAATTAGCTAAGCACAGAACAGCGAATACTGCATGATCTCCCCTGTGTATAGAATCTTAAAAAAGTTGAATCCACAGAAGAAGAGAGTGAAATGATGTTTACCAAAAATGAAGGTGGAAGTAATGAGAGAATGGAGAGTTACTGGTCAAAGGGTACAATGTTTCAGCCATACAGGAAGAATTAGTTTTGGGACTAAATGCACAGCAGAGTGTCTATAGTCAATAATAATGTATTGTATATTTCACGATAACTAGTAAATAAATTTCAAATCTATCAGCACAAAAAATGTTAATAAGTGAGGTGCTGGTTATATTAGCTAGCTTGATTTAATCAATTCACATTGCACACATATATCAAATCACATTGAATTCTGTAATGTAATACAATTATGATTTTTCAACTAAAAATAATATAAATTAAGTATTCTGGAATAGCCTTGCATTTGTAGTTATGTTTGCTTCATTTTCATGAAAATTCTATAGTTCTTGAGAAAACAACATCACATACTTGTATTCAACTATGCACATCCAAATAAAATAATGCTTCAAATTCCAAAGGGATATTATGCTAATGAGGCCAACAGAATTCAAAGTGTGCCTTGGAAATAAGAAAGAATCCTGAAAGAAGTAACTGTGATCAAGGTTATGAATACAGATAAGATTAAATCAAAGTGTAAATGTGTGGTGGGTCAAGATATTAGAATATGCTGCCGAAATATAATTCCTGGAGAAAATGAAGACTGTATCCATATTAAAATAATCAACACAAAGGGATATAATATTACTTGAAAAGATACATGATTATGAATTTGATTTAATTGTAGGTTATATTGGAGCTGATTTGCCTTATGATGAAAGGGGATGTGGGCTAGATTTCTCTTAAGTTAATCAAGAAAGGAAGAAATGCAATTAACATTACAATAATTACACCACAATCTTCTGATAATAGGGTTACTATAAGTAATCAACAAGACTCCTGGTGTTCTGTGTAATTTAATGTACAGCACTTCTAAAAAACTGGCTCTTATGAAATACCAATGAACCATTTAAATCCATTTGTGTGGAAAAAATAATATGATCCAAACTCAGTCTGTAAGTCTTCACCATGGGAAAAGACACTATCATGTGCTGGGGAGGGATTTTAAACTGCCTTCAGATTTTGAAGGGAGATTTGGCACCACCTATCCAAATCTTCTATGCATATACCCTTTACGCAGAAATTTCACAGTATTCATATATTCCACAAAGTCAATAAGGAGTGGAAAAAGTGACAAGTTGTTTGCTGTTTATTACAGCATTGATTGTGACAGTGGGGAACACAAGCTTAAATAAAGCTAAATGACTGTCTTTTGTAGAAAGTTTAAATGAAATATGATACATGTAAACTATGAAATGTTATGCAGTTATATTTTTAAGTAAGATAAAACTAAATGTGCTGACGTGGATATATTTTTATGTGGTAAAAACAAAGCATGATTTAAAATAATTCTATATAAGATAATCACATATGTATACATTTTACAAAGTATGCACATATATACTTTAAATTGTATATATATGTATACACACGTAAAATATATATGCATATCGCATACAAAGAGCCAGAAGAGATACTATGTGGTCTGTGAATGTTGACTTCTTGACTCAAATACTCTTTGTGACATTGGGAAACTTTCTTAATCTTTCCGTGTCTTCAATCCTCATTTGTAATATTAAATGTAAAATTTAATGTGTAGTAAAATTAAAATAATACCTTTTGAAGATTAAATAAGGTAGTGCATGTGTACATTTAGAATACTGCCTATATCACTAAAAACAGTTAATAAGAATCAGCTATCATTAATATCACCATCATAATTTTTATTATGATTATCATTTTGACACGTGTATATGTTAGAAGAACCTTTCTCTGGAAGAATAGTTGCACGAAAACATGTTTTTCTATGGGACTCTACTAAAAGGAAATGTAATATTTTTCATCTTCATTTTAATGTTTTTACATGTACTTTGGAAAACTGTATGTGTGTGCGCGTGCGCATATGTGTGTGTTTACTGGGTTAAGAAATAAAATATTAAATGGTAAACATTTGAAAACAGAATACAAACAAAGAAATTAAATTACTCTTGGAATGCACTTTGTATTGTATATTAGTCTTTTAGGGCTGCTATAAAAAATACCACACACTAAAACACTTGCACAGCAGAAATTTATGTTGTCACATTTCTGAAGGCTGAAGCAGATCAAGGTGTCAACAAGATTGGTTCCTTCTGAGGACTCTGTGAAAAGGACATGTTTCAGGATCCTCTCGAGTTGCAGATGTTCGTCTTCATCCTTTGTCTTTGTCTTCACATTGTCTCTCTCTCTCTCTCTTTTTTTTTTTTTTTTTTTTGAGACGGAGTGTCGCTCTGTCGCCCAGTCTGGAGTACAGTGGTGCGATCTCTGTTCACTGCAAGCTCTGCCTCCCGAGTTCACGCTATTATTCTCCTGCCTCAGCCTCCCAAGTAGCTGGGATTACAGGTGCCTGCCACCACGCCTGGCTAATTTCTGTAATTTTAGTAGAGACGGGGTTTCACCGTGTTGGCCAGGATGGTCTCAATCTTCTGACCTCGTGATCTGCCCACCTCAGCCTCACAAAGTGCTGGGATTACAGGCGTGAGCCACCGTGCCTGGCCCACGTTGTCATCTCTCTACACATGTTTGTGACCAAATTTTCTCTTTTTGTAAGGACATCAGCTATATTGGAATAGCACCCACCTTAATGAACTCATTTTAATTTGGTTACTTATGTAAAGGCTTTATCTCCAAATGCCGACACATTCTGAGGTACTTGTGGTTAGCACTTCAACATACAAACTTTAGGGTACTGGAGGCACAATTCAGCCATAGCAGTATGCTAAATACTAAACTCTTTATTTGTCACATTTGTGTTTGTTATAATTTAATAACTTTAGAAATAGTGATCACGAAATGAAAGCAGAAGGGAATTTTAATTTTATTCTTTGGAATGTCAGAGATAAACTCGATTTCTTTTATACAGTGGTGTGTCAGTAGGTTTTTTGGTTTTGTAATAGTTGGGACAAAGCATCACCCCCCAAAATCCAATTGTTTTTGTCCTTAAGAGCAGCACCAGGCTTTCTTGGGAATCTAACATTTGTAAGCTATATAAGAAATCAGTCACTTCACTTTGTCTCAAGAATGGTGAATAGAACTTTTGTGTTTCTAGGACTTTAATCCCATGTATCTCTGAGGATGGCATACTGTGTGCATATGCATGTACACTCATGTACATGTGTTTAAAATAAAAACGCCCTTCATTTGTAGGATGGCCGTATATTCTGTTTTGCAGAGGACCATCCACATTTATAACTGTTGACCTGGAAATAATTAATAGGATCCCTTTTCATTTTCAAATATATGTTGATTCAGATATTAACTTATAAATCATCCAAATTTATTGACAAACTATTTTTGTAGAAATTGAGCTGAATACTTCTTTACATGAAAATGGCTGAAAAAGAAGTTTTCAAAAATCTAATGATCTCTGCCTTAGACATTCTATTAAATCCTGTGAGTTTAATAGTTCTATGAGGTATTAAGTGGATTTGACACTGGCTCTACCATATAAACCTGAATAAGCTTGAACAAGTGGTTTAAATTCTTGATGTTTCATTCTCCTCATTACTAAAATTGCATAATTATTATATCTAATTTGTTTGTTTACTATTTTTGTTTCTTTCAGGTAAATATTAAATGCAATGAAATACTTGTATCTTACGTTAGTTTTTGTGAGTATATACAACATGTATTCATTACCTAAATCAATAAGTAGAACATTCCCATTATCCCTGAGTGGTCTGTTTTGCAATCTTAGAATAAATTTTCTTTTATCATAGGAAGCTAGGGCTTTGATTTCCATCTATGTAGATTAGGTTTGCCTGTTCTTACCTAAATATAAACTTTATACAAATAATCTTGCAGGTCTCTATTAGTGTGTGGTTTCTTTCTCTTTGCATAATGCTATTCAGGTAGTTCATATGGTTCATGGATGACCCAACACCTCATTCCATTTTGTTGATGAGTAGTTTCTCGTTATATGAATATAGGATAATATAACTTACTATTATCATGTTCATAAATCTGTGGGTTGTTTCCATTTTAGGCTGTTATAAATAAAACTACTGTAAATATTCTTATGTAAATCCATTTTTGATATTTTCATCTCTGTTGGATAAAGTGAAATTGCTGGATCATAGGTTAGGTGTATGCTTAACTTAAATAATTACCAAAGAGATTTGTTAAGTGATGGCATCATCTTTCATTTTCAACAAAATGTTATGAGAGTTTTAAACTTTCCACATCCTCATCAACGTTTAGTATAGTTGGCCTTTTCGGTGTTAGCCAGCGTGCGTATAGCAGCATGTTATTGTAGTAGTTTTAATTTGAATTTCCAAAATGACTAATGGTGAAGAGTAAATCTAATAACTAATTAAGCATAGTGCATCTTTTTTAGTGACATGTCTATGAAGAGCAAATCTAATAACTAAGCATAGTGCATCTTTTTTAGTGACATGTCTGTTAAAGTGATTTGGCAATTTATACGGATTCTTTCTTTAATAATTTTTGTGGACGAGTTATTCTTATATTCTAAATAAAATCCTGAGTTAGAAACAATATCACAAATGGCTAGGTGTTGTGACTTACACCTGTAAATCCTAGAACTTTGGAAGGCTGAGACAGGAGGATCATTTGAGGTCAGGAGTTCGAGATCAGCCTGACCAACATGGTGAAACCCCATCTCTACTAAAAATGCAAAAAATTAGCCAGGTGCGGTGGCACATGCCTGTAATCTCAACTACTCGGGAGGCTGAGGCAGGGGTATTGCTTGAACCCAGGAGGCAGTGGTTGCAGTGAGCTGATAACATGCTACTGTACTCCAGCCTGGGTGACAGAGTGAGACTCCATCTCAAAACAAAACAAAAACCAAACAAAAAAACGTAAATAACAAATCTTTTATCTCAATCTGTGGATTTTATTTTCTAAATTTCTAAATGATACATTTTGATGAACATTTTTATCATTTTGAGGAAATATATCAATTTTTCAATTTTTTATCTTCGGGGTTTTATGTGAGTTGTCTAAGATAAATTTGCCTACTTCAAAGATGTGAAAACATTGTCTTTACATTAAAGGCTGCATATCTTTAAAAGTTTTTGTAATTGGTATGCATTGGGGACTGAAATACATATTTCTCTGTACTAATATTCAGTGTATTTTGCTGAAAAGCCTTTTCTTGACCTATTCAGTGGCCTTGCATTAGTGTTGTTACATTTCTTATCTCTTTTCTGTTCCACTAATTGTATTATTTCTGCTAATGTGTGAACTACATTCTCTTTATTACTAACACTCTTGTTTAGTCATGAAATCATGTAGAGTTGTCTTCCATTCTTGTTCTCTTTCAAAATTGTTTTTATTTTGAGCTATTTGCAAATATACTTAAGTTTTACAAACAGATGTCAATTTTTATCGAAATAACAATTCAGATTGTGATTGGGATAGCATTATGTTTGTGTATTAGTTTGCAGAAAATTAGCTCTTAATCTATGCATATCTCTCCACTAATCTATGACATAATTCTGCATTTATTTAAGTCTTTGACATATAGGTCTTGAATAACTTGGTGCATGTACTCCTTGGTATTATATTTTATTTTATTGTTTAAAATGAATTTTGTTTTTCATTTTCTAGTTATTTGATCTAAATATGGACAAATACATTAAATTTTTGTATAAAGACTGTATTCTGTGACCTTGCTAAATTTGCTGTTTAGTTTTAGTAGTCATTTTTAGAGTAATTAGAATTTTCTGAATAAACAACCATGTTGTTTTTGAGTGAAGAGTTTTATTTTCATTTTCCAGATCTCTCTATAATTTGATGTTTATTTCTTTTTATTCCACTGAATTCAGTGTACCGCCTTGAATAAAGTTGTGAGAAAAGATATACTTGTCTTATTTCTGGTCAGATGATGTTATATTTAGTATTTCACACAAAGTGTAATCTTAACTGAAGGTTTTTAATAGACATACTTAATTACATTGAAGAAAGTTCCTTTGCTCAAAGTTTGCCCAAAGTTTTTTTATTATCAAGAGGTGTGTTTAGTTTTGACAAGTGGGTTTTCAACATCTTTTGAAATGTGTTTGTGAATGACTGTGTGTGTGTGTGTGTTTTTATTGGTTTCAGTTCTCTAGAGTTCAGACATATATAGATATGTGTGTTTGTGTGTGTGTTTGTTTGCATGTATATATACAGGAAGTAATTGGCTTGCGTGGTTATGGAGGCTGAGAAGTCCTATGACCTGCAATCAGCAAGCTGAAGACCTAGGAGAGCAAATGCATACTTCCAGTCTTAATCCAAAGGCCTGAGAAGCAAGAAAACTGACGACATAGGTTTCAAGCATAGCCCGATGATCTAACAACTAGGAGAGCCTATAGTGTAAACTCCAGTCTGAATCCAAGTGCAAAGATAAGAGAAGATTGATGTCTCAGCTGGATGACTGTCAGACAGAGAGAGTAAATATACCTTTACTCCACTTTTATTTATATATTTTTCTCTATTCAGGCCTCCAACAGATTGGATGTGGCCCAGCCACCTTAAAGAAGGCAATCTGCTTTACTCAGACTACCAATAAAAGTGTTAATTTCATCCAGAAAAAGGATCGCAAAGCTACTGAGAATAATGTTTAACCAAATATCTAGGGTCCACATGGCCCATTTAAGCTGACACATAAAATTAACCTTTACAAGTTTACCTCTTGTCAATTTCGTACCCACACCCTTAAATGATATATAATCTCCAATGAAGTAATAACAAGTTCATTATTCCATGAAAAATGCTACAAGTATTCTGCATACAACCAAAAGCATGCTAATTGCTTCCTCAGAAGTGGAGGTAAAGTCCTTGAGTGGTGTTTCCCCTTCTTTGTATCCTCTAACTTAAATACTGTGATGTAAAATTAATAATACTTAAATACTATTAAAATGTCAATATATCTATATTACATAATAAGGGGATAAGAAACAGAAGAAAAAAATATATTTGCTTAATTATTCTCTCTACCTAGATATAGATATACACATACAAACATATTTATAACAAATAAGGAGGGATACTCATGACAATGCAACTTGTTGGCCCATATTTAGACTTTTAATTTCTGTTAAGACCAAGAAAGAAGCCATGAGCTGTTTCTCAGGAAAAGTGTTTTATGGAGATGATGGCAATGTTTTGCTTCAAAATTCTAAGGGCCTGTACTGTGACTCACCAGCAGGGGCCTGCCAAAAGCTCCAAACAGCATCTGCCACCGACAATTCAAGCATCATTGAACATACTGGATCACATGTCTAGCAGCAGAGCAGTTTGCAAAACAGCCCAGAACTGCTTTTTGTTTGCTCATTTGTTTGAATTTGTTTTTATTTTTTCCTCATAGATGATACCTTTATTAACAACTTAAAATTGTATATATTTATGGTGTACAACATGATGTTTTTACATATGTATACACTGTGGAATGATTAAATCAACCTCATTAACATATCCATTATTTCATATACTTATTTTTTGTGTTGAAAGCATTTAAAAGTCATAGACTTAGCAATTTTCAAGTATACGATGTATTGTTATTAACTAGTCAACTTGTTGTAGCATAAATCTTTTGAACTCATTCCTTCTGTCTAATCAAAATTTTGTATGCTTTGACCAATATCTCCCCAACGTTGCCCCCAGTCCTAGTTCCTGATAATCATCATTCTACTATACCTCTATGCATTCTACTATTTTAGATTCCTCATATAAGTGAGATAATGTGTTATTTGTCTTTTTGTCTTATTTTACCTACATAAACCTACATAATGTTATCCGGATTCATCCATGTTGCTTCAAATGACAGGCTTTGATTTTGTAATGGATGAATAGTATGTATTTGTGCATTTCTCTCTCACACACATTTTCTTTATCAGTTCATTCACTGAGGGAGATTTAGATTTATTCCACATCTAGGTGATTTGTTAATAGTTCTGCAATGAGCACGGGGGTACTGATGTTCCTTTAACATACTGATTTTATTTTTTGTTTATATTTTCTGAAGGGGAATTGCTAAATAATATGGTAGTTCCATTTTGAATGTTTTGAGGAACCTCTATACTGTTTTTTCTGCTTTGATTTGCTTTTCTCTGAGGATTATTGATGTTGAGCATATTTTTCCATGCCTATTGGCAATTCATACGTCTTTGAGAAATGTTTTTAAGGTCCTCTGCCCTTAATTGTATTATTTATTTAGGACCTTAATTGTATTATTTATTTTCTTGCTATTGTGTTTAAAAATCTGTTGCAGAGCCTTCCTTATACTAGGTTCCACACAACACTAGCAGGTTTTCAGGTCCTTCAGTAAATGGATTAGGGTAACACATTTAAATAAGAAATATGTTCCCTCCAAATTCAAAGAGGCCTATTAGGTATTGTGCTTGTCCTTTGTTATTTTTGTTTTCTGATTTTGTTTATTTGTAGGAGAAGCCAGATGCAACAACTTATTCTTAATCTTGGAAGGAATATCTTGGCTTTTACCACACCACTGGACACTTAGAAATTTTACTGAAATGGAAGACCTTGAATTTTTGTTGGATTTATTTTCCACCATCTGATATGTAATTGGTAAGCCAAATACATGTCCAGTATAATTGCTTACTTACGTCTAGTATAGTTGCTACTTTCTGCTCCCTAGGTCTAAATCTTTAAGTTCTGCTTCTTTTGGTTACAAATTACATTTTTAATTAAATTATCTTTTTTTTTTTTTTTTTTTTTTTTTTTTTTAGCATTGTGCTATAAGCAGCCAAGGGAAACCATAGAGCACCCTGAATGATTTGCTTAGATATTTCTTCTTCCATATAACCTAGTTCATCACCCTTAAATTCTGTCTTCTACAAAGTACCAGGACACAGAAACAATTCACACAAATTCCTTGCCACTTCGTAACAAGAATAACCTTTCCTCAAGTTTCCGGTAAGATATTTCTTCTTTCAATCTCATTAAAATAGACTTTATTGTCCATATTTCTACCAGTATTCTGATCACAACCACTTAGATAATCTCTGAAAATATGTAGGCCTTTTATACAAATCTCCTCTTCTGAGCCCTCACCAGAATTGCCCTTAATGCTCTGTTCATAGCCATTATTTTTTTTTTTTCTAGCATGTACCTCTAAACTCTTCTACACTTTACTTATTATCCAGTTCCAAAGTTACTTCCACATTTTTAAGTACCTTTTATAGCAACACCTCACTTTTGGTAGCAATTTCTGCCTCAGTTTGTTTTGCTTGTGTTGCTGTAACAAAGTACCTCGGACAGGGTAAGTTTTGAAGAACATAAATATATTTTCTCACACTACAGGAGGCTGGAACTTCCAAGACCAGGGCGCTGGCAGGCTCAGTGTCTGGTGAGAGCCCCAGTCTCTGCTTTCAAGATGACACTTTGAATGCTGTGTATTCACAAGGCAAAAGGGATAAAAGGACAAAAGAGACTGAATTTACTTTCTCAATCACTTTGGTAGGACACTAATCCCATCCTCAAGAAGGGAGTTCTCATGTCCTTATTGCCCCCTAAAGCTCCATCTCTTAATACTGTTACACCAGGGATTAAATTTCAACATGAATGTTGGAAGCATCACGTACATTCAGACCAAAGATAGCCTTGAGGTAGAACAGTGGAGGTGTATCACTAACTTGCCATCTGAAATAATACTACTTCTGGTGAGTCTTGTTGGCTGGAATAGAGAAAAAAACATTTGCCTAGGAGATGTGTTCATTTGCTCAAGCAATGAAATTTTATCTCACAGTACAGCTGCTATTGGAGTCATCATCTGGTTAAGCTGACAATAATCCATTGTCCTTCTCCAAGGCACATCTCTCTTCTTCACAGGCCAAATAGGTGAGTGAATGGAGATGGGATGGGAATCACCACCCCAGCAGCCTTCATGTCTTTATGGTGGTACTAATTTTAAATGTCTCCAGGAATGTACTATTGCTTTCAGTTTTCTATTTTTCTAGTTAGAGGTAGTGCTATTTACCTCCACTTGGCCTTTTCCATCATAGTAGCCCTCACCTCACAGGTCAAGAAACTAATGTGCAGATTCTGCCAGCTGCTGAGTAAATTTGTTCTGAATATGCATTCCAGAACTATGGAAATAATCACAGGTTGGATTTGGAGTCCCCTGGTCCCACTGTGAAATGGAACTGAGCTGAGATTTTTTTGATCACCTGAACCTTCATAAGACTTTACTCTGACTGGTGGACCACATGATGTTTTGGGTCCGCTGGAATTATTGTCAATTCAGAGCCAGTGTCTAGTAGTATCCAAAAGTTCTGTTTATTATTTCCCAATGCACAGTTACCCTGGTAAAAGTGAGTACGCCCCTTTGAGAAATGTAGACAGCAAGATTGACAGTATGTTTTTGTTAGTGTATCATGGTCCTTCCATAAGGGGACCTGGCCTCACCTTCACTCAAGAGGGTCTTGGTGTGTAAACTGGCTCAATTACAGTACTTGATGAAGTGGCAGTGACTCTCTGTCTTTTTATAACTCAGGTTAGGCTTTTATTTACTTGATCTGGAACTTTTCTGTTTTTATAACTCCGTAAAAATTTGGTAGGTTTCTTATCTATTCCACTTCTAGGAATACCGTGGTCAACTACACAGTGGCATGGGACTTAATGAGTCAGACAATTTGACTGCTCTCTCTTTTGGTGGTACCTATGCCCACCTTGGCTTTGTTAGTCAAGTGCTGCCACTTGGTCCTTGCCACCCGGGAATTATTTGCTCTCTTTGCATTTAAGTTTCCCCATTCAATCACTGGAATTCTAAGGGAAGAGTAATCATAACGCTCTTCAAGGATGCTGTGGCTTCCCTCATAAATTTATTTCTTAGAGTAATGGTAAAAGATATGTCTTCTCAATCCATGCAGTGTGGGTTAGTAGGGCTTAAGTGACAAATCCACTATAATATCCCAATTTCCCTAAGCTTTGAATCCTTCCTTTACATAAATTCAAAGAAGGTCTGACATATCTAATTCACTTACTGTGGGCCAGGTTTGATCAATGTTTTAGACAATCAACCAAACAAACTCAGTCCTTCATAATTCTCCAATGTGCAAGATTAAATGCAGAATACCTGTTTATGGATTTCATATCAATAAATTTAGTCTAATCCAACTTTATGTTTCTTCTACCATTATCTCAAACTCTCAAAATTAATTCCCATGCAGATTCCCTAGATTTCCTTCTGTATAAATTAGAAAACTCAAGCTATTATTTTTCATTGCATTGTACTTCCTCAAAGATCACACTTTCTACCTTACCTTAAGTGGCCTGCTGGGACTAGAGTCTACTTATAGGTCTAGAAAGAAAAGAGTGATAGTGGAGATGGATGATGAGGACAATCATCATTGTCTTACTTGAAAACCGCCTCAAGGGAGTGTCTTACTTTAGGCAATGCAGGGTTAATCCCCTTAGGGTTAGAGAGGCCACAACCCATGGGAGGGTGAGAAGGCTGCTTTCATTGGGAATGGGGAGGCTTCTTTCATCTCCTGACAAAGGAGACTCAAATTAGACATGAAATGTAGTGGCTCAGTGTCTCCAGCTTCATCATGGTGTTCTCACATGTCTCTATTCATTACCTTTACATTAACAGGTAGTCACCTTTTAAGGCTGAAAGTTTTAACTTGTGTTGCATTTAGCCAGTCACAGGATCACATTCTGTATGTAATTTTTCAGCAAGTTTAGCCCTGTGGTGATAGCAGGTTAAGATCTCTTTCAGGGCATACTTAGAAGCTTGCAGATCACTTATGTGATAATTTAGCTGGGAATTTGAAGCCTTGAGCTTATATTCTCTTTTACTACTCTTTGTCTAGCAATATTAGAGGTAACCTGCCAACTTCATTATATGTGTTACTTTTCAAAAAATATTGAAAAGTATACATATAGTGTATTAGGGTTATCTAGAGGGACAGAACTAATAGGACAGAACTAATATATATATACACACATATATATATTTGGGAGTTTTATATATATACACACACGGGATATATATATATGTGTATATATACACATATGTGTGTATACACATATAGACATATATACACACATATATACACACATATACACATATATATATCCCATATATGTGTGCATGTGTGTGCATATATATATATATAAAACTCCCAAATATATATTTGTATATACATGAGATTTTATTGAGTAGTATTAATTCACACAGTCACAAGGTCCCAAAATAGGCTGTCTGCAAGCTGAGGAGCTAAGGAAGCCAGTCTGAGGACTCAAATGGATTCACAGCCAAATTCTACCAGCAGTACGAGGAGGAGCTGGTACCAATTCTCCTGAAAGTAGACAAAGCTGGCTAGCATCACCCTGATACCAAAACCCAGCAGAGACACAACACAAAAAGAAAAATAACTACAGGCCAATGCTTCTAATGAACACAAATGCAAGAAAATTATTGACCAAAACCTTAATTCACCTCAATCAAGTAGGCTTTGTTCCTGGGATGCAAGGTTGGTTCAACACATGCAAAGCAATAAATGTGACTTATTACATAAAGATTATTAAAGACAAAAATTTTATGATCATCTTAATATATGCAGAAAAACTTTTCAATAAGAATCATCATCCCTTCATGATAAAAATGCTCAGGAAACTAGACATTGAAGGAGCATACCTCAAATTAATAAAAGCCATCTATGACAAATCCAAACTCAACACTATACTGAAAGGGGTGAAACTGGAATCATTACCATTGAGAACTGGAACAAGACAAGGATGCTGCTCTCACCACTTCTATGCGACATATTACTGGAAGTGCTAGCCAGAGCAATAAGGCAAGAAAAGAAATAAAAGGCATCCAAATGGGAAAAGAAGTCAAACTATCTCTCTTTGCAGACAATATTATTATATACTTCAAAAACCTTGCAGACTCCACTAAAAGGTTCCTGGGTAACAACTTCAGTAAAGTTTCAGGATACAAAATCAATATCAGTAAAAATCAGTAGCATTTCTATATGCCAATAACATTCAAGCTGAGAGCCAAATAAATAATGCAGTCCCATGTACGGTAGACACACAAAAAATATACCTAGGAATACAACTAATCAAAGAGGCAAAAGATATCTACAAGGAACACTACAAAACACTGATGAAATAAAACAGAGATGACACAGAAAGATAGAAAAATATTCCATGCCTATGGATTGGAAGAATCAATATCTTTAAAATGGCCATACTGCCCAAAGCCAAAATCACCATATTGCCCAAAGTACAGAGTCATTGCTATTTCTTTCAAAGTGTCAGCATCATTTTTTTACAGAACTAGTTAAAAAAAAAAAAAAAAAACTGTAAAATTCATTTGGAATAAAAAAAGTGCTGAAATAGCCAAACTAAACCTAAGCAATAAGAACAAAGCCAGAGACATCACATTACCCAGCTTCAAACTATACTATAAGGCTACAGTAATAAAAACAGCATGGCAGTGGTCCAAAAATAGACACATAGACTGGTGGAATACAGTAGAGAACCCAGAAGTAAGGCTGCACACCTACGGCCACCTGATCTTCAACAATGTTGACAAAAATAGCATAGAAAGAACTCCCTGTTCAATAAATGCTCTGATAGCTGTCTAGTCATATGTAGAAGAATACAACTGGAAACCTGCATTTCACTATATACAAAAATTAACTCAAGATGGATTAAAGATTGAAATGTAAGACCTTGAGTTGTAAAAATCCTAGAAGAAAACCTAGGAAACACCATTGTGGTTATCAACCTTGGGAAATAATTTATGAAAAAGTTCTCAAAGTAATTGTAACAAAAACAAAAATTGACAAGTGGGACCTAATTAAAGAGTATCTGCACAACAAAATTAACTATCAACAGAGTATACAGACAACATACAGAATGGGGTAAAATGTTTACAAACTACAAATCCAAAAAAGGTCTAATATTGAGAATCTATTAGGAATTTAACTGCTGAACAAGAAGAAATAAGGAGCCCCATTCAAAATAGGGAAGAGGACGTTTACGTTTCTCAGAGAAGACATACAAGCAGCCAAAAAGAAGAAAAACAAAATCCCTCACATCACTAATCAGAGAAACACAAATCAAAACCACATTGAAATACTGTCTCATACTAGTCAGAATGGCAATCACTAAAAAATACAAAAAACTAGCCGGGCACGGTGGCGGGTGCCTGTAGTTCTGGCTACTTGGGAGGCTGAGGCAGGAGCATGGCGTAAACCCGGGAGGCGGAGCTTGCAGTGAGCTGAGATCTGGCCACTGCACTCCAGCCTGGGTGACAGAGTGAGACTCTGTCTCAAAAAAAAAAACAAAAAAAAAAAACAATAAATGTTGGTGAGGCTATAGAGAAAAGGAAAGGCTTATAATGTTGTTGGTGGAAAGCAGTTTGGAGATTTATCAAAGAACTTAGAAACATCATTCAACCCAGCAGTCTCATTACTGGGTATACATCCAAAACTCAATAAATTGTTCCACCCGACCAAAAAGATACATGCACTCACATGTTTAGCACAGAACTGTCCACCAATAGCAAAGACATGGAATCAACCTAGGTGCCCATCAATGGTGGACTAGATAAATAAAATGTTGTATATATACACCATGGAATACGACATCACCATAAAAAAAGAATGAAATCATGTCATTTGCAGCAACATGTTGCAGGTGGAGACCATCATCCTATGTGAATTAATGCAGGAACAGAAAAACAAATACCACATATTCTCACCCATAAGTAGAAGCTAAACATTGAGTACTCATGGACTAAAGACGGCAACAATAGAAACTGGAGACTACTAGAGAAAGGAAGGAAAGGGCAAGTGTTGAAAAACTAACTATTGGATACTGTACCTGGTGATGGGATCATTCATACCTCACCTCAAAGCTCAGTATCACACAGTATACCCAAATAACAAACCTGACACATACCTTCTGAATCTTAAATAAAAGTTGAAAAAAATTCCATTTTATAGACATATTAAATACGTTTATTCATCAGTTCATGAACATTTGAGTTGTTTCTACTTTTTCACTATTGTTAATAATGTTCTTATAAATCTCCATGTACTAATGTTTGTTTTAATGCCTGCTTTCAGTTCTATTGGGCACATTCCTAGAAGATAAATTTTGAAGTTATATGGTAATTCTATGTTTAACTTATTAAGAAACCACCAGGTTCAGGCCTGATGACTCACACCTGTAATCCCAGTATTTTGGAATACCAAGGAGGGCAAATTGCCTGAGCCTAGGGGTCAAGACCAGCCTGGGCAACATGATGAAACATCCTCTCTACTAAAAATATAAAATAAAAATTGACCACGTGTGGTGGCATGTGCCTGTAGTTCCAGCTGCTCCAGAGGCTGAGGTGGGAGGATGACTTGAGCCTAGGAAGTCAAGGCTGCAATGAGCTATTTTAGTGCCACTCCACTCCAGCCTGGATGACAAGAGTGAGACTCTGTGTGATGGTTGCAGCACACCAACATGGCACAAGTATACATATGTAACAAACCTGCACGTTATGCACATGTACCCTAGAACTCAAAGTATAATAATAAAATTTTAAAAAAGAAAAGAAAAGAAAAGAAGCCACCAAACTGTTTTTTAAAGTGGCTGCACCATTATTTTACTTTCCTACCAGGAAAGTTCCAATTTCCACATGTCTTCACCAATATTTGATTATTTCCCAATTTTAAAAAGTTTAGCCATCCTAATGACTGTGAAGTGGCATAGTAGTGTGTTATTAATTTGCATTTTCCTGCTGATTAATGGCATTGAGCATATTTTTATATGCTTTTTGGTCATTTGTATAATTTATCTCCTTTTGATAAATGTCTATTCACATTATTTGCCTATTTTGTAATTGGTTTATCCCTCTCTGTTGTTGATTTGTAAGTTTTTTTTATGTATTCAGGATACCAGACACTAAACAGACATAAAATATGCATACATTGTCTCCCATCTCATTTTCTCTTTCCTGATATTGTCCTCCAACAGTGTTTACAAAAGTTTTTTTTTTTTTAATTAATTTTGATCTTCAATTTGTCTAATTTTCTTTAGTTGCCTTGAATGTTTGGTGTCATATTTAATAATACATTGCCAAACCCAAGGTCATATGAATTTGTTCCTATATTTCCTTCTAAGAGTTTTATAGGTTTATCTCTGAAACTTAGGTATTAAATTCATTTTTAGTTAAGTTTTGTATATGGGGTAAGGTAGAGATCCAAATTTATTCTTTTGCATATGGACAACTTGGATCAAGTTTTCCAAGTAGCATTTATTGAAGGGCTATTATTTCCTCCTATTTAATGTCCTTGGCACCATTGCTAAAAATCAGTTTACCATAAATGTATATGTCTATTTCCTGATTCTCAACTGTGTTCCATTTTTCTGTATGAATATCCTTCTGCAGCAGTATACTGCTTAGATTATTATAGCTTTGTATCAGGTTTTGAAATCTGGAAAAGTGAGTCCTCCAAATTTGTTTTGTTTTTCAAGATTATTTTTGCTATTTGGGGTCCCTGAATATTTAATATGAATATTAGGCATTGCTTTTACGTTCTGCAAAAAAAACAAAAGCAAAAAAAAGGTTATTGTAATCTTGGTAGAGGTTGCATTGAATCTGTAGAGAACTTTGAGAGTTATTGACATATTAACATTAAATCTTCCTGTTCCTGAACATGAAATACCACTCTATTTATTTAAGCTTTCTTTAAGAATTGTCATAAAATTTTTAGTGTATAACTATTACTCTCTTTGGACAAATGTGTTTTTCTGCATTTTATGCTTTACTTTTTAATGCAATTAAATGAATTTTTTTCTTAATTTTCTTTCAGATTGGTCATTGCTTGTGTGTAAAACTAACAACCGATTTTTGAGTGTTTATCTCATATCTTGTGGCTGAATTCATTTATTAGACATTTTTCTATGTCTTTTAGGATTCTCTACATACATGATCATGTCATCTGCAAATAAAGATTTTTTTTATTATCATTTCTAATTTGATGACTTTTATTTTTTTATCTTGCCTAATTGCTATGATTACAATTTCCAGTACAATGTTAAACAGATGTGGCAGAAACAGGAATCTTTGTATTGTTTCTCATCTTACAATGAAAGCTTGTATAATTTTACCATTGAGTGTGTGTTTGTTGTGGGCTTTTAAATAAATTGTATTTATTATTTTCAGTAAGTCATCTCTATTCTCAGCATTTTTAATTATAAAAAAAATGGCATTGGTTTTTTTTCCAAATGTTTTCTGCACCAATTGAGACTATTTTATAGTTGTGGGTTTTAATTCATTCTGTTAGTTCAGTATATTACACCAATACACTTAAATTTGATTAATTTCTTAATAAACCTTTTTTTTCTTTTTTTCTTTTTTATTTTTTTTTTTGTGAGACGAAGTCTCACTCTGTTGCCCATGCTGGAGTGCAGTGGCACAATCTCGGCTCACTGCAAGCTCTGCCTCTCCAGTTCACGCCATTCTCCTGCCTTAGCCTCCTGAGTAGCTGGGACTACAGGTGCCCGCCACCACACCTGGCTAATTTTTTGTATTTTTAGTAGAGACGGGGTTTCACCGTGTTAGCTAGGACAGTCTGGATCCCCTGACCTCATGATCCTCCAGCCTCGGCCTCCCAAAGTGCTAGGATTACACACTTGAGCCACCGTGCCTGGCCATCAATAAACCATTTTTAAAAAACAGTTTTAGGTTCACAGCAAATTTGAGTGGGAAGTACTTAGAGATCCCTTATATACCCCATCTCCAACATAGTCAACTTCCTCCACTGTTAACATACACCACTACATTAGTTACAAATCAATGAACCTACATTGTCATGTCACTATTACCCTTCCATATTTTACATTTGGGTTCACTCTTGGTGCTGTATATTCTATAGGTATGGACAAATATAAAATGTTGTATGTCCACCATTTTAGTACCTACAGAGTAATTTCACTGCTCCAAAACTTTTCTATGCTCTACCTATTAATTTCTCCCTCCCACTGATACCTGGCAGCCACTGATCCGTTTAGTATCCCATAGTCTTGCCTTTTCCAAAATGTCATATAGTTACAATAATACAGTGTGTAGTTTTCTTAGATTGGCTTTTTCACTTAGTAATATGCACTTAAGTTTCCTTCATGTCTTTTCATGACTTGGTAACTAATTTCTTTTACTGCTGAATAATATTTCATGGTCTGGATGTACCAGGTTATTTATCTCTTCACCTACTGAGGGACATGTTGGTTGCTTCCAAGTTTTGGCGTTAATGAAAAAAGTTGCTATGAACTACCAGATGGAGATTTTTGTGTGGAAATAAGTTTTCAAGTCATATGAGTAAATACAAACGATCATGATTGTGGGATCATATAATGAGTGCATGTTTGTAAGAAATGGCCAGTCTCCCTAAGTGGCTATACCAGTTTGTACTCCCACAATCAATGATAATTCCCTTTATTCCACATCCTCACCAGCATTTGATGTTGTCAGAGTTCTAGATTTTGACTATCCTAATACATACAGAGTGGTATTTTGTGATTATCTTAATTTGTATTTCTCTAATGATACCTATTATTGAACATCTTTTCACATGCTTACCTGACACTGACATCTTCCTTGGTGAGGTATCCCTTAGTGCCTTTGTTCGTTTTTTAATTAGGTTGTTCATTTTCTTATTGTTGAGTTTTAAGCGATTTTGTTCTATTTTGGGTAACTGCTTTATCAGGTGTGTCTTTTACAATTACTTTTGCCCAGCCTGTGGCTTTTCTTATTCTCTTGACAGTGCCTTTTGCAGAACAGATGTTTTTAATTTCAATGAAGTATACTTAATCATTTATTTATTTTATCAATCATGTCTTTGCTGCTATATCTAAAAAGTCATTGTAATACAAAATGTCCTCTAGGTTTTCTCTCAAATTATCTTCTAGGAGATTTATAGCTTTGTGTTTTATATTTATGTCTGATTCATTTTGAGTTAACTTTCATGAAGGATGTAAGATCTGTAAAGGTGTGTGTATAGATGTTAATTTACTTTTCATATATATGTATAAATACATATTAAATACAAATACATAAATTTGCACTGGAGTTTGAGTTATTCTAGCGTCATGCACTGAGAAGTTTATCTTTGCTCTATTTTCTTGCTTTTGCTTCATTATAGAAGATCAATTGACTATATGTAGGCCTATTCAAGGATTTTCTATTCTATTCTATTATTTGTCTATCATTTTGGAACTACCACACTGTCTTGAGGACTGTAGATTTATAATAAATCTGTAAATCTGGTGGTGTCAGTCCTCCAACTCTGTTCATTTCCTTCAGTATTGAGCAGGCTATTCTGGGTCTACTGTCTTTTCCTATTATATAATCTATAGAATAAATTTTTAAATATATGCACAATAACTTGCTGGAATTTTGATTGGCATTATATTAAATCTATAGATCAGATTGTGAGGGACTGATGTATTGACAGTAGTTAATATATTCATTTATGAAGATGAAATATCTCTCCATTTATTTGTTTTACATCTTTTTATCAGAGGTTTGCAGTTTTCCTTATATAATGTTTTTACTTATTTTGTCAGATTTATACCTAGGTATTTGTATTAGTCCAATCCTACGTTGCTATAAATAACTACCTGACACTGGGCAATTTACAAAGAAAAGAGCTTTAATTGGCTCACAGTTCTGCTGGCTGTATAGAAAGCAGAACTGGCTGAGGAGGCCTCTGGAAACTTAAATCATGGCAGAAGTTAGAGGAGCAGTTGTATCTTTACTTAGCAGAGCAATAGAGAGAGAGAGTGAAGAGGGGAGTGCTATGAACTTTTAAACAACTAGATTTCATGAGAACTCAGTCACTATCATGAAAACAGCAATGGGGAAGTCCGTTCCTGTGATTCAGTCATCTTTCACCAGGCTTTTCTTCCCACATTGAGAATCACAATTCAACATGGGATTTGGGTGGGAATACAGAGCCAAACCATATCATTCCATTCCTGGCTCCTCCCAAATCTCATGTCCATCTCAAATTTCAAAACAAAATCATGCCTCCTCAACAGTATCCAAGAGTCTTAACTCATTCCAGCATTAACTCAAAAGTCCAAGTCCAAAATGTCATCTGAGACAAAGCAAGTCTCTTCCATTGATAAGTCTGCAAAATAAACAAATTGTTACTTCCAGGGTACAATAGGGGTACAAACATTTGGCAAATGCTCCCATTCCAAGAGGGAGAAATCAGCCAAAACAAAGGGGCTATAGGCCCCATGGCAACTCTGAAACCCAGCAGGGTAGTAATTAAATCTTGAAGCTCCAAAATAATCTCCTTTGACTCCATGTCTCATATCCAGGGCACATTGATGCAAAGGGATGTTTCCCAAGGCCTTGAGCAGCTCTGCCTCTTTGACTCTGCAGGGTACAGTCCCCCCATTGGCTGCTTTTATGGGCTGGCATTGTGTGCCTAGGACTTTTCCAGGTGCACCGTGCAAACTATCAGTTGATCTCCCATTATGGGGTCTGGAGGACAATGACTCTTTTTTCACAGCTCCACGAGGCAGTGCCCCAGTGGAGACTGTGTGAAGTCTCCAACCCCACATTTTCCCTCTGCACTACCCTGGCAGAGGTTCTTCATAAGGGCTCCGTCCCTGCAGCAAAATTCTGCATGGACATCGAGGAATTTTTATACATCCTCTGAAAGCTACGTGGAGGCTCCCAAGCTTCAACTCTTGTCCTCTGAACACCCTCAGGCTTATATTTGGAAGCCACTTAGGCTTCTTGTGGCTTGCATCCTCTGAATCAGTGGCCTGATACATATCTGGGACCCTTTTAGCCAAGGCTGATGTGCCTTGAATGCAGTAACCAGTGTCCTGATGTTATGCAGGGGAGAAGGGCCCTAGGCCCAGTCCACAAAACCATTCTTCCCTCCTAGGCATCTGGGCCTGTGATGAGAGGTTCTGCAGTGAATGTCTCTCTTTGAGGAATTTTCCAAATATTTTGGATATTAACATTCAACTCCTCTTTACTTATATGAATTTCTGTAACCAGCTTCAATTCCTCCCCAGAACATTTTTTTTTCTTTTTTCTTTTGACCACATGGTCAGGCCGCAAATTTTTGAAGCTTTTTACACTCTGCTTCCTTTTAAATATAAGTTCCCATTTCAGATAATCTATTTGCTCACACATATGACGATACCCTGTTAGAAGTAGCCAGGTCAAATATTGAATGCTTTGCTGCTTAGAAATCTCTTTGTCCACATACTCTAAATCATCACTTCCAAGTTCCACTTTCTGACAGATCCCTAGAGCAGGGGCACAATGCTGCAAGTCTCTTTGCTAAAGTATGGTAAGAGTGACATTTACTTCATGTCCCAATAAGTTTCTTATCTCCATCTGAGACCAAATGATTCTGGACTTCATTGTCCCTATCACTATCAGCAATTTGGTCACAACAATTTATCAAGTGTCTAGGAGGTTTCCAACATTCTCTCACCTTCTTGTTTTATTCTGAGCTCTCCAAACTGTGCCAAACTCTTCCCATTACCCAGTTCTAAAAGTGCTTCCACATTTTCGGGTATCTTTATAGCAATACCCAACTCTTGGTACAAATTTTCTGTATTAGTCTATGTTTGCATTGCTATAAAGAACTACCTGATACAGGGCAATTTATAAACAAAAGAGTTTTAATTGGTTTTCAGTTCCACAGGACATACAGGAAACATGGCTAGGGAGGCCTCAGGAAACTTACAATCATGGCAGAGGGTGAAGAGAAAGCAGGCACATCTTCACATGGCAAAGCGGGAGAGAGGGAGGGTGAAGGGGGAAGTTCTACACACTTTCAAACAACCAGGTCTTGTGAGAATTTACTCACTATCATGAGAAAAGCAATGGGGGAGTTCTGCCCCCATGATTCGGTCACCTCCCACCAAGGCCCTCTCCAAATTACATCTCAACATGAGATTCAGGTGGGGACACAGAGCCATACCATGTTCATTTCATTTCAGGGGAGTACTAATTTCAATGGCAACATATCTTTTATTTCAAATTTCATTTTTTCATTGCTGGTATAAAGAAAAGTGATTTTTTTATATTAACCCTGAATTATAAATTGAATGTGTCTTCTCCCAAATTTCTATATTGAAGCCCTATTTTACAACGGCATGATATGTGAAGATGGGGCCTTTAGTAGGGCATTGAAATGAGGTCATGAGGGTGGATATCCCATGATGGCATTACAGCCCTATGAAAAGAAAATGAGGCCCCAGAGCTTTCTCTCTATCTCTGCAATGTGAGGACACAGCAATAAAGTGGTAGTCTACAGCTAGTCCTCTGTTTCATATTTTATAGTAGTAATTTTTATCTTTCCTCATTTTTC
The DNA here is from genome assembly GCF_008728515.1 of Papio anubis. Classification (NCBI taxonomy): domain Eukaryota; kingdom Metazoa; phylum Chordata; class Mammalia; order Primates; family Cercopithecidae; genus Papio; species Papio anubis. The sequence continues at coordinate 35,373,888 of NC_044987.1, read as the reverse complement.
TAAGCCTGGCTAGAACATTATCAATTGTATTGAGCTTTTCAAGAATCAGCTTTTAGATTTGTTAATTTTTTTCTATTGAGTTTCTGTTGTAAAATTCAGTGATTTTTCTGCTCTAATTTTATTTTTTTTACCCTTTTGTTTATCTAACTGGCTCCCTTTTTCTAGTATTTAAGGGTGTAATATTAGATTAAATATTGTAGATCTTTGTTTTTATTAATGTATGGATTCATTGCTATTAATTTCCTTCTAAGCACTGCCTTTGTCACTTCTATAATTTTTGATAATTTGTATTTTAATTTCATGTACTTCAAATATTTTTCAAATTTCTTTTGAGATTTCTTTTTTAATGTGTTATTTACAATTTTGTTTAATATCCAAGTTTAAATCAATAATAAAAGTTTTGTTAAACATTGGGAAAAATTCCATCAATAGAGATGCAGGATAGTAAAAGTAGTTCTCCAACCAAAGACAATGTTTATTTTCAACTGAGTAAAGCAATATGCTAGTTTTGCATGATTGTCCTAATTCTTGTCAAATTACTTTCAAATAAATGTATTTTCTCACTGTGTGTGTGTGTGTTTATGAACACTGAAAATGTTAGATAAATTAGTGAATATTTTCTGTAATATCATGTAAATAACACTACATTAGGATCATATTCAAAAGTCATTTTAACATGTGAAAACCTGATATGTAAGTTCAATTTTATACTCATAAGTCTTTATTTGTATTACATTGCTAATCACCAAGTGTACTAGTCCATTTTCATGATGCTGATAAAGGCAACTGAGACTGGGCAATTTACAAAAGAAAGAGGTTTAATTGAACTTACAGTTTTACACAGCTGGGGAAGGCTCACAATCATAATGGAAGGCAAGGAGGAATACGTTACATCTTAAGTGAATGGTGGTAGGCTAAGAGAGAGCTTGTGCAAGGAAACTCCCCTTTTTCAAATCAGCAAATCTCATGAGACTTATTAACAATCATGAGAACAGCATGAGAAAGATCCACCCCCCATAATTCAATCACCCCCCTATGGGTTCCTCACACAACACATGGGAATTCAAGATGAGATTTGAATGGGGACACAGAGTCAAACCATATCATTCCACCTCCAGCCCTTCCCAAATCTCAAGTCCACACATTTCAAAACAAATTATGTCTTCCCAACAGTCCTGCAAGTCTTAGCTAATTTCAGCATTAACTCAGAAGTCCACAGTCCAATGTCTCATCTGAGACAAGGCAAGTCTTTTCTGCCTATGAGCCTAAAAATTAAAAGCAAGTTAGTTACTTCCTAGATACAATGGCAGTACAGGTATTGGGTAAATACAGCTATTCCAAATGGGAGAAATTGGCCAAAACAAAGGGGCTATAGGCCCCATGCAAGTCTGAAATCCAGCAGGGCAGTCAAATCTTCAAGCTCCAAAGTGATCTCCTTAGACTCCATGTCTCCTATCCAGGTTATTGTGATGCAAGAGGTAGGTTCCCATGGTCTTGGGCAACTCTGCCCTGGGGCTTTTCAGGAGACAGCCTCCCTCTCAGCTGCTTTTACAGGCCGATGTTGTGTATGTGTGGTTTTTCCAGGAGTATGGTGCAAGCCATTGGTGTATCTAACATTCTGGGGTTTGGAGGAGGTTTGCCCTCTTCTCACAGCTCCGCTAGGCAGTGCCCCAGTAGGGACTCTGTGTAGGACCTCCAACCCTACATTTCCCTTCTGCACTTCTCTGGCAGAGGTTCTCCATGAAAACCCTGCCCCTGCAGCAAACTTCTGCCTGCCTATCCAGGCATTTCCATACATCTTCTGAAGTCTAGGTGGAGGTTCCCAATCCTCAGCTCTTGACTTCTGTGCACTTGCAAGGTCAACACTATGTGAAAACTGCAAAGGCTTGAGTGTTGCACCGTCTGAAGCCACAGCCCAAGCTCTACGTCAGCCCCTTTCAGCCATGACTGGAGTGGCAGGGATGCAGGGCACAAAGTCCCTAGGCTGCACGCACAGCATGGGGACCCTGGGCCTGGCCCATAAAAGCACTTTTTCCTCATAAGCCTCTAGGCCTGTGATGGGAAGGGCTGCTGTGAAGACCTCTGACATGCCCTGGAGATATTTCCCCATTGTCTTGGGGACTAACATTCAGCTCCTCGTTATTTATGCAAATTTCTGCAGCTGACTTGAATTTCTTCTCAGAAAAATGTGATTTTCTTTTCTATCGCATTGTCAGGCTGCAAATTTTCCAAATTTTTATGCTCTGCTTCCCTTATAAAACTGAATGCTTTCAGCAGCACCCCAGTCACCTCTTGAATGCTTTGCTGCTTAATGTTTTTTTCTGCCAGATACCCTAAATCATCTCTCCCAAGTTTAAAGTTACACAAATCTCTAGGGCAGGGGAAAAATGCTGCCAATCCCTTTGCTAAAGTGTAACAAGAGTCACCTTTCCTCATCTTTTCAGCAATGATTCACTCTGTTGGTACTGATTTACTGTATTAGTTTCTTTTCACACTGCTGATAAAGGTATAGGGAATTTACAAAAGAAAGTTTTAATCATATTTACAGTTTCATGTGGCTGGGGAAGCCTCACAATCATGGTAGAAGGCAAGGAGGAGCAAGTCACATCTTACATGGATGGCAGCAGGCAAAGAGACAGCTTGTGCAGGAAATCTCCCCTTTTTAAAACCATCAGATCTCATGGGACTTATTTACCATCAGGAGAACAGCATGGGAAAGACCCACCCCCATGATTTTAACAGCTCTCACTGGGTTCCTGCCACAACACATGGGAACTCAAGATGAGATTTAGGTGGAGATACAGACCCAAACCATGTCACCAGGCTATTATCATGATTATTCTCTTTTATTTTTTCATTAAGACTGTGAGAAAAAATATTTTCTGTTTTCAGTAATTAGGATAAAACTGCATACTTTGATATTTCTATTTCATATTGTAAATAGGACATAGTTTATAGCAATTTCTAAAATGGTCTTTTTACTAATACTCTTTTTATTGCCAAGTGTTTATTTTGTTTTTGTTTTTGTTTTTTAACAAAGACAACAAATGCATCATCTCTGTAGGTTAGCTTACAAAGAAAAATATAAATCTACTACAGAAAGATAGGGAAACTTGACATCAAGGCACTCTACGGGAGGTCTATCAACATGGTGGAGGAGTCATATCAACCAGTGATGTTCATGAGACTATAAGTACAGACAAATATATGACAACCGTGACAATCAGAAATTAGAAGAAAGAGAAAAAGGGAAGTCACTTATGATTGTGCAGGTTCAGGTAACAAAGATGGTATATGATTATTGGCATATGGTAGATTATGCTCTATATTTTGGAGACTACATCTTCTTTAATACAGCAATATAGTCTATAAAGTGAGAGATGAAGTATGATTTGACTTTACAGATAGAGTTTCAGAGAGATTGATTAATTTGAGCCAGGTCACATAATTAATGAACTGAAAAGTTAAAATTCAAACTCTTGTCTATATGTGTATGATTTCCAAGCTACTTCTGTTTCTAGGAAGCTGTTAAATGATTTGAATGTGTTAAAAAATACCCATTGATTGAATAGGCTATGAAAATTTGGAGGAAGAGGAAGGATAGCTATGAGAACTACCATACTATCTGGAGCCACAGCTGTGAAAGCCTGGAGATAGGCCCTTTAAAATTGTGTTTGACATAAGTGTGTTGACTATCTATAACCAGCTGGAAGCTCTGGAATAAAATGAATACAAACAATAGCTATCAAATTGAATCAGGGCAAAGAAAATCAGCAGAACTAATGACTATATAGATTTAGTTATTGCAGTAGTCTATGGTCACAAATACATAAACCATCCACTTGCATCAATTTTCTGAACCCTCAAATTCTATTGCTGCATTTTCTAAAAAAGAAAAAATCTGTTCTGTTAAACCGAAAGATCCACTTGCTATAAACAAAATAAAAAAAAGTAGAAAGAAATATACCAAAATGTTAAAATGGATTTGGGATTTTAAAAACTTTACAATTATTTTCTTTGACTCCCCTCACAATATTTAATGAGTGTAATTTAAATATATAGTATAAAAATAAAGTTGACTAGATATAATCTTTTCAAATTTATGAACATATTGAGGAATTTAAAGAAAAGACAATATGAGAAAAATTTAGCAAGAAGCGTCTGTGAAAAACTTAACTGCATTTAAAATTTTTCAAAAGTGATGAAATGGTTTCAACAGAATGAAGAAAAGAAGAAATACAACCAATGTTTTATGATCTAACCAAGTGGTCAAAAGCAAAAATGTGGACATATGTGACTTCAAAGATGTGAGGAAATTTATTTATTCACTCATTCAGCAAACACTTTTTGAAAACCTAGAGTATGAACAATGGTTTCTACAGTAATTATAATGACAAGAAATTAAGGCTTTCCTATACGCATTTCTACAAGTATATTCATTTATTTAGTAAATAATGGAGAGGTACTGCTGCTCCTTAGAGAAAAAATGGTAGAACAAAAGCTGGGAGAGGAGGAGGCAGAGGAGGGGAATGGGGACAAGGAGAAGGAGGAGGAACAGAGGAAACTCTGAAGTTAGGGCCTAGCAATATGTATTTTAATCAGGCCTCCAAATTATTCTGATGTATGATAAAATTTGAGAACCATTGATTCAACTTAAAGGAGAAACCAAACAAATATGTTGGTGAATTTAGATGACTGACCCAACTTTGACAAGAAAGTATTCTAGTAATGATTGGCTGAGAGAAAATAAAACTGGAAAATAATATAACTTACATAATTCAGGTTATTTTTTGTATAAAAACAATTCTTTCCTTTTTAAAAATAAAAGAGAGTATATGAGATACTTTTAATATATGTTTATTAATAAAAACTATAATTATGATTAATGATCAGAGGATAATTTATAAAATATGAATGAAAAACATTTTAAAATTTCATGTTGCGTGCCAGATATTTACATCATGCATTATCTCTATTTACCTACTCGGCCTTCTAATTATGAGTGAGGACAACCACATTTGAACACCCAAGCCTATAGTGACTTTGTATACATAAAATGTTAATTGATGAGAAATGTTACATTGTAGTCTGAATTGCAAATGTTTTATGATTATCTCATAGTTTACCACTGGAAATGAAATCTTTTATAATGCCTCTCCAAATATAGTGACATAATAGGAAGAAAAAGTATTTATTATCAATATTAAAAAGAAACCTATTATAGAACTCTTTGAAATTACTCTAATTTGGATGCTAGTATTTGATCATTAGCTCCAGTCTTCTATAGAAGGTTGATGAGGATCATTTCATTTATTGCTTAATAATGAAGCTGCAACATTTGTCACATTTGACTGTTTTAGATTTCACTTATAATATTTTGAGGGAATTTTTCTATATTTAATATTTCCTCAGAAGCAAGTTACAGAAACCCAAGGCAAATTAATTTAAGAGAAAGCAGAATCTATTCAAACTTCATGAACAAACTGAGACTAATTAGGCAGAAAGGCTGTGTTGTAGATTCTGTTCTCCCAGAAGCAAAGGCTGAGCCAGGGATTCAGGTGCACACAATGTATGAAAGAAAACACTTCCAGGAGAAATCAATTAGAAAGTGAAGAAAGGACGAAGCTCATCAAAAGTTTGATTTCAGGTGAGGCTCCACAGGCAGGCTAGTCCTTCAGGAAGCTCTGAGGTGTAAATTATACCTGAATTTGTTTTTGAAATATCCAAAAGAGTCAGCATTTGTATCTATACATTATTTAAGCATTGAGGTCATCTGTTTTAATAAAGCTTTCTTAGAGCTGTCCAAATATCTGGGAGTCTCCAGAGGCCAAAGACAACCTTCTGAAGAAGGTTGCAGGTACCTGTATGGGCAATTAGCAGGAAAGTGCAATAAGCTGTGGGATGAGTACTCGGAACTGGTGGAGAAAAAAAAAAAAAAGATTCACGAGGAACTGGATGAGAACAGTGTCTGCTAAAGAGAAGGTTGTAGGTGAGCCTTAGAAATGAGCAGAACTTGATGACTGAATATTTTGAGTATGTACTTGCGTTTCCCATTTCACTATATGTGCTGGATTCCTTATTATCTGCCAGTAGAAGATAATTTGCTACAACATGGAAAACATTATTTCTGTGTCATATATATTGCAGGTGCATCCAATGGAAAGACAAATTTTCTTAAGCCCCAGACAAGAAATCCAAGGGAAGAACTTATTTGTCATACTTTTCAAGTGCCATCTTTGACTCAACTTCTTTAACTGGAGGTAAGGGGTAGGGGAGGTTTGTAAGAATATACTAATGTCATCGAGGGTGGCCAGAGTATGAGAAGGTTAGAATATAGTTTCCAGGAAAAAAGATTGGTGTTGGTCCCATGGTTCTAAACTAAAGCACCAAGTGTACCCTACATAGAGTTGATAGGCTGAAAGGGACCTGCCCCTTCATAGGTCCTCTTTGATACCTAAATTGAGAGAAAACATACTTAATAACAATTTTAATTTTAGAAATAACAGCATAGTAGTGTAGAGAAAAACTTAATTCAAAAATCTGAATCTTTATAACGCTCTAGGAAAAGAAAGATAACTAAAAGTATTATTATTTTATAACAATACACATGTGTGTATGCATACCCTGCAGATATTCATATTTTCCATGTTTTTCATTATTTAGTTTGAAATAGTCTACTTTCTGGCACATGAAAAAACTTGTTAAATAATTGTGTATGCCTGTTTACATGCTTAATTATGAAGACACATTTTTTAAAGGCTCATATTTGGTTCATTTTCTTAGTGGAAAGTACTGGTTCAAATTGCTTTTATTCCAAGAAAGTGATGGAATGTGATTTCCACTCCAGTGAAAACAATGAGTGTCTTGCCAAGGCATGTATATTTTGTAATTGAAAGAATGCTGTCTTTTTGGTGATGACATAAATTCCCCTTGTAAACTTTTAATATTTGTAAAACTCAGAGGATAAAACTCTTACTTGAATCTAAAACTGTTTAGTTTGTACCAGTCTAAGCAAAATCTGTCACTTAAACCATGCCAAGACAGTGATTGACAATTCAAATTGCTTTTCATAAATCAAATCCATTGCAAAATAGAAGTAAAATCAGAAATATATTTTGGAAAATGAAGAATGTTTTCATTATAATGTTCTTCCCTATGGCACTTCAAAAAGAAAACCAAGCATCTGAGCACTTTAATATGAGGCACTACAAATAATAAATGGCAGACAGTAGCTAGTAGATGCTATTCTATATGAACATTACATGCAATGAATTAATAATACATCGCCTACATTTATAATGGATTAAACAGGAGAAAGTAATTCTCTATGGATAAAGTCTATGTAAAAGTGTGGTTTTGTCTGTTTCAGAAGTTTGGACAAGTCACCAAGCATTTTTATGACCATGCTTATTATAATTTGATATGTGTAGCAAGTTTTTTCTTAAAATGCTATGATTATTTTTATTTACAAGATGTTATTTTAAATATTTATTATTATAAGTAGCCTCAGTACCACAAACGTGTCATCTTTAATGTAACTAAAGTTCAGAATAAACAATGACTTGAATCTGAAGATTTCTGTGAAAAGATCCAAAGGACAACCAATAGGCTCTCTTTTAAATAATCTTTATTTAACCATTTCTCTCATGTATCTCCTATGTCTTCTATTATCACCTTCATGTTATCATTTAAACATTTTTTTCCATTAATTAAAAAGAAAAAAATGTCTTTTTATCTTTCATCTTATTCTTGCTACTGTTCTTTCTCTCTTACACCTTTTCCTACCGATATTTCTTAAAACCTATGTTCGCACAGACTGTAAATGATTCCTCATCTACTTATCTCTCCTTCATCCTCTGCAGTTAGACTTGCTCATCGGTGTCCATCCCATCAAAAAAATCTAAGTAAGAAATTTAGTCCTCATTTTTATTTTTGGTATGCCAATATATAACACTGTTAGTCTTGTGTCTTCCCAGAAAAATGTATTGCCTATGCTCTTGTAATTACATGTCTTTCTGGTTCTACTTTTACTTTTCTTGAGGTTCTCAGATTATTTTGTGGGCTGGTCAGCCTCTCTCCACCACTTAATGAGAGTTTTCCCTTAAGAACCACAAGGGTTTTTACAAACTGAAGAGAACAATCAGTGCTATAAACCATATCTAACCCTACATCATTTTTGAGAAGAATTACTATTTGATGTGAAGGAACACTGTAAATTACAACGTAAAGTAAAATCTCTCCCCTATTTTGGCCATGAGATCTTATCTTCTCCTAAAACACCTGAATTTATTTCTTGTAGTAAAACTAGAATTATTGTCACTAGGATTTTCTTGTATTTTAGTTCCAATATATAAGCTTTGAAATTAAAATTAAACTATAAAATATAATTTTATAGAGTGGGCATAGGGATAACATGTTTTTCACATTAACATTTCAGTCCATTTTTCTTTTCTCTCGTTTTCTCTCACTACTAAATTATATAGTAGGCAGATTGTGTTTGAGCTATCAGGGGAAACGTCAGGGAAGTTTTAATTTAGAAGGTTCCAAAGCATGAGATATATTCCAAGGAAGCCAGCTAAGGTGGAATACAGAAGGAAGATAAATGGGTGGCTAGAAAAGAGGGTTAGGAGGAATAAATTATAGAATATCAAAACTCTAGAGAGGTTTTATAAAGATTAGAAAAGGAATATCAATTGGAAAAGTAATAAAAGTGTGTATTTTCATATTAAAATATGATTGGCTATTTTATCCAAAAATACTGATTTAAAAAAAAATTAACTAGATATATAGTGTTCTTTTTAAGTATAATTATTCTAGTTACAAAACTTGTCCACTATGATTCATACATTACTCCAAGGTTAGCTTATATTCCAAATGTGATTTTTAAGCAAGTTTCTCAAAAGAAATTTATTCTTATGTGAAATAATGTAGTGTCTCCCCCCAAAATACAAGAGCCAGTCCAGAAAGTGTTATTTTCCATAATTTCTTACCATCTATTGAACCCTGTATACTTTCATTAGATAAGGTTAAATTATAAATGCCTGTCCCATGATTTTTGTTAGCTATGGGGATTTGAAATCCTGTTATCTTTTCACATGTTTTGGTCATTTTTTTTTTTTTTTTTGATCAGCTTTATCTAAGGCAAATTATTATGCTGACTGACACCCCCGCTAAAAAAAAAAAAAAAAAAAAAAAAAAAAACAAAAACCAAGCTTACCATTTATAAATCCCAAGATGGAGCTGGGTATAACCTGAATATTCTGCACTCTTTGTCCCTTAATATTTTGATCATTTAAAGTCATAGTGTCTTCAAAATTAAAAATTGAGTTCTTATTATCACTTTACATTATTGGGACCAACCTGATGTAAATGCACCCAACAATTATGCTTATAACATGAGCAAGGTTATAACTACATTCTAAAATGAGAACATTTATTGAGATCAAATATACTTTAAATACAGTAATTGATTAAGAATAAAAATCCCATATGAGAAAATGAAGGATTTGAGGCTGAATAGAAATTGTTGATAATTACGCTTTTTTTGTATTAATTTCAAATGTATGGTTTGAAATCATATAAGCACTATATCAATACTTCTCTAGCATTTATATATTCAGTTATATGACTCTTATTCTACAATACAATATTACTATCTCTAGACAAAGAATTGCAGATAGTATAAAATAAAAATGAATGTTCACTTTAAGAAAGCTACTTTTGTATTCTAGTATTAATTTCCACACTAGCTCACTTAGAAATATTCGTCTAGTTATTCAATGTATCTTATTATAACACTGTTTTATCTCTTACCACAACACCTGATCATTTAAATAGAGTTGGTGAATATTTTCTTAAAGGACCAGATGGGCAATATTGTGGGCTTTGATAATAAATATTGTAGAGATTACATATTAAGGTCTCTGTCACAACTGCTGAACAGTGATATTGTGCCACAGAGATAGTCATAGAAAATAAGTGAACAAATGAGAGTGGCTTTGTTCCAATAAAACCTTATTTGTAAAAACAACTTCTGGGGCACATTTGACCCATAGGACATCATTTGCCTAGCCTGGCTTTAAATAGTAAAATTGGGCTCAAGGAATTATGTTCCATTTTTTTATAGTCCTTTTCATTCAAAAGAAAGCTGAACAATAATTGAACATGATTTGAAGTAAATTAACCTGACATTACATCACAGAGTGGATACTTACAGTATGTGAACCCTGTCCAAAAGATGGCACCACATAAAGGTGGTTAAGAGTCAGTTCTCTGGAGCCAGAACTACTTGGGATAAATCTTAGATTCTCCATTTATTAGTTGTATACTCATAGAAAGAACTTTATCTTCCTTTTTTAACTTTTTAATTTTTATGGGTACATAGTAGGTGTGTACAATTATGAAGCACATGAGATATTTTAATATAGGTATATGATATGTACTGATTATATGACAATGGGGTATCCATAACTTCAAGCATTTATGGTTTCTTTATGTTACAGACATTCCAATTACACTCTTTCAATTATTTGTAAATGTACAATAAATTATTATTGACTGTAGTTACCCTGTTGTGCCACCAAAAGCTAGGTCTTATTCATTCTGTCTATAATTTTGTACCCATTGACCATCCCCTCCCACCCTCACCCACTACCATTCCCAGTTTCTGGAAACCATCATTCAACTGTCTATCTCCATGAGTTCAATTATTTTAATTTTTAAGTCCCACAGATAAATGAGAACCTGTGAAGTGTGTCTTTCAGGGTGTGGCTTATGTAACTTAACAAAATGTCCTCTAGTTCCATCCATATTGGTACAAAAGAAAGGATCTTGTTTTATGACTGAATAGTACTCCATTTTGTATATGTACCACATTTTCTTTATCTATTTGTCTGCTGATGAACACTTAGGATGATCTCAAAAATTGACTATTATGATTAGTGCTGCAAAACCCACAGAAGTGCTGATGTTTCTTCTCTATATGAATTTCCTTTCTTTTGTGTATAAACCTAGCAGAGAGGTTGCTGGATCATATGGGACCTTAATTTTAGTATTTGAGGAACTTCTCTACTGTTATCCATAATGGCAGTTCTAATTTATATTCCCACTAAGAGTGTACTAGGGTTTCCTTTTCTCCATATCCTCACTAGCATTTCTTATGCCCATCTTTTAGATAAAAGTCTTTATAACTAGAAGGAATTATTTAATTGGAGTTTTGATTTACTTATCTCTGATGATCAGTGATGTTGAGCACCATTTCATATACCTGTTTGCCATTTGTATATCTTCTTTTGAGAAATGCCTATTCAGATGTTTTGTGCATTTTTTAATAGTGGTATGGTTTGGCTCTGTGCCAAATCTCATGTTGAATTGTAATTCCCACATGTTGAGGGAGGAACCTGGTGGGAGGTGATTAGATCATGGGGGAAGTTTCCCTCATGGTGTTCCCGTCATAATGAGAGAATTCTCAAAGGTCTGATTGTTTGAAAGAGGGTGGGAGTTCCCCCTACTACTCCTGTTCCACCAGAGTAAGAAATACTTGCTTCCCCTTTGCCTTCTGCCATGACTGTAAGTTTCCTGAGGCATCATGATACGGTCTGGCTGTGTCCTCACCCAAGTCTCATCTTGAATTGTAACTCCCACAATTCCCACATGTCGTGGGAGGAACCCAGTGGGAGGTGGCTGAGTTACGGGGGCGAGTCTTTCCTGTGCTGTTGTGATCATGAACGAGTCTCAAGAGATCTGATGGTTTCAAAAAATGGGAGCCTCCCTGTAAAAACTCTTTTTTTGTCTGCTGCCATCCATGTAAGACATGACTTGCTCCTTCTTGCCTTCTGCCATGGTTGTGAGGCCTCCCCAGCCATGTGGAACTGTAAGTCCATTAAACCTCTTTCTTACGTAAATTGCCCAATCTTGGGTCTATCTTTATCAGCAGTGTGAAAACAGACTAATACAGTAAATTAGTACAGGGTGTGGCGCTGATGAAAAGATACCCAGAAATGTGGAAGCAACTTTGGAACTGGGTAACAGGCAGTGGTTGGAATTGTTTGGAGAGGTCAGAAGAAGACAGGAAAAAAGTGGGAAAGTTTTGAACTTCCTAGAGACAAGTTGAATGGCTTTGCCCAAATACTGATAGCAATATGGACAAAACAGTCCAGGCTGAGGTGGTCTTAGATGGAAATCAGGAACTTGTTGGGAACTGGAGCAAAGGTAACACTTTTTGTTTTAGCAAAGAGACTGGCAGCATTTTGCCCCTGCCCTAGAGATTTGTGGGACTTTGAACTTGAGAGAGATCATTTAAAGTATCTAGCAGAAGAAATTTCTTAGCAGCAAAGTATTCAAGAGGTGACTTGGGTGCTGTTAAAGGCATTCAGTTTTATAAGGGGAACAGTGCATAAAAGATTGGAAAATTTGCAGCCTGACAATGTAATAGAAAAGAAAATCCCATTTTCTTTGGAGAAATTCAAGCTGGCCTCAGAAATTTGCATAAGTAATGAGAAGTCAAATATTGTCCCCAAGATAATGGGGTAAATGTTTCCAGGGCATGTCAGAGGCCTTTATGACAGCCCACCTCATCACAGACCTGGAAGCCTAGGAGGAAAAAATGGTTTCAGGGGCCAGGCCCAGGGTCTCTGTGCTGTGTGCAGTCTAGGGATTTGGTGCTCTGCATCCCAGCTTCTCTTGCCGTAGCTGAAAGGGGCCTACTTAGAGCTTGGGCCAGGGCTTCAGAAGGTGAAAGCCCCAAGCCTTGGCAGCTTCCATATGCTTTTGAGCCTGCAAGTGCACAGAAGTCAAGAATTGGGGTTTGGGAACTTTTGCCTAGATTTCAGAGGATATATGGAAATGCCTGGTTGTTGAGACAAAAATTTGCTGCAGGTGTGGAGCGCTTGTGGAAAACCTCTGCTAGGGCATGTAGAAGGGAAATGTCAGGTCAGAGCCCCCACACAGTGTACCCACTGGGGCACTGCCTCATGGAGCTGTGAGAAGAGGGCCACTATCCATCCGACTCCAGAATGGTAGATCCCCTGACAGCTTGCCTGGAAAAACTTCACACACTCAATGTCAGCCTGTGAAAGCAGCCAGGAGGGAGGCTGTATCCTACAAAGTCACAGGGGTGGAGCTGCCCAAGACCATGGGAACCCACCTCTTGCATCAACCTGATCTGGATGTGAGACATGGAGTCAAAGGAGATCATTTTGGAGCTTAAAAATTTGACTGTCCCACTGGATTTCAGACTTGCATGGGGCTATAGCCCCTTTGTTTTGTCTAATTTCTCCCATTTGGAATGGTTGTATTTATCCAATGCCTGTACTGCCATTGTATTTAGGAAGTAACTTACCTGATTTTGATATTAAAGGCTTATAGGCAGATGAGACTTGCCTTGTCTCAAAGTCTTAATTCAGTTCAGCATTAACTCAAAAGTCCACTGTCCAAAGACTTTGAGGAACTGTTGGGAAGGCACGATTGATTTCAAAATGTGAAGACATTTGATTTGGGAGGCACTAAGGGCAGAATTACATGGTTTGGCTGTGCCCTCACCCAAATCTCATCTTGATTTGTAACTCCCACAATTTCCACAAGTCATCGGAAAAACCCAGTGGAAGGTGATTGAATTATCAGGGTGGGTCTTTCTTGTGCTGTTCTCATGATACTGAATGAGTCTCATGAGGTGTGTTGGTTTTAAAATCAGAGTTTCCCTGCACAAGCTCTCTTTTTTGCCTGCTGCCATCCATGTAAGACGTGCCTTGCTCCTACTTTCCTTCTACCATGATTATGAGGCTTCCCCAGGCATGTGGAACTGTAAATCCATTAAACCTCCTTTTCTTCGCAGTCTCAGGTATGTGTTCATTGGCAGTGCGAAAACAGACTAATACCCCTGCCAAGTCATGCTTTCTGTACAGCCTGCAGAACTGTGAACCAATTAAGCCTTTTTTCTTTATAAATTACCCAGTCTCACAGGTTTAGGTAGTTTTCTGTATCAATCCAAGAATGAACTAATACAGACAATTGGTACTGAGAGAGAGATATTGCTATAAAGATACCTGAAAATATGGAATCACCTTTGGATCTGGGTAAATGACAGAGGTTGAAACAGTTTGGAGGGCTCAGAGGAAGATAAGAAGATGTAAGAAACTTTGAAACTTCCTAGAGACTTGTTGAATGGTTGTGACCACATTGCTGATAGTGATATGGACAATGAAGTCCAAGTTGAAGTGGTAGCAGAGGGAAATGAGAAATTTATTGAGAACGGGAGTAAAAGTCATACTTACTATGCTTTAGCAAGGGGACTGGTGGCATTTCGTCCCTGCCGTAGACATCTGTGGAACTTTGAACTTGAGAGAAATAATTTTGGTTATCTGGCAAACAAAATCTAAGAAGCAAAACTTTCAATATGTAACCTGGCTGTTTCTGAAAGTGTACAGTCATATGTGTTCACAAAGAGATGTCGGAAATTGGAACTTATGTTTAAAATTGAAGCAGAGTGTAAGTTTGGAAAAATTGCAGCCTGTCCATGTGGTCAAAAAGAAAAGCCTGTTTTCTGTGGAGAAATTCAAGTCAACTACAGAAATTTGCACAAATAATGAGGAGCTGAATGTTAATAGCCAAGACAATGGAGAAAATATCTCCAGGGCTCTTCAGAGATCTTTGTGGCAGCCCCTGCCATCACAGGCCTGTGAGCCTAGGAGGGAAAAATTGTTTTTTGGGCCTGGCCCAGGGCCCTGCTCCCTGGAACAGGACATGGTGCCCTGTTCCCTAGCCACTCCAGCTCCAGCTGTGTCTAAAAGGGGAAAAGGTAAAGTTCTGGCTGTTGCTTCAGAGGGAGGGTACAGTCTCTAAGCCTTGGTGGCTTTCATGTGGTGTTGGACCTGCAGCTGCACAGAAGACAAAAGGTGAGGTTTGGAAACTTCCACCTAGGTTTCAAAGGATGTGTGGAAATTCCTGTGTCCAGGCAGAAGTGTGCTGCAGGGGCAGAGCATTCATGCAGATCCTCTACTAGAGCAATACAGAGAGGAAATGTGGGAGTGGAGCCCCAGAGAGTCCCCACTGGAAGACTGCCTAGTGGAACTGTGAGAAGCAGGCCACTGTCCTTCAGACCCCAGAATGGTAGATTAACTGAGAGCTTGCACCATGCACCTGGAAAAGCCAGAGGCACTTATCACCAGCCCATGAAAGCAGCCACAAGGCTGTATTCTGTAGACACAGAGAGATGGAACTGCCCAAGGCCTTAGGAACCCAGTTCTTGCATCAGCATGACCAGGATGTGAGACGTGGAGTCAAAGGAGATTATTTTAAAGCTTTGAGCTGTAATGACTGTGCTGATTTCAGACTTGCATGGGGCCTGTACTTGCTTTGTTTTGGCCAATTTCTTCCACTGGGAATGGGAGAATTTATTCAATGCCTGTACCCTGATTGTATCTTGAAGTAATTAACTTGCTTTTGATTTTACAGGCTTATAGGCATAAGGAACTTGCATTGTCTCTGATGAGACTTCAGACTTAAACTTTTGGGTTAATGCTGGAAGGAGTTAAGCCTTTGGGAGACTGTTGGGAAGGCATTATATTGTTTTGAAATGTGAGAAGGGCATGAACTTTAGGAGGGTGCAGGGGTGGAATAATATGGTTTGGATCTGTGTCTTCACCCAAATCTCATAACAAATTGTAATCCCCACATGTCAAGGAGGGACCTGGTGGGAAGTAATTGGATCATTGGGGAGCTTTTCCCCATGCTGTTCTCATTATAATGAGTGAGTTCTTATGAGGTCTGATAATTTAAAAGTGTATGGCATGTCCCCCGCCACCTGTCTTTCTCCTACTTCACCATGGTAAAATATGCTTGCTTCCCCTTCATCTTCCACCATGATTGTAAGTTTCCTGAGGCCTCCTAGTGATACTTCCTGTTAAGCCTGTGGAACTGTGATTGAATTAAACTTCTCTTCTTCATAAGTTATCTAGTCTCAAGTAGTTCTTTATAAAGGTGTGAAAACAGACTAATACAAATAAGATTAATAGTTTTCTTCCTGTAGAGTTGTTTGGGCTACTTATATATTTTGGTTATTAATCCCTTGTCAGATAAACAGTTTGCAAACATTTTCTTCTATTCTGTGGGTTGTTTCTTTATTTCATTGATTGCATCCTTTACTGTGCAGAAGCTTTTTAACTCTTATTTGTCCATTTTTATTTTGGTTGCCTGTGCTTTTGGGATATTACTCAAAAAATATTTGCCCAAACCAATGTTTTGAAGAGTTTTCCTAAAGATTTCTTTTAGAATTTTATAGTTGGAGGTTGTAGACTGAAGTCTTCAATCGATTTTGATTTGATTTTTGTATATGATGAGATATAGGGGTTTAGATTCTTTCTTCTGCATGTGGATATCGTTTTCCCAGCACATTTTAATGATGAGACAAATGCATATTCTTAGCATCTTTGTTAAAAATGAGTTTATTGTAGCTGAGTAGATTTATTTCTGGGTTATTTACTCTGTTCCATTGGCCTATGTGTCTGTTTTTATGCCAATACCATGATGTTTTGCTTACTACATTTCTGTAGTATAATTTTAAGTCAAGTAATATGATTTCTCCAGTTTTGCTCTTTCTGCTTAGGATGGCTTTGGCTATTCTGGATCTTTTGTGGTTCTCTGTAAAATTCAGGGTTATTGTTGCTGTTTCTGTGAAGAATGCCATTGATGATTTGATAGGTGCTGCATTGAATCTGTTGATTGCTTTTAGTATGAACATTTTAACAATATTTATTCTTGTAATTCTTGAACATGTAATGTTGTTCCATTTTTGTGTCCTCTTCCATCTCTTGAATCAATATTTTATAGCTTTCCCTGTAAGAATCTTTTAAGTCTTTGGTTAAGTTTATTCCTAGGTATTTTATTTTATTTGTAGCTATTATAAATGAGATTATTTTATTGATTTCTTTTTCAGATTGTTCACAATCGGCATATAAAATTACTACAGATTTTTGCATGTTAATTTTGTATCCTGAAATTTTACTGAATTTATCATGTCTAATAGTTTTTTGGTAGAGTCTTTAGGCTTTTCCAAATAGAACATCATATCATCTGCAAACAAGGATAATCTTCCTTTTTCATTTCCAACGTGAAATATATTTTATCTCTTTCTCTTCTCTAATGGCTCTAGTTAGGAGTTCAAGTACTATGTTGAATAATAGTGAAGAAAGCGGGCATCCTTGTCTTGTTCCAGATCTTAGAGGAAAGGCTTTCAATTTTTCCCCATTCAGTATGATACTAGTTGTGGCTCTTTTGTGTATGGCCTCTACTGTGTTAATCTATGCTCCTTCTATACCAAGTAGTTTTGGGTTTTTGTCATGAAAAGATGTTCTATTTATCAAATGCATTTTCAGCATCAAATGAAATGATTATATGGTTTTTATCCTTCATTCTGTTGATAAAATATATCACATCATTTAATTTGCATATGTTAAACCATCCTTGCATTCCAGGGATAAATCCCACTTGGTCATGAGGAATATATATGTTTAATATACTGTTGAATTCAGTTAGCAGAAATCCTTCTGCTAAGGATTTAAGCATTTATGTTTATCAGACATATTAGTCTGTAGTTTTATTTGATATGTCTTTGTCTAGTGTTTGTGTCAGGGCAATACTAGCCTCACAGAGTCATTTAAAAAATATTCCTGTTTCCTCTATTTTCAGAATAGTTTGAGTAGGATTGGTATTATTTCTCTTTAAGTGCTTGATAAAATTCAGCAATGCAGCTATTGCATCCCAAGCTTTTCTCAACTGAGAGACTTTTTATCACAGCTTTGATTTTACTACTTGTTACTGGTCAGTTAAATTTTTGGATTTCTTCATAGTTCAATTTTTGTAGTTTGCATATGTCTAGAAATGTATCAATTTCTTTAATGTTTTCCAGTTTGGGGCATATAGTTGCTTATATTAATCTCTAGTTATCCTTTGAATTTCTCTAGGATTCATTGTAATATCTCCTTTGTCATCTCTGATATTATTTATTTGGATCTTCTCTCTTTTACTCTTAGTCTCGCCTATTTTCTGTCAATTTTGATTTTCTTTCAAAAAATCAATTTTTGTTTTGTTGCCTTTTTATATTTTGTTTCAATTTCATTTATTTCTTCTGTGATCTTTATTATTTGTTTGTTCTACTAATGTCAGTTTCAGTTTGTTCTTCCTTTTCTAGCACCATCAGGCTGTATATTTGAAGTTCTCTACTTTTTGATGTAGATGTTTGCAGCTATAAGCTTTACTGCTTTTACTGTGTCCACAGGTTTTGGATTGTTGCATTTCCATTTTTATTTGTTTCAGGACATATTTCAGTTTTCTTAATTACTTTGTTGACATCCTGGTCATATAGAAGCATATTGTTTAATGTCCATGTGCTTGTATGGTTTCCAAAGTTTCTATTATTATTGATTTCTGCTTTTATTCTATTGTGGTCCAAAAAGATGCTTGATATTATTTAAATTTTAGAAATATTTTAAGACTTGTTTTATAGCCTCACATACAGTCCATCTTTGAGAATGATCCATGTGCTGCAGAGAAAAAAAAAAAGTGTGTTCTGCAGTCATTTGATGAAATATTCCATAAATATCTACTAGGTCATATAGTCTATAGTGCAGATTAGGTTTAATTTTGTTGTTTTTAAGTTTCTATCTGGATGATTTATACAATGCTGAAAGTAGGGTATTGAAGTCTCCAGTGATTACTCTATTAGGGTCTCTTTCTTTAAGTCTAATAATATTTGCATTATATAATTGAATGCTTCAGGGTTGCTTGCATATAAATTTATAAACATATCTTCTTGCTAAATTGACCCATTTATCATTATATAATGTCCCTCTTTGTCTTTTTTATGGTTTTTGTCTTGAAATCTATTTTTTTCTAATATAAGTGTAGCTACTCCTGCTCTTTATCTGTTTTCATTTGCATGAAATGTCTTTTTATATCCCTTTATTTTTAGTCTATGTCTTTACAGTTGAAATGTATTTCTTGTAGGCAGCAAATAGTTGGGGCTTGTTTTCTTCATCCATCCATCCTTTCCTTGTATTTTGATTGGATTATTTAGTCCATTTAAATTTAATGTTATTATTTATATGTAAGGATTTAATACCGCCATATTATTATTTGTTTTCTGTTTATTTTTGTTCTTCTCTTCCTACTTTGCTTTCTTCCTGTCTTCCTTTTAGTGAAGGTGATTTTCTCTGGTGGTATGTTTTAAATTTTTGCTTTTTTTGCATGTGTATCTGTTGTAATTTTTATGATTTGAGATTATGAGGCTTGCAAATAACATCTTATAATCCATAGTTTTAAACTGATGACAACTTAACACCTATGGCAAATATAAACTCTCAAATAAACAAATAAGAATGAATAAAAACTCTATACTTTAACTTCATTCTACTCACTTTGTTTCTATTTATAACTTATTATACTGTCTAAATCCTGAAAAGTTTTAGCTAAGTTTTGACAGTTTCATCTTTGAGTCTTGCTTCTCAGGATATGATTAGTTTACAAAACACAATTATACTGTTACAATATTATGCATTTTTCTGTGTAGTTACCATTAACAGTTAGTTTTATCCCTTCAGGTGAGTTATTTATTTTATTTTATTTTTTTAATTTATTTTTTATTATTATTATACTTTTAAGTTCTAGGGTACATGTGCATAACGTGCAGGTCTGTTACATATGTATACTTGTGCCATGTTGCTGTGCTGCACCCATCAACTCGTCAGCACCCATCAACTCGTCGTTTACATCAGGTATAACTCCCAGTACAATCCCTCCCCCCTCCCCCCTCCCCATGATAGGCCCCGGTGTGTGATGTTCCCCTTCCCGAGTCCAAGTGATCTCATTGTTCAGTTCCCACCTATGAGTGAGAACATGCGGTGTTTGGTTTTCTGTTCTTGTGATAGTTTGCTAAGAATGATGGTTTCCAGCTGCATCCATGTCCCTACAAAGGACACAAACTAATCCTTTTTTATGGCTGCATAGTATTCCATGGTGTATATGTGCCATATTTTCTTAATCCAATCTGTCACTGATGGACATTTGGGTTGCTTCCAAGTCTTTGCTATTGTGAATAGTGCCGCAATAAACATATGTGTGCATGTGTCTTTATAGCAGCATGATTTATAATCCTTTGGGTATATACCCAGTAATGGGATGGCTGGGTCATATGGTACATCTAGTTCTAGATCCTTGAGGAATCGCCATACTGTTTTCCATAATGGCTGAACTAGTTTACAATCCCACCAACAGTGTAAAAGTGTTCCTATTTCTCCACATCCTCTCCAGCACCTGTTGTTTCCTGACTTTTTAATGATTGCCATTCTAACTGGTGTGAGATGGTATCTCATTGTGGTTTTGATTTGCATTTCTCTGATGGCCAGTGATGCTGAGCATTTTTTCATGTGTCTGTTGGCTGTATGAATGTCTTCTTTTGAGAACTGTCTGTTCATATCCTTTGCCCACTTTTTGATGGGGTTGTTTGTTTTTTTCTTGTAAATTTGTTTGAGTTCTTTGTAGGTTCTGGATATTAGCCCTTTGTCAGATGAGTAGATTGCAAAAATTTTCTCCCATTCTGTAGGTTGCCTGTTCACTCTGATGGTAGTTTCTTTTGCTGTGCAGAAGCTTTTTAGTTTAATGAGATCCCATTTGTCAATTTTGGCTTTTGCTGCCGTTGCTTTTGGTGTTTTAGACATGAAGTCTTTGCCCATGCCTATGTCCTGAATGGTACTACCTAGGTTTTCCTCTAGGGTTTTTATGGTATTAGGTCTAACATTTAAGTCTCTAATCCATCTTGAATTAATTTTCATATAAGGAGTTATTATTGATTGTCACCATCCTTTTATTTCAGGTTAAATAAGTCCCTTCAGCATTTTTTATAGGACAAGACTGGTGTTGATGAAATCCCACAGCTTTTATTTGCCTGAGAAAGTCTTTACTTCATTTAATGTGTGAAGAATATTTTCACTAGATATACTATTCTAGGATAAAGCCTTTTTTTCAGCACTTTAAATATGTCTTGCCACTCTCTCCTGGCCTGTAAGGTTTTCACTAAGAAGTCTGCTATCAGACATATTAGAGCTGCTTCATATTTTATTTGTTTCTTTTCTCTTGCTGCTTTTAGAATAAGCTCTTTATCCTTCGACCTTTGGAAATTGGATTATTAAATGTCTTGAGGTTGTCTTACTTTAGTTAAGTTTGCTTGGTGTTCTATAACCTTCTTGTACTTTAATATTGATATCTTTCTCTAGGTACGGAACATTCTCTGTTATTAACCCTTTGAATAAACTTTGTCTTTCTCTCTACTTCATTTTTAATGCCAATAACTCTTAGATTTACCTAACTGAGGCTGTTTTCTAGATCTTCTAGGCATGTTTCATTTTCTTAATTCTTTTTTCTTTTGTCTCATCTGACTATGTATTCTCAAATAGCCTGTTTTCAAGTTCATGAATTCTTTCTTCTGCTTCATCAATTCTGTTTTGAGACTGATGCATTAATCAATATTTCAATTGAATTCTTCCATTCCAGAATCTCTTACTGATATTTAAAGATAATTTTAATCTGTTTGTTAAATTTATCTGATAGGATTCTAAATTCTTTCTCCGTGTTATCTTGATTTTTGTTAAGCTTTCTCAAAGAAAGTCTTTTGAATTTGCTATACAAAGGATCATATTTCTCTGTCCCTCTGGTATTGGTCACTGGTGCCTTATTTAGTTTTTTTGATGTCACGTTTTCCTGGAAGGTCTTGGTCCTTGTGGATGTTTGTCAATGTCTGGGCATTGGAGAGTTAGGTATTCATTGTAATCTTCATAATCTGGGCTTGTTTTAACCCATCCATCATTAGAAGGCTTTCCAAGTATTCAAAGAGAATTGAGCATTGTAATCTTAGTCTTTGGTCACTGCAGCCACATGTGCATTAGTGGGTGCCCCAAGTCCAGGAACACTTTGACATTTGCAAACTCTTAGAGGTACCATCTTTATGGTCTTGTGTAAGATCTGGGGAAACTCCCTAGGTTACCAGGCAGAGTCTTTTATCCTCTCTCCCAAACAGATGGAGTCCTTGCCTCTGTGTTGCATTGCCTGGGCTTAAGGAAGGAGTGACAAAAGCACCCTTGTGACCATTGCCACTGAGACTGTGCTGGGTCAAACCTGAAACCAGCACAGTACTGGGTCTCACCCAAGTCCTGTGATGAGTATTGTCTTGCTTTCACTGATGTATATTCCAGGACCAAGGGCTCTAACCAGCAGATGGTGCATCCAGTCATGTTTGTGTCTTACCCTTCAGGGTGATGGACTCATTTCTGGCCCAGGGTTGCTCTAGAAATGTTGTCCAGAAGCTAGGGACTGGAGTACAGAACTTTAGGAATCTATTACTTTTATATTACAGTAGCTGAGCTGGTACCCAAGTTGCAATACAAAGTCCTTTTTACTCTTTCCTCAAGCAGGAGTCTCTTGCCTGACTGCTACCACCCCAGGCCCATGCTGAATATTGCCTGGTTATTGGTGATGTTCATTTAAGACTCAAGAGCTCTTTAGTTTGCAGGAAGTAAATCCTGCCAGGCCTGGGTCTTTCTCTTCAGGTAAGCAGTTTACCTTCTAGCTCAGGATGGTTCTAGAAATATCATCCAGGGACTGGGCATGGTGGCTCACACCTGTAATCCCGGCATTTTGGGAGGCCAAGGCAGGCAGATCATGAGGTCAGGAGTTCGAGACCAGCCTGGCCAACATGGTGAAGCATCATCTCTATTAAAAAATATATAAAAATTAGCTGGGCATGGTGGCAGGCACCTGTAATCCCAGCTACTCAGGAGGCTGAGGCAGGAGAATCACTTGAACCTGGGAGGTGGAGGTTGTTGCAGTGAGCCGAGGTCATGCCACTGCACTACAGCCTGGGTGACAAAAGCAAGATTCTCTCTCTATACACACACACACACACACACACAGACACAGACACATATATACGTGTATACATATATACATATATATGTAATACAGTTTAGATGATATTCCTTCTTATAAAATAGATTTTATCATTATAATTTTAACATAATTTTAAATATTTTTAGGAGAGTATGAAGGCAACATGCTTAAAGTCCACAAAAGTCATAATGTGGTTCTGAACATGCACAAATTAATCTCAGATTTTAGAGCTTTTTAGAGCTTTCAGCCCTGATGTTACTCTAAAACTCTTTTTTTAAATTTAATTTTATTTATTTTTATTTTTATTATTATTTTTTATTATTATTATACTTTAAGTTCTAGGGTACATGTGCATAACGTGCAGGTTTGTTACATATGTATACTTGTGCCATGTTGCTGTGCTGCACCCATCAACTCGTCAGCACCCATCAACTCGTCGTTTACATCAGGTATAACTCTCAATGCAATCCCTCCCCCCTCCCCCTTCCCCCCCTCCCCATGATAGGCCCCGGTGTGTGATGTTCCCCTTCCCGAGTCCAAGTGATCTCATTGTTCAGTTCCCACCTATGAGTGAGAACATGCGGTGTTTAGTTTTCTGTTCTTGTGATAGTTTGCTAAGAATGATGGTTTCCAGCTGCATCCATGTCCCTACAAAGGACACAAACTCATCCTTTTTTATGGCTGCATAGTATTCCATGGTGTATATGTGCCATATTTTCTTATGCCTGTATTTTGTTTTTTTGAAAATTCATCTGCCTATTTGAGTTCTTGTTCAGTTTCTCACTAAGGTAACCCTGTGTGACAGTAACTTACGTATGCAAAATAAACTGAAACTCCTAATATGAAATGTTGGTAAGGTAAGAAACGATTTCAGAAGAAGAATTTAGACTGAAGAATACAAGATTGTAAAGAGATATGAAAGTTATCAGAATCTTATCCCAAATCAGCTCTTAGTTTTGTGTTTAGAGTTGTTTTCACTTAAAATAGTTTTATCTCTGAAACTATAAAGTTGGGTGATCTCTGCATGGTGTTATAATTTTACATCTTTATATCAGCTCAGGCCCAATTGGAGATAGGGCGGTTTCAACTTTGGAAAACATCTTTTAAGTTGGCCAAATATATTTGGACAACAGTATGTATGTTTAGTCTGTAAATTATATGAAAGTATATCTCTAATTTTGTTGGCATTGTAAGTTGCATCAGTATTTAGAGGAGACAGTAGGTTTTAAGCGGTATTTCTGATTCCTTCAGCAGAACGAAGTGCTGCCGATTATTAGCCTATTCTGAGTTGATCTTAAATTAGGTCTAAAAGGAAAGGCAATTTAAAACCCTGAAAGCACTCGACACACCCATGCATTAAGTTCTGGGTAATGATAAAAGAATAGCCGAATTATTTAATATGAATAATATTTTAAAAAATTCTTCCTGTGTACAACACTAACACTGCTGCTGTGAAGAAATATTATAGTTCTCAACAACATTGGGTCTAGAAACTAGTTGCTGAAATAAAAACTTATATATGGTGCCATGGGGATGAAATTTCATTGAACTGACAAAAGAATTAGGTTCTGATTCCAGTTCCATAAAGTCATAATTGAAGAATTCTTATCAAATATTTTTTTCCATGAGCTTCACTTTCTTCTGCTGCTAAATTGAGAAAATTAAGCTTTCCCCATCTGCTGCAACATGTGTTTATGAGGGGTAAGGAGAGAGATTACGCACGCAGCACTTAAGTGGTAATATAAGAAAGCCGTGTTGGTAATCGTTGTAATAATAGTGGTGGTGTGAATAGCAAGAAATAACAAATAAACATAAGGAGTGACATTTTACCAAAAATGCAGATTTAGAAAGAAACATCACAGATATGCGTTTTAATTCAAAAGCAACGTTAATTAAGCATGCACTACAATGTGGAAATCATACTGCCCCCAGGAGTATGAAAAGTAATAGGAAAGGATTGCTATCATTGAAGAATTTTCACTCTAGAAGAGAAGCTACACAAAATAAATATAAAATTATATAAAACTTCAATGTGTGCTAAGAATTACCAGATTACTGAATTGTATTATTTAATAATAGTTTTAAATTAGGAGACCCACAGTGTTCAATTTGGTTTTCTCTAATGATGTTTACAACTTTATCATATTTTCATACAAGAAAGAACATTTTAATATCTCAAAGAGAGGAATGTCATTACCTTAGAATAAAGACAATCAGCTTAGCAGCTTGAAATATAATTAATCATTGTCTAAATTTATTTTAATCTACCATAGAACTTTGAAGACTTATATATAAGAACACACAGCTCATATGTTGAAGTTTGGGAAACGAAATGAGGTTCAATATACAGTGAGATAATACGAAGAGCTGTGGCTAATTTATTCCATAAAGTTAGAATACATATATTTTAACAGAGTATTCATAAAGGCGGTTACTTACAAACTGAATTATGAATTATGCAAGGCAATATAGGATAGAGAAAGGTAGAAAAATACAGATCATATCGCATAGTCATTTAGAGCGTGGCTTTTGAGATAAGCATTAGGTTAAATTGAACTCTGCTCTGTGACTTTGGACAAGTCACTGGACCTTTTAAACATATATATTTTAAAATCTATAAAATGACGTTTTAAGATATGTATCTCTTAGATTATTTTGATGATTACATAATATAGATAATTTATGTGACCATTTTAGCATGATATCCAGCACATACTAAGTGCTAAATAAATACTATGAATAGTCTTCCATCTTCTTCTCCTCCTCTTCTTCTCCCCTAAGGTAGAAGTCTCCTCCCCTTCTCCTCCCTTTTCCCTGTTTTTTCTTTCTCACTTTCTTCTTATTATTACTATTATTTTATGTAGCTAGTGTTAAATAGGCAGCAAGATGTGTGAAAGGTGAAGGGAAATACAGGAATGTTCCAGAACAGAGAGTATTTTATGTTATATTAGGGATGTGGACCTGTGGGAGAGTCAACCTACATTTTATTTTTAGGAAGTTCTTTTTCATATTACTGTAAAAAACAAATTGGTTGAGGCAAGAACTGTAACAGAAATACTAGTTTGGAACCTGTTGCTGAGTTTAGGTGATACAGCATGATAGTAAACTATGGCAAAAGTGCCAAGAGGAGGAAGGTAACGACAGATTATAGGATTATTTAGAGAATGGTGAATAAATGTGTTGGGGTAAAGGACCCCAACATGTTTATAAAGAAAAAGAAAGGATTTAGGGGATGCATCCCAGATTTCTGATTCAATAATTCTATATTCGTTCTATATTCTAAACACATTTTAGATATTCTGAATGAACTATTTGATGTATATTGAAAGTGAATTATTTTTTAAAATAACACTTTGGTCTTCAATATCTGAAACAAAAAGAACAAAACTCTGTAGTGACTGAAATATTCCACAAGATGGGAGAAATCAGGTTTAAATGTCTATAATTTCTCCCTGTAGAGAAAATTAAAATGTCAGATGGTAAAATTATGCAGTACGTGCATTGTATTCCGAAATTTTAAAGGGGAGAATATTGGCTTAGTTGGCAATTGTTATTTGAGATTTATTGATCTAAATGGATAGTTTTGCAATAAGGCCAACCTCTGTCAAAAACAAATGCAAACATTGCTGAAAGTAAAATGCTACTGGCATTCACTGTTAGGGAGAAATATGCTAAAAGGCAGATTTAGTTAAGGAAATTATAAATAGAAACTTCAACTTCTGTATAGAAAATAACTTTTTAGCTCTGCGAATAGCAGTGTTATCCATAACATAAAAGGTCTTTGCATTTAAACTTTAGTTTTATATAATATTTCATGTATTATACTAATTTATTACTAATAAAATAAAAAGGCTGAGAGGAAGAAGTATCAACAATTTATTGGACTGTCCATATAGTGTAGCTATGAAATGCATCAGTGGCAATTGTAATATTTTAATAGATGATATCTAAGATGCAAAAAATTAATCTATCTTCCTTTAAAACTATGAGGAGAGTAAGTTTAAGATATTAACAGAATCATCAGTTCCTAAAAGAATTCCCAAATTGTCTTCAGGCTTAAAGATTTCTAAACTTTCTTAAAATTTTGGTTTAAATCCACATTTCAAAATTATGTCACTGAAAAAACAGACTACTGATCCCAGAGAAGAGAACAATGATTCATTTTAGTACTATTACCCTAGTAGTCTTCTTAGGACCCCATAAAACAATGGAGGGTTCTAATTCCCTTGTCCTGATTTTTACTCAGAAAAAAATGTCTGAGTGTAACAAAACATCTTTTATGATATTGCAACCAAATACAGTTTCAATAAACAGCAAACCAATACTTTAGATAACCTGGGGCCAAGGCATGGTATGTGTTGAAATGGCCGTTAAGGGGCTCTGTCTTCTTTAACTAAATAATTGGGCATGTTTTTCATCTATAACTAAATAGAAAAATGAATTGTAAAATGACAACCTAATGAAATGAATTGGTCCTTTCAAGGCTTTTTGGTTATGTTTAATTGTAAAATGTTCTTGTTGCTAAGTTGTAGAGTTCTTTACCTATTGTGAGCCTTCTATCACGCATATGGTTTTCAAATATTTTCTTCAATTGGCCATAGATTTTTAAGCACCAGGAGACCAAGGGCCATGTCCATTTTTTGCGACAATTTATTTGTCCCTGGTGGCTGACATATATTATACCACTTATTCATAAACTTTTAATTATATGTTTATATTTTCAAATGATATTAAAAAACTCTGAAATTTAAAATGCCAAATATTAGCTATAAAAAAACTCATCTCCTGATGATCATAATTATCAATTTTATTTGAATCGTCATTCTTCTGTGTTTTCCAAATGTTTTCCTTTGAAATATACATGTTTATATCAGAAAGATATTAATCCTGCCCACCACAAGTTCAGTTTAGAGAATAAATTTCATTATATGAAGAAATAAAATAATATTTGAAGTTACAATGAGAACTCTCTTAGATGTCCTCACTGTTGAATTAGTAGGACCTCCTTAATATTCTTGAGAATGTAAGTGCCAGACAGAGGGCTAAGTATTTTGAATGAATTGATACCCTTCTTCACAACAGCATTTAGTGGAAGACACTAATATATTTTTTTATGGATGGAGTAGCTGATGTTTAAAGAGGTTGAGTAAAACCCTAGACAAACAAGTAGTTATTAAAGCTAAATATTGTGTATAAAATCTTATTAAGAACCTGCCTCCTATTATACTAAATTTTACTATCTTAACAAAAGGAAATTTGCTTTATCTAAATTATCAAGTGTTCATTGTTTTTTTTTTTTTTTTATTCAAGCAGAGCAGCTCTGAGTCAGTACCCTAATTATTCCTCATGAAACATTCAGGTAAAGCAGAGTAGTCTAGCAAAAACCAAAGGACGTTTTTTTTTTTTCAGAGAACATGCATAAATTAAAATTTAGCAAAATATCAATGACAACTGCATGTGCTTAAAAAGAAAAGATCTTGATTGATAATTATTTGTTTCAAAATAAAATTACTTATATTTAAATGTGAAAGTTTTGGTGACTTTTAATGTTGAAGGAAATATTAATCATAAGTAAAAAATAAGACATTCAAATATTCATTATAAAAGTAAATGAATATAAATTATCACCACTTTGGTTAAGTTAAAATTTCCTGTTAACTAAGGAAGAAAAAGGCCTGTAGAATTATGTGTAGCTGTCATGGTTCAGACAAAAAGGATGCAAATTATTTTCAGGATATTTTCCCTGACACCAATTCTAGAATGTATTGATTATCCAGATTTTGATGTAAGGGTGATTAAATAACATAAAGAGCAGTTGCTCTAACTTCAGCTTTACAGCGGACAAAGAGCTCTTTTGATAGACAGTATGTATGTTCCTTTCTGGAAAAGTGAAAGTGTTTATAACTAAATCTACATCTACTGACAGTATTTCCACTGTGGCCTTGAGTATTAAAATCTAGACAAATCCAGAATCTGTGACAATAAAAAGAGTTTAAATAATCTCGGAAGAATATTTAACATTTGTTTCCAATAACTATCTATTTATTGTAATAATTATCTTGGAAATGTTTTAAAAATTCAACTTCCAAGACTTAACCCTGGACCTATTGAATAAATATTTCTTTATAGGACCCAAGAAATCTCTCTAAACTATCAAATATTGTTATTGATATTTTTACAAGTGTGGATTGCAGTCAGTTATTTTATAACAGTTCATAAAAGGTTAGTATTTTAGATTAATTACATAAATAAATCATATTTTAAAAGCAGGCTATAAAAATTTAAAAGTTAAGGCAGAGTTAATTAAAATTTTAAGAGAGAACACTTTTTTTTTTGTTAGTTTCTACACGAGTGTACGTATATTAGCCATTTAAAAAAAGTAGGTCTGAATCTGCAAAAGTGTGCAGACAAGCATTGCATTGCTATCTCACAGTTGTACCAAATAGCAGGGAAGCAATTCTATGGTTACAACCATGAAGGAATACCAGTATGGCTTCTTCAAAATGTATTGCTAAGATTAAATATTACAACCCAATTTTTGCACATGTTGCATTAATATCTCCATTTCAAATAGTAGTCATGTTTAAAAATCATACAGTAATACCACTTCATTTATAAAAAAATACGTAACTAAAATCTCTGTTGTAGGAATTTTTTATTGAAGAAATTGAAACCCTAGAGTAAATACAAAACTATGTATTTAAATGTGTCCAATGAGGTTGTGAAAACCTATATATAAATATATTGCTATTTACTAAAAACAAAACAACAACAAATAGCCAAGTGTTATCTGATGAGAGGGAACTAGAGGTTATTCTTATGCCACTATAGAAATGACACTCACTAATGGCCGTAATTAACTTTAAATGCAATTATGCAATGCACTACATTTGGCTTGGGAGTGTGACTGGTGATTACAATTTTAAAAATTAGTGACACGCCTACAAGCACAAAGATTACCAACACAAGACTCCTGTTTTCATATACAGTATAGAAAAATAGAACATTCTCAGGTGTTCAACAATACCACCACCAGCAGCAACAACAACAACAAAGCTGGGCAACCATCTGATTCACAACTATTCTTGAAACCATCAATGAGCTAAGATCACAGGCCAACCAAGTAACTCCAAATCCATGGAAAGACAAGTATATCTAAGGACAGATGCAGATCAAGCAGTTGCTTATCTGGGACAGACACCACTGGTCAGCTAAACATTTTGAGAAATTCTTCCACATAATGCTATGGTTTGATGTTTGTCCCCTCCCAAATTCATGTTGAAATGTGGTTGCCATTGTGTTGGTGTTGGAAGGTGGGGCCTTTGGGAAGAAATTGAGCCATGAGAGCTCTACCCTTATAGGTGGATTAATGCCATTATAAAATGTCCAGTTTGTTCCCCTCAGGACTTTTTGCCTGCTCGCCTTTCACCATATTAGGGATGCAGCAAGAAGGCTCTGACCAGATGCTAATGCCCTGATCTTGGACTTACCAGCCTCTAGAACTGTGTGAAAATAAATTTCTGTTTGTTTTTAAAACATAAATTACCTAGTCTGTGGTATTCTTTATACACAAAATGGGCTTTTAACACAAATGGACTAAAATAGGTGGGGTATGAACTAATGACAAAATATAGATCCTCTGGGAAGGAGAATGCATATACAAAGTGAATGCATACCTACTTATAGTCTATTCTTTAGGGACTTCTCCAAGTGCTCAAGAAAAATATTGGCCACAGTACTGAGAAAGTATACTTTGTTGTATGGACAAAGAGCAGACAAACAGTAGCCACTGAAGGATAAAAAGTCCCAAAGCAATTAAAGAAAACACCCCAACTTTCTCCTATAGAAGGAAAGGCTTAAGCCAATGGGGAAGCGGAGCTGAAGCATTTTCCTTCCCTGAAGGCACTGGTGAAAACCCATGATAGCAGGAGAAAGAGAATGGAACAATAAAATAAAATAAAATACCTACACTCTTGAGAGAAAGGCAGTAATTCATGCTGGGCCCAGGTATACAGCAGGAAGTGGAACAGCCATTGACAAAGCCTCACTGTCTGACTACCAGGTCCGACCCACAGACCCTGACAGAGTGACAGATGAAAAACTGCACTCAGATACAGGTATCCAGTAAGAGTGGGCTAGGGGACTGGGCCACTCACAGAAAGAGTTGAAGCAGCAGTGTCCCTAACAGGCTGGCGCTGAAGGCATTTATTTAGTACAGATTTAATGACAAAGGCTTTGAGTCAACACACTTGTGGGTAATTAACATGGTTGCCACTGTACCCCTCCCGCCCACCGCCTCTCCCTCCCCTAAGCCCTGACAGAGCAGTCCTGTGTGTAGATGATTAAAGGCCAGGTTCCAAGGCCTAAGTAAACTAACTTATCTAGCTCAGTTTCTTTATACCCCCTTGTTATCTAAGCTAAGCTTTCAGGCACCAGGTAAGAGAATCTGGCTGCCTTCAGTCAAATCCTTTTCCAAAGCTTTTGTGAAACCTCCTCACCTTCCAAGGAGGTTTGCTTCTTTCTATAATTTCCTCTTATAATTTTTCCCACCACCCTGATGAAACTCCTATACCTTCCCCTTTTCTGTTTTTTACATCAGGTTGTGTTGATTGAAGAGTACAGACATGTGCAGCAACAAGTCTGTCTGGCGTGGTGGTCACTGCTCATATTCCAACTTTGCATCCTAGAATTAGTAAATAACATAAGACAAACATGAGTATAATCAGCAACATTCTTTTCCAATCAAGTAGTGACCTGCAGTGTTACTTGGCATTTCAGTTTGATGTGTGCTGTTACTAAGGAACCCCACTGTAGGTATGTTAATCCCTCTTAGCCAAGCAGTCACATTTGTTAGAAGCTGGGAAGGAGGTGTTTGTCTAAGTAACAGGGTAGAAGAATGGAGGATTTAGAAGATGGGCCCAATAGAGTGTAGCAGTTACTGGTTGCAGGCAGAGTGAGAGAATTAAAAAGGATTAATAAAGCATAGCAAGGAACAAATTATCTGGAGTGAATGGTGTCTGTATCCAGAGTAGATTTTGCTCAGTCTTCTGACTTGTTTTTTCAACATCATGTCTGGGGCCTGTGTTGGCCTATGTCATCTGAAGAAGCGGAATGGTCTGGTGCTGTGGGTCCTTTACAGTCATTTTCTTTATTACTGGTACCAGGTTGGGTCCTAGCCATGCAAGGTATGGTTTGACACATCGTGCTGGAATCTAAAGAGGACCTGAGGAAGTGTGAACATAAGCATATCCTCTTGCCCATGTTAACAATTCATTTGGATCGCACTATACATTACTGTTTACATCTTTCCATAAAACTGCAGGTTTTACATCTTAAGAGGTTTTAGCAAAGTGGTTTTCTATAGTTGATTGAAATTTATCATTTACATTTTTAAAAATTAAATAAGCCTGTGCCAATAGTGTTGCAGGGTACTTACTCATATCCCCCCTTTTTTGTTTCTGAGCTATTTTTAAGGATGGAATGGACACGTTCTATTATGGCCTGTCCTTGGGGGTTACACAGGATGCCTGTGGAATGTTGGATGATCCACGTGCAAACAAATTGTTGAAACTGTGAACTGGTATAAGCTGGATCATTGTCAGATTTAATTTTTGTGGGCCACCCCATAAATGCAAAAGTTGAAAGAAGATGTTTAATGACATATTGGGTGGACTCTCCAGGAAAAGCGTGAGAGCTAATTAAGTGAGAACTGGTATCAATGGATACATGTGCATATTTAAGTTTTCCAAATTCAGCGACATGTGTAACATCTGTTTGCCATAACTGATTAGGTTCTAGTCCTCTAGTGTTAACACCTGTTGAAGGAGGGGACATACTTGTGAGCTGGCAATCTGGGCATTGCAGGCTAATTTGTTTACTCTCTGGGTAAATTGAAATTGTTTAGTTAAATTTCTCCAGTTGTGGAAAAATTGATGTGACTGGGTGGCTTGACCAAACACTGTTGTCATAACTTGCAGATTTGCTTGATCATTGACATAAGCCAATGGGCCAGGCAGTGAGATGTGGGCCCGAATGTGTGTAATAAAAACAGGATGTGTGTGTTGATCTAGCAATTGCTGAAATCAAAGAAAAAGTACACACAGGGTGGGCTCCAGAGTGGACTTAATGAGGGCTGTCTCAAGGTTCTGCAATAAATAAACAGAGGAAGCAGAGTCACTAACAATATTGATGGGCTGAGCAGAAAAAGTTTTCCAAGGCCAATATTAAGGCTCCCACCCTAGCTTTCTGAGTGCTAGTAAATCCAGAGCAAGTGAGGGAATTATGCAATCTCCACCAAACAGCCGCTTTTCCATTTTTACCAGAGCCATCAGAAAACAGTGTTAAAACATTAGGTTTGGGGGATTGAACTGTTTTTGTAGGCAAAACCACAGAAGTACGAGGTAAAAACTGAAGGAGTTTGTCAGCAGGAATGCCTGTGTAATCAGAGAGTGCTATTTGCAGGTCCATAGATAAGGGCAACACTGCTTCGAATTGCTTTTTACATGAAGGACTTCTGATGATATCAGGGTCATAATTTAGTAATAGATTGCATTGTCTGTGGCCTGAATGGATGACTTTACTAACTAACTGGATATAGGGATAGAGTGTTTTAGTCCCAGTGTGTGAGCAAAAAATCCATTCTAGAAAGCATAGCTCTGGGCCATCTCTGCTGTTCACCCTGTGGGGGAGTGTTTAGTGGGAAAAACAAATAACTAAATTGAATATCATGGATCTATCTGATCTGGTTGCCTCTGAGAAATAGCCTGCTCTACTTCCTCAATTTCCCTTTGTGCTGCAGAAGTTAAATACCTGGGAGAGTCAAAGGCAGCATTGCCTTTTAAGAAAGAAAATAGGTTCTATAACTTGTCAGCAGTTATGCCTATGGTGGAGTGAAGCCAGTTAATATGGCCTAGTAATTTTTGATGATTATTTAAGGTGTGTAAGTTGCTAGTATTTAATTTAACCTTTTGAGGTCTTACTGACTGGGAAGTTAGTATGTGCCCAAGATATTTTCAAGGAGAAGACATCTGTACTTTTTCAGGTGCTGTGATTAAGCCTCTTAACTGTGTATTCTTTACAACAGAGGCATATAACTTTAAAAGTACTGGCTTCATTGGGGCTGCTACTTAAATATCATCCATAAAATGAATAATCTTGCAATTAGGAAATTCTTTTCTACTGGTGAGCAAAGCCTGATTTACATGATGGTGACACATGGTAGGACTGTTCTGCATTCCTTGAAGAAGCACTTTCCAATGAAATTGGCAAGCTGGCCTTTCATTATTGATAGCTGGTATTGTAAACACAAATTTTTCTCTGTCCTATTTGCAAGGGAATAGTATAAAAGCAGTCTTTTAACTCAATAACAATTATAGGCCAATCTTGAGGAATCACCACAGGGAAGGGGAGCCCCTGCTGAAGGGGACTCATAGGTTGCAAATTAGCATTGATAGCATGTAAGTCATACAAAAGTCTCCATTTACCAGACCTTTTTGGAATAACGAAAATGGGCAAATTCCAAGGGCTGTTGGATGGTTCTATATGGCCGGTTTTTAAGTGTTCCTCAACAGTCTCATGGGCTCTTCGTAATTTCTCTCCCTTTAAAGGTCACTGTTCTACCCAAATAGGATTTTGAGAGAGCCACGTCAAGGGTAGTGGAGGAATAACAGTGGTCATTATTAGAAAGAGGTCTGTAGATTGACCTCAATTAACCCTTTTATAAATGTGCTGAGGCTCTGTTTTCTCTAATGCCCTTTTTTATCTGTTTGCCTTGTTGAACTTGCATTGTCCGGCGGGATAAGAGCTCCCCTTCTAATGCTGTTTGCATAAGACAGGGTCCCATAGCTGTAGCATATCCCTTGTCTTTTTTTCCAATTTATTGGAAGAGGGGGCTTAGGCAAAACCTCTGTTTCCTCTTTGTTATTTTTACCCAGAAATGGCAAGGCTGAGGGAGATGGAGGCAGTAAGGTAGGTGACAGTTCCTTCTCCCTTCCCTTTTTAGGCTTTTCTGTGTAGAGTGGGACCAGAGTTAGCCTAACTAAAGCCCATAATGTTAGAGATGTTACTATGACCCATTACCCTTGTGTATGATAAGTTTTCTCCCCACTTTTTCCCAGAGCTCTACATCTAGTGTGCCGCCTTCTGGAAACCATGGGTTATGGAAAACAACAGTTTTCATTATGTCCCTTAATTCAGCCTATGAAACTGAGGCTCCACTAGCTTTAAGCAGCTGTTTCAATACTTTTATATACTGTTGCTATTGAGCTGATAACTGTTGTCCCATGATGAAATCCTAGCCTGAACACTTCCCTCAAACTTGGAAATCCCGAGCAGGCACCAATGACTTACTGACTTACTGACTGCACAGTCTCTTCACCTTCGTTTCCAAAGGTTTCGCCATGATCCGTTGCAGCATTCCTCATGCAGTGCACCACCTGCCATGTCAGACCCACAGATCCTGACAGAGATGGATGAGAAAATGCATTCAGACACAGGTATCCAGTGAAAGAGTAGGACTAGGGACTGGGCCACTCACAGAAAGAGTTGAAGCAGCCATGGCCCTGACAAGCTGGCACTGTGGGCATTTATTTAGTACAGATTTAATGACAAAGGCTCTGAGTTAACACACTTGTGGGTGATTGACATGGTCACCCCCACCAGAGAGAGCAGTCCTGCATGTGGATGATTAAAGGCCAGGTTCCAAGGTCCAAGTAAACTAATGTATCTAGATCAGCTTCTTTACATCCCATTGTTATCTAACCTAAGCTATCAGGCACTGGGTCAGAGAATCTGGCTGCCTTCAGCCAAATCATTTTCCAAAGCTTTTGCAAAACCTCCTGGCCTTCTAAGGAGGTCTGCTTCTTTCTATAATTTCCTCTTATAATTTCTGCCACCACCCTGACTGAACTCCTACACTTGAGCCTCAGGATGAGATACCTGCCTAATATTTAGACTTAATCAAAAGAGAGAAAGTCCCTGTCCAACATCCACCCCTCTCTACCACCAAGTCAATAAGCACTGAGGAACCAGAGACAGCTGTGTATACCTGGGAGCAGGGCAAGAACATGGAGAAAGGCACAAAGAACAGCACAAAGAAAAGATCTAAAGCTGAGAATGGAGCATACATGGGGGGCAAATAAAATCAAAACAAAACAAAAATGCCTCTAACTAACTACCCTAAGCACTGAGTGCCACTATAGAAATGTATAACCTGTAGAGTGCTGTCATAACCAAACCCAGCTCCACTCTGAATAGATGGACTTATCTCTTCCCACTTCCTGCACCCAGAAGGCTTAGCTGGAGTTCACTAAGGGAGGCTTTAAGTTAAGGTTCTTCTGGTAATCAGAAAGTTTATAGAAGTAAGGGCTTTTACACTTGATTTTTTAGTATGAGGACTTGATAGTTGAGGTGTGGGGAAATTGCCATTTTCTGATAATAAACAAAGTAGGTAATATATTTTTATTAATGAATTTTTAATTTAGATGGAAAATTCTACTGATTAAGAAGCAGGGTTACAAATATTAGTGCCAAATTTTTCCTGTTAATACACATTTTCCTCAGTCATCTTCAAATCATTATCTTATTAAATGATGAGTGTCGGTATGTTGATTATTTTGAAAGTTAATACATGAAGGTAAAAAAGAAGTTACAGTGACACAGGAAAGATTTATACATGCAGATCGGGACACTTTCCTGGATCATGGTGCTTCTAATATTACCCATGTGCTAGTTTGTCTAATGTTTTGGATACATAAATAATCCTCTCAGGATTTGCTGAAATAGATTATTTTTTACGCCTTTCTTATATACACTATTTGCAGTCACAGAAGCAGCATATATAGCAGCCAGCTTACAGCCAGGGGAATTGGGTAGACTATAAGGAATAAGTGTAAAATATAAATTTTAAAAGGACTTCTTTTTCAGTTTAGATTGGCTATCAGAATCTAGCTCAGCGTCTTCAACCTATTTTATAATAATTTTATTATCATAAAATTAATATTTAACAAGTCTTTAATTGTGACGTATTTCCTATCTTGACAAACTCATAGATCAGCGAAGGAAACATACATACACATCATCATCATCATCATCATCGTCATTGTCATCTTAATGTTATGCGGTAAAAGCACTGAGGGAGAATGCCCAGGGTATATTGAAAACACAAACATTGAAAGAATTAATCTAGCCCTGGGTTGAGGTAAAAAGGGAGGAGGTTAAGGTGTCTGAGAAGACTTCCTGAATACCTAATATGAGTTAAACTGAAAAGTACATACTCTGAGGAAAAAAAAATAATGAAAAAGTATGTACTCAATTCTCATTCCTCTCAAGTCGATCCAATACAAAGGGAGAGGCAAATTTGATACCTTCTCTGATTTATCCTGATGTTTCATAAGAAAGAAAAAATAATGCTCTTGTTCCTCACTGTCATTCACAAACATAGATTGCAGTCTGGGACAGACAACTGCACTGTTCTTGGGTTTTAAAATGTAATTTGAAATAGAATAAAATATATCAAATTGTTTCACACTTAGTAAGGGCAAATAGTATATATTGTGAAACTTTTTATTCAGTTAAGTATATGTGTGTATTTTGGGTCCAGATGGAAATGCATTTCTTACTAGCTTTTGGTTTATAAAAGTTTAAAAGCAAGAGTCCTGTCTTACCTCTGTTTTAGCCTTTATGCATTAAGCATTGGAACAAACATTTTTCCCACTAGAGGCTATTCTTTGAATCAGCTATTTTCCCGTTGGTAACAAAGTTGTAAGATCACAGATGAATGGATTTGGAGCCAGCTGATTGTAAGGTCTAATTTGCTCTTAGGTTAGTTAGGCTTATCCATTTTTTTTTTTTTAAATCCCCTGATTCCAATGCAGCTTACTAGAATTTATCAGCTCTTCAAGAGCAATCTTTTTTCATTTCTGCCTATGTATACACTTGTTTGGCTACTTCCCACGTGGAAGAGTAACTAAAACATGGCAAATATTTGGTGTCTGTACATCTTCATATGGTAATCACCAAATGGGTCAAATTAAGGTCATCAAGGAGACAATGTTTTATGTTCTTTGGTTAAGGAATTTTGTAGAACTTTTTCTATACATAGGGTGATGTTCACACACCATATATACAATGTATTCTCTTCCCTCCAAATAAAATATTATTTAATATCCCTAGCAGAGTAAACAAAAGCACAATAAATCAATTCGTTGTCCCTACAGAGAAAACAAAAATTAATAATGTTAATAGTTATTGTTTATGGACCACAGCACATATGCTATTCTTATGCTTACTATAGCCCTGCAATAATATGATTATTAGTCCTGTTGGAAAGATGAGGAAACCCAGGTTCAAGAAATTTCAGTAACCACACTGATTCAAAAATTCATTATCATTTTCCAAAAGGATTTTAAGTTAGATTTAGCTCACCAAAAATGGCATTTTATCTATTAATACTCCTACTTTTAATATCAATTTTTCATTTAAGATGAGTGCTAATATCTATGCCTATTAATAAATAAAGATGTTCATGAGGTCATATAAATTATTATATTTTTACCAGTTTTAGTTTATAGATTAAGGGAGAACAGATAAGTCTAGTCTTCTTTATGTTTGTAGTTACTCAAGAAAAATGCAAAAAACTTGTTTAAAGACTCAAGAAGTTGTAAGACACCTATAACACCTATTGTTTTGATATGAATTTTAATTTGTGATTCTCGTATTTTTTTTTATCGTTACTAAGATTTGCTCCCACCATTTTAAGAATTCCACTGCTTGATTTAGAATTTGTATTTGGGATAACAGCTCCAACAGGCAATCATACCAGCTAACATAGACGTGGAAATTAAGTTATATTCCTGTGACTGCAATTGAGATCACAGAGATCTGATTTTCATACTATCATTATTTTTTTTTCCTAATGCAGTTCTTCACTGAATGACTATTTATAAAGATTATTATATTTGTAGAAGGGGTATAGTATATGAAAAACAAATTTAAGCACAGATGTTGGCAAATCTATACATTCTAGGAATTTTCATTTGCTTCTTCAAATCTAACTACAAATGTTTACTCTTACAAGTTTTTATTTTACTTAACAACTGTGTGAGCACATAAACTTTTTATTTAAGGGCTCTTTGGTTCATCATGCTCAGAAATTCTGAGAGGTTCATCAGTGGATTTTATTGGAATCTGCTAAACCAGCTGTCTAGCTAAACTGAATTAGAATCTAAGACTCTCAGTTATTTACTAATATCTTTGTCTTCACCATAAAGTTAAAATCAGCTCTCTCAATTCTCCATCTCTATTCTACTTCAGTCACTGAAACTGACACTTATAGCAGTGGTTCTTTTATCTTAATTTGTAAGAACCACACTAAAATTACAGATTCCTTATATACAGGGATTCCAGCTTAGGAAGTCTGATATGAGTCATAAATATGTGTTTTGAAAATTTTCCATATCCTTTGAGATAAAAGATCATGTATTCCTTTTTGAGAAACAGTAATACCTAATCCCTTGTCCCCAGACAGCACAGTGCAGACCACTGCAGCCAGCCTTGAGGCTTAGTTCAAAGTTCAGGCCAGGTCTCCTTGCGGATGTTTTGTGGACCCAGCATAGTCACGGATCTCACCATTCTTTACTGACTCCTGGTTGTGCCACTGGGCACAAAATAGATCAAGATAAAATGAGTATTTTTCCAAAGTGTTCTGCTTTCCAAAAATCAGTTAAAAATAATATAATCTGATAATAATACAACTTTGTCACTCTCTTTTGTCATAATTGCTTTTTGCTTAACATTTATTGAAACAAGACGTGGGGCAGGACAAGAAAATCCCCCTCCGTATGTGTCTGGTACATCTCCCAAATCCCCTTTTTTATATAATTCTTTAGGCGTTGAAGAAAAGATTACTTAGACCCTTGCTTTTGACAATATAAGACAATTTCACAAATCATGAAAACTGTTTGTGTCCTTCTGTTCCTGTAGGTAAGCGCTTGCCCTGTCTATCTTACTGAAGCTGACAGCAAATATTTTTTAAATAAACGAAAACAGCTTTTGGGCAATTTCAAGTATTTCCTCGTAACTTTAAAGCAATTTTGTATAATTGTGTGCTTTCTCACACACACTTAAAATTATACTCACCAAAGGTCTAAATATTTATGGCACTAGTCTGACTACATTGATATCACTGGAAATCATTGTTAGGACTTAAAACAGGAAAACAAAAACAAAAACAAAACAAAAACAAAAACAAAAAAACAATGAAAAAGGCCCTCGGAGTTGTGTCCTGTCTTTTCAATGTCTTTCAGTGAAGCTCGTTCCTTCATTTCTGATCCTCAGTTTCTTCAAACTTAAAGTGGGTGTTGCTGGAAGGGGCAAACTGCTGTCAATAAAAAAAATTGTATTTATTCCTACTTTCTAACAATAATGATACAATTAAGATCAGTGAGAAAAATAAATCTTTATTTTGTTCAATACAACTTACAAATAGAGAGGGGGAGAGAAATTAAAGAAAACAAAATTCCAAAGCCTTTGTCATATCCTCCCTATGATGAACACTTAGACCCAGAGTAGATGGGTATTTGTTTGTCTGAGCATATTAATTAATTACTAGATATCTAAAGAGTAGTTGGAAACAGATGCTTGGATTTTCTTTGTAAGAAGAAAACAAGAAATTGAGTTCCTAAATGTATATCTTGAGGAAGAGATAAATGAGAGAGGAAAAGGTGAAAAGGAGAAAATGAAAGAAGGATCCAAAAAACATTGAAAGAGGAAATTCACAGTGAAGGAAGCAGGGATGGTCAAAGAACTTTAAAATAAAAAACAGACCCATCACTTTGAGAGGCCGAGATGGGCGGATCACGAGGTCAGGAGATCGAGACCATCCTGGCTAACACGGTGAAACCCCGTCTCTACTAAAAAACACAAAAAAAACTAGCTGGGCGAGGTGGCGGGCGCCTGTAGTCCCAGCTACTCGGGAGACTGAGGCAGGAGAATGGCGTGAACCCGGGAGGCGGAGCTTGCAGTGAGCTGAGACCGGCCACTGCACTCCAGTCCGGGCGACAGAGTGAGATTCCGTCTCAAAAAATAAATAAACAAATAAATATAAATAAATAAAAAACAGAACGTCTAATATTTGACTTTAAGTTGCTGCTGTGTAATATTGTTTTATTGCTATTGCCTTCAAAGTTTCAGTAAGTCAGCCAAATACAGTAAACCTTGTCTTAGTCTGTTTTGTGCTACTATAACAAAATATCTGAGACTGGGTCACTAATGAAAACCAAAAATTTATTTCTCACAATTCTAGAGGCTGGTAAATTCAAGATCAAGGCACCGGCTTCCGGTCTTGTGAGGGCCTTCTTGTGGCATCATCATTTGACAAATGGCAGAAGGGCAAGCTAAGTGAATATTGTCTAAAGCTTCAATTATAAGAGTCTTAATCTCATTAGCAAGGGAAAACCCCTCATGGTCTAATCATCTCTTAATACCATAATGTGGGCAAAACCTAAATTTTGGAGAGGATGCATTAAAACCATAACAAGCCTGTATTTCTTCTTCATAACTATTGCAAAGCAAAGTAATCAATCCTAAAATGTGAGCTGTAATAAAATAGAATAAATAGCAGGTGTTGGTAATTTACTAGGAGACATACAAGCTTTCTGTGAATTCTGGGAGATACTAGGATAGAGAGACTGGGTTTCCCTAACATGTCTGAAATGTGAATTTAAGTAATTTTCACTCAAATAAAATTCAATGTGTAAATTGAGGAACTGAGGATTTTCAGGCAACTATTAGTTACAGGGATTTCAATATACCCACTCTCTATTTCACAGGGCACATGGCTTGTTATAACGCTCAAATAAAACATTATGTATAAACCCTTATTGTGCTTTATAAGGTCATAATCAAGTATGTTCATAAAATCATCTGAATAACATAAAGGCTCATGCTTATAGTAAATGTAGAAGAGAGATTTTCAAATATGTTTTATCACAAAACACACTCCAATTAATTATTGTTATACTATTTTGATGTTTTAATAAATGTCTACTTTAACCCGGAAAACAATCACAGATAATAAAAGTGAATATTCATAGGAAACAGCTAGTGTGAATGCAGGGCAACCTAATAATGTTTATTAAAAACCCTTAAAGCCTAAAATAATGTTTAAATACTCTAGAAGTCACATAAATAGCAAAACTAAATTAAATTAATTTTCAGTGACTTTAAAACAAGACATCGATTTGTTGCTGCTGCCATTACTGACTGAATGTATCTCAGGGTGGGCAGGCAGGTCATAGACCATCCCTTGAAGTACAATTCTCTTGCTAGTTCAGTCATCATTAAAAATTGATTTCAGTAGTTTCTAAATGAATCAGAGACAACTCCTAACATATTACTTTGTTAATGCAAACTTCTAGGCTAAGTTATCTATTGATGATACTACAATTTAAAAAAATCTTCTAAAATTATAAAGAAAATTTATAGTAGAATGTTGAATATCACAGAAGAGTTAAAGTCAAATGAGAAAAAATTTTAAATAAATATTGTGATTTTTCAGTATTTTAATTTGAAACTGAAAGTAGAAGTGATATATATATGTGAAAAATATCTACCAAGCACAATTAGAAGCTTATATATTTAATAGTTAAAATAATATTTTTTAAATTAAAGAGGTTTATATTACCCTAAAAGTGATATATATTATTTCAGAAAAAAATTTGAGCTGAAAATTAAAATTATAAAACTATTCAATGAAAAGCAAATTATAAGGTGGTACATACTTATGCATTTGAACATGTATGTAACTCCTTGGCATGCTATGAATCTAACAATAGTTTTAATCATTTATTCTTTCAGACTGTAATAAATTTACTCCATTACCCACACATATGAATGGATGCATGGATGCATGGATGGATGGATGGATGGATGGATGGATAGATAGATAGATAGATAGATAGATAGATAGATAGATAGATAGATAGATTCATGTATAGATATACAAATACAGTACTCATAACTTAAAAATGAAGATTTTACATCACTCTTTCTTGTCAACTCCACCTAATGAGCGATAATAACTATAATACAGACCCAACTCATTGTCAAGAAAGGCGAAAATGTAAAAGCTTACCATGGTTCTAAAAATGTTTTTTAATGTTTTTTTCTTCACCATTTAAAGCATGTTTTAAGTGTTTAACAATGATTTGAAGTATTGCTCTTCATTAAAGGAATACTCCACAAATAAAAAATTAGGCTAAAAATCAAACTACTACTGATCTCTCTAATGAAGAGGCTCAAATTCTAAGATTAAGGTACACATAGCAAACAATCACAGTTCAAGCAAGAGAGCCATAAGGTAGGAGAAACTACCAAGCAGCTGTTCTCAATCAAGTGTCCACTCTTCAAGATGCTTCTGATCCAGTTGTAATGGCACTTTCCCCAACTCACATGTCATGCTTTATATCCATGAGAGGCAGGAGAGTGCAATGGCTGGGTGTGGCCTCTGGTACCAGCTAACCTGACTTTGCAAGCTGACTCCAGTCCAGTGAATTAAGCAAGATTTTTTCTGTCCTTAAGATAATGTCTCACGTTAG
This sequence comes from Papio anubis, assembly GCF_008728515.1. Taxonomy (NCBI): domain Eukaryota; kingdom Metazoa; phylum Chordata; class Mammalia; order Primates; family Cercopithecidae; genus Papio; species Papio anubis. The sequence goes on along the minus strand of NC_044987.1, from coordinate 35,330,362 downwards.
TTACTGACTTTTGGCATGCATATATGCAGAACTAGACTTTGAGATTAAGAATTAATCTATGCTTTACTGAATTTTTGTCTTTTGCATTTAGTATAACGTATAAGCTTTTTTACGAGAAAGGAAAGAAAAAAAGAGGTGAGAGAGGATATAAATTTCTGTGGGTTATCAAGAGTTGGTATAAAAATTGCATCAGGAGGTGGTTCTGGATAGATTAGCATTAAAGTAATCATAGATATTGAGACATTGAGAATCTGTACCTTAAATTTACGATTGACATATTGGGGTCCACAGCCAATTAAACAGATAGAAGAGAATCTATAGTTCTGATTAGAACACACATTTCGCTTCAGGACTGCAACTAGGAAAGGAAAATGCCTCAGAGAATTAACTTTAGAGATTAGCAAAGGTTTGAACTTGCCAATGAAACAAGGTAGGGAAAGTTAAAGTTTTCTTACCGGAATTATGAGAAAGAGAAGCATTCTAAAGTTATGGAAATGTGACAGAATAGATGATCAGGGATGTAATTTCAGGATGGAAAATTGTCAAGTTTATTCAAAAGTGATATATCTCTTATAAGGAAAAAATTGTGACTTATTAAAATTTTATACTGACTTGAAAAAGTTGAAGCAATTTAAAATTAATATGGAACATAGTGTATCTCTTGAATATTACAAAAGCCATATTTATTTTCTTCCTTTCTGTTTTCTTCCCTTTTCATTCATTTATTTATTCTTCAGAAAATTAATAAAGGTTAATGAAAAGTTTATTATGTAGAAGGGTTTGTTATGTAAAAGGCACTTTTCACATCCTGGAGAAATGAACATTAGAAAGTTGAAACATCTTCAAAACACACAGTTTAGTCAAATGGGAAAAATAATTACAAGGAATTGTTATATTAATATACAATAATATTACTACAAAGGATGATTATAATAATTGACTCATTCAGTAGTAAATTAGTGAATTAATCAGGAAAAGCCACATAGGTAAATGACTCCGAAGATACTGGGATTAAGAGAAGAAATTTTATAACTAGAAAGATAAATGTAACCATCTTAGCATAGGGACCAATACATTCTAACAAAGGAGGTAAAGAAAAACCCCACATAATGAACCATAGTGCTTATTCATTAATTTTTAAAGATCTTTATTGTTTTGTATTAGACACTGAAGATTAATAGCCAAAAAATACAGACTAGCTCTCCTTCCCTAGAATATCATGTGGGAAACAGACAAGTAAAATTGAGTAATCACAATATCTAATAATAATTGCTAGGTAGGGGTAATACAGGGTTTTAAGGATGGAGAACAAAGTACATGTGACTCAATATAGCTACGATATATTTCATAAGATGTTTTTTACAAAAAGGAACAAGAAAAAAGTCTCTGTTATTGTCGCTTAACATAATGTATTAGCTTTATTCTCTTTCCTCCCCTTCTGGGACACAAAGTGTGGTGTACTAGACATTTTGACGGTACCTACCCCAGGTTTCTTGAAGCTTTTCCGTCTTTTTTCCTCTTTATTTTACATTGCATATTTTTATGGACATGCTCTGATGTCACTAATTCTCTTTTTGTGAATTCTATATATTGCTAAACCCATCCAATGAGTTTTTAATTTCAGGTATAATATTTTTTAGTTCCAAAATACATTTGATTCTTTCATACAAATTATAAAGATACGTTAAAATCTTCCAAGTTTTTCATTTTCATTTTGCATCTTTTCCTGTTTTTGTATATTTTAATTATTTTAAGATATTTTTTCTTTTATCTCTAGTACCTGAATCAATTATGGATATTTTCTGTGTTATAGTTTTTCTCTTTCTTTTTGGTCAGTTGTTCCTACTTTTTAGAATGTCTCATTTTTGACTGGATGATGAAATTGTGGATGACAAATTTAGACAATATTAGTATTCATGTTTTTTATAAAGAGAAATTAATTTTATTCTGGATTTCTCCTGGAATCCAGTAACAATTGATCAGCTTGATCCTGCCTTTTTTTGTTTGTTTTTCAAGTGGGGTTATTTTATAATTTCTCCTACACCTAAGGTGCAGCACTTATTCCTAGGAAGTTACTTTTAAGATATACCTCTTGCTCCAAGTCTGTGGCCTTATGGGTTTTTAACTAAAAGCTCATGTGGTTTACCACAGTGTCTCCACATTAGCATAACCTTAAAGTACAACCTTGCTTTCTAACTCTCTAGAGCTTCTAAAATCTTTCTTCAGTATCCTCCCAGCTACTGTGTTGTACCGGGTATCTCAAAGTTATGCCCTTTATTATGATATATGCTCAGGAGTCCAAGGATTGAGTGGTGTTTGTATATAGATTTCAGGGCTCCTTCTCTAGAGTTGTTTCCTCTATGGGTTTGTATTTCCTAAATCACAGCCATTTGATGGAACTAGACTATAAGGTCTCCAAGTTCAGGAAGGCTGCTGCTTTTTCCATGCACTCCACCTCACACACAGTGATTTGGTAATATCCTAGAGGAAAAAGACAAGGTGAATGTGGATATTACGTCACATCTTCCCTCTGTCAAGGATTATACGTCACCAAGTCCTGTGTGCGTTGATCGCTTTCCAATGCCTTCAAAATACAGGGTTTTGTTTTTTGTTTTTTGTTTTTGTTTTTGTTTGTTTGTTTTTTTGTTTGTTTGTTTGTTTGGTTTTTTACACAGGGTTTTGCTCTGTTTCCCAGGCTGGAATGCCAAAATATAGTTTTATTATATTATTATAATAGTTAGATTATTGAGTTATCTTTCTGTAGCAGAATTAATCTATTAGCATGTTGGTGGTGAATGGAAGAGGATACAGTTTTCTTTGATCTGATTAAAGTTTGCTGTTAGCCAGGCATTGTGATCCTGGATTTAGAACGTGTGGATTTCACCATGTTTCTATCCCCACTCCAGTCATAATACTGGGACTAGCATGTATTCGTAGCCTTCCTCAGGGGGAAGAGATTGTTTTTATTTTCCGTCTGCATCTCCCAGGTGAACTGTGTTTTCAACCAATGTTCTTAGATTATAGTGTTGGTCTCCATTCCCCGTAGATTAAGATTTCTTTGACTTTACTTAGGAGAGACATAGGTCTGGTAGAGTTTAGGTGCTGGCTTCTGTTTTCTACAACAACTGCAATGGGATTCTGCCAGTATGCACCGGCTACAGGTTTTGATGGCTTTCTCTCTGGAGTCTTTTGTTTCATTTTGGAGGCGGAAGTGAGTCGAAATATTTCAGGAGTGACAGTTATTCCCTTCCCCAAGTAAGTCATAAAGAGAGTGTTCTCTAGATCGTCTTTGCTCCACTCTGCATGATTCTGGTGAGGTTCCTGGAAAAAAAAGTCTGCAGGAGGAAGAACTCCTGTATGTCTGCATCCTCCAGAGTCCTCATACTCTCAGTCCAGCCCATATTTGTTCTTTAGTGACTCATTAAAATTTTCTAGCTTTATCTTCCTCCTGGCTTATTCAGGTGGCTCAGAATTGACTCAGATATTCAAATGTTCGCTTTTTTTCCTTCCCTGCAGTTATATTTCCAGATTTTTATTGCTTGTTTGCATTGCAACCTTAGTTCTCTGATAAATTCAAGAAAAGTTGCTAATTTGAAATTTGTCTAGCTTTCTACTTGTTCTGAGGCTCTTTTCACATCTCTATATCTCTGAGCTGAAAACTAGAATTCAGAATATATGATTTTTAAAATTCTCCTTTAAATCGAATTGAAAGGATGGTAGCAGAATTTCTTATTCTGCCAAAGTATGTTAATAAACAATATGTAGAAAATAAGTTTTAAACATACTTACTTGCTAGGAAAATGATGAATTATATTTACTTATACACTTATGAGACTGGAAACTACCTTAACATTTTAATCTATTTTTCTTCTTTAGCATAGTGACCAAAATAGGCAATGTAGATTTTAAGTTAACCTTAACATTATTCACTGTAACAATCTATCCATCCTCCATGATCTCAATTTATTTTGAAAATTGCAATACCACCTGCAATATCATTAATGCCCTGGTGTGAGAGATGTGGAAACTTAAGGATTGAAAATACCTTAGAGGTAAGATCAGGAGTTCTCAACCAGGACATAAATCGTTTGCAAAATTGCGTGTAGAAAACACTGAGATATTTTGAGGAATGGGTCAATGTATTTTATTAAATTCACAAAAGTACCATGGCCCTAAGATTGTTAAATGCCACCAATGCAACTATGTATTTATAGAAATGCATCTATTTAAAATCCATATTTCTAGAGAGATTAACCTTGTGTCCACAGTCTTAATTCCTATATTTAGAATTATACTTAGAAATCATTTCAAAAGTATCTAAAGGAAATAAAAGAGAAAGGAACAAAAGTTTCTGTACATGAATCATGTGTTAATACCAAAATCCTCAACGTCAATCTTCAAAGAAAGAAATTTATCTCTCATTCTTCTTGCTCATGACTGTTGCTTTGATCTGCCTTACTGATGAATTTTAACACTAGGATACTACAATATCACCATTTATGGTATTGATAAATGTATTAATTACATAAGAAAAATAACTTTCCATGGTCAAACTTATGTAACTGTGAGTACCTAATACTTATTTATCTTTAAACTTTATTAATGTAATACATAGCTTTATTATGATGAAGATTTGGAAAGCTGTCACAAATGGCTATTTTAAGAGTATTTTTATTCATAAAAGAATAATGTTTAACAATATTAAATTAATAAATACTTGAAGCATTTGGTGAATAATGTCAGCTAGATGATTTTTTAAGAATAAAAAATGAGCTAAGCATATCAGTAAGAGTAGAAATATACTGAAGATTACAGAAAGAAAGAAGTGCTTAAATGAATCCATACATTAAAGCCATCAAAAATGCTGACAATATAAAAACTTAAAAGAGCTTCATTTTGATTAACTCATACAATTAGAATAAATATACCATTGTAAAATTTAAGGAAGTTTCAACCGGATATAAGCAATAAATAAAAAAGTGATTTTTTTAGCATTACCCTGCCTTAGTTTCTTCATTTCAATGCATCCATTTAAGTTGTCTGTAATATTGAGTTATATAACTATTTTATTCCCAGTGCCAAGCTCATGATACAGCATGAAATTGTTGCTTAATCCATACTCGGTAAATAATTGGGTGAATGAATCAGAGTTTTACAGTTTGGCTATCATTTGTTCTACAGAATTCCTTCTGGAACTATTTGTCTGGCTTCTCTGTAAAAATTACAACTAAAATTTCTTCTACCTCATTTCTCATTAACTTTCAGAAAAAAAATCAATTAATTCAATTTAAGATATCTATGGTTAAATTGATTTTAATATGATAATTTTTCAGAGAGCAGAGACCATATTGTATTTATTGTTTCATTCTCAAAGAAACTGTGGCTCAGAGCTTGGAAATGGGATGTGCGGTAGAAGGTTGATTTCCTAGTTCTCTGGACTACAATATATGAATTACTTGTTGCATCTTGATCCACCAATATTGTTTGTCTGTATTTCAACTTTTTGTCAAAGTTGTGATTTTACAATGTATTTGAGAATTGCTTACTTTTTAATGTTTTTGTTTTTCTTTAATTTTCAATTTTAATTTCAAAAACTAAAATTTTTTTATTAACGTGGACTTAAGATATGATATATGGTACAATCAAAATTTATTTTTAAACTTAGAAGTGACTGTTGATTACACAGTTATTGTGTGTTCTCTAAAATAATCAAATATTTTGATTTTTTAAAAATTCATGAAGGCTACGTAATGCTTATTTTTGAGAGCATGATTTCTTATACTTATATAACTTTTTTACATGTCCTGAATGATTTCTTATAATAAACTAAGCATTAGCTCATGGCTTTTGCTTTGCTCTTTTGATGTCATTTAATCAAAGATGGTAATATCCACTTTAGGCCCTCTAGGAAAAAAACTGACAACAAAAACTCTTCAGAAAATTTTGAATTCAACTATTTCTTAGTGATTTAAAATATTCAAATCTATTCCACTTACCAACATTTCCAAGTTTTGAACATCCATTTCTACAATAGAAAAAAATCATACAACAAAATAAATAATGATCTAATTTATAATAGCACTCAGGAAACAAACTATGCAAATAAATATATTAAGTGAAGACAAGCTTCAAATAAATTATAATCTCCTGGAAGGTGTCATTTAATTTTTCTTAAATCTCAGTGTACGGGCACAGAACAGGTCATTAATAAATCATTATGTGGCACTTAAGGAGATTATCATAACCACTGATGTTAGTAAACATCTATGAGATAAATCAGATACTCAGGAGAAAGGTTAAATGTCTTTGAAATAAAAAATACATTTATCAAAATAGCTCTGCAAATGTTCTCCCATTTCTCTTCTGAGAAACAATAAGCTATCAAATTAAAATGAATTCCTCATAGACTGGCATTCCCCACGCTGTTCTTTCTAGGTTATCTGAAGCTAATTGTGTAAATTCAGCTTTGGAGGAAACAGGTACATATTTATTAATGGGAAAAGTCGATGCACACATGCACACCCATACACACACAGAGGCACACACACTCACTTATTCTGTTAATAACATGCAGTTGTGTTCCAGGAATTGGCTTAGGCATTCATTATGTATCCGCTCATTTCAATACACACTAAAAATCTGTATGTTAAGGGACTGAGACACAAGAAGGTGATTAAACCTAGGTCAAACAACCAAAAATAAATAAGCAAACAAAAAACATTTGAACACATCTAATCTAGCTCTTCAGACTGTGCTCTAAATTATTATTATGCTGCACTGGAAACCAAAGGAAACCCTGTTGGGGATCCTTTTTGTCCCCTCCTTCCACCAGAATGTTTTAACATTGTATAGAAAACATTGAGTAAACTAGTTGTGAACTGGGAGTTATTAATTAAATGCATAACAATTCATTACATCAAAATGTTTTACATAAATAGTAACTTCCTTCAATGCCTAAATGAATACACTTGTAGTTTGGGTTTTGTGTTAATCAGAGAACTCTCACTCTATTTTTTTTTTTTTTTATTCAATTCATTTCCTAGTTGCACACTGGCCTTACTTAGTCTGGGTAAAGGGAAACTCTAAATCCCTTTTTAAAGGAAACATGAAGAAACATTACCAAATAGAATTGTTCAACATTGTTAATGTTTTGTATAAGCTTTTAAAATTTTTTTTGTGTGTGTGCTGGTGCATAATTGCTATTAATTTTCCAACAAAAGACATGACTACTTCACTCTCCAGCCTACCTTCTGCTGTGAATAATTTAAACTACAATAGTACTAGTATTAGTAAAAACAATAATGATAATAGTAATGTGATAACACAATGGTTGATAAAGTGTCAGCAAGTATAGCAGATGATAGTAGTGTTCAATAAATACCTCTGTCCTTATCATTTTAGTACACTCAGTCCAAATTACTCCACTAGGAATTATATTCCTTATCTGAGTGCTTTCTTCAGCTACTGAAACATACCTTCACCCTCTGTGCTCCAGGCCATAAGTGTTGGGGAATCAGGGCTACCTAAGACCATTCCTTACTCAATAACTGATACGAATTGGTGTACAAAACCTAATTATCTCAATCCACAGATGCAAATTGAAATATGTGTGATTATATTGTATATATAATTATATTGCATATATAATTATAACTGAGACCTTCCTGTATCTCATTTCCTTCATATGAATTTCAATTCACAAATCTGAAATATATGTTCCATGCTAGCACCTGAGTTTCCTGTGGCTCATGGTAACAATTACCTCAATATTAAGCCCTCATTGCTTCCTTTTCTGCCTTTGTATTTAATGTCCTTTCTCATTTATCCTTTATCCTTAAGCTCCCAAATTAATTGCTTAAACTTGAATCCCGATCTCCACTCCTGCTTCTAAGGGAATCCATATTGTCATCTTTAGGTTAGTCTGGGAAACTTCACAAACATTCGGCTTAGAGTTGAATTATGTTATTTAATGTAATTACAAATGTATGGGATAGTTAAAAGAACAGCGCAAATAAATCCCATATACTGTTTAACTAGATCAGGAGTTAACAAGTTGTCTCATTTGTTTTATCATTCATTTTTCATTCTTGCTGTTTCTACTTTTCTTTCTTGTTATCTCCCCATTTTCTTACTGGACCACTTAAGAATAAGTTGTAGACATTTTGTTCTCTTATTCCAAATACTTCAATGCAATTTTTTAGAACTAAGAGGTTTTCTTTTGTGACTGCAGTACAATGATCAAAATCAAGGAATTATATTTGATACCATGCTCTTATCTGATTGAGGTAGATGTTCAAATCTCATCAATTACCCAATAATGTCTATAACAATTATATTTTCCTAGTTCACAATCCAATCTAGGATCACACATTGCATTTAGATGTCCTATTGCTTTAGTGTTCTTCAATCTGGCACATTTCTTCACCCTATCTGTGTGTTCCCTGACCTTTAAATTTTGAAAAATATAAGCCAGTTATTTTATCAAGTCTTCCAAACTGGATTGGTCTCATGTTTTCTCATTAGATTCAGAATTTGCACTATTGGCAGGAATTTTATAACTCTGACAAGCTTAAATTCTAAGGTTCATCATTATCATTGCTGCCTTACTTATATACTCAAGTTCTTTGATCCCCTTCTCTTCTACTTCAGTTTTCTGGAAAAATTCCAAGCCTAATTTAAATCACCTTTCTGCCTACTCCATGCCTTCCCTTGTGCAATTGAATGTGGCTGGGAAATAAAATAATCTCACAAACTATGCTACCTGGTACTTGTTAATCTCCTGAGTCACATATACATTTGTATATGTTTCATTATACTATATTATTTGTATATTTGAAGGCAAAAAATGATTTTATATACCTACACTAACCAATACAATAGCTAGCAGTCATATTTAGATATTGATGACTTAAAATGTTGGTTCAGGGATGGAAGAAATAAATTTTATCAAATTTTAATTATTAAATTAGAATTTTAAAACTGATTCTCAGTTCAGTTATTTGAAAATTTAAGTATGGTCAGAACAACTCAAGTATGTGAATCTATTTTTCAACTGTACCTTTTATTAAATGCAAATACAAATCAGGTATTTCTGATGAAATTTTAATATTTGGAAGACTTAGTACAAAAACAAAAGATGGAAACTTTCTCATTTATATTTTCTATCTGATGACATGTTGAAATTATATTTTTGATATATTAGGTTAAATAAAATATATAGTGATTTCACCTATTTCTTTTTACTTATTGGTTGATGATTTCAGAACGTTTAAAATTACCTCAGTGGCTCACATTAAATTTATATTGGACATGACTGCTATCATTAACCATTTTCTCAGTGTACAGGAAATATCTGTAGAAACTGTGATGGTAGTATATAAAAGATGCTAAGGGCAGGCCAAAAGAGAAATGAACTCAGAGTAAAGGCAAGGTAATTACATCTTAGTTCAAGCTGCTATAACAAAACACCATAGACTGGGTGACTTCACAACAAAGTTCAAGATCAAGGTGCCCTACAAATTTGCTATCTGAAGAGTAACCACGTCCTGGTTTGCCAGTGGTTGGATGTCTTTGTTGGTTGTATCCTCACATGACAAACGGAAAGTTAGAGAGCTCTCCAAGGTCTCTTTCACAAGGGCACTAATCCCACTCATGAGGGTTCTATTCTCTTGATCTAATTATCTCCCCCAATCCCACCTCCTAATATCATCATGTTGGGGGTTAGAATTTTAATACAGGTCCCAGTGACCACCCCTCTTCTCTACTGAATTATGGCAATTGTATTTTAACTTACTTCCATACTTTTTTTCTGTAGTGTTTCTCCCACCACCACCACTACTACTAACACACACACGCACACACACACACACACACACCCAAGTTCTATTGTCAACACGAAAGCAAATGGTGCCCTTCAAAAAGGTAATACAAATTATTTTATTCTATAGTTCAAAACCCTCCAGTGGCTTCCAGTGGCTTTCAGAATAAAAGTTAAAGTCCTTATAATGACCTACAAGATCATACAAAACCTAACCACCCGGCAACTTTGCTGAACATATCCTAAAACTCTCCCTCACCAGCACTCCCAATTTAAAGCCTTGGTCCTTGCTTCTCCCTCTATGTGCATTGCTCTTCTCACAGACATCTGCTTTTCTCAGGCCTCACTTCCTTCCAGTTTCTAACAAAATGTGCACCTTATTAAAGAGGCTTATCTTGAACACCCTATTTAAAATAACAACTCTTTCTTTCTCTTTTACTTTCTATGCCATGCTATATGTTGTCAATATCTGAAATACTGTGTATTCACTTCATATTTTAATTTATATAGATTTTCACCCTCACTAGTATGCAAGGTTTACAAGGACATTTTTTTTTGTCTTTTTTTTATTCAGTACTGTATCTACTATATGCTAGAAGAGGACTCAGCATATAGTGGGTATATAATAAATGTTTGAATTAATAATAAAAAACTGAAGGAAATAAATAGGACAGATATCATGATTAAATGCTTAAGGTATGTCAGAACAGTGAACTAAATAGCAATGTCAGCATTTTTTCAAGTTTGAGAGACTGGAGATATCGTATTTCTGTAATTTATTAATATAAATGCATATTTGCCTTTAAAAGATCCTTTGAAGCTCAGATTTTTCTGTTTACAAAGTTCTAAAAGCTAGCTAAATTTTTATTTTGATGGTATATTTAAGGTGAAAGAATTAAGGGTGAAAAAGTGAATGAAATCAAATGAGTTTTAATTTTGAAATGAAAACAAATGAAAGAGGCTAAAAGGTAAAATTATTTTAAAACTGATAAGTAAATTAACACCAATATTCAGATATAAATATAAATGTTTTCTAAGCTTAAAAATATTTCTAATATCTTAAACCTTCTGTGCTGGCAAACATTTTGCCCAAAATCTATAGGTATATTTATGAACAGAAGGCACAATATATTCAAGATTTTTTTTAAAAAAGTTGATATTTACGCATAGCCTGAATGAAGAAACAAAGTAGACATAAGGAGATAGCAATGATAGGAAAAGGAGAACCAGAAAAAGAGAGCCCAGTTAATGTAACACTAATATCATGATTTAACTTTAACACTGTATTAAAGTATACAGGCGCATTTAAAATAAGTGTACAGCTTAATGAATACTTACATGTATTCATTCCCAAATAACCAACTCATATATGGGGTCTCACTATGTTGACCAGGCTGGTCTTGAACTCCTGGCCCCCAATTATCCTCCCACCTCGGCCTCCCAAAGTTCTAGGCTTGCAGCCATGAACCACCATTCCCAGCCAACAGTCATATTTTTTTAAAAGAACATTTAAACACCCAGAATCCTCTTTTTGTGTTCCCCGCTAGTCCCTTCCCACCTCAAAGGATAATCATTGTCTTGTAATATCATAGTTATGCCTATTTCTTATATTTTACAAAAATGGGTTTAGTAGCTATTTTAAAAGTCTGGCTTATTTCATTCAATATTTTGTTTTTGACATTCCTCATAATGTTGCTGTATAGTATTCTGTCCTTTGTATATGCTACAATTTATTTATCTACTCAACCACTGAAAGATATTTGGATAGTTTCCAATTTGGGGCTATCTCAAATTGGGATGCTATAAGCATTGTACTCTGTTTGTGTGTGTGTGTGTGTGTAATACATATGTTTCTGTTAGGCATATTCCAAGGTTGTGTATTTGATAAGACACATTTAATAAGTCTCATCAATGTTAGATGGTGAGATCGTATAATCTATATAAGAATTAATGTGAATGATTTAGAAGAATATCTGACATATATTTAATAAACGTTAGCTGCTATTATTATTGTTTTGTCAAATTACCAAGATAAATGTCATCTAGTAATATAGCTAAGATGTTAAATATTTGAACTCTACTCATGGGTAGACCCAGATCAGAATTTTTATTGTCTCATTTTCTAGCTAAGTGATGTTCAGGCACATTACTTGAGAATTTAATTCTTATTTTCTTCACTGTAAAATATACAACACCATAGGCTTTGTGTTTAAGAAGAAAGTGCAAACACAGGCTTATCACAGTGTCAAGCATATAAAGCTCGAAAAACATTAGTAGCTATTTATACTATGTAATTAGTACAGCTACTAATATATCCTCTTTTACTCATACTATGTCTTGTAATGTACCATGTGAATTTAATCAGGGGTAGTGCTTAATATCTTAGCTGTTTCCCTGGATACAGAGATGTGTTGCCCAACAAATCAACCAATCATCTAGAACTTTCGAGTTCTAATTTCCTTTTAGCTTGGAACTTTGTCAGATACAGTACTGGATCTTTCTGAAGTTCTAAATCAGATGAGAATGTCCAGATAATGAAGAGTTAATATAAAATGGAGAGATTCAACAAGGATTTTATTTCTTTAACTTCAAAATGTATGAAAGACAAGGCTGCTTATCATGCTAAAATTAATACTGAGTGTATCTGAAAAAAAGAGACCCCAAACACTCAGTGTTACTAAGTACATCTCAGGGCTTATAAGCTAATTAAAATTCTGCCTTAACTTAGATTTCAAATTACTATATTTAAACTAAATTCATTTGAAATGAAGAGGCATAATTCTTTGTTTAACTAAAGCTCACTGTTGCATTTTCTCAAAGAAAAAGTTATAATGTGATGTCCTTTAAAGCAAATCCCTAGGGTTTTATTAAGGTAGTAAAAATACCAATATATGTGACAGTGGATTTTCTAAGGGAAATAGTTTTTTTCTCTTATACACTAATAAAAAAGAGATATACATATTTCTTGAAGGAGTTTGTGTGAAAAATAAAAAGAATCATAACTCCTAGAGTATTTCTTATTTATATAGCTGTTAAATCTTTCCACCAGCTTTCTCTCTGACAGAAATGCAGCTATGCCTCAATAAGGTTGATTTTTAATTAAACAACCTATGTCTCTCAGCATGTGAAAAATGAGCTAGCAGCAATATAGTCATATGAAGGCATCAGAGCTTTATATCTAAAATCTGCTACTGATGATGAGTTATTTGGGCTAATCATATCCACAGAGGTTAAGAAGCAGATACTACAATATATTTAGGTACAATATACTGTGCTAATAATGGTTTTCAAAAGCACACAGGACATTTTAAAAATTCATATTCAAGCTAATATTTCAAGCACTGATTTCTGTATCCTTGACTATTAGTTTGATTTTAATTGATTTAAACTTATTAATAATCTTAACTACAGAATGAAGGAGTATGTCAATGTTTTAGGAGATATACAATATATATCTCATGCCCTTTTCTTAATCCCATGAGAATAGATCTATTTTAGAAGTATGGTGTATGTTTATTAATTGTGGTTTTTCCAATGTTAATTTTAAAAATCTATAGGGCATATTTCCATTGAATGGCAATAATACCAGAAAACAACAATGTTTCTTTGGTTAATAATAAAACCTACAAACTTAAAAAAAATCAAAAATATTCATTTTGCTTAAGTGAGGATCTTTCTATTACATGATTCTCCCCTGAGGTGCTCTGTGACCCATTTGCTACTTTTCAGCAGAGTTGAGAAGTGATCATATATAACGTCAAATATCCTATTTCTATGGCTCAGAGCCTCTTTCTTAGGAAACACTAGTTTATTACCTTTTTATCCCAATTCACAAGTGTTGTCTACCAGGTAGCTGGATACCACTTTACTGAACTATCAAGTAAAAGCAAAGCTGCCAGGGGAAGACCTCCCTGCGCTTACCTTTCCCCTTCATCTAAGATAAATCGTCACATGCAAAGGCTAATTAAGACTAAAGTATATTTGGAATTATAGCTATGAAAATTGGTTTTTCATTCCACAGTGATAAAAAGGAGCTACTTCACAGGAGAGATTACTGTAGTTTTTCATGGCCTGATATTGTATATACTTGATTCTGCTCTGAGAGTGTGTTCCTTCATGTGGGCATCATCTTAATTTTTCAAACCCATACATAATCTGATACCATAATTTGAAGACATTTTCACATATATAGCTTCTACATTTTTCCATATTTGACTTCCCTGCTTATTATTTATATAGAATAGAAAACAAAATCAATGTTTATCATTTGTACCTAAAGGTAAATAATATGTGTATTAACAGCGAATATTTAAATATGCTAAGTGAATTTTAAAAATATAAAATAAAAATTTACATTAGACAAATTTATTCTCATACTATCCAGAAACATTATTGCCCTCTAATAAAGGCTATTTAAGATTCATATCAAACATATTGGTCTTCTATTAGGAATGTGTTTTATGCATGGTGAAAATATTCATCATATGTGTTATGTTTTATGGATGAAATTTTTAGAAGTAATGCAATGCATTAGACACTCTAGAAATGTAACATCAAAAGTGGATTTAGGAAAGCAAAAAGTATTTATCAAATAATGCTCTAGTCATTTTCTCTTCTAATCAAGAAGTAATTCAGGAGGCTAGAGAGCAGAATAATTGCTTATCTGTCTTTTCTTGAGCTAAGTTGTGTGGAAATGTTCACATTTAGGAACAACAGGTGTTCCCTGGATATCCTGGAAAAGACATAAATTTGTTTTTAACTGCAGTTTTAGAATATTCATTCCATTTCTAAAATTTGAATTATGTACCTTTTAAGAATCATGCACTTAGAATTAAAAATAATGGTTCTAAGGTTAAAGGAGATGATTTAGTACTACACTTAGCTATTAATTTGGGGGTCATTTGAAGGTCTGTTTAGTTGAAAGCCAGCTAACTATCTTACAGACTCTCTATGCTGTCCCTGCTACTGCAGGTGTGACTGCAGTTTCCCTTCATTCATTGTACTGTTGCATTTTGCTGTTGCTGTCATGATACATTAAAAACTTGAGGATTCGTAAGAATTATTTTTTGATAGTTGCTTCCTTCAGAATTTCTTTATTCACTTAATTCACTTTTTTTTTTTTTTTTTTTCTGAGATGGGGTCTTGCTCTGTCGCCCAGGCTAGAGTGTAGTGGCACGATCTTGGCTCGTCGCAACCTCTGCCTCTTGGGTTCAAATGATTCTCCTGCCTCAGCCTCCTGAGTAGCTGGGATTATGGGCGTGCACCACCACACCCGGCTAATTTTTGTATTTTTAGTAGAGACAAGATTTCACCATGTTGGTCAGGCTGGTCTCAAACTCCTGACCTCGTGATCCGCCCGCCTTGGCCCACTTAATTCACTTTTATTGGTCTTCTAGCATTTCTATGAGCAAGGAGAAGATCATAGATGCCATTGAAACTGCAATAACCAATATTTATTTGTAACTTAAAACATTTCAGAAGTGAAATGAAGTTCTGAAATTTTATGACATTTTTAAATATCAGAATTATCTGCATTAATATTGAGGTTTATCTAATGACCACACACTTAAAGACTTACCAAAAACAAAAAACAAAAAACAAAAAAACAAGTTTTTAAATACTATTGTATTTAAGTGAAACTAAAACAAAAATAAAAATAGAACATTCAAGAAAAAAGCATAAATAAATAAATTCCTGTGAGATAATCAAATCCATGAAACATGAGGGAATTTTAATAAAATAGGTTATTTTGTAGAAATACATAAAAGGAATAGATTTTGAAAATGAATTACTACCAGTGTAGTAGTTTGTTCTCATGATGCTCTGAAGAAAAACCCAGGACTGGGTAATTTATAAAGAAAAGAGTTTTAATTGACTCATGTTCCACATGGCTAGGAGGCCTCAGGAAACTTACAATCATGGCAGAAGGCGCAGGGCAGCAGGAAAGACAGTGAGTGCCAGTAGGGGAAATGCCAGGTGCTTATCAAACCATCAGATCTCATGAAAACTCACTCGCTGTTGTGAGAAGAGCATAGGGGGAATTGCCCCCATAATCCAATTACTTCCACCTGGTCCCTCCAGTAATGATCCATGGGGATTATTACAATTCAATGTGAGATTTGGATGGGGACACAGAGCCAAACCATATCACCTGTGGATACAGGATAATGTTCAAAAACATTTTAATCACAGATACATAATAGTTGTTTTAATGCTTCCTTGATCAGGAAGACTATGATGTGATCTTCAGTAAGGAAAAGTGAAGTCCATGAACTATGTCTGCATATAAGTTATCATGGTTTTTGAAAGAGTTTTAATAAAAGGGAAGTATGTAGTTACAGTGCCTCGTAGTTCTTCACATTCTTTAAAAGCATGTAAGTTTAGAATAAAAGGAACAATCTGTTTCAGGCTGTGACTAAAAACACAAGGAAACAAAAACTCTGAATATAAATTCAAGAAGAGTAGACAGATAGTGGAGCTCATATTAGAGCTCTCAAAACAAAAATCATAATCCATCTGTCCTGTGCTTATAGAATCAAAAATTTAGCGAGTAGATTGTAGAGCTTATCTGTTACAAGTAATGTCTATGCACATATAGAAATGACATCACAGGGCCGGGAGCGGTGGCTCTCGCCTGTAATCCCAGCACTTTGGAAGGCAGAGGTGGGTGGATCACAAGGTCAGGAGATCGAGACCATCCTGGCTAACACGGTGAAATCCTGTCTCCACTAAAAAAATACAAAAGAAGTTAGTCTGGCGCTGGTAGTCCCAGCTACTCGGGAGGCAGAGGCGGGAGAATGGCGTGAGCCCGGGAGGTGGAGCTTGCAGTGAGCGGAGATCGTGCCACTGCACTCCAGCCTGGGCAACAGAGTGAGATTCTGTCTCAATAATAATAATAATAATAATAATAATAATAAAACATAGGACATCAAAGAAAAACAAATGAAACAATATGCATTAATATGTTTTGTCTTAGACACATGTTAAGTATATACACCATAAAAAGTATAGTGGCAGGGCTAGGAACAAACCATGACTAAAACTTGAATCTCCTGATTTCTTACTAAGTTCCTATTTCCATGCTACCATGCAGTTATCACTAAAAACAACTTAGTAGTACATCAAATCTGCAGAAGATTCAAGCACATATAATAAGGTTCTTAGTTCAGTATAATGGCCATAATATTTTTTATTTCATAAATATATTTATACCCTCCCTATCAGTCATTTCAGTCTATAATATCCCAACCACTGAATTAATAAAGAAGATTGCTTTGTTTGTAATTTAAAGTTGATTTGTCTTCAAAGGCATAATCTCAAAATCCAAATTAATTTTTTTTTGTTTTTAAAAAGGGAGTTTTCTAAATTTCCCAAATTCCCATTTTAATATAAAGAAAGATATGATATTCTTAAACTTACATTTTATAAATATCAGCAGGGTTATATGATTTAGCAAAACTGACAACCAGCATAAGGACTATTCTCTTTGCAATAATGTGGATAAAGCCCAGTGTAGGGATGAGGACGTAGATTCGAATGGAAGCCAGAAATCAAGTACGAAAGTGAGACAAGATATAAATTTGATTCATCTCAGTTTCCCCCTGATATCAAAACATTTAAAGGGTAGACTAAGGTTCAGAAAACAGTCAGAGCAGGGACGATTTCCCACCATTATAACGACTTACCTGAAAAAAAATTGAAAGATCCTAAGAGAGTTCTCTGGAATAAAACTGTGGTATCAGAAGAGTATGATGCTGCTCGGAAAGAACGTTTAGAAATGGTTGTGGATTGTGAACAAACTCATTATTTGGGAAAAAAATGGGCAAATAAAGGGGAAGATTGAAGCATTTATCCTGCGTTTTCTATACAAGCAATACTAATGAGTAATAAAATAGTAGATCGGGAAAGTTTCTTTAATAGACATAGAAAAGAATGATAAAATTAGAATAACATCCCTGTGAAGCTGCTAATGAATCTAGACAGAGAGCCTCAAAGTTTGCTAACTTTAGGAAAGAGAAATAGCTGGTCATTACATGCTTATAGATAGAAAAACAAAACATTACACATGACATAGTAATTTTATAAATATTGACTCTGAATCTAATCAAGCCCCTAGAATCAATTCCCAATGTGGCGGACAGACGATTGTGTAAACTACATCATACCACCTGCAATCAGTTAAAAGTAAACTGTAGGACAAAGGGCAAATCATCTAGTTTCCTAAACAATGACCTTATAGAAAGAGAAAAGGAGACAGGGCCTATCAACTAAAATAAGTTTGCAAACATTTGAGCCATTTACAATGTGTAGAGCTTCTTATTCGGATTCTGATACATAGACTTTAAAATATATATTTGTACTTGCCTTGATAAACTCATTGGTAGAAGACTGTCACCCTCATCATAGACATATATAATACTGGAAAAATATATATGAGCAACTGTCTTTTAGGCTACAGAAAACAGGAAGCATAAAACTGTGATTTTTCTGAAAGAAAGAAAATTCTTGACTTACTCCAAAGCATACGCACCTCTCCAGTCTTGGACAATTAATCTGTGTCTTAATCTGTTTGCACTGCTATAATGAAAAACCACAGACTGGATAATTGATAAGCAATAGAAATTTACTTTTCAGTTTTTGGAGTCTGGGAAGTCCAAGATCATGGCACTGGAAGATCTGATTGTCAAATGAGGGCTTCTCTCTGCTTCCAAGATGGTGATTGAACACTGTAGACTCTGGTGGGGAAGAACACTTTATCCTCACTTGGCAGCTAGTGGAAGTGCAAAAAGGAGCAAACTCCTCCAATCAAGCCCTTTTATAAGAACAACTAATCCTACTCCTGAGGGCGGAGAGCACTCTCATGATTCAATCACCTCCCAAAAGCCATACTGTTGCATTGTGTATTAAGTTCCAACATAAATTTGGAGGGTACAAAAACATTCAAACCGTAGCACTGAAGTATGCAAGGAAACTGTATCTGAGCTGTATACAGTGGTTTTCCAATGTGCAGTGGCAATTACCAGATATTGGCACAATTGAAGTGACTGGGATCTGTGGATGGGGTCATAGGAAATAAGAAGCTGCAAGGAGACAGGCCTTGAGAACTACACGTAGGAATCTCTTTCAACATTTTGGCAGAACACAGGTTGTACATATTCTATCAAGATCACCAAAGAGGTTATTAATAGAACTAGGGGATGCAAGATTACACAAAGAAAATCGCAAAGAATGTTAGGAGTTCACTCATTCCAGAGTGAAAATATCTTCTTAATATCTGACAAACCTGGCATCTAGCTAAAACAAAATAAAAACAGTAATAAGAAAAATGCCCTAGAATATGCACTATTCATATTCTTAGAGACTTCCTCAAGTCTCATTAACAAAGACCTAAAGCAAGCCTACCAAGATTGTTAGAAGACACAACATTTGGATACTGAGTTAGGGGCCTAGGAAATGCTTTGAGCTTTGCTAGATTTGTCCTTAATAGAGCATTGACTGAGCCAAGACAAGTTCGAACAGCAATTTCAGAAGTTCAAGGTAGTCAAACCAGTGTTAAAACTGAAAACTCTTTGAAGGAAGAAAAATCCCTAGCCTGTACAAGGCATTGTTCATATGTCTGGTATTTGATACAAAATCATCATATGAATGATTATTGTTTAAAAAGTCCTTAACAAAGAATGAGAAAACAGAAAAAGCAAACTACAGATGAAAGAGATGCTGAACCTAAAATATAAAGACTTATATTTAAGGTATAATAATAAGGTATAATAATAGTAGCTATAATAATTACTTTTAAATAAGTTAAATATGATGGTAATATGAAAGCAGGAATGAAATAACAACAGAGAAAAAAGAATAGATGAGAACTCTCAAACTGAAAGATGGAGTAATGAAAAAATAGGCACTGAATGGATTTAGCAGCGAAAAGGAGATAGTAAAAAAAAAAAGGTATTAAACAAATAACTTAGAAAATAACATTACAGTCTGAAAAACATAGAAGGGGAAAATATCAATTAAAAATAAACAGAATCTCAGAGGTTAGTATCACAACATCATATAATCCAACATATGTGTAACTGAAGTATTAGTAAGAGAAGAAAATACAATGTTAGCAGAAAAAATATTTAAAGAAATAATGGTCAAAATTTTCTAATTTTGATGAAAAATACTAACTTAAAGATCTGAGAATATACATGTGGATGTTTGTGTGCATGTGCGTCTGTGATCATCAATGTTACAAATAGAGTGGGGCACTGATATATATTTGATTTCCCCAAATGCAGGCAGGAAAAGAACCACAGAGGAACAAATAAGCAAAAGGCACAAATAGGAAGATGACATGTTTAATGACAATATCAATAATTACATTAAATCATATAAATAAGTAGTGATTACTTTTGGGTAGTTGCTCCAATGAGTCATCAGAGATGTGCAAGTTGAAACTACCTCATCCCCAGTTGAATGGGTTAAGAAACAAAAGACCCGAAATACAAAGTGATGGTGAGGATGGGGAGTAAATACAACCCCCATTCATTGTCACGGGGGGCATAAAATGATGTAACTATTTTGGAAAACAATTTGACAGTGTCTCATAATGTTAAACATGCATTTACCACACAATCCAATAATTCTTATCCAAGGTATTTACCCAAGAGAAATTAAAAACAAAACTGGAATATACTTTCAAACACATTCACTTTTCTCTCACCCTAAAGATTCAGTTCTATAGGCTCTTCGAAACGGCTTCTCCTACAATGAGTGATACAGGAAAGAAGGAGATAGACACATACACACACACACACACACACACACACACAGAATGATAAAAATAGTAATCATTTTGTAATTTAATCTCAAATGTGACATGTAATTAGTCTTTGAATTTTAGTATTTCCAGTCTTTCGAATTTTAACCATTTTACTGAGATGAAGTGATTTCAACTTTTATTTTACTGATGACTAATTGGAGTTATTAGTTACTTTACATATAATTATTGATATAGTTTAATGTGTTATTCATATGATGTTTACATTTGTAATATTGTGTCCCCTATACTGTATTATGAAGCAATTCTCTAATTGCTTCATAATTAAGAAACAGAAATTAAGCCCCACCTTTTGAGGGGAAGAATATCAAAAACTTTGTAGAAATTTTTTTAAAACACACACTACACTCTGACCATATATCATATACAATTTTCCCACAGTTAAAATACTTTCATTCCTAGAAAAGGTCACAAAGCCCCATCAATCACAATATTTTGTTGAAATCCTGAGTCTCATCATTTAAATCATACCGAGATCTGGATGAAGTACCTCAGGTGTAGTTCTTTAAATGTAGCACCTTGAGTACCGTTCCTCTTAACCTGAACACCTATGAAATAAAAAAGGTAGTTATTTACGGCTCTACATGCAAAACGCAATGGTGCCATAGGCATAGGACAGTCATTATTGACATTTATGTTAAAAAATGGGGAGCACGAGAGACAAAAATCATTGACAATAGTAATTCTGAAATTCGGACTGGGACATGTTAAATGTTCCTAGATGAGTTCTCATGAATTCTGGCTTTGTGCTCTGTTCTCTTCGTTCTGCTCTCTGACGCATCCTTTTTTTTTCATGGAGAGTAACATATTGATATGAATGAAGGGATAAACTGAATATGTGGCATTAACTATAGAGATAAAACATAAATTAACAATATATTCTTGGAAACTTAAATATCATGACTTGGGTCAGACATCATGGTGTTAATTCATTGCCTTCCTAACAAAGGTAATTCTCAAACAACAGCAATTGAGCCTTGCATGGATTCTCTCTAATGCTCACTACTTTGCAGGCATTCAGGAAATATAAAAAACAGAAAATAATGTTAACATCAACAACAATGAAAGTGGACAGCTAGGTAATAAACTTCTCCCATGTCTCTAAAAATGAAACTAAGAAAAGTAAAAACTACCAGGACATGAAAAGTAGCAATTTTCTTTATTGTCTAAAAATGTGTTAGGAAAGATATTGATATTTTAGTTTTGGTAAAATAGAAAAGTAGAGGAAGACATTACAGGAAAGGAGAAACTAAGAAATGTCTTTTGCTGCAAATACTTAATAAAGATTATGTGCAATTTTCTTTCTAACACCAGACATAGACTTTGCTGCTGAGAACAAGTCTAGGAGTGAATATATATATAACATGGATTCTTTCTTCACTGAGCTTCAAATTATTTGAATTTCTTCCAATTCACATTTGAAAGATATAGCTATAAGTTAGCATGCACCTTTGGTGTATTACAAGGTTTTATTTTCTCAGACATGTACCATTATTATCGCTAAAACAGAAACAAATACAGCCTAATGAGGCAGTTATTTCTCTAGCATTTGGAGTAGCTGTAACATAATTTTCCACACTCATTATTCGCCACAGATATTGTGAGTATAATGTCCAAAAACTAAATCTCCTTGTAAGATAATATCACTTCCTTTTAAAATCCTGATAATTATATTTAGTATAAAGGATGGAATAAATAAGACTTTTGTTTATTCTACTTAGATATATGCCTATACTGACAATTTATACTCATTTTTTGAGGCTACTAGGAAGCTCCATCACCCAAAATATTTGTTGAATGCCCACTGAAAGCTGATGCCGTTTAATGATGTACAAAATTTGTATTTCATAATTTAAGATATAGAAGCAAATGCTAATAATCTTATTGTAGATGATGAATTGTCAACATAGCCAACAATTCTAGGTCTGTTTTGCATTGACAAAATATAACTAATAATTAGTATTAACTCAATATATTTCAACTCCTAAATCTTTTTTTGTTTCTAAATATTCAACATTGAATTATTCTAGAAAGCAAGTTTAAATTGGAACAGAAAACAATGACAATTGAAGATGTTTCAAACATTAGGAAAAGAGAGTGGGTGACAAGCACAGAAATTCACAGTAAAAGGTTGAGCAAAGGAACTCTAGCAGCAGAGATGAAACTTGTAAACATCAGAATAACTTGGGAATGACAGGACCCAAGATGATATCAGCTTGTAACACAGTGTTGTATTCTAGTGACTTTATTAAGCACTTGGAAGCTCAATTTTATTATCTTGTAAAATGGGAATAATAATATACATTTTATTGAGCTACTGGCATGTCAGTAAAATTATTATCAAAGAACAAGGATCATATCTAATGATTAAAAAGTTAACAGATACATTTTAATAATTTAGGCATAACAATCATCTTTTCCAAGATGAAGAAATTTGCTCAGAATATTGATAAGATCAAAGTGTATCGTAAACCTCAGGCAGTAGAAACTGATTGACAGATTCTTTTTTGTGTCTCTATCTTCTAATAGTGACTGGCACCTGGACAGGAGTGTATGAGTATTGAACTATTTGATGATTAAATAAATAATAATTTGCCAAGGTCAAATGGCAATTTGGTTGCTAAGCAAGCATTCAAACCCATGACTCAGTGGCATCAGTTCATTCTCTGACTTCTTAATTCTCCCTCTCCTCCTGATCCCTTTCTTTCTCTCTCTACATCAGAGAGAGAGAGAGAGATAGAGAGAGACAGAGACAGAGAAAGAGACAGGGACAGAGCAGTAGAAAATTGAGCATTTGATTTAAGACGATACAAGATCATAGCTGGAAATTTCAAACAAATCAGGTTGCGTAGAGGGCCATTGTCATCCAAGGGGAAGTATAGAATATGGTTATCTGTGAAAAAGCAAGAGGAGGCATGTAACCAGTATGTATCACATAATTTTTCTTTCCTAGACCTGAAAGTGTTATTATAACTTAAAATAATTACTTTTCAAAAAATTTAGTCTTAGTATCTTTAAAGTAATGGAAGATAACACCAATATATTTTTTCACTCAAGGTTTAGTAACATAGGATAGCAAGTTCAGCAATTCTATTTAACAAAAAGATCTTGCCTGTTTATGAGCATATCACCTTTCTTTAAGGAGTTTTTTTTTTGTTTGTTTGTTTTTTTTTTTTTTTAACTTTCTGTGTTGCTTCCTAGATTCTGAAAAATCAATTAAAAAAAAAAAACTAACATTTTTTAAGGAAGCACTCAAGCTGTCTTTAGGACTTAGCACATTTGTGTTTATCGCCTAGGGAAAGTAACAGCAAATGCACTCACAACCTTTATAGATTTCTGCCTCTATTCTGAACAGAACCTCAAGGATGTGATTGTTTTCACCCAAAAAGTGAAACTCTGCAAAGAATGTTTGATTAGGTTGACAACATTCAAAGGTAAATCTAGAAATAAGTGTTTACAAGTTTTACAGTGTCCTCTTTAAGAGAAAATGGCGATTCTGCTTTAACTCAGAGGATGAAATGCCCTTTATAACACATGCTTTTGGAGATCTGACCTTTAGGTACTCAGGATCTAATTAGTCCATCTGCAGGTAAATATGTGTTTTTAATGGTGCTATCCAATGTGATATGTTATATTTTACTTCTGATTTCCTGACTTCATGTATTTATTACATGGACGATAGAAACTATGTAATACAATATTTCAACTCTTTATAGTCTATTCTTCACAATGACTAATACTGATGACAACGTGTCTGAAACATTTTCCAATGTTTCTTTTGTCACACTTGTCAATTTAGCAACCATCATATCTTCAGTAGTTTGGCTAAGTCTGCCTAAGCAAGGAAATTAAATTTTCTTCTACTTAATTTTTGTTGTAGTTTTTCTTATTTCTATTATAGTTGTGAAATTCTAATTTTGCAAGAATATTTTCTCTTAATTTCCTTAAATTGGGATTAAATCTGAATAATCATAATGCCAAACGGCTTCAACTATCTTTCCATTTTTTAAAAATTTGCCTCTTTTATCTTTGTGCTAAGATAGTTCTTCTGGGCTATCTCAGTAATAAATCACCCAGAAAATGATTGGCTTTCCTGTCATAAGCCAAAATAAATGACCAGAATGGCTATAAAGCAGTCAATTTGACCAGTTGTGAGGGTAATATCATGGACTTTAAATATAGTGCTTGTATTTTATTCTATGTTATGCTACTTTATGTCAAACAACACCTTATCCCTATGTAGCATTTTTAAAAATACTCACTAAACTTTTAAAATTTATTATATATAATGAATATATATGTACATAATTTAAAAAGCATTTGACAGTATAGATAAGCTTTAAAAAAAGACTCCCAAATCTAATTTCTAATGACAAAAAATCATTTTGTTCTTTCAATTAACTCTAACTTACAATTAATTAAACTTGGATTTTTAGAAATTTATTAAGAAAACATTATATATTTACTTCATTTTCAGAAATATATAGAGTTAGTTACCTTGCCATAACGTCACCTCCTGTATACCATCTCTCAATGCAGTTATATAATTATTTCTGTCTTTCCACTTGTCAAATCTGCATTTTCAAACAACTTGCTAGAACTTCTATTTCTTTTTCTAAAATATTAGACACTATTTTTTGACTCTCTGCTTTGTTGGTTTTGGTTTTGTAATTGTTGTTTGTAACTTAAAGCCAATAACATTTATTTAGTTATTGTGATTCTATAACTATTTGCAGTAATAAGTCAAGTGATAGACTGTGTAGTGAAAAATTAACTTTACCCAAAGAAGGGATGGGCTTTCACCTTCAATTGCTTCACGTTCAGTAACTGTGATCTCTAGGATCCTGGGAGGTCATGCCTGATAGGAGTGTCTTTACTTGCTTAGAGACTTTGTTTACTGGACAATCCAACAATGTGGTTTGTAATGGAGGCTTTGGGATATACCATATCAGTTCCAACCTCCTAAGAACCTAGAGACTTACGTCATTAGCCTGAATTCCAGGAAGGGCTAGAGACTAAAGGTCAACCACATAGACAGTATGTGTTCAAGCCTTAATAAAAACTCTGAACGCCAAAGGATTGGGTGAGCTTCCTTGTTTGTCAATACTATATGCGTATTATCACAAATAATAGTCCAGAAGAGGTAATGCTGTCTTTGTCTCCACAGTAAGATGCTGATCAGAAACTCCACACTTGGATCTCCAAGGCCCTACCCTGTGGATGCCTCCCTTTGCTGATTTTAGTTTGTCAGTATGCAGTATAGCATACTGATAAATACTAATTTATCAGTATAGAATACTGATAAATTATAAATACTGTTAGAGTAATTTCAGTATTCTAACAAATCTAGGAGTAAGTATAGAACATTCCTGAGCTCTGAGAATCATTCTAGTGAATTATTGAAACTGGAGGTAACCATGTGGATCTGCCAAATTTTAGCCAGGGTGAAGTGAGGGTATTCTGGATACCCTAAAGTTGTGGTTAGTGCCTAATGAAAGGGCGATGTCCTGAGGACTCTTCCCTCTGACTTTGCAGTTTGGCTACCTCATTGAGTACAACATTATAACATTCCCTTCTCTAGATATCCAGACGTGACTATTATGCCAAATAAACGTGACTATCTCCAGCTCAAAAGCCTTCTTGTTTATGATTTACACTACAGAAATTGCACCAAATCATGCACATTATAGCTTATTTTTTTCTCATTTTTGGTACCATCCTTTTACTACTTGTTTTTTATGGCGTTTCCTTTTTTTACTAGATCAGATATGCTGTTGTTTTTCCTTAACTGGTCCAGGATTAGACTTGAATTCAGAAACGTTCTCTTTTTCAGTATAATCACTTGTTTTATTAAGGTACATTTTCTAAGAAGTTCCTAAAAATATTTTATGGAAAATAAAATTTGAGTTTTGTAAATATAAAAATAATTTTATATGGCCTCGATACTTTTTGATAATTCAACTGAATATATATTTATAGACAGAAAATTATTTTCCCCAGAACTTTGGACATCTCACTTTGCTGTCTAACCACATGTAATTTATCTTTTCTCTTAAATTTCTTATTTATGTAATATTTGTTTATTGATTTGATTTTGATAGCTCCTTGAATTTATCTTTGACCCAATTAATGTACTTACATGATCCCTGTTCAATTTCCAGCATGTAGTAGAGAGGCTGATGAAAGAAGGCTTATAATAAACATGTATTGATCCTCTCTTACCTGATTCTATGCTCTTTTAGCATCTCGTCATCATTTATAAGAACTTTATAATGCAAATAATTTGTATTTTTTAATTAAACAGAGCCTTCTTATGGGGATGATTATTGACATATTTTACTTTCTTTCATTTTGTTTGTTTTCTTAATTCATTATGAAATATATGTGGAGCACTTCATTTTGAGAAAGTTCTTTTTATAGTTTTTAGGTTATCTAGTTCATCCATTTTAGCAAACGTGATTATTCTGATCAACACCTAGCAACACAATCTTACAGGCAAAAATAATATTACGTGGGACATAACAATATTTGCTCTGAAATTTCTATAGTAAAGTACTTTTTTTTTGGATATTCCTTATTATGATATTTGATGTAAAATGTATACCTTAAAATAGAGTAGAAATTAGAAAAAAAGTATAAAAATAGAAAATAGAAAAAGAATTTAGAACAATCTAAATTTGATATGTACAATCTTAATAAATATATACAATTAATGTATTCATTCACTAAAAATGTTTAATAGCACATATAACCAAATAATATATTGATAATGGGATAAAAAATCAATAAGGTATACCTATTAGTTATAAACCATAGTGATATTAAGTTATATCAGTGTATACATTTATCATTTACATATGTATTTATTACTTATATAAACATATGCATAAAACTTATGAAGCATATGTTGTTAATTGTATGTGTAATATTTTGACAATATTTAATTTAAACATCATTGTAACTTTCTTAAAAGAAGGATATTTTAGTGACTTCTAGAATCTATACAAAAATGAAACAAAATTTGATGTTTAGAATGTCAACAATATAAAAGGTAAAATATTGTATCACATTATTTGAATAGCAAACTCCAAATGTTGTATGTATTAGAATCCATCATCCAAAGTGGTGATAGGGTTTAAATGCAGCCATTTAAATTATATTACTTAAAATAAGACTTAGAATTGTAACCCTTACGTCTTTATATGGCTAAATTTTTTTTATTAATATAACATAGGAACAAAAGAAAAACTCTCTTGTTTATAAATATATTGTAATTTGCATAGATGTTATACACATAGTAAGCTGTCTATAAATAGCCAGTGAATTATGGTATCTAGGAGCTGGATACAAAAAAGAAATTGAGTTGGCATTAAAATAATGCCTGGGAATTAAATGCAATCACCAAACATAAAACTCTACATTGAGTACTTGTGCTTCAAATTCAAATTTTCAACAGTAAATTAAAATAATGATATATTGTAGTTTTTTAAATCTTGAAGAGATTAGATTTTTAAGTGTTCCCATCA
This sequence comes from Papio anubis, assembly GCF_008728515.1. Lineage (NCBI taxonomy): Eukaryota > Metazoa > Chordata > Mammalia > Primates > Cercopithecidae > Papio > Papio anubis. Next base: position 35,302,194 of record NC_044987.1, on the reverse strand, counting down.
CACACAAAAAATGTTAAATATGTAAAGTAATGCATATGTTATTTAGCTCAAAGTAGCCATTCTGCAATGCATATAACTATTTCAGTTCATCACACACATGATAAATACAGTTTCGTGTTAACAACAGGGTAATCTCTGAGAAATGCACTGGTACACAATTTTGTCATTTTACAACCATCACAGAGTATACTTACACAAACCTAGATGGTATAGCCTACTATACATCTGACTATATGATACACTCCAAGGCTACGGGGTATTGTTCCTAGGCTACAAACCCATACAGTGTGTTACTATAAGCAGTTGTAACACACTTGTAGGTATTTACGTACGTAAATACATTTAAACGCAGAAAAGGTACAGTAAAATATGATATAAAAGATAGAAAATGGTATAATCATAGAGGGCACTTTCCATGAATGGAGCTTGCACGATTGGAACTTGCATTGGGTAAGTAAGTGAATGAGTGTGAAGGCCTATTTCACATTACTATGGGACATCACTATAACCTACTATAGACTTTATAAAGTGTATACTTAGGCTACACTAAATTTATTGAAAACTTCTTTTTTCAATAATAAATTAGCCTTGACTTACTATAATATTTTTACTTTATAAGCTTTTAAATTGTTTAACTCTTTTACTCTTTTGCAATAACACTTAAAACACAAACCCATTTTACAGTTGTACAAAAATTGTTTTCCTATATATCTTTATTCTATAAACTTATTTTGTTTCTAATTTTTTGTTTACTGTTTTTAATTTTTTTGTTAAAAACTAAGACATGAGCACAGACATTGGCCTAGGCCTACACAGGGTCAGGATCATCGATGTTACCGTCTTCCATCTCCCTATCTTTGTCTTCATGGAAGGTCTTCAGGGGCAGTAACACACATGGAGCTGTCATCTCCTATAATAGCAAAGTAGTCTTCTGAAATATCTCCTGAAGGATGCACCTGAGGTTATTTTACAGTTAACATTTTGTAATAAGTAGAAAGGGTACACTCTAAAATAATAATTAAAAATAGCATGGTAAGTACATAAATCAGTAACAGTCATTTATTGTCAAGTATTATGTACTGTACATAATTTTATGTGCTGTACCTTTATAAAACTGGCGGTGCAGTTGGTTTGTTTACACCAGCATCATCACAAACATGTGAGTGGTGTGGTGAGCTATGACGTTACAAGGGTTTCAGCATCACTGAGTGGTATAGTTTTTTCCATTTCATTATAATCTCCTGGGACCACTGTCATATCTGTGGTCCACCATTGACTGAAATATTATGTGGTATATAACTGCATATACAATTTTTATTTGTCAATAATAAACATATAAATTAGGAGAAAAAAAGAACATCTCTTGCTACTGGAAAGGAATGTCTTACTCTGTGTCAGTGGGTATGCATAAGACATATATAGGCTTTTAGATATATTCTTGTGATTAGAAATAATGTTAACTGGTAATTTGATGCTTTGCTTAGTATCTTAATTCTTTCTTTTTAATTATTATATTTCAAGTTCTGGAATACATGTGCAGAACGTGAAGGTTTGTTACATAGGTATATACGTGCCATGGTGGTTGCTGCACCTATCAACCCATCATCTACATTATTTTTCCTAATGCTCTCCCTCTCCTAACCCCCCACCCCCCGACAGACCCTGATGTGTGATGTTCCTCTCCCTGTGTCCATGTGTTCTCATTGTTCAACTCCCATTTATGAGTGAGAACATGTGGTGTTTTGTTTTGTGTTCCTGTGTTAGTTTGCTGAGAATTATGGTTTTCAGCTTCATCCATGTCCCTGCAAAGGACATGAACTCACCCTTTTTTATGGCTGCATAGTATTCCATGGTGTATATGTGCCACATTATCTTTATCCAGTCTATCATTGATGAGCATTTGGGTTGGTTCCAAGTCTTTGCTATTGTGAACAATGCCACAATAAACATACGTGTGCATGTGTCTTTATGGTAGAATGATTTATAATCCTTTGGGTATATACCCAGTAATGGCATTGCTGGGTCAAATGCTATTTCTAGTTTTAGATCTTTGAGGAATCATCACACTGTCTTCCACAATGGTTGAACTCATTTACCTTGCCACCAACAGTGTAAAAGCATTCCTATTTCTCCACATCCTCTCCAGCATCTGTTGTTTCCTGACTTTGTAATGATTGTCATTCTAACTGGTGTGAGAGGGTATCTCTTTGCGGTTTTGATTTGCATTTCTCTAATGACCAGTGATAATGAACTTTTTTTTATTTGTTTGTTGGCTGCATAAATGTCTTCTTTTGAGAAGTGCCTGTTTATACGCTTCACCCACTTTTTAATGAGGTTGTTTTTTTCTTGTAAATTTTGTTAAGTTCCTTGTAGATTCTGAACATGAGCCCTTTGTCAGATGGATAGATTGCCAAAATTTTCTCCCATTCTGTAGGTTGCCTGTTTATTCTGATGATAGTTTCTTTTGCTGTGCAGAAGCCCTTTAGTTTAATTAGGTCTCATTTGTCAATTTTGGCTTTTGTTGCTATTGCTTTTGGTATTTTAGTCATGAAGACTTTGCCCTTGCCTATGTCCTGAATGGTATTGCCTAGGTTTTCTTCTAGAATTTTTACAGTTTCAGGTTTTATGTTTAAGTCTTTAATCCATCTCAAGTTAGTTTTTGTATAAGGTGTAAAGAAGGGGTCCAGTTTCAGTTTTCTGCATATGGCTAGCCAGTTTTCCCAACACTATTTATTATATAGGGAATCCTCTCCCCATTGCTTGTTTTTGTCAGGTCTGTCAAAGATCAGATGGTTGTGGATATGTGGTGTTATTTCTGAGGTCTCTGTTCTGTTCCATTGGTTTATGTATCTGTTTTTGTAACAGTATCAGGCTGTTTTGGTTATTGTAGCCTTGCAGTATAGTTTGAAGTCAGGTAGCATTATGCCTCCAGTTTTGTTCTTTTTGCTTAGGATTGTCTTGGCTATATGGGCTGTTTTTTGGTTTCATAGTATTTTAATTATCAAATGAGGATAATAATCTACTGATCTCCAATAATCACAAGAAATATTGAAAAATAATAAAAGGAAGAAATGTTGCAGCTTGAAAACTTCACTAATGTGTTATTGTACAGCTCAATAACAATATACTGGATTGTTAAATGTCAGTTTTATTTTTAATAGACATATGATAAGAAGTATTATTTTATAATAGTAATTGTAATAATTGTATACCACTTTTTATAAGGGATATACAAATCATATCATCTGAATTTTCTCTCTGAAAACCAAGATTAAAAGTAAAATAAACTGATGAACATTATAATGAATGTAGGACAACAATACTTCCACAGAGACCACTTAAAAAGATGAAAATTTTGCAAAAAAAAAAAAAGAAAAATCTGGTTAAAGAATTAGAAATAAGCTATGGCAACCAACATTTAATGGACACATAGAGCCAAGAAAAGGGAGAAACAACTTGAGAACATGATCTGACTGACATTGTGCAGATACTTTCTCTCTTGAAGTATCTGTCAATTCTGGTCAAAGGGAAAAATTTAGGACTTGAAAAAGAGCCCAGGCCAAGAGCCTCTACCAAGAGAAAAAAAAAAAAAAGAGAGAGGTGAGATAAAAATCTCTATAACATTATTCTGAGAAGAAAAAAAACATAGTTTTCAAGAACTGTCAGTGGGAGAGAATCTACTGGTGATTATCCTAGACTCTCAGAATATGTAGAAGGCTGTACACTACGAGGAGGAGCAAATTCAGGGTCAGAGGTAGCTTTCGAATTTTCAGATAATCTTGGAGCCATCTCATTCTCTACTTAAAAAAGGTGATAAGTCTCTTCTCTACCTGCCTGAGCAGAGAAAAAGCTGATTATCCCTGGAGAAAAAGATAGTCATAAAATTCCGTATTTTTTTCAAATATAATGATCATAATTTATTATAAAAATATGTTATGCAAGGAGACCAGAGAAATTCAAAAGAAAAATCACATATAAACATCCTTGCTGATAAACCTGACACTGCAGTTATAATGAAACAGCTTTAAATATGATTAGTATCTTCAAGGAATAGAAAAAAACATAATCTGAAAATCCCATGTTAACACATGACTCTAAGCAGAAAAGACACAGCAGAAAAAAAAGAATTAGTGTATTGAAAAATACTGGAAGGTAGATTAATAGAAATTCTTTATGTTGAAGCATATACTAAAACAGGAGTACATATTAGAGAAATGACAGTAATTGATATATAAAACAAGGTGGAATGCCCTAACTTATTTTTAACTGGAGTCCTATAAGGTAGAAGACAATGGAGCGAAAGCAACATTTGAAAAACTATTGACCAAGAGTTTTCCAAAATCATATACTGACACCAAGCCACAGTTGCAATAAATTTTGTATACTTGAAGCAGGATGAATATAAATAAATCTATATTTAGGAACATCATGTTTTAAGAAAAGAAAACCAAAAACAAAGAGAAAATTTTAGTAGCAGCTACAAAAAATGACACATTACCCTTGAAGGAGCAACAGCATCACTGATAGCTGACTTCTCAGAAACCATGGAAACTAGAAAGGAATGGAAATCATTATCAAATGCTGAGAAAACAAAGTTCTAAGAATTCTATATCCAGAAAAAAGTATTATTCTAAAGGAGACCAAATAAAAATGATTTCAGACAACCAAAAACTGAAAAACACCTGCCCTTAAAGAAATACTACAGAGTGTTGTTCAGGCATAACGATAATTATTCTAGACAAAAGCAAAAGAAACAGGAAAAAAACCCAGTATATCTGAAAAGATAAATATGTAGATAAATATATTAGATATTAGCTGCAGGAAATAATAATTATAAGGTCAATATTAAGTATGTAGAAAAGTAAAATGCATGAAAATATAAACAATGGGAAGGTACTAAAGTTGAGGAATTATTAAAACAATAATTTATGTTAGACTGAGCTATGTCAAGACTCATCTATGTTTAATTTTCTATTACAATCACTTAGTAAAATAGTGTACACAGAATAAGCTGATCATATAATAAAAGAATAATTCAGAAGAAGACAAGACGTGGTGTAAATGACAAAACAAATAGTAAAATGGTAGATATATATGGTTTGCTGCCACCAAAACTTGTGTTGAAATTTGATCCCCATTGTGGCACTGTTGGGAGGTGGGGCTAGTGGGAGGTGTTTGAGTCACTGGGGTAAATCCTTCATGAATGACTTGATGACCTTTTCACTGTAGTGAGTAAGTTCTGGTTCCAGTGAAATTGGGTCAGTTTCTGTGACAATGGATTAGTTTCCATGGAGTGAGTTGATATAAAGCCAAGATACCCCTTAGGTTTTTTATTTTTGCATGTGTCCACTTCCCCTTTAACCTTCTCTGCCATGTTATAAGGTAGCATAAAAGCCCTGACAATATTGCTGACAATATGATCATATACCTGGAAAACCCTAAGACTCATCCAAAAGTATCTAGAACTGGTAAATGAATTCAGCAAAGTTTCAGGATGCAAAATTAATGTACACAAATTAGTAGCTCTGCTATACACCAACAGCGAGCAAGCTGAGAATCAAATCAAGAACTCAACATTTTTGTAGTTTTCGTTGTAGAGGTCTTTCATGATAGCTGCAAAATAAATAAAATACCCAGGAATATAACCATCCAAGGAGGTGAAAGACCTCTATAAGAAAAACTATGAAACACTGCTTAAAGAAATCACAGATGACACAAACAAATGGAAACATATCCCACGCTCACGGATGGGTAGAATCAATATTGTGAAAATGACTCTACTGCCAAAAGCAATCTACAAATTCAATGCAATCCCATAAAAATATCATCATCACTCTTCATTTAACTAGAAAAAACAATCCTAAAATTCATATAGATCCAAAAAAGAGCCCCCATAACCAAAGCAAGATTTTGCAAAAAGAACAAAATTGAAGGCATCATTACCCAACTTTAAAGTATACTATAAGGCCATAGTCACTAAAACAGCATGTTACTGGTACAATAATAGGCAAAAAAAAAAAAAAAAAAAAAAAAAAAAAAATCAAACCCACAATGCAATACCACCACACTCCTGCAGGAATGGCCATAACAAAAAAATCAAAAATTAATAGATGTTAGTGGGACTGTAAACTAGTAAAATCACTGTAGAAAACAGTGTGGAGATTCCTTAAGTAGCTGAAAGTAGAACTACCATTTGATCCAGCAATCCCACTACTAAGTATCTACTCAGAGGAAAAGAAGTCATTTATCAAAAAGATATTTGTACATGCATGTTTATAGCAGCACAATTTACAGTTGCAAAAATATGGAACCAGCCCAGTGGCCCATCAATTGATGAGTGGATAAAGAAAACATAGTGTATATAATGTCTATCATTGACTACTATTCAGCCTAAAAAGGAAAAAAGTAATGGCATTTACAACAACCTGGATAGAATCAAAAACTATTATTCTAAGTGAGGCAGCTCAGGAATGGAAAACCAAATATTGTATGTTCTCACTCTAAGCTATAACACACAAAGCATAAGAATGATACATTGGATTTTGGTAACTCAGGGGAAATGGTAGGGGATGGGGAGGGATAAAAGACTACGCATTGAGTACAGTGAACATTGCTTGGGTTATGGGTGCACCAAAATCTCAGAAATCAGCACTAAAGAACTTATTCATGTAACCAAACACCATCTGTTTCCCAAAAAACTATTGAAATAAAAAATAAAAAATTACAAAAATAAACGATATCACAATTAAATTCTTTTTACATACATTATTATTAGAGTAAAATGTATCGTCAAGACGGGAAGAAAACAATTATCAATTCATAAATTTGACAAGTAATTCACATATGGGAGAGAAATACATCTTAGAAATCGAGGAGAATAAAACAGAAAACTACCAAAAAAGAATATCAAAATAAGGAAAAAACTTACACATGCAATAATATGAATTAATCTAATAAACATATATTGAGCAACATAAGAAAGGGTGAAAAATTCACTGACTGTAAGATATTAACAGAAAGTTCAAAAATAGACAAAACTAATCTATGGTGTAAGAAATTAGGGGAGTCATTATTTTTGGTGTGCTAATTTGTAACTAAAACAAGGCACAATGAAGATTCTCAAGCTTCAATACTCTATTTTAGCCCACCACTGATTATATAAATATGTTCAATATATACAAATTTTGCAATCTGTGCACTTATGCTTTGTAATTTTTTGTATGTCCTCTGTGTATGATACACCTAAAAAATAGGTTATCATTATAAACATCTAGATTCTAAACACCATTCTGTCTTTTTTGTTTTTTGAGATGGAGTTTCGCTCTGTCGCCCAGGCTGGAGTGCAGTGGTGTGATCTCAGCTCATTGCAACCTCTGCCTCCCGGGTTCAAGCGATTCTCCTGCCTCAATCTCCCAAGTAGCTGGGATTACAAGCATGTGCCTCCATAGGCATTTAATTTTTGTATTTTTGGTAGAGATGGGTTTCACCATTTTGGTCAGGCTGGTCTTGAACTCTTGACCTCAGAAAAGCCACCCGCCTCGAACTCCGAAAGTGCTGGGATTACAGGCCACTCTGTCTTTTTATCCTAAACAACCCTTATTCAAGATTTCCATTGACTACAATTTCTCAGTCATACTAAGTCCAAATCAGTCAAGTAATGTTAAATTTTGTTCAAAAGTATTTTGCTTATGTGTAAATATCGCAGAGAGGAAAATTTTACTTTGGCGCGCGCGCGCGCACACGCACATACACATCTGTAACTGTAGGTTTCATTTATTTAGTTATTTCTCCAGATATTGCAAGACCGAGCAAGTGGGAGTGGGTTGGAGTTATTATAAAAATTACAAATGTAATAATCATTCTGAAGCTCTATTCCACCTGTTATTTAAGTAGTCTCAATCCTGTGTAATACTGTCTTCCCTAATCCCTTCAAGTTATGTCCTGCAGTTCTCAGGTGTTCTTGTCATCTTACAAAAGCTCTGTCAGCTCACTTATTTTCTTCCTTGTTTCCTCCTTTAGCAAGACCCACTGCAGAAGCCTGTGCTGCTCATAGAATTTCCTAAGCTCACCGACAGCGATCACTGCTTCAGCTGGCACTCGTTCTTAAGTGCTCTAAAGCCTCCCCACTGTGTGAAAGCCCAGCATGCTGTGACAAACCTACCATGCCTGACTCCCTTCTGATGTATGAGTGTCCATGAGGTATTGATGCTCATGTCACTTTGGCTGGTGCCTAGCTCTAAACTTTGTATCATGATTCTGAAATTTGCCATATGGGCTAGAGAATATAATAAAAATAAGCACAGATGGGAAAACCACAATATTTAAAAACCAAACATACATCTCTAACACATGTAATAAACTTCTGAATTAAAAGAATAGAATAAAAAGATTTTTACAGTACAGATTACTGACATTAATGGAGCACAATTGTTTACATAGATTCAGTATGCAAATATTTATAGAAATCATTTAGTATTCATTTGCTCTGGTGCCTTTTAATTTTTCCACTTTGACTTTTTCATTTTCCACTACACTCAAAAGTTGTAACAAAAAAGATTAATAAATAGCAATGGGAACAATATTGAACTGTAATATTGAAGTTCAAAATTAAAAAGAATAAATATTCTAAATGTTTTTATTCTGAAACAACTAAAATAGTGCCAATTCTGAGGACTGATATGAGCACAAAAGCAAATAATACTGTAACAAGTATTTTTAGTTATGTTTGAAGAAAGAATATGAAAATAATTATAATGTGAGACTTAATGAGAGTAAATTACAAAGACAATAGTCATTCTAATTGTGAATAAAAATTTTTGTAAGAAATATTTGAGGAAAAGTAAAATTGTTAAGTATATGAAAACGTGACTAGAGAAGGTTTACAGGAACTAAGTATGCCGAAAAATAATTTAACAAAACTGGCTATCCAAAAATACTTTTCCAGAATACCTCACTTGTCAAATTTATCAATTACTGAGTGACAAGACATTTTATGACCAAATGGTGCAAATTTATAAGTTAACAGGTTTTTCTAAGAGGCTGAAATAGTCAAAGATCAGTATAACCAAAACTCTTCAGAACAGCCAAACAGTACTAGGTTCGCAGCAAAACAAGTATATCGAGAATGAATAGCTTTCCACATTTTACAAAGTTGTATTAAAGAAATCACACAAAATAAAACTTTCTGAGGTTATTTCAGTGACATTATAAACTCTCATTATTTATCTTTCTAATAAAGGAAACCAAGTAAATTCACCATTCAATATAATTTCATAGGAGACTATGTCAAGAACCACCACGAAGGCCTGTGCCAGTTGTGCCCTGTATGTGACACATGAAGTAAATGATCAGGGACTAAAAATTAAGCTTTCACACTTTTCACGTAGCTGTGTGCCATTAGGGGTAGCTGTGCTTCCACAGGAAGGTGGACACTCTTAGAATTAGCTCAAGGTACAGGATAGCGGTGGCTATGGAGAATGTCATGAGAGAGAGAGAGAGAGAGAGAGAATTTTTCAGATAATTAGAATGAATTCAAGTTACAAGATCTATTTCAAATATCTATCATGCAGTTACAAATTAATAAAAAATGCTCTTAATATCTAATAAGTTACCAACAAATTGTCTTAATGATTTTCACTTCTGAGACATAGAAGGAAACGTTTCCTTACACGATAATTTAAAGGGTTGTAAGTTTCACTTAATCTCCCACTATCCCCCAAGCCAGCTGTGATACCTACAAAGGTTACAAATGGCATGAGCTTAGTTACAATGTTTCCTACTATCTAAAAATTGCTTATTTAACCTCTCATTCCTGTTTTCTAGATCAATAAATATGAATTTTATTCAATTATTTACTTTATATTAAATGTAAACTACTCTATGTCATATTCTATAGGGATAGAAAAAAAATCATTCAGGATGCATGCATTCCCAGTTTTAGGTCTTGAAAACATCTTCAGAGGCTTCCACAACTTAAGGCTTCAAATGGAGTTCTCTTCCATTTACACTAACTATACCAATACATTCTTTGTCTATGCCATCATGGTTTCTGAGAGAGAGTCAGATCTATGGCTTTCCGGGAAGTAAATCACTGTCAAGTGCATATAATTATTCTTCTCTGAGTCACTGCCATATCATTTAGGAACTCCTAAGTAGCGGGACACATCCAATTTTGGGACTAAAGATACCCCGTATATTTACCAGATTGGGAATTCACTTCTTCCCCAGGTACAGTCATGGTGTCTTTGTTGCCATAAGTAATCATAGATCTAAGGAGATCTTAGCTTTTCTGAGAAAATTCTGCTTAATTTCCTAATAAGAAGTCAGGAACCTAAATGTTAAGAAGGGAACTTATTTATTCTTCATGAAAGAAAATTATATAAAATGTATCCCAAAATAAAGGAAATCACATAGTTGGCTATCTTCTTCGAACAAGAAGGAGCAAAATAAAACAAACAAACAAAACCACACCATAGTAATTTAATAAATTATTTCCTATTTTTCTTCTACAATAAGCTTCATTTTACTGGAAAAGTAGTTCACTTCCCTTTCTGAGATTTTTAAAGTTATTTTGAAGAGCAGAGCATGAAGTAGACTTCACAGAGCAGTACCCCTTTAACATAGTTACTATACACTTCAGCGTTGTTCTCATTTGTTTTCTTTGTTTCCTTGAGTACAAGCTTCCAAGAGTAAGCAGTGGTCTTTATCTCCTAGCCCAGTACGTCTAATTAATCCCTTAGAGTCAATATACATAGTTTAACTTATGCTAAAGGAATGGTTAATGGAATTTGTATTAACAGGATGCTTAAGAGAAGAAACCTGGGAATCTCAGGTGGGAAAAAAATGGCAAGCAAAAATATGGGATAAAACAACATGCTTTCTTTCTCTTGATTTTTCTAATTAATCTTTTGATGGTTGAAGAAAGATTATAGCACTGTGTTATATGGTTGTAAATGTATTTAGAGAAGATATTTGACAAGTATATTATAAATGGAGTAAGGTAAGGGGATTTAGAAAGACATAATTCTAAACTTCACTCAAACTGGTAGACTCTTTAAAAATCATAATGTAACACTAAGAACAACCACTAATGTGTGTGTGTGTGTGTGTGTGTGTCTGTGTGGTGTGTGTGTAGAGAGAAAGAAACAGAGATACACTAAAAATTATAATTTAATTAAACTGGAACTCTACACAATGTCCATATATGAATGCAGAAAAGGAAAATCAGAAAAATGAAAACAGAATCAACAAACAGAAAAACAAAATGGCAGACTTAAGCCTTAATATATTAATAATTAAATTAAATATTAACATTATACCTGCAACAATTAATACACAGAAATTCACAGAATATTATTTTTAGGAAAAGACCTAACTTCAATTACAAAATATGAACAGTTTTTTATAAAGTAAAAGGACACAAAAACATACCATGCAAATAATAATCAAACAAAAGTAGGAGTGACTACACTAGTAAAAAGGAAAAGTGGACTTAAGAATAAAAAATATATATAATAAACAGAGGGGCATTATACAATGACAGTAGGGTCAGTTTTCCAATAAGACATTGAATTCCTAAACACGTATAAAACAACACCACTGCAAAATACATTAAGTGAAAGCTGATAGAACTGAAAGAAATAATGAAATTCACAGCTATAGTTGTACAAATCAACATTCTCTCAACAATTGATAGAACAAATAGAACACTGGCAATGATTCAGAATAACTCTGCACCATCATTAACCAACAGAATAAAATACTAATTTATAGAACACTCTGTCCAACAAATAGCAGAACATATGTTCTTTTCAGGAACTAAAGCAGCAAAAACAAGGATGGATCATATACTGAGCCATGAAACAAACCTCAAGGAATTTAAAAGAATTGAAATCATATAGATTATGTTATCCAAACACAGTGGGATGAGACTAGAAATTAACAGAGGGGAGGCAACAGGAAAATATCCAAACATTTGGAAATAAATAACAGAATATTCTTTTTTTTTCTTTATTTCTTCTTCTAAAAAAAAAAAAAAAAAATCCATGAGATACATGTGTGAAATGTGCAACTTGTTACGTACATATTCGTGTGCCATGGTGCTCTGCTGCACTTATTAACCCATCCTGTAAGTTATCTCCCCCGACCCCCCACCCATCAACGGGCCCTGGTTTGTGTTGTTCCCCTTTGTGTGTCCATGTAGTCTCGATGTTCAACTGCCACTTATGAGTGAGAACATGCGGTGTTTGGTTTTCTGTTCCTTTGTTAGTTTGCTGAGGATGATGGCTTCCAGCTTCATCTATGTCCCTGCAAAGGACATGATCTAATTCTTTTTTAATGGCTGCCTAGTAACCCATAATGTATATGGACCACATTTTCTTTTTCCATTCTACCATTGATGGACACTTCGGTTGGTTCCAGGTCTTTGCCATTGTAAATAGTGCTGCAATAAACACACATGTGCATGTATCTTTATCGTAGAATGATTTATATTCCTTTGGGTATATCCCCAGTAATGGGATTGCTGAGTCGAATGGTATTTCTGGTTCTGGATCCTTGAGGAATTGCCATACTGGCTTCCACAATGGTTGAACTCATTTACCGTCCCACCAACAGTGTAAAAGTGTTGCCGATTCTCCATAGCCTTGCCAGCATCTATTGTTTCTTGACATTTTAACAATTGCCATTCTGACTGGCATAAGATAGTATCTCATTGTGGTTTTGATTTGCATTTCTCTAACAATCAATGATGTTCAGCTTTTTTTTTTTTTTTTTTTTTTTCATATGTTCAATGACCCTGTAAATGTTTTCTTTTGAGAAGTGTCTGTTCATATCCTTTGCCCACTTTTTGTTGGAGCTGTTGTTTTTTTTCTTGTAAATTTAAGTTCCTTGTAAATTCTGGATATTAGACCTCTGTCAAATTAGCTGTGTTGAGAAAACTCAAATAAACTCAAGAATGACAGAGAAGGAATTCATAATTGTATAAAATATATTTTAAAGGAGATTGAAATGAATTTTAAAAAAAAGAAATTCTGTAGCTAAAAAATGCAATTAGCATACAAAGACTGCATCAAAGTATTTTAATAGTAGATTTGATCAAGCAGAAAAAAAGAATTAGTGAGCTTGAAGACCAGCTCTTTGAAAATACATAGTGAGAAGAAACAATAAAAAAGATTTGAAAAACAATGAAGCACACCTGCAAGATCAAGAAAATAGCCTTAAAAAAGCAAACATAAGAGTTATTTGCCTTAAAGAGGAGGTAGAGAAAGAGGTAGCAGTAGAAAGTTTATTTAAAGGGGATAATAACAGAGTACTTCCCAACCCTAGACTAAAATATTATATATAAGTACACGAAGGTTATAGAACACCAAGCAGATTGAACCCAAAGACTATCTCAAGCATTTAATAACCAAATTTCCAAAGGTCAAGCATAATGTACAAATCTTAAAAGCAGCAAGAGAAAAGAAACAAATAACATACAATGGGACTCCAGTACACTTGGCTGAAGACTCTTCAGTGGAAACCTTAGAGGCCAGGAGAGAGTGGTAAAACATATTTAAAGTGCTGGAAAAAAAAAAAGTTTTTGTTTTGCTTTGTTTTGTTTTTTTGTTTGAGATGCAGTCTCGCTCTGTCACCAGGTAGGAGTGCAGTGGCATGATCTTGGCTCATTGCAACCTCCACATCCTGGGTTCAAATGATTCTCCTGCCTCATTCTCCTAAGTAGCTGGGACTACAGGTGCATGTCACCATGCCCAGCTAAATTTTGTATTTTTAGTAGAGATGGGGTTTCACCATGTTGGCCAGAATGGTCCCGAGTTCTTGTCCTTGTGATTCACCAGCATCGGCCTCCCAAAGTGCTGGGATTACAGAAGTGAGCCACCTCGTTGGACCAAAAAAGAAGTTTTATGCTAGGATAAAATATTCTGTTTATTCCAGAAAAGCAAAAGCTGAGGGATTTCATAAACATCAGACTTATGCAACAAGAAATACTAAAGGGAGTACTTCAATTAGAAAGAAAAATATATTAACTAGCAATAAGAAATGATCTGAAGATTAAAAAAACTCACAAAACATAGATTATTCTAACACTGTAACTGTGGTGTGTAAACTACACTTACCCAAGTAGAAAGCTAAGTGATAAGCCAATAAAAAATAATGAAAACAACAGCTTTTCAAGAGATATTTAGTATAATAGGATATAAATAGAAGCAACAAAAATATCAACACTAGGGGGATGAAATTAAAGCACAGAGTTTTTTTTATTACTTTCTTTTTGCTGGTTTGTTTATGCAAACAGTGTTAAGTTCTTACCAGGGGAAAATGATGAGTAATATGATAGTATTTGCAAGACTCATGGTAACAAACCAAAAAGCATACAATGTAGACACAAGAACATAAGAAGCAAAAAACTAAATCACATCACCAGAGAAAATGACCTTCACTGAAAGAATACAGGAAGGTAAGAAAGAAGGAAGAGAAGACCATAAAACAAGAAAACAATAACAAAATGGCAGGAGTAAGTCCTTACTTATCAATAATAATGTTAAAAATAAATGGACTAAGCTCTTCATCTAAAAATAAATGCTAAAATCAGTAGCATTTCTATATGGCAACAGTGAACAGTGTGAAAAATAAATTTAAAAAAGAGTAATCCCATTTACAATGGTCACATGTAAAATTAAATATCAAGGAATTAACAAAAGAAGTTAAATCTATAATGAAAACTATAAAACACTAATGGAGGCCGGGCGCAGTGGCTCAAGTCTGTAATCCCAGCACTCTGGGAGGCCAAGACTGGCGGATCACGAGGTCAGGAGATCGAGACCATCCTGGCTAACATGGTGAAACCTCGTCTGTACTAAAAAATACAAAAACAAACAAAAAACTAGCCGGGCGAGGTGGCGGGCGCCTGTAGTCCCAGCTACTCGGGAGGCTGAGGCAGGAGAATGGTGTAAAACCTGGGAGGTGGAGCTTGCAGTGAGCTGAGATCTGGCCACTGCACTCCAGCCTGGGTGACAGAGTGAGACTCCGTCTCAAAATAAATAAATAAGTAAATAAATAAATAAAACACTGATGGAAAAAAGCGATTAGGAGTCAGAATATAGAAAAAAAATTCCTTGTTCATGGATTGGAAGACAATATTTTTTAAATGTCCATACTGTCCTAAACAATCTACAGATTCAATGCCATCACTATCAAAATACCAATGACATTCTTTACAGAAATGAAATATCCTAAAATTTATATAAAACCACAAAAGACCCAGAATAGCCAAACTATCCTAAGCAATAAAAGTAAAACCGGAGGAATCACATTACTTGACTTACAGTTATACTACAGAACTATAGTAACCAAAATAGCATGGTACTGGCAAAATAACAGACTCATAGATCAATGGAAAATAGTAGAGAACCCATGAACAAATCCAGACACCTATAGTGAACTCATTTTTGACAAAGTTTCCAAGAACATACACTGGGAAAAAACAGTGTCCTCAATAAATGGTGCTTAGAAAACTAGATATCTATATACAAAAGAATGAATCTAGACCCCTCTCTCTCACCATATACAAAATTCAAATGTAAATGGATTAAAGACTTACATCTAAGACTTAAAACTATGAAACTACTACAAGAAAACATTGGGGAAAATCTCTAGGACTTTGGGTTGGAGAAATATTTCTTGTAGTACTAACAAACATGGACAACCAAAACTAAATCGACAAATGGAATCACATCAGGTTAAAAAAAAGTAATAACTTCTGCATAGTAAAAAGCATACAATCATAAACGCATACAATCAACAAAGTGAATATTTTCTGCCACAGAATGGGAGAAAATACTTGCAAACGATTTATCTGACAAGGAGTTAATAACCAAAATACATATTAATAGGTAGCACAAACAACTCTATAGGAAAAATATCTAATAATCCAATAAAAAATGGTCAAAATATTTGAATAGATATTTCTCAAAAGAAGACATACAAATGGCAAACAGGTATATGAAAAGGTGCTCAACATCACTGATCATCAAAGAAATTCAGATCAAAACTACAATGGGATATCATCTCACCTCAATTAAAATGTCTTATATTCAAAAGACAGGCAATAACACATGCTGGTGAGGATGTGAAGAAAGGAAACTCTCTAACACTGTTGATAGGAAGGTAAATTAGAAAAACCACTATGGAGAATTGTTTGGAGGGTCCTCAAAAAACAAAAACTTGAACTATAATGTGATCTAACAAGTCCACTGCTAGGTATATACCCAAAAAGAAAGAAAATTAGTACATCAAAGAGATACTTACACTCCTATGTTTATTGCAGCACTGTTTACAATAGGCAATATTTGGAAGCAACCTAAGTGTCCATCAACAGATGAATGAAGAACATGTAGTGCATGTACACAGTGGAGTACTATTCAGCCATAAAACAAATGAGATATAATCATTTGCAACAACAATGATAGAACTGGAGATTATTATGTTAAGTGAAATAAGCCAGGCACAGAAAGACATATGTCATATGTTCTCACTTATTTGGGGGAGGTAAAAATTAATATAATTGAACTCATAAAGACAGAGAATAGAAGCGTGGTTACCCAAAGCTGAGAATAGTAAGTGGCTGTTGGGGGGCGGGGAAAGTGGGAATAGTTAATGGGTACAAAAAATCGAAAGAATGAATAAGACCTAGTATTTGATAGCACAACAGGGTAATTACCATTCCTAATAACTTAATTCTACATTTTAAAGCAACTTAAAAAGTGTAATTGGATAGTTTTTAACTCAATGGATGAATGCTTGAGGAGAAGGAAACCCCATTCTCTACGATCTTCTTCTTTTACATTGCATGCTGGTATCAAAACGTTTCATGCACCCCATAAATATATACACTTACTATGTACTCACAAAAATAAAGAAAGTGAAAATTTTAAAAATTATTCTAGTAATTTTGAATTATACTGTGTAATATATAATATTATTAACTCTAGTCATCTTGATGTGCTATCAAACACTAGAATTTTTGTTTCTATCTAACTGAATGTTTGTACCCATTAACAAACCTCACTTTATCGCCTTTCTGCAATCCTTTGAAATCTCTGTTAACTATCACTCTACTCTGCTTCCAAGAGATCAAATTTTTTTAGCTGCTACATATGAGTGGGAACATGCAATACATGTTTTTTCTGCCTGCCTCACTTCACTTAACATAATAAACTTCAGTTCCATCAATGTTGCTACAAATGACAGAATTTCATTTTTTGTTATGGCTAAATAGCATTCCATTGTGTATAAATATTCATCATATTTTTTATCCATTTAGACATTGATGGACACTTAGGCTGATTCCACATCTTGTCTAATGTGAATAGTGCTGCAATAAATATTGGGGTACAGGTATTTCTTTGATATACTGATTTCTTCTCCAGATAAATATTTGGTAATAGGAATGCTGGATAGAACTACTTTATAAAGTAGCTCTATTTTTAGTTTTCTGAGAAAAATCCATTTGTTTCCCATAATGGCTGTACTAATTTACTTTCCCACCAACAGTCTATAAAATAGAGTTCCCTTTTCTCCACATCCTCACCAGCAATTGTTTTATTTTTAGTTTTTGTCTTTTTGATAATAGCCATTCTAAATGTGGTAAAACAATATCTTATTGTGGATTTGACTTGTATTTCCCTAATATTTAGTGATGATGAGCATTTTCCTCATATATCTGTTGGCCATTTTTATGTCTTATTTTAAGAAATACCTATTCAGATACTTTGCCCACTATTTAATGGGATTATTTGTTTGATTTTCTTTTTTCTTGTTGAGTAGTTTGAATTCCTTGTATATTCTGGATAGCAGTCTTGTGGGAAGATAGTGTGAAAATATTTTCCCTTATTCTACAGTTTGTCTCTTCAGTCTGTTTTTTTTTTCTTTCTTTTTTTTCTGTGTGGAAACTTTAGTATATTTTACTTCCGTTTGTCTACTTTTGTTTCTGTTTCCTGTATTTTTGAGGTCTTAGCCATAAAATATCTGCCTAGATCAGTGTCCTGGAACATTTCTTCTGTTTTCTTCTACCAATTATAAAGTTTCAGGCCTTACATTTAAGTCTTAAATCCATTTTGATTTGATATTTCTTAATGGCGAGAGATAGGGGTCTAGTTTTATTATTTCTTACATGAATATCTAGTTTCTCTGTAACCATTTTATTGAAGAGAGTGTTCTTTCCTCAATTTGTGCTGTTGGTGACTTTGTTTAAAATAAATTGGTTGTTAACATGTAAATTTATTTCCAGTTTCTCTACTTTGTTTTATTAGTCTATGTGTCTGGTTTTATATCAATATTATATTGTTTTGGTTACTATCATTTTCCACTGAATTTTGAAGCTAGGTAGTCTGATGTTCGTTTTGTTCTTTTGAGTCAGAATTAATTTTTCTATTCAGGTTCTTTTGTGGTTTTATACAAATTTTAGAGTATTTTTCTGTATCTGTGTAAGAATGTCATTGGTATCCTGATGGAGATTGCATTAATTCTGTAAATTCTTTTGAGTAATATGGTCATTTAAATTATATTAATTCTTCCAATTCATGAGCATGGAATTTCTTTCCATTTATTTTTGTCCTCTTTAATTTTTTCATCACTTTTTAAAATAGAGGTCTTTTACCACCTTAGTTACATTTATTACTAGGTATTCTTGTAGCTACTGTAAATGAGATTGCATTCTTAATTTTTTGTCAGCTAGGTCATTATTGGTGTATAGAAACACTAGTGATTTTATATATTGATTTTGTATCCTGCAACTTTACTGTATTCATTTATCAGCTCTAGGAGTTTTTGGTGGTTTTTAGGTTTTTCTATATCTTAAAGCATGTCACCTGCAAAGAGAGACTATTTGATTTCCTCTTTCCAAAGCAGGATGCCTTTTAGAAATTTCTCTTGCATGTATGCTCTAGCTAGGACTTTTACTACTGTGGTAAATAGGAGAGGTGAAAGTTGACATTTGTGTCTTGTTCTAGTTCTTAGAGGGAAGGTGATTAGTTTTTTTCCCATTTACTATAATTTAGCTGTGGGTTTGTCATATATGACCTTATCATGTTGAGGTATGCCCCTTCTGTACTTAATATATTGAGAGTTTTTATCATGAAGGGATGTTTAATATTGTTACAGGACTTTTCTGCATCTGTTGAGAGGATCATAGGGCTTATGTCCTTCATTCTGGTGATGTAATGCATCTCATTTATTGATTTATTGATTTGGGTATGCTGAACCAACCTAACATCCTTGAGATAAATCGCACTTGATTAGAAACATCATCTTTTGATGTGTTGTTAGATTTGGTTTGCCAGTATTTTGTTAAGGATTTCTATGCTATTTTCATCAGGAATATTAGCCTGTAATTTTCTTTCTCTTTTTTTTTTTTTTTTTTGGTAGTGACTTTTTCTGGTTTTTCTATCAGGGTAATGATGGCTTCACATAATTAGTTGAAAGAATCCCCATCTCTTCAACTGTTGAAATAATTCACACAGAATTGGTGTTAATTATTCATTATCTGTTTGACAGAACTTGGAAGAAAAGACATTTGAACCTGGGATTTTCCTTGTTGGGAGATTTTCATTACTTTTTAAATTTTAATATTAGTCTGTTTATTTGGGGTCTGCTATCTTTTTTCTTGGTAAACTAGCTAGCAGTATATCAACTTTTAAAAATCTTTTTAAAAAGGCAAGTTTTCTTTTTTTTTTTTTTTGTTTTTTTTTTTTGTTTTTTTTTTTTTATTTATTTATTATTATTATACTTTAAGTTGTAGGGTACATGTGCATAACATGCAGGTTTGTTACATATGTATACTTGTGCCATGTTAGTCTGCTGCACCCAAAAAAAAAAAAAAAAAAAAAAACTGTAGGTCATAATACAGTGGATAATAACATCAACTTAATGGGACACAACAAACACTTCTTTTAAAGTGAAATAAAATAGAAAAATGAAAAAATGCATTACATGGAAAAAAAAAAAAAAGGCAAGTTTTCATTTCATTGATCCATTTTTTATGACTATTTCAGCTAGTTCTGCTCTCTTTATTGTTCTTTTATTCTACTGTTTTTTAATTTTATTTGTTCTTCCAGTTCCTTGAGGTGCATAATTAGATTGTTTATTTGAAATTTTTCTACTTTTCACATATGGGTATTTACTGCTATAAATTTCCCTTTAGCACTGCTTTTTGCTGTATCATACAGGTTTTATTAGGTTGTCTTCCATTTTCATTTTTTTTTTTAATTCTTCTTAATTTTCTCATTGATCCAATGTTGATTCAGGAACATATTATTTAATTTCCATTTACTTGTACAGTTTTCAAAGTTCCTCTTGTTACTGATTTCTAGGTTTAATTTATCGTGGTTTTAGAAGATACTTGATATTATTTTAAGTTCATAAATTTTGTTGAGAGTTGCATTGTGGTCTAACATATAGTCTATCTTAGAGAATGTTCCATGTGCTGATGAGAAGAATGTATATTCTACAGCTGTTGCATAAAATGTTCTGTAAATATCTGTCAGGTCCATTTGATCTATAGGGCAGTTTAAATCCAATGTTTTATTTTTGATTTTCTGTCTAGGTGCTTAGAGTGGGTGTTGAAGTTCCCACCACTGTATTGAAGTCTATTTCTTGCTTTAGATTTAATAATATTTGTTTTGTATATAGGAGTGCTTTGATGTTGGGTGCATATATATTTAGAAATTTTATATTCTCTTGCCAAATTGATTCCTTTATTGTTATATAATGACTTTATTTTTCTCTTTTTACAGTTTTTTATGTAAAGTGTGTTTTTAATCTTACATAAGTATAGCTAACCCTGCTCACTTTTAGTTTCCATTTGTGTGGAATATCTTTTTCCTTTCCTTCACTTTCAGTTGATATGTGTCTTCATAGATGATGTGTGTTAATTGTAGGCAGCATAGATTTTGATCTTTTTAAAAAATCCATTCAGTCAAGTTTTTATTATTTAAGTGAGTAATATAATACATTTACATTCAAGGTTATTATTGACAGATAATGACTTATTCAGGTCATATTGCCAATTGTTTTCTGATTGATTGTTTTGTAAATCCTCTGCTACTTTATTTTTGTTTATCAGTGAGGTGTGGTGGTTTTGGTAGTTATCTGCCAAAACAGATAACATTTGAATCCTTTATCTTTCTCATTTGTGTGTCTGCTCTATATGTGAGATACATACTTTCATGAGTTTTCATAGTGGTAAATATTTTCCTTTCATTTCCACATGTAGGACTCCCTTAACTACTTTGTGTGGGGGCAGTCTAATGGTGATTAATTCTCTCAGTTTCTGCTTGTATGAAGAAGACATCATTTCTCCTGTATCTTCGAAAAGTAGCTTTGCTGGGTATAATATTCTTGTTTGTCAGGTCTTTTTCTTTAAAACTTTGAACATATCATCACATTCCCTCCTGGTCTGTAAAGTTCCTGCTAAGAAATTCACTGTTAGTCTGATGGGGGTTTTCTTATACGTAACATGACACATTTATCTTGTTGGTTTTAGAATAATCTTTGTCTTTGGCTTTTGACAACTTGAATATAATGCGCCTTGGTAAGACCTTTTTGATTTGAATCTATTTGGAGATGTTTGAGCTTCCTGCATCTGGAAGTCTATGTCACTTGCAAGACTTCAGAAGTTTTTAGTGATTATTTTGTCAAATAGGTTTTCTCTATACTTTTCCATCTCTTTTCCTCCTGTAACACCCCAAATTAAAGCATTTGGCTGCTTTATGGTATTCCGTATGTCACATAGGCTTGCGTCTTAGTTCATTATTTTTATATTTTCTTTCATTTTCTCTATATATAGAGAAATAAACAATAAAATAATATATAGATAAAATATTATATCCGACTGAGTTATTTCAAAAGACCTATCTTCAACTATGGAATTTTTTTCTTTAGCTTGATCTCGTCTATTGCTGAGGATCTCAGTTATATTGTTTATTTCATTCATTGGATTCTTCATTTCCAGAAGTTCTGTTTGGTTCTTTTTTATGATGTCTATCACTTTGTTGAATTTTTCATTTAGATCATAAATTGATTATCTGGTTTATTTGTATCGTTTATGTGTTTTTTCCTGAAACTCACTGAGCTTCTTTGGTATCATTAGTTTGAATTGTTTTAAGGCTATTTATTAATTTCTTTTTTGTTTGAATTTGTTGCGTGAGAATTATTCCAGTTTTTGGGTGGTGCCATGTTTCCTTGCTTTTTCATGTCTCTTGTGTCCTCATATTGGTATCTGTTCAACTGATGTAACAGTTGCTTGTAACAATTTGGTTTTTGGTATCGGATTTCATAAGCAAAGATTTTTTCCTATAGATGTATCTATAGTGTTGTTTGGGTAGAGTGCCTTATCTTTAATTCTAGATGTGTGCAGTAGCATAGTCTCTGTATTTCTTTGTCTGTGAGCAGCATCAGTGATATCTGTAATTTCCTCTGTGGCTTAGACTGCTTTTGTTAGTGGAGGCTGTGGTAAGGCTTTACTGAAGAAGGGAACACCAAGTCAAGCCAGTCTTGCGCCCCTGTGGCAGTGATGGCAGACCACGTGGAATGCCTGTTCTTGGGTCCCAAGCAATGTATGTGGGCACTGGTGTTAGTTAACAGGTTCAGGCGGGCTACTTCTTTGGCTTCCATGCATTTTGGTTGGGGCTGGCAGCTGCAGCAGTGGGTTGGGTGGGTGTGTGGGTCCTTAGGATCCTGGTCAGTATATGTAATGTCAGTGATAGCAGTAGTTATGGTGGGCAAACCCTTGGGCATGCAGGTAGCAGCACATGCTGATGCCAGCGGTGAATCAGTCACTAGTTTCCCAGGTGACATGTGCAGGTGGGTGCTGACAATGGTTGTGACAATAGGATGGGCAGGCTGGTCATTAGGCCCCTGGGAGGGGTGTGCCAATGCTGGTGATGGTAGGTAGGGTGGGATGATTCCAGAAGACAGATGGTGGCCAAATCATATATGGCCTTGAACCATATTGGATTGTACTCAGAGGAAATAACGGGCAAGTCAAGTATTTTTTTTTTTTAATGTGACTTGCCAGGCTTATATTTTATAAAGAAAATAAGTAGTAGCTTGGCCGGGCGCGGTGGCTCAAGCCTGTAATCCCAGCACTTTGGGAGGCCGAGACGGGCGGATCATGAGGTCGGGAGATCAAGACCATCCTGGCTAACACGGTGAAACCCCGTCTCTACTAAAAAAATACAAAAAACTAGCCAGGCGAGGTGGCGGGCGCCTGTAGTCCCAGCTACTCGGGAGGCTGAGGCAGGAGAATGGGGTAAACCTGGGAGGCAGAGCTTGCAGTGAGCGGAGATCCGGCCACTGCACTCCAGCCTGGGCGACACAGCGAGACTCCATCTCAAAAAAAAAAAAAAAAAAAAAAAAAGAAAAGAAAATAAGTAGTAGCTTAAAGAATAAATTAGAGAAGAGCAAGTCAGAGGCAATTGTCAGCATTAAAGTAAATAGTAGATGCTTAAAAATGGAGAAAAAATTGTTGGTATACAAGCAATATTGTTTTTATAAACTCAAAGCCTTGACATAATTATATGTATTTTATTACTAATTATAAAATTACATTCTTATGTAAAGGAAGTAATAAAAAATCCCACAGGTGGTTTTAAATCATGTTCTTGTTTTCCAAAAGTAAATTATTTGATAACAGCCTTGTTAGTAATTTAATAATTTTTAATTGATGACTTATGGCCTAAAGGATCTTTTATACCAGTATATAACAAACCAATTGTGTAATTAGTAAGAATTTAATGATTCAAGTGACAATTTTCCAAACTGTTGCATTTAGTTGATTTTGCACAGTAAGACTATTATCCTGTACATTATTTTTAAAAACTTTATTGTTAAGCTCTGAGCCATTTTCTCATAATTATAAATCTCTATAAGAAGAATTCTACCTTCAAATAGACTGTATAAATATAGAAAATAATACAGTAATTGGCTCTGTTTGTTTTTATTATAAAAATCCATAGTCATATTCTATTTTATATTTCATAAACATTCAATTTAATTATAAAAATTTAGTGATATATTAGAGCCTATATGAAAAGATAATTAAAGAAAAGCAAACAAACTATTAGAAATTTTATTGCCATATTTCTATTTTCCTTTTCACCACGTTAAGCATCTCATCTTCTTAAGCATTTTGTTTTAGTCTGCTGGCACATTGTTTCATAGCTGCAAGATGTCTACTATACTTGGAGAAATCACATTTTCATTGACTATGTCAGAAGGTTGGAGAAGGGTGAGGAGGGACAAAGGGCATTCTCCTCATGCTACTCTGTCCTTCATGTATTAGTCAGGGTTCTCCAGAGAAACAGAACCAATAGAAGATACATAGATATAGATGATATAGATAGATCTAGATATAGATATAAATACAGATGATGGACAGATGTGTAGATAAAAGATTTATTATAGGAATTGGCTCATGTAGTTATTCAGACAAGAAGTTCCATGATCTGCTGTCTCCAAGCTGAGGAACCAGGAAAGCCTGTGGTGTAATTCAGTCCAAGTCTGAAGGCTTGTGGTGGTGCAGAGGACCTATTAGATGATGGTGTAAGTTCAGGTCTGAGTCTGAAGGCTTAAAAGGACCAGGAGCTCCACTATGCAAGGACAGGAGAAGATGAATGACTCAACTCAAGCAGAGAGAGCAAATTTGCCCTTCCTCCATCTTTTATTTTATTCAGTCCCTCAGTGAATTGGATATGCTCAGCCACGCTGGGGTAGGACATCTGCTTTAGCCAGCTCACCAAGTCAAATGCTGACCTCTTTCAGAAACATCCTCACAAACGCACACAGAAGCAGTCTTACCAGCTATCTGGGCATCCCTTAGCTCACAAGTTAACACAAAATTAACCATCACACTTTATCAGGGAGAAACATTTTTTTCTTAAATCTCTTAAGTGTATTTTATCTGCTATTGGCCAAAATTGAGTTCCATTCCAATCCTACGACCTAGCAGAGGTATAGGATCACCATGATTGGCTCAGGCAAATAAAGATGTGTCCCTCGGAGCTGGACACATTACTTCTGAATAAAACTTAGGTTTTGCTAGCATAGAATGACGAGCTATTCTATGCTTTTGACAAATTATCTGCAAGAGAAATGATGTCAGCTTGTGGGAGAGATAGAAACTAACATTTGCTGAATGCCTGTGTTTGTCAGTTACTATGCTCTAAGCTTTCTACAGGTTAGAGAAGAAAAGTCACATCTGATATTTTAAAAATAACATTACTGTCATATTTTGCATCTCTTCATCTTTGGGTTAACACTTTTAACATCTTTAATATCTTTAAATGTTAAAATGTTAATTTCTTTATAGACATGTATTCAATTAAAAAAATCGGTAAAAAATTTTGAAGAGCAGAAGCTATATCCAAAATGTCAGAAGCTCCTGTATTTTTGATTAATTCAATCATTAGGTATTTACAGAGTATGGATGTAGGTACACTAAAAAGTTTCAAGAAAATATCCTAAGAGATGTACATCCATTGAGGGGAACCAAGTTTTGAAAATCTAAATTTTTATTACTAACGAATAAAGCAGTGTAATGAAAAACAAAATTTGGAATAAGAGTGTGAATGTGGATGAAACAATCACTGATCGAAGACTTCTTCTGTATTCTCATTATTGCTTCCTTTATGATGCTTAGGTGTAAAGACAGTTTATATTCTTTCATACTCTTCAGTTCACAGTATGCCATATTCATAGGTCTGTCTATTCAAAGCTATCCCTTTTGTGTTTAACTTTACTTCGTTTTATATCATCAATTCCATCTTATTTTAGTTCTCCCTTTCCTCTGATTTGCTTTCATGTACTCCTCCATCCTCATCTGTTCCCACTCTCCTGAATTAATGTATTCTGAAATATGCGTGAAATATAGCATATGTAGTGTTGTGATATGTGTGCTTTAATTTACAGACATGATATTTAAATATAAATCATATTATTTTCCTTTTTGACACTGTTTTTGCAGTATAGCCATGTTTCTACAGCTCCACAGTATTGCATTCACCATACTTTGCTGAGGCATTCTCCATGTAATTCTCCATTTTGATGCCTAGGAAAATTCATTGCTATAAAGAAAGGGTAGATTCTTTTAATGGGACAATATGCCCATATTAGTTTGTGTATGCATAAAGATATGGTGAGAGACCACCGTAGGGATTTAGAGAATAGGCTTTCATACAGAGAATTGGAAAGGTTTGAGTAGACAATGTCAGAAAAGTTTTCTGTTGGGTCTCAGATTGCTTCCCAGCTTCCATGACATCAGGAATGTGAGGACCTGGAGGAAAGCGCCTCCAATGTTATTGGGTGGGTAACTCTCACAAACACACATGGAAGCTGCTAAGAAAATCTCACATCTGCTGAATCCTATACCATTGCCTGCTGCTGTCACACTGTATCCTGTACACCTTCTGAATCACATGTGAGTGATTTTTGTTGAAAGATCTACAGTAGCACTAAATTTTGGAAAATGTATTTCCACACTTCCATCTTCTGTGACACATGATAAAATGTAGAGGAGAGTGGAGATTACAGTTTGTTTTCAATAAATAATTTCTAGCATATCAGGCTTAAGCATGCCAAATTTT
This sequence comes from Papio anubis, assembly GCF_008728515.1. Taxonomy (NCBI): domain Eukaryota; kingdom Metazoa; phylum Chordata; class Mammalia; order Primates; family Cercopithecidae; genus Papio; species Papio anubis. The sequence goes on along the minus strand of NC_044987.1, from coordinate 35,275,555 downwards.
GATAAAGAGTACTTAATTGGATTCTACAAATGGTCATTTTTACACACTTACACCAGGGCCTAAAATCCATCTCCTCTTGTTTTTGCAATTCACTAGAAATGATACCTATTTCTACCACAAAGATACATGTAAACTAGAATCTTACAATTGCTTTTGGTCTGAGTTTCTCTAATATCTAGTAGATTCAAGTATCTTTTTATATGCATTTTAGCCGTTCAAGCCTATAGTTCTCTAAACTGCTCATTAATATCCCTTGGTCACCTTACGTTGGTTTTTCTAATTATTTTTATTCGATTTAGATATTCTTTAGTACATTGATGTGGTTAGGCTTGTGTCCTCATCCAAATCTCATCTTGAATTGTAATCCCCATGATCCCCATGTGTCAAGGGAGAGACCAGGTAGAGGCAATTGCATTATGGGAGCAGTTTCCCCCATGCTGTTCTCATGATAGTGAGTAAGTTCTCATGAGATCTGATGGTTTTACAAGGGGCTCTTCCTCCATGGCTGGGCACCTCTCCTTCCTGCTGCCTTGTGAACAAGGTGCTTTGCATCCACCTCACCTTCCGCCATGATTGTAAATTTCCTGGGGCCTCCCGAGCCATGCTGAACTGTGATTAAATTAAACCTCTTCCCTTTATAAATTACCCAATCTTGGGCTGTTCTTAATAGCAGTATGAAAACAGACTAATATGTACGATATAGATATTTATCCCTTGACCATTTTGTTTTTATTTTTATTTTACTTTAAGTTCTGGGATACACGTGTAGAACATGCAGGTTTGTTACATAGGTACACATGTGCCATGGTTGTTTGCTGCACCTATTGATCTGTCCTGTTAATTCCATCCCCATCCCTCCCACCCCACAACAAGCCCTGGTGTGTGATGTTCCCCACCCAGTGTCCATGTGTTCTCATTGTTCAAGACCCACTTATGAGTAAGAACATGCAGTGTTTGGTTTTCTGTTCCTGTGTTAGTTTGTTGAGGATGATGGCTTCCAGCTTCATCCATGTCCCTGCAAAGGACATGATCTAATTCATTTTTAATGGCTGCATAGTAACCCATAAAGTATATGTACCACATTCTCTTTATCCAGTCTATCATTGATGAGCATTTGCGTTGGTTCCATGTCTTTGTTATTGTAAATAGTGCTGCAATAAACATACATGTGCATATGTGAATGTGTCTTTATAGTAGCATGATTTATATTTCTTCAGGTATATACCCAGTAATGGGATTGCTGGGTCAAATGGTATTTCTGGTTCTACATCCTTGAGAAATCGCCGTACTGTCTTCCACAGTGGTTGAACTCATTTACCTTGCCACCAACAGTGTAAAAGTGTTCCTATTTCTCCACAGCCTCACCAGCATCTATTTTTTTTTCCTTGACTTTTTAATAATGGCCATTCTGACTGACATGAGATGGTATCTCATTGTGGTTTTGATTTGCATTTCTCTGATAATAAATGATGTTGAACTTTTTTCATGTTTGTTGGCCACGTAAATGTTTTCTTTTGAGAAGTGTCTGTTCATATCCTTTGCCCACTTTTCATTGTTTTTCTGTTTGTTTTGTTTTTGTTTTTTTTTCCCCCTTGAATTTCTTAAATTTAAGTTCCTTGTAGATTCTGGATATTAGACCTTTGTCAGATGGGTAGATTGCAAAAATTTTCTTCTATTCTGTAGGTTACCTGTTCACTCTGATGATAGTTTTTTTTGCTGTGCAGAAGCTCTTTAGTTTTATTATATTTAGTTAAATGTTTACTTAATTAGACCCCATTTGTCAATTTTGGCTTTTGTTGCAATTGCTTTTGGTGTTTTTGTCGTGAAGTCTTTGCCCACGCCTTGGCTATTTTAGATGACATAAACATCTTCTCCCAGGTATATGTGTTTCATCACTTTAACTAACTTACATTGAATAGAAATCATTGTTAATCATATGACTTATAACTTTGGTATCTTATAAAAAATTACTTTCCTAGCCTTTGGTAAATACTAGCTCACCGTTTTACAATTAGCTTATCGTGTGTAACTTTAAGAAGCTTTCATTAGTGTGTTACTTTGTATTGTGAATTTGAATAAAATATAAATGGATTCCCCTATGCTCAGCAGTAATGTGACTATTTTATGCAATTGAATTTTTGAATATCATTTATAGAGTCATGGTAGAATTTACTATGTTTTCTAAATGTTCTGATCTTTGTTTATCACTTTATTTACAGTTTGTTTAATATTTATGATTTATTTATTATTAATATGATCACTAAGATTTTGGTTTTATCCTATACATGTTCTGTTATGTGTTGTTAACTGATATCTTTGCTTATTAACTTAGACATGGTGTCTGCTGGGCTCTACCCTTCTCAAAACTGAGGGTCCTCTGCCTTCTGCACATTAATTTCTTTGTTAATGAATAAAAGAGGGGCATATCTAAAAAACTTTCTTTGTTGCAGGAGAGTAACTTTCTGATGGAAGTATGAGCTAAAAATAAACTTTCCCCACAGGGGACAGGAATAGAGGTGCCATTTCATGACATGAAAGTGCCTTCAGAACACCTCTTTACTCCCACTTCATGAATATAGCATTTTAGGATTGGGTGAGAGACTCAGTTACTTTTTAAAGTACCTGCATTCTCAGTTATGTACTGATCCATCCTTCAGAATGGCTGTGCATCCAGAATCAAGTAGAATGTTCTATAGAAAGAGCTGAAGCCATAATAATGGACAGACATGAATTAACATCTTTTATTTTACATTTTGGGATTCACTATTTTGCTTTTACAAGAAGAACAAAAATTATAAGTATTCATGGCCTTTCCTCCTATCCACCTCAGCCTCTACAGAATATTATATCTCCACCTGCTCAGCCCCTGGGCTTTCGCTGTCTGCATTGTTGGTAATGGGAGGGGAAATAGAACTGGAAGAACAGGGAAATCAACAGTCACATCATGAATGCAGAGTTGTAAAGAGTACAGAAGAGAATAATGGGAAAGCAAAAAAAAAAAAAAAAAAAAAGAAACTAAGCAAACTCAAACAGGATTATATGTGATCTGAAACTGAGAATACTTAGAAAATAAGAGCTTTTGATGGCAACTGAAGGCTTATAAAATGTTGAGAGAAGACTTGTGGAAAGGGGCATGGAGACAGAGCTGGTAGAAAAACATATTAAAATTTTTCTGTCTTAGGAGGAGATTTGCTTCTTTAATGCTTTACAGAGTCTTAAATACTTAAACTGCCTTTCAATTTTCTAAGCAAGTTTGGTGATTATTTAATTATAAATGTGCTCAGACAGCTGAAGATAGCTCAAATTTATGTGGGTTCGTTTGATTCATTGTCCTTAGAATAAACATTTTTTTGAAGTAAATATGCCATTATGCTATATTCTCTTAACTTACTAAGACGTACGTGTGTGTGTGTGAGTGTGTGTGTGTGTGTGTGACAGAAAGAGAGGGGTGGGGAGAGAGAGAGAAGGAGAGAGATTTTAAAATATTTTACTGATAATTTTTCTGCTGATTATATGAAATTTTGTGTAACATTGCTTAAGCACATGCTCAAGCGTAAAACACAGAAAAGAACATTTTACAAAATGCTGGCTCGAGAAGATTACCATTGGAGTTCTGTAGTCCTACAACCTAGATAGCTAAATGCTTTCTATATTGTGAATATATAGTAGCTATTTAAATTGATAAAAGTGAGGACAAATCTAGACACATAAATGTATATGGAGATAGTAATAATTATAATTCATCTATTGGCACAATTAGTAAAATCATTCTGCTTTACAAGACTTATACTTTATCTTGCTCTGCCGCCCAGGCTGGAGTGCAGTGGCGCGATATCGGCTCACTGCAAGCTTTGCCTCCCGGGTTCACGCCATTCTCCTGCCTCAGCCTCCTGGGTATCTGGGACTACAGGCGCCCGCCACCACGCCCGGCTAATTTTTTTGTATTTTTAGTAGAGACGGGTTTCACTGTGTTAGCCAGGATGGTCTCAATCTCTTGACCTCGTAATCCGCCCGTCTTGCCCTCCCAAAGTGTTGGATTACAGGTGTGAGCCACTGCACTCGTCGACTTGTACTTTCAAAACTGGTGATTTCGAAAAGAGTTTCCTAGGATTCTGGTGTCCTCGGGAAAGTATTATAATGTTTCAGGGGTTACATGAAGCCATGCTATTTCATAGCAATGCTAAAATGTTATTTACCTTTTTCGCTTTTAGTTCTTCCATAAGTGTATACTGGAGTTTTCCAGCAGCTATATCCCATGTAATACTGAAACAGATTAAATGCACAAACATACATGAATAACCATCTGCCTTCTGTTAAGGCTGATATTTTTAAAGTTGTGACAACTATAAAATGTTACTCTTTTCACCATTTTTGTTTTAAAAATATAGTCTTTTTTAATTAAACTAGTATGCTAGCATTAAGTGGTTCATTTTATTGCTATTTTAAATAAATGAATATATCACTGTATATTTAACTTATTTCCATTTTAATTTCTTACATAGTAAATATTAATAAATTATTAATCGGCAATAGAAACTTTTTGGGATCTTTAGTATATTTTTAGAGTGCAAAGTGGCTCTAAGACCATAAAGTTTGAGAATTTCAGTACTAAATGCTTTTTTTTTTAATTTATTTTTTATTATTATTATACTTTAAGTTCTAGGGTACATGTGCATAACGTGCAGGTTTGTTACATATGTATACTTGTGCTATGTTGCTGTGCTGCACCCATCAACTCATCAGCACCCATCAACTCGTCATTTACATCAGGTATAACTCCCAATGCAATCCCTCACCCCTCCCCCCTCCCCATGATAGGCCCCAGTGTGTGATGTTCCCCTTCCCGAGTCCAAGTGATCTCATTGTTCAGTTCCCACCTATGAGTGAGAACATGCGGTGTTTGGTTTTCTGTTCTTGTGATAGTTTGCTAAGAATGATGGTTTCCAGCTGCATCCATGTCCCTACAAAGGACACAAACTCATCCTTTTTTATGGCTGCATAGTATTCCATGGTGTATATGTGCCACATTTTCTTAATCCAGTCTGTCACTGATGGACATTTGGGCTGATTCCAAGTCTTTGCTATTGTGAATAGTGCCGCAATAAACATACATGTGCATGTGTCTTTACAGCAGCATGATTTATAATCCTTTGGGTATATACCCAGTAATGGGATGGCTGGGTCATATGGTACATCTAGTTCTAGATCCTTGAGGAATCGCCATACTGTTTTCCATAATGGCTGAACTAGTTTACAATCCCACCAACAGTGTAAAAGTGTTCCTATTTCTCCACATCCTCTCCAGCACCTGTTGTTTCCTGACTTTTGAATGATCGCCATTCTAACTGGTGTGAGATGGTATCTCATTGTGGTTTTGACTTGCATTTCTCTGATGGCCAGTGATGCTGAGCATTTTTTCATGTGTGTGTTGACTGTATGAATGTCTTCTTTTGAGAACTGTCTGTTCATATCCTTTGCCCACTTTTTGATGGGGTTGTTTGTTTTTTTCTTGTAAATTTGTTTGAGTTCTTTGTAGGTTCTGGATATTAGCCCTTTGTCTGATCAGTAGATTGCAAAAATGTTCTCCCATTCTGTAGGTTGCCTGTTCACTCTGATGGTAGTTTCTTTTGCTGTGCAGAAGCTCTTTAGTTTAATGAGATCCCATTTGTCAATTTTGGCTTTTGCTGCCGTTGCTTTTGGTGTTTTAGGCATGAAGTCTTTGCCCATGCCTATGTCCTGAATGGTACTACCTAGGTTTTCTTCTAGGGTTTTTATGGTATTAGGTCTAACATTTAAGTCTCTAATCCATCTCGAATTAATTTTCGTATAAGGAGTAAGGAAAGGATCCAGTTTCAGCTTTCTACTTATGGCTTGCCAATTTTCCCAGCAACTTTTATTAAATAGGGAATCCTTTCCCCATTTCTTGTTTCTCTCAGGTTTGTCAAAGATCAGATGGCTGTAGATGTGTGGTATTATTTCTGAGGACTCTGTTCTGTTCCATTGGTCTATATCTCTGTTTTGGTACCAGTACCATGCTGTTTTGGTTACTGTAGCCTTGTAGTCTAGTTTGAAGTCAGGTAGCATGATGCCTCCAGCTTTGTTCTTTTGACTTAGGATTGTCTTGGAGATGCGGGCTCGTTTTTGGTTCCATATGAACTTTAAAGCAGTTTTTTCCAATTCTGTGAAGAAACTCATTGGTAGCTTGATATTTATCAGGACACAGAGGTCACTGGCTTTTTTTGGGTTCCATATGTATCTTTGCGAAGGAATTAAAAATAAAAGAATGGAAAAGACAAAGGAGGAAGAATAAATAAAAGAAATAGGACAAAGAACACCTTGCAAACAGAATCAAAGGGACATGTTAGTTCTCTGTATCTCACTTGGCATGTCTTATAGACAAAAATGTCTCTTCTATAGGAATAAGTAAATCACAGCAAAGGATTGGAGGTCTCCTGCAACTATCTCCAAACACACTCATGTGCACTCAAAATGAAGCATGAAAAGAAAAATACTTGGACCTTCAAGTAATAATTAATACTAAATTTTTTACATTCCACTTTAGCAATTATAAGGGCACAACATTTTTATTTCATGACAGTTGTAAGAGCTTTATTAATAAAATAAGTACATAAAATAATTAAAAATCTTTAAAAATCACTGAATAATTTAAATGTATGTGACATAGAGACACTGTGCCAATGTCACAGTAAGCCTGTCTTTAAAAAATAATAATAATAAATGTTTATTGCAAAACATCCAAGTTGTCCCAGTGTATATACGTAAGTCCTGGAAAATATTAATAAGCTCATTATTGCACCAATCTGATACCAAATCAGTAAGTCCTGATACCAAATCAGTACGTCAATTCAGTGCTTATAATGTAGTGTTACAATTGATTTAATGATGCTATTAGTGATATTTGCAGTGATTGGACTGGCATAAATAATTAGTATTTAGGATACTCTTTCTCGGTAGAAAAAACACCTAATTCCATGAATTGCCTCTAGTTCTGCTTCTATTAACTGCACACTTTGTACATGCTAATAATCTTATTATCAGCTGCTGCTGAGTTAATTAAAATTTGTATCTACAAGCATAAACCAAAATGTATGTATTCTGATCACCTTTTACACATTAAATAAAAACGTTGGAAGACCAAATTTAAACATAAATTTTCAGAAAGTGAAAACATATTTTTAAAATGCATATGGCAAATTAACTTATAATGAGCTCAAAAGAGCTTGCAAAAATAATCTCACATTATGATGATATGATAACAGTTCAGAATCATGCCAGTCCATTATTTTGTATGGAAAATAAAACGTTTTCAGGAACACATTGTTCATTATTTGAGTAAAGAAATATACCTCATTATTAATTTGCCTTTTTTTTTTCTCTCTGAAAACACCTAGGATATATTTTCATTTGTTTTGGTGGTCTCATAGTCAGTCTGAAATACATTTTCTTTTTTTGTTTATATTTTGCTATTTCAGAGTTTAGCACATAATTTCTGAGTAAATTGTATAGGTTCAGTCCTGAATGAAGAACTCTTATTTTTATTTGTTAGAGAGATGTTATGTATAATATCCTGTTTATATCTAGAAAAAGTGATTTGAGTTTCAAAATTTTGTTATTTATAACTCTAATGATTAGTGACATTGAGCATATACTGGAGAGCATTTTACAGTTAAGAATGTGACAATATATTTGAGCTAAATTCACTTATTAATAATGAAATTAGGTAATAAGAAGATATGATTAATCTTAACTGGATTTTATTCAAGAAAAATCATTCAATTTTGGTCAAATATGAAATGAAAATAAGTTTCCCTGTGTCTTAGATGTATTCCTTAAATATTCAAGCAGCCTAGATTCTCTCAATTGGGAATTGACAAGTGTTGTTATAACATCGTGTTCATTGGGTGGTAACAGCTCTGTGTTGTCATGTGGTTTTTGCTTTAAGAACATATCATCTTTAAAATATATGAATACAGTGTCATATATATGTGCACACAAAATTTATATATATACTTCTTATATGGATTAGTTGCTAGACACTAAATTCACTTCCAACAACAGAAAACGGTGGTAAGATGGATGATAGGTTATGATTTATTTTATCTCCAGTGGGGGAAAACCACCCTCAAAACTACTAGCACTGTTGATTTCAAGTTTAACTCAGAAAAAAAAAAATTGCATCAGGTAGAACATTTTTTTTCACTCTTTCTTTTTCTATATTGTTATTAAAACAAATATATCCAAATGTTGATGACCTTTTTATTTTATTCATAGCTTTTGAGGCATGTTTCACAGCTGTAATACACCTGTGTATATTCCCCAACTCCTCACTGCTAAGTGAAAAATCAGTTTTCCTTTCTTGCCTTTTTTAACTTATTTAAATTGGACACATTCTTGCATGCCTTCCTTCTTGAAATTCTGTCCTGCCCTGGCTTCCTTGACAACCTTTTATGCGGTTCTCCTCCTACCTACGTGATATTCCCTTCTCAGTGTCCATTATGGGCTCTTACTTCCTGTGACTCTAAAATGTAGCCTTCTCCAAGTTTCCATTTTTGGCCCTAATCTCTTGCCTTGCTGTCATTCTGAAAAGGCGAATCTTATCTCTTCCTCACGCCAGCTACCAACTCTACTGAACTACTTTCAAAACAGCATCTCTGACCTTTAATTACAGGTACTCAATATTATATAGTACAGCTTCTCAAGCATTGCACAATTGAATCCATGTCACTATCTCCCAAACTGTACTCATTTTCCATCCTTTAAATATGTATCTCTGTCTCAGCTAAACCCACTACGTTCGAGAAAGTGGAATTACCTTTTTGTTCCACTCAGAACTATGGACTGTGTTGGACATCTTATTTACTAGTCTAAATACACCAATGAAAGCTCAGCTCTGTGAGGTTACCGTCTATTTCTTACCTATTTTTTTCACCATGTTCATGTAGTTCTACTTTCTCCAAAGAAAAGAGGCATTGCAGAGTGAGTCTTCTTTGTCACCCTTCCCCACAATCAATTAGTCCCCAACTCCTTCTTATTCCCTGTCCTAAAAGCCTCTGCCATCCCTTGCCCAGCCACATTTTTTAGTTCATTATTTTTATCACCCATGACTTCAAATACTATAATAGCTCCCGATTCCTTTTTCTGCTTCAGTCCTATTTATATATTTACCTCCTCTTGATTAAACTTTGCAATGATTTGTTATTTAAGATGCCATAAAAATCCCTTATTTATGCAGCTGCTACTTATTTGAATGTCATCTCCCACTCTGCAGTTTCCAGGAGCTACACATCTACCCACACTGACTCATTTTAAATTTACTAAACACATGAACCTGAGGCAACACACTATACTCCTATCATATGGGATGTATACAGATATTCACATAAATAGAGTTACAGACATCAATATAGGTATAGATACCGGCATAATAAAAAAGACGTAGATGTACAGATACAGAGAGATGTAGATACAGATATTTTTAAACACCTCCAGCCAATTCTTCTTCAAATGTACGATCTCCATGAAGGGCTCCTCCCCTCTATGCATGTTGAGGAGCACGGTGTTCACCATGTGTTCCTACACTGGCCTGGGAGTATCTCTGTTAAACCACATTGAACATTGCATTTCCATATCTGGACTATAAGCTCCTTGAAAGTAAAGATGGTGTATCTTTGTATGTGACACAGTTGTCATGGAATCAGTAATTTTAGAAGTTTGTTAAAAGAAGGTGTGGAATTTAAAAATAATCTGTATTAATTACCAAATCAATCTATCGTGTAAAAAATTAAAATATGCTCATCCAAGTAACAGTGGCATAGAGAACTTCAGGTTAGAATCTTGTCAATAAAAATTCATTTCAGAACTCTTTCCTAAAATATATAGTTATTCAATAATACTTATCATGAGAAAAAAATCTCCATATAGGAAATAGAAGGAATAAATATTTACTCATGTAAAGTATAATTTGAGCAACAATTGGAACACCCCCTTCTTTTTGTTCTTTTTAAACTGTTAATAAGAACATTTTATATTAAGAAGACGTTTAGTTAATATTCAAATTGCTTTGAGAGACGTAACAATAAACTATTTTTATTTTGTTTGTGCTTTTATATGAGTGTAGATACTTATTTGGAAACTTTATTTTACAGGAAATAATCTTAACACTGATTTATAATGAGAAAAAGAGGACATAATGTTAGCTAAAATAAGCCACACACAGAAAGAAAAATACTGCATAATCTCATATGTGGCATCTAAAAAACAGTTGTTACTGGGGCAGGGCAGGGAGTGCTGGAAATGGGAAGAAACAGGTCAGAAAGTACAAACTTTTAGTTATGTAGGATGAATGCCTAATAAATAATAAAAATAAGAAATTGTACAGCATAATGATTGATAGGTTAATTTGCTTAACTATAATAATTATACACACATACATATACACATATTATATGCACATGTAAAAAATCTATATCTCTCAAAGCATCATGTTATACATCTTAAATATATACGATAAAATATCCTACCTCAAATTTAGGTACTTTGAGAAAGACAAGCTTAATGTTCATGGCTATTTCTACTAGATTAAGTTTTGCTGTCAGTAAGCAAAGCTGTTCCTCCACTAAGAACCTGAGTCCAACAAAGATGTCAGAGAGAATACCTCCTAATTCTTTCGGACTGCCACGTTACCATTTCTTTAATATTAATAATGGTTCCTGTGCTTTCATTTATTCAACACTTGTGTGCATTATCTGCAGTTAAGAGTTAGTGAAGTATGAAGCACAAACATGTTTTGCTCCATATCAAAATAATATGAAAGCCAACAATTTAGACTTTAAAAATAAATGTATTTCCCATAGCTTCATACAGAGCATATTTTCATATTGAAGTAACTAAAACCCATGTATAAATGGATCTGTGCAGTTTACACCTGTGTTGGTCAAGTATCAACTGTACTCTAAGAGAATCTTAGAAGTCGGAACTCTCATTCAGGCCATATGAGAATAGAAGTAAAGAGAAGGAAAAGTTTTGGGGAAAGGTCTGCAATGCTATTTTGAATGTTGAGGAGAAGATGAGAGGGACAGCTGCAGCTTGCTCACTTTAGAGGGTTGGCACAGTTGTGCCCTGCTTTGCCAAGAAGAACATGCACAAAGGATATCTGACACGCAAAGTAGACCTGGAATAAAGGATGAGAGCTTGGAGTGGAAATGGCCTATAAAATCTCAGTCTTCCCAGGGAGAATTGTCCATGAGTCCAGAAATCAGGTACTTTTTGCTCTTATTTTATTTTTTATTTTTTAAAAATTTATTTGTATAGACTCAGAAGATGCGGTGCAGTTTTGTTACATGCATATATTACCCTGTGCTGAAACCTGTGCTTTTAGTATAACTATAACCCAACTTAAAAAAAAAAAAAATACTATCTGGCTAGAAAACTGATTTTTTCCATTATTCTTGTCATATCCAAAAGCTCTGGTTTCAGTGACTACTCTATTACTGTTTTTAAATGTCTCTTGGTCAAACATACAGTTTTCATTAATACAAATATCTCATTACACATTAATTGCATAGATTTCCACTGGAAAATTACCATACTTTGTACACTTCCGGCCTTGTCACTGTTGTTGGCATTATTCTAAGGTTTGCTGTGAATATAGAACACCCACTGCTGTGGTTTTTCAGCAAGCATTGCCATGTTTTTCTTGTCTCATATTGGCTTCCAGTGGGTTCTGATATGATTTCTTCTGCTCTGGATTCTTATCAGTATCTTGCTACCTCATTAGCAAGCATCATTTAACACAAACACCTGAGTCGACATGATGCCACCTTGCCCAGCCTTTTACCTTTCTTTGGGACTGTCCAACCTAGCCTCCTTTCTCTTTACTACAAGGAGACTGTCAGCCTTTTGCGAGCTGATAATTAATAATCAATTAACGTTTGATAATAAAATTGCATTATATTATACTTTGGCACCCGAAGTAATTTATTTTCATAACACCAGGAGCAGCTCGTCACCAATTATAATGAAAGTAGGTTCACAGTCTATGATTTTTTCTTTCATATAAAATTTGTGCAACAGGAAATAATAAGAGGTGTATAAAAGAGGTGTCACGTAGCTATAATACATTGATTAATATTTGTTGCCACATTAAGTGGGCTTGGGATCCTTACAAGAAAGGTGCTATTTAAGCATAAAATATTGATGTTGGGTCTGTACTCGCATAGCTTATAAATTATATCTTGAGATTTCACAGATACAAAGCAAGTTTTTACCATTGTCAGCAAGCAAAGCCAATGTAGCTGTTGGAGAGGGAGGCTCCTGCGTCATCAAAACAATTCCCAGCTGAGCCCTCATCCCCCTTAGCGCTACCCTAAGTGATGGTCGATGGTAGTTCTGGTATAAATGACACAGTTCCATTTCCAGGTGCCAGGCTGAACCTGATATGGTAATAGGGAAAAGATCTTCTAACTCAAAAACACAAAAAACTAGATATAGATAAGGATTATGGCAAATAACTCGGAAATAACAAAATGCAGTCTCTTCTTGAAAAAAAAAAAAAGAAAAGAAAAAAACAGCATGTGTGAAAACAATGTATTTTCCTCCCAAACTGCAGGTTGTTATATGCCAATTAGCAAGTTGAATAAGATATTCAGGTAAAACACTAGAATGTGAGATTATACATTTCTATACCAAAAGTTTTGCCAAAATCTCATTTGTAAATGTATTCATCTCTGTGCAGTTCTTAAAGTAGTAGATTCCTAATAAATGTCAATTGAATGAACCATATATCCCTGTGAGTATATGCAAATGCCACAAACTGTCAATTAAATTTAATCTGGTATTTTACCTTGCATTGCACTTGTGCTAAAACTATTCCCCATTAATTAGATTCTTTACACGTGAGGTATGTTAATCTGATCTGATACAAACAACTTGTTTTGTGGTGTTCTAATTGTTTTCTTCAAATTACAGTGGGGATTTGTTTAGTGAACAAGTTAAGAACGCTATGGTGGAGACATTCTACTTAGGTTTGTGTTTCACTAGATCATTAATACAGAATTAAACAGTTTATCTAAAGCATGCCTACATGCCTAGTGTATACTTAGCCCACAACAAATGTTAATAGCTCTTGTTTTGCCACTGAGTGTAAGAGCACCTATGAAAGATTCTGACATTTAGCAGTTTGCCAATGTATTTATTAGATACTTCGTGTCAAATAATCGATACAACTTTTCTTATAGCTTCAACTGCTAATTTGGGGTTCCTCTCAGTTCCCTAAAAAATCAGAACATCCTTAGGTCAGAACGTAAATGGCATTGCTAATTAGAGCATGAGTGCCATCTAGTGGTAGCCATGGCTAACTACTGGCTTACTGGTGAACACAAAAAAATTGGTGGTGAAAATACACTGCTGCTTCTTTATAATGCAGTCTGTTGGAGTTAGTCTCAGACAAACAAATGAGACATTCTATATAGACGCTACTCAGCCAATAAAAAATTAAAAGCAAAGTATATCAGATTGAGGGGTGGAAGGATTTAGTTTCTGGTCCACAGGAGGCATACAGTCTAGTTCTATACATAAAGATCTACACAAAGTATTTTAAGCTGGATTCCAAATACACTTTGGAAATATTGTAGATGAGACTAGGAATGGCTAATATATAAAGGTGGGAATAGTATTTGATAGCAATATTTTTGAAGGATGATTATTTTGATGTAGGGCCAAATATCAAAGACAGGTCAAGTTAATGTACCTGATAGACTTGGGAGATAGGGAAGAGATGGAAAATGATCAAGATGCAGCACACATATGGCCATCCCTTAAAACCATAAAGAACAAATTAGACTAATTATAAGGAACCATTAGATATTTTTATCCCATACTGAGAAGAATGGTATGTCAACAGCAACAATACAGAGAAATATCTGGTCATGAGCAAATTAATCTCAGGTTTTGTTTCTTTACGGAAACAACTTTATATCCAAAGGTCTTGGTGAAATAATGCTACAAAAAAGAGAAATTAGACATCTGTAAAAGTAAGTGAATTAAAACTGATAGAGATCCTGAGACTTAAAATATACCCAAGAAAAAAAAATAGAAATGCGTATCTAAAGGAATCGACTGGATGAAAACAAAGTAAACTACTTTTAAATTAGTAAGATTTCAACTCTTACTTCTATTTTCTAAAATCTTAATTAACTGCAAATGTTTATGGTTTGCATAAATGGTTGGACCAAAATGTCACAAAGGGTGAGCATCAATTCCACCCTAAAGGAGGTTAGATATTTGCAGCTTCTGTAAGTAAGTAAGAGTTGGTACTGTGACCACCAAAAGGTTGACCACCACAGTCGAATTAGAGCTCCTCTCTCATACTTCTTAATAGTTTTAGTTGCCAATGTTATCAACCCATCCACAAAGTAGACTATGTTCTTTAGTGTTGTTTACTGAAGCAGCTGTTAAATTAATTAAGTTGGTATATTTCCCAAGTCTGATTAAGATATGTTTACTTCTGCTTTCACAAAACAGCTGTGATATGAGTACTAAGACTAATCTTCTAAGAAACTCAAAATATAATTAAAATTATATTTTGTCCAGTTCAAGTAAAAGTTTACTTTTGCTTCTTCATGTGTTACTTTGCACTTTTATAGGGAATAACGGTATATATTGAAAATGCAAGATTTTGCTTCCCTTAATGTTTATCTTGGTACTTACACATTCACCATTCTTGGTAACACATTACCATAGAGGATTAAAACATCAAAACAGAAAATCAAATGCTAAAAGAATCTCCAGTAGGCAAGGCAGGTGATCCATGAAAGATGATAGATGTAGACATGAATTCACCATTACTCTGCTTCCCTACATTTATGCTATGATTTGATGGAACATAATAATAGTTACGATCTGTTAACTAGAACCTAGAACCTTATCTGAGTCAAACGAAGAGAAAGAGAAAGGAGGGCATGATTTAAATAAAAATCTGCAGCACAAGACAAAAGCTCAGAGGCAACTCAACTGCTACAGATGTGCTGCATCTGCTTGTTTGCCCATTGGGGACAATGAGATAAAGAGATGAAGACATTTACACAAAGATGGCTAGACGACAAGATCAGATCAGCAACATGACAGCTAGGTTGAGGTGTCATAACCATAGCATAGAGAAAGCGACCTAGTGAACCACTTAACCCACTTACAAACAATGTTTTAATTAACTTATTGTACAAATGATATTTTATCAGGGTACAGGATGAGCTGGTTAATTCAAAAATGTCATTAACATCAAACCAGTGATCTTTCAATAATGCCATTTTATTAAGTAAACAGCATTGGAATTTAATAACGGGGCATACATACTTTTACACGTTTTAAATACAAATCTTACATCCAAACAACTATTTCACAAATCCCATTTTCACATGTCAATAGTGGAAAATCTTGGTCATGATATGTGAAAAGATTTGATGTTTTCTTCAAAAACACAGTTAGTTTTTTTTTTTTTTCTTTTTAGTGGAACTCTAACAAGAAGTTTTGTTTGTTTGTTTCTTATTTTAAGCACTGTTGTTTCTCTGATTCCAGACATTGACCTGCTTAAACCTGAACACTGTGGATATAAAAGGTTACAGAAGCGTACCTCATCTATAGAGCCTCTACTCTCCAAGCACAAGATTTTAAAAATATACAGCACATAAGTTAACTGCATCATAGCAAAATTCTAGAGAAAGATGAGTCAGATAGACTAACAGTTTGTCTATTACATATACAGATAGTAATAGGGAATATATAATTGTATATTATTACAAATTAGAACATTAAAAGTCATAAAAGAAATAAGAATAAATATAGTTACTCTTTCTGGGTCCTGAATGAAGTGTAGCCAGGTAACCTAGTCACCCCCAAATAATGACTGAAGTCAACATTTTAAATTTGAACTGACAGAAATAGAACTTACTATTTTTAATTAAACAGATTCAACATTTCCTTTCCCTCCCTCTAAATTATCAGATAACTTTGCAAGGAAAAGTGCTATTACATTATCTACCTGTTTCAAAAACATATTCACACCATATTCTTGTGATAATATTGCTCTCTTTATAAAAAGTAAAAACATTGAAAGCTTTTATTTAGCTCTTGCTTAAGAAAGGAGAAATATTTAGTCCATTTACATCATGTAAAAGGTAAATTTTCTTGTTCATGTTAATGGTAGGAGGGCACCATGAATCATGTGACCGATGGCATTTCCTTCTTTACATTGGCTGCTAACAACCTTAATGGTAGGCCTAGCACCATTTGTAACAAAAACATCAATGCAGTTTTCTCTATAAACCTCATTTCTGGCTTCATCGTATTTCTCCTCCTATCACTTTACCCTTTGTCTTGATCTCACTGACCTACATTTTTTATTTGTTTTTTAAAAACTGAATAGATTTTTATAAGCCAACTTAACATCCTTTCTACAGCAAAGTTAGTTGAAAGAAATTGTGTGATATAATGACTCAAAATGCCCAAATTATCAGGTCATGGGTAATATAGAATGGAGTTCTAAGAAGGGAAGACAACTTTCAGAAAGATTTCTACACTCCCGACCCCTCTTTCAGGCTACGTGTGCTAAATTATACACTTTTAAAGACAAAAACCTCATCGCACAATAAAAAGAATGCGTTAGAGCTCCTACACTTTGAATTTATTTTGTGATTTAATGTGGTTATAAAAGTCCGGATAGTTCTCTCTGTGAACCGACAGCCCGACAGAGGAGAAGAGCCAGTGGGGCAGAGAAAACGCCACAGAAGGGGAATCTCCACAACGATCCCTCAGTTAACACATAAAGAAGATAACCTAATTACTGGAAAGCAGGAACACGAAAATAAAAAGTATG
The DNA here is from genome assembly GCF_008728515.1 of Papio anubis. Taxonomy (NCBI): domain Eukaryota; kingdom Metazoa; phylum Chordata; class Mammalia; order Primates; family Cercopithecidae; genus Papio; species Papio anubis. The sequence continues at coordinate 35,258,667 of NC_044987.1, read as the reverse complement.
GAAGGGTGGAGAAACATTAAATGCACACAAATTTGTCTTTGCTACAGAACAAGCAATCAGCCTAGATCCTGAGGGTAGCGATTAAAAGCAGAGACTGGGTGTTTGTACATCATTGGATGAATGATAAGCAGCCAAGAAACAGGAAAAGACTAATTTTAATTACCAGAAAAACTGCAAGAGAAAAAACACAGAGCTAGTGGTAGACGGCTTCCAGCTACAGGCTGCATGGCACTGTACTCTCCTTGCCAATTAGAGCCAGTCAGACCCCATCAGGGGATTCAGCGAACAGAGGAATCAGCGTCAGTTCAGGGTCAGGCTGCTCTCAAACACACATGAAAAACGGACACCAGCGGACACGGGGTGCGACCCTAGACTCCCATGCAGTTTCTTATATAGACACAGAAATAGAAAGCAGTGAGATTACCTTTCCATTAAATACAGGTGCAAACCACATTCTCTATGGACATATATTGCAAAGGAAATGTCATAAAATTTATTTAACAAATACCCAATTACCATCAGACCAATCGCGGGAATTGGAAAACGACTCAAAGACTGAGAGGAAAAAAAAAAGAAAAAGTAGAGAGGAGGACTGGCAGAACAATGGCACTAAAGCTGCCACACTGTGGATTTACTACCTGTGTTATTTTTCCAATTACAGCCATTGTAATATAAAAATTCAGAAAAAAGGTTGCTGTCTGAGAACATTCCTTCGCTTTTTTTTTTAGAACTGACTCAACACCCCAAATCAAAGAGAAATATAAACAGGCAGAGCCTGATAGTCCTTAGTGAAACTCGTGAGTGCAGAAACAAAAGAGAAGTGCTTCCCATTCTGGACTTAAGAAAATTCTACAAAGTGAAAAAGTCCAGTCTCAAACCGACCTAAGTGAAAGCGTCAGTCTGTGCTGCTGCTGTCAGAGGTGTGAGCCGGGGACTCCAGGAATCAGAGAGAAGACAGGAGTGGAGGAAGGGACCCTCGCCTGGATCTCCCGTGTCTCCAGCCAGCACCAGCACGTTTGCTTTGTAATCTATGAATGTTAAATACGGAGGGTTTGCAGAGCAGACACGCCGGGGAGAGGGGGGCAAGTCCTCTGTACTTAGCAGGGAAGGAGAATGCCGGTTGACTGGTGAGGCGAGTGGAGAAACACAGAGAAGCCTCCTGGAGGCACACAGTTCGTTAAGCCCGGGGACATGCTAAATGAACCTTTGCAGCAGGAGGCAGTGAGGCGCTGGACGCGGGCGCCGGCGACAGCGCGGGCGGGCGGGGAGGGGCGAGGGGCCGCCCCGGGAGGACACAGCCAGTCAGAGGCGCGGGGCGCGGGGCGCGCGGACGCATTGGAGGAAAACACGCGAGCCCCAAACACACCAGCCGGAGGAGGCGCCGCACCTACTTCCCAATATAACCAACTACGGCTGGGGGAGCGGAACTGCGAGAAGACGGCAGCCAAAGTGCCATTAAAGCTCGGGGCGGAGAGGATGCGTTACCTGGGTCCCCTCTGCTGCAAGAGGCAGGGCAAGCTGGAGGATTCCCTCTGAATGATTAAGAACTCCGCAATTCGCCTCTGCCACAGGCTGCAAAGGACCCGAGGAACCGCTCTCTCTGAACTGTGCTGATGGGCAGGAGGATGGGAGACAGGAATTGAGAGTCACAGAGGAAGGACAGTGGAGTCTGGCATCTTATTGGTAAGTGGCTGACATTCCTTTGCCAGTGACTGCGTTCTGTGATTGTGCACTTCATCTCCCAGCCACTTAGGATTTTTGACACACTCGCTTCTGCAAAGCCATCCTTTCTTGCCATGTTGTCAGAATGTAAAAACTGTAAGATGAAGCTTTTTTTAAATATAAGAAAGAAAACACGATTTTTTTCTGCTAGGATATTATGGCAAAAAGTTGAAACAAGAGTAAATATAATCCATTTGTGTATCTCCTAATGCCACCCAAAATAAGAGTAGACAATTCCTACACGTAAATTGTAAGGCGATAAATGCCAGGATAAAGTGAGGATGTTTCTACAAAGGAAACTAAATGTTCGGAAAATAGGATGTTCTCAGGTACTGGATGTATGTCTTACGTTTGAGCAATGAGTTTCTGAGACTAAATTATTGGGTATCTGGCATTGCGATAACTTGTTAAAATTCAGTAGGGATGCTCTGTGAGTGGAGTTCTACAAAGTTCGTGAGACTGAGAAAAACTGTACCTTGGATTAGGCTGAGCTTTTTTCTAAAGGTTGTATAGGATTGTGATAGGTTAAAAAATTATGTTCAGATATCCTTAACATGTTTTGTGTGGAGCTATATCGAAGGGAATATCAATCTGCACATATATAAACCTGATGTACTGTAAGCTGAGAATTACTCTGATGACCTGAACAATACGTTGTTTCAACTATATTTATTTGCGAAAGAACCAGAATCCACTACATATGTTAGAACTATATTACTTTTAAATCTTAGAACCGTTCTCCCAAGAAAAATATAATTTCATGTGGTAATTTAAATGCAGGTGAGAAGCAAAAAACTTTTAAACTGTTGTATGTTCAATGCCTTACCTACATTAAATTCATTTATTTCTTAATTTAAAAGAGAAAATCATTTAGAGGGCCAGAACTTCTACTTTGATTCTCAATTTCGACTGTGGAAATAAGGATGAAAGAAGTAGATGTTCATTAGAATACTAGCATTTAAAAAAATATAGACAAATAGTTGAATTTAAAAATTAATGCAGATATCATCGATTACTGTTAAATTGCAACAGAACTACAGAAGTACTTATGACCGTTACAGGGAGCTTAAGGGGGTGCATTATGATTAATATTGTGACTCTCAGTATTTTAGAAAATAATGACTAGGTCATTACTGGTTTTGAAAATGCCTGTAGTCAATTTTGGGCAATTCTCATGGTTGCTTGCATATTCTCCTGTTTCATGCTCAAATTATTCTAAGTTATGTGGGGACTAGTATACTGGGTCTTAAACTTAACAGGCATAAGTTTGCTCTGACTTTAATCGAAAAGAGATGTGACTAAGAATATGTCATATAAAACTAATGATAACAAATTAAAGATATTACATACAAAGATCATCTAAGCCTGTTAAAGGGAGGAAAAGCAAAAACAAAATCAGAGTTAAAGTTACAAAAAGGAAAATGCAATATAAAGAATATAATTTCAAAAATAGCTGGAGTGTGAGGAATAATATTAAAGCCTATCTGAAAATAGAAAATCAGTGAAATTATTATTACAAGTGCCAGTGTTTTTGCTTAGGAATTGGTGTATCCTTTAAATTATTTAAAACTTCTGAAAATTGAGAAAGGGGGAGAAAAACTGCTAATTTTAATTTCTTTCTGATTCCATAGACAACTAAACAGAAAGTTAGATTCTTAAAAGTTAGATAAAAATACAATTACATAGATTAACTAAATGCCAGACTTTGTAAGTTGTGAGGCACATGTATACCAAGGTGCTTTTGGAAATACATCACAAAAGCTACAGTTGTGGAATTTTTAAATGAATAGCTGAAATACCTGAATGTTTCTCAAGGTGAGCAGTCAGTACTTCAAGTATTAGGTGGTCTGAAACAATTCTTAGGGAACCAAACTGAAATCAGATCATGAATCTATATATAGAATATGTTTACATAAGATGAATCATTAAAATTAGTAGCTTGTGAAAATTTACTTCAATCTTATGTGTCCAATTAAGTAGCACTATCTGTTAGAAATGTACCAGGTTTGGCTAATATGTATTTCTTTAAATGTCTCTTTTACTTCACAGTTTAGAAAATCTAGACCACTTTCAGGGTAGAGGTAAGAGTGTGATTGTCTGTCACAGCTGACTTAGCAATAAGGACCAGAGGGTGTCAGTAAAGGGCAAAGGGCCCACATAGGCTGGCCAAAGCATTTTGGAGTTTGTCTTACTTCTAGACAAAATAAAGGCATATTTTGTAAAGATTAAAGTAAAAATGATGAAAACTTCTCTAGATGGCTGTAATACTGTGAAGATGATTTGATTGTACAGAGTTTGATTGGCTAAAACAAAGTTGTAGCAGAGTTCGGTGTCTCCTTCATCAGTCAAACTAATTCAGAATTTTATGAGGCTCAGATATTATGTAATTTGCTGAATCCATTCTTTCTCACCTATCTTGATTACCTATTGTCTTTGAACTTTCTTTTTAAATATGGGTATTTTAATTTTTACTAAGTTGTTGGAAATTTGTTTCTCTTAATTTAAATAATAAACTCATACATTCATGTGGTTTGTGTTCTTGAAATTCTGACTTCAGGAGTTGATTTTATTAATCTCTTTCTTCTTTCTGACAATCCAAGCATAAAGTAAGAAAGCCATGTGTTTCTCACAAGATGTTAAGAACAGTGTTGTAAGGCTGTGCTAATATGTTACATGAACTTCTTAACACTTTATAGCAGGAAAGAGACTGGTCGGAAGCTCAAAGCAGTAGAATCACTGCAGAGGTCTATTTTCTGAGCATTTGTGATCAATAACTCCACATTAGAGGCTGGTCCATTTTAAAAAGTAATGAAGTATAGAAAACTCCTAATGCTTAAGATTTAAGATTAAAAACTACTATGAACTATGTTCCATCTCCCTACCCACTCAAGTAAGTAATCTTGTTTTATGATTTTTGGAGATTCAAATATGTATCGTTAGAAGGGTTCTAATAAATTGAATATTATTAGTTTATATTTTCCCCAGATACTTAAACAGTGTTTTTAGTTGATTTATTTAAATTGAATGACATAAAATATAGTGTTTTAATAGAGTGGCTATAAGAGCAATTTTTAAATGGAAATATGTATTTGCTTTTTTAGAAAACTGGTTTTTCCAATTGATTTCTTCATCAAAATTATTCTGAAGCATTGACTTGAATCTCAGGAACTTAACATAACACTGTATAACTTCAGTTATGTTTTACCTATTATATTTGCATAAGCTAATTATAGATAATTTTATGTCTATTCATCCCCATAAATTAAAACACAGGTCTTTAGTTTTATATCCCAGAGTACTGCATATTATAGTTTTGAACTTATACCCTCCTCACACGTAAGCTCATAAGTGTTACAAAGCTATTCAAGTATGGTAGTTTCTCTTTTCTGCAGTGCAGGGAGCTGGGAAATGTCCACAGAGGCCACAAAGTCATTCTGAAAAATAAATCAAGATTGTCTGTTTTATGAAAATAAAAAAAATGGATCTACCATTTGTAATCTAATATAAAATAGCGTGAGATCTATCATTCATGAGAATCTTAAGAAATTACAGTCATATTCATTTCCCATGTGTTTCTTAAGCTAGAATTTCTTGTGATCGCTGCCATTTTTAAACATTTCAAAAAATGTTTCATTCGATACATTTTTATAACACAGGTGTGAAGTTGATTGTTTTTTTCTTTTTTCCTAAGTGGTTCTTAAAAACTCATAATGATCTAAATAACTTGTTGCTTAATGGCTACCACTTTTAATTAATTAATTTATTTTCGCAAATGACCTTCTCATAACAGATCTGACAGGACTCACCTATTTCCTCTTATGCCAGTCATGTTTCCAAATATTTCTCACACTCAATTTGCAGAGTGGAGGCCTAGATAAAAAGCAAGGAGCCAATACATTTTATGAGTTTTTGATGAAAAATATTGTCATGGTTAATATCTTTACTAGAAAATATGGAGCCAGTTAAAGGTAAAGTGACTAAACTGAACAGTATCCAAAGCAATTGCATTTAGGCAAGAAATATTTCATTTATGTGAAAGATCAAAAATTCTCTTTCATACCCATTGACTGGAAAAGTATAAATATATATTTAAACATTTTATGAAGGGAGTAGGGATGTACTTCATATCCTTCTTACAGCTGCTAACAACCCAGAAAGGAGAACATCTCATCTTCCATTACTATCCAGTAGTAAATGTAGTATAGGTTTATGAAGAGAAATGTTGCTGATTATACAGGTGAAAAAAAAATTGAAATTCTCTTCCTTTGTGAGTATTGGCAGAAGCATTCATTATGAGGCTAAAAATACTGGGATGTTCTCATCGAGAGATATTATAACGATAGTAATAAAGTATCTGGAGCTGCAACCAGGTCTATTAATGTATTTTTACAAATATTTCATTAGTTGCAGGAGTTTTTATTTATCATATAAATAGTAGAGAAATGGGATGTTGATTTTGTGAGAAATTTACTTTTAAGTATATAAAGTTTTATCTTTATTTTCTTAATTCATTTTATATTTGTAACTATGAAGGATTTTTTTCTGAAATTAAACAAATTATAAAGGCAATACTCAAGAATTTATAACAACTATTTTAATTCACCTAGGTTCTCCCATTTCAGTTACATGCAAGAACTTACTTTCAATTGTGCAATATTTGTTGAGATACTATGTTCTTCAGCCTTTAAATTTACTAAACTAGACAAAATCTCTGATGACTAAAAGTAATATTATTAGAAATTACAGGTGAGTGACAATAGGAATTTTTAAAAGAATGATTGTTTTCTAAAAATAATTTTTTATTTAATTGACAGTTTCATGATCATTAAATATAATAGGAATTCCTGGGCACTGGAACAACTTGAATGACCCCAAATATATCTGAAAACATTGTGAAAAGTCTCATGTTTAACCTGTTAGGTATTGTATTTTGCCTTATTCTATTATTTTAAAACTTTCCTCTTCATATTGTTTTCTAAAAGATATAGACTGGCTTAATACTATTTCCCATATAGCAAAAATTATTAAAACAACTTGTTAATGTCCACTATTTCTTTTCTAATTTTGTATTTTTGATGATATGAATTTCAAAATTATAGCATTGATAAGAGAATTGAAACTCTAAGCTTTGTAATTCTATTTAATACCCTCTTCTTCCTTTTGTGATGCTGTTATTCTAATGTGTGAGCTGATGAATGAGAGTTCATGCTAAAATAACCATATCATTCAAATTCAGCACAAATCTCATGATTTATTGATGATTAATTGGGGGACACTTAAGAAAAAGTGACAATAAATACCATTTAATATTGGAAGGGGCCATACAGAGCTCGTATTTTTACCTATTCATAAAAAAGTTTATTCACTAATAAACAAGGGTATAAAAAGGTGAAGTGATGTGTTCAACATTGCAAGTAATGCAAAAGATGGAATTAGAACTCACATCTCTTAAATTTTAAGATCAGAGCTATTTATAGCTTATACTTTATTTTATACTGTGGACATCTTGATTATTTTTGTATCTATTCACATCAAATCCTTATATTAGGATATAAGTATAGGTAATTTCCTTGTTGCCACTGATTATCTGTAAAACATTGTCTTTTAAGATTAGAAATTTAAGATCCAATTATATTAACTCTGGAAACTGCTGTACCCACATTCTCTTAACCAGCAACTATAGAACTTAACTGCTAGATGTGAACTTTTTTACAATGAACTTGGTATGCACTCAACAGCTACATCAAATGACAGAAGTTTTTTTTTTTTTTTTTGACAGTTTTAATTAGGAAACTTGGGAACATTTTAGAGTGTTATAATTAAATAGAAAGAAGGATTTAAGTGATTTGATTCCATGGCATATATGTAAGGGAACATCCATTTGCCCTATAATACTTTTTTATTTTTCCCAGACTGGCAGGTTTTCTTCTTTTCCTAGTAATAAACGTTTAATGGAAGCCCTAAATCAAATAGAAACTCAACAAGAAATGTAGATGAGAGTATATTTCTTTGACAAATTTTGGGTAAAATTTAATTCATGGGCTTTTTAAAGGTAGTAACGATTTTAGAGCATTTGCTAATAAAGCAGAGAGTATCTCTCTAGAAATATGCACTATTATTCTGTTTTAAAATTCAAATGTCAACTTGTATATAAATTCTAGTCTTTCTGTGATAATATTAAAGGAGATTAATAGAGAACAAATTTGGAACTGTAATACTATTTAATCATCATTGTATCTGAACCAAAGTTTATCTATGTTTAATTTTAATAATGTCATATAAATTATTTTACAATGAATATATACATTAAAAATTCCTCAGTAGAACTGAATATGATAAAACATAAAATTACCATAGTGCATTGGAGTGGAAGGCAGTTTAAATATTGCTGAATTTCTGGTATTACATTACTTTTACAGATGCCTTCTTCTGATGCTTTAATTGTCAAATTGTGACAAGCAATTTATGTGTTGGGGGGAATGAATTCAAGTTTTAAGACTCTTTTTCTTTAAACACTGAATATTTAAAGATAGCGCGATAAGTGTAGTAGAGATGAAAGATTGTGACTAAAAATGTCAATATTTTATTTGAAGTATTTTATATACTAAGTGTATAACCCCAATTTGCAAATAAAATATAAAACATATTCTTGAAGCCCAATGAATAGTCATTTTCATTCTTGAATTTTTACTTTCTTTAGGTATTTACTTTCCTAAAACTTACATTCAATTCTTTAACATTTTCAAATAACAGTAATCTTAGTAAGGAGGAGTAGTTACTTGAGATTGAAGTTAAATGATCCAGAATTGATTTTATGAAAATTATACATATTAACTATTTTAAAAATGTATGACTGAGTTTGTTTGTTTCTCATGCTTTAACGTGGTCTTGTTAGTAAGTGCCACAGTAAGTAAAATTAATGAAAAGTAATTTCTTTCACATTTAAAGCAGTTTCAACATTAATTTACTCACAGAAATGGTCTAGTGTGGACAGTGGCAGTACAAAGTAAGAATATAAAAGAGAATAAATAGTTCACAACCTGGTGGAGGAAATACACCCATAGGGTGAATATAATTCAGTGTGAAATATGCAGTGATAGAGGGTGTATGTAACTAAGATGCAGATTTTCAATATTTCTCCTTCTGGAGACTTCTGTTAACTTTTCTCCTAATGAGCCTTTCCAGCTTGGACAATTTCATGCTAACGTTAGTTCTCTAATTGCTGCATTTACTTTCCATTGCCTAAGTTATTTTAAAGTGATTTTGGTTCCAAGATTCACCTAACCACTTTAAATGAATGTTGTGTTTTTTTGGCATCTCATTATACTGCTCACTTTAATATCTCAGAGCCATCTAATCTGTCATGAAATAGCCAAATTCAAGGTAAAAATGAATGTGGCTGAGATGCTGTGGAAAAAAAGCCATTTCTATATGTTATAAATAAGATTGATTTCTTTCATTTATTTAGTATGACATATTAGTGCTGTTGATAAAACTTACTTTGCAGGAGTGGATTAACTATGAAGCCAATGAAGCTTTGCTTATATGGCCATTTCCCAATACTAATAGTAGTAATAGTGGCAGAAATCACCGTAAACATTATTTTAATAATTATAATAATATATCTAACATAGGGAGCCATATGGATTAAAGGATTTGGTGTTTGAATTTTAGGTTCAGTTTTGACTTTAAAACTTATTAGCTGTATAATTTTGGACAAGCAACAATCTTTACATACAAAATACCTGTCCTAATGTAATATACAAGAAAAAATATCTACTTTTCAATGGTAAAAAAAAAAATGATAGTGTTAAAATCATTAAAGTTTTAAGTCTAGGAGGAAATTTTTATTTTACTTCAATTCTCATTCTAAGCTTATCTTCTACCAAAATATTCTGGGTTTTTTTTTTGTTTTTTTTTTGTTTTGTTTTGTTTTGTTTTTTTAAATGAGACACAATCATGTTCTAATTGTGGAAGGGGATATTGAGATCTTTAGAACATCAGCATTTAAAGATTATTCTGTGTATCTCATCTTTTATTCAAAGAATTTTCTCGAATATATACTTCTAATAAATCTAGTATGTTTGATACCATATGCTTTTGGGGATTCAAAGGAAGTGAGAAGTTTGACCACTGACAATGAAAAGATGGAAAATTGTTCAGTCAGGACAGAGCTTAATAAGAAACTTAAGGAAAAATTACCTGTAATAGACTGTAGAAACATTGGAGGAACAGAAATGGTCATTGTTGTGATACATTAAACTAACTTCCTGGACAAACTCTTTTCAGTTGTTGTAAAGAAAGGCAGAAATGAAACAAATGTGTAGGAAAAAGGTAGGAAAGCTAATTAATGTACAGAAAGAATGCTCTTAATGCAAAGAGAGAAGTTAAAAATATATAAAATGAGGAAATTTGGAGGATTCTAAGAGATAAACTGAAAAAATTGGGATTTTGTTCCAAAGCAAGAGAATAATATTTATCTCAATATTGGATGATATTTGAGTTTCTTCCCAGTTTTTCCCTTTACTGTGACTTGTACAGGTCACCTTGCTTCTCTCCCTAGTTTATTAATTTCTCAATCAAAAGAATTAAATGAATTTAAAGCATATTCTTCAGGTTTTGATCCACTGTTACTCTATGACTGTGTGAGTTACGAGGTTTTGACAAAGAGAAGAATGGAATGACATGAAAATCTAGGGATTGACAACTGCATCTAGAATGAGTTCCACAGAAGAGAGAGAAGAGAGAAGAAACCACATTCATGGCATATGATGAGGTCACAAAAAGAGCATGAGCTTCTTAGACACAGGTTTAACCCAGGTGTTTCCCTGAGCGACACAATAACCTTTATACGTTTTCATTTCTTTCCCTGTAAAAGATGATATTGACTAGTAACTCATCATTCTTTTTGCAAGAAGGAAATGAGACTGTAGATTTAGGAACCAAAATTACTTCATATCTTCAGCTATAGATGCTTATAAAATTTCTTTTTTTCCTTATACGTTTTAAGGCATAAAATTATTTAAATTTAGTATAAATATACGTGGGTACAGTAACTCTAGGATTCTAAATATGAAGAAAATCACTTATTTTCTTGGCTGGATGCTGTGTATTCATATATACTTGCTGATGGTGACATGTTTTCTTTTAATGACCTTATTTTACTTGCTCATTTTGACAGTGATTACCTCTTCTGGACCTTTTACTTTAATTTTGTTTTGTTGGGCCTGAAAAGGGAAGTCGTTCATTTGCCTTTACAAAATTACTTAGAGCATAGATTCTATTTTGTAGGTAGAGGAAGATATTTCACATAATGTCTTTTGAATCCTGTGTGATAACAAAATAGTACAGAATACATTCATTTGAAATTAATAATGTTCCCCAATTATATTCTTTTTCACTTTTATTGTCTGTTTTGCTACTTTAAAAAAGTAATATTTTGAAACAGACTTGTGCTACAAATGTGGTGTCTAATGCTAACTCTTTAAAACAAATCTAAACTGAAATCTTTTAAATTGTGAATTGTATTTTAGAGCAAAAATACAATGATTTAAGCTTGTAAACATTTTACAAATTTTTTCAAAAATGACATATAGATATATATTACTATGGTAGCTTTTTAGGGTTGGCTACTTTGGCAATGAGTTATTTTAAAATAAAAACACATTTTACTATTTGTGTGGTAAATCATATAATATTTTAAGTATGTATGTCCTTCATACCCATCCAATAAGTAAACCTCTTCCTGAAACATTTACTGATTATTCCACTGTTGCAGAAGATATAATATAGCAGAAAGAAATGGAAGAAAGAAATCTCAGATAAGAATATTTTCTTTCAAAAAAGGTATGAGAAAAATTTATTGGGTCTGGAACTGTTGGATAGAGAGGAAAAAAGAAAGATGAAGAAAGCCACCAAGCAGACAGGAGAGGGAGCTGATAGAAAGCAATTTTGTACCGTTTAGTGAGGAAGTCATTAAATAAATATTTATACCATGAGCTATTTAAAAACAAACAAACAAACCTGGAATTGATATTTCACCTGAAACAAAGGTGTCTTTTAATCTTTGCTCCATGTATTTTTCTTCTAAGATAATCATTCTTAAGGTCTAAATTCATGGCTTAGTTTTTCATGTTGCATATCAAAATGCCAACTATTCAGAAATGCCATACAGTTGCTTGGATAAATATTAATTTTCTAAGGAAGAAATGACCTAGTATTCTCAGTTATAATTCTTATAACTTCTCCTGTGTAGACATTATATATGGTCTAATATCTCCTACATATCAGACATATCAGAATTTTTTTTTTTTTTTTTTTTTTCGAGACAGAGTTTCACCCTTGTCGCCCAGGCTATAGTGCAATGGCATGATCTTGGCTCACTGCAACCTCTGCCTCCCAGGTTCAAGCGATTCTCCTGCCTCAACCTCCAGAGTAGCTGGGATTACAGGCATGCGCCAACACACCCAGCTAATTCTTTGTATTTTTAGTAGAGATGGGGTTTCTCCATGTTGGCCAGGCTGGTGTAGAACTTCTGATCTCAGGTGATCCACCCGCCTCGGCCTCCCAAAGTGCTGGGATTACAGGTGTGAGCCTCTGTGCCGGGCCAATGTCAGAATTTTAATAGATGTCTTAAAATTGAGATGTTTAATAGATTTTTTAAAACATCTATTAAACTTTAATAGTTGATTAAAAGTCCCTTGATGTACTTCTGTGATTAACTACCTTTAGTAAATATTAATCCCTAGTTGGTTAATGTTTGTCTTTAATGCTTGAATAAGTTATCTATCTCAGATACATTCCTTTTTTTATGTGTAGGAATGGCTCTATCATTAGTTACTTTATTCTTACATTTCAAACACACCAGAAGAATTCAAATTTTCTCATGAGATAAAAATAAAACCTGAAAAAAAATAAATACACCTTATGAATCTTTTTCCCATAGACAAAATAATACAGACTCCATTTTAAGGATGGATATATGAAAACAAGTTATTTTGAAGGAGAATTGCATTCCAGTAATAAAAATAATTATAACTTTTTCTTCTAACTCTTCATTTATAGAGAGTCAAATATTGTATAAAAGTGACTTCAAATATGATTTTTTACCTATTTTTTGTGAGATTACAAATGATCTGCTCCATTGGTTGTGTTGTAAACTTAAAGACCACCTAATAAAGTATTTCTTATGACTAGGAATCTTGATTGAATGAACACTATTGTGTTCATCTCTTTTTATTCTAATATGGAATTCACAATTAGAAGTATGAAATAGTATGAATATTTTATTTGTATAAATATATGTACAGAAGTCCCTCCTTTTCTGTGGGAAATACATTCCAAGACCTTCAGTGGATGCCTGAAACCACAGCTAGTACCAAACTCTATATATTTTATATATTATCTGTGTGAGAACTATGATGGCTAGTAATTGACCAGGGGACAGGTAGCATACACAGTGTGGATAAGCTAGAGGAAGGGATGATTTGCATCTTGGTGGAACACAGTGTGGCTGCAGCAGATTTCATCTTGTTATTCAGAATGGTGCAAATGTAAAATATGAATTGTTTATTCTTGTAATTTTCTATTTAATATTTGTGGACTACAGCTGACCTTGGGTAAATTAAACGGTGGAAAGTCACACTGTGGATAAGGAGGGACTAATGTACCACAGATTTCTTTATCCATTCATTCATTGACAGAAGCTTCTGTTGTTTCCATATCTTGGCTATTGTGAACAATGGTGCAATCAATGTGGGGGTGCAGGTATCTTTACGAGGTGGTGATTTTATTTACTTTGGGCATATATTCAGAAGGAAGATTTCTGGGTCATATGATAACCCTGCTTTTAATTTCTTTGCAAACCTCCATACTGTTGTCCACAATGACTGCACTAATCTAAATTTCTACCAAATTGCGAGTGCTTTTTTTTTTTCACATGCTCATCAATACTTGTTATCCCTTGTCTCTTTGATAAAGACCATCTTAAAAGGTGTAAGGTGATATCACCTTTTTATATAGCTGTTGACTATTTTTATGTCTTCTTTGGAAAAATATATATTCTGATCCTTGCCCATTTTTCATCAAGTTTTTATTTTTATTTTTACTATGAAGTTGTGTGAATTTCTTACACATTACTTATCCTCAAAGAGGAGATCTGCCATTTTCAGCAACATAGATGAACTTAGAGAGTATTTTGGTAAGTGATGTTAGCCAGACAGAATGAAAAATACTGCAGTATCTTACTTATGTAAAGAATAGAACAGTGCTTACCAGGAGTGGGAATACCGGGTGAGGGTGGATGGAAGGTGGAATGAGGAAACGGAAGTCAAAGGGTACAAAGACGTTGCAGTTATTTGAAGTGAATAAGTGTGGACACCTGATGTACAATATGAGGACTATGTTAGTAATATCATAGTGTCTATGGGAATTTGCCAATAGAGTAGACAAACAAAGGTAACTACATGAGATGATGGATGTTAATTTGCTTGGCTGTAGTAATCATTTCATTATATGTATGTGTATCAAAACATGTTGTACAACTTAAAGCATCTTTTTAAAAATTATTTTTATTGTAAATATTTAAAATTGCTATGAAAAAGAATGTAATTAAAGCTAAACCTCTCTCCTAAAGTAGTATTCCAACTCTCTCCCTCAGAAGTAGTAATCATTAAGAGATTTTTTTATACATATAGCATTCTATTTATAGATAATGTATCAATTTTTCTTAATTTTGGGTAGCTACATAACAAAAAGGTATGTAATTTTTTAAGAGTACTTTTGATAAAGTTATACATGATTTATATGAATAGTTCCTCACCTAAAACTATCCATCAATTTACTTCTCATATGAAAACAAATATGAAATTAAAATTCTTAGTTATGAATTTTATATGAATGGATCTTGAAGTTGTATTGCTAGGTCATTGAGAACGTACACTTAAAATTTTGCTTTTACTGCCAAGTTTCCCTCCATAGCAAAGGTACCAACTAATACTCCCACTATTAGTGTATTACAATGTCTGTCTCGTCCCACTGTAGCCAACACAGTGTTACCAAACTGCTTGTTCTGTGCCTAACAGAATGGTTCTAAAAGAAAATATGTTTTTATTTTAATTTATGTTTAATATTTGACCATCCCTTTATGTTTATAACACATTTTTTATTTGACCTGTGGTTCCTACCCATTTGCCAGTGATGTTCTGAGTTGATCTTTTTCCTAGTCCTTTTACCTATTAACAGAAACAAACACATAGCAGCAAGAAGTCAATTTAAAATGCTTTGAGGCATTGCCAGATTTTATAAGAAATAAAATTCATGTCTGTGAAAATTATAGAGATGTTTGTGTAAATACCATTGTCTTCTTTTCTCCCTCCACTGTAAGCAGAAGATCCAGTGGAGATCCAATGAAGAGAATATAATTTTGTCTTCTTCAATCACATAAAAACAATCCAGATAAATAAGCCCATTTTCTCATATTCAAAGTAGCCTTCTAAATATCACTCACTCAACATTCCTTCAGGGAATCTCACTGGAAATTTTTTTCTCCAGACTGGTTTCTCTCCTTCTATTCTCCAACATGTCAATAATTCTGATGGGATAATCTTTCAGGGACTCAAGCTTGTCATGTCATTTCTTTGCTCTAAAAGCTTTAATGCTTTCCACAGTTTAAAGAACACATTTCAGACTTTGCAGTGTTCCATTAAGGAGTTCCATAACTGTTCTTTAGCAACTCTTTTCTAGGCTCCTTTGCAGCTACAACAATGGATAGATTTTAAATTCAGCCACAGTACTACCAAAACCTATAATTAATTGTCCCATCTCTATACTTTTGCTGACATCATTTTCTGCCAAAAATAATGCTTTGGGACACATTTTTTCTTCTTTTTTTCTTTTTCTTTTTTTCTTTTTTTCTTTTTTGACATGGAGTCTCAGTCACCCAGGCTGGAGTGCAGTCACGTGATCTTGGCTAACTGCAACCTCCACCTCCCAGGTTCAAGCAATTCTCTGCCTCAGCATCCCAAGTAGCTGGAATTACAAGCACACCCCACCATGCCCAGCTAATTTTTGTATTTTTATTAGAGACGGAGTTTTACCATCTTGGCCAGGCTGGTCTTGAACTCCTAACCTCGTGATCCACCTGCCTTGGTCTCCCAAAGTGTTGGGATTACAGGTGTGAGCCACTGCGCCCGGCTGGGACATCTCTTTACAAAAATTACTTTTCCTATCAGGAGATTGCAAGCTGCTTTAAAGATAAGAAAGTGTTTTGATAATTTTTATAAACTGCTTTACCTAACATAAACACCGAGGTATTTATTTAATTAATTTTTTATTAATTTAGAGCAGAATTTAATTTAATACATTCTGCTCTAAATAATACAGTGCTTTAAAGAGGCTAACATTGAAAAATACTTCATAAAGAACAATTACCTTTAGTGAGGTATAACACAGAGTGAGCTCTCAGTTAAGTGCTTATAGGTTCATTTCTGGTCCTTCACCTAATAACATCAATAAGACTAATTATTTGTCCAAGCTGTAGTTCCCTAATTGGAATAAAGATATTACACTTGTCTATTCTGAAAGAAATTATGATAAAAGTTTTTTGTACTTTTAATTGACAAATAATAGTTGTGAATATTTATAAGATACACAGTAATGTTTTGATAATATCATTGATGTTACATATACCGTATACTGATCAGATCAGAGTAATTAGTATATCCATCATCTCAAACATTTATCATTTCTTTGTGTTGGTAATGATAAATATTCTCCTTCTAGCTATTGTAAACTATACATTACTGTTAACTGTAGTTATCAGTGGTATATAACAATGCTAGAACTTATTCCTCCTGTCTAGCTGTAAAATTTAAATTCCACTGACTCAATGAGTTTTACAACACCTGCATTGCTTGTTGCAAAGCATGTAATATTGCTTATTACAAAAACATGAGCAGTAGACCAACGCTTCTTTTAGCTCTGCTGAAACATGAGCAAATATTTTTCATTTTTACATCATTTATAATTGTCCATAACTTCTACAAAGTTAATACTTCTTAATGCAAAAAAACAAGAAGGATATAAATTATTTTACAACCTCTTATAATATGTAGTACATATATATGTGTGTATAATACATCTGTCATTATAAAATGAATAATAAATCTTATATTTTATAATGAAAGATATATTATACATTATATTTGGACTTCGCCACTGAACCAAATCACAAATAGGTCTGATAAGTAAAATGTCCCATCTGTAACTAAAATAAATCTTAAACTTAATTATTAGTTCTATTGATCATATAATGCTTTTTCAATTCAACAGATTCACAACTAGCTAAAATGTCATATTTCTCTATCAGATAATAAAGTCATCATAAGAGGAGTAAATAATTGATTGAAAACTGAAAAGATTTTTTGTTTTCAAATCAATATTAAACTACTGAAAATTTTGAAAACTGAATTAAGAATAGAGTCCATTAATTCAGTTTCATAAATTCATGTAGAAACATCAGCAATAAAAAAGTAACAAATATGTTGTAGCCCAAAATGAAGATCTTAAAGAGGAATTTATTTCAACAAACCACAAAGCATTTCTTGGCTTTTCAGATCATTGGCTATATTTAAGTCTGGGAACAGAGTATTACCTCGTTTTTTCCTCTTCTTCTGTCGTCTTTATCTTGAGATACCATTCTTCAGATCAATCCGTTCTCAACAAGAGTGCTGTGTCATTAATAGGAAATACTGTTGAACTGCATAAAGGTTCCACATTCTCATTTTTTCTATCACTAGACAAATTCAGAAAAGCCATGCTGCTCTTCATTGTATTCACTTTGCCTCAATAGAAAACACTAAAAGTAAAAGCGAAATGGAAGACCAAGACTTCCCCTTGCGATGAGAGGAAAATAGAGTTTACAAGTGTCAAACACAAGGATGCTAGCTGGAGTCACATACATTCCACTGTCATACAATTAAAATTACCTTCTTACCTCTGTGATTTTACAGAATGGTGGACAGTTGCTTAACAAGGGAAGGGATGAATGTGTGTATGTACTTGCTCCTGAGCATTGGATCCAAAAACAAAGAAACCAGTTGTTGTCTTAGCTTGTATGGCCCTTGTGTTGAGAAATAGATGGCGTGAAAGAATCAGCAGTACCCTATCTAACATTTAAAATAAATGTTACTTAGTATTTCTAAACTTCTAAGAAAAAATGTCAGAGGATTTTACACTTTAAAATGTGTAGGAGCTCAGAGTATTAAGAAAATACTCAATTTTTCTATATTCATTTTTAATTTGTTCAGTAATTTTAGGCAATAGATTATTGCATACAGAGAAGAGATTTACTGACTGTTCAGTTTCACAAAATTATGACACTCTGATAAAAACAATCACCTAGCAAGTATTTGCTCAGCAGCGGATAACTGGCATGGGAATATAGACATGTTTGACTATTTTGCTAAGGTACCACCAAAAAGAGGGAAAAATGATGCAAAAAGTGGAAAAACATGATACTCTATGATACAAATACATGCAAACTTTGAGATAAAGATAGGAAAAATATAATTGAGTGATTAGAACCGAAAGCATTTTGTCATTGTATTTGTGTGTGTGTGTTTTAAAGACAAATACCATGAAAACTCTCAAGAACTGAACGTGTGGCTTAAATATGAGTCACAGAAAAAGCTCTTATAGCTTGTTTCATCATAAAATTTAGTATATATAATAAATACATTTTATAAGATATGAGATAAATATTTCATCAGCCTGATTACCATAATATGGATACATGAGAGTATTTGGTACACATTATACTGAACTTTATAGTTACCAGTTAATTTCATTTCTTTTCACATAGTTTAAATTTGAAAAACATGAGATATAAATTCAAAGAAAAATCAAGAGAAATCAAGAAATGTTGAGTTTGTGCAAAAGTAAAAGTGAAAAAATGAGAACAGTTCTATTCAACTTAGGTTTATTTGCTGTTTATTTATCAACCCATTTTTAAATATTAGTAGTGTTTCAATCTTACTATGAATGATTTATGCAAGAAGCAAAATCTTGCGATACCAATTTTTAAATGTTTTGTTGATGAATATATAGAGTTGCATATTTATGTATGCTTTCAACTACCTTTTACGGTAAAAGAACAGAAAGAGTTGTCTTAAATCTGAAGTATTTAGCATTAACATTTCTTTGGTCACAATTTTAGGGCTTACTATTAAACTTCTGAAAACTGCAAAGTGTAATTAATGCCCTTCCCATCATCAGCATCATCATCAACTTAGGAGGAACTAAACCAAATCTATTAAGAGAAAGAAGTGTAAAGTTTGTTTCAATTTTGAACTAATCTCCTCAAACCTTATTTCTCGTTTATTCAATGAGAACACAAAACTCAGCCTGGCCTGACCTTTAATTTTCAGTACATTAACTTACATTTTATGGAGTAAGTATTTATCACCAGAAGCCAACTCCAATAACTTTCTCTTTATTTTAAAATTTTCCTGTAACATTTATTTGTTCAAACTTTTTCTTTCCACATCTGCTTTTGTTCAATCATTTATTCTCTCCTCAAGGCCTCTCTCCTTTTGATTTTTGCCATATCTTTAATATCTTTAGTCTCTCCATTTCTATCACCTTCTTTCTTTTGGCCTAACACATATGCAAACTGGTACAGTCTTAAAAATAAAAGTAAGTCTGTTTCTCCTCTTGCCTCTACTTAAGTGACCACTCTCACACTTCAGACTCTTTTGTGTACACACCTTACTTTCCTCTTTTGTGTTCAATGAAAACAATTTAACTCATCTTTTTATCCTCATCACCTAGTAGTTACTTGCAAGTAGACACTCAACACATGCTTATCAAAGGAATACATGAATGTATGAATCTTATCATGTTCTTTTATCTCAATTGACTGCTCTCGTTAAGTATAGTTTTTGATATCTATGAATATTATGTCATTAAATTTACTATAATAATAAATAGCATAATAGCAATAAAGAGCATGCCCCAATCTTTCACTTCAACACAGAAAGGTGTCAGTGATAGTTTATGAAGGATGTGCAAATGGATATCTATTATATGAATAAGAGCTCATAATTTAATTTTAATGGCTCTGAGTCAATGATAATTATTTACATATTTTCATTGACTGATAAGCCCTAATCTGGCCATAGCACTAGCCTAATTTGGCAAATGATTTCATAGAAAAATACAAATATATATATGCCAATGTGTTTCCAATCTCTCTGACTTTGCACCTCTTGCCCCATTGGCCCAAAACATTACTTCCTCTTTCTTCTCCTGAATAATCTCTGCCTATATTTCAGGTCTAGAATATCATTTCTTTAGAAATGTTGCCATCAAACTTGCACGTTCTGCACATGTACCTCCCTTCTTTAAACTCTAATAATTCAACTCTTATTTCGTGTATTTAGCACATAGCACAATGCCTGGAATTTAGTGGGCACTCGATAAATACTTATTGAATGAATGAATAAATGTGAATGAGCGTAGATGCAGTCTGGGACAGGTGTTTAATGTACAGCTCAAGTAACTGAAGAATTAATGTTTTCATTGATCTCTGTAGCATGCTACTTTAACTCCTAGGGATTGCAATCCTTCTCATACATTTACATTTTAATTTACATTTCTCAAGAGCTATAGCTCTCTTTGTTGTCTGGCTCAAATTATCCTGACCATTCACCTTCCATTCTTTTATAGAGATATCCTCTGGACCTTGGATTAATTCTGCTAAAGCCCTGCCTATCCTTATAAGAAAATAAAGAGTAAATATTAGGAAAGGAGTTGCAGGAAGAAAATATGTTTTTAAACAACATTTGCAAAGCTCATTTCTTAGAATTTTGTTAAGAATTAGAGTTTTAAAACAAAAGTGCCATAAAAATTAACTTCTAAATTTCATTATTTCATTAGTTTATCATATTAGAATAATTAGAACTTGCACAATCAAAGATCTGGTATGATATACTTAACCGAATAACAGTATGAAAATATAATGCTTTATAATTAAGGAATGGCTGTTTGCCATTAATGAAAATAGACTACAGGGAGCTTACTATTCTAAAAAGTGGCTTAAGTGCTAACATTTAATTCTTTAGTGCCATCAACCTAAAATATTCTAAACTTTCTTTATGGATGTTGATTGAATCATCATAATTCACGAATATTAAGTATTATTCACTTTCAAATTTTTCTACTCATACCACTGTGATGCATAACAAAATTAAGACAGGCTCAGTTTAAAGACATAAAGGATATAATTTAGGATATTAGACAGTATTAACTAAATATCTCAGAATCTGAAAATTCTGCCAGCATTGATTCAGAATGCCACCTGTAGTAGCCTGGCCTCTGTAATATACTGTTGCGTATGACCATTTCAGCTCTGTGGATGTTCAGGTGTTAAATGAGACAGTGTGAGATAATTTTATTAATGTGTCTAAATGAAATCCACTGGTTATTCAGTCAATAAAATGAACTAAATCCCCATTATGTTCTGTGCTCTCCTTTAAAGTGTTAATTTAACAATATGCACTGCAGAGTGGAAAAAATAGGCTTTCTTAGACCTAGTAGGTAAAGAAAATGAAGTAACAGTCAAATTCTATTATGAGATATTGCACATAAAAGGTTATTACATGCATGAAAACCAGGCCCTCCTTTAATATTTGTGGGGTCTGGGACAAAAATACATATAGTGGCTTGCATATCATATCTAAGTATTCAAAAATCATAAACTAAGCTAACAAAATTCTATTCTCCAACTTTGGTAAATGTCCCTTTGTAAGTCCCCAAAAGCCAGTTGTGAATTTGGAATTTTCTAACTCCTTTTAGTTTGGTACAAAAATGTGGAATCTGGAAGAAGCTGGCTCCAGGTCCCCGTCTCTAATCTGCAGCCTGCCCATCTTGTTTACAACACCAAAAAGGCTTTATGCACAAAAGTGAGCAATCTAGTCCTCATTTCCAAGCTCGATTCGCCTCTTCCACATCTTGTTTACCACTCCAACCTACAAGTATACACATCAGTCCAGTCATAGAGATGGCCAAGTAAAGAGGCCTCTGCAGGCCATGTTGACAGGCCTTGGATCATTTTACCACAGAATTCTGAGATCCCAAGTGTTCTAAATGTGTTCTAGAGCAGACTTGGCACGGATAATTCTCGTTGGCCGTCAAAATCCTTTTCCTGAGGGGTAGGGCATGGCTAGAGAAAAGCCAAAGCAGGGTCCTCTATAAAGTGTCAGGTCAAGATAGGATGATGATAATGAAAATACAAGGAAACTCTTATGGGGAAATTTCACACAGTGTCTCTATTATCAGTGTTATTAGGAGAGACAGCACAACACAGTGAACAAACAAGTTGCCTGAGTACAGAAGCCAACTTTACCACTTACTCTCCTGGAGGTAGTTAGTTATTCCACCTTTGTGTACCTCAGTCTGCTCATGTATAAAATGATACTACTACTTATTGCATGATGTTATTGTGAAGATTAGGTGCTATGCAAAGCCCATAAAATAATACCTGGCATTTAGAAAACACTAAATAAGTGTTAGTCATGATTATTTTGAAGTGCTAAAGAACGATCGATATAGTCAGGATGCATCCCATGTAGGGTGTGAACAAGTTAATATGCCACAGCTAAGAAGGAAGGTAAAATCATTTTAATCCCAGAGTGATACTTCCTTTGTATTATGTGATTTTAAATCTTTTGATTTAAATTACAAGTAAAGCATTTATTAAACATAGGTGAAATAATTATACATGTATCAAATAGCACACAAATAATTAATACTTATTGGCTATGTGCCTGATAGCATGCTAAAAACATTTTATGCAACATCACATTTAATTCTCAAAGCTAACTTAAAATGATGCATTGTTTTCTAATTTGTGTGCAAATGAGCATCTATGAAAGCATGTTTTTCATCTGGTCGTATAAAATACATTACCTGAGCAAATTAATATAGTTGTATCTGTATGTATAAAGTTTATTGTCAAATGAGAACTGCGATAAATTACAGAAGAGTTTACCTTAGCTTTTTACATGAGAAGTTCTAAAAGCCATTTCAGAACTGAGGACAATTTTTTGAAGTATGCTGTGCATTTTTATCATATATGTCAGGATTATTGCCAGATAGAAGTATCATTACTCCTCATCGTAATAGATTGAAAAACTTTAAGCATTGGGGTGTTCAGTAATAGGACTGACTAATGTAAAGGAAGTGATTATTAGTAAACAAGCTTATTACACAACATATTTTAAAGAAATCTCACTGGGCAAATAACCCATTGAAAACCAGTGGTAATATGGATATAAAACTACTCTGCCATAGGTGAGCAAGTTTCACCTAATAGACACCTCAAAACTAAGGTAGAGTCTTTTTACTTGTTTGTTTGTTTTGATAGAGTCTGGCTCTGTGACCCGGGCCTGAGTACAGTGGCGCCATCTCGGCTCACTGCGAGCTCCGCCTCCCAGGTTCACGCCATTCTCCTGCTTCAGCCTCCCCAGCAGCTGGGACTACAGGCGCACGCCGTTACACCCGGCTAATTTTTGTATTTTTAGTAGAGACGGGGTTTCACCGTGTTAGCCACGGTGGTCTCGATCTCCTGACCTTGTGATCTGCCTGCCTTGGCCTCCCAAAGTGCTGGGATTACAGGCGCGAGCCACTGTGCCTGGCCCAAGGTAGAGTCTTGAGTAGCAGGTGAGAGTAAATCAAGCTGCTGTCAGTCAAGTTATTATTCCATGATAGCCTGCAGCCAGTAGTGGACATAAAATGGAATATGTATCCAGGTAAATAACTCTGTGTGTAGAGACCTGTAACTTGCAAAAGTCTAAGGAGTAAGACCTGGTGCGGTGACTCACGCCTGTAATTCCAGCACTTTGGGAGACCAAAGTGGGTGGATTGCTTGAGCCCAGGAGTGCGAGACCAGACTGGGTGACATGGCAAAACCCCATCTCTACTAAAAATACCAAAAAAATCTGGGCGTGGTGGTGCACACCTGTAATCCCAGCTACTTGGGAGGCTGACGAATGAGAATCACTTGAACCCAGGAGGTGGAGGTTGCAGTGAGCCAAGATTGAGCAACTGCACTCCAGCCTGGGTGACACAGCAAGACTCAGTCTCCAAAAAGAAAAGTCTAAGAAATACACATTTAGGGACCGTATGTGTTCACTGTGGGATACTAGAAAAATAGTGTAAATATAGGATATTAGAAAAATAGTGTACATTATAAATAAAACTTGTCTGCAGACCTTTTCTTGAAAAATATAGTACTTATAGATTTATAGTATTTATAGTATTTATCTGTTCCATAAAACTCCATTATGATATATTGTTTATAAATTATTTACCAGTTTACTCACTGGGTGGTACAATAGAGTCATTTTCTCAGCACTCTAGCTAGGAATTTAAGCCAAGAAAGGTATAGTATCCTCATGAATTTTTTGTTTGTTTGTTTTAGTTTTTTCATCAATTCAAGAAAATATCTTACACAGGCAGGATATGTACTAGAAAAGTAGTAATACTACATAATGCAATTAATAAAATTCAACAGTCTTACTAATAATGCAATGTTGCAAATAAGAATATTCAAACATCTTACTAATAATGCAATAAATATAACTTGTCCATTGCCATATTATAAATTGTCAGACACAACTGGAATTTAGCATTTTAAGATCAAGCCTCATGTACAATTGACTAAGTCCCTCATTTTATCTCAGAAATGACTTCATGAAATTGAAATAAATTAGGCAAAAGAAACATTTTTAAGAGTTACTTTGTATTAAAGTTTATTCATTTTATTTATAATATATATTTTTTATTAAAGCAGTCTAATTCTGCTTTGTCCATCTATCTTTTTTAATATGTTTGTTGAGAGAGAAAGCATGAATATTGTCATTTTAAACATGGCAATGATTATCCATTTTTAAGTGATTAACCAAAACAAGAAGAATATGAGTAAACATCAAAATGTTTTCCAGTATATTTGAAACCAAAAAGTAACAAAATCAATAATAACAGCCAATATTTATGTATTAAGAACTTACTATCTTCACAGCCTTTTATATTCTAGTCTTCTACTCTAACTTCTTCCTGCGCATGTGAAATAGTTATGTCATAAAATTATCAATATTGAGAAATGGTAATATGTAACACTGATCTTATCATTGAATTTTGTCAAAAAACCAAAAAGAGTGTATATGTATGGTGTGTGTCTTTCAAAATAAGGGTATTTAAATTGAAATTATAAAATATAAATTGTAACTAATATTGTATGTTAAAAAAAGAGACAATTTCACAGTCTTCTAAGAACTCCAAAAGTAAGTATATAACATTTTGTTACAATAATCATGTGGACATCAATTTCCAGCAATTAATCTGGTAAAAGTTAATCAATAAATTCAGCTATCTGAGCACTGAAAATAACTTGTTATTAATGGAATCAACTGGTCTGCTTTTCAGTATATGATATTTTACTCTAATAATCAGAACAGATCTTCAAAATGACTAAATTAACACCTCCACAAATGATGGCACAGACTGACATTTTCACAGCTCATATACAAATTAAACAAGTGCCCTGTGACTCCTGTGTCAAACATGGCAGCATTTACATATATTTTTATACGATTATTTAAACTTGAAATAGTTGTGCAAATTGACTTATACTCTTTCAAGAGTACAGTTTATGGGACTTTTACATGATTTGTGCAGTTATGTTAAGTGTATCTAATATATTTTCAAAATGTGTATGGAAAGTTAAATCTTTTTTCATTTTTTTCATGAAAAAATAGCAGTATATTTTATTTTTTTCCAAAATATAATTGGAAATAAAATGAGCTGATTCACAGACGTATATATACTAAAGCTTAAAAAAAAAATCATGGCATCCTATTTAAAACATTTTCGAATAACTTTTCCTTTTTGTTCGGATGACTTCACAGTCAATGCACAAACTAAGTCTTTAAATGATAGTAAATCAGACTGTGATATCAGCTTATAGGTAAAGTCTAAGGTGACCCAAAACACTAACTCAATGGAGTAACTTTAAGATCTACACTAAATAGGTGTGGGAACTAATGCACAACCTAAGACAGAACAAGGGTATCTCAGTCCAGTGGTGATGTCACATTACAATGCTGTGGCATCAATCATTCCAAACAAAACAAAAAGCACCTTAATCAAATTTAAAGGAAAAAATCAATATCAAAATGATTCATTTTCCACAAGTATTTCTCTATTTTCAGAAATTACTTCCTATAAATTTTCACATACCAAAAATATTACCCAGTACCTTCATTTAAATGTTTTCACATTAATTAGTTATAAAATAAATTATTGGCTAGGAAATTGATACATACTGATTATTCATACTTTTCACACAAAGTGTGTTTTTCTGGTGCCTTTCTAAGTCATAATGCATCATGTGAAACGTTTAGTTTTTCAACTATTACCAAACTACATTGTCCTACAGTTTCACTTTGGCAAAGACAGTTTCTGACTAATGAGGAGTACACCATGAAATTCTGTATTGTTTAGACAAGAAATTCAAGAGGACTTTAATCCAAAGAAATGAATACTGCCATTTTGGCATTTCTTACATCTTAAACCCACATCTTAACTAAAAAAAGGTTTATATTCTGCTGAAATGCACCAGAAATGGCTTAGCCTTCGATTTTCCTTAGTATGTTTTCATGGACAGAGCTGGACTAACAATCCATGACTACAGCCTTGAAAATACTGTTAATTTCATATAAACTTATAGTTAATTAAAATTTCGGCTGCTGCTCCTGCTGCTGTGTCATTCAATCCCTCTCCCCTTCCTGGAAGAGAATTGGGAAACATGGTATAGTATATACCATACCTGTTCTAAGTAGTAAAACATATGGGTTAACAATATTAATAATGGAGCCAAATCATCTGGGTTCAAAATTCAGTGCTTCCATTTGAACAATTTATATTCTTTGCACCTGACTTTCCTTATCTATAATGACCTGCATTACTTAATAAATTGAAATTGACTTGTAAAATTAATTTAACTTGAGCAATCGATGTAATTGTAGCAACTGACTTAACTTTATTTGCATATTTACCTGAGTTAGGTAGATAAAACAGAAAAGTAAATACACAAATTTCAGATTTTCATGGAAATTCTACTACTTTTTGAAACATGACTGAAACAAATACATTCTTCTTTATTAACTACAGTCCATGGTTACCCCAGTTCCTTCATGTGCCAGTTACTCTAGAAATATAACAAAATCTATTCATTATTGCAGGATGGGAAACTACGTGAAATAAATAAATGTTTGAAAAATTATCCAGATAAAGAACAGAAAGTGAGAGAACAGAAGCAAAGCAATAATATTTTTTCAAATTCCAGTCATCTCTAGGTATCCATGGAAGATCGCTTCCAGGACCCGCCCCATCAGTGGAAAGCAAACTCGGGAGAAGTTCAAGTACTCCAGTCAGCCTCTCATATCCATGGGTTCTGCATCCACAGTTGGGTGAATCCACGGATGTGTAACCCGTAGCTACCACTGGCTGACTGCACTTGACCTATATATATTTGGGCTCCTGTATATCCCTATTGTCAATTATCTACACAGCACTGGTAAAAAAAGACGGAAAATCAAAGATTTTATATTTTTATTTTGTTACAGCCTTACATGACTCTGATCATCTCTATTTTCCATGTTTCCCAATTTAAAAAGGAAAGAATAAAATCTTGCTTGTTCTGTTTCTTATTTTATTTCCAAAGTGGGTGATGTTGTGAATCTAGTTGATGGTGAGAGTATTATGCAATGAATTAGTTTCTATGAAAACTACTTTTTGTTTTATAGCAAACAGCCATTAATTTAAAACTTGTAAATAGGAAATCCGGGACCCATTGCAGTACAGCTAGTAGAAACACATTCTTTCAGACTGTGATTACTTCCATAAATTCTTGGGTATTGAGAATTAGTGCCAAAAAAAACATCTCCCTGATGAAATGTATTGACTGACACTTCAGTAGAAAGAAAAGTAGAAAATGAGACCATGAGAAGAATGTCTATTTTACATAATGTAATGTGAAAGGCAAACTAAAGCGGTTTGTGGATTTGTTTATGTTTTAGGGTAAAGAAAAAAGAAGTGCGAAAGAAATTTATAACTGATTTATCATCTGAAATATATGAACTTTTAAAATTTGGTAGAGAATGTCATATTCTTTATTTACATTCACTTAACTATTAATATTAGTCTTAGTCAGAAAAAAGTTCTCCAATATCAAAGTAAATATTTCAAATAGAAAAAAAACCTGGAGAACAAAAAAGCCATACTTTAAGGAAATAAAGATTTCTTTTTAGATTGGAGGAATAAATCTAAAAGTAATATACAAGTGTACACATTCAGGTTAAGGTATTTACCGTGTTTGTTGAAAAAATAGACTCTTTAATGGTAACCTGATATATTTCTAAGTGTTACGCACATAGTTAATATTGTTTATGCATTGCATATATTTAGCAATTTATAATTTTTAGAGGCTTCTCAGAGTTTCAGAATTTTCATTTTTTTTCAACAAGTGAACACATAATTTAAAAATTGAATATATGTTTTCATATACAATAATGCTTTTCTGATGTAAGATATTAATCGCAGCATATTTTTAACTATCGCTTGCTCTTTTAAATTCAGTTTGGTGTATAACAATTATTAATATTATATATGTTACTATTATATATGCCTATGTATACATTGATGTCCTACATATGTATATACATATATGTTAATGTGTATATTGATATCATCCATAAGTATATATGTATATTACATAATGCATGCATTATTTGAGTTATATCAGCCTCAAGTTCAGAATAGCATCAACTAACATGGCCAAATTACTTATAGTAAGAGGAAGTAAAAGAATCCCTAAAATTTAGCAAATTAATAATTTGCTGACTTCAACCACATTAGTAGAAGCTGTTTCAGGAGACATGTACTTTTCTCCCTCATCATATTATTCTTTCTAATTGTAAGGTGGATCTCCTTTTTATAATGTATTTCAAGAAAGACATTTCCAATGTTACAACTTAGTTTAATTCAATGTAATGTCATCAGTGTAGCTGGTCCCAAAGGAAAAGAAGCAAATAACTGAATCATTAACGCCATCCAAAATTTTCTCCCCTTTGAGACCTGCTTAATTTTCATGATCTATAACGACTGCAGTCAATGGTGCTTATATCTGAAAGTATGACATTTATTTGGGATACTCAGCATATCATTCATAAACTTTTCTGTGGTGATTTCATTTTACATGACAAAAACCACCAAGGGGAGTTCTATTACTAGAAACAAGCTTGGTTTATTTTTGTAAATTTATTTTACCTCAACAGTCAACAGCAGGTATTGATTACTCATTGCGTTGAGAGCATTGTACTGTGTATTGTAAGGAAGCCATTACATAAGAAGTAAAATATTTGCTGAGAGAATCACCGACTTATCATGTAATGAAGGAGAGAAGGAAAACTTTACACAAATGATTAGGTTTCAGTCAATCCATCTGTTTGCTCTTTATTTATTAATTCATTGACGTGTACTAAGCAGTAGTCTTTTTTTTTTTAGTCATTGTAGTTTATATAAAGACATAGAAAGTGTTTATTCTTTCAGAACTCATGGTCAACAGGCAAGCCATGATAGAATAGAAGTACTCCTAGAATAATAGGGAAACAATATATTACCACTAGGAGTGTTAGAGAAGCATAATGGGAATAGTAGCTCTGACTATTTTGAAAGGATGAATTACATTTTAATGTTGAAGATTAAAGAAAGTGTAATTCATTAGAGAAAATACAATAAACAAAGGCACAGAATTTGGCAAGAGTAGTCATGCTAAGACAGTTGTGAAGTTGTAAATAGTGGTTTAGCATGGCAGAACAAAGTGTATAATATTGACTGGGTGGTGTATGGTTATATATATGGATATTGTATGCATTGTATGCATGTTACATATTAATGGCATAAATGTGTGTATATATAACATATGTTTACATATATATACACACAGATGACATACATGGTATGAGTGCATGAGCTTTGCTGAGCAAAATGGTGAAAAATCTTGAAAAGTACAGCTATGCTTCATGTAACATTTCAGCCAATGACAGACCACATGTATATGGTCATCCCATAAGATTAGAACATGTTATTTTTATTGTGCTTTTTCTATGTCTAGGTATATTTTATTATAATACAAATACTTAATGTGTTATAACTGTCTACAGCATTCAGTACAGCAACATGCTGTACAGTTTTGTAGCCCAGGAACAATAGGCTATATAGCCTAAGTACATAATAGTGTATAAGCTTTAGGTTTGTGCATACAACAGTGAAATTGCTTAATGCATTTCTAAGAACATACCTTTATCATTTAGTGAAACATGACTGTATTGTTAGGAGTTTTAATTCCGTTAAAGTGCCAACAAATTGTGAACATTTTTGAAAGAGTAGTTAATGTGGCCAAGCTCTCACCTCTGAAAGACATCTAGTGGCTACATATTGGATGGGTTGACTTGGATGAAGAGTGGAAAGTATTGATACATGAAATGGACATGATGATAATTTAGGGGGAATGTTCCTGAGTCATGTTGCTATGTGTTCTGTGAGCCTAGTCTCAAACTTTTTCAATCTGTCTGTAATGCTATAACAAAAGAAATTTTTCTAATTCTTATATCTAATGATATCTTACATACCACAATTGCAGCAATCACAAATTACACTTTATTAAAATTTGACTCTAGTACACAGTAAAGTCTCAGCTCCAGAGCTTGACATACAGGGCCCTTCATCCTACTTATAGACTAATATTCCTCTATGACACCACCTCTACTCCCTCTTATGTGCCAATACATTTAGTCAGTATACAATAATCTTTCTATTTGTGTGACTAAAAGTTTAAGATCAATATTCTATGCTTTGAAGCCTCTATTTGTGGCATATGGTCATTCTCAAAAAGTAATGACAGAGCTGAGGTTATTTCTGCTTAGAATCTACTCCTATATGTCAAAAGTTTTTAAAGAGCCTATTCCTAAATTCTCCAGTGAACTATTTTTTTTTTTTGATAGCCTGAAATCAAGTTTAATCTATTTTCATAGGAAAGAAAAAATAACAACTAAACAGTCATGCTAAATGTACATTTTTTTTCTAAACTCTTCTGGGGTCTTATGCAACTTTGGGTCTTTTAAGTCATCTTCTGGATCTTCTTATTCTGTCTTTTCAGTATAAATGTTTTTTCCTTTTTTTGCATTCACATCTGAGATTTTTTTGAACATATGAGCTGACTGATATAGCTGTGGGATCCCTGGTGTATTTTGAATTATTCCAAACTGTTTTTTCTACTTTTCTTTGTCTTTGATTTTATAAAGTTTTTGCCATAAGGATATTTCCCTGTTCTGAAGGGTAGTTAAGATGTAATTGAACGTTGAAAATTTCTGGATGGTCACAATAGAAGTAAAATAGGTCAGAAAGGGGAGCAAGGGCAGCAGGTAATAGAAGAGGACATAATGAGGGCAGAAGCCTAACAAGATAAAACCATTAGGCTTAAGTTGTGATTTGGAAGCACCTAAGTGAGAGTTTTAAGTTTTGAAAATTTTTTATTTGCCTTAGCCGAGGAATATTTTAAGAAATTAGTTTGGATCCTGTATTTCTTTTGGAAACTTCCTCATCCCCTCCAAAATAATATATCAATCAAATAAGCAGACATTGAATGTTTGTTCCGTCTTATTCTAATATACTTTTTAGATGAATAATTTTGCTATATCTGAAGTTCCTCAAGTGGCCACTGTAATTCTGTTATCCTTGGAAAGTATGCCATTTAGAAAATAAATAAATACAGGTATTTGGATATTAATATAAATACATGTAAAATGTAAGATGCAGGAGTTTAGTCTTCAGGATGCAAGAACTAGGACTGGGACAAACCCATGAGAGTCTGGAAACACAAATTATTGCTTGTGCAACTTATCTTACCCCTCAACCTAATGGCTGGCTGTTCATGACAAACCTGGTAATCTGGTAATTCCTGAAGGGCTGGGTGGCTGAATGAAGAGAAGATTTCTCTCAAACCAGACTTTCACAGGAAAAAAAAAAAATAAACAACAACAACAACAAAAAAAAAACAAAACAAAAAAACCCACCTCTCTTAAGGTTTTTGATATGAGATGTACCACAACATTTGTCTTATGAAGAGGCTGATTCAGTGGGCCCTACTTTGAACTCATTGGCCATTTGAAGCTGACTCAGAAACAAACTTATAGGAACCTATATCTGCCCTCTTCTCTATACGGACTTACACTTGTAGGTAACGAAGAACATATGCAGTTAAATAGTACTATTGTTGGCAATAAAGCAGGCTTCCATGAAGATGAAGGCTTTCCAAAGTGATCTGCTAATCCAAGTATTCCTTTAAACTTATCTTCTTTCCTAGAAGCATTGGGAAATTTGGCAGAAAAAGTACAAGCTCAAATCCAATGCAAGACTTACCTCATCACCATGGTCAGACATCCCGAGGTAGAAGGCTCAAGGGGTAGCATATTCATAGGTGTATTGAAAGGCACCTTAAGAATAAATCGTTGATAAGCCCACTTGAATGATCTGTTTTTCTAAAAAAGATCATAGAATTCATATTCGGACTTATGTGCTCAGTTTATTGTTCAGATGAGTATTAGGAAGTTCCTTAAACAAAAATTGTTTGCAAATACATCTTCCTAAGCTAAAAATTTTCTGGAATGCGAGTCATGGTAATACTAATGTAGACCAGTAATTCTAGAACTTTCAATCGTAATTACCTAGAAGGCTTATTAAAACACATATTTCTATGCCCTATTCCCAGAATTCAAAATATCTGGGCTGGGTCCCTAGAATTTCCATTTAGGTGATGCCAATGTTACTGATCTGTGAAGACACTTTGAGGGCTACTGATAGAACATAGTTTTAGTCAGTAATCCCATTATGCTGTATAGCCAGTGAAGGCTTCAGAGAGAACAAATATAACTATGAGTGCCAATAACATTGTTTTAATACAGCTCACATGTGTGAGTTTGTAATATCTGAGATGTTTATTACTTAAGAGGATGTTAGAATCTTACTATTATGCCCGACTAATTTAAGATATCCAAATTTTATGTTATTCCTCTAAAGAAGAAAGAGATTTCTCTAATGTCAATGACCAACTCAATATAATTAACTAAGTACAATTTACTCTGATTTCCTAGAATTTTTTTACACTATGAAAATAGGTCAGTCAATAAGTAACTTAACATAAACTGATTGGGGAGATATATACGTTGGCTTTGGCTCACAATGCTACACTCAGTACAGGGTTTATCAATATGTGCTGACCCCTGACAATCCCATTTTCTCTTTTTCTCTTTCAGTATCAAATTTCCTTGTAAGCTGTATGGTGTACATTTTAATGTTTGTCATATCCCAGCTCTTACCAATCAGACTTATAATCATTTTATTAAAAATGTACCCTGCCTCTAGATATCTGCTTATTTTTCCTAAATGCATGCTGCCCCTAAGCTTAGTCCATTCTAATTTATTGTCAGAACCAGAATGAATCTTGCCCTGAAGGGATCCTTTCAAACTCACTGTTGGTTCTGAATGCATTTTTGCCTTCAGGCTCCCTCTATCCTTCAGACTGATCATCCAGGCTCCAGTGAATGTTGCCTTTGGGTTGTCTCCCTCAGTTTCAATTTCAAGGCTTGCATGCTTTTTACCCTCAGGTTTTCCCTTTTCCGTTTCTGTATGAGATTTTAAGGGCCTGGTGGCTTTAAACACTTTCTCATTGCAGTATTTTCCTGTTTCACGCTCCAGTAACATGGATGTGGACTGCTGTTTCATTGATCTGATGTTCCCTCTTAAAAATTTCAATATTCTCTTTTCTTATTTATTTTTATATTATACTTTATTTCAAACT
The DNA here is from genome assembly GCF_008728515.1 of Papio anubis. Classification (NCBI taxonomy): domain Eukaryota; kingdom Metazoa; phylum Chordata; class Mammalia; order Primates; family Cercopithecidae; genus Papio; species Papio anubis. Next base: position 35,224,967 of record NC_044987.1, on the reverse strand, counting down.
ATAAACTTATTCACTGGTAAGCCATGTAGCATATATATAAAATGAAGTATCTCACCAAATACGTATTTTCTACTGGAAGAAATTATTTCCACACCTATGCAATCATAACCAGTGGAAATATTGGTACTAGACAAAAAATGTGTACTTGTTTTAATTTAAGCATAAATGGTTTTATTGGAAGCTAGTTATGTAGCTCACAGAAATAACACAGAGCTTAGAACCATGCTACAAAAAACTAAGGGTGAGTCAAGGAGACTAAATGGAAACTACACAGCTGGAAACACAGCCATATACATATCAATAGAACAGTTTGGTTAGGGCACCACCAGTAAAGATGCTGGACACTGATGCTACCCCCAGAACTGCTGCCAGTAGATGCTGGATGCTGCCACCATCATATTTTAATAATGTTTAGAAATGCCTCCATTTGAATCACCAATATGATGTTTTAGGTCCCTAGGTCCCAGGAGGGAACATAAGATTGGCTGGACTAAGTTCGTGCCTCTAGGGCTAGCTGCCAGACTTCAAGCTGAAGTTCAACAAGTTCCCAGCTTTATTGACTTGGGGAACACAAGACAGGGCTCTGCTGCAGTTCATGGTAAACATGATAGTAATGCCCAGACACTGAAGTGGTTCATATGTTATATCCAAGAAAACATTAGAAACGTATACATGTTTACAAGATCATTACTTTTTACTTGTAAATGATGCCTTACATGTGCTTGTACAGATTTTCATTTTTGAATTTAGCTTTTATTTGGACTGATTTTTTTTTTTTTTTCTTTGCTGGCTGCCCAACACCATTTTTCTCTTTGTTCTCAACTCTTCTGGAATACAAGGAAAATTATGGACACTACCTGTAGGACAAATTCCAGCTTATCACTAAACTGACAAGCATGAGCAGCCTTGAGAAGCACAATTTAATCTCAGATAACTTAAATTATGCTGTCTCTTGGGATAGATGGTTGCATTACCTTTGAAATGTCTGAAGAATTCCATACACCTCTGTATGTTCTCATGTTGCCTTCAGTGAGCCAGATCTGTTTATCCTGAAGATTTTCTATAAAGCCATTTATCTCTTCTTCCAATGTCTTGCCTTTCATGTGTTTCTGAACTCTGTCTACTATAAAGTTCATATATAACCAGCACAAAGCAGGTTTGCGTTTCTTAGAAACATGTTAAAAGTTTGGCCTTATAATAAATAATGTCCATGGCTTATTTCAGGATGGGAAGTGTCTGATTCTTTCTGGTCCTTTCTAAGTGTGTCTTTAACAACACTAGGACAATGTTGCTAAATGGAAAATAAAGCTGCTTCATCCTACAAGTATGTCTAGGTGACTAAAACCTAGCCAGAAGATGGATCACTTGTTTCAATTATACATAAATCAATTATGTCTTTTATGGAACATGATTTTAAAGTAAAACTTTTAATTATGATCTTTTTTAAACTCAATAAAAATTTGAGTGCCTACTTTGTGCTAGGCACTGTTCTCAGGGCTAAGAATAAAATACTGAAAAAAAAGAAGTAGAAAAAAAATGCCCATGGTAATAGAGCTTATATCCATGTAATAAGTAAGTGAAACATGAAACATAAGTGTGTGTATATCTATATGGTCATAAATGCTGAAGTAGGGAAGGATGTTGGTAGTATTGAAATAGGTAGAAAAGACATTGTTGAAATTTTATCTAGAGTTGCCATAGAAGGTTGTATTTAAACAGACAGTGAGGGAAAAATCCATGTGGATATAAGGAAAATAATATTCTAGGTAGAAGAAGCAAGGTTAAAAAACTATCTGAGGCAGAGACCTCCCTAGTTTTTTCCTAGGAATATAGAGGAGGCGGGTTTAGTTCAATAAGAGTGAATATTGAGGTTTGGGGTAGTCGAAGGGATGACAACAGAAAGAAAATTCAGAAGTTATTATAAAGACTATGTATTTTATCCTGAGTGAGTTGGGAAGCCCTGAAGAGTTTTGAGTGTAGTAGGCTTTCTTCTGACTGAGTAGCTCAACCCTTTGGAAAGAATGATCAGGAGCTCAGTTTTTATACATCAAGTTTGTGTTAGCTATTAGGCCGCTAAGAGGCTATGTCAAATAAGTGGTGGTAAAATAAACAAGTCTGACATTCAGTAAAGAGGTGGAGGCTGGAGATATATAAATATGACAGCCATAAACACACAAATAGTAGAGAAAGCTATATTCTATTGCTATATAACTAAATACCTCAAAAATTTGCTGTTTACATTTATATATATATGTGTGTGTATGCATATATATATATATATATATATATTTTTTTTTTTTTTTCCTCACAGTATTAGAGTTAAGGAGCTATAACTTTCAGAGCTAAGTAGCTTCACCACACATACATAGAAAGTTATGTGCCAGGATTTAATTTCAGAGATCTTTGCTTCTGAAGAGCCAGTTCAATCGGTCACAATCCCTGCATTCTCAGCTCCTCCTGGAGCTGTCTGCTCTTCCCACAGTTCCTCACCAGTCTGCTGTGTGTCCCTCTGTGCTTGCTTCTCCAATTTGGCCAGCTTCCTTTATCTGCCCAAAGTCTTTCTTCATTGTCATTAATCAAAGACTGGCACTCTTCCAGTCATCTGAGCAGGAGGAGAGGAAAAATGAAAAATGGGCGAGGTCCCACAGAGCTCAGAAAGATAATGAGTTCAAGACTCTGTAGACAGCGCTAAATGATGAGGATTGAATGGAGGTTGGGGAGAAGGGGCAACTGACGTTGGGCAGTTTTTTATATATATATATATATATAAAATATAATTTATAGTTACATATTATATAAAGTTACAATTTAAATATACATATATAATATATACATATATAATTATATATACATATATAATGATGTATATATGACTTGTTTAATAAAGGAAAACATATTATCCCTCCCTCCCTCCTTCCTTCTTTCTCTCTCCTTCCCTCCCTCCCTCCTTTCATCTTGTTTTTTTCTTTTTTCGAAGACATGACACTTATACTGGTCATTGGTTTTAAGCATTTGGGCAAGACATCCATTTTATAATTTGAAAATTTATTGCAATGAGGATTGATTGTATTTATTTACTAAATGGATGGGTAGACCTTGTTAATGATTTTTTTTCTTAGACTTTCTTGTCCTTCATTATCATAGAAACAATATGTAGACTATTCTTTTAAAAAAGCCTGAACCATTGCTTGGTAGAAAGGGAACTGTACTTCATTTTACTTCCACTGTGCTCTATGACCCTCCTAGTGGAAGATGCTTCATTGGTTTCTACTACCAGCATGGAAACAGATTTTTAAATTAATATAATTTATTTCAGGAAGTTCTCAGAGCTAAATGTGCACAGGATATGGTAAATACTTTTGTTTAGTCATTTATGGGTCTGAATGAACAATAGGTTTTCTTCTCTGAAAACATTTGCAGAGCTCTTTCATCCCATTCAGATTTATCCTGCGGAATTCACACGACTTCACATTCTCTTTGAAAGAGTCCTTACTGCCAAGCATTATTAACTTTCCTATAGTATCCTATTTACAATCTGTATCTTGAGTTTCCAGTCTCTCTATTAATAGTTCTATTAATATTCCTATACTGTTTCATATTCTCTCATTAATAATAATGCCATATATACAGACCCCAGCATGCTTATTTTCTCTTCTTATTAAGGGATTCTACATATCCCCAAGGTTTCTTTTGTACATATGTGATGGATAAAGTTTAATTCCAGTAATATTATTACTAGTTATAGAAATGCCACTTGTGATTATAATAATTGCTCATAAAGTCATCTAATTGTAGAAATCAGTGGTTCATAAAACATGATCGTAAGCTCACATATATAATTCAAATGCAATTTCATAGCAAGATGCATGTTTAGTGTATATTGTTCTTTTGCTGATTTGAATTTATATTAAAATATTGATATTTAACGTGAGAACATGGCCTTCTAGACTGGTTATTTTAAAGTTAGTTAAATTCAAGCATGTGAAAGATAGATCAGTTTACATATTATACCAGTAAATATGGGTATGTATGGGCCTGTAAATAAACTGTTGGTTAGGAAATAAGGAATTTTGTTAACTATAACCAAAACAACAGCAACAATAAGTCTAATACTAGGCTGTAATATCAGAAAATCTCAATATCAGGCTTTTGAAGAAAACTACAATAAAAAGAATGAATGGAAATATTCAAGCTAAGAAATATAGAGAATCTTAAACATGTGCATATGCATGAAAAATGTATATTATCTGAGAAAGTTTTTATTTTAAAAATTTAGATTTATATGGGTTGTAGAAAGTCCACATATTGCAGAACTGAAAAGCAATTACACTAAAGCTATCATAATTGAAAACATGGTCATATTCTGATTAATTATTAACTAGCTTATCAGATTGATCATTTCTATTAAGATGATGTGGTAATAGAAAATTTGATTAGTCTCAGATAGGAAGAAAAGAAATGAGCTTAAAATATGGATTTTTTTATTCATTGTACAGAAGCTATGCAAGAAATTTGCTCATAGACCTATAGGGGACCAAAAAAAAAAAAAAAAACAAACAACAAAAAACTCAGACAATGCATCATTTTGCATTGAATTTGAATACTTTGTTGTTGTTAAAAGCATGTAACCAAAATAAACTTAGTCTTCTGTCCCCACATTAAGATCTATTCCCAAATAGTATTATATTAAAAGTAAACAAAAATCTGACTCAAAAAGCTCTTCAAGGTGGTATGTCTTCAGTGAAGGCTTTTGAAGAGGCAGAAAAGAAGTATCCTATGAGACAGTGCAAGTAAGCTGTCCCGACTCATGTCTTCCCAATACCTCACACAGTATTCCTACTGTTCTAATCTCCCTGCGTCTCTTCCTCCAAACTCCAATCCCTCTGGATTTCCCTTATTCCACAATGTTGTAACTCCACCACAATTTCTGAGATTTTTTTTTTAAGTAGCATTGTGTAAATACAAATCACTTCAGATTCTTTGGGAGTTGTCCAATCCACCACTAGCCCATGATTCTTCTCTAAACACCAAATACCTGTGATCCGACAAGTTGCAAGAAATGACTTTTCTTTTAATGGCTGGGGGGAGAAGGAAAGACTTTGAATATCTGCATTTTTGTCTCTTTCTGAATATCACTGCATGTAAAAATTTGTTTCAAGAAAAGCATCCATGAAATATGCCTCTTCACATTTCATGAAGAATGAATGGAAGTATTCAAGCTAAGAAATATATAGAATCTTAAATATGTGCATACCCAGAGATACCCAGGAGAGGACTCAGGATAACACTATCAATGAAATATGCCATATCATGAAATATGCCTCTTCATATTTCATGCGAAGTGTGAGTGTGTGGGGAGAGGGAGAGAGAGGGGACTGGGATGGCAGTATGTGGAAAGCTGTATCAGCAGCAGTGGTAGTGAAAATCTGACTCCGCCCAACTGAGTTTGTAAAGACACCAGAAGCTTCTGGGGTGTGCCCACCTCTACCAGGAAGGCCAGAGAGGTGAACATGGAATGTGGACAGACCTTGGCTTCCACCTATTGCTGCTGTAACCACTGTGATCTACTTCAGGCTCTCAAGTAAAGTTCTTAGACAAGATAAAAAATAACACACGCTCCAGATAAGTCTACAGGCAAAGCAAAATCTTCATAAATGGAATGAAGATGGTATAGACTTCGATGTGAGGACAATTTTCAGTTGGATTTGACTTCAAAGAGGAGACAATCTCTCTGAACTTGTGGTCAGGTTCAGTGGCCTCACGGCTATTATCCCAGCACTCTGGGAGACTGAGGCTAGAGGACTGCTTGAAGCCAAGAGTTTGAGACCAGTCTGGGCAATATGGTGAGACCCTGTCTCAGCAACAATAAAGAAAAATAGGCAGGCATGGTATCACACATCTGTAGTCCTAGATACCTGGGAGGTGGAGGTGGGAGGACCACTTGAGCCCAGGAGTCTGAGGTTACAGTGAGCTATGATTGCACTGCTTCACTCCAGTGTGGGCAACAGAGTGAGATCCTGTCTCAAAAAAAGTATCTGTGAATTTATAAACTACAGATTTGATAATTAAAGCCAGTACCTCCTGATTAAATTGGGCTCAGTTGAAGAACTTAGGAAGCTGTAGTGGAGTTATTCAAGATGAGGAAGAAAATCCAAGATCATTTTAAAGCAAATTATCTTTTCAAAAATGAGACTGTGAACCAGATTCAGACTGTGCTGATGGCTTTAGCAGATCTAACTAAATCTAAAGAATTCAAGACAACAAGCAATGTTGGAGCACAACAGGCAAGATGGTCTGATGAAAGAAAATCCAAAAGGGACAATTATAATTGGGTAGCATATGAGAACCAACATACCTACCAGTCTTTCAGATATAGCAGCCTACCTGGGAAAGGGATTGGGAAGCTTTTTTATGTATCAGCAAATATGTTGACCATTTAACTAGTAGCCTGCATTCTGACAGAGGACTTAAACAAGCAGAGATGTTTAGCACCGGTATGATGTATGGAAAAACACTAACATAACAGCCAGTATACCACGCTCTACATATAGGTCACAAAAACTTCTCTACTGGAAGTATTGTGAGAAACATTTATAACTCTAGAAATTGACTAGGATAATAAAGGTAGAGTGAAGGGAATAGGACAGAGATACCCAGGAGAGGACTCAGGATAACACTATCAGTCTACACTGCATGCAGGCATTGAAGGGGGGTACATTATCTGTAATGGATTTTAAAAACAATAATAAAATCACTTAAAGTCTGTCGCTTTTACATCACCACACACTAGTCATTCTAAACAATGCTACTGATAAAATGCCAGGAAGAATTGTTCTATTTACCCTCCTCCCACTCTTGATACATTACTAGAAGAAGTCAAAACCAGAATCCAAGAAATTATCAAATTCAGTATTTTAAGGAATCACTTGGCAAGGAAGTTGACAAGAAGTAGTAGTGAAAGATATGGAGATTAAGAACATACTCAACTTTACTTATGAAATAAAGAAAATAAAAGAATAAAAGACTAGGAAAAGAATTACATGTCAATATCACAATGACAGCCAAGGGAAGCAGTGAGGAGCTAATAGTCTAGTTATCCAAGTAAAGGTATCATTGAATTGCTAAACAAGAGAGGAACAGGGTTTTTAGCAAGGACAAGAGAGGAACAGGGGTTTTAGCAAGGACAGTTTCAGGCAGAGAAGATGAAGCCAGATTTGCTGTCCTGGGATGAAAACTGAAGATTTATCACAGCCAGTAAAAGGAGCTTTCAAGAACTATTTATTTAATAATGGGAAGATGACGATAAATAAATGGCATCATTGGTTTGGGGACATGCTTCCTGTTTCAGCTGACAGGAGATTTAGGCTGTATGTAAAGCCAGGTGAATTCCAGAGGATTTCATAGAGGAGATTGAGGAAGAGCATCAAAGAACCAGGATGAAATAAGAGCTACAGTTCAAGTAACAAAATTGTATTGCTTACATTGTGAGTGTTAAGAATCATATAAAAGAAGAAAACTTATTCAGAAATGCGTAAATTTGAAGAATACAAGTTTAAAACAGAGTTTACTGAAAACTCATAAATAAATAAATAAATGTGTGAGCATATGTGTGCCTGCCTGTGTACAGAAACATTATAGGAAACCATACACATTAAAGGAGTCATAATTCATTATATGTTCAACTACAAAAGCAAACATGTCTCCTCTTGACACTTTAGCCTTTTTGAGAAAATACTCTTTTAGACTACAGTATACTTTTCTTACTTAAATAATTAGCCTTCTTTTTGAAATTGTAACAAGTTACAAATGGTTTTTGTTAAGAAAAATAAATTCACTGCTTAATTTCATGTCTCTCTAGACCCCATCCAATAAAAATGGAGTAAACTGAGAAAATAACCTCTACTGGAAACACATTGCAATTTGCGTACACATGTACATTACTAAATAAGTGTGCAGTTTTTACCTATTCAACTATCATATCACATAAATATCTGTGTGCCTGAGTATGCGTGACTTGCTACTGCCTTTCACTGTCTAATTGATTCATTCTTCCAGAATATATTGATTAAGTAGTACTGGATAATGTTAATTGCTGGGTCAAATTTACCACTACCTAGATTATCATCAACTCAAAGGAAAACTTCTTTATGTAAAATGAGTCATGAGTCACCCCATTTGTTCAGTTGTTTAGTTTTCATGCCCCTGTTGCTTTGCAACTCTCCACAACCAAGTTACATCTTTTGCACTCTTCAGTCAATATGTTCTTACTACTTTTCTTCTGTCTTGTCTCTTCAGGAGCACTTAACTTCACTTATTAGCATAGCAGCTGCATGGGCATGATTTGCCAGTTCATTCTGTGTACACATTTATAATTCTATTGGCATCAAATCCTAAGTATTAGAATCCTTTATGAGCAGCATGTAGGGAAAGAGCAAACCGAAACAGAAAAATGTATAGAAAACTAAAGAAAAGTTTTTCATTATGAAGAAGAGCAGAGGTTTTGTCAGAGAACATAGTCAAAAGGCATCTGTTAGTCCAGAAGTAATTGAATACCAGCAAAAGAAGACTTTTTTATATTTAAAGAAATGTGAGAAATGACTGATGACTTTATTTATTATCCATCCCTTTATTTACCATCTAAATCATGAGTAAAGTTCTTATAGTCTTTCTAGCATTGAACTAAACTTGAACCCAAATGTTTCAAAATGAAATTTGTATAAAATATCACAATCTTTAATAATATATTTTATTTCCTTTTGATATATCAAGATTATTTTCAGGCTATCCACAAAGTATGCTGTGTCAATATGAGAATAGCAAATTTGCACTTACTTAAAATATTCTTGTAAAAACCAGTACTTTGGAAGGGGATAGTATTATTTGCATTAAAAAATTACCTTACAATTTTAGGAAGTCTCATATTTCTAGAGTTATGTTCAAATTAAACAATGTATAAATGTTAATTTGGTAATATTAAAATGTATATTTCATGTAAAATAAAAAGTATTTTAACTTTTAATAAAATTATCTGATCTAACACCTAAAACTTAATGGTAATTTCCTAGTTTAAAAAAGTTTGCTTTTTAATTTGTTTTTTATAATGAAAACATTAGCACTCATTTTCATAAAATAAAAAGCAAAATGATACCAACGTAAATGCATTTCAGTTTTTTAATTAAACGCCTGTTAGAGTCTGTGTTTCCCATTATAGATGAAAATATAATTGCAAAGTGAGGATACACATAACAGAGTAAGAAACACACAAGTTAATGGAAAATATTCAGATTCACCATGACCATGTGCAAATCTGACCATTAGGAGCATTCTGTTCTCTCCAGGACTGTGCAAAGTAAAATGGCTTATTTTTAGTAGTAAATCACAGTCAGTTGTCCTAAAAAGGATGAAGGAAACAGAATTCCAAAAGTCAGAAAGGCATGTATAAGCACAGAAGTCTTGAGATTAGAAACAGCCTTCAAACACCAGTGAATCTTAAAACCATCAATAAATTGTAGAACACAAACATATCTCCTCTACCATCACCATCATATCTGCAATAAAAGGAAATGAATTATTTCATAGTGTTGCCATCTCTTTATGTTGTGTTCCATTAATAATATTTATTATATTATTAATAATATTAAAAATATTAATATTATTAATATTTAAAAGTTACATGTAAATAGTGCTAAATAGCTAAATTTAATATATACATGTTAAATAACAATATTTACATGTAAGTAACTTTTGAAACTTAGAGGTGATTATTAACTCAGAAGTGGTCTTACCAAAAAGTGTTAAAGGCTACATGCACTTTTGAACCATACCATCTACACATATGGACAGATATACAAACACAGAGGCCTCATTAGAATTGATTCACGCTTTATGTGACAAAAAGGAAGAGGAGAAAAAAAAACAGCTTGATTCTTTTTTTGAAGTTAAAGTTGAACTATAAATACAGTGAATGTGGGACACATTTTAAAACATACGCGTTTAGCATATTATTTTGATTTCATAGCTTTTAACTCAATATAAGTGTTTTTAAAATTACCTTGTTTTACTGTTGTGAAACCTGATAAAGCATTTTATTATCATTACATTCTCATCTGCTCATTAGTGATTGTGGAATTTTTTGTAAATTAACATACACATAAAATGATAAAGGAAGTTATATGTTGTTCATTGAAAATAGATACACACATATGCAATATATTCAAATAACTTGTTTGCTAGTATTTATCCTTTTTTTAGGAGACAGAGTCTTCCTCTGTCAACCAGGCTGGAGTGCAATAGCACAATCTCAGCTCGCTGCAACCTCCGCCTCCTGGGTTCAAGCATCTCTCCTGCCTCAGCCTCCTGAGAAGCTGGGATTACAGGTGTGTGCCACCAAGCCCAGCTAATTTTTTTGTATTTCACTGGAGATGGGGTTTCACCATGTTGCCCCGGGTGGTCTCAAACTCCTGAGCTCAGGCAATCCACCTGCCTTGACCTTCTAAAGTGCTAGGATTACAGGCATGAGCCACCAGGCCCAGCCAGCTAATATTTATTCTAATAGCCATTGCTGCTGATCATAAGTACCTATAATGTTAGTGAGAGTATGGCTAAACAGACAAAATTAAGATCAACAGATTTTTCTCTGTTAAATACATGTGGAAATTGTCCATTCTTTGTAGCTACAACTGTTTTTAAAGAGTTTTCAGTAGATAAAATCAGTACCCAACTTGGATGAGGTGTGAATTAGTATTACATCAAGGTTATTCCCCAATGACCTAAGCCATGTATGTAAAGTAAACTGTGGCCACCATGACCACGTGCCTCTAAGATCTGACTACGGGAACCTAATTGATCAGTGGCCCCAGCTCTTATACTGTGAAATCCAGCACTGCATTTATGCTGAGGATATACATCCTACTCACTGCCCCCAACTAATTACTGAGCACAGCAGGAATACTAAGGCAAGCCAGCTCCTGGGAGGCATAGATCTCTTTTGATGGTGACTGTGATTCAAGGGCTTCTCACTGGCCCTGCTAAACTTTCTTAGAACTAGATCTAGGACCAGTAAAGGGGCTTTCATCCAAAATCACTTTCTTCCCTGTCTTCTGCAGAAAGATCAAACCTTTTATTTCCATGAGCTAGTTCCCTTAGCCTTCTTCCCACTTATTTTCCCTTTTCTATCATTAGGATTTCTCCAATAAATCACTTGCACATCAGATTCCTTTTTGGCATTTACTTCACCACGGACACTGACTAATACACAAACATATTGGTATCTTTGGAATTTAATGGAGGAAACTGCTTAGAAATCTCTCTGTAGATGTCTAAGGTAGCACCAAAATGTATTCTTTTAGTTTTTGAAATACTCTTGGCATACGTAGTCAGAAAATGTGGCAACATTATCGTGGCAACCAGATCCTAATGCAGCTCAAGGCAGTCCCACAGTTTTATTTTCCTTCTCTTTAAAAAGCTATTGTTCTCCTAAAATAAATATTGGCAGTTCTGCCAATGGAGACATGTGCAAGGGAAGCAGACAATCAATGTTGACTGAAAAAAAAAAAAAAATGGTGAAATCTTCCATAGAAGTCTGAGAGTAGGAAGAATGGATAAAGTGTCATCTCTGTCATTGAAATACAAGAATATACGTGTGGCACGAAGAGATATGTAGGAAAGTGCCATGTACAGTAAGAATAAATGGTATGGGAAGGAGATATTTTAGAGTATTCAGAGGAGAAGTAAAGTGAAAACTAAAATGCTTTAGAATTCAAGGGAAACTTCATTAGATCACTTTTGAAAAACTATAGTAATTTTAAAACTTCAATTTCTGCCTCTGTAGAAGCAGAATATATTAGATAATTTATAATGTCTTAAAATGAAGTCTAGCTCTAATATTCTATGACTCATTTGTTAATTTGTTAAGTAATTAATGCAAAGGTGATAGGATTTTGCTGTGCCCCACCCAGAATCTCATCTTGAATTGTAATCCTCACAATCTTCAGAATCCCCATGCATCAAGGGAGAGATCAGGTGGAGGAAATTGAATCATGGGGGTGGTTTTCCCCATGCTGTTCTCGTGATAGTGAGTGAGTTATCAGGAGAGCTGTTGGTTTTATAAGTGTTTGGTAGTTTCTCCTGCATTTATTCTCCTTCTTGCCGCCTTGTGAAGAAGCTGTGTTGCTTCCCCTTCACCTTCTGCCATGATTTTAAGCTTCCTATGGTCTCCCCAGCCATGCATAACTGTGAGTCAATTAAACCTCTTTCCTTTATAAATTATCTGTTCTCCGGCAGTTCTTTATAGCAGTGTAAAAATGGTCTAATTCAACAGTAGTTGCCTACTTTATTCTAGGGATTAAGCTACGAATCTCCTACAAGAAAGAAAAGACAAGTAATCAACAATTGCAATATAATGTGATACATACTCTGAAAAAGTATACCTGGAATGTCATGGGATATAGGATAGGAGTATTTAATTCCTCCCCGTGAGAAGTGGCAAGAAAGACATTTTAGATGAAAGCGGAGTGTATGGGTAGACTAAGATATGGGTTCAATTCCTAAATGGTCTAGAGTAGAGAAAGATAGCATCTAAATAGCAGCTTGTTTAAAGGTATTAGAACAGTAGGGGATACAATCTGTTGGAGACATTAATACCATGCCTTGAGCAAAGGATGCAGGTGAGGAAGCAGGCTGGGTGAGGCAGGAGAAACAGACTGGCCAGTTCTTAAAGCCCTTAGGAAACCAGGCGTTTCATTCTCAAAGCTGTGAAGAATCACAGAGGAATTTTACTAAAAGAAGTTACATAGTTAATTTTGGCTAGAATCTCACTTTGAATGTAGTAAATCGTAAGTATGTCAAGGCTAGGCAGAGAAACTTATTAAAATTCTATACAAAATAAACTACTTCACAATATGGTGATTGAGTATATTTTGTTCGGGTAAATAGAAAGTATGAAAAAAGGCAGCGTGAGATTTCTAGAAGTTTGAAAATACTTTTTAAAATAATCAGAGCTCCTTTAGAATATGTGACCTTAACTGAATAAATGAAAGAAGAAATGTCCCTGTCTCTTTTTCTAGATTCTTACCTTGTGTTAGCCATAGTTCCAGCAGAGATTTCCCCACCGTATCTGGCATCATTCATGGTGGTTGGTGATGACTCATCCTTACCCTAATTTGAAAGCAAAAATAGGAAGCCAACAAAGTTGAGCATTACTAGCAGATTTAAGCTGGAAATTATCAGTGTGGAATCATTTGATAGAAAACTGACTTTTTCAGAGTTGATCCTCTAGAAAATGAGGTGTTTGTTTCCCCGAATTGATTCTTAGATTATAAATACAACCCTCCTTTCAGATAATTCCTTAAAGCATATTACTCTGAAATTTTTACTGTAACTCTTTATAACTTAGAAATGAACCAGGCGAGGGTAATGGGGCCAATGAGGGTCAGGTGAACTTTAAGTGGAGGTCAGAAAAAAAGTATGGGTGAAGGAAGATTGAAAAAGAGAGTTTGTGAATCAAGGTAAAAAATATACCCTGCTTCAGTTTTTCCTCGAAGTTGCCAATGGGGAGGTCAGTTTGCTGGATGTCTTGACATCATGTGCTTGTTTATATCTCTCCCATGCTGTATTGTAATCGTTTCTGTTATAGCGAATGCATTGCAATGTGATTATTAGTTTATAGGTCAGTACTTCCCATTGAAACACGCTTCTAGAGGACAAGTACTGTGTGTTTTATGTATTCATTCCCAGCACCTTACATCAGTACCAGATACTTTTCATGTACTTAATACATATTTGTTTTAGAATACAAAACCTGATTAGTACTATTTTTAAAAAGAATTTAGATACCTTGACAATGGCCTGTTTCTTATACATACATATATAAGTATATATGTTTCTTATACATACATATAAGTTTCTTATATATACATATCCTTTAGCTTAACTTCTCTTCCAGGAATTACCCTACTAAACATGTAAACCTCATGAGCATCCTTTGCTTTCTGCAAACCCCTGTTCACACCAGTGCTACTGCTTATTGCAGTGCAATGGCGTTAAAGCCCAGCCTTCAGGCTTGTTTTCTGGCTTCAGCAGGGAAGGATTTAATTAGCCATTTAACTTCCTCAGGTGTAGGGGACAGAGCTCCCTCTTCTGCTAATGAGGTCTGCATTGCCAGCCAGCCACACTGGTTTCTCTCTTCAGGCTGCCTCTCTCCAGCACAGCTGGTGAGCTGGCTTCCTGACGACCACTTAGTCCCCACTGGTATGAAAATGGCCCTATCAAGAACTGTCCTGGCTGTGCTCCGGGCAGTGTCTTCCCCCTCCCTAATAACTTCAAACTGGTTGTGACTCCAGAATCTATCTCCTGTCGCTGACTATTCTACTTTACTGAGTGATGAATCGTCTCGTCGTCTTTCTCTTTTTGTACAGGTCTCACCCTTTCTTCCCTCAAGGAGGTTTTGCGTGCAAAGGGAGTTTTGGTTTAGTTTTTGGTCTCTTTTTAAAAATTGGTATCTGTGTTCAGAAATAATGTTTCTTTACCTGAAAATAATTTTAAGTGGTTTCTATTAATAACAATGCAAGCAATACAGAAAAGTAAGGAGAAGAAAATGAAGAGAAACAGCCTGAGCCCCTATATCCAGACAGAATCATTTCTAGTATTTGGCAAGCTACCTCCATTTCCATATGCATGCAGATAAAAAAAAATAGATGGACCAAGAGATAGACAAATATACTTTTACGATAAATGAGATCTTTATATACATGCTTATAATTAAGTAAAAACAAGTATTATAGTTGTATGATCTTTTATATACCACACCGTGGTGGCCATTTTTAAACCTTAAATATATTTTACAGATGAAGGTATACCAGTGGTTTAAAATAACTTTTTTTTTTTTTCAAATCCACTCCAGTGGACCTCACTCAGATAAGATGTTTACTTCTCCCTGTTCAACTTCAACATTAGTATAATTAGACTAGAAAACATCAAAAAGAAGTCGCTCCGATAGAGCACTGTGAGTAAAAACTAAGAAGCACAGATAACAGTACTAATAGTAATATGGAAGCTGACTCTGAACCTGGAATGATCATGCAAATCATCTGTAAATCTTTCTAAAAATGCAGATACAGACTCAATAAGTCTGTGACGGGTCCTGATATTACACAAGCTTACATGGCCCTGGTTGTTGCTGTTGCTGGCCTTGAGACACTTTTTAAGCAGTAAGGCTTAGAGTTACAATACATCAGGCTCTTTGCTAGGATCATCCCTTGGGTTTATATTCGTGATCTCATTACCAAAATCTATAACTACTGCATGTATAAGTGTGGAAACTGAGGCTAAAATAACATAAAATATATACTAGAGGTCACTCTACTCTCTGCTTAAAAATAGGTGAATTTAGACCTGTCTGACTCCAAACAGAGGTTTTTTTGTTCTGTTTTGTTTTGTTTCCCTGTCATGTAAAGTACACTAATGCTTCTTTCTGGAAAGCCCAGTGCTGAAAGTGATTAGGTTAAAATCTATAGCATCATTAAATTATGCATAAACTAAAAATGTCAAAAGAGTCCATAAATCTAGAACAAAGGGTTATCTTAAAAAACAAAACGAAAAAATTGCACAAGTTAAACATCAATAGAATTTTGCACATAATATATGGATCAAGGAAACATTTTTAAAAGACTGCAAATTTATGAATATCACAGAGAAAATTACAATTTGCAAAAGCTGGAATGTATCTAACCTGTTTAACATCAGAGAAATTTTATAGTCCATGTATAAACTATGTACTTCATATATATTTGTCCTATAAATTATATTTTTATTTTTACTTCATAAAGTCTAGAGTAACTGTTGCTTACTCAAATCATTTGCTTTATTTATGAACAGCATTTCAGTATGTTAAGTGAAGTCAATCCTAAAGATTAACTTTGTTTTCACTATCTTAAACCTAGATAAATTGGACAAATTCCATGAAAAACACATTTATCAAAATTGGCACAGGAAGAAATAGGAAATATAAATACTCCAGCATCAAAAACCTTCCCACAAGAAAAGTTTAAGCTAAGGTATAAAGGTTTTAAGCTGTTCACTGGTGAATACAATAAAAAAAAATGAAGGAAGTAATCATACAATCAAACTTTTTCACAACACATTTAACAAATGACCCCAAAAGAAAATTAGCTGCAAAAGTACATAGTGTATATTTCCATTTATATGCAGTTGAACAATGGCAAAACTACTCAATGGTGATAGAAAAGTGACAGTTGATTATAAAGGGTTTGGAATGAATGGGAAGGGAGTTGAGGGAACTTTGGTTATGAAATTATTAAGTTGGAAAAAGTATATGCTCATTTTCCAGAACTCAAGAATTTGCACGTTTCCCTACTGAATTTCCTTAAGACAAAAATAAAAGAAGGTAATTTGTTCTCAAACCAATTCATTTGCATAGTAAATTAATAAACTAGCATCAGGTTTGGAAAAAATGATGTCATTGAGGCTATTCAATTGAATAATATCAAAACAGTATCTTAAAATGTTTTGAATGATAAAATTGAGATTGATATAATTATCTGGTTTCTAATATGATTAACTTGAAGGAAAGAATACATATTTGCATATAAAATCCCATTATGTTTAGTAGTTGTCTTATTTGTAATTACAACTGAGGTTGTACCTTAAATTGTTCCCTAATTTTACCATATTTAGGAATTTGAGTTCTTCCTCACCAAAATATTAGTTCTTCCAGAATGAATAATAAAATTTTTCATGTTTCTTATTATATGCTTACTGAATCGTTTTTAGCTTGCTTTTTGTTTTAATTTCTGTGCTTTTTAAAAAATTGAGTTATAACATATACTCAGAAAAGTTTGCAAATCTTAAGTGCACCATTCAATGAATGTTTACGTATGATACACCTTTGTAACTATCTCCATGATCAAGATGTTAATGCTTTCTGTATCTCAAATGATTCCTTTGTGCTTTATTCCAGCCAATAACCTCTCTCCCACCCCTGAAAGTAATCACCATTTGACTTCTATCACTGTATTAGTTTTGCCTGTTTTTGAACTTCATATAAATGAAATGTCTCTGCAAAGGAGATGAACTCATTCCTTTTTATGGCTGCGTGGTATTCCATGGTATATATGTGCCATATTTTCTTGTCCAGTCTATCTTCCAAGTCTTTGCTATTGTAAATAGTGCTGCAATAAACATACGTGTGCATATGTCTTGATAGCAGAATTATTTATAATCTTTTGAGTATATACTCATTAATGGAACTGCTGAATCAAATGCTATTTCTGGTTCTAGATCCTTGAGGAATCACTACACTGTGTTTCACAATGGTTGAACTTATTTACACTCTCACCAACAGTGTAAAAGCATTCCCCATTTCTCTACAACTTCATCAACATCTGCTGTTTCCAGATTTTTCAATGATTGCCATTCTAAGTGGCATGAGTTGTTATCTCATTGTGGTTTTGATTTGTATTTCTCTAATGACAGTGATAATGAGCTTTTTTTTCATATGTTTGTTGGCCACATAAATGTCTTCTTTTGAGAAGTCTCTGTTCATATACTTCACCCACTTTTTGATGGAGTTGTTTGTTTTTTTCTTGTGAATTTGTTTAAGTTCCTTGTAGATTCTTGATATTAGACCTTTATCAGATGGGTAGATTGCAAAAAATTTCTCCCATTCTGTAGGTTGCCTTTTCACTCCGATGATAGTTTCTTTTGCTGAGCAGAAGCTCTTTAGTTTAATTAAATCCAGTTTGTCAGTTTTGGCTTTTGTTGCAATAACCTAGAACCATAAAAACTCTAAAAGAAAACCTTGGCAATACCACTCAGGACACAGGCATGGGCAAAGACTTCATGAATATTTTTATCTTTTTATTTTCTTAATTTATAGAGACTGGGTCTCTCTATGTTGCCCAGGCTGATCTCAAACTCCTTGGCTCAAGTAAACCTCAGCCTCCCAAATTGCTGGGATTACAGACGTGAGCCACTGCACCTTGCCTTTGAATCTTTTTAAATAAAACTTGATATCACTTATAAACATCTGTTTGCATCATGCATTTTTTATAAAGAGCACAGTCCAATCTTCAGAGGCTGGTATATATTTTAGAGTAATTTAAAAAGTGTGATTGCTAGTGCAATTCATTTCAACAATTTTTTCTTGAGTATCTACTGTGTGCCCAGAAAGGCTCAGTAGATTCAAAAAGAAAAAGAAAAACATGCATCACGGCACAATGTTCTTAAATTACAACATGTACCAGCCAATAGACATACTGCTGTTAGAAACTAAAATAATTGGGATGATGTAAACCATGCTGCATTGAAAAATAGCAATGATATTGTAATCTTTTACTGCATAATATGATGTATACATAAGAATAAAAAATCGGATACTCTGTATATGTTCAAGAGATACACTCATGTAAAAACAGAAGAATGCTTAGAATTGGTTATAAATTCTGCACTTTCATGAATTATTCACCATTTTTACAAAATCTCTAACAACACATCAATACTCTGCAAAGATTTGTTTTAAGTTTCTCCAATAACATCATTGAAAATCACGTTTTGCTTCTGAAACCAAATAAATAATAAATTTATTTTATATCAGCACATAAATGTTCATGTCAATATGATTTATTTATTTTTCTGATGTATGGGCATAAAAACACTAAATATCACTAAACAGGAATTTTTAAAAGTATATACGCAAATGCCAGAATCACTCTTTGTAAATCACTCTTTGATTAAATCATATTGTATTTGATTAAAACAAAAATTGTGTAAATACTAATTTTATTTTAGATCTGTCTTAAGTAAAAGTAGATTTATGTGTGACTGGTCATCATCTAAACTTTGAAATAAATGTAGATAAAACACATCAAAAGAAATGTAAAATTAGAAGCAACATTTCAACCTGAGGCTAGCTCAAAGCTATGAAAATATAAAAGAGAAATTGTAATAATATTCTTTTTCTATTATCAAAGCAACCTTTCTTGTTTTCTCTCTCCTATAAATGCTATTTATTTAACAACTGTATTACCTTCTTTTCATTTAATGTCTACCGACAACTCTTAAGGGAATTGTCATAAAATATAGTGTGGTCAGAAAGTGAAACTCTTGTTTAGAAATGAAAGTTTACAGTGAAAGTAGTATTGGTAGGTTATCGGTAACATCTTTGTTCACCAAGTTAAGACTGATATTGTGTGCAGGAAGTGTTTGTTTTTTAAGATATTTTTATATTTCCAAAAAGTGAAAAAGATACAGGTATTTCAGACATTTGAACCAAAATACAGACTCTTGCTATGACTGTATAATATCATTTAAAATTCAGTAACATGTCTTTTGGTGAAATATTGCTGCCATATGCTTGACTTCACCTTCATGATTTGGAGCAGCTTATTTATTCCAATAAGAAATTCTTTACTTTTGGGCCAGGCATGTGGCTCACGCCTGTAATCTCAGCACTTTTGGAGGCTAAGGTGGGTGGATTATCTGAAGTCAGGAGTTCAAGACCAGCCTGATGAACATGGTGAAACCCTGTCTCTACTAAAAATAATAATAATAATAAAAATTAGCCGGGCATGGTGGTGCATGCCTGTAACCTCAGCTATTTGGGAGGCTGAGGCAGGAGAATCACTTGAACCCAGGAGGTAGAGGCTGCAGTGAGCCAAGGTTGCACCACTGCACTCCAACCTGGATGACAGAGTGAGACCCTTCTAAAACAAAACAAAGCAAAATAAAAACAAACAAAAAAGAAGTACTTTACTTTTGAAGAGAAGATCCCTGTTGTTGGTAAAAGTGTTGTCTTAACATTCCCAAATATATAGAAGCATGAAAAACACAAGTATACATACACATGCATACGTGCGTGCACACACACACACACAATTTAACCTAAATAATCCTAAATGTGGAAATAACTGAAATATGAAAAATTCAGGTAATGATCTCAGTGTATCCAAATTTCCAGACTTTAATATTAAAAGATAAAAAGCACTGAAGCTTTTTAAAAAATAGATTAAAAGTTACCTCAGTGTTTGTCATCCTATAGATATATTCACAAATACAAAAAAATTGGACTTTTATGTCTATGGTAGGATGACATGATTTGTTTAAAAAAAAATGGTCTCTGATGTTTTCCACAGAAGATATGGCATCTAATTTTCTTTGGTATTTGGAAAATCAATCTTATTTGTATGAATTTCTTTACAGGACACAGGAGATTAAAGGAAGGAGAAATCTGATGGAAAGATGTCAGGGAAAATAGTTCTATATTTTCCAGTGCTTGAAAATTAGAGCTCATTGTGTATTTTTGTTTCTTTGAATTGTCTGTATTTTTTTCCTTTGGATGATTGCTTATTTTGTTATTTTTTTTTTTTGCTTCCAACTGAACCAATCATACAGTTTTTTTTTTTTGTTTTTTTTTTTTACATGTTACTGATTAGAATTGAGTAGTATGAAGGTTCTGGTAGCCCCCATGTGTAATTTGTTTTCTTCTCATACTCAGTAGACAGGGTAAGTGGTGCTAGCATTTGCATTTTATGAAAGTAAGTGATAGTATTGAGTTTATGTGGTCTTCTGTGCCACATACATAGGCTTCAAACTCAGATATGTTGGAGAAGACATTTGAGGTATGTTGCACTTCTTAACACTGTTAGAAAATATAAGGTTTAACAAATTATCAAAATTTAAAGTGAAAGTCAAACTACATTTGTTCTCACTCATTTGTGGGAGCTAAAAATTAAAGCAATTGAGCTCATGGAAATAGAGACTAGAAGGATGGTTACCAGAGGCTGGTAAGAGAGGGAGATGGGGAAGGGGAAGTGGGCATGGTTAGTGGGTACAAAATTAGAGTGAGAATGAATAAGATCTAGTATTTAATAGCACAACAGGGTGATTACAGTAAACAATAATTTATTGTACATTTAAAAAATCACTAAAAGAGTATACGTGGAATGTCCATAGCACAAAAAATGACAAATACTTGAGGTGATTGTTACTCCACTACCTTGATGTGATTATTGCACATTGTATGCCTGTATTAAAATATTGAATATACCCTTTAAATATATATACCCATGTACCTATACAAATTAATAAAAGACGATAACTTGTATGTCTATAAACTTAAAGAGACTCCATTGTAAAGAGCTCTCTTGGAAATTTTCCATTTGGGTAATTTTAATGGTGCATAATCAGTTAGAGGAAAGCAGAACTTAGAAGACGCAGATACGAAAGACAGGATTCTAAGATTCACCCTGACAACAGAAAATTAAATCTCTAATAAAGAAGAAATACTGTATGAAGACTTCCTGCAAGATTTTCCAACTCTATCTAGATAAACAACACAGCAAATTCAAAAAGAAATGGAATTCCTGTAATACGCACTGCAGTTTTAGATGCTATGCTTAGAAAAAAAAAGTGGAGTAGCATATAATGACCATGATATCTATCCCGAGAATCAATAAGCACTGTCAAATAAATTCAAGTGAATCTATGGGGCCAAAAAGTTTGAAAACAGTAGGATCTTGCAAATTCTAGAGTATGTTCACTGGAAACATAAGTGACCTCACAATTTAATTGGATAACAAATATGGAATACAAAATTTTATGGTGTATCCAGTGCCTACCTTTCCAGCTAAATTTATGAGCCTTTTCCTCCTTGCAGTTTATCCTCGAGCCAAAACAAATTAACTTTAGGTCCTTGAAGGTGTCACACTGTTTCACACTTCTTTGCCTTTATACATCCTATCCTTTCTGACTATAAAGCCCTTAATCACCCCTGTCAACCTGGTGAACTCCAACTCATTGTTTAAGACACCGCTCAGAGTTTCTGACTGCCTTCAGCTAGATCAGATTATTGTCTCCTTTCTGCCACCATTGCTTCTTGCACTTGCCTGCATGCCAGCTTTGCAGGAATAAAGAGATTGCTTTTATTTATATCTGTTTTCTCTTCTAGCCTTGAACTATGTGTGGACAGGAACAGAGTATTGTTATGCTTTACTTTCCACATGTGTAACACGAAGCCTAACACATTATACATACCCAATAGGTACAAAGTATGTAATTTTATTATAAAACAAAACCTCAAAATTAAACATAATTTTATGGTAATTGTATATTACTGATCATAAGGGCTGTGAAAATTCACAGGAAGAAGAGAAAAATAAAGGCAATTGCATTTAGCATAAAATTATAAAGTGGAGTTCATGTTATTTATTGAATATATTAATTTGAGTAGACTTGAAGGAGCTTGTAGGGCATTCAAGGCAAAGGAACAAGGTGATAATGACAGGAATCTGAATACGCCATTACGTATTTCATCTGTTATGAGGTTCCTGGCAACAAATAATCACAAAGTGGTGTGGAGAGAGCATTTAAAAGCAATGGTTTAGCTACAGCATCACGTTCCCACATTCATTCCATTTTCTACCCCGACTCTGGTCCATAGGTTAACTCTTTTAAAGGTAGCAAGATTTTTGCCACAGTTCAATGCATCAACTACAAACACGATCCTGTCAGCAGAAGAGGAAGGGCAGATTCCCTCATTTGCTATTTTTCTTGGTATGAGGAAATATCTAACAGATTTACCTCAGCCAACTCCCCTTAATTGGCCAGAACAAAGTCACAATCATTTGTGGACTTGGGAATGGGATTAATATCGCTAATATTTATCATTTGCCCCTACGTCACATGGGGAGGGAGCACAAATCTGCGAGGAAGAGAGGAGGGAATAGCTATTGAATAGGGAACCAGCAGTTTCTGACACGTTTTAAGAAAAATAAAAATTAAATGTATGTAAGTTGTGAGAATGATTAAATGAACTAGATGGTCTAGAAAATAAGGCATTGAGCATTTTAGACAACGTGCATAACTTCTACTAAGGGAGAAGATTTTCCTTAGAGACAGTTGCATTTGTTCTTTCTAAGGGTTACTGCAAATTGTTTCTACCTACTGAGAAATCAGTTTGTTTTTTCAGAAGAACATATACCCTGTTGTCAGGAAGCTATGGAGTATATTATGAAATGGAAATTTGTATTTTCCAAATGTATATGCAGCCCCCTGAAATATAAATATAAGTTCATGGAATAGTTTTTAAATATTTGTAAACAAAACATCCCATTGTACATTGTTTTTTCAATTATTCTAACATATGTTCTTCTTCATTTGTCAATAAAATGGAAAGGCTGACTTTTCAAATAAATAAATCCCTTTTTTTGCAGCCTCCTCAATATGTTTAGTGCTTTTTATTGAGTGGAACTCTTCAGAATTAACTGTGAAGCTGCAACCTCATTAATTTAACAAAGAAATATCCTTACTTCAATAAACATAAAGTATAGGCAGATGTGTAGAAAACATTTCTCAATTTTATTCACCCAAACACACAAGCTTTAATGATCCTTTCTACATTTTCCCAGGAAACCTGGTCTAGTTCCTTTTCTTTGTTTCAATTAATCTGTTACTTAGGAGAAAAAATAATAATCAGAAATGCATTTCTCAGAAGTTTCAATCTTGTACCTAAACAATGATCTCAGGATGATATCATATCTACTTATTGATCCTTCTAACACCAACAAATTGAAATAAACCACTATAAGGTACAGCATTGATATTCTTAGGCTCTTTCCAGTTATTTCCAAATTATTACATTTTTATAAATCAGGTTTCCTTAAACATTTATACTTACCTTCTGTCTTAAAAACAAAAGTAATAAACACACAACTTTTAAAATGCGTAGCACGTAGTGTAAAAATAAGCACAATGAGTATTTTATTAGATTAGCAAGCAGGTAAGGATCTTATCAATTATTAAGAAGGAATTTATTAACATAATGCTTGAGACTAGTAGATGTCCCCATTTTAGAGCATTTGTACCCTTTTAAAACCAGTATTTATAATATCCATTTTATTAAACTAAAATGAAATTCATAGATAATATACAAAATTTTAAAAATCTATGTAATAAACTAACTGCAACATAAAAGAGAAACAAATGATTGCAATTCTAAACTAACATTCATTTCTGTGTGTACATGCTTAGCAGGTTTCCGTGATGTATTATGGTGGAGTAGTTAGATGTTTACTCCTACATACAGAATCACCCCAGGTCCTGTGTTGCCAATGCCAGTGGTACCTAATCATTGTAACTGCCAGTGTTCTCCAAAAGCAGATTGTTTTATTTTTTTAGAAGGAGTCTAGCTCTGTCACCAGACTGGAGTGCAGTGGTGCGATGTCTGCTCACTACCAGCTCTGCCTCCTGGGTTGAAGCGATTCTCCTGCCTCAGGCTGCGAGTAGCTGGGACTACAGACGCATGCTACCATGCCCAGCTAATTTTTGTATTTTTAGCAGAGACGGGGTTTCACCATGTTGGCCAGGAAGGTCTCGATCTCTTGACCTCATGATCTGCCTGCCTCGGCCTCCCAAAGTGCTGGAATTACAGGTGTGAGTCACTGTGCCAAGCCAAAAACAGATATTTAAAATGTGCTTTCCAGGAGAACCACTTCCTTGGATTGAGACCCTTTTGATTTTAGTGCAAGGAATTATGTAATCTGGAAATGAATAAATAGCAAGGAAGAAAACCTTTAACTTATAATCCCAATTCATTGGCCTGTGAATTTAGGTTTGCTGATCTCTTTTATTTAAGATACAGTTCTAAATGTTTTTCCAAAAGTGAAGGAAGAGATGTATGTAAAATATGCTTTATGAAAGACTGTGAAATTATCGAAATTTTTACATAAATATAGGGTACACTTATCTTTATTAAAATGTTTTAGAAGAGTTTCAAATACAATGAGATATATACATTATACAACAAGGAAAAACACAGCTATTTTATGACTTGGTGTTTGTATGATTTCACATAAGTAAAGTACATTTAAATAGCATTGAGGGAAATAAGCCAAAATCTTCACAGTGGTTAATTCTAGATTTTAGGATTATGGTAATTATGTTTCTTTCTACATTACCCCTTCTTATTGATGATTTCCAAAATATTACAATAAATGATTTAAACACACACACACACACGCACACACACACACACACACACACACACACACACACACGAAGATGTTAGATAAAGCCAGATAA
This sequence comes from Papio anubis, assembly GCF_008728515.1. Classification (NCBI taxonomy): domain Eukaryota; kingdom Metazoa; phylum Chordata; class Mammalia; order Primates; family Cercopithecidae; genus Papio; species Papio anubis. The sequence continues at coordinate 35,199,875 of NC_044987.1, read as the reverse complement.
TTGACAAAAGTTGTTTTTCATCAATTATTTACTTTTTATTTTTTAAATTTTCCTTGCCACCTGTTTTTCCTTCTCCTGAATGCATTTCCTGTGTTACTTCTGTGATTATTCTTCCTTCTCCCATCAGTTAAATTTGGATATTCTCCAGTGTTCTTTCCTCAGTTTCCCTCTTCTTTCCTTTTTAAAATTCTTTCTCACTGGTATTATTCACACATGTGTCCTCTCTTCTAAGCCCTAAAACAACTGTAGTCTCAAGATGAAGTTACTGATTCCTATGTACCAACTTGATAATGTCCTTTGGTATCAGGTGGCACTTCAAATGCATTACACGTACCATTAAGCTCATCTTGTTTATACATTAGCATATTCCTTCTTATGATCACTCCAACTCTTAGGCTTAAAATGCCAGTGATCACTGTAAATCTTACTTCCTAATTAGTGTATAATGTTGATTCTTTCTTCACAACAACCTTCTCTAATAGTGAGTAGCTCTAGAAGTGTTCTTTTTTTAAAGAAAAATATTTTAATGTTTATGTGGGTATATCCAGAATTTATATCAGAGGAACTCATGGGTGGCAATTTTGTGGCAAGAGGGACAGTGATAATTGCAAAACATACATTTTTAGTGGAGAAAACATTAGTTGTTTATGGTGAAATTAGGGGAGTTGAATGAATTGTGGGGAAGTGAGTGTATCAACTTCCACCCCGTAAGCCACTCATCCTGATTCCCATTCCTACGGTGAGCACCATACCAGGCCCTTGAGGCTTCATCACTGTATCTGCAAACGGCCCGCTCTCTAGGGTTGAGAGCCCTTTATGTAGATTTCTGGCATCACATCCCTAGAATATTTTATCTCTATTAAGAGTTTATCGCATTACTTACATGACATTATTCCTTGTTCAAAAAAAATTGTGCATAATTGCTCTGTTTTACCAATCAATTGGAGATCTTCAGTTATTATTTGAGTATTTGAAACCCTTATAAGTATTGCCTTTATCTTCTCCCAACCAACTATGTATGCACACGTGCTACACTTGAGCCTAAATAAACTACTGTTCCCCATACATGCTTGTGTCGTTTCCTATCATACAATACTGTGCTCTCTTGATCTATCTGTAGAACAGTCTCCTCGACTCAAGAACAGCCTCTATGTGCAGTAATTCTTTGAATTGTCTAACAGTATAGCAATTGGTCTATAGTCTTTGTGACTCTTGTTTCTTTGTGCTCTGCACTTTGATTATTCATATTCATGTATTAGAAATCCTATTTGGCTCCAGGCAATTTAAGGGCGGATCTCTGGATGATTATTTTTCATGTTTCCCAGAGCCTAAGTCATTGCTTTGAAAATACTAGAGGTTCACTAAAAATTCCTTGAGTAAACCCACAGATAAATACAGATGATGATATTTGTGTTGTCCAGTGTACTGTTAAATACCTTTAACTTTACATGTTATGTTTTCAGACTGTTGAGTTGTTTTTTAATTAAATTATCCCTGTTTTAACATTTTTATTACCTTCTACTTCTAGATTTGTCTTTTTCTCATAACTGAATTTACGTTTTTCTTCAACTGTCTCACACAATTTTTCTGACTTTCTAGTGAATTGGTAATATTGTGCTAATACTATGATATCAGTTTTAAAGTGTGGGAAAAAAAGTGCTCTGAGTTTAGGAAGCATTGCATTAAAAAGACTCATAACTTTGTAAGATCTTTCCTCCTACCACCATGCAATTTAAAACCAAATAATCAGTATGTCGACCCCATTGAGCACTTTAGTACTGTATCCTGCATTGGTATGATTATCTTATACTTTGCACATTTTTATTTTATAATAATTTGTATTCATTCATTCATCTACTTTCCAACCCACTTCCTCCAGGTCAGGATAGTGGGTCGCTGGAGTCTCTCCCAGCAGCTCCCAATGCAAAGTGGGAACCAGCCTTGGACAGGGTACCATTCCATCTCACACACACCCACACTCAATAGATTGTGATCTTTTAGACAAGCCAATTGTATTAGGCCATTCTTACATTGCTATCAAAGAATACCTGGGGCTGTGTAACTTATAAAAAGGTTTAATTGGCTTATGGTTCTACAGGCTATACAGGAAGCATGGTGCCAGCATTCACCTCTGGTGAGGGCTCAGGAAGCTTTTACTTATGGCAGAAGGTGAAGCGGGGGGCCAGCGAGAACAGGATCAAGAGAATGAAGGGGGCAGGTCCCAGACTTGTAAACAATCAGATCATGCGTGAGCTAGCTGAAAGAGAACTCACTTATCACCATAATTTACTGGGCAGGGATTGATTTGTTTTCTCATCAACATTATAATGAAACTGTATTGAGTAAAATGACGTAATTCCAGGACCTGCTGTACTTTATCCAAGAATATATACATGCATGAACTGGTGAAGTTTTTGGTGTGGAATCGAAGGAATATATATGAGAGCTGTTTTGATGGAAGCAACAATAAAGGTGGAGTCTAATATGAATTTGATGTTCTGATAGTGGTCCAGTCAAATAATGGGGTTACAGTAAGTATATTAATAATTTCAAAGGCTCTATGAAATGTTTACCATATGCCAGATATAGCTTCCCACTCTTTTACATTTATAAATGAATATGATCTTTATAACAACAATGTGGTGGTAGCATTACTTCTGTCCCTATTTCATAGATGAAGAAAATGGAGGGTTGGAGAAGTTCAGTAAACTGACTATTATCACTCAGTAAGTGGTAAAGCTTGGTTTTGAGTCCGCTGAATCTGGCTGTGGGGTTTTTGTTCTTTCATTACTATACTAGGGAAACAGAAGATCAGAGAGAAATTTAATCCTGTGAAGAATTTTGAATTGAGGTGATGCCAAGCACATAGATTTAGAATACATTATCTCTAAATCTCACAGCAATTCTCACATTGATTAACTCTTATGCTATTAAAGAACAGAGAGAATACCTGAGTTATCTAAGCAGAAAATAAATGGGAGTCAGAGCTGCAATTCAACCTCAGGTAGCACATAGTTCAAAAGTCCAGCTTTCCCTACTTTATCTGGTATAAATTTAAAGAGTCATAATTTTTATATGATTCTTCCTTGGGCCATTTATTTACTCATAAAATAAAAATATTGAAAGTTTTTTATATACCAGATACAATGTGAGGTACTGAGATTATTGCGATAAACAGTAATTGAGGACTCCTTGATGACAAGCACAGAAACAATTGTGATGTTGCAGGAGGAAGTGGATGGGACAAAATTCTCATAGTTCTTTTACAGCATTTACTACTGTCATACATTTAATCCAGGTGATTGTGTACAATCATCTTCCTAGTACTTCTTGATATCCTTTAGGACCCAGAGTATACCTCTGTCTTTTCTTAATAAATGTGGTCCCCTGTACAAAATAACTACTCCATAAATATTAGCAGAAGTGAATTCAATTCATTGCAAGCTTTGTGTTTCAAAATGTATTACAGTTATGTCTGTTACCCAAGGCTAAAGAATAACAAGACATTTTTTAGTTGAAATGAGAAAGTAAATAAATTTTATTTTCCCTAAGACACAGTCTTCTTCCTGCAGATTCAATTTCATGGACATGCTACCTATGTGGCACAGAGTCCTATGGTCAGTAGGGCCAAATGCTTAGCCTAATGCTATGCTGTCACTGTCTTGAAATTCTTAATAAGTTTTGCACTATTATTCCTAAATTTTATCTTGCACTAGGCTCCACAAAATGTATGTGTCTAATGTAAATAGCCTTTTTGGAGGAGAGGTCCTGAGAGCAGATGTTAAGGGAATATTAAATCTTGGGTTCAGGTACAACTATTTCACCCAAGAAAGCCCTCCCACACATACACTTCACATGGAGGTCAGTGTCTTTTTTCTGTGTTCTCCTAGTGCATCCATCACTCACTTTGCATCAAAGGTTGTATGTGTTCTTATCTGTGCCATGGTAGTGCTGGTAATGGGGTGTCTTGGCAAGCAATCATTGCTATTATAGAGATTGGTAAATATGCTTATATGATGTTGGAGGAATACTGGTAAGATCTAAGTATATGATCTGTTAAGAATGTTTTCCTTTGGCCTTGAGATCAAGGTCATGATCTTTAAGACCGAGTGAAAGCTTGGCACATTCCTTACCTGCCAGATGACAAAAAAAAAATAAAAATAAAGTATAAATCTTGAGAGGGATATGCTGATTTTGTCAGGAGGATGCACCTTGTAGTAACGATTCACCAAGGGCTAAAGAAACATAGAAGTTGTGGGAAAAGCAACAACAGCAGCAGTCACAGAAACATGGGAAAAGAATGCCTCTCAATGAAAGAGTGGCAAATGCATATGTTATGTAAAACCTGTACATTACAGCAACTTGGAGTAATCTAGGCACTGAGTAGCCAAATGATGGAGACCAATGGGAAACAAGAAGTCACTGCATGTCAAGATAGAAGAAGATGAGAAATTAATAGGACCAAGACCTTCAATTTAGACACATATCCTTGTGAGATGTTTACTGACGTTTTAAAATTATTTGCTTAAGTAAGGAAATCAATGTTTATCAATTTTCTACTCAATTTTGCTTTCAGAGCTTATTTATATTATACACAAAAGAAATATATGATACAGTTATTAGTTTCTTGGTTGGGCATCAGTGAAAATAGATCAACACAAAAACACAACTTCTGTAAAATATTTGGTTGAGAGGATAATTATTGTTAACAATCTAATTAAACAATTGAATTAGACATTAGCCTTAAACTGATAATGTTAGTGTATAAATATCAGTTCACATAATATTACTAAATTCAAGAGAGAACATTGAAGTTATACTGTATTCAACAAAGCAGGCCTTTTGTGTCTAATCTTAATTCTAATGATAGCAACATAAAACTAATTATAATTTCTATATCTAGTATACAAATATTTTATAAACAATTACATTTTATAGCAGAAAACCTACCAGTTATTATGAGTCACTGTAAGAAAACAAACTTGTAAATAGCATTTATATAGTATTTATTATGACTTGGCAAACACTTTATACAGATCATCATATATAACTATAAGCACTTCATGTAGATCAACTCTTTTATTCTCATTTAACACTTTAATCCTATAAGATAAGCACAATCATTATACTCACTGTTTAGATGAGGAAATGGACAAATAGTGTTTTCATGACTTGCCTAGTGTCTCATAACAAATAAATGACACAGAGTCAAAATTCAGTCTCAGTCCCAGATACCAGGGATCCAGATTTTATACTTCTAGTCACTTTACTGTATATTGCTGCTGAAGAAAGTCATTTAGCGTTAAACAGGTGAAATAAGCTACCAGTTAGCAAGTTGTGTTACCATATTATTATTAGAAATACATTGGTAATTTTAGAGTAAAGTAAGTGTATTTTTAATTACACTTTAGACAGCAAGTAAAACTCTAAACAACATGGTACAGATATCCATACCATAAATATTTCACATGTAACTTTACTTGTTATATTAAATGAGTATTAACATTAAAAAATTGTCATCTGGGCTAGCCTTGTCATTTGGCATACTATGTTTGCTTGCAAGGTAGTCTTTATAGGTGCAGGTCTATGATAATGATTAAATATCAGTTTTTTAACGGTTTTCCTAGCCATCTATTCAGGGAACAGATAGGCATTTACTGCTGTGAATCTGAAATGTACCTAAGGTAATATACTACTTCTTAGAAAAATTGTTTCTCTCTTTGGCATCTAATACCTTGGGGTATAATAGGTGCTCACTAAATACTATTAACCATGATTATTTTTAATAGATAAATGTAAAAGTTCATGAGAACCCATTGCCTCAAATATTTTGTTCATTCTTATGTCACTAATTCTGAATATTATGTAAAAAGAGACCATGGGGATGTTCATTGACATCAAGAACCACCTATTTTTTTTAAATGTGAATTTTTTCATTTAAATGGGATGTCTTATTACCAAGTAAGTAGATCTGCAGCCCCTTGAAGTTATTATGTGCCTGTTGTGGCTTATAAAACAGAAAGGTAGTAAAAGGCACAGAAGGAGAAATTGGGGATGCAAAAGATTTACTAAATTTTACAGTTTTTTCAGCATTAACTCTGTTCATAGCCGTGACATAAAAACGTATTGATTATTAATCAGTTTCAGCCAGCGAAATATACTGTGAAGTGTTAAAATTATTTGCTTATAAAAAAAATGTGTCAAAGGACAAAGTACTTCATACTGTCAGAAAGGTAATTTCTGATGTATTTTGCTCACCAGAAAAAAGAAAAAAAAAAAAAAAAGTCTTATGTCTATGAAAGATTCCTGACTTTACAGGAAATGCAAGAAATGAAATCGAGAAGGCCTAAAGCAAAGACAGTGATAAGGGTGTGCCATTTTTGTATATCTGCCTTTCTAAACTGAAGAATTTATAGACTGGACAAACAATTCCTGCCACTTGCAGTTCTGTTACTATTACTTTGGTCATTTTCCCCTTTGCTCTACGATTAGCAATTACATTGAAATTCCTCCATGAAAAACTGGAACAACTGCACACCTTGAATCCAGATAGACCTGGATTTGATTACAGGTTACACTATTGGGGCTAATCAGGAAAACAGAACAAATGTGAAATAGTTCTGTGGTCTCTAGTGCTAGTTTTGCTTTGGAACCAAATGATACAGTTGTTGAAAGGTCTGTGAGGCACAAGGAACCAAGACCAACCCAGAAATTCACAGAGTAGAAAGTTGTTGCCTCCCTTAAGATTGGCAAGTCAGAGAGATGAGGAGTGTTGCAGAGCTCCAGAGTAGAGGCCACCACTTGGGAGGAGCTGGAATCATGGTGAGGCTGCCTTGTGGGAGCTGCACCCACCAAGGGAGAGGTTGTCTAACAGGAGCTGAAATCACGGAAGAGGCACTTCATCTGTGGGTATGCTGCTTAGAGCAGAGGAAGAGAACTTACTTTGGCTTCTTTTTGTCACCCTCCAGTTTCCTGCTAGGGTCTCATTGGCTAAAGGCTGGTTGGCAACAGAACTTGAGCAACCTAGTTTTTATGTGTTGACCATGTATGATGTAGAACAGAGCAGAGGAAGGACAAACAATAGATATGAGGAGAAAAAGCCAAAACAAAATTGAGAAAAACAAAACTAACTCAATGATCTTGGTCAAATAGTTTATATACCTAAATCTCAATTTCATTTTCTTTAAGATTGGAGTACTGCTATCCAAATTATAGCATTTTTATTAAGATTAAATGAAATCAGACTATTAAAGTATAATATCCGTGGAATATATTAAATGGTGTATTAATAATGATTTTTCTTCCCCAATATTGCAAACAGGAGCCAACACATAAGAAAGAAAGAAAATGTGTTTGTTGTTGTTGTTGTTTTGTTTATTTTACTAGCAGTTGCTTAGTGCAAACCTGTGACAATTGTATGACTTCTTCAGTATTTTAGGTGCAAATTTTAAAAGTAGTATCGATATAACTTTTCTGACAATTTTTCTTAGAAAAGTTAATTGGTAGTCCATCTCAGATTACAATCCATAGCTAATACAAGTATACCTCATTTATTGTATTTTGCTTTATTGTGCAAAGATATACAGAATACTTGGGTATTCTGTGTATCTCCTAAATATCTGAGCTCATGTATGACAACAGTAGTTACATCATTTTTATGGAACAAAGATTTACTTAGTTTCTCATACTTAAGAGTATATATTATTACATTATTTTTGCATTAAAAATTAAAGCGTCAAAATTTATTTTGATCCATTGCACTTGAAAAAAAACTATCTAAAAACTGGCCGAATTGAAAGAATGTATGTAAAAGAAAGCTCAATGAATAAAAATGTACAATATTTGAAAAATTGGAATCAATTTTAATATCTGTTAATTTAGAAACCAACTAAATATGATTTAAGTATAGAATACTATGAAGTCATTAAAATTATACTTACGTACATCTACAAATGGTGAAAGTTGTATATGTTATCTTAATAGAGTAAGCATATTACAAATCATCATGGTGCCATTTTTGTTATAGATGCATGTTTGTATTCATATGCAGAAAATATATGCAAAAATCCAATGATAATTGTAGCTCTATCTGGGTGGTGTTATTATGGCTTATGTTTGTTGTACCCTTTCTATGTTTCAGCCCTTTCAGGTGTTTTAAAATAATGTTTTTTGCAATTTTTATATTAACTGTTTAAGAAACTAAATGCCAAAAATGGGAATTTTTACTTTAAGAAATGGGTTTTCCAAATTTCATTGCTTATTTATTTTGTTTTTTGAATTTTAAGATAAATTATTTGTATAGAATTTCTATTCTAGGACATGTAGTAAATAGCTGTTAGTTGAATGAGAGAGCACGTATAGGAGGGACCCTAGAAATTTTATTCATTGACATGTGACTTACAGATGAGTAGAAACAACTTTTCTCTAATTTAAACTTACAAAGTTACACATGCAGGAGTGAAAATCAGAGTTAGTTCTCTTAAGGCATAGTTATTGCTTAATTCAGTTGTAATAGATATTAATTAAATAAAGAAATGATATTTAAACTTTAACAGGGGCATTTCTCTGTGATCTCTGTTGCAAGACACTAGGAAGTGATCTCTGGACTATAGGAAGCAAAGCATAAATCAAAGAAGACAGTCTCTGATGTATGCTGGACAATACATCAGAAGACTGAAAATGTGTTGCTGTTGTTTTTTCTGATTTGTTTTGTTTATTTCTTTTTTTGTTTTTGGTTGTTAATATATGGCTAGTCAGTTAATATATGACCAACTGTTGTTTTCTTTTGACATTAAATGTGACCCATGTTGGGAAAGCTAAAAGCCAGCTAAATTTACAATGCAGAGGGTAAGAAAAATTAACCGGAGTCCACAAAGTTGATGAATGTAGGAGCAGAAAGGCAATGTCAAATGAATGCTTTTGTGAAATTAGCAGTGACAAACTTAGGGGCGGTTTGTAATAACCACCCCTGAGTTTATAGCCCTTTACATTTTGTCTGGCGTAATATATCATTCTATTTTTATTTTAAATCACCAAATGAGGCGAGTTAGGGAAATGCAGGTCAGGGCAAGTACAATTATCTTTATGAGGAACCCCAGGCTCAGAGAATTTAATAACTTGTCTAAATCTCTGACTTTCAAATTAGTGCCCTTTCCCCTGTGCCTCATGGCCATACTTGATCACTTCAAATAAGTACTGAAAACTCAGTGAGTCATTTGGAAATAACATATTGATATATCACATATAAGATGATACAATAAAGTGGACAGATTTCTGAACATTAATGATTTCTACCCAATTAGATACTGTTAGTTCGCCTATTTATCTTTAAAGAATTGACTTCAAATCCCTTATCACTACCACCATTAAGATTGGGTCTTTTGTCACTATCTATCAAATATCCTATGGGTATATGTAATTTTTGTTCATTAATATCTATAATTCTTACAGAAGAAACCATAATAATTATAAAATGCTGTTTTCAATATAATACATTATTGATTAATCTCATTAATATGTCATTATTGTTAGTAGTACTTCCCACGTATACTTTAAATTAATGTGTATCTAACACATTGATTCAGTCTGAGAGAACTTGGATTTCTAATTATAAGCAATTTTGAAACCTTAACACCTGGAGTTAAGCCTGTTGAAATATATTTAGAAATACTTAAACAAACTAAATACTAAAGTAAATGTAATAGCCCTTCGTGGCATAAAAGAAGCAACTGACCATTTTTAGGTAGGAGTAAAATCTCAGTGATTAAAGTGCTGTTCTATTGAGAAGGATGGAAACATCTTGTAATATCTTAAAAGATAAGACAGCTCTAACATGTGGCATACAGGAGAGAAGACAGCCATGTCAGGAAAAAAGAAAAATTCATACAAAAGGAAGAACAATAGTGACAGTGTTATTAATGGCCAGGGAAGGAGTAGCTGTTTGCGTCAAATAGGCATACCCTGAATAGTAAGGAAGAAAGTCCAAGGTAGGTGGTAAATTATAAGCATTTTTTACCAACCCCCTCTACCATGGATACTAAAGAGCCCCCTAATATTAGCACTTAAAGTTGTGTGTGATCAGATGATACAGCAGTCTTTAGTGTGAGAAAGGGGATTTATGGTAATTAAAAGTATGTCATTTTTAATATAATTCATTTATTCACAGAAAGTAAAAGTACATTATCCACCTTTCATTCCATATAGGCCCCACAACCATGCATATTATTATTATTATTATTAGGTTCTTGTCTTTTTTTTTTTTAATTATACTTTAACTTCTGGGATGCATGTGCAGAACATGCAGGTTTGTTACATAGGTATACACGTGCCATGGTGGCTTGCTGTATCCATCAACCCATTATCTACATTAGGTATTTCTCCTAATCCTTGCATATTGTTAAACTGAATATACTGTATACTAATTTTTAAGAGGTCACACTTAAAAAATATTATCAGATATGATTGATGTAAAACAAACAAAAGCCTTACCTTTCTGAGGTATATATGATTTAGAAATGTTTCACCTAATGCATAGTTGTCATGTAGGATCATCAACTATTACCTCTACTCCTCCCCCAAGCAAAGTATTTCAATTTTATTATTCTTGCCCCTGAAAAGTAGAGATTATGTACTTTGTTATCAAAAATACAAAATGGTGAGAGTGATAGATGTATCCGATAGGCTATAATATAATGAGAGTACAAATCATTATAAATGTATGTTTAAATGGATGTTACTTCTTTTGCCTGGGACATGTATGAAATACTAGCATTTGCTGTAGCCCTTGAGTGATGAGTGGAATGCCAGTCAAGAAAGAATAAGGGCAGAAAATCACCATTAAGATAAACGTAGGATTAGAGACATAAAAGTACCTTAATATCAGGCTTGTTGAGTAGAATGAGGGAAACTAAGAGATGTAGATGCCTGTGTATAGTGGTAGATGCCTGTGTATAGTGGTAGAAGCTCATATGCATATTTGGGTTATATATGCATGGAAAGAGAGGGTGAATTAACAAATGAAATTGGGACTGTAGTTTGGATGAAGATTTAGTGGACAAGCTAAGTATTTTGGACATTATTTTGTGAGCAGTCAGGAGCCACGAACTTTATATTCAGGACAATGACTTTTATTGGGATACATGATGTGATTTTTCAAAAATATTAAGTTTTCATAGTCCCTCAATATATACATTGGTTTCATTTCTTTTTCATCTATTCTGTTTAAATGATATAATGATATTCAATTTTATTCAAACAGCATCAATATTTAAATTGTCTTTAATTTACATGAATGGTTAAACATAGATGTTTTAGTTGAATTAGTATCTTGCAATAACTTCAGTGGAAATGTTTTTGTTCCTTTGAAAGATATCTACTGGTTAAATAAATGTATCCAACTGTGAAAATAATGTGATAAAAATATCTTAATATACATTAAAGTTCATTGGTTTTGAAAAATAATTGGTTTTAGATACAAAGCTATCAAAATTAGTAAAAATGGCTAATTTAGGATAAAATTTGTTCATTTCTATGCAATTACTTTTGGTTATGATAGAAGGTATTTGTGATGAAAACAATCATATGATTTTGGTGACAATAAATAATACTTCTGTTTCAGGAAAAATAAAATGAACGAGATTTATGAATTTAATGGATCGATAATTTAAAATAAGCGTCCAAGATGAGAAGAACAGTCATCTAATTGTTTCCTTTTAACTAGAAACATGCAGAAAATAATATTACCATGGAATTGTCTATGATTGTGTAGATTTCAAAGTGTTTTCATAGGCTTTATTTTATTTGATCCCAGAGTAATTCTTTAAGATAGGAAAAACAAGTGGTAAAATAAGTTAATATTTTAATGACTTTTCCAAGGTTTCAAGTCTGACATTAGGACCCAGTTGTGTTTTTATTTTTTTAATATCTTTTTTACTGGGACTAGGCAATTATTAGACTTTCTTTTGCACAAAAATATTCCAATTTTTTTTTCAGTGAAGGCTTTCAAAAACTGGTCTACTGCACAAATATGAAGGGTTTATCTGATTTTTCTCACTGTCATACTGCTTGCATTTGGATGCATTAAGACTTAAGTTTATTATATGACAGGCTTTAGTTTCCTTGCTGATATATTTTTCAAGATTTATATGATTTCAAGACTCTTTCAAAAGCATTGTAGTTCTCAATTTATAAATTTAATTTGGAGGAATGTCCTGTTACAAGAATTTAAAATCACAATCATATCTGTTGTGTATGTGTATACAGTTCTACACTTTATTAGCTATCTCTGTGTTCTGTTCATATGTGCAAGTAATATGTGTGTTAAAAAACATTACTCAATCTACACCGAGTTCACTTTTCTTATAATCCAAAGAATTGGAGTTAGATAATTATTATAAAGTGAACCATTGGTATATCCTTTTATCCAAATGTCACCTTGTGTCTTTTAATCCAATGTCTCTTGCACATACAGTCCAACAAATTTTTTAGTGTTAGGGAGGCATACAAATATGTCAAAATCATCAACCATTAGACAATGTGAGTACAAACTGAGATGGACTTGGAGATTATATACGTTCCACCAGAAAAGAGAAAAACAAGCAAAGCAAATATATGATGTATTTCAGTACCTGAAAATTTTCTCTAGGGCAGAATATATTTCACTTACTTATACATTATTACATTGATTTAATTTTGACCAAGACCATAAAGATTTTTTCTAAGATTTTTACATAATTTTGAAATCAAATTCATAATAGCATACCATGCATAATACCATTTTATAACATCTGTGCATTTACATAGAGATAATAAATTTCTTCATATTTTGAGTTATAAAAATTATTTTAATGATATTACTATATTCTAGGTGAATCAATATTAGAATGCCTCACCAAAACCTTTATATCTGTTTTTGAAAACTTAAACCATTATTGATACAATTAATTTGAGCAAATTTGTTTTCAAGGACCATATTTGCTTTATTTTGGTAATAAAAAGCACCTTAGTTTTAAATTCTAATGCCTTTCCTACGTGGGTAAAACAATATATACTTTAAGTCAGGTGATGTCTTTCTCTTTGGATTGAAACCTATATAAACTGAAGGTAAAAGGCCAGTTTACATAGTAAGAAAAGTGGTGAGAAAAGAAAGTGAATAAGATTTTAAAAATCAATACAACATTAAACTAAAAACAATTAGTAGGGAATTATACTCATTATATAATTTCTGAGTGAAAAAAAAACTAAATTTTAAGCCTCAATAAATTTGCTGTATCTAAGTTCTGTTAGAAAATGGGGAATTCTATATATCTCATTTGCCCTGTAGTTACCTGAGAGAGGGGAATAAAGGTTTCCTTCTCCAAGTAAATAATTAAGCAGCATTTACCAGACCAGAGACAACACATTTCTCATTCATGGCTTCAATAATCTCAAAGAGTTGGACTTTCTGGTCATAAAAAAATATTTGTTGACTGACTTACTGATGAATGTTTAGGCCTGTGAACTGGATTGAAGCAGATGAATTTCCATCAGGCATATGGTATTATTCCTGAAGAAGTAGGTATTAACCTTGAGAAGCGACATAGTTAACAAAGTAGCCCATGCAAGACAGTGTAATCAGAGCAGTACAGGTTGGAAGTCTGCTTTTTATTTCCTCGAGGTACCCAGACTAATTTTCCACTTACATAGACCACAACACTAGTGGCTGAAAAAGCACAAGACTTTATGATAAGGTCACCTACACTACAGGGGACAACTGGATGAAAAGAGAAAAATCAGCTCTCTGCTGCAAGGTTTTCATCGTCTGACTTTTGGCAAATAAAAACAGCTAGTAACTGCTGTTTGTCTCTGAGGGAAGAAAATGATAGTCCTCGATTGTTTAATATAAAATATTAATTATCTGATTCCTGAATTCTTCTTAAATGCAATGAGTCACTTTCCTTTCATCTCTTATATACATTTTTATTTCAGTTACTTTAGTCTATACTCATATTCATAGCATGCTTAAGTTTCCCATAAGTCTTAATAGAAAGTATTTTTCAGAGACTAAAAGGTTTCCACAAGACATACTAATGGTTTCACACTAGTCACCAACTTGATTTTTTCTGTTTCTCAGCTGTCTTTAGTTTCACAGTCCAGAGACCATCTGTCTAGACAGGTGTTATCTCACTGGTATCTAAAAGTAGAAACTGAACATCATTATTTCTGAAATCTATTTAGAAACTGCAACTCTAGTGATAAAGCAGTACTGGTCTAAGTTGTGCACTGTTACAAATCACTTCTTTAGAACAGATGGACTAAAAAATGGCTTATTTTGCATGAGCCAGCTGTGAACTCAAGTAGAGAATAGGAATTGTGGATGTCGCTTACACTGCACAGAAAAGTCAAGAAATTTGCCAGATATATCAAAAGGAGTTTGTTATGAGTAGGCATTTATCTCATGGGTTTATTTTTTTAAATAATGTCCACTGTTAATACAGGGAAAGACAAATATGAATTGATCTTAAAGATATTCATATAAAAGTTTATTTTACTAAAACTATTTCAAGGCCTACAGATTTATGGGCCTTGACTATACTCCACAAATTTTAGCTTGAAAGGCTTCATTCTCTTAATTACATATTCAAAATACCTGGGTATTGATATTTGAGTCTTTTCTATGGTGTAGTATTGGATAACTTACTGTTGTGAACAAATTTAATGATAATGTTGCAAAAGAATAGTAAATTCCATTGCATAGTCATACTCTCCCACCCCAGGAAAGTCTTTACAACATAAAAACATACATGTTACACACACACACACACATTGCATAGGCACTTAGTACGGTGCTATACACATATTATACAATCTGGTATTGTGTTCATTGCCCAGACTCCCACTTCCTAGCTAAGTTGCTTTGGGACCTTTACTTGAAATTGTGATGTCCCAGTATTTGCTGTTTTTCTATGTAAAATAGGGATAATAAACCTTTCCTAAACCATAAGGTTGATGTGATGATAAGTGACACAATACATATAAATCACTTCAAAAAACTGACATTTAATAAGAAGGCAATAAACATTAGCTGTTATCATTGCTGTTATTATTTCTGTATTCAAAGTAAGTTGGCATGTTTTGTTACAAATCACTGGAACTCGAAGTACATTTTCCTGAAGGAAAAATAGGTATCAAATTTGGACAGATTAGGTTGAAATTTCTATTATTTCATAGTTAATGTTGGTATCTTGGTTCAATAAATCGTAATTTAAAACATACTTTTTATGACAAAGTATGGATTTGAGTTAAAATCATTAAACATTTGGGAAAAAATTTTTATAAAGTAATGACAAAAACAATCAATCAATGCTGCTTTAGGACCTGCAAACAATATTTTTAAAGAGAGAGGAAACCACTTATCTTTCCAAATAAATACTTTTCTATATGTGGTTTAAAATATTTTTCTTTCTCTCTCTCTCTTTCTCTTTTTCTTTGCCAGCCCTGCTTCCAAAAAAAACCATAGATAAGAAATAGTATAAAGCAAATTCCAGAGTGGTGGGGGGAACCCAAGGTAAAGAATCAAATCATGTAAGAACAATATTCCTCAACTTTTTGATCTAACATAGAACTTAAATAAATGTTAACCTATTTTGACCTTGGTGTTTATGCATACTATAAATCCTAAATATATTGTTTTTTGGCTTTCATTTGTTTTTTACACTATACAATATCAAATATTGTCATTTTCAATTAGAACTTATGACATCATAGAAGTAATAATTGAATGTATTTTAAGATGGTATTATTATTTATAATTAGTTATCTATTAAGCTTTAACAAGGTCTTAGGGGCTGAAGCAAATAAAGGAGAAAATAAAATCTACTTTTTGGGCTCCAATATAAATAAATGAGTAGGAAATATAAAATATGTTGAACAAAGGTTATTTCTCCATAATACGTTTATAAACCACTATAATAATATATTCAAATAAAACTTAAACAAAAGTATATGATAAAATATTACCTACTTATAAATCTTGTACAAATAAAAAATATAAATAGCACACTAAAGAAAATTGAGTAAAATGCACTCGGAGATATAGAAACATAGAACTATCTCTAATGAAAATTGAGTCATTCTAGAATGTGTTGAAATATATTTCTTGCATGACTATTATAAAACAATAACAATATGATTGTATTCGTCCATTTTCACACTGCTGATAAAGACAGACCTGAGACTGGCTAATTTATAAAGAAAAAGAGGTTTAATGGACTCACAGCTCCACATGGCTGGGGAAGACTCACAATGATGGTGGAAGGCAAAAGGCACATGTTACATGGTGGCACGCAAGAGAGAGAAGGAGAACCAAGTGAAAGGAGTTTCCCCTTATAAAACCATCAGATCTTATGAGACTTATTCACTACCATGATAACAGTATTGGAGAAACCAGCCCCATGATTCACTTATCTCCTACCAGTTTCCTCCCACAACACATGGAAATTATGGGAACTACAGTTCAAGATGAGATTTGGGTGGGGACACAGCTAAACCATATCATTCTGCCCCTGTCCTCCCCCAAATCTCATGTCCTCATATTTCAAAACCAATCATGCCTTCCCGACAGTCCCCCAAAGACGTAACTCATTTCAGCATTAACTCAAAAGTCTACAGTCCAAAATCTCATCTGAGACAAGGCAAGTCCCTTCTACCTATGAGCCTGTAAAATCAAAAGCAAGTTAGTTCCTTCCTAGAAACAATGGGGGTACAGACAATGGGTAAATACAGCTGTCCCAAATGAGAGAATTTAACCAAAACAAAGGGGCTACAGGCCCTATGCAAGTTTAAAATCCAGCGGGGCAGTCAAATCTATGAGCTTCAAAATGATCTCTTCTGACTCCATATCTTTCATCCAGGTCAAACTCATGAAAGAGATGGGCTCCCATGGCCTTGGGTAGCACCACTCCTGTGACTTTGCAGGGTAGAGCCTGCCTTCCGACTCCTTTCACAGATTGACATTGTCTATGGCTTTTCCAGGCACATGGTGTGAGGTGTTGGTGGATCTACCATTCTGGGGGCTGGAGGACTGTGGCCCTCTTCTCACAGCTCCATGAGGCAGTGCCCCAGTAAGGACTCTGTGTGGGGGTGAAGTGATGGGCTCCCATGGCCTTGGGCAGCACCACTCCTGTGGCTTTGCAGGGTAGAGCCTGCCTCCCGACTCCTTTCACAGATTGGCATTGTCTGTGGCTTTTCCAGGCACATGGTGTGAGGTGTTAGTGGATCTACCATTCTGGGGGCTGGAGGACTGTGACTCTCTTCTTACAGCTCCATGAGACAGTGACCCAGTAGGGACTCTGTATGGGGGCATCAACCCCACATTTCCCTTCTGTACTTCCCCAGCAGAGATTCTCCATGAGGGTCCCACCCCTGCCTCTAACTTCTGCTAGGACATCCAGGCATTTCCATACATCCTCTGAAACCTAGGAAGTTCCCAAACCTTAATTCTTGATGTTGTGTACCTGCAGGCTGTATACCATGTGGAAGCTGCCAAGGCTTGGGGCTTGCACCCTCTGAAGACACATTCTGAGCTGTACCTTGGCCCCTTATAGCCATGGCTAGAGCGGCTGGAACACAAGGCACCAAGTACCTAGGTTGCAGACAGCAGGGAGTTTGGGGCGTGGCCCACAAAACCGTTTTTTTTTTTTTTTTTTTTTCTCATAGGCCTCTGGGCTGGTGATGGGAGGGGCTGCTGCAAAGGTCTCTGACATGCCCTGGAGACATTTTCCCCATTGTCTTGCCAATTAACATTTGGCTTCTCATTACTTATGCAAATTTCTGCAGCCAGCTTGAATTCCTCTTAGAAAATTGGTTTTTCTTTTTTGTCACATCATCAGGCTGCAAATTTTTCAAACTTGCTTGTGCTTCCCTTTTAAAACCGAATGTTATTAACAGCACCCAAGTAACCTCTTGAGTGCTTTGCTGCTTAGAAATTTCTTCTACCAGATACCCTAAATAATCTCCCTCAGGCTCAAATTCCACAAATCTCTAGGGCATGGGCAAAATGCCACCAATCTCTTTGCTAAAACATAGCAAGAATCACCATTACTCCAGTTACCAACAAGTTCCTCATTTCTATTTGAGGCCAACTCATCCTGGATTTCGTTGCCTATATTGTTATCAGCATTTTGGTCAAAGCCATTCAACAAGTCTCTGGGAAGTTATAAACTTTATCACATTTTTCTGTCTTCTGAGCCCTCCAAACTGTTTCAACCTCTGCCTGTTACCCAGTTCCAAAGTTGCATCTAATTTTCAGGTATCTTTAGAGCAGCACTCCACTCTACTGGTACCAATTTACTTTATTAGTCCATTTTCACAGTGCTGATAATGACAGACCTAAGACTGGGTAATTTATGAAGAAAAAGAGGTTTAATGGACTCACAATTCCACATAGATAGGGAGGCCTCAAAATCACGGCAGAAGGCAAAAATCACATCTCACATGCCTGCAGGCAAGAGAGAGGAGAACCAAGTGAAAGGGGTTTCCCCTTATAAAACCATCAGATCTCATAAGGCGCATTCAGTACCATGAGAACAGTATGGTGAAAACCATCCCAGTGATTCAGTTATCTCCCACAATACATGGGAATTATGGGAGCTACAATTCAAAATGAGATTTGGGTGGGGACAGAGCCAAACCATATCAATGATGTGTTTCTGTGTTGTTGCTTGAATAAAACTTTTTGATTATGTTTTCTTTGTATAGTGTATGTATATACTAGCACAGCACCAAGGTGGTAGTGGGCATTCAGTAAATATCCATTCTCTTCTCACCCCTATGCAATGCTGTTGCCTTTCCTTTACATCTTCTTCTTCAGGTCAAGTATTTTTATTATTTTCATCCTTTCAAAGGTTTCTTAGCATCATCATCTTATTTATTCAGATTCTCCCATGTGGACCTTAACAATTGTTAATTGTTTCCATTTAGAATGAGATTTATAGCATGAATTAATATAAAATGAAGGAAATTTCCACAAATAAGAATCTCCCAATGTAGTGGGTTGTATTGTGTGCTTCAAAGGATTTATCCAAATCTTAACCTTGGCACCTGTGATTGTGACCCTAATTGGAAAAAAAGGGTCTTTGCATGTTTAAGTAAGTGAAAGATCCTCATATGAGATCTTTCTGTTTAAGTAGGTGAACCATAAATCTAATGATAGGTGTCCTTCAAAAAAAAAAAAAAAAAAAAGATGGAGGTAGAGAAAGAGATACACAGGGGACAAGGTCATGTAAAGATGGAGGCAGAGATTTGTAAAATGTATACCTAAGCCAAAAAATGCATGGAGCCACCAGAAGCTGGAAGAGTCAAGGAAAAGTTCTCCTCCATTATCTCCGAAACACTGTGGCTTGGCTGAATCCTTCATTTTGGTCTTCTGGCCCTTAGAACTAAGAGAAAATACAGTTCTTTTGATTTAAACCTCCAATTTTGTGGAATTATTTTATGGCAGACCTAGAAAGCTGATATATACAGTTTGATCAGTAAATGCATAGAAACAAACATTCATAATGAACATCATAGCAAATGTTCAGAGAAGAAACATGGAGATAGATGTGGGATTAAATGTATTTTTAAACGTCATCTGACATAATGGTTGAAAGTGGTTGAATCAGATAAATTAATGAGTATTAAAGACTTTTGTAATTCATGAAGAGCTCACTCACCCTGGATTTCTCAACTGTAGCACTGTTGACATGTTGGACTGGATAATTATTGGTGGAGGCTGTCCTGTACATTTTTGGACGTTTACCAACATCCCTGTCATCTACCCACTACAAGGCAGTAGCATCCTGAGTTATGATGACCAAAGGTGCAGTAGCAGTGGGGCAAGGAAAGATGTTGGTCAAAGAGTACAAAGATCCAGATAGAAGGAATACATTTGAGAGATGTATTGTACAGTGTGATGGCCATAGTTAATAATAATTTATTGTATATTTCAAAACCGATTTTAAATGTTCTCACCACAAAAAAATAAGTAGGTAAGTGATGGATGTGTTAATTCACCTGATTTAATCTATCTACAATGTGTGTATGTATACAATGTGTTTATTGTAGACAATGTGTGTATGTATATATACACACATTGTAGATAGATTAAATCAGGTGAATATATATATATATATATGCACACACACATATATCTCTCTCTCTCTCAAAACATCAGATTGCCCTCCATAAAAATATACAATTGTTTTTTCTCAATTATAATTTTTAAAAATGCAATAAATAAACAAAAAAATGTTTTCAGAAGATCAGGACTGGGCTGAAGTGAATGAGGCATTTGCCATGGGCACAAATTTAAAGGAGGTACCCAAAAGCTGATTGATCAGGAACAATATTTTAATGTAATTTTTTTAAATTAAAGATTATACTAAAATGAATGATTAACAAAATAGCAACTTTTAAAATAAAGACAAGATTAGTACCATTACTAAATATTCCCTGTTGGTGAGGAAGCGGTAAAATTGCCTTCTGTTAATCAATGCACTGATGTAATATAAGTGATATTACTGCTGTGAAATCACTTGATCTGCTCTCATTAGTCTCCTCATCACTAAAAGAAGTTAAGCAGTCTTGTTATGCAGGCAACCAGATCTCAGTTTGAATTGTGACTCTGCACCTACTTACTATGTATCCTTAGATGTAAGTGTAGTTGTCGGCAGATTAGATTAATAAGTACACTTATGTCATGGGATTTGTGTAGATTACTGAGATAATTCTAGTAAGGTAGGTAACACAGTGCTTAACAAGTAATCAGGCTGTAGTAAACAAAAGCATAAAAAAATTTACAGATGACATAAGGGAACTATCTTCTCTAGTGATCAAGGGTTTATTTAAAGTTTTAAATCTACTTGTGCAAAGAATGTGTTATGTCCTGGACATGATAAGTGAACTAAACTGTACTAACTACCATAAATATTGTTAATATTATTGTGTTTTATGTTACCTTAATAAATATCACAGAATCTTGAATTCATAGCCAGTCCTACAGCATCATATTCCTACAAAATACTTAGCATCTAGTCATGCAGCAACTCTTAAGTGATCTTTTAACAGAGCTTGTGAGTTCTTTCACTTTGTAACCCTACTTTCTTTTCTTTTTTTTTTTTTTTTTTTTTGAGATAGGGTCTCCCTCTGTCACCCAGGCTGGAGTGCAGTGGCTCCATCTCTGCTCACTGCAACCTCCACCTCTTGGGTTTTAACCCCACTTTCTAAATTTCAAACATGACAAAGACAAGAGCATCATTTGGCTGTCACTTTCTGATAAAATGTCTGCAATATACGGGCAGTCAAGAGCCCACTTCTAGGGTAATAGAAGTAGTAGGAAAACCTAAACCTTAGATTGAGTCTGGGGTAATGTGATTCAGAAACTGCTTAGAACAAAATTAGAAAGAAAACAGAATTAATAAGGAAACCCTAGCATCTCATGAGACAAGACAGTAATCTGAGAATACACTCAGAATTTCAAGTTAATTTGGAGTGTGCTAATACTTTCTAGGTTTCTCTATAGACCTGTAGAGAAAAATAAAATAATTTCTATTTGAGGCCTTAGAAGAATTTTTATTTTCAGTTAGAAATCACGTTGTTATTCCCTTATAATCACACATGAAAAATCTAAGTTAAACAACGTAAGGGGAGTATCTGCAAACTTCATGGCCTAAGAAAATCTCTGTTAATTCTTTTTTAAAAATAGTCTGAAAGAGGAAAACTTTTGTCATCTGAGTGGGATTTGAACGAGACATAGTTTAAAGTTTTCATAGAAAACAGGAAGGATTTGCCCAAAGTCTAAGATTTTACTCATGATGTCACACTTAAAATTGATCAAAAAAAATAAATACCCATACAACAAATGGAAAATATTCAGAGTTTGTGTACAATAATAGGTATAGAGAAAATAAAGTGCAGGTAACAAAATTTCATTAGTGTAATACACTCATACGTATGCTTAAATACTTATAGAATAAGAGAACATGTTAATGATTTGGCCATTAGGAACTGTGTGCAGTATTATAAAAATTATGAATATGTGAACAAATTATGTTACAATTATGAATATGTGAACTAATTTTGTTACAGACTATATTAATATATTACACATATCCAAGTTTGGAGAATATTAAATAGAGTGTAGTGCCTATAATTATTGAGTGATGTTCAGATACTACAGTAATACATTTGGTTGTCATTTATATCAAATATTAAATATTTGCATTATGATATAGACCTATACACAGACATATATGTATGTATATACCACATTCTTAAGTTATCTGGATGAATTAACATATCTTAAACCATTAAATAGACTTAAGACTATAATATTCTTATCTTTAAGTCATTTCATTATAATGTCTTATATTGTTGAAAGCATCTAATATCAGTATTACTAGAGAAATGGTTATTATGCACTTTTTCTTCAAAACTTAAGGAACACAACAGCACTGAGATTGTAACATGATCGTTCCTCTAAAGAGCACTCCACAGATGTCCACTGAAAGGTATTATTAGGTGTATAAAATTGTTTAATAAAGAAAGAAAACAACAATATCATATGCATTTTTGTGACACTAACAGTACAAGACTAATCCTACAAGATCAAAAGTCACTGAGATAAAATATAAACCAAAAATTCATAAAACTCAATTGAAGTACAAAAATGTCACCTTTGAAGATACCTATCCAAAATGCTATCTGATGTCAAACGAGTGATAGCTGTAAATGTTCTCATTTTTATTACTCTGCCCTTCTTATAACTCATAAAACTATATAGATTTTTCATTATATGTGCTAGGAAAACTGGATAATGATGCCCCTAGCATATTGAAGAATAATAAAAGAGAAATATGTTACAACCTTGTTTAACAGAACTGACATTGGCGTAGAAAAATAGTGGAACATACGTACGTACATACATACATAAGTGGCTGTCTATGAAACTATATAACATAAACAAATTTAGGCAAAATTAAGATTAAAATCATTTGTTGGGTTTTTTAAGCTACATTTTTTAAAACATTTTACTTTTTCACTGAAAAATGTATGTGGATATCCCTATGTTCTTGGTACTGCCTTTTAAGATCTTACATTACATATTTTAGTTTAGTCTTTATGTAGTTAACAAATAATTATGCTTAGTTATTTCTCTATAGCTATTATGCTCTAAGAAACTTAATTCTTGAGTCACCATAGGATACATTATATTAACTAAGAAACATTAATATTTGCGAAGAGCTTAAAGCCTACATTGCAGAGAAAAAAAAAATCTGTGACAAAATGGATCTTAAACTAGTGTCTGCTGGGCCCGGTGGCTCACGCCTGTAATCCCAGCACTTTGGGAGGCTGAGGCGGGCAGATCATGAGGTCAGGAGATCGAGACCATCCTGGCTAACAGAGTGAAACCCCATGTATCCTAAAAATACAAAAAATTAGCTGGGCATGGTGGCACGTGCCTGTAGCTCCAGCGGGTTAGGAGGCTGAGGCAGGAGAATCTCTTGAACTTGGGAGGCAGAGGTTGCAGTGAGCCGAGATCGCACCATCCTGGGCAACAGAGCGAGATTCTGTCTCAAAAAAAGAGGAAAGTAGTGCCATGATTTTTATTTGGAGAGGAAGGAATGAGGTTATATTGAGCAGAACTGGACTACGAATCATTTGATGTGTGTATTCCTTTTTAGTAAGTTTAATTGTCTTATAATTTAAAAATATAAGGGTGATTTCTCAGTTGTGATGGTTGATTGTAGATTACTTGGAAGGTAGGATACCTGCAAAGGAGATTACTGTGGATTAGAGTTTGTATATAAGAAAGGCTTTTTGTAAAATGTACACTTCACCAAAAAGCAAACCACTTCTAAAGACACTTTAATGCTAAAGGCAAATTTTGAAATTATAAGTTGATTTTGATCTAATTTAGATCCTAGAAAGCTACCCCTAAGAAAAAATATGATGCCCGCACAACAGTGTGCTGGCTCCTCTCCTTGGTTATTTTATTAGACACAGCCATAGGAACGTTGATAATAGGTGTGGATTCAGGCATTTAGGAAAAGGTAAGTCTTCTTAAGGTTAGGTCTTTATTTCTGTAACATAAGAGAGAGTTCCTGGGGGTGTTACTAGAAGTGTAGTAAATCCCATTTCCATATTTTTTTTAACTATACACTCCATGATGTGGTTTATTTTTATAAACATCGTAGGATTTCTAGTTGTATAAACATAATATCTAAAATACCCAAATATAAAATTTTACATAGTATCCAAATACCAATATTCTGTGTTTCGTGGGTTTATAAAAGTGGCTTGACTTAAGTAAAACTTTCCATTGAATTCTTGATTTCTCTCTTTAATTTTTTAACATTGACTTTTATATAGAAAAGGAAAAAATCAGAAATATAGATTTTGTGTTGAATTAATGGGAAAGGAAGTTATGATAAGAAAATTCACTAATTAAATATCTATATTACTCTTTGGGCCTTCTCAATACTTAAAAATGGTTATACATATGTTTTGATAGCAGCACAATGATCCCCAAGACTATATCAACTAAGTAAATACTTAATTAGTATCTAACTTAGAATATTTCTTATTTTTTAATATTATTTATATCTCATATTTTAAAGTTATTTCTGTAATCCTTATCCACAGCATTTATTAAGCAGATATATACAAAAAAGTCTCACATAAGTGAATGTATATTCACATATACACATAGCATGTGTACATATATATATATGTATATACTCCTATACACATAGTATATGTACATATGTATATGTGTATACACATATTTATCTTTTAGTATGTTTTCTCAATATGTATGAATGTCTGATGTTGTTACATGTGTCTATATCTAGTCATAGATATATTAATCCAGTGTAATATATTTTATACTCCTAGAGACAAATATATTTTTGCAATCAATGATGTAATTTTGGTAGTTTGGTATATTCAAAACACAAATTTTTGATTTTTAAAAATTATTCATATAGAACTCATTGCAGTTTATACACTATGTCCATGTACATTTTTTCATATGGTGTTTATAGTATATTTGTCAGATAGATATTTTTATACTTATTTTTGCACAAAAGGAAACTAGGAATGAAGATACATAAGGGAATTTCCAAGGTCACACACCCACACAGATTCAAAAGTTGCAACTGCCTCTTTAAACCAGATATGCCATTATACTCTTGTATCCCATTCCATCACTCTTGTTTTTAAAATAAGCAAGATGTGTCTGAAGAATACCAAGTGATTACAGGCAGTTGTAGATCACATTAGAAGCAGAGGTAATAGAACCATCAGCATTTGAATTATCAGTTTACTTCCAAGCCGCTGCTGGATATTGCTTCCCTAGGCATAATGGCTTCCAGTAAAACAGAGTCTGCATTGCTTATATGTAACAGATATAAAAGTGACCATAAACAATTCATTTTTCTTTTCAGTCAGAGCAAAACCTCTATATTAATGTGAACACATAGAATTAATGAAAAAATGAACATTAGTCTCAACTTATAAATGAATATTTCATTCTGTTTTTCCTAGAATCTTTAACAAGCTCATCTGTCAAATTTAATCTAAATAATGTTCATTATGATAAGTGCTGAATTTTTACTGGTGAACAAAATAATCAGACTAATCAGAGCCCTATCCTCTCAGAACTCATAGACTAATGAAGAACATAAGATGGCAAAGAAATATTTGAATAGGTGAGAAAGCATATCTCATGGAAAAGAAGGGCACCTCGCTCAGAGTGCACAGGACTTGCCATGACTTCCTCAAAGAGTAGCATTTTAGTTGAAGACTAAAGAATGCATTATCCACACCAGATGAATGGGGTTGTCAAGGAGAAAGAAGGAATACTCAAATATAAAGACAGAGGGAAAAGCATGTGTGAAGGAAAGAAAGTGCATGATAATCCTGCAGAACTAAAAACTGTGCCAAGTGTTTGGATTATGGACTGGGGAGTGGTGAAAAGAAGTAATCAGCAGTTATGTCAGATTGCTGATTTAGTGGGGAATGTCTCGCTTTTTCAAAGCATATTATATGACATATGAATGTCCAACTTTTTAAAAGCATGCTATATGAACATTAAGTAATAGTTTGCATTGGAAGTATTGTAAGCAATGTTGGCCTTGGGATGTGAATAACTGTAAGGACACCACATACCACCAGCAAATGTAGTACCTTTACTATTACTGAATCACACTGTTTCAAACATCATCTATAATTTAGGATTTGAGACTATTTTTCAGCAGCACATGTTCACATAAGAAAATATCCCCTTTGGTTTTTCATTCACTCATCAGCAGATAATTACTCTAGAAGCTTTTATAAAAGTTAAGTTGGTGTTTCTCATTACTGAAGAAGTTACATTATTGGGAAGAGGTTCTGATCACCATAAATATTAATATCTCTATGTTCCACATCTTATTTTAAAAATGTTTAAAAGTGTTTTAGAAATGAAAATTAGGAATAGTGGAATGATATGATGTGAAACAGAATGGTATGATGTGAAACAGAGCACCCAGCTGAACTGTGATAGAAATAGATACATCATATAGCATGACCAATATATCAAACTTTGGTTTTATTTTTTCTCAAGCCACTGAGGTTATAGTTTGTAATTGCAACATAATTTAGCCCATCCTGGCAAATGTGGATGTTTTCATTGTTTCATTCATTAGGAAACTGTTCTCGTTTGTTTGGATTTTTCATAGATAGTATTAATGAAATTTAAAATTGTGTCTACCCATGACTAGATATATATTTTTTAGGGCCCAATTCAACAGGAGAATTTAAGATGCTATTAAAATATTATCAATAATTTCAATATGGTGAAAGCAGAGTATTAAAACAAGCATGGGATCTAAGCAGGTGACCCTATACAACCGCTAATTTTGCACTCCCATCAGTTCCATCCTGTGTCTATGAGATGTTGCCTCTTTGTCTATAAGATGGATGAGTGAAAGCAGGTGGTGTGTGTTTGTGTGTGTATGTGTGTGTGTGTGTATATCCCTGGGA
Organism: Papio anubis; assembly: GCF_008728515.1. Lineage (NCBI taxonomy): Eukaryota > Metazoa > Chordata > Mammalia > Primates > Cercopithecidae > Papio > Papio anubis. The sequence goes on along the minus strand of NC_044987.1, from coordinate 35,172,833 downwards.
GTAATAGGAGTGTAGGAGTTGGTTAGCCAAAAAACTTCGAAAAGGAACAAATTAGGTATTGATTTTACTTCTTTTTACAAGAAAAGAAGGACATTCAAAGGATGTTCCCCCACTTCTCCACAACCTAAGGTGATACATGTTGAACTTTCTTTGAGGTGCTAATGGAATTTAGGGATTAAGGAACACAGAAAATCAGGGAGTCAGTGGGGGTATATAAAAGTGACCTTATACTGAACATTCAGTAATGCAGGCAAGATCTTCTTATTAGAAATCTATTTTACAAATTGAATCTTGGGATACATTTAAACATCAGATTATAATTATACATATATTTAATAAAATGCTTGCACTGGAGTTTATAAAATTCAAAAATGAAATAAAATGTATACAGTCTGGGATAAAATAGGAAAAGTGTACTAGCCTGCTGATCTCTTAAGTACTATGAACCTGTTTAATACATCTTTAAAAAATTGTGTGAATTCTATATTTGTCCTAATTAATAAGACTTTTACTCCTGTTGCTGATAGCACTTGAATTAGCATGACCCTAGACCTCCACTAGACAATCATGTTCAAAAAAGATTACCAACAAAAATATTCACCTATGCAGTTCACTAAGCATATTGTTTTGCATGCTACTTGTATTTTCTACATGAAAATTGCATAACTTCTCCCACAAAGAAGTAATCAAAATTATTTTAATAAAATAGATGAATGCAGTACCTGATAATTACATTCAAAAAGTGTCAAATATTTTAATAAAAACTGTATTCATCAAAGCCTACAGCAAATGTTGAACAAAGTAGAAAAGACATATGTTACACCAAATATTTCAATACCACACTGAATTGTATTGTTTCTTTGGATCATTACAGTTTATGAATGAACTTATTTCAATAAAAATGTAATAAATATCTATTATAAACACAGGGTCTCTAATAGAAACTTTACAGATTTTAATGGAAAAATAAGGGATTCCTAATCTCAAGAAGTTTATATCATAATCTGAAATATGTTTTTTCATAGTAAATTAGCTTATTTGCCATAAATAGAAAAAGCAGGACATTAATCTCGTAAACAATTACTCTAATTGAAAGTATCAAAACAAAGATTTATTAAAACAAAAATAATTTTAATACAAGTTTTCTATTATATAACGAATTAACAAGGCTAGATTCTGAATGCACAAGTTTCTTTTGTTGGCACAATTATTGACTAAGGTATTTATAGAGATAATGCATTTGCCACTTGCCTGAAAGCCTTAAAATCCATGAATGATATTAAATTTTGAAGGAGATAGTTAACCAAATTACATTTAAGTGCCCTTCAGGGATCTAAACCTAGAGTTAATTTCAATATTGTAAAAGCAATATTGAAGCTACAGCACTGAATGCTAGCTTATTCTATTTTTACACTAAATTAAAAAAAAAGTAACTTATTAATGTTCAGCAGATGGTAATCGCTGAAATTTTGTCTAACATTGATTTTCAAGTCAGGTATGAGAAACATCTTCTGACTATGCATTCTTTTTACTACCCCCCTTTTTAAAAAAAATTTATCTCCCTTTTAATTTGAATAGGATTGTACTAAACATTACAGTGAGGTGAGATTTGCAAATGGCATTTTTACTTCTTTTGTAAATGCCAACGTTCATGTAAAAGCTAAAATTTGCCTCAATAGTCATATGAAAGACAACCGTATTAATGGATACTTTCCCATTTGGGCAAAAATATGAATTAACTAAAATATAATCTAGGATACTTTAAAAAAATACATACACACAGGATGTAGAAGCATCATGCCGTCAAAATTGTATCTTTTTCAGATTAACACTTACACCTTCAATGTAGTCATACTGGTGATCTGTTACATTATATTCCCTCTTTGATGATGGATACAGGAGTTAACATCTCCATGTACTTACCACCCCTTAATTTATCTAAATTCTTCTCAAATCTATCTTCTATATTATAACTTCCATTATTTGTATGAGTTGTCTTGAAAGCAGGACCTAAGTTAACATCTCGAGTGGGGGAAGTTTATTTTAAGGTAATGATGGAACACAGTAGTGAGGAAAGGGGGAAAATAAGGCAAAGAAAAAGGAAAAGGAATAAAGTACTGTATGTAACGAATTTGGTTACTACTGTTGGCAACTAAGACTCAATCCTGATAGGAACCTTCTGAGGAAATACATAAAATGCACCTCAGAATTGCCTATTTGAAAGCTGTTAGCTGAAGCATTTATCCATTAACTCCAGATACCTTGGTTGAAGGCTGTTATCAGGAATGTTTACTTGTCTGTAATTCCAGGCATATTTATGTCCTTGCAATGAAATTTTGCCAATGAACTTGAGAATTTTCCACCATAACTATAGCTGAAACCATGAGTGAGCCAAAGGTATGTAGCATGGCACACAAGTAGCCTCTGCCACACCACTTCCCTGGGGGAGAAAAACCCTTAAAATGAATTTCTAACTTATTACATAAGAGATAAAGAGGTATTTCCCTGTGTTTTTCTAAAATTAAGTATCCTCTTGTAACACTCACCTGAGAATGCTAAGTTTTAGTTTTTACTGTAATTATATCCTGAAACTCTTAACGAATCCCACAGCACTTTGTGCATCCTTCTCATAATTTATGCTTATCTATTAGTATAATCATTTATGTATTCTTAATGTTTATATTAGATTTCATAGTCCTTGTCAGTAGTGATTTATTTTACTTATTGTTTATCTGTACAAGGGGTGATACTAATTGACCTTCTGAACTCTGAATTGAATTACATAGAGTATCTTCATGATACCTTTATGAATTTTGATCAAATCCATTTTCAGCCTTTGTCTTTCTAGCTCTGCAGTACTGATTTATTTTAATATTACTGTATATGGAAGCTCTCTGCTAAAATTGGATTTACTGGCCTTTCAAAAGTCCCTTTATATCATTCTAGAGATGTAGTGTCATAATAGTGGAGAAACTTTCATATTAAGAAACTGTTAAATCATGAACCTGACAACCTTTTGGAAACGCTTAGAGATCTTCTTCCTCTCCTTTTCCTTCCTTCTCTTTCTCCTTCTCCTCCTCCTTCTCCTCCTCCCCCATCCCATCCCCCTTCTTCTTTCCTTCCTCCTTCTCCTTTTCTTCTTCTTCCTCCTTCTCTTCCTTCTACTCCTCCTCCCTTTTCCTCCCTTCCTCCCTCCCTCCCTCCCTCCCTTCCTTCCTTCCTTCCTTTTTCCTCTTTCTTCCTTCTTTATTCTTCATTCTTAAAGCCATGCTATAGAAGTATCATTTTTATTCCTAAAACATTTAATGAAAACAAACTTGAATTAAAGGCATATCCATTAATTATCTTCTTTTTTTAAAAGTAAAGTAGCCTTGCATATAGTAGTAATCAATACATATCCATTCTTGTTTGATTGGTAATTAGAACTCAAGTTTGTTCCTAGTAAATATTCATCTGTCAAGCATCTTCTGTGTGTATATATGTACAAAAAACTAGATGAGAGGTTCTCGTAAGTAGCAATACAGCTTAGTGAGTATCAAACAGACTATGTTATAGACTAAACATTTGTATCTCCCTGAAATTTATGTGGTAAGTCTTCATGCCTAGTGTGATGTTATTTGGAGGTGAGACCTTTGGGAGGTGATTGGACCATAAAGGCAAAACTCTCATGAATGGGATTAGTGCCCTTTTAAAAGAGGTTCAAGAGAGCTCCCTTCCCCCTTCTTCCATGTGAGATTACACTGGAAAAGGGATATTTCTGAACCAGAAAGCAGACCTTCACCACGTACCGAATCTGCTGACACCTTTGTATTGGACTTCTCAGCCTCCCAAACTGTGAGAAATAAATTTCTGTTGTTTATAAGCCTCTCAGTTTGTGGTATTTTTGCTATATAGCAGCCTGAATAAAGTAAGAACGACTGGGGCTAGGTTCTGGCTTTTCCTGCAATTAGTCAGCTATTTCCTTTTTGACAAAATGCTTTAATTAATTGAATTTCTATTTCTTCATTTGTGAATGGGCAGAAAAAGTAACTATCTTGTACATCTTTTATAAGGAAAAATTAAATGAAATGTAGTAACATAATGTTTATAATATTTTGCAAATAGTATAGATTTTTTAAATGTAGAGGTAAAATATAAATTAGAAATCAGTGTTGACATCAAGAGGCATGCCATTATTAGAAAAGATAAAATACTGGCTGGGTGCGGTGGCTCATGCCTGTAATCCTAGCACTTTGTGAGGCTGAGGCGGGCAGATCACCTCCGGTGAGGAGTTTGAGACAAGCCTGGCCAACATGGCAAAACCCCATCACTACTAAAAATACAAAAATTAGCTGGGTGTGGTGGCAGGTGCCTCTAATTACAACTACTCAGGAGGCTGCAACAGGAGAATCACTTGAACCTGGGAGGCGGAGGTTGCAGTGAGCCGAGATCATGCCATTGCACTCCAGCCCGGGCAACAAAAGTGAAACTCCGTCTCAAAGAAAAAAAAGAAAGAAAAGATAAAATACCAGCACATAAATAACAATCCTGCAAGGTAAAGAGTGAGAAGCAAAGAAACAAAGGAGACACACCTAACACTTTCAGAAAAAGAAATGAGCGAATATAATTATTGAAAATTAAGGGAGGATTTTAGAATGAAATGTCATTTAAATAGGCTCATTTATGAAAGAAGAGGTTTGGTGAAAAAATATGTTTCTGAAAATGATCTATTTTGAGAACAATCACCCTGTGCTGTATTGACTTTGTTAACTTTTCCAAACATATGATCAACTTTCCCTCCAGCAGCATTTGATAATTTTTACCCTAGAATGAGGTTGCATTCATTTCTTCACAATACAGAGAAAACAATATTATAAATGCCTGCACATTTTATTTCTATTTACTTTTCTTATATTGCTAGAGAAATTAAAATTTTTTATGTGTTCATTGATCACTTACATTTCTTTTTAGTGAGTTTACTGGTTGTGGCATTTTTCACAATAATATTTTATATTGATTTCCCCCAAAATTTATCTGCACACTTAACATTGTGAATAGTAGATCAACAGTGGGGAAAATATATGATGTTCCTTTAAGTTCGATTCTATTATGTCCTAGTAGTAACTTTTCATTTTGGAGGTATTTGCACTTAAATTATTACTTAAGTTGTCTTTTTTATATGCTTTGTGGTATAGCTGAGATTGTTTTATTTTAAGGTGTTTGGATGTTGATTTTTCCTATCTCAGGTTGCACATTACATAATAGGCATGAAATTAACCAACAAAATAAATACTCTGTCTATATCATAGAGCTCATAGTATAGTGGGAGAGATGGATGTTTTAAAAACACAAAAATACAAAAAAAAAGATATTGAATGAGTTTATAGAGTAGAGGGACATGATCCAATTTATGATTTAAGAGTATTATCAATGTATAAAAATAATATCTGACTTGAGAAAGTGGATAGTTGGCAATGCCATTTACTGAAAGGAGAAAAGCGATTGGCAAGTTAGGAAATAGATGAATATATTTAGATAGAAAAATCAAAAATCTCTTTTGGGTATGTTGAACTTTAATTGCTCATAGAGCATCCAAGTAAATAGAGTAAGCTGTTGAATACATAAATATGGAATACAGTACTGGTATTTATTTTGGTATATAATTTGAGAATCACCAGCATAAAGATGTGCCTTAAATTCATGGAAATGTGATATATACTATATGGCAGTTGAGGTGAGGCTTAGTAAAGGAAGAGAACCCGACAAGAGATACTTAAATAGTAAGAGAGGTGAGAGGAAAACCAGTAAAGAATGGTATTCCAGAAGTATAGAGAAAATTTTCAAGAAGGAAAAATTGGTTCTAGGCAAATTATTTTTGAGAGTTTGAGTAAGGTTTGCTGTTAGAAGAAGAAAACTGTGACGTTTGCTTCTTTCCCCACCAAATTCAAATTTGAACTATTTATAAGGTACAGACAAATGTGTGAATCACAAATATGCAGTACGATGAATTTTCAAAAACTGAATTCACCCATTTAATCAGCACACAGATTAAGAAACAGAATATTGCCATCATCTGAGTGGCCTGCTTTGTACATCTTTCTGATGACTGTCCTACCCAAGGATGACCACAATCCTGACTTCTAACATGACCAGTTTGCCTTTCCTGTTTTTGAACTTTATATAACTTTAATTATATACTACATATATTTTTGAGTACAGCTTCTTTTGTGCAATATTATAATTGTGAAATTTATCCATGGTGTTACATATAGATAGAATTTCTTCATTATCATTGCTAAATATATTTTCACTCCCTGAATGTTACTGACTGAATGTTTAGTTCCCTCAAAAATTCATATGTAGAAGCCCTAACCCCCAATGTATTGGTATTTGGAAGTGGGATCTTTGGGAGACAATTAGCTTTAGATGACATCATGAGGGTAGGGCTCCCATGATGGGAGTAGGCTCCTTCTAGAAAATGAGACAGAGGCTGCAGCTTTCTCTTCTTCTGCCATGTGAGGGCACAGTGAGAAGACAGTCATCTTCTCCAGCCTTCTTCCCAGTGAGGAAGAGCACCCTCATCAGGAATCATCTGATAGCATCATGGACCTCCCAGTCTCCAGAACTGTGGGAAATAACTGTTGTTTAAGCCATCCAGTCTATGATATTTGTTATAGCAGCCCGAGCTAACTAATACAATGAATATATCACAATTTTAGGTATGTTTTCTGAAGAGTAGTTTCCAATGAGGCACTACTCTGAATACTGCTACTATGAATAATTTTGCATATTTCTTTTAGGAAATATGTATATATACACAAACACTATTCTGTTAGTATATACATAGGAATGAAATGGTGGGTCATAGAATAGATATATGTTTCGCATTAGTAAATATTTAGAAACAATCTAAATCTAGTACCAATTTATATGCCGGAGTCAGCATGTGAGAGTACCACACGTCCAAATCCTAGCCAAACCTTGGCTAGTCTTTTCTATTTTTGACATTATAGTGGGTGTGTATTGGTATATAATTTTAATTTTATTATACATTTTGATGATTACTAATAAAGTTGAGATATCTTTTATTTACTTAGTATTTGGATTTTATATATATATGGGTTGCTTTTTTGGTTTCAATGTTGCTGACTTTAATACTGTTAATCAGTACACATTGGAGAGTGAATCAGAAATGTAGATGACTACTTCACATACTCATTGGGTCTTTCTGGAGTTGTGCTCCATTGTTTTATTCGTTGTATTCTAAGGATTCCCTCAAATTTGTGCATATAACTTCAACATTCATTTGAGAAGTATGGAAAATATTTAGAATATCATTTTATTGAAAAAATTGTATTAAAAGAATTCACAAAAACAAGAACCTGAGTTAAAGCTCTTTAATTGAAGTTTTTGAAATAATATTTTCCTAAATATAATCTAATTCCATCTAAGACATAGAAGTAAATTATATTTAAAAAGAAGTTTGAATAGTTATGCCCCAAAAATCGTTCTTAAAAGTTTGAATCACCGGCATTTAACCTGAATTTCCAAAATGTCAGAAAAATAGACACAGAATAATTTACGTATAATTATGGTATACCTAAATAAATAGAAGTATAGCTAAATAAGTAAATAAAGTACATAAATAAATTTAGGTGCACCATATTCTGAATTTATTATAATTACATTAGATAATATTTTAATTATGGTAGATAATATTTTGGATTGAGTGAATATGCAGGTTATCCCTTTTTATATATCAATGGAAATTTTTTAAATTACAACCTGTGAAGACCTCACAATGAAAATTTTCTAGATTAAATCCATTAGTTCAAGTTTTTCTAATTGTATTGTAAATGAAATATCTTCTCCATTATCAGTCTTGCTTTGTTTATTTTTAACTTTTATTTTAGGTTCAATGGTACACACGCAGAGTGTTATATAGGTAAACCCATGCCATGGGGTTTTGTTGTACAGATTATTTTGTCATCCAAGTATTAAGCCTAATATCCATTAGTTATTTTTCCTGATTCTCTCCATCCTTCCACCCTCCACCTTCAAGTTGGCCCCAGTGTCTGTTCTCCTCTCTATGTCCATGTCTCCTCATCATTTAGCTCCCACTTATAAAATGAGAACATACGGTTTTTGGTTTTCTGTTGCTGTGTTAGTTTGCCAAGGATAATGGCTTCCAGCTCCATCTATGTTGCTGCAAAGGACATGATCTCATTCTTGTTTGTAGCTGCATAGTATTCCATAATGTGTATCTACCACATTTTCTTTATTCAGTATACCATTTATGGGTATTTAGTTTGATTCCATGTCTTTGCTATTGTGTCTAGTGCTGCAATGAACATATCCATACATGTGTCTTTATGATAGAACAATTTATGTTCCTTTGGGTATATACCCAGTTATGGGATTGCTAGATCAAATAGTAGTTCTGTTTTTAGGTCTTTGAGGAATCGCCACACTGCTTTCCACAATGAGTGAACTAATTTACACTCCCACCAACATATTAGCATTATTTTTCTCCACAGCCCCACCAGCACCTGTTATTTTTCGACTTTTAATAATAGCCACAGTGAGATGGTATCTCATTGTGTTTTTGATTTGCATTTTTCTAATGATCAGTGATATTTAGTTTTTCTTTCATATGTTTGTTGGTCACTTGTATGTCTTCTTTTGAAAAGTGTTCATGTATTTTGCCTATTTTTTTTTTTTTCTTGTAGATTTGTTTAAGTTCCGTATAGATGCTGGACATTAGACCTTTGTCAGATGCATAGTCTGAAAAAATTTTCTTTCATTCTTTAGGTAGTCTGTTTATTCTGTTGATATGAGTAAAAGGTGAAAATTCTTTGTATTAACAAACAGTACATCTTAGGAAAGTTTAAAAATATTAAAATAGAGGATGATATGTGATGTATAGAAACATATTTTTAGGTCATTAGCAATCTAAATACTATTTTTATTTATTAATTAGGTACCAGTATACCCAGGCTCAGAATGGTTGTAAAGTTAATTTTTTATATAGCAGCAGCAACATTATTATTTTTTTAACTTTTATGTTTGGGATACATGTGTAGGATTGTTACATAGGTAAACTACATGTCACTGGGGTTTCGTATACATATTCTTTAGTCATATAGGTAATAAGCATAGTACCTGATAGGTTTATTATTATTTTTTTGATCCTCTCCCTTGTCACACCCTCCACCTGCAGGTAGGCTGCAGTGTCTGTTGTTCCCCTCTTTGTGTCCATGTGTTCTCATTGTTTAGCTCCCACCTATAAATGAGAACATACAGTATTTGGTTTTCTGTTCCTGTGGTTAGTTTTCTTAGGATAATGGTCTCCTGCTTCATCTATGTTACCACAAAGGACATGGTCTCTTTCTTTCTAATGGCTGTGTAGTATTCCATGGTGTATATGTATCGTATTTTTAAATCCAGTCTACCGTTCATGGGCATTTAGGTTGATTTTGTGTCTTTGCTATCTTGAATAGTGCTGTAATAAACATACATGTGCATGTGTCTTCATGACAGAACAAATTATATACTTTTGGGTATATACCCACAAATGGGATTGCTGGATTGAAAAATAATTCTGTTTTAAGTTCTTTGAGAAATTGCCATACTTCTTTCTATAATGGCTGAAATAACATACCTTCCCACCATCAGTGTATAATAAGTGTTCCTTTTTCTTTGCAACCTCATCAGCATGTTTTTTTTTTTTTTTTTTTTTTCTTTTTAATAATGGTCATTCTGACTGGTATGATGTGATATGTCATTGTGGTTTTGATTTGCATTTCTCTGATGATTGGTGATGTTGAACATTTTTCATATGCTTGTTTGGCCACATGTATGTCTTCTTTTGAAAAGCATCTGTTCATGTCCTTTGCCCAAGTTCTATGCCCAGAATGTTTTTTTCCTAGGTTATCTTCCAGGGTTTTTGTTGTTTTTTTTTTTAATAGTTTCAGGTTTTACATTTGAGTATTTAATTTCTCTTGAGTTGATTTTTATATATGACATAAGGAAGAGGTCCAATTTCAATCTTCTGCATATGACTAGCCAGTTATCCTAGCACAATTCATTGAATAGGGTGTTCTTTCTCTATTGCTTGTTTTTGTCAGCTTTTTCAAAGTTCTGGTGGTTGTAGGTGTGTAGCATTATTTCTGGACTCTCTGTTCTGCTCCATTGGTGTATGTGTCTGTTTTTCTACCAGTACCATGCTGTTTTGATTACCATAGCTTTGTAGTATAGTTTGTGATTCCTCCACCTTTGTTCTTTTTGCTTAGATTTGTGTTGGCTATTTGGGATCTTTTTTGGATCTATATGAATTGTATTTTTTTCTAATTCGGTGAAGAATGTAATTGGTAGTTTAATAGGAATAGCATTACATTTATAAATAGCTTTATGCACTATAGCCATTTTGATGATATTAATTCTTCCTCTCCATGAGCATAGAATATTTTTCCACTATTTGTGTCATCTTTTATTTCTTTGAGCAGTGTTTTAAAATTCTCATTGTGGAGAGCTTTCCTTTCCCTGGTTAGCTGTATTCCTAGGCATTTTATTCTTTTTATGGCAATTGTGAATGGGACTATTTTCCAGATTTGGCTCTAAACTTAGATGTTCTTGGTGTATAGGAATGTAACTGACTTTTGCACATTGATTTTGTATCCCAAAACTTGGCTAAAGTTGTTGGTAATTTCAGGGAGCTTTTCTGCAGAGACTATGGGGTTTCTATGTGTAGAATCATACCATCTACAAACTGGGACATATATAGCACTAAACACCCACATTAAAAAGTTAGAAAGGTCTCCAATTAACAATTTCACATCACATCTAGAGGTAATAGAGAAACAAGGGCAAATCAACTCTAAAGCTAGCAGAAGACAAGAAATAACCAAAATCAGAGCTAAACTGAAGGAAATTGAGATGAGAAGAACTATACAAACGATCAACAAATCTAGGAGTTTGTTAATTGAAAACATTAATAAGATAGAGTGCTAGCTAGGGTAATAAGGAAAAAAAAAAAGCGGTATGATCCAAATAAACACAATCAGGAATGACAAAGGGGATATTACCACCAACCCCAAATAGATACAAAAATTTCTCAGAGACTATTGTAAACACGTTTTTGAACACAAACTAGAAAAACTAGAAAAAAATGAATAAATTCCTGGACACATACAACCTCCTAAACTGAACCAGAAAGCAATTGAATGTCTTAACCAACCAGTAATGAGTTCCAAAATTGAATCAATAAAAAAAACCTACCCACCAAAGAAAGCCAGCACTAGAGGAATTCACAGCGAAATTCTACCTAGAGATGTATAAAAAAAGCTGGTACCAATCCTACTGAAACTATTACAAAAAAATAAGGAGGAAAGACTCCTCCCTAACTCATTCTATGTGACCAACATTATCCTGATACCAAAACCTGGCAGAGATGCAACATAAAAGAAAATTTAAGACCAATATTCTTGATGAATAAAAAATCATCAACAAAGTACTATAAAATTGAATCCAGCAGTACATTAAAAAGCTAATGCATCATGATAAAGTAGACTTCATTCCTGGGATATAAGGTTGGTTCAACATTTGCAAATCAATAAATGTCATTCATCACATCAACAGAACTAAAAGAAACAGATTATTTCAGTAGGTGCAGGAATGGCTTTTGATAAAATTTTACATCCCTTCATGTTAAAAACCCTCAATACTAGGCAATAAAGGAATATACTTCAAAATAATAAGAGTCATCTATGACAAACCCAAAGCCAGGATCATACTGAATGGGTAAAAGCTGGAAGCATTTCCCTGAAAAATGGAACAGGACAAGGATGCTCTCTCTCTCTCACCACTCCTGTTCAACATAGTGTTGTAAGTCCTGGCTAGAGAAATTAGGCAAGAGAAAGAAATTACAGGCATCTAGCTAGGAAGAAAGAAAGTCAAACTACATTATTTTAAATCCTATCAATTTCAATTTTGAAATTTTTGCTACAAAAATGTTATCACTAGACCATCATTAAAATAAAAAAACAATTACCACTTGCATACAAAATACATGACTTTCAATAGTCTTCTATGTTAAGTCTAATACAGTCTCTTAAATGGAATTTTTGACTTTTTACATCACAAACTCAGATGATCCAAGGTGCAATGAAAATGGTAAAACCATTATATCATTAAGTAATCTACAAAATGAGAAATAAAAATGAGGCTCTAATTCATACATTTTCACTTACATGCTCAAAAATTGTATTCTGCTTCAAATTTTACCCTTGTTTTACAGGTTGGAAGATGATAAAGGATTCTAAATTCTTATTATTTACTGGCTACGATCTGCACTGATAATAGTAATTTAACCAGGGCTGTGATTTTGGGGAGAAATGTTCTGTAGAGGTATTAAGTCTGTTTTTAATTATTGGCTTTTTATTAGGCAATTTTATTAACAGATTCAGTAAAAAATGTCCACCGCAGCTCACTACCCAAAATGATCTTCTAATTAATCTATTCATGCCTTTTAGGTATTCTTACTGTTCAGGTGTATGTCAGGTTGAACAGCAAAATAGAACTTATGATGTTAATATTAGCAGGACTTGTTCTATCTCCAAATCTCTGCTGCCTTCAAACTTCTGTTGAAGGAGCTCTATTGAAATTAGCAAGCTCCTCTGTGTCATACTTTCAGTATTTTATTAGGAGTGTGACTAAAATTTGACAGGCAAGAGATACTGCAGAAAATTTGTGAAGCTGTCTGTTCAGCCTTCTCCTAATAGGTAGAGGAACTGTTATGTACAAGATGTAATGCGTGGTGTTTCTCTCTCTTTGATCCAAGCAGTGACTGCTCAATGTCCAACCAGGTAAGAGTGTAATAATAAAAATGAAGTTGGGATTTGGGAAAAAAGGGCTGGGTCTATTTTAGGGTGGTAAGTTGCTACTAAATATCAAGGCAAACGGTAGCACCCAGGATGCATAAGCAATGAAAACTGCAAGTGTTCATCTCTCAGCCAATTGTATGAAAATTCTACATTCCTGTCAGTTATTATCACTTTAACCTTTCAAAATTCAATTTTTTCTCTCTGATATGTAGATTTATAGGCTCTGCTTCTAATCCTCTTTGCTGTATTATCTTCCATTGGATGTCAGTTAAACTTTCACAATTTTAGAGTTATATGATCTGTCTCCTTTCTATACATCACTTTACAAAATGTCAGAGCCCAGGAGGAATTTGAGTCTGAGACTCCTGGTATGAAGTGGCACTCTCAGGGAGCCATGCCATTTTCTTTATGGCTACCATTACTATCTATGTATTGATGACTTTTTCTTTTCTTTTTTTTTTTTTACTCCCAATTCCAATTTATCTCTTCAGCTTCAGAACTCAGTAGTTCATGGTCTACTGCATATTTTTATGTGAAGCACCCCCATATACTTCAAATTCACATGCCCCAAACAGAGTCCATTATAGCCTACTTGCTCTTATATTACTTCACTCATGCTTCTTCCTCACTTACATCCTTACCATTGAAAAAGTAAATTTAAAAATGTTGGCCTGGCGCGGTGGCTCATGCCTGTAATCCCAGCAATTTGGGAGGCTGAGGTGGGCAGATCACGAGGTCAGGAGATAGAGACCATCCTGGCTAACATGGTGAAACCCCGTCTCTACTAAGAATACAAAAACAAAATTAGCCGGACGTGGTGGCGGGCGCCTGTAGTCCCAGCTACTCGGGAGGCTGAGGCAGGAGAATGGCGTGAACCTGGGAGGCGGAGCTTGCGGTGAACTGAGATCATGCCACTGCACTCCAGCCTGGGCGACAGAGTAAGACTCTGTGTTAAAAAAAAAAAAAAAAAAAATGTATTGCATGATTTTCTTCTTCTTTCTTTGTGTGTCTCTCTTCATAAATGTTCATTACAATGTAGATTCAGCCACAAACCTGGATGTCATCTGTTACTCCATACTATATATTTTCAACTATAACTATCAGTCTAATATTATCTTCTCATCTGGACTGCTTGAGACATGTAGTATGGTTCTAGTCTTGCCTTTTTATTAGCCAGAGTAAGCCCACTGATCTGACAACAGAAACCCCTTCTCTTGTTCCCCACAGCCACTAGGGTCAATGCTAATTCCATTGCATAAGACAGTCCTCTTCAAGATCTCACTTCACCAGCTCTCTGCAGTTTCTCTCTGGTCAGTGTTCTACCACACTGCAATTCTGATAAGCTGTATCCACATCAGATTCCTATTCCTTCAGCTCTTTGGACTTGCAGCTCTCTCAACTTGAATCACTGCCCCACCCTTCACTCACCTCTGTACTCTATTAATTGTCCTTCAGGATATCCATTATATGCCATTACCTTTACAAAGCATTCCTTGACGTTTAGGGCTGTGTGAGGTATTTTGTCCAGTGGTATGCCCCATTAACGTCTTTATCACATGTGACAACTATGTGACATGGAGTAAGATTCAATAATTTCATTCTTATTTATCTAGCTTGCTTTTTTAGGACTAAGTTTCTTCAGGGCTCTCTACTAGGCTTAGAAGGTGTTAATAGTTTTTATTTAGAAGATTGAATTAATGATGAACAATATAATAAATACATATGATGTCATATAAATGGTTGATAATCACTTTACAGATGATCCACCTCACTCCTATAACATTAAAAGAAATATAAGCAGGAGAACTGTCCACTCTCGTGGAAAAAGGTCTGAAGCCAGGGAACCAAACATCCTCACTCAGCAGGTTCCACTCCCACAGAATCCCACAAACTAAGACCCACTGACTTGAAAGCCCTGCTGGCCAGCACAGCAGCCTGGAGCCTGCCTAAGACTACCGAGTTCATGGGGGAAGGGGTGACCACTGTTACTGTGGCTCTAGTAGGCAGTTCTCTCCAGCTAGTGCAAGGGAGACTGGGATGTTTGGACTGGGTTGTACTTCCCACAGTGCGGCACAGCAGCTGTGGCAGATCATGGCCAGACTACTTCTTTAGGTGGGACCCAGATTCATCCCTCCTCACCGGGCAGGGCCTCCCGCATGAATTCCAGCAATTCCAGCCAGGCCTTTACAGACAGAACTGTCCTCTGCCAGGGACAGAGCATATGGTGGGAGGAGCGGCCAAGTGTCAAATTCAGTGGACTTAATCTTTCCTGTCTGCTGGCTGATCCAGAGGAGGAGGATTCCCCCAGCACAGCAAAACAGCTCTGCTAAAAGACATACAGACTTCTTCCTTAAGTGGGTCCCTCATCCTGTGCCTCCTGACTGGGTGAGACCTCCCAACAGGGGTCACCAGACACACCTCATACAGGAGAGTTATGGCTGGAATCAGGTCGGTGCCCCTCTTGGATGAAGCTTCCAGAGGAAGGAGCAGACAGGAATCTTTGCTGTTCTGCAGCCTCCACTGGTGATATCCAGGTAAGCAGGGTCTGGAGTAGACCCCCAGCACACTGCAGCAGACCTGCAGAAGAGGAGTCTGACTGTTAGAAGAAAAATAAACAACAGAAAGCAACAAAAACAACATCCACAAAAACCCCATAAAAACCCTATCTAAAGATTGACAGCCTCAAAGATTAAAGATAGATAAATCCGTGAAAATGAGGAAAAACCAATGCAAAAATGCTGAAAATTTCAAAAGCCAGAATGCCTCTTCTCCTCCAAACACGTCTCCAGCAAGGGCACAGAATGGGGATGAAGCTGAGATGGACGAAGCGACAGAATTAGGCTTCAGAAAGTGGATAATAATAAACTTTGCTGAACTAAAGGATTATATTCTAACCCAATGCAAAGAAACTAAGAACCATGACAAAAGATTACAGGAGTTGTTAACTAGAATAACCAGTTTAGAGAGGAATATAAATGACCTGATGGAGCTGAAGAACATAGCACGAGATCTCTGTGATGCAAACACAAGTATCAATAGCTGAATAGACCAGGCAGACGAGAGACTATCAGAGCTTGAAGACTATCTTGCTGAAATAAGGCAGACAGAAAAGATTAGAGAAAAAAGAATGAAAAGAGTAAAAAACAAACAAACAAACAAACAAACAGAAACTCTGAGAACTATGGGGCTTTGTAAAAAGACCAAACCCAAACCTACAACTCATTGAAGTACCTGAAAGAGACAGGGAGAATGGAAGGAAGTTGGAAAAAACACTTCAAGATACCATCCAGGATAATTTATTTAACCTAGCAAAACAGGCCAGCATTAAAATTCAGGAAATCCGGAGAAACCCAGTAAGATATTCCATGAGAAGATCTACAATGTGTCTATGTGCAAAACACATAACCCTCAGACTCTCCAAGGAGAAAATACAGGAAAAAATGTTAAGGGCTGTCAGAGAGAAAGGCCAAGTAACCTACAAAGGGAAACTCATCAGACTAACAGTGGACTTCTGAGTGGAAACGCTACAAGTCAGAAGAGATTGGGGCCAATATTCAATATCCTTGAAGGAAATAGTTCCCAATCCAGAATTTCATATCCAGCCAAACTAAGCTTCATAAGTGAAGGACAAATAAAATCCTTTTCAGACAAGCAAATGCTGAGGAACTTCATCACCAGCAGGCCTGCCATGCAAGAGCTTCTGAAGAAAGCACTAAGCATGAAAAGGAGAAAGTGTTACCAGCCAGTACAAAAACACACTGAAGTACACAGACCAACAACACTATGAAGCAATTACATTAACAAGTCTGAAAATTAACCAGCCGACATTATGATGACAGGATCAAATTCAAACATAACAATATTAACCTTAAATGTAAATGGGCTAAATGCCCCAATTAAAAGACAAAGAATGGCAAGATGGATAAAAAAGGCAAGACCCATCAGCATGTTGTATTCAAGAGACACATCTCATGAGAAGAGATCCATATAGGCTCAAAATAAAAAAGATGGAGGAAGATTTACCAAGCAAATAGAAGAAAAAAAGAAGAGTTGCAATCCTCGTTTCTGGCAAAATAGACTTTAAGCCAACAAAGATCAAAAAAAGACAAAGACATTTCATAATGATGTAAGGTTTAATTCAATAAGAAAAGCTAACTATTCTAAATATATATGCACCCAATACAGGAGCACCCAGACTCATAAAACAAATTCTTGAAGACCTACAAAGAGATTTAAACCCCCATACAATAATAGTGGGATAATTTAATGCCCTACTGTCAGTATGAGATTACTGAAACAGAAAATTAACAAAGATAATCAGGACTCCTTTGGACCAAGTGGACCTGATAGATATCTACAGAACTCTCCACCCCAAAACAACAGAATATATATTTTTATCAGTGCCACATGGCACTTACTCTAAAATTGATCACATAATTGGAAGTAAAACACTCCTCACCAAATGCAAACCAACTGAAATCATAAGAAACAGTCCATCAGACAACAACACAATCAGATTAAAACTCAATATTAAGAAACCAACTCAAACCCACACAACTACATAGAAATTGAACAACCTGCTCTTGACTGACTACCAGGTAAATAATGAAATTAAGGCAGAAATCAAGGAGTTATTTGAAACCAATGAGAACAAAAACACATGTACCAGAATCTCTGGGAAGCAGCTAAAGCAGTGTTAAGAGGGAAATTTATGGCTAGGCGTGGTAGCTCACGCCTGTAATCCGAGCACTTTGGGAGGCTGAGGCAGGCGGATCATGAGGCGGGTGCCTGTAGTCCCAGCTACTCGGCAGGGTGAGGCAGGAGAACGGCATGAACCCGGGAGGTGGAGCTTGCAGTGAGCCTCGTGCCACTGCACTCCAGCCTGGGCAACAGAGTGAAACTCCTCAAAAAAAAAAAAAGGAAATTTATAGCACTAAATGACCACATCAAAAAGCCTGAAAGATCTCAGATCAACACCCTAATATCACAACTAAAAGAACTAGAGAACCAAGAGCAAAGAAATCGCAGAGCTAGGAGAAGACAAGAAATAACCAAGCTCAGGGTGGAACTGAAGGAGACAGAGACTCCAAAAAACCCTTCAAAAATTAACAAATACAGGAACTGTTTTTTGGAAAAAAATCAATAAAATAGACCACAAGTGAAGAAAAGAGAGAAGATTCAAATTAACACAATCAGAAATGATAAGGGAGATATCATCACTGACCCCACAGAAACATAATCAGCCATCAGAGAATACTATAAACACCTCTATGCAAATAAACTAGAAAACACAGAAGAAAGGGATACATTTATGGACACATATACCGTCCCAAGACGGAAGCACAAAGAAAATGAATCCCTAAATAGACCAGTAACAAGTTCTGAAATTGAGGTGGTAATAAATAGCCTGCCAATCAAAAAAAGCCCATGCCCAGATGTATTTACAGCTGAATTTTACCACAGGGACAAAGAGGAGCTGGTACCATTTCTTCTGAATCTATTTCAAACAATTGAACAGGAGAGACTACTCCCTAACTCATTTTATGAGGCCAGCATCATCCTGACATCAAAACCTGGCAGAGATACAACAACAAAAAAGATAACTTCAGGCCAACATCCCTGATGAACATCGATGCAAAAATCCCCAATAAAATAGGACAAACTGAATCCAGTAGCTCATCAAAAAGCTTTTTTAGCACAATCAAGTTGGTGGCAACCCCAGGTTGCAAGATTGGTTCAATATACGCAAATCATACACATGGAACCAAAAAGGAGCTCGTAAAGCCAGGACAGTCCTAAGCAAAAAGAACAAAGCTGGAGGCATCATGTTACCCAACTTCAAACTGTACGACAAGGCTGCAGTAACCAGAACAGCATGGTACTGGTACAAAAACAGACACATAGACCAATGAAATGGAATCAAGAACCCAGAAATAAGGTCGCACACCTACAAGTATCTGATCTTTGAAAAACTTGACAGAAACAATGAGGAGAGTATTCCCTATTCAGTAAATGGTGCTGGGAGGACTGACTAGCCACATGCAGAAAATTGAAACTGGATTTCTTCCTTACACCTTATACAAAAATTAACTCAACATGGATTAAAGACTTAAATGTAAAACCAAAACCATTAAAACCCTAGAAGAAATTTTAGGCAATACCATTTAAGATATAGGCATGGGCAAAGGTTTTATGGTGAAATCGCCAAAAGCAATTGCAAAAAAAAGGAAAAAATTGACAAATGGGATCTAATTAAATGAAAGAGCTTTTGCATAGCAAAAGAAACTGTCATCAAGGTGAACAGACAACCTACAGATTGGGAGAAAATTTTTGCAATCTATCTATCTGACAAAAGTCTAATATCCAGGATCTACAAGGAACTTAAGCAAATTTACAAGAAAAAAAAAAACAAATTAACGATATTAAAATGTGGGCAAAGGATATGAACAGACACTTCTCAAAAAAATAAATAAATAAAAATAAAACAAAAAGACAGTGCATGCAGCTAACTAACATGAAAAAAAGCTCAATATCACTGATCATTAGAGAAATGCAAATCAAAACTACAATGAGATATCATCTCACACCAGTCAGAATGGTGATTATTAAAAAGTCAAGAAACAACAGATGCTGGTGAGATAGTGGAGAAATAGGAATGCTTTTACACTGCTGGTGGGAATGTAAAATAGTTCAACCATTGTGGAAGACAATGTGGTGATTCCTCAAATATTTAGAACTAGAAATACCATTTGACCCAGCAATCCCATTACTGGGTATATACCAAAGGAATATAAATCATTATATTACAAAGATACATGTACATGTATGTTCATTGCAGCACTATTCACAAAGACATGGCATCAAAGGCCCATCAGTGATAGACTGGATAAAGAAAATGTGGTACATACATCATGGAATACTATGGAGCCATAAAAAGGAATGAAATCATATCTTTTGCAAGGACATGGATGAAGCTGGAAGCCATTATCCTCAGCAAACTAAATCAGGGACAGAAAACCTAACACCTCATGTTCTCACTTCTAAGTGGGAGCTGAACAATGAGAACAAATGGACACAGGGAGGAGAAATACACACACTGGGACCTGTTGAGGGAGGGCAAGGCAGAGAGGGTGTTAGGGAAAAGAGCTAATGCATGCTGGGCATAATACCTAGGTGATGGATTTATAGGTGCAGCAAACCACCATGGCACATATTTACCTATATAACAAACCAGCACATTCTGCACATGCACCCTGGAACATAAATAAAATAAGTATAGACTTGCAAATTCTTTGATACCATTTTGAGATATCATTTACAATTAGAATATATTATAAATAAGACTATTTCAGATGTTGGTGACCATGGAAAAATGAACATTTTTATGTCACTGGTATAAACATAGGTCGCTTTAATTTTCTGGGAGGAAATTTGGCACTATGGATCAAGTACCCAAGCATCATCATGTTAAAATCATGCTAGAATTAACTATGTATTTCTACTACTAGAAATTGATTGTAATAATTTGATGAGTTATAGGTAAATTTTGTGTCAAGATGCTACTAAAATTTTATTAAAATGAAAATTATAGCAACCATCAAACAACACAAAATAAATTATGTATGAAAATGCTGTATTGTGGAATAATGCACAGCCAACATAATGATAATCAGGATCAGATTTCTAATGACATGTAAATGATTATGCAATGTACTAGGTAACAAATATAATATTCGACTGTAACTATGTGAAGCTGTGTGTCCAGCAAAAGGAAGTAAATGCAGAAACTCTAAAAGGTAATAATCTCCTATCAGTAGTATAATGAATGACTTTTGTCATCTTTTTTATGTCTTCTAAAATTTCTATGATGAACACTTATTCCACTTCCACATAGAACACTATAATATAAACTTTGCAATGTTCTGCTAATTTCTAAGCTTAAAACTCTTATATGTCAGTTCATTTATTCATTCATTGATTTATTCATCAAATGTTGGCTAATCAGCAAGAAGACAGACAGACAAGGTACATAGTCTCTTCATTCTACAGGAAAAAGAATATGAGGAACTAAGCAAGTAAATACATACATAAATGAAGTCAAGCAAACATATAAATAAATAATTGATAATTGTAATACATGCTCTGCAGTAAATGAGTAGGCAATAAATAGAGGAATATGATAGAAAGTAACTCATGGAGAAAAATGATAGGTGATAATTGATAATTAAAAGAAGCCAACCATGTAAAAGGCTGAGAAAGGGCATTCCAGTCAGAAGAAATAGCAAGCGCAAAGACATTAAGGTGAACACAGGCACAGTATGCTCCGGAAACAGAATGAAAGCCAGGGCGACTGAAATCCAGGGGGCAGAGGAAGCGTGGAAAGGTAGGATGTGGAAAATCATCTATGCCCTGGTAAGGAGTTTGGATTCTAAGTGCAATAGAAAGCCCTTTAAGATCTGCCTTGAATAATGCTTCCTTTGATAGTCATAAAGTTTCTTTTTTCCCCAACATACAGTTTCATGTATTCTCATACTTCTGCTCAGTGAAAGTAATTGCATTTATTGCTGACATCGTATTTTTTCTTCTACTACTTACCTGTTTATAGTAACCATTCTACCAACTATATGTTGTACATTTATATAAATTTAAATTAGTACCAGGATCTGTTTCCGTGATTACCAATTATTAGTTGTCGCTTATCCCTCCCTTCTAAAACATTAGTTCTAGAAAAACAGATTCCTTCTGTTTAACACCATTATACTCCCAGTGATTTCACTGTGCATTTCACAGAAGATACAATAAATATTTGTTTAAAGCATGAATGTAATTATGTTTTTCATTAGTTTGTAAAAAGTATACAACAATACTGACAGCTTTATGTCACTAAAATAAACTATTTTAGTTCCTATTCTAACCTTCCTTTTACCTTCTTCTTGGCATTTCTCCTTTCTTATATTCTAAGGCCAGGTATTGTTCTAATTATACTCTTATCTGGTCATTCTTCTTACTTCTCTTTTCTCTAAATTACCATTTGTGTCCTTCTTCTCACTTGACAATCTTGTGTATTTCCACAAGTCCAACTATGAAAACTCCTCACCTTCACCTCTCACTGGGGTAGAGACATAAATCCCAGATTATATTTCTAGCATAGATCGATTCAACAGAAACATAGCCAGGGTACTACTTTGCTTGAGAAATCTCGAGGTCAATGTTCTCTTCATTGCTCCTGAAGTATATATCCCAAACCTAATTAATTTTTGTCCCTTGATTTGGCATTTCTATTAATAGCACCAATTCCATTAATCGCTAAAGTTCAAAACCACAAATTTTCCTTTTATATATTTTTGCTTCTTCCCTATGATCCTATTTCCTCTACTCCTGCCATCTTACCCACTCATTGCTCGTGCACAAAGCCTCACCTCACATGAATGAACATCCATTCTTTTACCAATCAAACATATTTTCATGTCTGAAATGTGCCTTTTATGTATACATTTCTCCTTTTCCTGAAGCTGCAGCTTATCAGCTATCAAATAAGAGACAGGAAGAGGAAATGGCCATATCTAATATAGTTGCAATTGTCACAGGCTACACAGATGGATGGAAGAAGGCATAAAAGGTCATGGGGTTTTTATGGATGGGTGATATCTGTATTTCATCCCACTGTTGATGAATTTTGGCCGACACCAAGATCATGTAACATATTAAATTTAATATTTGTTCAGCATTTTATCATGATTGAATTAGACTCCCATATGGAAAACATAATTTATGTTTAATTTTAATGAGATACATTATTAAGATGCTGAAAAAGTATTCAAATTTTTTTATCACATATTGAACAAGCAATATATCTACTTATGAAGAACACAGCTGACTTACACTCATGCTGATGTTTGTTAAGAATAAAAATGATTATGCTATATAACCATTGTACAGAAGCCTTCTGTTGCCATAAATTCACTTGACATTTCACTTTACTGAGAGATGTGTGAATGACCCTTAGCCAGGCCATGCATACTTTCTGTGTTTAAACTTCATGCATACAGAATACTTGCGGATACACGAATAATTTAACATCTCAGTTGGACGTTCTACTGTTTAAATTTAAGCAAAGAAAATAGTCTAGTTTCAAACAAAGGATCTTTTGAAGCAGATGCAAAGGGTATTTCTAGAATTACAAAACTGTCAGATCCATTAGAACTGTTTCTGGTCTCTCAAATTTGCATTGGCCCATGTACTTAATTCTTTCTTGATTGCTCTCTCTCCCATTTATACTCATTATACATGGTAGTTTCCATGTCACAAAGGTAAGAAAATATGTGGAGAATTTTAAAAATTAGGCCAGAGTAAAAGAATCAACCTATGATGATGACCCAGCAGCAATATTGTAAAAGGTTATCATATTTTATTAAATTTAATGTTTTTGCATATTTTAAAAATTATCTAAAGGTTTAAGTACTCTTAGGTGTAAAGAAATACATTGTATTACTCCTTAGCTTTCACACATCATTTCCAGAAATAGTTTCACCTTAAGACACCCTCACCTGACATTTAAAAGCTCAAAGCGCTCTAGTGTCTGCCAGAATCTATAACACTAATTTTGTCTGTGGTCTTTCTTTTCCCCCTAGAAACTTCATAAGTATACATCAATCTGCCAGAAATGGTGATTATGTGAGCAGAGTAAAGTAAGGGTATTCCTCCACTGCAACTTTAACATTAACATTCTCACTATAGACATCCTTTTGGCATTGAAAGAGAAATGAAAAAGGTGTGTGTGTAACATTATCTTTGTTCGGTAATGTAAAATCAGCATTTGTATTTTCCATTAATTTAAAACACTTGTTCATACAATAAGTTAGAGTTAACAATTTTTCACTTTTGAGCTAGCAAAAGTTTTTAACTGATTTCTTTTGAAATATAACTTACTTAGGTCAGATATTTTATGTTTACATTCTGTATTATGTAAACATTCTTTCCTTTTGATTACCTCAATATATCTCACCAAAATATTTTAATCAATACATACACACATACCACAATTCAACACGATAGGTGTTAGATATTTCTATTTATTATTAGCATTTTTTTAATTTAACATCTTTAGATTTTCTTCCTTGTCTTAGCGTACATTATATTCCATATATAAATCTTTCTATGTGGATGAAATGTTAAGCAGAGGTAAAACACTAAAAAATCCTATTTGGCAAATTTGATGTAGAAGCATTTGGCAGTGATGTTAAGTGGGAATGAGTGATCTTTTAAAATGTTATGTATAAACCCAGGTGCATGTTTTAAATGGACACAAATTGTCAATCACTTATAGTTCTTAAACCAGGATAATTTTATGCTTTATTTTTAAACAATGTTGCAATGCATTATAGGATGTTTTGACATTTAAAGAAATGGTTGCATCAGCTATTGAATATTTATCTTAAATTAATCGATTATACATCAGAAGTAAAACTTGTGTATAATGAAATTTTGAAACTTGTTCAAATAAACTGTACCTCTTTTACCTACCTCATTAGCTTAGGTAAAATAATGAATTCCCCAAACCCACAAATAACATGAGAGAGTCAGTGCTAAGACATAAAATAAAGCATCTATTTGCTGAATACTTACATATTTCATTAGTGTGAAGATACTGAAATGTAAACAAATATGGTTTTCAGAAAACATAAATGAAGCTAGCTCTCAGTCAAATTTTGTATCTTGAGAGAAGATTTTCTTTACTTTTTCTTTCTCTGTTCTCAGCAAAAATAGAAATGGTAGCAAAGAAAGTAGCAAATAAAACTGCACCTGACTGGGTGCAGTGGCTCACTCCTGTAATCCTAGCACTTTTGTAGCCAAAAGCGGGTAGACACTTAAGCTCAGGAGTTCAAGACCAGCCTGGGCAACATCTTGGGTAGAGATGGACGAAATCCCATCTCTACCCCGGGCGCCCCTCCCGCCAAAAAAAAAAAAAAAAAAAAAATTAGTCTGGCGCGGTGTCCATGATTGTGGTCCCAGCTACTCTGGAGGCTGAGGTGGGAGGATCGCTTGAACCTGGGAGGTGGGGATTGCAGTGAGCCTAGAGTGCTCCCTTGCATGACAGAATGTGACCCCATATCAAACGCAAAACAAAACAACAACAAAACTGTAAGCTTTGCTAAAGAACAGATGTGGCTTTGGCAGAGAAACTTGAAAACACAGGATGTGAATATAGGGGTAGAACTATAAAAGAGGAAAAAGCAAGAAGCATTATATTTGATAAATTTAGTATAGAAATATTGCTTGGGATGTGTGGTGCCCTGAATAAAAAATACTAATTGAAGAGAAAATAATACTTTCTAAGCATTTTAAAAAATCAATTAGTAGAGACCCAAGCCATTCATTAAAGAGTATATTAATAGCACTTACAGGGTTAAATGGAACTGTTTTGAGACTTCTCCAATTATAAAGCCTCTTTTCTTATTTCAGGATGTATTTAATGTTACTTTCATTTTTAATTTATCTTATTAAATATTCCCTCAAGTACCTTAGATAAGTTTATGTTCAAAGTAAAACAATAAAAATTCTTATTTGGCAGCTTTGACGTACAAATATTTGACAATTATACTAACAGAATGAGTGATCTTTTAAAATTACGAAATTGATTTTAAAAACTTTCTGTCCTTTGCAGTTTGGACATTTATATGTTAAATATGCATCCCTCTATTAAATATGAGAATTGTGAAATTGAGAATATTTGTAATATTTTGTTTGTTTTTAAAGCCAAAAATCTCAGATTGATATTGTCTTACAAAATTATAATAGCTCTCATGATCTCCAAGCTTATTCTCCTTTTTTGTCACTTTACTTTTCTATTTAATAGTTTTCTTAAATGATATTAATTTCAAATATAAAGGCCTAATTAAGTAAATAAAACATAATGATTTCAAAATTACATTAGTGATTTGCACGAAATTAGCAAAAATACATATGGAATTTAATATGAAAAACTTAGAACTGCACAAGTTCATAATAAAACATTATTTTTAGTGTAATATCTTTTAAAAAATTTCCAAAATTTTAGGTTTAGTGCTACATATGGAGGTTAGTTACATGGGTAAATTTTGTATCTTGGGGATTTGGTGTACAGATTATTTCATCACTCAGGTAGTGAGTATAGTACATACTAAGTAGATTCAATCCTTAGCCTCCTCCTACCCGCCGTCCTTTGGACCAAGACTGTGTGGTTCTCTAGGTACAGAATCATACCATCTGGGAAGTGAGATAGTTTGACCTCCTTTCTTCCTATTTGGATGCCTTTCATTTCATTTTATTTCTATTTTTTCTTACCTGATAGCTCAGACTAGTTCTTTCAGTACTATGTTGAATGAATCTGGTACGAATAGGCATCCATGTTTGTTCCAGTTCTCAAGGGGAATGCTTCCAGCATGTGTCCATTCAGTATGACGTTAGCTATGGATTTGTCATAGATGACTCTTATTTTGATGCAGATTCCTTGAATTCCTAGTTTGTTGAGGGTTTTTAACATGAAGAAATATTAAATTTTATCAAAAGCCTTTTCTATGTCTATTGAGGTGATTATTTTGTTTTTGTTTTTAGTTTTGTTTCTGGAATGAATCACATTTATTTATTTACATATATTGAACCAAGCTTGAATCACAGGGCTCAAGCCTACTTGTTCGTGGTGGTTTAGCTTTTTGATATGCTGCTTGATTCTATTTTCTATTTTCTTTTTTTTTCTTTCTTTTTTTTTTTTTTTTTGAGGATGTTTGTAGCTATCTTCTTCAGAGATAATAGCCTGAAGTTTTGTTTTTCTGTTGTGTCTCTGACAGTGTTGGTATCAGAATGATGCTGGCCTCATACAATAAGTTAGGGAGGAGTCCATCCTCCTCAATTTTTTGGAATAATTTACATAGGATTAGTACTAGCTCTTTCTTATACAACTGGTAGATTTTGACTGTGAATGTCTGGTCCAGGATCTTTACTGGTTGGTAGTTTTTTTACAATTAATTCAGTTTTGGATCTTGTTATTGGTCCGTTCAGGGTTTCAGTTTTTTATTGGTTCAATCTTGGGAGGTTATGTATTTTCAGGAATTTACCCATTTCTTCTTGGATTTCTAGTTTGTGTGCATAGAAATGTTTGTAATAGTCTGTGAGGCTTGATTTTTTTTTTTCATTTATTTCTTTGAGGTCAATGGTAATGTAGTAATGATAATCTCTCCTTTGTCATTTCTCATTTTGTTTATTTGGGTCTTCTTTGTATTTTTATTAGTTTAGCTAGTGGTCTATCAATCTTATTCATTCAAAGAAGAAACTTTGGGTTTCATTGATCTTTTGTATGTTTTCTTGTTTCACCATTTTATTCATTCAAGCTCTCATTTTGACTATTTCTTGACTTCTATCTTTGGTGTTTTTTTCTTTAGTTCCTCTTGGGAAGATGTTAGAGTGTTAATTTGAGATCTTTCTAACTTTTTAATGTGGGCATTTAGCACTTTATACTTTTAACACTGCTTTCCTGTGTCCTAGAGTTTCTAGTATGTTGTATCTTTTTTCTCATTAGTTTTAAATAATTTCTTGATTTCTTCCTTAATTTGATTGTTTACCCAATAGTCATCCAGGAGCAGTTTGTTTCCATGTAATTGAATGTTTTTGAGAAAACTGCCTGGCATTGATTTCCATTTTTATTGTGCTGTGGTCCAAATGTATAGTTGGTATGATTTCAATTTCTTTGAATTTGTTGAGAATTGCTTTACGTGGTCAATTTTAGAGTATTTGCCATGTACCTAAGAGAAGAATGTATATTCTGTTGTTGTTCGGTGCAGTGTTCTGTAGATGTCCTTTAGGGCCATTTGGTCATGTGTCAAGTTTAAGTCCCAAATATCTGGGTTAGTTTTCTGCCTCAATGATCTCTGTAATACTGTCCATTGAGTATTTAAGTCTACCACTGTTATTGTGTAGTTATCTACATCTCTTCAAAGGTCACCAAAAACTTGTTTTATGAATGTGAGTGCTCCTGTTTTGGTTGTTTATATATTTATGATTTCTGCTGAAAGGTTCACTGTTAGACTGATACTGTTCCCTTTGTAAGTTTCCTGCCCCTTTCTCAAGCTGCCTTTAATATTTTTTTTGTCTTGTGTTGACTTTGGAGAATCTAATGATTATGTGTCTTGGGGATGGTCATCTTGTATAGTGTCTCACAGGGGTCCTCCATATTTTCTGAATTCGAATGTGGACTTCTCTACTGAAGTTGGGGAAAATGTGAACAATAAACATCCTCAAATATGTTTTCTACGTTGATTGCTCTCTCTCTCTTTTGAAAATGCCAATGAGTCATATATTTGGTCTCTTTATATAAAAATCCCATATCTCTCAGAGGTTTAGTTTATTTTTAAAAATTCTTTTTTCTTTATTTTTGTCTGACTGAGTTATTTTGGAGAATTGATCTTCAAGCTATGAGATTTCTTCCTCAACTTGGTTGATTCTGCTGTTAATACTTCCAGTTATATTATATAATTCTTGCAGTGAGGTCTTCAACTCTGTCGGATTAGTTTGGTTCTTTCTTAAAATGACTATCTAATCTTTCATCTCTTGTATTTTTCTACTGGATTCTTTAGATTCCTTGGATTGGGTTTCAACTTTCTCCTGAATTCAGTGATCTTTATTGCCATCCAGATTCTGAATTCTATGTCTGTCATTTCAGCCATTTTAGCCTGGTTCAGATACATTGCCAGAGGCTAATGGAAGTCTGTTGGAGGTGAGAATATACTCTGTCTTTTTGAGTTGCCAGAGTTGTTGCACTGGTTCTTTCCCATCTGTATGTGTTGATGTTCCTTTAATTTAAAGTTGCTATCCTTTGAATGGGACTTTTTGCTTTTTATGTTCTTTGATTTCCTTGAGAGTTTAACTGTGGTATAACTGGGTTCCATTGACTGGCTTTGCTTCCGGGTGATCTCAGGGGGTCAAGACTCAGCTCAGCACTCCTGGGCTGCACATTCTAACCCTAGCAGGCTGGGACCAGGCCCACACCTTTGCTCTCTGGCTTCTTGAGGGTAAGCACCTGTTGCACTGGAGGAGCCTAGGTGTTCTCAGTCCCCTGGCAACAATACTTTGATGGTGTGTGCCAGAAAAGCACATCATCAGGGTTGTGGCAGTGGGGTTCATGATAGCATGCAGTGGAGTTGAGGTTGTGGTGGCAAGGTGAAGAATGCGTGTGCTTATGTGCCAGTAAAGTTGTGGGTGGAGGCTGCAGGTGAGTGCATGCCAGCAAAGCAGTGGGGGGAATCTGAAGGCAGGTGCACACCAATGGAGGTCTGACTGCTGAAGCTCTCTGATGGTTAGAAGGGGTCTGCCAGTGTAGGAGCTACGGCAGTAGCTGCTGGGGAGTGACCAAGTTGGGCATCTGAGACTGCATTCCAAATGAGTGTGGCCAGACAGAGCCCTTGGGAAAGACTGGCAGACAGGATGGTGCTCAGAACACATTGCCCCCATCCCATGGACAAGACAGCCCTGTTCTGTCCAGGTCTACCAGTCAACAAAGGCAAAATTCCCTAAAGGAGCATGTTGACCCTTGGGGGATAAGCATCACTGGGCATATTCTAATGCAGTCATTCTTACAACAAACCCTCTGGCTTCTACACAGGCTGGAGTCCTGTCTCTGCTGACTCTCCTTGCAGCTCTCCCTGACAGTACAAATGTTCGTGGGAGTAGTCGGATTTCCTGCAACTTTGATTTCTGAGGCACCTGATGAGACTGAACCATTCATGTCTATTTAACTCACCTCTTACTTAGGAGCACCTCAGGGCCAGGGAATAGTCCTGGTGTTCAGCAGCCCCACGTTCCCAACTTCTCTATCCTTCAATCCCTTCAGGGTGTGTGTCCCCACTCTGTCCACTCTCAATGCCTTTCTTCCTAAGATCTGCTGGTAGTGTATCAGTCTACTGTATCTTCTGGTTTCTCAGTGGGAGTTCCTTCTGGTTGTGTCTACTTGGCCATCTTGGCTATTTCTGTAATCATATCTTATCCGATGACATCAAGGCAGAAATTTTTAACAAGCAAACAAAAACACACACAAAGAAACAGAACTATATAGCTGTAAAACACTCTACATAGAAAACAATTTAATTCACTTATGTATCTTAGAAATGTAATTTAAAAATATACATGTAAAATATATTTTAAAATACATATATATTTTACATATATTTTCAAAATATATATTTTGAATATATATGTAAATACAAATATATAATACAAATATATATTTTGTAAAATATATATTTTGAAATATATATGTAAAATGTATATGTAATACATATGCATGTGTATATATGTAAAATATACTTTACATATATATTTTAATATACTATAAATATTAAATATATCATATATAAACAAAAATCATTGAAATAAAATGGCAGAGCAACAAATTGGCAGAACCAAAAATCTTTGCAATATAGAAGATATTTTTTGTATATGACAATGGAATCCTAGAGACAAATGTTTCTTTTTCTCCCTCGCTCCCTTCCTTCTTTCCTTTCTCTATCCATTCCTTTGTTCCTTAAAATATATTGAGCACTTCTGTATGTCAAGAGGCAAGCTGTACATGGCTGTATTAAGTTATGTGCACTACTGATTTTACCTTTTTGGTAAAAACCTTAAATATAACATTTTGGGAATTTAGTAAAAGACCTCTAAAAATGTAGGAAAGTTAATCCCAAATGCCATTCCAATCCCTTCCATTCAGAACACATTACCAATTTGTTTTTTAAACATAACATGTTTTTTTTTTTTTTGTATTGATAGTTTACAGGATAAGACTTTTGAAAAGGCCTGTTAAGAGCTAATGGGAGGGGTGGGAATTAGAAGCAGTGTTTTTTTGAAAGTGATATCCTATAAATTGTTGTTCCATCTTCAAGTCAATAAAAGATAATACCTTAGAGATGACATTATAGTGACCACATATTATCTTACTCTTATTTTTTCCCCAAACCGTCATATTTCATGAAGTTATAAAATCATGATTAATATACTTTTTATACAGCTTTATGTAACACTAATTTCTGGAGATTTAAATTTTACATATGAAATACATTATTTTTGCAGTATTATACTTGGCTAAATTACAATTTTTGTCTGATCTTTTTAATTTCAGGGACTTATAAATACTGGTCATCATTTATTCATTGTTTTACCTAACCAAATCAAGAATTTGGATTAAGAATAAATCCTAGTCTCATCTATAGTCTAGAGAAAAATAGATATTTGGAATCATTCAAGGAAATAACATAGGAAGTGTGACTGTTTTACTAAATATCTTCAAATAGTAATTATTCTAAAGCGAAGGAAGTTCTTGGTGCCATATTTCATGAGAGAAAGTTATTTGTTGAGAAAAAGGATATTTCAATAATGCAGCATTTTAGATTCATATCACATAAGGAAAATTATCAGAAATAAATAAGACATAAGGAGGTTTTCCACTACTATTCATCAGACAGGTTTTCTGTGCCCTTTCCCATCTCCTCTCCTCCTGGAACTCCCAAGATTTTCATATTTGTTCAGTTGGTGGTGTCCAGTATGTCCATAGGCTTTCTTAATTCTTTTAATTATTTTTTTAATCTGACTGGGTTATTTCAAAACACCTGTCTTCAAGTTCAGAAATTGTTTCTTCTGATTAATATACTTTATTGTTGAAGCTTTATATTATATTTTCTATTTCATTCATTGAATTTTTAATTTCCAGTATGTCTTTTTTTAATGATATCTCTTTGTTGAATTTCTTATTCAGATCATGATTGTTTAAAATTTGTTTTTATTGCCTATCTGTATTCTCTTGTATCTTTCTTAGTTTCTGTGAAATCACTATTTTGAATTCCTTTCCAGGCATTTTATATATTTTATTTTCCTTGGATTTTGGCACAGGATACCTTTTATTCCTTCAGAGGTGTCATGTTTTCTTGCTTTTCCATGTCTCTTGTGTCTTTATGTTGGTATCTGTACATCCAACATAACAGTTATTTCTTTCAATTTTGTGGAGTAAATTTCATAGGAAATAATTTTTATTTTTTATTGTTTGAGATAGAGCCTTGCTCTTTCACCAAGGCTGGAGTGCAGTGGTGTGATCTCAGCTCACTACAACCTCAACCTCCTGGATTCAAGCAATTCTCAGCCTCCCAAGTAGCTGAGATTACAGGCATGAGCAACTATGCCTGGCGAATTTTTTGTATTTTTAGTAGAGATCGGGTTTCACCATGTTGGCCAGTCTGGTCTGAAACTCCTAGACTCAAGTGATCCACCACCTCGGCCTCCCACTGTGCTGGGATTACAGTTGTGAGCCACCACGCCCAATGAGAAACACTTTTTTTTTTCTATAGATGTGTCTACAGTGTTAGTTAGATAGCGTACTTTGGTTTTGGCTGTGGGTGAGTGCTGTCATGTAGTCTCCATGTAATTTTTTGTTTATTCTGCATTTTTGAAGACCATTGTTCTTCTCATAATCCTATTTGTCTTCATTAAAATTAAGATTAAATGTCAATATCCTCCAGCCAATTCTTGGTAGAAATTCTTCTTACTATGAGTTGCATCTAGTTTTAAATATTTAGAGTATCTTATTCTATTCTATTATCTCTCCAAAATAGATCTCGAACTCCTTTTTAGTAGGTAAAATACATGTCAGCTCAAACAGCGAGTATTACTTCCACTTCCACAAATGATGATAATAATATTTTATAGACCATGGAGATAGTTCTTCCTCCTCAACTGATTATCTATGTGACTTTGAGAAAGTTACTTGAAGTTTCTGTTTCAGTCTATTCAACCTACAAGAAGGACAGTAATGTATTGTGTAACTCAAGAAGTGTCATATAGCTCACATGAAATAATAAATGTGAAAACCCTTTACAAAACAAGTGTAAGTATGTTGCTTTATTTTTTTAGTGGTGATATATTTAGGTAGGCTATTTCTTTTCTATTCTCACATATAGTATTTAAACAGTTTAGGTACACAGTGTAAGTTTATTTTACATATAAACTTAATAGATCCATGTGCATATTGAATCTTAACTCATCATTACCCTGCTCTTATCAACTAAGCTAATTAAACTAGCAATTATTTTCAAAATGATAAATGGATTTATGTAAGTTTTACAATATTTTTATGATATTTAGCCAGTATTCCCTTCTCAAAGATTGGAGGAGTATCACAAGGAATTCTGGGAAACATGAAAGTGGTTAATATTGAAATTGTATAAAGGAAATATGTAGATATATAATTCATTTACCCATTTGCAAAATGTTGTGAAAATAAATGAGGATAAATTATTTATTACAAATATTAACCCTTTGTTCATATTTTCATTTAAATTATTCTGAATACAAAAATTATGCATAATCCTTAAAAGTTTGATATGCAAATGTAACCTACCTTGCAATAAACAAAATACCATATGTATATTAAGTCAAGCAACTAATTTGTTAAGGAGGAGAAAATAAAGGTTATAATCACAATAATATTTTATCGCAATTCAGAAGTTAGGGTTCTAAACACAAACAGGATTAAATCAACACCCAATCCTTGCTGATGAACATTTTCATGGGAAAAATGATTTATAAATACTTTATTATTTTCTGTGTTGCTTAGTCTCCATGAAGTGTTCACATTTATTTACAATGAGAGAAATTTAAAGAGAAAGAATACACTTTTTATTTTAAGATGGGGTCTCATTCTGTCACTCATATAGAGTGCAGTGGCATGATCAAGACTCACTGCAGCTTTGACCTCCCAGACTCAATTTAACCTCCCACCTAGCCTCCCCAGCAGCTGAGACTACAGGCATGTGCCACCACATCTGGCTAATTTTTGTACCTTTTGTAGAGATGGGTTTTCACCATGTTTCCCAGGCTCATCCTGAACTCCTGGGCTCAAGCAATCCATGCACCTTGGCCTTCCAAAGTGCTGTGATTACAGGCATGATTCAATGCATTAAGCACCATATTGAGGACAAAATAAAAAGGAGAATGACATTTTGTCATATGAGATCCTACATAAATATATTTTACATACAAATTGACATTATGCTTGCTTTCCAACACTAAGACTTAAACAGTTTTGTTATTAATGCATCTTTCAGTCTCTTTGAATAGATCAGGACACAACTAAAACCAAAACAGAAAGTTTCTTTTTACTTTCATGTAAGTATGATGATTAAGGTAACATATAATTAGTGGTCATTTTACTGAAAGAGAGATCATTTATAAAAGCAAAGAAAGTTGAAGCAACCTTTTTCTGCTATATATACAATTATAATGATAATTATAATGGAATAGACAAATATAAAAAGTGGTGTCATTAAGAGAAAGAAAGATTTCAGAAAATTAGTCTGAAAAGAATTCCAGATGCAAAACTCAGTATATTTTAGTTTTATAATTATTTCTGAAATGTGCGACTAAATTTACTTGTTTTCTAAAAGAAAGAAGCTTTCAAGAACAATGCCATGATTTCGTAACAGAGGACAGACCACATCTATCACAAGAAATCATGAATAATATGTTTTTGAGAGAGCAGCTTGCAACAGATTAGAATTTCTGCTGTTCTGTTCCCTAGCAGGACAACAATTTTCCATGCTGAGCTGCTGATTGTGATTATTAAAGGGACATTATAACATTTTATTTCTTCTCTGATAATTCCTAACATAGAAATATTTGTGTACTAACACTATACTTCGCAGTATAAACTGTATTGATTAAAACCTACAGAGACATATTGTGTCATTTATTTTATCACAGAAAGCCATATTTTTATCCTTAAATAACATCAGGATGAAACACTTCATTTTATATATTGTAGAAGTTCAATGACAGATGCTAACATATTTGTATGTTAATTTTTAGGAGGAAATATGTTATGGAATGATTTATACAAGATAATACAGAATGGAATAACTTTCTAACCATTCATGTCAATGAAAACAATAACAAGGATTTAATAGTGTTAAATATCATGCTTCATATTTTTGATTGGGTAATATAAATATTTTTATATTAAATTTAAAAAATATGTAGTCTTTTACCTGCCCTGCAAGGATTGTAAATATATTCATATTTGAGCATGTTCTCTTGTACAAAGTGTGTACTGAAAAGGGTCTCTTAGTTTGTCGTTGAAGTAAGTGACTTTATTATAAACTGACTTTTGCTAATTTTAAAGGTTTTCCTGTTGTTTTTCTTTCATCTTTTTAGCAACTGTTTCCCCTCATTTTTTTTTTATAGCTTTGATATTGTTAAAATAAAAACTTTAGTTAGTACAATTTATTTGAGCAAAAAAATAATTCATGAATTGGGCAGCCCTCAGAACCAGAAGAGATTGAGACAACTCTATCTAATCAGCGAGGTGGGCAGGCAGTGTTTATAGACAGAAAAAGTAAGTGAGGTACAGAAACAGCTTGATTGGTTACAGCTCAGTGTTTGCCTTATTTGGGCATGGTATGGTAACGAATATGCCTTATGTGAAAATGATGTGATCTGTTGGCAGCTAATCATTGTCTGAAACTCAGCTGCTATGATTGGCTGAAACTCAGCCATTTGTTACAAGATTATACTCTTAAGTTAGCTTGCAGTTTTCATACTTAATTAGATTGTGGGTTGCTATGTAGGGATTCAAAGTACAGAAGCAGCTTTAAGCCAAACGTAATTTCATATAATTATATCTATATTTGCTATGTAGCCATCCTTTTTTCTTTATTTCTACTCTTCTCTCTATTCATTTTGGAAAATGAATGGAACACAAGACTATTAAAATAAGGTAATTCTATATATATATGACCAAATTTAATAAAAAATTATGTTTTTTTAAATACAACTGTCTACTCCTCAGCCCCTTCTATTCTCAGTTTTAAAGAACAGTAAAATCATTCGTATGGGAGAGTTTTAGAAGTAGTAAGTTATACTTCACTTTTGAGTCTCAGTTCACAGTGAGTAATAAGGAAAATGGCAGAGAAATGCTGATCAGTTAGTTTCTCAATAATCATTAGAGGTATTGTCAGGATTTTATCTGTGGTCTAAATTTCCAAATGTTTAAGAAATAGGGATGAACATTTTAGCTACTCTTGAGGCCAATGAATGCATTGACTTTAGCCTCATTCAGTCCCAAGTTCATACCACTGCAGTGTGTGGAGTTACAAATCTTGCGTGTCATCAGCAAGGCCTGAAGATGTCCACATAGGCAGGACAGGAAGAGCAGAAGAAGGCTTCTGATAAAAGAAGGAAAGAAGGCAAATGATAAAAGGGGAAGATGAGAGACTTAAAAAATGCATGGGGTTCTAAATTTTATTGAATAATATGAAAGATGTGTTTTCAAAGAAAAGAATCTTTATCAAAAATTGCTAGTTTTTGGTTGATTGCGTTTCTTTTGTGAAGAATAGAGGTTTATTATTTTAGAATACTAGATGTATAAAATCATAATTATGAAGATTCACACATACCACAACTGTCATACACTACAATACAGGAAGATTATTTTAGTTTAAAGAAGCAAATCAACAAAACGGTTGGCAACAGCTTAGCAACTTCTAACAAAGTAAATTGCTAATTGTGCCTGCTTGATCTCTTTAAATTTGTTTATAATTAAAAGTAAATTCTTATTATTTCCAAAATCCCACACTGCTTCTATCTATAGATGTCCCTCCTACAGGGTCACACATTTCTCTAACTGGTCACAGAATCTCAACCTTTTTTTTTTTTTTTTTTTTTTTTTAGTAAATGTTTGATCACACACACACACACACACAAAATGTATGAGAAAGTGAAGGTGTCTTTTACATTAAGTAATGGTAAACATTTCCTGATGCCTTATTGAATAAATTAAGATGATGACTCACAGGTTAAGTGTAATAATTATGACCATCCATGTTTTAAATGTAACCTTATTAAAAACTTTGTTTAAAATGTAGTTCTTTTCCTTTGGTGATAATTTACATGTTAAATTTTAGGAAGTACAACCAAGTTTATACACTAAGTATTATTTTAAATCACAAATGACTTTAATTTTCATTATGTTTATTTGTCAATGTTTGGGCTAGATTCACAGCTCATTTGAAATGATATATTTACATTATTTGATATGTCAGTCTTAATAAAATGCCTGAGCAGGCTTTTTAACATACTAAATTAGCATATCATGTATTTTTTGATGTAAAGAATATATGAATCTTTGTTGAAATTCTCATAGAAGTAAAATATATCACAAATGTTGACAACTATATTTTTGCTTAATAAAGCAATAATAGTAATCCAAGACTTATGAACTACAAATAAATATATTATGTATAAAGAATTATAGTTCATTTTGCCTTTTCCTTAAAATTGTGTTTGAAGAAAATAATTGATTTTCTTTGAAAATCAATTTTGAAGAAATTGTGTTTGAAGAAAATAATTGCATTATTCAAGAATTTGTATCATATATTTATTTTGAAGAATAGTGTAATAAGTGATATTTCAGAAAGTTATAATAAATTCTCATGTTTTATTAATCTAAAATATGAAAAAGATAAAGATTTAATAAGAATAGTTTTGTTGTGAAAAAAATAGCAGTTATATTTGATTCTATTTAAAGTTAAGGATAGTGCTTTACCTTAAATTTAAGAAGTTAGAGACCAATTTCCTTATGGTTTGGGATTATTTTTCTTTTCCTATATTCCTAGGCCTAGTCATGTAGAAGAAACATTAATTTCAGGCTACCTCATAAGTAGATTGAAAGGATATTATTAAAAATTTTGTTCTGAAAGGTCTTAAGTAAGGAATTAATGTTTCCTTACTGAAGTGTGAAATGAAGTAAGTCTGAGAGATAAACAGAAATAAAAAATGAAGCTTATATTACAAGTGTTAAAAGGATGGATATTTTCCCCTCATAAACTGGGATCAGGGTTAAATGACAAAAATATTTATACTTATTTAGAAGCAAAAAACATTGCTCTTGAATTTTTATCAATTAAATATTTGATAATGGAAATTCCAGAAAGTGCTTTTAGTTGAATGTTTTATGAAACGATCCCAACCCCTGCTTTATCAACGTTTATTTTGAGGTCTCCTTTTTTAAGTATCCTAGAAAGATAGATAGGTTAGGTATGTCATATGCATGTATGCACATTTGTGTGTGCATGCACCCTTGTGTGTGTGATAGAGATGGAGAGAAAATGAGAAAGAGTTAAGAGAATTATTCTTCAAACCCTGTTAGACAGCTGTCTTCATAGAAATATGGCATTTTAATTAAAATTAGCATTCCCTTCTTGTCTTCAGTATGCCTTGATAGCAAAAATCCTTTTAGATTTTGAGTGAGAAAGATAGACAATAGTGTGAAATTTGTAGCCATAAATATATTGTGAATATTTTCCAGTAATACAATGTATCTTACTGGGCAGAAATGACTATTTATAAGAGGAAGAAAATGTATATCAAGAGAAAGAAATGACAAGGTGTTATTATTTTGAATTATAGTGTGAAATATTTGGGAACCAACCCAAATGCCCATCAATGTTAGACTGGATAAAGAAAATGTGGCACATATACACACCACGGAATACTATGCAGCCATAAAAAAGAATGAGTTCATGTCCTTTGCAGGGACATAGATAAAACTGGAAACCATCATTCTCAGCAAACTAACACAAAAACAGAAAACCAAACACCGCATGTTCTCACTCATAAGTGGGAGGGGATCATCACACACCATAGCCTGTCAGGGGATGGAGGCAAAGGGAGGGATAGCATTAGGAGAAAGACCTAATGTGGATGATGGGTTGATGGGAGCAGCAAACCACCATGGTACATGTATACCTATGTAACAAACCTGCACGTTCTGTACTTGCATCCCAAAACTTAAAGTATAATAATAAAAAGTAATAAAAAAGTAGTAGGAATATTGATATTGGAGAAATAATGACAGCTCAACTTTAATATTTAGTTGATTCTAACAGTATCTCTTGTAATTAAATGTATTTCCTTTTTCTGTTTAATGGTAAAAATCTATAGTAATTATGATAATAAGCTTGCACCCACCTCAACTTTTCTTTTTACACTTTCTATAATATTTGAACAATATGATTCACCAGTTTTCTGTTTATAGTATAGCAACTTAAGAACTTTTAAAAAATATTCATGAAACATTTTTGATAAGATTTGTTTATAGCTTCATTTAGGCCTAGGTCTCATTATGTCTTTGTTGTCTCCATTTAAATTTATAGTACTCCATTACCATTATATGATACCCTTCTTTGTCTTTTTTGACCATTGTTGGTTTCAAGCCTGTTTTGTCTAACATTGAAATAGCAACTTCTGCTTTTTTAAGTTTTCCATTTGCTCGATAGAATTTTCTCCATCCCTTTACTTTGAGCCTGTGGGTATCATTGCCTATGAGATAGATCTCTTGAAGACAGCATACCATTGAGTTTTACTACTTTATTCAACTTGCCATTCTGTGCCTTTTAATTGAGGCACTTAGCCCATTTACATTCAAGGTCAGTATTGATACATTCAGAGTTAATCCTATCATCATGTTGTTTAGCTTATTATGCAGACTTGATTGTGTGGTTGCTTTATAATGTCAATGGTCCATGTACTTAAATGTGTTTCTGCGGTGATTGGTAATGGTCTTTCTTTCCAAATTTAGGAGCTTTTAAGAACTTATTTTAAGGCAGGTGTGGTGGTAATGAATTTAGCATTTCCTGGTCTGAAAAGATCTTGTTTATTTTTTGCTTATGAAGCTTAGTATAGCTGGATATAGAATTCTTGGTTGAAATTTCTTTTCTTTATAAATGCTGAATCTAGGCCTCCAATCTCTTCTGGCTTGTAGTGTTTCTGCTGAAAGTTCTGCTGTTAGCCTGGTGGGGTTCCCTTTGGAGGTGACCCGCCCCTTCTCTCTAGCTGCCTTTAACATTTCTTCTTTTGTTTTGACCTTGAGGAATCTGATGACTACCTGTCTTGGGGATGGTCTTCTTGTATAGTATCTCATAGGGATTCTCTGCTTTTCCTGAGTTTGAATGTTGGCCTCTCTAGCAAGGTTGGGGAAATTTTCATGAATGATATCCCAAAACATATTTTCCAAGTTGGTTGCTTTCTCTCTTCTTTCAGTGAATTGTAGATTTGGTCTCTATACATTATCCCATATTTCTTAAAGGGTTTGTTCATTGCTTTTATTCATTTTTTAAATTTTTTATCAGATGGAGTTATTTTAGATAACTGGTCTTTGAACTCTGAGATTCTTTCCCCAACTTAGTTGATTCTGCCGTTAGTACTTGGTGATTGTATTATAATATCCTTGAAGTGAGTTTTCAGCTCTATCAGATCAGGTTTTTTTTTCTTAAAATAACTATTTTGTCTTTCAGCTCCTGTATTGTTTTATTGTATTCCATAGATTCCTTGGATTGGGTTTCTACTTTCTCCTGAATCTTGATAATCTTCATTTCTATCTATATTATGAAATTATATTTCTGTCATTTCAGCCAGTTCAGGCTGGTTAAGAACCATTGCTGTTTCTGGGGTATGAGTGCAGTTGTTTGGAGGTGCGAAGATACTCAGGATTTTTGAGTTGCCAGAGTTCTTGCACTGGTTCCTCCTCTTCCAAGTGGCCTGATGTTCCTCCAATCTTTGAAGTTACTCTCCTTTGAATGGCCCTCTTTTTTTTTTTTTTTCTTTTCTTTGCTTTGATGCTCTTGTTTGGTATAAGGTGGTTTCAGATGACTAGCTTTATTTCTAGGACATATAAGGGGTGAAGGCTCAACTCAGTACTCCTGGGCTGCATCCTCTAACTCTGGGGAGTTGGTAATGTGCTCCTGGCTTTGTTCTCTGGCCCCTGGAGGTTAGGAATCTGTTGCATTGGAGGGTCTGAGGTGTTCCCCATCTGCTGATGAAAACACTCCGATGGATTGTGCCAGCCAAAGCCTTCACCAGGGCGCTGGCAGGATGATCTGTGCTTGCTTTCATGTGCCAGCAATTGTGACACTGAAGTGGGGTGCAAGCATATTTGCTGTGGTGGGAAAGCAGCAGGAGCAGGGTACAGTGTTCCTAAACATGTTCACTCCAGTGGCATGGTATGAGTGAGGCACTGGCCGGGTTATGGTTGCCAGTGTCCATGCTCACACTTGTGCCAGTGGCAGCCATGGCATGGTTGAGATACCGGTTGTCACAGGGCTGCTGGCCTCCATGCATGCATTCACACTGGCAGCAGTGGCAACATAGGCAGGGATGGTGGCATCTGTGTCCGTGTTTTTGCCAGCAGTGGCAGCCTGACTAGTTTCCGTGTTTGAGCATTTGAGGTGATGGGTGGCAAGGAGCACTCACACATGTGTGCTGGTCGGGGAGGGGAGGCAAGGACAACCTGTGTAGGTGTGCTGACAAAGTGGTGTGGAGGTGGCCGTGAGCAAGTGCCTACCAAAAAAGCTGTGCAGGGGAGGCTGTGGTAGAAGGAAAGTATGAGTAGACACGCGTTGGTTGAGGCCACTCTACTGGAGCTCTCTGATAGCCAGGTGCTGTCTGCTGGCATAGGTGCTCTGCTGAGAACCTCCAGGAAGCACCCAGGTTGGACATCTGAGGCTACAAGTGGGCATGGCCAGGTTGGGACCTTGGGAGAGGATAGCAGTCAGGGATCACTCAGATCAGACTGGCCCCATCACATCTGCAGAACCACTCTACTCTGCCCAGACCTGGCTGTCACCCTCAGGGTAAAGTCTCCTAGAGGAGCGTGGCAACCCTTGGGAGATGGGAGTCCCTGGCTGTGCTCCACTACAGATGGTCCTGCTCCACATCCAGACAGTAACAGAATCAGGCTAGAGTTCTGATCCTGCTACCTATCTAAACAGCTCTCTCTGCCAGCCAAAGTGTCTGTGGGGGTTGTGGTGTCTCCTGTTACCAGGATGTGTTTTAAAAATTTTAAACACATCTAATTTCACTTTCAGTCTTATCACTTTTAATTTGTTTGCTGCACTTTTGCTGCTTTACTCTCTTGATTAACTATTTCATAAAGTGTCATATGAATATATTACTGGGGAATAAACAGACAGTGCAACTACATGCTTTGCTGTTGGTTTATGAACTAACAAATGTGCAGTGACCAAACACTGGCAGATTCTGAAAGAAGTGATGTGATTGGTCACTGATCATGATGTTCCTGTTATTTGCATTGTAATTTGTGGAATGGGATGTTAGCAGCAAAGTTTATGCTTTGTTCAATTTTTTTTTATAGTTGATATACTGTGGTAACTGAAATTTAAATTTTATTGTTGCTAGGCTGGTATAATTTAACTAAAAACAACTAGTAAGTGAAGATCATCCATATTGGTACCAGGCAATCAGAAGACTACTTGCCCTACAAAGTCACAATGATGAAAATAACATTCAAAAATAAAGAAATATGTCAACTGAACAGAGTCAAGACAGTGACACACATGCATATAAATCAAACTTAAGTCTACAAATGAAGTGACACTTTAAATCAGTGGGCGAACATAACCTGGTCATCAAATAATATTAGAAAATCTGGACCAAAGAGGAAGAATGACTATATTATACTCTTCTAGGGAATAATTTACACAGTAATTAATAATACAAGCTAGGATAAAACCTAGAATAATTTGAAAGAAAATGTAGACAAATTTTTTATGATCTTTGCAATAAAAAGTTCTCAACAACCAAAAACCAACCCCAAAACAATGCCTATATACCCGATTATGAAGAAAAGACAGATTTAACTATATAAAATGAATCATTTCTTTATTATATCAGATAAGTGACAGCCTATATTTATTACAGAAAAAGAAATGTCATTAATAATAAAAAGATTGTATAAAATACAGTAAGAAAAATCTTATAACTTGATTAAGAATGTGCAAGATAAACAAATAAGAAATTTGCAGAAAAAGAAATATGGATGGCTAATCTTTGAATAGATTTTTAAACTCATTAGTAAATCAGAAGACATTGATTAAAACAATAATTAGACTTTCTTTTAACCAGCGAAGTAACCAAAGTAAAAGATTAATTATCATCCATTTTAAAGAGGATGCACAGATACTGGCATTCTTATGCTCTGCTTGTGAGAGTATGAGTTTATAAATAAAGTCTTTTTAGAACATTCTATGACATCATTAAAATTTTAGCTTACATATATTTTACCTAGACATTCCACTTTAGGACTTTCTCTACAAAATTAATTGTGCTTATACCTAACACAAAAGTATATGGCAGACTGCAAATATCAAAATTAGCATTTCATCCTTTTTTTTTTTTTTTTTAATCTGTTAACGTTTTTCTCAAACTAGGCTTTTCATCATCCTGGACTATCTGAGCATAATATTTGCTTTGTCAATATTGTTCTTTTCAGTCAAACATCTTCTAATTATATGTCTACACATACAGTTTATTCAAGAAACCCATCAAAAACGAAGTGGATAGTATTACATTGTGCACAGTGGTCAAATAGAAAGCAAATTTTTAAAACAAATCTCAGGTGTATAATACTGTGTTTCAATAACAGCATTTAATGGAACTGTATACAGAGAGTGTTTGGAAGGGATAATTGTTGCCACTAATTTAAAATGATAATGTGGAAGAGTTATTCTTTACTATTTTTTATTTTCTCATTTCTAAAACAAAATAATAAAACCTTGCCTGCATGATTTTTTAAAGATTAAATAATATTTGTAAAGTGGTAAGTTTTGATGATGATAAGTAGCAATTGCCATTTTTTATCTTAAAAGTCATTGGGTTATAGTATATATAAACAGACTTTGACTATGTAAATGATCATTTCTATTATAAATTGGTGCACCTTCAAGATACAGAAATATTTTTAAGGGAAATTTAAGAAAATACGTATTTTGACTTTTAATAGCCTTGACAAAAATCTCCTCATAAATCATTTTTATTTTATTAAAGTAAATCCTTTTAAGAAACTATTCTGTTATATAGACTTCTGTGAAAAATCAATATATGCATTTCCTCATTTATATTTTCCAGTAATTGAATTGCTTTTAAAACCCTCACAGCAAATTTTATTAGTGTAAATCGCTGCATTTAACTATTTTTATCTTTTTGAGCTCATTTTTGGTATACACGTGCAACAGAGCAAAAAAAGAAATGATATCAAGTTGTATATAAATACCATATATTAGAACAAGTGCAAATATGTATCCTAGTAGATTTTTTTTTTAAATAATGTTTTGGTAAAAAATATACCTATACCAGAA
This sequence comes from Papio anubis, assembly GCF_008728515.1. Lineage (NCBI taxonomy): Eukaryota > Metazoa > Chordata > Mammalia > Primates > Cercopithecidae > Papio > Papio anubis. The sequence continues at coordinate 35,128,753 of NC_044987.1, read as the reverse complement.
ATTGGGATAAAAGGACATCAAGGTTTGACACTCCTTTAAAATAATTAAAAGAAATACTTCCATTATGTTAGTTTCTATGTTACTCTATGTTAACTTTATATATCTTAAGCTACATTTCTCAGTATGATTAGCTTGAAAAATATTTCATTTCAGCTTAACAGACTACTACTTACTACCTATTACCTGTTCTAAACGTAGAAGATAAAAAGGAAAACAAAAGAAAAACAAATTCCTGGTTTCAGAATTCCTGCAGTAGCAAGGTAGATGGATAAATAAATACTTAAGAAACTGAGTGGCATATGCTGAAACTGAGGTTTGTACAGGGTACAGTATTGGTAAAAGGGAGTGGTAATCAACTATACATGGAGAAGTTAGGGAAAGCTTTCTACGTATGTAATTTACTACTTTTCTGTTATGCTAAACAATCATCTCACTCTCCTTGATTAAAGTCAAATAGATATAATGTATCTAGACAGTGACTAGGCAAGTAATTGAACCAATATCAAAGAAAATTAATTTGTGGGCATGAACTTTAGAGTCATATACTCACCTGCCTACCTCACCCCTCTCTCCAATTTTATGTCTTGTTTGGTATCTAAATTTCACATGTTCGAAACTGAGCTCTTGACATTCCATTCCTGAACTTACTGCTGTCTATTCCTCTTGACTTCCAAAGTGATCTTTCTGTACGTCAGGCTAAGAACCATAGGATTTTTGCAGGTATGCTTCATCTGCCTGAAATGTTCTTGTCTTGGATATTCACAGCTCTCTCTCTCTCTCATATAGTTATTGTTTGCTTACCTCTGTTTTCTGGGCTACAATTTATTTTTATGTTGTTATCATTTATTTTATTCCTTATTATTTCTAGTTTAGAAAATGCCTTTGAGATATCTGTTTTATTAGTTGGCATACGTTTTGCTTTTCCTGAATTTTTTGACGTTTAATTTTTTTTACATATAACAAAGGAAACAATAGTATTAAAAACACTATTAAAATTCCCAAATGAGGCCGGGCACAGTGGCTCACGCCTGTAATCCCAGCGCTTTGGGAGGTCGAGGCGGGTGGATCACGCAGGTCAGGAGATCAAGACCATCCTGGTTAACACGGGTGAAACCCCGCCTCTCTACTAAAAATAACAGCAAAAAGATTAGCTGGGCATGGTGGCGGTGCCTGTAGTCCCAGCTACTCGGGAGGCTGAGGCAGGAGAATGGCGTGAACCCGGGGAGGCAGAGCTTGCAGTGGACAGAGATCGCGGCCACTGCACTCCAGCCTACACACAGCCAGACTCCATCTCAAAAAAAAAAAAAAAAAAAAAAAAAAAATCCCAAATGAAATAAACATGAGGTACCTAAGAAAACATTGTTCTAAGGAACACATCATTGGGCAATAGGAGAACAGATTTCCTAGGAATGTGACTTTATAAACTAAAATAAAGTTTACAGACAAATAACATAATTCTCTGTAGAACTATTAGAAGTGTAATCAAATACATCTGTAACACTGTATATTGTGTAATTCTGTTTTCCATTAATAATCATGTCAAAGAAGCAACATATTTGGACAATCAACTTGTATAAAAAGAATAAAAGTAAATACAGGGCTTCAGGGTTATATAAACCTTCAGTAAATTATAAACATATTGAATATTGAAACATTAAAACCCATATTACTTTCAATAATTCATTCTCATTACACCAATTTCACTTGGATAATTATAGATGTAGAATTAATGAAATTTAAGAATCTGTTATGCAAGATTACTGCCTATCCACTTACTGAAACTGAAAAGTTATATGACGTAGGTCTCAGATTTCTCACATAAAGCATGGAAATGATAACATGATTATTTTATAAGGACTACATTGGATAATGCTTGTGAGATTCCCTGTTTAGTGCTTGGTTGAGTTAAGTTTTAATAAATGTATATTTCCTGAAGAGCTTAGATTCAAGTTAGACATATTTTTTAAAATATATATCTAATTTTTGGTAGAGTTACATTATAGTTTATTACACATTTTATCAATTTCAAAGGGGCAGGCAACATATCTAATTCAATATTTAAGGCATAGTAATCTAAAAAACTCAAGGGAAGCAATATCTTGAAAGACAATTTTTTAAAAGATTATTCCGTTAATTTTTAAAAATTCAATGGCGTAAGGGATAATAATAAATTCAGCTTTACGGGTAAATTTATCACATTAATAACTAGAGGAAAATATAGGAAGAGTACCTATTTTACCTCATAAATTTTGTTTGCTAGTTATTTAAAGTTGTTTAATGGTTAATGTCTGTTTTGTAATATAATAATCTCAACACAAAAATTGCTTTGTCAGAAAATCTCTTGTTTTAGAGGCACTTGATATTTAATATTTACCAACCTCCCACTGTACACCTGGTTATGTCTTAGACACAGGGAGCACAGGTAAACAAAGCAAGAGTAGTCCCTGTGTTCATGACATTTAAACTATGTTGAAAGGATTTACACAATTAAATATAATATTACAATTGTAATGTAGGAACGTCTCTTGGTTATTCTGATGTTGAGACTGAAATATTTCTGGCCACTGTTTCATAGAGGACTTTGAGGTACTTGGGCTAGCTTAAGAAATAAAAATGATATAAGCCAGTAGTGTTACTTTCAAACACCAGTCTTAGTTGATCATTTGGGAAATATATAGTTAGTGCATTGCTTATATTATGATAACATTTGGGAAAATATTTACTGAAGTATGTGCAATATTTTGTTTTGTTTTGCATATCCAGTGATGGTAAATATTCTGCAAAGGACATCAGCTATACGTGGGGTGAAAGCATAAAAGGACCTCTTTCCATCATCCTAATAAGTCTGTGGATTGCTTTCTACTTGGCCATGTTTGCACTAGTCTCCAATTTTGACACTGAACCTCACCTAAACATCACTAGGACTGTCTTAAATGACATATATTTTACTTTTTGCTGTACCAAACTACGAATCACCATTTATATAAACTAATTCCCCAAGGCACAAAGGGGAGTAAACTTAATTAGTTTGAAACCCCAGAGTGCAGACTTGCCATCTAGTGATGACAGAAGGTAACTATAGATTACAAAAATTACCTACAAACATTTATGGAACACTTACTTTGAAGCACTGGCAAAGATACAAAGATGAATAAGACTCAGAATTTGACCCAAGAAGTTCAAAATACAGTGAGAGGGAGAAGACACAAGCAGTTATGTTTAAGGCAAAAAACATTTTTAAAAGTCAGAAAGAGATACGTATTACATGACAAGAGAAGGACAGAAAGATGATGAATGAACTCTGATTGAATGGATCATGTAATTTCCTACAATACAAGTAGGATTTTAATGACTAGGATACTGGGAAACAAGTTTACCAGGTACAAATTTATACATTGAAATTAACGCTTGTGAATTTAGGGAAAGTTTGTGACAGAAACTGAGTGTAGAAAAAGTGGACCACGGAGGGAACACCATTAGAGTAGAAACTGCATCATATTCGTCTTATTTCACTAGAATCTAGAATAGTCCCTGAATGATATCTACATTAATTTAGTTAATGGTTGTTTGAATGTTAATTAATTACTGGAAAGGTCAGTAGGAAGCATGATTATTTTAAAAATCTTGAAACATATACATAGGAATATTTAAAAACTATTTGTAAATAGTATTGAATATTAATATTTTTGAGACTCTATGAGAGATATTTCTTCTAATTGCATACACAATATATTTTTTCCCTTAATAACAGAATCTTATGTATTTTCAGAGCAGCACATTTAAGGAAATAAACTTCTCCACTTTTTTTTTTTTCATTCTAGGATAATAAAATGACACAGTCTGGCCAAGGATATAAAAGCAGAAGTCACTGAGGGTTGTTTATAGGAGGCCCTTTAAAAGCCTTGGACAGGGATCGCTTTGAGCTCCCAAAACCAATTGCAAACGTGGAGAGTTGCATTGCTCTTTAAGAATGGTAGAGCAGAAAGCTGAAATGAGACCAGCTTCCTGATGACATGCTGGAACCATCATAGCAGCCTTGGACTGCCAGATTCCAAAATTTTTATTTAAGTGAGAAAAATAAAACCTTAATTTTTCTAAAGCCATTTTCCCCAGGCTTCTATTATTGGCAGCCAAACAGAATTCTGAAATTATACAGACACTGACTAAAAAGTCAGAAACCATTGTAGGTGGCAAAGCATAGATTGAACTCTGAGGATGTTTAAAACAAGAAACTAGCTAATATCTTACTGCCACTGAAACTATATTTAATCACACTTTTGCCAGTATTGGGACTGCTATTCTCCTCATCACTCTTGAAGTAAAACACTACGCAAAATGCACGTCAAGCGCCATTGTTTCCATGATGCCTTTACATAACATCCATTTAGAATTAATCCCTCTTTGTATGCTTATCTTGCTCAGATTACTACTATAATATTTATAAAAGTGTAGCAGGCAGTGTGTATTGCTTCTGCAACCCTAGACTACCCTGGTTAATAGAACCTCATTTTTTTTTTTTTTTCCTCGAAAGAAAATGTGTTTCTGCCTGGGAGCGTAGCATGGTTGATCTAAACTAATAAGAGCTATCTTGTCCTGTTTTGAATGATATTTGTTTTCTCTGGCTTCTGTGCATAAGACCCAGTTCTCACTAATAAAGCACCAGGAAGAGAAAGTTGGCTTGAGGGGGCCTAGGCATGTTTTTTTTGTTGTTGTTTTTCTTTTCATTGATAAAAGAAGAGAGCCTTTGTAGAAAATGCACTTTGTTCTTTCGCTGTCTTACTTCTGCTTTTAAAGGAACTCCTGGTGCTTGAAGCTATATCATCTTGAGACCATGAGGCAATAAACCTAAGCATGAAATGTAAGCATATCACTGATGGGAAAATTCTGGGTCATGCTTGGTGAATCAAAGACTGAAACCATCTATCTCTGCATTTCAATCCTTGTATTAAAATATACCTCTGATTGATTAAAATTACTGACCAATACAGAAAGAAAATATTCATGAAATTTTCTCAGTACAAGATTTTCTTCCTATAATACATTATCTGATATTAACGGACACTATTTTACATACGATGAAAGAGAAACTAGGAACATCAAATTAGTTTGTCTGAAGTTGCACAGCTGTGAGGTAGGTATTACTTGACTTAGGTACAACTAGTTTCTTCCATTTGATTGAAGATGGCTATGAATAGTCTCTAGCCCCACTTATCAAATAAATAGATTACATTTTTTACCTTGATACTGTATAAATAAATGATCTGCGAATGTGAAGACAGGTAACTCTTTTAATCATGATTCTACAAGAAAGATTCAAGGCAACCATTTGTCAATTTAAACTGGTAAGTTTTACCCTTTGTTTTTAGAAACACAGTGAATTTGGTCAGGTGATAGACTTCTTTTCAGTGTTCTTAATTTGATATGCGACACCTTGCTTTTAGTTTCTCTTTTAACACCCAAAGTTTCCTTTTTAGAAGAAATTACATAAATAGGAGAGTGAAAATAGGATTTGCTGCTTTGACACATTATCTATTGACCACGCAGATTGTTCAACAGATTTTATGGCTCCTTGGGTAGTTGGAAATTCATAAATAACTCAACGTTATTCATATTAAAATGTTTTTTGATTACTGATTAGGTCACATTCCTTTAATTTTACTGGGATATGACCTCTTAGATGGAAAATAAATTTAGATTGTTTTCTAGAGTACATTTTATTTATTTCAAACAAAACAAAACAAAAAATTTTCTAAGGCCTTACTTAACAAAGCTGCTCCTTTTGGTTGAATTAGATACTAGTAAATAAGATTTGTTGTTCACTGGAATAATATTATTTGAGTATGTATGCTAGTTTTCTTCAATTATTTTAATAAGAAAGATTTAATATTTAACAATTTCTCAATTTTCTGTTTTTCAATTAATACTCAATGAAATTCATTACCAATATTATCAGATCATTAGATCTCCACTTTATCAAATTTTTAAATAATATCATACGTTGTTCATATATTTCTTAATATACTTCTTTACATATAGTTTATTTCTAATTTGATGAATAAACTGAAACTTACTTTCCCTGTTGTGTTATAAAGTTTCTCATAATATTTAGAAAATCATGGCAGTTTCAGATTTTAATAAGCCATATAATAATTACTAGACATGCTATATATTAACAGTTCATTAGCCGGCTTGAATGTCACATTTAACCTCAGCCTACCTTTGTTCCCCTGCAGAGATTTTGAGTGTACCAACACTATTTACGTAAGCAAGTAATTTATTGTTATGACATCTGTTAATTGGAGATGAAAACAATGCAATGCAGAACTAGTTGTAAGTGGCTTTTCTTATTGCAAATTTATTGTATTTTTAGGTCATACATTAACATGACTTTAAACAACTCAGCTGACTTATCTGATTAATATGATTGCTATAAAATTATGTCTACAAAAAAAGAGTTGAAATTGGGCAGTGTGCAGTGGCTCATGCCTGAAATCCTAGCACTTTGGGAGGCCAAGGCAGGTGGATCATGAGGTCAGGAGTTCAAGACCAGCCTGGCCAACATGGTGAAACCCCATCTCTACTCAAAATACAAAAATTAACAGGGCATGGTGGCACGTGTCTGTAATCCTAGCTAATCGGGAAGCTGAGGCAGGAGAATTGCCTGAACCCGGGAGGCAGAAGTTGTAGTGAGCTGAGATCGCAACACTGTACTCCAACCTGGGCTACAGAGTAAGACTGCGTCTCAAAAACAAACAAAAAAAAGAGTTGCAATTGAAAAATGGTCAGGTGAGAAGTATCTATACACTTACCTAAAGAGTAATACTTTAAAACACTCTATAATAGCTAAGTTAGAACAAACCAAAAATAAAAAATTTAGAATAAACTATAATATTTATGAACATTCAATTGATGCTTCATTTTTAGAACTCCTTGATGTATCATATAGTTATGTAGTATCATTCTGCCCTGCAAAGTAACATACTTACTCTTAATATGCTAAATTCATAGTAAAATTATTTTGAGAAATGAAAATTCTAGTACAAATATTAACATATGCAAATGTCTATAAACTGTAAGTACATGCTATTTTCCCTGATAATTTTATAAATAAGAATGTAAAATAATAAATGAAATTTGCATAATTATCATTTCTTCCAACACTGATTATTTCATTATGCAGCACAAATTGAGTATGACTGACTGTGTGTGTGCATGTGTGTATGAAACATGCATATATTGTATGCTTGTACCCATGTTGTGTGTTTGTATTCATATGTATGTAAGTTAGCATAAGATGAAAAAGAGCTCTCGCTCTCTCTCTACATAGCGAGATGTGTGTGTGAATATATCGAAACAAAAATATGCCATCATTTTTTCCTTTGAAAAACTAATATGGGCAATACAACCTTGTCTAGTTAATTCAATTTTTTTTAGATTTGGGGTAACACTCGCAAACATTCTTTAAATAATCTGTTTTATATCAGTGGTTTAATGATTGCATTTTTGGTACTAGAATGAAATTTATTGTAGCATACAAATGAGCATTTATCTACCAATCAGTAGTTAATGAGGTTGTAAATCTGATAGTTGTTGTGATTGTTTCACATGTTGTTAAACCATTAATAAGAATTCATAAAACACAGTTGAAACTTAAGCTTTTTTGTTTATAGAGGCTATCATTCTGAAAACAATAAAAGATTCATTCATTAAATTTACTAAGTAAGCAATATTTCAGAGACAAATTAGGGGAGTCTAATTATTAGGTACAACCAAGTAATATTATTATTTAGGAAGATCAAATTTGGCATGTCATGCCTTTTGGTAGCATACTAATTGGCATGGTTACACTTGGTTACTAATTAATTGGTTTTACACTCGCAGTCTATAAATACAGTGTTTCCCAGAGGGGAGAGGAGAGGAAGGACACTAACTTTATTTTTAAATGAACATTATTTTTGTACTAATGAGGGTGTTCGGGGGTACAAATGACAAGACCCAACTCAAAGGGTACATTAATTGCCTCACATAATAATGCAGAGAGAGGACAGATTTGAGAGATGCTTGACTCCTTTGCTCAATTATTTTATAGAATGCAGGGATTTTGCATTTTTCCACTTTGTTTCAGTGCTTTTCATGGTTAATGTTGGTTTCCTTGTCAGGTCAAAATAAGAGATTGCATCTAGAAATGATAATCCTCTTCATGTTGAGGCAGATTTTCTTAGAAGCTTCCCAGTATACCAATCTTCACATCACACTGACCAGCTATCATTAGAAAGAAAGAAACAATTTCTAAGATTGACTTAGACCCATCATCTGAGGAGGGATGATGGTTGAGAAGTCAACATTAATATTCAGCATAATCCATCTTTAATTTTTTTTATTATATTAGTAGTATATGATGAATGTTTACTCTTTGGGCAGCCAGTTCTTTCATCTGGATATTTACAATTTTTTTTGAATCAACCAAAAAAATGAAAAATGACTGCCTGAACCATATTTGTCTGGTTCCCTAATATAAGCATAGTGTAAAAATGAGTAATTATGACTGGGCGCAATGGCTCACACCTGTAATCCAATCACTGTGGGAGGCCAAGGCAGGCAGATCACAAGGTCAGGAGATCGAGACTATCCTGGCTAACACAGTGAAATTCCATCTCTACTAAATATGCAAAAAATTAGTCAGGCATGGTGGCATGCACCTGTAGTCCCAGCTACTCGGGAGGCTGAGGCAGAAGAATCTCTTGAACCCAGGAGGCGGAGGTTGCAGTGAGCCGAGATTGCACCATTGCACTCCAGCCTGGGCCACAGAGTGAGACTCTGTCTTTAAAAAAAAGAATAATTATGTTAAGACTCCAAAGGGTTTGAGCATAGTGTAAAAATGGGTAATTTTCCTTAAGCCTCTTAGGAAAGGGGTTCGAGTACTAAGCCAAAACAATAAAATTATGTACTAAATGTATACTAGAGGGAGTAAAAGACAACCTGAATGACATAGAATAATGCATGCAAGGCATTTATAGGCTTTCTTTGATTTTATATCCTCCGTTAATTTTGAAAATCATCAACTTACACTGTCATAACACATTAAAACTTGAACAACAGTTATACAGCTGACACAGTGACGTTTTGATATGTTTGTCGTATTTACAGTGGTCACATTTCAGTTTTTCCATTTTCTTTCTTTTTTTTTTTTGGTTTTTGTTTTTTCATTTCACTGTGGTCATGGTAACTTGTAAGCCCCAGATCTGTTTGAAGAACATATTTCATTGAATTACATTTTGGTTTAATTTCATGTATTCATTGAAAAAATCCACAAGAAACAGTCTTAGTGATTTTAAAATGTTGCGTAAACGTTATTGAAAACATCATCCACTACATTTTTGCAAAGCGCAATATTTACCTTTAGAATTAATTACTTGAAAAGCTTAGCTACTTCTGAGGCTGCTGTGTACTTTTTTAATGTTAATTGAGAAGTAAGTGACAGGAATGTGGTTCTTTCTGTTTTGGTTGTCTGAAGTTTTACAGCCAAACTTAAGAATGAACCATAATTTTTATAAATAAAACTAAAGCTTGTAAAATATTTTCTGTTATTTTTATCTCAATCTTTGCATTCTGATTTGTGTTCTCTGTGGTTCTGCTGTTTCTAAAAATATTTTGTTAGAATTGATAAAATTCCTACCAACTGACTCATAATTTTGTGTTAAAAGGAAGAGGTAGATAGACATAGATAACCAGATATATTTTGTATTTTGTAAATTATATAGTTAAATTGATTTTCCCCAGGCTGGTATGTAAAGAAGTAGGAATTATACAAATATTTGCTATTATTATCGATGGCTAATTTGACCAACACACATACTGAACTAGCCTATGATTATTTTTATTTTACTGTAAATGCAGCTACAGAATATATCATTTTATTAAAATTAAATTTTAGTTGCAATGATACTTGAGAGTTAATTACATTTGTGATATGCTCTATTGGGAATCCAAAACCTCATATGAAGCAAAGCCAAAATTAGAATTTCTGTTACTCTCTTCATAGTGATCCGTTATCTAATTAACACTATCATGGATGGGGTTTTGTGAGTGACAATGGGGTGTGAAAGAACTTGTGAATTTATTCATTCTATAATTAATATAAGGTAAATTAACACATCTTTAATATAGCAAGATCTAATATAGCTCCAGTATAATTCTTAACTAAGTTTCATCATAATGTATCATAATATATTTTGATATAACTATAATGAGATGAGGCTTGAATGTCAACAGCTATATGTAATATTCACAACATAAACTTAAAAAAATTAGATCTGATCCCAAAGCTTATTTTTAAACATTTATTTTTATCATGATTTTTGTTTTTTGTTTTTTTACATAACATGTCGATCTGTTGCCCAGTCTGGAGTGCAGTGATGTGATCTGGGTTCTCTGCCTCCTCTACTTCCTGTACGCAAAGGATTCCCCCCGCTGCGTGCCAAGCTTCCCACATAGCTGGGACTACAGGCACACACCACCATGCCCAGCTACTTTTTAAATATTTTTTTGTAGCGACGGACTTCTACCATGTTGGCCAGGCTGGTTTTGAACTCCTGGGCTCAAGTGATCTGCCTGCCTTTGCCTCCCAAAGTGCTGGGGTTACAGGAGTGAGTCACCACACCTGACTATATGCATGTATTTTTTCACAAGAAATATACAAGTTGAGGCCGGGTGCGATGGCTCACGCCTGTAATCCCAGCACTTCGGGAGGCTGAGGTGGGGGTATCACAAGGTCAGGAGTTCGAGACCAGCCTGACCAACATAGTGAAACCCTGTCTCTATTAAAAATACGAAAAAAAATTAGCCAGGTGTGGTGGCACGCACCTGTAGTCCCAGCTACTTGGGAGGTTGAAGCGGGATAATCGCTTGAACCCAGGAGGCAGAGGTTGCAGTAAGCTGAGACTGCACCATTACACTCCAGCCTGGGTAACAGAGTGAGACTCCATCTCAAAAAAAAAAACCAAAACAACAAAACAGAAAGACAGTAAATGTACCATTTATGGCTAGAAATTCTGACTATATCATAACTTCCTTTGATAAGACAAAACAGAAATGGTGTATTTCACTGAATTATCACAGATAGCACAGAACAATACTGGTAATCAAACAAACAAAGTCAAAATTGAATAAAATATATTAAAATATGGCAACTATTAATGCTTACAGAAAAGCAAGCACGTATGGAAGAAGAAGAAATAGAGGATGTCTTTGAAAGATTTTTCTTGGGAACATAGCACTGAATTCTAAATGAGCAGATCTGACTTTGATTTGAGCATTCGTGCTTATAAGCTTTTAACCTTTGTGAAAGTAGCAGAGGCTCTCTGAGCGTAATGCTCACCTGGAACATGATGTTAGTTTCTATTCCTTCTTTGCACAACTGACATAAAGAACAAATATTAAAGAGCTTTGTGAACTGTACATGTAGACCTTAGTCTTTTGTTCTCTTTGGGTTAATTAAGGAGTGAAATAAAGACTGGGAGTAGCATCTCAGGCCTCACAAACAAAACATGGCCGTTGATACTAGAACACAGACAATGTGTACTTTGCCCTTATTTTAGAAAACTTTTTCTGTTTGAGAAAAATTACTCATGACTTAATAGTTATGGCAGGCTTCCAGAGTGATCCCTGAATATTCATATACTAGTAGTTGTAAATGAACTAGAGGTCCTGGAATTCCTGTGCTATTTTATAGTCATGGCTTGGAGAGATGGAGAGATGATATAAATAAGCATGTAGGTATGCAATAAGCTATATAAGTGTGTGTGTGTGTATTTCGTATAGATAATTTTCCACATATACCCATAATATGTGCATGTGTGTACATATGATTTTGTGAGATAACACTTTAGAAATATGAAGAAGAAATGAAAGAGGAAAAGAAAGAAAGTAGGTTGATGAAATCTATGAGACATTAGTAAGAAGAATAATGATCGTTACAAGTATTTGATCCACTGAGGGAAAGAGAAGAAGCTGTTGGATTACCACTGTCTCTTGCATTGGCTCCTTAATAGCAGTGATGGCCCAAGATGAGACAGTAGTAAGGGGTAAAGAGAAAGAAAATTTCAAAAAGAGGAAGATAAAGGGTTTCCATGCAAACGATTAAACTCATAGTTTTATATAAATCACTTTAGTCAGTGAAAAACATTATCTCCATAATGTTATACGTAATCGTCACCTCAGAGATAACATAATGTATAAAACTGGGATAAAATAACATGCAAAGACCGAAAGTTTATCTAGATATAGAAATCATACAGATAACTGAGTAAACATCATGTAAATATTTCCGTTAAATAATTACATAATTTTTCAATAAAGATAAGCTGTATAACGTATAATGAAAATTAATAGTCAATGGGAATTTGGGGAAAGACAAAGATTACTTCTTGTTTTCCAGATACTGATCACTAATATTATGTATCACTTTTTTGTGCTACATATTATGAATATTTTATATTTTATTTATTTTGCATGTTATTTAATTTATCAACATAGTATGCATTACTAATATTTTGTGTATATATGGCTTATATTTATAGAGCACATAATATTTATGGAACCAAACACTGCTCTAAGTGTTTCAGTAACTCACTTCATTCTCTCAACAATCCTGTGAGGTAGATTCAGATAAAGAAAATGAGGCTCAGAGAGCTTAAGTATCTTTCCCAAGGACGCACAGGTAATATATACAAAGGTCATAGTTAGATGTGCACCAAGGAAGGTTGAAAATCAGCAGCAGGCTCTTATTACAGGTAGGTCTAATCTTGGCTTTGTCATTTGCAAGATGCCTAACCTTGGACAAATCACTTTATCTCTAAGGGGATTATTTTGCTAAGGTCTAAATAAGTAAATTGCATTAGATGATCTGTAAGATCGCTTTTAGTTCTGTTTATGTCTTGGAATCAACAGATTCCCAATAGTAAAAAGGACATAATGAATATCTTAATTGAGATAGGGTGAGCCAGAGAGGGAAAAATAACATTTAAAACAGAATATATTTCTAGGTTGCAAAGTAGAACAGAAGCATTTTTGTTTTCTATTACAAGTGATTTGTAAGTGATTAAGTAAGGCTGAGGAAATGCATATTCAATTTTATTTTACTTCTTAATCCAAAGGAGGCTGCAGGCTCCAGGCAGCTGCCACATTAGCATTTTGCAGACACACATATAAGTTGAACTCCTTATAATCCTGTTTTCTCAGTGCTAAATAGTCAGTGATCATGAAGTCATGGTGTTACCACAAAGCTAAGAACGTAATGTCATGTCAATTTACAACCTTTAGAAACACATTTCTAAATTAAATGGAAAGAATATGCTAATGCAATATTAAGGCTACAACTTTAAAAATAGAAAGTCAAGTCCTACAGAAGTTATGGTTTTCGGCCGGGCGCGGTGGCTCAAGCCTGTAATCCCAGCACTTTGGGAGGCCGAGGCGGGTGGATCACGAGGTCAGGAGATCGAGACTATCCTGGCTAAGATGGTGAAACCCCGTCTCTACTAAAAATACAAAAAAAAAAAAAAACTAGCCGGGCGTGGTGGCGGGCGCCTGTAGTCTCAGCTACTCAGGAGACTGAGGCGGGAGAATGGCGTGAACCCGGGAGGCGGAGCTTGCAGTGAGCTGAGATCACGCCACTGCACTCCAGCCTGGGAGCACAGCGAGACTCCGTCTCAAAAAAAAAAAAAAAAAAAAAAAAGAAGTTATGGTTTTCATTATCATCATTAACATGACTGCATCACATACACGGAATATATTAGTTTTTTTTCTTACCTAACTTGTAATCCAAAGTATTGCATGTATCTAACTTAATATTATTTAGGAGAATTCTTGCCTGCATTTCATGAGTTTTGTACTTTATATGTGCATTCTTAACTTTATTTAAAAATGTATTTCATAGATACATATGCCATCAATTATTAATGTACTAATAAAAAACAAGCCACATTCCATACTACTAGATCACATACAAAATTTGTATGGAGAGTGATGTCAAAATTTGTATGTACACAGGGATGTTTTCTCCAATACAAAAGTTTTAATTGTCTAATTTTGCTTTGCAGATTGCTTATATTCTCCTAAACCTTTTCTGTCTTTCATACTGTCTCATCTGATCATTCAGTTCCTCCTCTTTACTCCTTGGTTACCCAGCCAATTCCTCATTGTCATGTAACTCATACTCGTTTTTTGTTTTTTAACCACTGCTCCCCATAAAAATTTACCTGCTCTATGTCCTCTTTCCTTGTAGGTTATTAGATGAATTTCTGAGTCAGCTGAAGTAGAAACAAGATATCCAAGTCACCTGAAGTGCTTAAAAAGAATTACTAAAGCCTAGTGAATCATAACTTTTAGAGATGATTTTCAGAATATGCATTAAAAAAAAAACTGTGTGTTATGCCAATGTTTTATCTTAAGAAACATTTTGCACAGTGTTTCCGTGACACTTTTATTATTACTCTTTATGTGATTATCGTTAAAGTACTAATAATCAATAATTACTATATATTGGCACTTTTCAGTCACAGTAGCATTTTCAGGATACTTTGAGGATTTTAATCCCAGAGAATGAATAATACACAAATTTCATTCAGGACCAACGGAAAGTTACTTCGGAGCACAGGGACTCAAATTGATGTTCATGTGGCCAAGTACTAATGAAATTCTTCAAAGTGAGCAGTTTCATTTTAAAGCCAGAACCATAACCGTTATATAAATTCATGTCAGCAAATACAAAAGGACATTTAGAAGCAGATCCTTACATGCTTCATATGCAGAAGGCAGATATGGTGAGAAGCAGTGTGTCAGAAACTTTGGATAATAGTTCCAGTTCTGCCTCTGTGGCAGAGTGATCTTGCTTGAACAATTTAAACTCACTAAGACTCAGTTTCCTTTTATACAAAAATAAGATAATTATACTAATCTCTGAGTAAGTGCAAAAATGACTGATGGATATTGTGTGAAAATGTTTGGTAAGCCTAACGCAATTTATTTATACGAATATTATTGGGATACATTTAAATGTAAAGAATTATATGTCCAAGATTTTCCATTTTGTTTAATAAGTTCATTTAAATAAATTAATCTTTTCCTCTTCATCAAAAAAAAATGTATAGCAGCTTTTGATAAGAAAATTGTGCCTAATATTTTTTTATTGAGACATCTGTGGAATAATGAAATGAGCACCAAACTTGAGTTAGAAAATTTTCATTGATACATTAACATCTCCGAATTACTAGACAGAATTTGAAATTTGGATAGCTTGACCAGTTAATGAATTAATCTGAAAGTCTAGGAAGAAATGAATTATCCCCATTTGGAAATCAAGGGTACCATGTTGAGCTCACTAAGGTAAAAATGCATTTGCTTATAATAGTCTGTATCTTGCTAATGATATAACCAAATCTAATTAGAGAGAAAGAGAGAGAGACAGAGACAGAGGAAACAGTATCTTAGAAGCCATTCTTGCTGGGCGCAGTCCTCATGCCCGTAATCCCAGCACTTTGGGAGGCCAAGGCAGGCAAATTTGAGGTCAGAAGTTTGGGATCAGCCTGGCCAACATGGTGAAACCCCGTCTCTACAAAAAATACAAAAATTAGTCAGGTGTGGTGGCATGCACCTGTAACCCAAGCTACTTGGGAGGCTGAGGCAGGAAGATCATTTGAACGTGGGAGGCGATGGTTGCATTGAGCCAAGAACACGGCCACTGCACTCCAGTCTGGGTGACAGAACGAGGCTCCATCACAAAAAAAAAAAAAGGTATTTTTGACACCTCTTTTTTCCTTATACTTAATATAGTTAAAATACTGAGTTCTATAGATTTAACTTCTTAAATAGCTCTTAAGTATATCAAAAAATTATATAGTCACCATCTTTGCTTAAGCTACCATCTCTCTTGTCTGGGCTGCCATCATAGCCTAATAACTTACAGTCATACTTTGATGGCTCCATTAAATATTTTATTCGAATAGCAAAATTGTCTTTTTAAATTAGGAATTTGACTATGTTCCCTCTGATTCTGATTGTTGAGTCTAAAACATTCATTTATGATACACCCCTAGTGTCTTCTCTAGCCTGCTCTCAATCCTTCTTATCTTTTCCATGTAATAATCCACATAATTGTTCAGAAAATTATTCTGTGATCATTTTGACAAATATGGCAGATAATACTAGAGACCACTGTGCATTTAATCCCAGTCTGCCCCAATGAACAGAAACCTGCCTTCCTTCTTTCTGCCAGAGATCTTGGAAACCCCAGAAACCTTTCCATATAGATGGACCTCGCATCTACCATCAGACAAACTACAAAAATTATAGAGGGGACAGATATAATTTTGGCATGATTATTTAAAGGCTCTTTCTCAACAATTTTAAATCTTCTAAGTTAACAAGGTAACCTAGGAGAACTGCAGCTACTAGATGGTTAGAAATTATGAATTTGGATGAATAAACATGATGAGTATATTACATACTAATTTAATAACTGGAATGGACAATATTCAAATAATAAATTATGTGCATAATAGTGCCTTTCATTTGTATAGTGACACAGCAATTATGAAGTGGCTTCACTGTATGAAATGAACTTTCAATTGGTAGGGCCTGATTCTGGACTTCTACACTATTGCCAATATGAGAAAAGATGGACTTTGTGCTGTCCTCTGTGTAGTCTGTGCTACCTCACTTCCTTGACATAGAATACCATCATGGATGACTTCTACATTTATTGCTCCAGAACTTTCCTTAAACTCCAGATTTGTGTATTCAATTGTCTACATAACCTCACTACTTGAATGTGTAATAGACATCTCAAAATGGATACTTCCAAAATCAAACTCATGATTTTCCTTCCAGATTTGTATCTCCTCCTGTTAGTCTTCCCCATTTCTGTAAATGGCAACTCCACCTATCCGGTTGTGACTTGTGCAAGCCAAAAGCCTTCTCTTTTTCTTACACATCATTTCCAGTGTGTCAGCAAATTGTTACGATTCTACATTCAAAATATGTTAGAATATAATGATTTCCCATCACCTCCACCACTGCAACCCTTGGTTAGATGCCCTCATTTCTCTGTATCTTTGCAATAAAATTCTAATTGATCCCTGAGCTTCCACCTTTGACCTGCCTGCAACCACTAAGGATGTTTCCATCACAGTAATCCCAAATCAGATTCTGTCACTCCTCTGCTTAAATTCTCCAGTGACTTCATTTTTTTCAGAGTCTAAACTCTCATAGTTTACAGAATTTGATCTGATCTTGGCCCTTGTGTTTACCTTGATCACATATTATGCTTTTATTCCAATATCTAGCTATGTTTGATCAACTCTGGTCTTCCCACTGTAAATCAATCCAGGTCTTGAACAGGTCAAGGACCAAGTTTATTTCCCACCTTAGGGCATTTGCAGCTCCCAGTCCCACTGTCTGGAACATCTCACTATGGATGCTTCATGGAAATGAACCTTATTCCAAGCTTTTTTCTGGTACCACCTTATCAGTGAGAGCTTAAGATCCTGTTTAAAAGTGGTATCTTCACTACTGAATACTTCCTGTCCCTTCCCTGCTTAATTTTCCTTAACACATCACCACCTGACTCTCTAAACATGCTATTTATTTATTTATTTATTTTTGTCACTGTCCACTATATAAGGTCTATATAGTGTCAGAAGATGGAATAGTGTCTGGCACATGGTTGACACTCAGTAAATATTTGTTGAATGAGTGAATAAATAAATGAGTTAACCAATGAAACATTTAACAAAATAGGGCTATTGCTATCACATCCGAAGTAGATAAGGTGGAAAAGCCAGAAAGCATGATCTGTTTGTTTTCATGAAAATCACTTTTATGTGTTTCTCTTCAAGTAAGGGCTTTGTTCTCACACAAGAGCTCAGTGTTATGCATGTCTATGGTTCATCAAAAGACTTGGAACAGGCTGTGTGGGATTAGTCAGTCAATCAGACTGAAGAGGAGCTCTGGTAAGTACATAGTTACATGTCTGGAATGTGTAGCCTATACAGAGAAGGAAAAAATATATATATATATATGAAAAGTGAAGGAACTGTCTGCAGTGGCCAAGTTGTCACAGTCCAGAGGCCTGAGGACTTTTTCATGAAGAGACCAAAACAAAGTACAGGATGCTACACAAATAAAGAAAATGAATTCAGCAGAGTAATATAATACATGTACATGAAACAAAAGCACAAAGACAAAATTTTATAGAGTTCAGAGACTCAGATTAACATCAAAAGCAGCAGTAGCAGTCAACTTTGTAGAGAACTATATGGAAACAGGACAAGCTCTTAAAGTGGAATGGCTGATCTTAGCAGGGGCAGAATCAGAGAATCTTGAAGCCCTGCTATGTTGTAAGATATTAAAACACTTTCGATTATGTAACCATACATTAAGTGAACAGGAAAGGAAAGTAAAATGACAGAAACAAGACCTATAACTAAGAAATGGTATAGACTCAACCAGCAACTGAAAAACAAACAAAATCTAGTAACTGTAGACTGGGCACCATAGCTCGTACCTGTAATCCTAGCACATTTGGAGGCCAAGGCAGGAGGATCAATTCAGCCCAGGATTTCAAGACCAGTCTCAGTAACAGAGTGAAACCTCATCTCTCAAAAAAAAAAAAAAAAAAAATTAGCCAGGTGTAGGGGTGTGCACCTATAGTCCCAGCTACTCAGGAGACTAATGTGGGAGGATTGTTTGAACCCAGGAAATTATAACTGCAGGGAGCTGTCATCAAGCCATTGTACTCCAGCCTGGGTGAGAGAGTGAGACCTTGTCTTAAAAAAAGAAAAAGAAAAAGAAAGAAGAAACCTAGCATCTTTAGAGACAGGAGAAATAAGTGTCATTAATGCAAATGGTATTTATATCTATAATTAATTGGGAAAATGTATACAGATTTACTTTACAGTACATTTTAGTTACTCAGAATAATCCCTTCACAACCAAATAATTTTAATCATATTAAAAAGAAGTGCTGTGTGACATTTAGCAAGTTTACCTTTTCGGGACTAATTTTATTCATCTATAAAATGGGTATTATGGGCATTCCTTATCTTTTCAATTCTAATATATGATTATTTAATGTAAATAAAGATTATTAGCAGTCTGAAATATGTACTTTGGAGCAGAAAATAATCCATTAATATGCATTTAGATACCCAAATTGTGCCAGAAACTGAAAGTATAAGTTGAAGTAAAATATGATGTTATTTAAATAGAAACAACTATGGGGACAGGAATATAACCATAAATACACACAGAGATATACACACATAATATATAGAAATATATTTACATTCTTATAAAATATATGCAAATGCATATATCTGTGCCTTTATATAGTAAACATTATGTACTTTTATATAATAAACAGTAATCGGCCGGACGTGGTGACTCATGCTTGTAATCCCAGTCCTTTGGGAGGTCGAGGCGGGTAGATCACGAGGTCAGGAGATGGAGACCATCCTGGCTAACACGGTGAAACCCCGTATCTGCTAAAAAATACAAAAAATTAACCGGGACCTGTAGTCCCAGCTACTCTGGACGCTGAGGCAGGAAAATGGCGTGAACTGGGGAGGCGGAGCTTGCAGTGAGCCGAGATCGCGCCACTGCACTGCAGCCTGGGGGACAGAGAGAGACTCCGTCTCAAAAAAAAAAAAAACAAAAACAAAACAAACCAAAAAAAAAACAGTAATCGTATTCATTACACTTACTGCAATATAAATTGAAATTTAATGGCTGGGCTGCTGGTTGGCCAGGTGCAGTGGCTCACTCCTGTTATCCCAACACTTTGAGAGGCCAAGCGAGGCAGATCACTTGAGGTCAGGACTTTGAGACCAGCCTGGCCAACATGTTTCAGTAGAAACCCCGTCTCTACTAAAAATTCTAAAATTAGCTGGGCAAAGGGGCGCACGCCTGTAATCTCAGCTACTTGAGAGTTTGAGGCAGGAGAATCGCTCAAACCTGGGAGGCGGAGGTTACAGTGAGCCAAGATCATGCCACTGCACTCCAGCTTGGACGATAAAGCGAGACTCCCTCTCAAAAGTAAAAAATAAATAAAAAATAAAAACAAACTTGAAAAACAATAACAAAAAAGAAATTTAACTAGTTTTACCTAGTTTATATAAATATTTCTAAAGAGTTAAAATGTAATTTTACAGTTACATTTACCCCACTCCTACAACTCAGGGTGATGCCATATGATCCATATGCCCAAAGATTGTATCAAAGGATAAAAGAGAATTGTTTCTAATTTAATTTAGACAGTCATATCACAGTAATTTCCACACTTGCCTCAGGTTGGGTGCTATTCATATTGTGTTTAATCTTACGTTGCTATATTCTCTTTGAGACATAAATGTCATAGATATCTTCTGTAGTAGTGTAGCCAAATAAGATTTTGTGGTGATGGTAGTTTGTGTGTGTGCCTGTGTATGTATGTGTTGGGTGTAAGTAACTTTAGATAGCACTCAAATCCTTCAAACATTGAAAAGTCAATCACTATCTTTATTCAGTTTGAATTTTTGTATTATGTTTTAATTACTATATTCAAAATATTATATTCTCCCCATATTTCCCTGAACTGAATCTTTTATTATAGATATCCTTACCTTTAAATAGTAATAAATGTTTCCAACCTAGTAGGTGCCTGTTCTGTGTGGGAAACATGCGAGGGAGAAGAAAAGACACGCACACAATACCTTGAAGGGTATACAACCTTTATCCCATGTAAATGGCAATGTAGATGTAATGAGCAAGTGATATAATAAGCAGATATAATAAGCAAATGATATAATAAGCAGTTTGATATAATAAGCAAATTGCAATGGGAAGGGGAGAAGGGAAAAGATATTTACACTCACCAGACTATGGAGGATTGCTTCCCACCAGACTGGGAGGCAACAGCCTGGGCTCCAGAATCGGCCCCTCGCCTCTGTGCACAGATGAGGAGAGGTCTCATGAAGCTTCGATGCAGTCTGGGACCCTCACTCTTTTTGTAATAAGTTGTTTGGCATGAGGTCCAGTCAAGAGGGCTCTTTGTGACTGGGCTCAAGGAATACAAAAAGGTCAACTTGTTTTTGTGATTGTTTATTGTTTTTCAATAACTAACATACAGGAATAGATTGAAATAGAGATTTCTCTGAAACAGTGCTGGATGAACACCTCAAGGGGCTCACACAGCCTGTTCCGGGACTTGGTGACCATTGTTTGTGTCCATGTTAAATTGAGTTCAAATTTAATATTTAACTTTTCCTTCACATTCAGCCTCAGTCTGATACTCAGCTGTAGGAAAATACCCTTACAGATACATAGGGAAGGCATAGTTGATACAGATTACAGATATGGGGTAAGCACAGGAGATTTAAAAGCACAATTAATAAAGTAGCACGCCCACCACGGCTTTGCAAGAAGAGTCGTATTGTGAGAATTGCCAGCGATATACACATAAGATTCAATATGCAGTAAAGCACAAACCCCTCCTTGGGCTGCGGTAAGCCTATCTAATGCCATTCAATTTTGCAACATAACAGTACGCAGCTGAGCAATTTCATCTGATAACAACATAAGTCCAGTGCTACTATCATTAAGAGGTTTTTATACATGTAAGCTTAATATTTTAATTTGTTGCTGAAGCAGGATTGTGCCTAGACAGGGGAGAATATTGTGATGGGGTACCACCACCAGGGAGTCCGGCACATTCGTAACCAGTGATGTTTGTAAGCATCTAGATTACTGGGAAGGGGACTATTATCTTGAATGGTGAATGTAATTAATGGCCACCCCCAAATGCATCTCCCCATCCAAGTGGGGGCAGGTATAGCCATGCGTAGGATCCACATATACAAGAGGGCCCCCCAGGGAACAGGAAGAGTTCTACTATAATTGTATTGCTGTAATGTGTGATTTAAGTAACAAAGGTGCTGTGTCTCATTTGGGCTTGGGCAAAATAGACTGTTTGGTTAAAAGAAGTCCAGGTTGGATTACAAGTATTATTATCCCACCCCCATTGGTATTGGCATATCCATCCAGAAATGTTAGCAGGGACGATTCTCCAAGGTAGCCCATTCCTGGGGGCCTCCCGCGACAACTGCACACATAGCCAGCACTGACCGCAGTTGGCTTGTGTTGCAACAGTGGCTACCCAGTTGATGAACTCCTTCTCAGCCTCAGACATGATGACCCAGTTACTGATTACTAGCAGACAGGTTATTCTCTGTATTAACAAAAAAGGAGGGGAGCATGCATTGTTTTTCATCTTTAGGAAATTGTACTATGCCTTCATTTTCTGTCCCCATAGCTACAAGGTCACAAGCCTTAGGGGCGGGAACTGATGGACACTGTACCCATATTTTGGCTCCAGGATTTAAGTGGCCCACTCTTCGGACCCGAATTCTCCAGTTCTATATGTTATTTCCATTGGGGTAGAAATTTCCTTGAGGGTTAATCATTGACAAGGTACCACTAACAATTGAGCAACCCACATCTGCGGTTATATAGCAAAAGAATCTGGAGTAGAATTATATAAAATGACCCTTAACTCTCCCTGGTGATCGCTACCAATTATATCACTATACATTATGATACCTCTCATTGCAAGACTTAAGCGTTTTGTAATCCATTCAGCTGCATTTAAGTTTGCAGTTATGGTGGAAATTTTGCCCTGTTGATCTGCCTGCTGATTAAATAGTCTGTCAACAGAAAGCCGAAGATGCGTGAGCATCAACATGGAAAACAGTGATAATAGTAGTATGAGCATATTGCTTTTTCCCATTAATTTGTCATATTTTAATACTATTAGTTTGGAAACGAGCATTTGATATGGCAAAGTATACATCGAGTGTCAAATTGAAGTAAATGCTGCTTTCATTATTTTATCACAAAGCTCCTCGATAATAAAGAGGAATGAAGCACTATTGAATTTTGTACCTCCTAGTCGTGCTCTATAGGAATGCTTTGTTCATTAAAGTAATAGTTTCAGTAAAGATTCCTTTGGGGATTAGCTGGCAGCGTGGCTTTATACACAGACATTTTTTTCATAGCAATTCACTAATAAATTATGGATAAAAATACAGCTAGCCAAACTGGTTAACATCTTAGAGGAGCACTGCAATGCTGTGACACGGCGAGTGTATCAAGAATATTCTCTTGTTTTTTTCTATTGCCAGATGCCTAGAGCCCCTCTATCCTCTGGGAATCATCCAAGAAGTCTGGGTCAAAGAAAAGGAAAAATTAAAAATCAAAGATAAAATGTTTACTTTCTAGTAAGTTTCAATTTTTAATATACTCCAGCTCCTTTATTTAGTCATCAAGCCAGTATACACCAATAAAATTGTAACAGTTTGCTTCAGTAATAAAAATCTATTACAGCAAACAGTGGTAACGTGTTCTAAAATGTAATTCCTGACATTGAGTTTCACTGTGTAATGAAATAGTAACATAATTTAAAATATAATATTTATGCAATCAAGAAGATGCTAAAAGCATAGTAGATAGCATTAAAATAAACCAATCATTAATAGCTTATTATTAGATAATGGGGTAGATTATGTGATTGATATATATATATATATACACACACACACATATATATATATAAATGTCTGTAATAGGACCTGTCACATAGAAGCCACTCAAAATTTTGTTGAATCAATGACTGCTTAGACTCAGCTGACCATTTTTCTTATTTAGTCGTGGTTATTACATTCAATTTTTGTTACCATATTCAAAAGGTTTTAATCTCACCATATTATCTACTGGAACCTAACCATTCACTAAAGATGTCCTTAGACTTCTAGAAGCAACACCATAACCTTTTCTCAACTACCTGTTTGTCAGGCAGTAATGAAATTTCCTCTGATATTGTCTACTGAAAAGAAATTTTAAAAGAATACATGAAACTTAATTCGAAATTACAAAGACTCCAAACCATTCTGTAGAAATTATTTCAGAAACCAGATAGAAGTTATTCCTCTAAGTGACATTCCATTGAAGTGGTTTTTGCAGAGATCATTATAACTATTGTTGCTGAGCCAGATGACTGTTTTCAAGTCCATAAGTAACTCAAACCCATGGTACATTGGTCACCATTAATCATCCAATCCTCTCCTCTTAAAATTATTTCCTTTCTTAGTTTCATGGCATTTGTTTCTCTGTTTTTTCTCTTATGTCTGGGTGTATCTTTTTACCTTCTTGGCAAAATAATCTTCTCTTAATGACCCCTAAAGTGCTGGTATTCTCCAAAGCTCCATCTCGGTTCTCTCCTCTTCCTTGATATAGCGTTTACTCAGATAATCTCATTTACTCTTTTGGTTTTATGGTCCACCAATATGTAGATAGCCCTGAAACTGGCTAGTCTAACCTAACTGCATAAACTCCACACCCATGTAGCTAACTTCTTGCTAGATATTTATTTGCTGGTTTTATGTAAAATTCCTTGTCTAAAGTTTAACTCAATATCTTAATTTTAAAATTTGCTTCCGTATTTTAATAGTTTAATTGCGCACTCTGTTGCCCAAGCCAGTTAAAAAATGTTATCCCGTTCCTTACTGACATATCTAATAGATGAATGAAGACTTACAAATTTTACTTATCTGATATTTCTTGAACCTGTCCATGCAGCATTCTATGCATTCTCATTGCCTCCATTCTGACTGTCATTATGGTTTGCTTGGTCTGTGAAAATATACACTGTTTTCCTAGTCTCAATTTTTTAACTTCTAATTCATTCTACTTACCACCATAGTGAAGCTTTTAAAAGTATTTGTCACCGCCTTAGAAAAATTCGAGATAAAATTTAACTTCTTCATTATGGATCTGAATCTTCTTGTTTGCTTACCTGTGCTCTTAGTATCGCCCCCACATACCTTGTGCTCATTATACTATGTCTCTACTTAACTACTGACAGTACTTGTGTGTGCCATGTTCTCTTACAATTTTATGAACTCACAGCTTCTACTCCTTCTGCTCGGAAAGCCTCCTGCTCTCACCACTTAACCTGGCAAATTTCTCATTCCTCTTGAAAATTTAAGTCAGATGTAACTGCTATTGGAAATCTTCTCCAATCCTGCCAGTTTTCTTCCTCCAGGCAGACATCCTTCATACCCATATAAAATATTCTCTTATTTCAATAGTTTATATACTGAGTGTTTTAACATATTTGCCCTCTAGCTTACTATCTAGCACTTGAAATAGTCAGTAGCCATTATGGAATCTTACTTAATAAATGTCATGTGATATAATTCCATGATTATCAAGACGTACAAAGAAAATGATTTAAAATGGCACACTGCCATACAGCTTAAAGTGTATTACTTTGCTTAGAAACAATTAACATCTGATTTTTTGGGTATATAATGACGGAAAATAAAGTAGCTGGTTGGAAAATAATATCCCAGCCATATACCTAAAAATAGCAGTGGCTAGAATAAATGAAATTTAATACTGTAAATTTTTAAAGTGATATTTAAAAAAAAAACTCACAGATAAAAGATTAGTCATTGGTTTTGAAATTCTTCTTGACAGTGTATAATGTTTAAATAATCAAACCTATTCAGTTTAAATAAATCAATTCCAGATGATAAATAAACTTGAAATGAAGTTAGACATAAATTAGAGACTTACATATATACAGCTAAGAAAATACAAAAGAAGAAAAAGAAAAAAAAAAATAATACAAATGTAGAAACCAAGTTGCCCCATGTTTTATTTTGGAGAATACAGAAAAAAAAAGCCAAAAATTAAGAAAGACTTTCTTTTTCAGGTAATATTTGGAAGGGTATTGGGTAGAAAGGGTGAACATGGGAAGAGATGAGGTGCCATGAGACTTACAGGAATAGACTGATCAGGGTGAAACGATAACTGAAGATGTTTCTATTCATTTGCTTAACAAATATTTGTTGAGTATCTATAGAGAGAGTGGATCACAGAAACACCTAAAATTAAACTTCTAAATGATAGGTTAAGAAGTAATCTTGATCAGGTGAATCAATGATAGTTAAGAAAATGATTACTAAAATAGACTAATTTCTTAAAAAATAAAATATCTTGATTTCTTTGAACTCAGAGTTAATGGCCTATTCTTTTTTAGAAGATAATTGGCTTTAGGTACAAAACAATATACAGGAAAATCCTGAAAAGGTTTTTTTTTTTTTTTTTTTTTCCCTATGACCTTAATTAAGATCATTGTGAAATGCATTGAACTTTTTTACCCTTTGTCTACTATATTTTTAAGGAAATAAATGCACTAAATCTGAACTAAAAAGTTTCAATAACTAGACAATGTGAGCTAATGATTTAAATTTTGTACTTAGTTGGAGCTGAAAGTATATATTTTTCTCTTTGGTGAAAAAAGAAGGGGAATAAAATAAAGAGAAATGTTATCACAATTTTAAAATAACCCATCAAAATAAAGGTTTATGAATATATCAAAAATAGCTTTTGCAGATGGAGAACCATGTTACATATTCTTTTAAAGCAACAGATAGGAGAAAATAGAATTTTTTCTTAGAGATAATTGTATAAAAATAAAATCTAGATTGCAACATAAATTTCTACCTATGTGTCCTACAAAGCAAAATTTATTGTAGATTTTTCTCTGATTTTATTCCATTACAAACCACAGAAGGAGGAAGTGTTCCATTACTCAAGGTTTCTAAAAACACAATAGAGAGAAATACTTTTCTACTTTAAACCCTCATTCACATCATAGCACTCATACCTTGTAGAGTTAGAGGGCAGTAATGTTCACTGACATTTTAAAGTTTTTATATCAGCTCAGTTTTTATTGGGCACAATATTTTCTGTTTACTGGTAATTTGTGGTTGCATCTTAAAAATACTATTTTGTTGATAAGCTTTCATGATATCTTAATGTAAAATAGAACTAGGTTTTTGTATACTTTGCCTCCAATATCTAGATTTCTCTAACAAAGTTTTTTTTTAATTCAAATTTAATTTTTGCCAACCTCATACACCACTGTAAGAGAATGTTTAATGTAACTTTTTCTACTATCATGGCATTATCTTCAAGAACACAAAGTTAAAGAAAAAATTGCTTGTCAGTACCCACATTCTCTAAAGAGATAACATTGACAATGGGACAGATACATTTCTTAGAAAAGTGACCACTTTCTCAATCTGTAAAATAAGACCAGAGGGAAGGACAAGAGATCAAATTACAGGGATACATAAAATAATTACTTATTAAAAGAGAGGATGGCTGAAAGGAGAAGCCTGGAATCGTAATTCCTGCAAGAGTAGCTGATTGCCCTTGTTGATCTTCTTTGAGGCTGAGAATGGAAAAAGAGAATAGTAGAGAGAGGGCAAAGTAGACAGAGAAATGAGGGTTGAGCAGCCATTTCTCAAACATTTCCTGTCTGTCAAATGGACAATGAAAGCTATCTTGCTGGTACCTAATCTAAGAGAGTTGAGTGTTAATGGAGGAATTCCCAGAGGCAACTGAACAGGAAGTACCTGGAGGTATTGAGATGTTAAGGAGCATCTCACCAGGCTTTCTCTCCAAAATTCTATGTGTATCCAATGAGAAATCCAGCATTTTGATTCATTCCATAGAGAAGCACTGGTCAATAAGAAACAGGGAAGCAGCAGACAACCAGTAGAGAGAAAATTACAATCAAAGATGGTGAAGTAATGAAAAATGTACCTTCTTCTCTTATAACGCCTGGAAGCACTTAACATAAAGAGAAGTCTGCCAATTAAGGGAAAGCAGTGGCACCCTAGATGCATAACCCTGCCCATTCACTGGGGTTTTGGATTCAGAGACATGTTATTTTACTACGAATTACAATTTATAAATTATAATTTACAAATTAATATAAATTACAATTTGTTAAATTAATACAAATTACAATTTGTAGTAAAATAACATGTCTCCTCCCATGTATCTTAATATGTATTAAAATAAATTGAGATGTTATTTTAATACAAATTTAATATTAGTGTTTTGACTACTTCAATTCTATGTATTCTTATGATGAATACCTTGTTTTACTTTTTAATTTTATATTCTAAAAATGGTTTCAAATGAACATATCCAATATTACTACAAACTATATGTATGAAGATCTGATTAAATACACCACTTTCGTCATTATGAAAATATTGTGCTTTCAATCACTTAAAGCAATTTTTGTGTGATATCAGTATGCTAATATTTAAATTGGTGAGTTGTTTATAGTTTTATGGGATTTTTACCTTAATTTTATTTATAATTATGTAAAACATTATTAAATGCAAAACATTTGAGAGTCTGAGAGTCAGAAACCACATAGCATTGTGCATTTAAGAAAGTCTTAATCCATCCTTGAACACTTCTTTTTTGATCAATTTTTGACTTTTCCTTCCAGTGGTTACTATTATAAATATAAACAAATGCATGAGCAAATGGAAATATACATATTCATATTTTCTTTTCTTGTACAAAACTTGGCATATATTAACACCATTCTGCACTTTTTATTTTCATTTAACACATATATATTCTGAAGATGATTTTATTTTTGTATTGAAAATATTCTTTTTATAAGTGAGTAGTTATATATCATATAGACATATGACAGTATATTCAACTAGTCCTTTGACGGTATAAGGTTGGGTTAATTATTTTTATTATTACAAATAATGATGGAATAAATAAACATGTGTATATGTCACCTCTTATTTTGGCAGTCTAACTTTCATATGGATTCCTAGAAGTAAGATTGTTGATTCAAAGGTGGCTGAATATGTAATTTTGCTAGTGGTGTCCAAGTTCCCTTCCAATTTCAATCTCACCATCTGTGTACGAGAATGTCCCTTTCATCACAGTCTTGCCAACAGAACATGTTGTCAGAACTTTTATGTTTTGCCAATCTGATAGGTGAGAAATGAGCTCTCAGTGTATAGAAACAGAGAAATTCTCCAAGAGTGAGATTGAGGAACTTTCATGTTTATAATTTGCAATTATTTGAAACATGATTGTTAATATTTCTTATATCCCACTATATGGAAGGAACACAATTAATTTAATATTTTTATTTATTTTTATTTATAAGCATGAAGCATTTTATTTATTCATAAGCATGAAGAATTTTAAAGGAGCATGTATTATTTGGTCTGATATTAAATACTTTCTCATGCTTATACTCGTTAGTATTTTTACTAATTTCTTTATTTTTAGTTGACAAAGAATATTTATTGGATAAAACATATAGTCATTATGTATACATTATGGTATGGCTTAATTGAGTTAATTAGCATATGCATTACCAGACATACTTCTATTTCTACATTCTAAGCATTTTCTACTCTCTTAGGAATTTTCAAGTATATAATACGTTTTTATTCACTATCGTCATCATGTTGTACAATAGATCTCTTGAAGCTATTTCCCCTTTTTAATTGAAACTTTCGAACCTTTGACCAACATCTCCCCAACCACTTCCCTCCCACAACCCTTGATTCTACTCTCTACTTTCGTGATTTTTGACTGTTGTAGATTCCACGTATAAGTGAGATCAAGTGGTATTCATCTTTCTGTGCTTAGCTTATTCACCTTAAAACCTCCCAGTTCAACCATGTTGCACAAATAACAGGGTTTCTTTCTTAGGCTTTGGAACGGAGTGAATAATATTCCACTGTGTGTGTATATACATAAATATGCATTTATACATATATATATACACATATATACATATTTTGCTACATTTCTGTATTTATTCGTCCTTTGATAGATTCTTAGGTTCTTTCCATATCTTGGCTATCGTGAATAATGTTGCAATGAGCATGGGAGTGCAGATATGTCTTCAACACAATGATTTATCTCTTTTAAGTAAATACCTATGAGTGGGATTGCTTGGTCATATAGCCCTTCTATTTTTAATGTTTTAGAAGTACCTCTGTGTAGTATTTTTTAATGACTGTTCTAATTTACATTCCTACCAACAGTATGCAAAGGTTTCCGTTTCTCCATATCCATGCCAACACTTGTTATCTGTCTTATTTTTAATAACAGCCATTCTATTGAGTGTTAAGTGATATGGTGGTGTTGATTTACATTTCTCTGATGATTAGTTACATTTCTCTGATGATTAGTAATTAGTTTACGTTTCTCTGATGATTGAACATTTTTTCATATACAGGTTGAATGTTTTCTTTTGAAAAATATGTATTCTAGTCCACATTTTAATTAGGCAATTTATTTTTGGCTATTGAGTTGTTTGAGTTTTTAATATATTTTAGATGTTAACCCTTTATCATATGTATGGTTCACACATATTTTCTCCTATTTTATAGGTTGTCCCTTTACTCTATTGATTGTTCCTTTGGCTGTGCAGAAGATTTTTAGTTTGTTGTAATCCCATTTTTTTACCTTTACTTTTGTTGCCTCTGCTTTTGTATTCCTATCCAAAAAAATATTGTGTAGACCAATGTCATGAAGCTTTTCCCTGTATTATTCTAGTAGTTTTACAGTTTCAGGTCTTACATTTAAATTTTAATTTATTTGAGTTGATTTTTATATGTAGTAGGAGATACTGGTCTAATTTTATTCTTATGATATCCAGCTGTCCCAACATCATTTATTGAAGAGACCGTCCTGTTCCATTTTGCACTGTTGGCACCTTTGTCAAAAATCAATTGCCCATAAATACATGGATTTATTTCTGGGGTTTCTATTCTGTTCTATTGTTCTATGCCTGTGCTTATGTGGC
This sequence comes from Papio anubis, assembly GCF_008728515.1. Taxonomy (NCBI): domain Eukaryota; kingdom Metazoa; phylum Chordata; class Mammalia; order Primates; family Cercopithecidae; genus Papio; species Papio anubis. Next base: position 35,098,002 of record NC_044987.1, on the reverse strand, counting down.
AGTACTAGGCTGTTTTGGTTACTATAGTGTTGTAGTATATTTTGAGATCAGGCAGTGTGATGCCTCTAGCTTATTTATTTATTTATATTTTCAAGATTGCTTTGTCTATTTAGAGTCTTTTGTAGTTGTATACAAACTTTAAGATGTTTTTTCTATTTCTGCAAATAATGTCATTAGAATTTTTATAGAGATTACCTTGAATGTGTAGATATCTTTGGGTAGTATGGATATCTTTATATTATTAATTATTGCAATTCATGAACACAAAATATATTTCCATTTATTTCTTTCTTCTATTTTTGTTTACCAATGTTTTGTGGTTTTTTAGTGTACAAGTCTTAAATTTATGCCTGAGTATTTGAATTTTTTGGCTAGTATTGTAAATGGGATTGTTTTCTTGATTTCTTTTTCAGAGAGTTCAATGTTAGTGGATAGAAATGATACTGATTTTTATATTTTGATTTTATATCCTGCAACTTTACTGAATTTGTTACTTTTATTTATTTATTTATTTTTGGTTTTTGGTGGAGTCTTTAGGGATTTCTATGTGTAATATCATGTAATTTGTATTTTTTTTCTCTTCTTAACCCCTTTAGCTCGAACATCTAGGCCTATGTTGAATAGAAGTAGTGAGAATGTTCATCCTTGTCTTGTTTCTGGTCTTAGAGGGATAGCTTTCACTTTTCACTGTTCAGCATGATGTTAGTTGTGTTTGCCATATATATTGCCTTTATTGTGTTGAGATACATTCCTTCTAAATCTAATGTTTAAGGGTGTATATCATAAAAGGATGTTGATTTTGTCAAATGATTTTCCTTCGTCTATTGAGATAATCATATCTTTTTGTTTCTTCATTGTGTTGATGTATGTATCATATTTATAGATTTGCCTGTGTTTATACTTGCTTACCAGAAATAAATTTCACTTGATCATGGTGAGTAATCTTTTTAACGTACTGTCAAATTCAGTGAGCGAGTATTTTGCTGAGGATTTTTTCATCTGTGTTCATCAGGAATATTGGCCTATAATTTTTTTGTAATTTTGTCTGGCTTTGGAATCATGGTAATGATGACCTGGTAAAATGAGTTTGGAAATATTATCTTTCCTTCAATTTCTTGGAAGAGTTTGACAGGGAGTGGTATTAGGAGTTGGACGGATTAAGTGAAAGGAAACATCTGACTTAAACTACACTTTAGACCAAGTGGAATTAGCAGACATATACAGAACATTCCATACAATTCCTGAAGAATCTTCTAAAGTGTGCACAAAACATTCTCCAAGATAAATAGTATTTTAGGCCACACAATAAAATTTTACAATTTTATGAAGATTGAAATTATATCAAGTATCTTTCCCGATGACAGTTATATGAAACTAGAAATCAATAATAGAAGGAATTTGAGAAAATTCACAAATACATCACAATTAAACAACATGTTTCTGAACAACCAATAAGTCAATAAAGCATTAAGAGATAAATTTAAATATATCCCGAGACAATAAAAAATGGACACACAACACACCGCAACTTATGGAATAGAGCAAAAGCAGCTTTAAGAGAGAAGTTTATAGCAATAAATGTCCACGTTAAAAAAGAAGATCTCAAACAACTTAACATTTTCCTCCAGTCACTAGAAAAAGCAAGAATAAATTAAGCCCACAGTTATGAAGGGAAAAACAATAGAGATCAATGAAATAAATGAAACAAACTATAAAAATAATACAAAAGATCAACCAACTTGAGTTTTTTTTTTTAAAAAAAGATAAAATTGAAATACCAGAATGAAGAACAAAAACCACATGATCATCTCAATAGATGAAGAAAAGTCACTTGTAAAAGTCAGCATCCTTTAATGTTAATGGATGGACTCGTTATGATTAAGAAAAGAAAGAAAACAAATAAAATCAGAAATGGAAATGAAACATTACAATTGAAATTACAGAAATACAAAGAATCATAAGAGACTACTGTGAATTGTTATATGCCAACAAATTGGCTGACCTAGAAAAACTGGATTAAATGCCTAGACACATGCAACTTACCAAGACTTAATCACATTGAAATATTTAATATTCAGATTGTTTAACTATAAGGTAAATAGCCAATCATGTAGGCTACTTGTCTTTATTTTTTTCTTTTTTCCTATATTTTTCTTCAAGTTGGTTGATGGAAAAGTCAATTGCAAAATTAGAAAAACAATATATAAGTAGTAGATAGTAGATATGTCACCATACTTAAATGTATAAAAATATATTTGAGTAACATTAGATATTAGAATTATAATTTGTAATTATCTTAAAATTTCCTTTTGAAAATTTCAAGAAATTAAATATCTGTCATTCAAACTTAAAGAATTAGTATCTACATCATGAACTTAATACACTGAACATGCTACAAACAAAACCAACTTTATGAAGCTTAGCTAAAACATGCTTATTTAAATCTACCATATGGAAATATTATATTTAAAAAGAACATTCCCTAGTTGGTATGAACACTGAAAACAGAATGACAGATTTTTTACTTACTGTTATATTTGTTTTTCTGGGGACTTTAGTTAAAAGTAATATTAAGTTGCATCTGCTGTTAACAGATGCCCATATAACAGTACCAAAATGCTAACTCCAACATAAATGACCATCTCCATATGTTGCTGGCATTTTTTTTTTTTTTTTGGCATTTGTATATTGTACATAATCACAGCCTATGAGTACCACTTGAGAAAAACAAAGTGATAATCTCATTATGAAGGTTCAAGACCTATTTAGAGCTAAGTAGAGCTTCTTGTTTCTTTTCAATGTATTTATTAGTACATAAGCATAAGCTCAGTTAAATCATGAAATGATCATTTTTCAAAATGTCTGCTACAGATTTACTGTAAATTAGAGATTTTTATCAAATTCACATTTCTTATCACTATGACAGGGGATAATATACAAAGCTCTATCTTCACTATGAACATGAAATTTGGGATAATATATAATTGTCAATGCATGGCAAATTTGAAAAATAAGAAAGAAAAAGCCACAGCAACCGAAAATAAAGTGAGAATGTAGAACAAGAATGGAGAGTCGAAGTTGAAACTGAATGGCCTACATGAGCATGGGAATTGTGCACTGTGTGCTGTCTGGGACTCATGATCCAAAATTATTTAGGGATAGTAATCAAGAATCCTTGGTCTTGTTGATAAATCCAAGAATTGAGAAAGGATGACCCATCTCCACTTAGGATTAGAAACATTATTCTTCCTAGATTGGGAATGCAGTATGGTAACATGTTCTTCACTTGAGCTGTTCACCTGGGCTTTTAACGATAAAAGAACCATAATTTAAAAGTGGAAACCCAAGTTTGTACTGTACACAAGTATTGGCACTTTTCTCACTACATTTACAATGCTGAAATCCTGAGATGAAAAAACAATGTAAAACATGATACTTCCATGTGCAACCCAGGAGGCCGTTTCACAGACAGATATTAATACAAATTTAAATGCAAAGCCATTTCAGGGGAATTACATTAGAATCTATGGCATCAAACTATCCATTGGAAACAACTTCTGTAGAAGGTAAGCTCATTATTCAAATATTTTTATAACCAGACACCTTGAGGAAAAGTCAGAAGACACAAACAAAAGCATTCATATTCATAAGAGGTAAAGAAAACAGATCATTCTCAAGAAAATGTTTAAAATGAATATGTTTTAAAATGAATAGGGAACATGGTAAGAATAGAATCAATAACGTAATAAAAAGAAAATCTGGCAAAGGAACAAGCAAGTTTTTAAAAAATGTAATTTTAAAATAAGATACTTCCTTAAACATTGGATAGAAATGCTAAATACTAGTCTATTTAGAGCTGAATTTAGAGAGAATTCATAAATGAAAAATAGATTTGAGGAAATCACCTAAAGCATAGATAAATTTTTCAAGAATATAAAATTAAAATTAGGAAACAAGAACAATTAAATGAAGATTTATAATCAGTGTTTAATAGGAGTTCTGGAAGAGGTGAATTCAAAGAGATAAAAGTAGCAATTTTTAGGAATAAAGCGAGACATTAGACCACAAATGTGAGATAAAACCCTTAAAACTGTAAGAATGAAAATGCAGATTACCTGCAATAGGTTACAGTAAGATACACAGCATATATTTTCATGTAACAAAATAAAAAAGAAAACAATGAAATATTATCCCCAAAAGCTGAATGTGAATATTATCCCAAAACGGTGAAGTTCTCTAATATAATAATTTGATTATGAGAACCTAGATCTAGAAAGTAAGCTTTGGAAATTGAGCAGAAAAGATTGCATAAAAGTCTTCAAAAATTTTTCAACAAGTCCTATTGAATTTTTTTTTTTTTTTCTTTTGGAGGTGGAGTCTCGCTCTGTCACCCAGGCTGGAGTGCAGTGGCGCGATCTTGGCTCACTGCACCCTCCTGCTTCTGGGTTCAAGCAATTCTCCTGCCTCAGCCTCCCCGGCAGCTGAGACTACAGGCGCATGCTGCCACGCCCGGCTACTATTTGTATTTTAGTAGGGATGGGACTTCACCGTGTTGCCCAGGCTGGTCTTGAACTCCTGAGCTCGGGCAATCCACCTGCCTTGGCCTCCTAAAATGCTAGTATTACAAGTGTGAGTCACCAAGCCTGGCCCCTATTGAATTTTTTTGGATTAGCTAAATGTGCTTCAACATTGTGAAATACAACAGTTTCACAAATACGAAGTCAGGTGACAGAATTTACAGCCCCCAATGATTCAAAGATTGAATTTACTAAAAGGTGCAGTTTACTGAGAAAGAAAACAAAACCTTAAAAACAATTGGGTTAAAATGAAATGGTAAATAAGTCCTCAATGTACATATAAAAACGAAATTTAAGTAATCTAAAGGATTATATTTTATTTTTCATTTACATTTTGATTATTTTTAACTTATTCCTTGTATTTTAGCGGGTAAAATGTATCTCATTCCTCCTGAATGGTTACTAATACATTTACCTATGCTCCTATTACTAGACATTCAGTTCATTTTCATTTTGGAGTAACTAAACAAACAACTAACTTTGTACTAAAATTTACCTATTTTTTTCTTAATAGTACATATTCCCAGAACTGTGATTTCTGGGTGAAATGCTATATGTAGTTTAAATTAGAGGATAAGATGTCATCTTCATTTTTCAAAATGTATTAATATCAGCAATCCTGATCAACAGTACATTAAAGGGCTGCTTTATACTGAATTCCTGACAAGAGTAAGCACTCTTCATTATTTTGAGGAGAGTGTATTTTATAATCAATTGTGTTTTCCTGATATTCTAGTAAGGGTTGAAATTCTGTTTTTACACATATGCCATTGGAATTTCCTCTTCTAGGAATTACTATTAATATTATTTGTTTTAATTTGTTTTTGGACTTTGGTGATATATTTTTGTATTTAAAACATTTACAAATTCATAATTAATTTACAAATGGACTAAAATATGGCATCTTATCCACCAGTTTATAAGTGGACTAAAATTTGTGGGTGTTTGCAGTATTGTATATTTACATCTAGAAGATATGTTAGTAAGTATGTTTGTTTTTAAAATTACAATCTATTTATATTAAATAAATTAAATAATATATTATAATATATATTATAAATATTATAATATAATATATTATATAATATTATATTATACAATTATGATTTATATTATATAATATAATAAAATTAAAATTTACAATTTATTTATATTTTACTTTAATTTAAAAAGCCTCAAAGAAATACTTTCTTTTGTCTACAGAATTCCAAAGCCCACTTAAATGCCAACATTAATGGCTTTCACTTTTTAAATTAGTTATTTAAAGAAATTCTGCATTACTAATGCTTGTGGTGTCACAGAGGATGATATTGTAAAGAAAACCATGGATACCAGGGAATTCAATTCAAAAAATGATCCAGAAGAGATAGATTTTTAATGTAAAGAAATATTAAAAGTGTCTATACAATGCTTTTGCTTATTTATAAACAGTGAGTGACTTACAGTAAGAAAAAGTGTGTTTTAGCTAAAACAATAATTAAGTAACTGTTAACTACAAATTTCAAATAAAGAAATGCATATGAACCTTATATTTGCCACATGCATGACACATATTTTTACAATTTATTTTTTATCATTTGATTTTGTTTAATATATAGTTTGCATTACAAAAGCAAATGTAAATATTTGTATAACTAAATCTTTTTCTTTACAGATTTTGGGTTTTATATCCAACATTGGTGTGAGTACATGTGTCTGTTTTTGCATGTATGCATTTTTCTCCTCACATTTTTGTTTTATATTTAGATATTTAATACATTTGAAATTTTGTCAAACTCTTTTTTCTGTAGGTATGCTGTGAGTTTTGTGGTACTTTATATTCTTTCAGTTGTACAAGCAAAGTTTGCTAACTTCTGTTTTTCCACTGCACTGAAGTAGTTGAAGTATAATTTTTTGATATATTACATTTCCATATATGCAGTGTTTTTTTGCTGAACTTTCCTTTGTGCCTCATATATCTATGTTTTGATGTCTGCATCAGTATTGTATTATTAAAAAGTGATTATATTGTTTATTTTAATATATTATGATGCAAGTTCTCGACCAACATCCTTTGGAAAAAAAACCCACAACTTTAAAACTTGCTTAACTTAAGATGAAGGTTAAATTATAAATGTAGCCTATAAAAGATTATGAGGAGTATGTCCTTAGAATATAGTATATGGATGGATGGAGTGAATAAAATATTAATACAATGGAAGTTGGAAAAGAGAAAATAAGAAACATAGAAAAATCACAGAACACAGTAAATACACAAACCAGATGCTAAAACATCATGGGAAAAATGAAGGACATTGACTTAGCGAATAAATCTGACAAATTGATTATGCAAGTAATAAGTTTAGCAGAGAAAAATGACCCTGTTTTCAGAAAGTCAAGAATATATAATATTCAAATTTCTAAGCACATTTGGAATATTTTCCAAATTTGACACATACAACACCACAAAGCAGTTCTTAACATATCCCAAAGAATGATTGTTAATATGTTAGATACAACATATCTTTGACCACAAAACTATACAATTAAAATTACAAATTTTATAATTAATTCTCAAAATTTAGAGTGCATAATAAGATTCTTACATAGATGTTGAAGCCATAGATACCTACCTAAAAATGTATATATTTTTATGAATTATTAATTACACACCCAACTCTTAGGATCAGTTTTCTATTGAAATAACATTGATTCCTCTAAATTTGTAACTCTCTAAAGTAAGTTAACTGAGAAAGAAAGTCCACATTATAGAAATTCAACTTACATATATTTTTATGTATCTACTCAATAATACATGAAATAAAGCAAATCAAAATCTGATCTATTTTCCCTCTCCTTTTCTTCAGGCAATGTTATATTTCCAACATAAAGAAAACATTTAAAAAGATGCAGATCCCTCAGTAACATCACATTTTTACAACTTCACAGCAAGAATGTCACCCTGAATTCCTTGCCCTTTCTTATGTGTGCTTATGTTTCTTGTATCTTTGCTTGCTTGTGTTTCTTTTACCTTTGCTTGCTCTTGAGCCTGCTATTCTCAGTGCTTAGAATGAAAAGAGCATTGAATTGATGGCAAAAGGGTTGAAGTTTATCCCAATTCTACCATTTAACTATTGGGTAATATTAGGTACAAGGATTAACTTGTTTGATTTATTATTTTCTTTTTTTTTTTTAATTTTAATAACATTTTATTTAACGCATTTTCCCCACAGATCATAAAATCAATGTGTAATTATAATAACATTTAATTTCTAACAGTAGAGATAATTATAAAACTGTGAATGTTTTAAGAAATAAATGACATAATTTGATGGTAGACATTAGGTACTTAAGAAATTCCAGTTGTGTCCAGACAGACTTCTCTGATTGGCAAAGTATTTATTTATTTATTTATTTTATTTTTTTGTTTTGTTTTTTTTTTTAATTCTCTATTTTATTATTATACTTTAAGTTGTAGGGTACATGTGCATAATGTGCAGGCTTGTTAAGCATATGTATACTTGTGCCATGTTGGTGTGCTGCACCACCAACTCGTCATTTTCATCAGGTATAACTCCCAGTGCAATCCCTCCCTCCTCCCCTCCCCATGATAGGCCCCGTGTGATGCCTCCCTTCCTGGAGTCCAAGTGATCTTCATTGTTCAGTTCCCACCTATGAGTGAGAACATGCGGCGTTTGGTTTTCTGTTCTTGTGATAGTTTGCTAAGAATGATGGTTTCCAGCTGCATCTGAGTGTCCCTACAAAGGACACAAACTCATCCTTTTTATGGCTACATAGTATTCCATGGTGTATATGTGCCACATCTCTTCTTAATCCAGTCTGTCACTGATGGACATTTGGGTTGATTCCAAGTCTTTTGCTATAGGAATAGGTGCTGCAATAAACACATGTGTGCATGTGTCTTTATAGCAGCATAATTATAATCCTTTGGGTATATCCCCAGTAATGGGATGGCTGGGTCATATGGTAGATCTAGTTCTAGATCCTTGAGGAATCGCCATACTGTTTTCCATAATGGTTGAACTAGTTTACAATCCCACCAACAGTGTAAAAGTGTTCCTATTTCTCCACATCCTCTCCAGCACCTGTTGTTTCCTGACTTTTGAATGATCGCCATTCTAACTGGTGTGAGATGGTATCTCATTGTGGTTTTGATTTGCATTTCTCTGATGGCCAGTGACGATGAGCATTTTTTCATGTGTCTGTTGGCTGTATGAATGTCTTCTTTTGAGAAATGTCTGTTCATATCCTTTGCCCACTTTTTGATGGGGTTGTTTGTTTTTTTCTTGTAAATTTGTTTGAGTTCTTTGTAGATTCTGGATATTAGCCCTTTGTCTGATTAGTAGATTGCAAAAATTTTCTCCCATTCTGTAGGTTGCCTATTCACTCTGATGGTAGTTTCTTTTGCTGTGCAGAAGCTCTTTAGTTTAATGAGATCCCATTTGTCAATTTTGGCTTTTGCTGCCGTTGCTTTTGGTGTTTTAGACATGAAGTCTTTGCCCATGCCTATATCCTGAATGGTACTACCTAGGTTTTCCTCTAGGATTTTTATGGTATTAGGTCTAACATTTAAGTCTCTAATCCATCTTGAATTAATTTTCATATAAGGAGTAAGGAAAGGATCCAGTTTCAGCTTTCTACTTATGGCTAGCCAATTTTCCCAGCACCATTTATTAAATAGAGAATCCTTTCCCCATTTCTTGTTTCTCTCAGGTTTGTCAAAGATCAGATGGCTATAGATGTGTGGTATTATTTCTGAGGACTCTGTTCTGTTCCATTGGTCTATATCTCTGTTTTGGTATCAGTACCATGCTGTTTTGGTTACTGTAGCCTTATAGTATAGTTTGAAGTCAGGTAGCGTGATGCCTCCAGCTTTGTTCTTTTGACTTAGGATTGTCTTGGAGATGCGGGCTCTTTTTTGGTTCCATATGAACTTTAAAGCAGTTTTTTCCAATTCTGTGAAGAAACTCATTGGTAGCTTGATGGGGATGGCATTGAATCTATAAATTACCTTGGGCAGTATGGCCATTTTCACGATATTGATTCTTCCTATCCATGAGCATGGTATGTTCTTCCGTTTGTTTGTGTCCTCTTTGATATCACTGAGCAGTGGTTTGTAGTTCTCCTTGAAGAGGTCCTTTACATCCCTTGTAAGTTGGATTCCTAGGTATTTTATTCTCTTTGAAGCAATTGTGAATGGAAGTTCATTCATGATTTGGCTCTCTGTTTGTCTGTTACTGGTGTATAAGAATGCTTGTGATTTTTGCACATTGATTTTGTATCCTGAGACTTTGCTGAAGTTGCAAAGTATTTATTTTTAAAATCCAAAATCCATGTTATTGCTTTTGATGAGAATTCACTGATACCTTCTATAGCTCTTTCTATTCCCAGCTCAGTGTAGAAGTAAGTGTTTCTTCCCATGTCATCCCACTGTCTTTGTGTATTCATTTGCTCTACAAAAGACAAATGCTCACCCTATTTTTTGCTGAAATTTCTTTTCTATCTGCCCCTACACTGGCCAGTGTTTGATATAGGATTGTAAGAAACAACTGTCATATGACAAGCTTTTACAAAGAGGGGAAGCAACTTTGTTGGCTTAAGTACTAAAGAATTTAGAGAACCACGATGAAGTTGATCTCAGCATAATTTTTAAAAGCAGATTATATAATGTCTGCAGTACTGTGACCCTAAGAGTACAATAAACTAAGAGCATTGCTGCAGGCAAGTTAGATGGGGCCAAAGTTCCAAATAAGAAGATTAGAATTATGTATGCTCTGCTTTTAGTTATCATGGTTGTGGGTGCTCTAACCATGTTCATTGAAACTTAAAGGGTAAACATATCAAGACATTGAAAAAGACTTAACTGGTTAACAACAAAAAAAGATAGATAGGCTATAAATTTAAACCTTTAATGACAAAGCTTATACTGATTTAAATGTTTAAGTGGAGTATTTTGTGTATTATATATAAAATATTGCAGCTGTCCCAACAAGGTAAAAAGTGGGGTGGGTACTGGTACTTTTGTAACTAATTTTACCCTAGAAAATGACAACACTTTCTGATTGAGAAAAGGGACTTTTTTATTTGTTTGTTTATTTGTTATTATTAATTTTGTTTTTTGAGACTGTCACTAACAGATTTGATCCTAACATGATAGAAACTTTAACAATAATCTGATTGTTACCTCCTAGCCTCAGTCACATTCTAACTTGTATCTTCAATACCATCGATAGTATTTGTGCATAATAAATGTTTAATGGATGCCCTTGAAAGTATAAATTAATGTACTAAAGAAAGGGGGAAGGAGGAATAAAGAAGGGATAAATATTACTGATGATGATGCTATTGATGTTGGTAATGACTGTATGGAAAGACAGGCTACAGAAAATAGAATCTAAGGGCCAAGTTCTCTAATATAACAATTTGATTATGAGAATCTAGATCTAGAAAGTCAGCTTTGGATATTGGGCAGAAAAGATTACATCAAAGTCTTCAAAAATTTTCATCAAGTCCCATTGGTAAATAAATGAAGAAACAAAAGACAAATGCGACTCATAGGATTTCAGTGTGGCAGCTAGGATTAAGTTTGTGTGACTGATTAAAGCAAGTAAGATAAAACATGAAGTGAACCTTGCAGACCATATGACCATTTAGTTTTGAAATTGTTTCATTCAAGGATGAAATAATGATAGAAAAATTATTAGAAATAGCTTATATAGCAGTTACTGTTGCAATAACACAACATGACATCATAGAAATTGAAGTGCTTTATAACAACAACCCGACATTCGCATGCTCACTGTCCTGTGGGTTAGCTGGAACAGAGCTGATACAGGCTGATCTCATCTGGGCTTGACTCCAAGCCATGGATTGTGGTCAGCTCTGCTTCACACAGTCTCCTATTCCTCTAGGTCCAGCAGACCACCTGGGGCAGAATTTCTCATGGATATGACAAAATCCAAAAATGGCAAAAGAAAACACACAATGCTTGTTAAGGCCCAGGCTCATAACTCACACAGTATCCTTTCCTCTAATTTTGCATTAGCCAAACAATTGATTAGATGAATTCAACACAATGGAGTGTAGAAATACACTCTAATTAGAGAAACTGCAAAGTCACACAGCAAAGATGTGGATTCGGGGAGAGGTGAAGAACTACAGTCTTCCCCATTCTGCTTTAAATAAATGACTAGAATTGAGTTAAAAGTGAAGCCTAAGCTAGCAGGGTTATTAATGCAAGGAATACTTTTAAAACACCAATATATATCCATCAACATCATCATCATCATCAATGATAGATAATATAGGTCTTTGTTCTGTTTCCTACTATATTGCTTCCCAATATCATACAGATTACCTAAATTTGTTTAGTCTGCTGTGTCTATACTTTCAGATTTTCCTTGAGGGTTGATCATTTTTCTCATTTCCAGCTAGCTGTGGGCAAAGAATTTTTCTGTAAAAGATCTGTCACTACCGCCTTACCATTAGCTATCTGATTTTGAGTATTATGGCAGCCAAGTCATAGTCTCTAAAATGGATTGGATTTTCTATGAGTAACAATACTGTTATGAATTAGTTATCCATTAATTCATATAGCTCTCTTAGATATTTTCTAATATTTTCTAGTATGTAATATCTGGGAACTTTGTCATTCACATGATCTTTTCATATAAATCAGACCAAGACAACCATCAGTAAGTACACAAAGTACAATTCAGAATTTTCAACTTTAATTGCATCTTTCCCAACACATTTTGCTTCATAGACCATTTCATTTTTGTACATAACTTTGGCAAATAATGACAAGGAGGTGTAGGACCATTTTAATTATTACTGTGGCTGTATGCATATGCAGCCTGTTGGCAACTTGCCCATTGTATAGCTTTCTGCTGCAATGTTTCTCTTCCAATATGGAATAATGTATTTAAAGGAACCTGCTTAGCCATTATGATACAAGTTCAAAAGGGGAAGTACAAGTGGTTAGCACCCTCAAGGACAGGAGCTGGTGCATAAGGACTGCACTGTGCATAAGGACTGCACTGTTTCATCCTTTGGACAAACATTTCTATTATGCATTCTATACAGTCCAATCAAGGATCCCAAACAGATTCAACCCCAGATGCCCACAGAGGTGATTAGCTAGATAATATACCCTTGGATTGGCTGCCTTCCTCATCTGCCTCAGGTTTCTCAATCCCTAAATCACATTCTTTGGGAACAGTTCCCAAAATGACTATTCAAATGGAAACCCTCGTGTTTAAGAACAGCAACAAAAAGTCTATTTATAGCTTTCTTGCCCTTCCCTCCCTCCCTCCCTCCCTCCCTTCCTTCCTTCCTTCTTTTTTCCTTTCTTTTTTTTTTTCAGTCTTGCTCTTGTCTTCCAGGCTGGAGTACAGGTGGTGCTGGCATCGCTCATCGCAACCTCTGCCTCCTGGTTCAGCTGACGCCTCTTCCAAGGGCCCTCCTGAGAAGGACTACAGGCCTGTGCTACTCCACACGCTTTAACTTTATTTTTAGTGAGATGTTTCATGATATTGGCCAGGCTGGATCTCAAACTCCTTGACCTCATGATCCACCTTGCCTCAGCCTCCCAGTGCTGGATTACAGGCGCATGTAACCACGCCTGGCTCCCTCTTCCTTCCTTCCTTTCTTCATTTTCTCTCTCTCTTTTCTTTTCTTTTTTTTTCTTCTATTGTGATAGGCAGAACCCACATCCTAATCCTCAGAACAAGAGAATGTATTAGGTTATCTGGAAAAAAGGATTGAAGATTGTGGATGGATTTGGTGATTGCTATTCAAGTGACATTAAGATAAAAACAATTATGCTGAATCATTTGGATGGGCACACTGGAATCAGGTGGCTGCCTAAAAGTGAAAAGAGGGTGGCAAAAGTTTAGTCAATCAAATAAAGGTGTAACTATGGAGGAAAGGCACAGAAGATTCAACACTGCTGACTTTGAAGATGGAAGAGGGCTATGAAACAAAGAATGTTGGTCACCTCTAGAAGGAGCAAAGGCAAGGAAATGGATTCTGTGCTAGAGCCTTTAAAAGAAACATAGCCCTGCCGACACCTTGATTTTATTCTAGTGAGACTTTCAACCTGCAGAACAGAAAGATAGTAGACTTGTCTTTTTTAAGCTTCCAAATTGGTGGTAAATTTTTACAGCAACAGGGAGCTAATATATCAATACATGCATGTTTTGCACAAATATGTCATTCATATTTAGAAATGCTACATTAAGATGAAATCAGTTTCATATTGCATTCTAAATGATCCTAATGGAAAAATTTTACATGATTTTAAGATCAGTTCATTTTTTAATTATTTTGAATCCATAGACGTCCTTTGTATTCCCCTTGACAAATAGTTTGGGGCTTAAAAATGTTGCTGAGCCAATTCCTCATCGAAAAGTTTTTCTGAAGCTCATGGTTTATTCAAGTCATTCAATTAACAATTTAACTCAATTAACATTTACTTAGTGCCTAGCGGACTCATGGCATTATAGAAAATGGAAATGGAAATGACTTTGAGACAATTTATTTTAACCATAAAAATATCAAAATCCTTTAACATGTAGGTCATGGATTACTGGGCAGTAGTGGCTAAGAGTTCACAGATAATGGCAAACAGATAAAATACTTTCAAATATACCACAGATTTAACTTTCATTTTGGATTCTTTGCTACCAGAAGTGCAGGAAAAATACCAAAAGTAAAACCAAGGACATCTTAAGATGGCTTTACTTAACATTCCTAGTAATATAACAAACAGACCTAAGTAATAACAAATTAGTGTCTTCAATTTTTTTAATTGTTTAAACTTTTAGAATTAAATATTTCACTATTTTAGGTTTTGGGTTTTTTGTTGTTGTTGTTTTTCAGTATGCAGCACATAAGAAACAATACAGAAGCATAGTCCAAAAACAAAAACACTGTATCTCAGTGACTGCAAACATTGTGGTATGTTTTAAAATATATGTATATATATAAATATATATTTTAAGTCATAATTTAATATAGTAAATTCCATTGAATACTTACAGATATTAAAATATTTGCCTTTTCTAACTGCCCATATGTTTGAAAACATTTTCAATGGTTTTAAATTGTAAGCTCAGATGTAGGACACATCCAGAAAAGAGAAAGAATAAGTGAGAGAGAAAGAAAAGAAAGAACAAAGAAAATAATGAGTGAAAGAAAGAGAGAGAAGAAAAGAAGGAAGGAAAGAAGGAAGGCAAGGAGGAAGGCAGAGAGGGAGGGAGGAAGAGGGGGAGGAAGGGAGAAAAGGAAGAAAGGATCCTAATGTCTATTTAATCTTGTGCCAGGCAATCTTGCTAGGTAGTTTACCTCTTTTTAATATTCATAATAAGAATAACTCTTACCTTAAATATTATTTTTCCAATCTTTCTGGCAAGGACACTGAGGCCCACAGAGACACACTGGCAAGACCTTGCCTGCTTATGCAATCATGTTGGTATTTATTTGGAGCGCTTCAATGCCATTCTACACAGAATCCTTTGGGCTTCATGGAGCTTTATATTGTTTTATGTACTATTTAACAGCAAATATCAAATAACTAGTTTCATTCTGGGGAAGAAAATATAGGTGTAGTCTACTTTGTGAAGGTGATACAGTTCTGAAAATATAAGGATTTTTCGTTTGTATTTTATGTTCGTATCATATAATAGGTATAGGCAAATTTACTATCTGAAAAACACTTATAGTAAATCTTTTGTATGCTTAAATATCTCATTATAAAAGCAATGTTAGCTGTAATTGCAGATTTTCATATAACTTTTCTTTTTTTTGGAGGGGTGGGTGGGGGGCGCTGATGGAGTATCACTCTGTCTCCAAGACTGGAGTGCAATGGCATTATCTCAACTCACTGCAACCTCCACCTCCTGGTTCAAGTGATTCTCCTGCCTCGGCCTCCCAAGTAGCTGGGATTACAGGCATGTGCCAGCGCATCTGGCTAATTTTTTTGTAGTTTTAGTAGAGATAGGGTTTTGCCACGTTGGTCAGACTAGTCTTGAACCCCTGACCTCAGGTGATCTACCTACCTCAGCCTCCCAAAATGCTGGGATTACAGGCATGAGCCATGATGCCCGGCCTCATATAACATTTCTTAAGGCAAGTGCCATTCCATCTATGTCATATCTCTATTGTTGCATTTATAAACTTATAAAATTTCTCATTTGAGCCATGGCTTGAAAAGATTATCAATTAATCCAAAATAAATTTGCTTCTGTAGTACTCTTCTATGTAGACGTTTTTAGTTTTAAAAGTTTTATCACAATACTCTATCTCAATACAAATATACTTCATAACAATTTATTGACCTAACATTAAGGAAAAATGTCTGTGCAATTGTGTATGCAATGGTAATTGTTAATTGTCTCAGATTCTTGAAAGATAAAACATCAAAACTCAAAGATTTCATAAAATGCTATTTGCACTCAATTTCTAAAGCAGTGTTTTTAAATTTTTGACAGAATAGAGACAGAAAAACCATACATATCTAGATCGGAGAAATACCCCAAATTAATATAGTATATTGCTCTCTGCCTGATACTGTTTTTTGCATAAACATGACTAAAGAAAATGTTAGGGTCTGAGATCACTTATTCCTGTATTTTCCCTCTAACAGTTACAAGTCTTCATGTTATTGAACCTAATATTGACATACCTCCTCCCTATTGCAAAATGATTAAACTAACTCTCAAAGGAAATTTAACATTATAGGAAAAATGATAATTTTCTTTTTTCTTTTGCCATTTTCTCAGAAAATCGTGACTAGCTTCTGGCCATGACAAAAGTTATGTCAGCATCATTATGCAACACCTGTGATTAGTGTGAAATGGAAGAGCTTAAGAGCCAGAACTGAGTATATAACTGAAAAGTTTCTATACAATGTTAAATGTGCTGCTCAATTCCCTAAAGTAAAGTAAATGGCCTGCAGCGAGGTCTGAAAAAAGCTCTGCAAGGGCATGAATATAGCGGCATGAGAGCTGGCGCCGAGGTATTCAGATATGAACTCGCTTTGCTTCTAAATATTAAGCCTACAGTTCCTTGCACTTTTATTTCTGAGGCATTTTTAGCTTATTGTGCTGAACAGTTGTACTTTCTAAGCTTGATTGACATTCCAGAAAATATTAATCCGCGTGTTGGGCGAGCTTACTTTCTGTTAAAAAGTGCTCATCACATGGCATTAGGTTCACTCAGTCCAAAATGTCAGAGAATTGTACTTTTTAACAAAAATCTTATATTTATTTCAAAATCAAACTTACTAATAATTTAAAATCAGAATTTGAAGTGTAGTGTGAACACTGCTTCTTTAGAATTGTTTTAGAATAAAACTCTGACAAACTCAAATTAATAAGCAAACAAACAAAAAAACTCCAAGAAATCACTATAAAATAAAAATGTTTTCTTAGTTACTGAATAGTATTAAAATTCCCTGGAAAAGGAGAATTTCTTTTAGCAAATCATATTTTCTCATATGTTCTTCTATATCTGTTCTGATATAGGACAGCGATTTCCATAACCCTCCCCCCCTAGATCCATCTCTACCTGCTTTAGGAGAAGAGATTTGCTCCCAAGACCCAGAGCTTACCGAGACTTCCCTTAGCTCCCCAAGATAGTGTCTGCTGTACCAATACCAGGAAGTGGTTCCTCTTTCTTTCTTTCTCTCTTTCTCTTTTTGGCGAAGTTTCGCTCTTGTTGCCCAGGCTGGAGTGCAGTGGCACGATCTCGGCTCACCGCAACCTCCACCTCCCGGGTTCAAAAGACTCTCCTGCCTCAGCCTTCTGAGTAGCTGGGATTACAGGCATGCACCACCACACCCGGCTAATTTTGTATTTTTAGTAGAGATGGGATTTCACCGTGTTAGCCAGGATGGTCTCAATCTCTTGACCTCCTGATCCACCTGCTCAGCCTCCCAAAGTGCTGAGATTACAGGCGTGAGCCACGGCGCCCGGCCGAAGTAATGTACTTCTTACTTCCTCTGTTTTCTTTTCTGTTTTGCTGGATCACTGTCTCAAATTACTTCCAGAGAAAACGTTGGACAAAGGGTACAAAGTTTCAACTATGCAGGATGAATACATTCTGGAGATCTAATGCACGTCATTGTGACTGTAGTTATTGGCACTGTATTGTGTAGTTGAAATTTACAAAGAAAGCATACATAAAATTTTTCACACACGCTCCTTCCCATGCAAAAAGTAACTATGTGAAGTGATTGATATGTTAATTAGCTTGACTGTATTAATCATTTGACAATGTGTATCTATATCAAAAAATTATATTGTATACCATAAATATATACAGTTTTTATTTTTCAATTATACCTCAATAAAACTGAAAAAATATTAAAAAGAAAAGGCTTATTGGAGGATGACAGGATTTCTGAATTTTGGCCCTTCTGAAAGCATCTTTAGTCTACTATTTTATTGATTGGTACTTTCCCTGGTGATAGATATTGTGACTTGAAGTTAGTTTTGATCCTCACTTCTGACCTTAGTGTTCTGTGAGGGCCAAGTGGCTAATTTATTTGCTATGTCCTCCTCTGTGAGGTCTCCAAACTGTCATATTCTTTACATATCATTAGGAGACTTTACAGCCACCTTTGGTTTTCCTGAGTTTTCCTAGAAATGACCTGTTTTCCTCTCCTCCATGGGTTTTAACTAATACAAATGTGCCTGATGTGGGTTTCCTTTGGGATTGTGCAAGAATATTTATTTCCAAAAGATTTCTTTCTGAGTGGCAAGTGTGCCTGGGTAGGAACTTTGTACAAGTGGGTGGAATATGTACTGTCAGGCTTAGCTTTAGGATGTTTTAGAAAGGACCCCAAGGATAGGCTGTGAGGCAACCCCCACAACTTGACAGTTAGGATGATTCTTCCCATAAAAGAACTTTTCACTTTCCCCAGGTGGTCTCAATGTAAACAAATACAAATTAGCTGCTTTGTTTTGTGTGTCTTTTGTTTTTCACTCTGGTGTTAAACACTGGGCAGCCTGTGCTCTACAAGCTGAAGTGGGAGATCCAATTCGTCAATACATTTCCCTTTTTTCCACCATGATTTTTCTCCTGCTATTAGTGTGTGTATATATGTGTATGTGACTTTTTAAGGGGTTTGAAAAAAGTTCTTACCCACTTACTACCTTAGCTGGAGCTGAATATATGAGTATATCTTCTGTTGCAATTTCTGGAGATTTGGACTTGTATTCTACCTAGTTTTCATATTTTCTGTGACTTGTTGAGTCTCTTTCACTAAAATATGTTTAAGAAAGTTAAGCAAGGATTTTGGATAACAATTTAAAGTGGTTTCGTCATAATTTTTTTTTTTGTATAATTTTAGCGAAATAGTAGAATTTTATTTAACTTTTTTTTTTTTTTGGCGAAGAGTTTACTTCCATACGTAATAAATAAAGTAAATCCAAAACAGCAAACAAAACCTAGCATTCTATCCTGGTTTATTATTTCATCGATAATATCAAATTACTGCCATCTATGAAGTGGATGTAGTAATTGTAATTCTCCATACCTAAAATAACATTTTATTAAAGTGGATAAAAATAATTTTTATAGCTGCTAGTCTTATTCACAAGCAGTATTATAACAGCTCTTACTGTATTCTAATTATTTTTATTTGCTCTTTGAAAATTTATAAGTGGTATTAAAATATAATGACTTGTCAAAATCTGAAATAGGGATACATGAAGTCTTTTGATGAATAAAATTAATGTGAGTTGAATAATATTAACACCAGCAAAACTGTTTGCAATATTGTACAGGACGCATCTGCAGCATGTACCACATACAATAATTATAGTAGCAGCTCTCAAAGGAGTAGAGCACTAGAAACTGTACTGCGCCAATCAGAAATCAGGTAAATTAATCCTCAGAGGAGTCGGATACCAGTCTCAAGTAATCAGTAATAATTGTATTATATTGCTGAAGCACACTCCAAAAGCTATGGTTTTCCCTACTTGCTGGATTGCCTGCAATGATTGAAATTTGTTAAGCAATGGCAGAAATTCAGGCCCATGATCAGTGGAAATCCAAGAGCTCCAAATACATAGGTAACATCACTATAACAAGGTTTTTCTTTCTATTGTTTGTTCCTTTGGTTTTAACTTCATGTTTTATAGTAGATGGATTTTGCCAATAATACATTTCTATACTTTGACAACGAATACTTTGAAGTGTTTAAAGAATTAAAAACATCAAAAAAGAATTTTGCTTATAACAAAATACAACCATTAAATATTTTTGATAAGAGGACTTACTTATTAGATTTACACTATTTCTATAGCTTTAAAAAATAGTATGCAATTCAAGTACTCTACCATATGGCTGTGTATATCTTAGCATTTTGCAGAAAGTATATATAAAATGAAATGCATATAAAAGTTGCCTGCAGTAAGTAATACTAAAGGACTGGATTAATGAATTTAGCTCTGCTTTGAGTTATTTCAAATGTATCTTTGTTAATAATTATGTCCTTCCCAAAGCCATCAAATAATGTTAATTAAATCTCTGCTTAGTTTCACAGTTGTGTTTAATTAGCTCAATCACTTTTTAAAATGTAACATGCTATTAAAAGAAAGATCTATTGACAGAATGTTTAGTGCCAAATTGTTAGCTGCCAGATTTGGTCCCTGAATGGTCATTGGGTGTGTGAAAAAGCAAAAAGCACCAAAATCATAGCATTTATAAACAGTCTTTGTAGCTCAAGAGCTAAGTGCATGCAATTCAAATGATTTTTATTCTATATTGGAAGGGAGTAATCCAATGAGTTTAATGGTGTATGTACTATATAGAAGCATTTCAATAAAGGCAGAAATTGCATTTACAGTGTCTTGTCTATGGTTATTTGAAATATACTTTTGTCTAGGCAAATCTTAATTTCTGGCAATATAAAAAGTGCTCTGAGGTAAATATGGACTTTACTCCTGCTTATGAGAAAGTTAAATTAATACCCTAAGGATATGTCCTCTGCAAGGGGTCATACTTATTACCAAGCCATTATAATAATATACACTTTCTTGAACAAACCTACAATCGATTTACAAACAAGATTTCAATTAAAGTTCACTTCCCCAAACATTGGAAAGTAAGCTGTTTGCATTGCACTGTTTATAAACACATACTTGATTCCCAATTTATCTTTATTTTAGGAAGAGATAGTAAGTCAGAATTATTTTCTTTATTCTAGGAAACTGACAGTTTTCAAATTATCAATTAGGAGATGGTGAGGGAAATGGGATTCAAACACAAGGACATTATAATGATGCCAATCAAAAACAATTTATTAATAACTAGGCAGCTTTTAAAAGTTGTGACTTTCAAAATAATAAGAAAATGCAATTCCTTATTAAAAGCAAGGAGGTTGGGCCGGGCGCGGTGGCTCAAGCCTGTAATCCCAGCACTTTGGGAGGCCGAGACGGGTGGATCACGAGGTCAGGAGATCGAGACCATCCTGGCTAACAGGGTGAAACCCCGTCTCTACTAAGAAATACAAAAAACTAGCCGGGCGAGGTGGCGGGCGCCTGTAGCCCCAGCTACTCGGGAGGCTGAGGCCGGAGAATGGCGTGAACCCGGGAGGCGGAGCTTGCAGTGAGCTGAGATCCGGCCACTGCACTCTAGCCTGGGCTACAGAGCCAGACTCCTTCTCAAAAAAAAAAAAAAAAAAGCAAGGAGGTTATTGGAAGAAATTTGGCATAAAATGCCTTGTTTATTAAAGATTAAGGGAAACAACTCTTTATATTATAGAAAGTAAATTACTATTTATTGAGCATATGCGTCTCAATTTGCAAGTCACAATGTAGAATAGAGGCATATTTAATATGTTATTAAAACATTTTAATAATGTTGCAAATATAAAATTTATTTTAAAATAATAATATTTAACCTTATTTTGCTGTGAATCGATGCTACAGTGTACATTCAGCACATACAAAATTTCAAAACTTTCCATCTAGGATTTAATAAGGGAGAAAAAAAATCTGTGGAAGATACTATGTACATTGAGGAAACTCAAAGGCAGGAGACATGTGTTAGGCCATTCTTGCCTTGCTTTGAAGCAATATCTGAGACTGGGTACTTTATAAAGAAAAGAGGTTTAATTGACTCATGGTTCTTCCCGCTGTACAGGAAGCTTAGTGCCAGCATCTGCTTCTGGAGAGGCTTCAGGAAGCTTATGATCATGGTGGAAGGCAAAGGGGGAGTAGCTTGGGGAGTCACATGGCAAGAGCAGGAGCAAGAGAGAGAGGGGAAAGGTGCCACACTGTTTTAAGCAAGAAGATCTTGCATGAACTAACAGAGAAAGAACTCACTTATCATCAAGGGGATGACACTAAGTCATTCATGAGGGATCCACCTCCATGATCCAATACCTTCCATTAGGCCTCACTTCCAACATCGGGGATTACACTGCAACAGGAGATTTGAAGAGAACAAACATCAAAACCATATCAATATATTTATTCATTTTTCTTGGTATTATCTCTATTCTGTGATTAATATCATGAACAGACAGTCATGAATGAAGAGTAATAAATAGACAGTAAATGAATAGACAGTAAATTCTAGATCAGAACCTAACTTAGTAATTGTAATTTAATGTCAACGAATAGACAGTACATTCTAGATCAGAACCTAACTTCAGCCTTACTGCTTCCAAAGTAGAACTTTGCCATAGTACCATGCATCTAAGAACCCAGAATTTAAATGTTTTACATATAAACATAGAAATAGACTAAATCATAGTGTGATTTTATGAAAACAACGAAAACAACTACTTCTCTAGTAATGTAAAACCTATCAAAGTTCCATCTGTGATTTGTCTAAAATAAGCCTATAGCTCCATAGTCAGAACTCCAAAGCTGACAACCTCTTCAATCCTTCAGAAAAGACAATAATGTCTTTTAGAAAGGTTTTAGATTTGCTATTTTCAGTTATCTATATTATTGAGCCTACTTACCACCTTCTTCTAATGTTGCAAACAGATATCATCCTGGAGATAATTTTTTTTTTTAACAATAAAATGTTCATGTTAATTTATAGCATGAGAATCCCCATTCCTGTCTTCCATTATTCTCATCTGCACTACCCTAACCTTCCTTCTCGATTTTTGCAATGCTTTCTCTCATAGTACATCATATCATAACATTTAGAACATTTATGTAATGTGAGATATGGAAACTGATTTTAGAGGTCATTTAGTTGGGGAAGGAAAATGTGTATCACTTCATGTGTTCCAGTAGCAGCTGCCTCTTGATCTTGGTAGAGAAGAATTCAGAGGGAGACCTGGCTCAGACTCAGCAGAAAAAGGCCCCCATATGATGGCTTATCTATGTTAGAAATTGGGAAGTAAGAATGGTTTGTACGTTTAGTTATCTTTTAGTTCACTTTTTCTCTGATTTCACATATTATCTATTGATTTCCCATTCCTTGGTCCAAATATCCTTCTCAAAAAGATTAAACATATAAAAATATTTTAACATAATTTTTGTTTAAATAAAATTCAGTGTATAAATTATTATGGCTATGTAAATGTTATCTTTAGCTGTCCCACATAGTATAATATGATTACATGTTATTTCTTGGACAGCTTTTTGTTTTGATTTTTTCTGGAGTTAATAATTGCCTAACATTTTCTGCTTGAACAAATGCTCTAAAAGGACAGATAGCAGTCTTTGTTTGGTTCACTGATGTATCCTAAAGTGTCTAGTACAACATATGTTTCTGCTGGAAACATATTAAAAACCCAATAAATATTTGTCAAATTAAAATATTAATTTTCAAAGCTCTAATAAAATTCCTGTCTATATAATCAGTCATGCCAGCTAATTCTTTAGTTTCATTTTAATTCTTTGAGACAACATCACTGTCACCCAAAGCCCTCTAAAGCCCTCCTCCTAACTGAACAGGTTTTTTTTTTCTTAGTGCATTACCAAGAAATGATCCTAAAATGTCCCTTTTTATTTTCTTGGTAATTTTTGTCTCAGTTTTCTATAAAATCTCTACTTTCCTGATTTTCATGTATTTCCTTTCTTTGTTTATTCACTTGTTTTTGTTTTGGCGAAACATATTCTTTGTAACCTGCTGTGAAAGGACGCAAAGATAGATTTTTTGGCGGGTTTGTTTTGTTATACCACATGTCTAAAACTGTATATGAAAAAGTGGCTAGATATTAAATTCTAGTTTTGACATTTTTTATTTTTGATGGTTCTGATCTCCAGTAGTACTTTTTAAAAGTCTGATACCATTGTGATTCATATGTGACATGTTTTGTGATGACCTTCTGATCCAGAGACCTTGTTATTTGAAAATCTCTATCGTACAATTCTAAAGAATTTCCCCTCCTTTTTTTTTTTTTT
Source organism: Papio anubis (assembly GCF_008728515.1). Lineage (NCBI taxonomy): Eukaryota > Metazoa > Chordata > Mammalia > Primates > Cercopithecidae > Papio > Papio anubis. Next base: position 35,074,043 of record NC_044987.1, on the reverse strand, counting down.
TTTTCTGAAATAGCTTTTCTTATTTGGAAGTAGTATCACTTCATTTAATTATGCAATTTCTTGTCTTTTTTAAACTCTTATTTTAGGTTCTTATTTTTTTTCATACTTACCAAAAACTTCCTCAGCCTTTTTTTCTAGCAGATTTGTTTCACTTTTTTATGCTATCATATTTTCAGTTTTGAAGCTTGGATTCTTTAAGTATCTCTTTTTAATGTTTTCATAGCATCCTGTTCACTTCATCATGAATACTTTATATGCTCATATTCCAGTAAACATACTTATCCTTTTTAAAAAGTTATCTTCCGGTCTCAGTGTATTCTTTGACTTCTTTCTTTCATTTGTTTGGGTTTTTTTTTACTTTTGATTTAAAAGCTTTCAGTGATAATTTCTTTCATATTCTTAAAATGATACATACTTTTTAAATGTGTTACAAAAAAACGTTTATTGGAAGTACTGTGTTTTGGAACAACTTTCCAGCCAGTATAATTTATTACTGTATGATAAGACAATGAACCTTTTTATTTGATGGGAACCCCAAATTTAATAAGGCATTTGTTTTCTCACAGGGTAGTTTAGCATCCAGAAAGCATCCTCCAATTACTTGCCAGGGCTAGGATATAGGCTGGGTTGCACGTGTTCTGGGAATCAAGCTGGGAAGATAGCAGAGCACATCACCATTTTACATAAAAACTTACACAGAGTACCTATGATTTCACTGGGAGTCTTCATCTCCATCCTCAGCCTTACCAATCTCCCCTGAGTCCAGAATCTTTACCGCTTAGTTGTTCTTGACAGTATAAATCTAGTCTTCAGCATGGGTTGTGGGGGAAGGTTCTTAGGATGACTTCTAAATATTTCTTATACATCCTTTGACTATTTCCACTATCCATAATACCTACAATTACCTTGCACTTCCAACGTACTTCTGAGCATCATGTGGTTCTTCTGCTTAAATGATTTCACTTCTTCTTATATTCTATTTCTTTTAGCTTCGTGCCCAACCTTTAGAATTTGTACCCTCTTTACAATTTGTACATACACGGACCTCCCGTCTTCTAAATTGTGCTGACATCTTATCATTACCCACTCTTTATTGTATTTATTCTTTTCTATATAATTTAAAAAATATTTTATGTAATTTAGGGGAATTCTGAAAGATCTGTGATCAATCTATCATAGTTTACTAAAAGACTTAACACATTAAAAAATTTTAAACAAATATTCATGAGCAGAATGATCATGCTGCAAACATGATTAGGTAACTAAAATATTAAATATTAACACTATTCAAAAACCTTATAAATGAAGCCCCAAGTGTTAACTGATTTATCAGTAATTAATATAGGCTACATAAAAATATATTTCCTGTCTGGGCACAATGGTTCAGGACTGTAATCCCAGCACTTTGGGAGGCCGAGGTGGCTGGATCACAAAGTCAGGAGATTGAGACCATCCTGGCTAGCATAGTGAAACCCCATCTCTACTAAAAATACAAAAAATTAGCTGGGCGTGGTGGCATGCACCTGTAGTCGAGCTACTGGGGATGTTGAGGTAGGAGAATCGTTTGAACCCAGGATGCAGAGCCTGCAGTGAGCTGAGATCGCACCACTGCACTCCAGTCAGGGCGACAGAGTGAGACTCCATCTCAAAAGAAAATAAAATTGTGTATATATATATATTTCCTGAGGATTGGCTCTTTCCTCTGCAGAATTTTGATTTTGTTGAGAGTAGACTTATAGTCATAGAGCACTTAAAAACAATGAAAACAGAATGTAATAAAACGCTAAATTTCATGATTTAGTCAGGAGAGCCATAGGAGTTTAGGAAAAAGCAAAATTAAAATATTCCAGAATCTCTCAGGTGACTTTCCTTGCCTTGATGACATGTATCTGGTTTGTTATATACTTCTAAGATAGCCTTTGGATTATGCTATTGCCTGCCCAACAGCTGGAATCTATTCGATCAAAGATTATTTGTTGAAATATGAGGCAGAGATCTATCTTTTCCATAATCCTAAATATTCTTTTGACTATTTCTACCATGCTGAGAATAAACAAGTCCAGTGCTTTATTTTGAGAACAAATTCGGGAACTCAAGTTGAGATAAAGATGGATAATGTGTTCCACTAAAATTTTTGAATCATACTGTGTGTCATTTTCTCTACTTCATATTAGCAATTGTGAGAATAAAACTGCAATTACTGCTATTAGAGCAAAGGCAGGGGCAATGAAACAAGCTACACTTACTTAACATAGTAAGTACGACAATGGACAGGAGCACACCTGAAAGTGGCAATGAAAGAAAGGCTTCCCAGAAGAAGTACAGATTGATCCAAACTCTAAAACTTAACTGGAAGTCAGATGAAGAAGGAGAAATGGTAATTTGGACAAAGGAACAAGCTTATTCAAATGCACAGAGTCCTGATAAAACATGGAATTGGGGGAAAAAGTATTTAAGTGTGACTAGAGTTTGGATGTTAGATTTCAAATCCAAACTAGTCTGTGCAAAGGAATTTCAGAAAATTAAGATACCAAAAGAATATATATATAATATATATGTTATATATATGTTATGTATATTATATATATAATGTTCTAATGTAAAGCAGTATTGTATAATGCAGTTTTTACCTAGACTAGTTACCAGAAAATGTAGCCATATTATCTCTGTGAACTTTGACAAATGCTTTAATATGTGTAATAAATTTATTGTTTAGGACCTTTTATTTTCCTTCCAGCTTCAATTTCATTGTTAAGATGTTAACCACAATAATAAGGCCCAACTGGCAGATCTTTTTGAAATTTCATACATTTTTGCACTTCCCTAGTAATTTGATGGCTCTTAACCAATCTGGTGAAACTTTTTTCCTATCCACACTGTAGAATGTTTTACACATTACTCTCAATGTAAATTCACTCAATCTTAAGACTGACAAAGAATTCTAGGTTTCAATAAGTCATTGAGCAAGGAATTCCAGTGATACCATAAACTTTAGTCATCATCTAGCTCAGCTACCCTCCTGATGCTTAAATTCTCTCCACAATATTTCTGCCAGTGGTCATCTTTACTGTGCTTGAGTATTTCAAGTGACACTCAAGTAGGTAATCTCAAATAAGTCTATGATTAGACTCCTCTGACTGAAAGTTTTTCTTCTACAATTTCTTTGGTCATAGGTCTAATTTTCATATCATGAAGTGGCTTTACCAAAGAAAAAAGAAACATGAAGATAATGGGTTTCCAGTGCCTAACCCAGTATGTAGCTCCTTGGCACCCAAAAAATAACAGTGGTCGTTGTCCCTTCAATTACTTGAGAATGGAAATTAAACTATACTTTCAATTTTAGGCTTATCTTCTCAATGTAAAACATCTCACATTCCTGTGATTATGTCTCAGCTGAGATGGTTTTTAGGTTTACTAAAATTTTAGTTTGTTCCAGTTAGTTTTTTATCACTCTTAGAATGTGGAAACGTCACTATAGAGCTTCAAACATGGAAACACAGAGAGCAGTGAGGAGGCTGCTGACATAATCCAGGAAGAGATATTAGAGGTTTGGCTTGGATAACAGCTGAGATGATCAAAAGAAACAAATAGATTTGGGATAATTTGGGTAGTAAAGTTCATAAGACCTCCTAATGGTTTAGAGTATATTTGGAAGAGGCTAAAAGGACTCAAGATAGACTCCATGATACTTGGTTTGAGCAACTGAGGGGACTATAGTGCCATTTATTGAGATGAGAAAGACTCTGGGGAGCACATTTTGTTTGGGAATTAGTTTGAAATATCTCAAAGATATCCAACAGGAAATATTAATTAGGATATTCACTGAAGTTGGCTAACAGAAAACCTATTTCCCTTTAAAAGCATGATCAGTACCACAGAAAGGCAGCTAGTCATTTGGAGAACTGTACCACGTTTTCTTTGTCAGTTTGCTCTCCTACTGTCTTAGACTGGTGCTTTTCAAAATTAATGTGAATTGAAATCACTGGGAAGTCTTATTCAAATGCAGGTTCTGAAAATCTGTTGAGATGCTTAGCATTTGCATTTTTTTTCACTTTTCACTTTGTTATTATTAATCAGCAGTGCATAAGAGTTGTATATGTTCATACGGTTCCTGTGATGTTCTGACACAGGAATACACTGTGTAATGATCAAATCAGCATCCATCTCCTTAAGCCGTTATCATGTATCTGTTACAGAAACATTGCAATATCATTCTTTTAGTTATTTTAAAACGTACAATGAATTACTGTTAATTATAGTCACCCTATGATGCTACTGAGTTGTACATATTCTTCATTCTACCTAACTGTATTTTTGTACCCCTTCTTCCCCACTATCCTTCCCAGCCCTTAGTAACCATCATCCTACTCTCTATCTTCATAAGTTCAATATTTTTAAGTTCCCATATATAAGTGAGAACATGTGATATTTGTGTTTCTTTGCCTGGATTATTTTATTTAACATAAAGTCCTCCAATTCTATCTGTGTTGCTGCAAATGATAGGATTTGATTTTTTAAGGCAGAATAATATTTCATTGTGTATATAGATCATATTTTCTTTACCCATTCATCCATTGATGGACACTTAGTTTGATTCCATATCTTGGCTATTGTGAATAGTGCTACAGTAAGCCTGGGAGTGCAAATATCTCTTCGATACACTCGTTTCTTTCCTTTTGAATATATGCACCGATGTAGGAATGCTGGATCATATGATCCATTATATGCTGGATCATATATTTAACTAGCTCCTACTTATTTTTATCTATGTATAAAAATCAATACGGATTAAATACTTAAATCTAAGACCTGAGACTATGAAACTACTACAAGAAAACATTGGGGAAACACTGCAGGACATTGGTCTGGGCAAATATTTCTTGAATGAGACTTCAAAAAGCACAAGTAACCAAAGCAGAAAAGGACAAATGAGATCACAGAAAGCTTCAGTTCAGCAAAGGAAATAGTCAACAAAGTGAAGAGACAACTCACAGAGAGGGAGAAATATTTACAAACTACCCATCAGACAGATGATTAATAATTAAAGAATACAGCCAGGCGCGGTGGCTCACGCCTGTAATCCCAGCACTCGGGAGGCCAAGGCAGGCGGATCACGAGGTCAAGAGATCAAGACCATTCTGGCCAACATGGTGAAACCCCATCTCTACTAAACATACAAAAATTAGCCGTATGTGGTGGCAAGTGCCTGTAGTCCCAGCTACTCCAAAGGCTGAGGCAGGAGAATCGCTTGAACCCGGGAGAGGGAGGTTTCAGTGAGCCGAGATCGCACCACTGCACTCTAGCCTGGGCAGCAAAGCGAGACTCCATCTCAAATAAATAAATAAATAAATAAATAAATAAATAAATAATCAAAGTATATAAGGAACTCAATAGAAAAAAACAAATAATATGATTAAAATATGCGCAAAAGATCTGTATTAGACATTTTTCAAAAGAAGACACAAATGGCCAACAGTTATATGTAAAAATTGTCAACATTACTAATTATCAGAGAAATGCTGATCAAAACATTAATGAGATATTATCTCACCTAAGTTAAGATGACTTTTATCCATATGATAGGCAAGAATAAATACGAACAAGGATGTGGATAAAGAGGAATCCTTGTTCACTGTTGGTGAGGATGTAAATTGGTATAGCCACTACACAGAACAATATGGACAATGCATTTTTCTTTATGCTCACAGGCGACATCAATGCTATAGATCCTCAGATGCACATTGAGTAGCAAGATCTGAGTTAGACAACTCTTTCCCACATAAACTTGCATCCCCTGATGTTCCTTCCTCACTCTCAACTGAGTGTGTCTTACTGTGACTGATTTTAGAAGAAAATAGAAGAGAAAAAGAGAATTTTCACATGCTTGTACCATTAAATCCATCAACCCACTAGTCTAGTAGGCTTTCTCTCTTTTAAAAACGGGCTTCTGCATAAGGTCAATACTTCTGTGTATTTGCTAGATTGCATCCCCTCTCACTTTCTCAAAGGCATCAATCCCATAATTGCTACCTCCTTTCCAAGCATCATACATTTTTAATTTTACTGAATTATTCTCTTTAGCATAATTAACATGCTAAGATAAATGTTAGCTTAAAATAAAAACAAAGAAGTTTTGAAACTCCCTATTTCTTTGCTTCCTTTTAAAGTAAAACTTTTCACAAAAAGATTATATTTATTTTCTCCAATTTTTTTTTTTCTGTTTTATGGTGGTAGTTCTAGCAGTAGCTATTGTTAAGATCAATAATGATCTTTCCTTTGCCAAATCTAATCGTGGATTATTAGTTCTCATTTCACCTTGTGTATGAAGATTATTTTCGTAGTTCTATTTATAATACCATCTTCCCTTGGACTCTGTGACATCCACTTCTCTTTGATTTTCCTTTGACTTAATGTGTTTGTCTTTTCTGCCTTTTTGCTGGCTCCTCATTCTCTTTTGACCTCTCAATTACTTTTGAGGCAAGTTCCAGGACCTCTTATTTTCTACATCTATATACCAAGCCTCTAGGTCATGGTATTTCATGGCTTTAAATATTATGTGTGTTCTTGATTTCTAAAAATATACTTTCAACCGAGGTTTTTCCACTGACCTAAAGTCCTGTATGTTGACTGGGTAATTTCTTGTCCAAATGAGGACACTTTAGAATAAGAAGATGGGGGATTACTATTAATTATTCTGAGAAAACACATGTAAACCAGGACAGCCACTTGGCTAAGCAGTTTTATGCAATCAGTGGTATATCCAGTTGCCTACTCACCATATGTATTTGGGTTTTGTGATAATGTTGTTCACAAATACCTATTTTACCCTTCTCTAGTACTAGAACCCTGAATTTTCAGCAGGTTACAAGACCTGATAGAATAAGAACTAAATTTCCAAACCTCTTTTGTAGTTTTATGTGGCAATGTAACTAATTCTGGACAATACAGTGTAAGGTTAGTTGGTGGTGTATGGAACTTCTAGGATTTGGCTTAAATGTAAGAGATGTACATTTCTTTGACCACTTTCCCTGTTTTATGCTTAGATTATGAAGGTAGGAGCCATTTAAAATCTCTTAGTAGAAGCCATACATTGAGGAAATCAGTACAAAAAGATAGAAGGCACTTAGATTTTGATACTCATAAGCCCCTGGACTGCTTTAATGTGAAATAAAAATAACACCCATCTTATTATAGCCTTTGTTAATTTACCATTCATTGCAGTTAAACCAAATCTTCACTAATAGAGGTGCTTAACTTTCTTTTTTTTTTTTTTTTTTTTTTTTTTTTTTGAGATGGAGTCTCGCCCAGGCTGGAGTGCAGTGGGCGGATGTCAGCTCACTGCAAGCTCCGCCTCCCAGGTTTTACGCCATTCTCTTGCCTCAGCCTCTGGAGTAGCTGGGACTACAGGCGCCCGGCACTTCGCCCGCCTCGTTTTTTTGTTTGTTTGTTTGTTTCTTTGTTTTTGTTTTGTATTTTTTAGTAGAGACGGGGTTTCACCGTGTTAGCCAGGATGGTCTCGATCTCCTCACCTCGTGATCCACCCGTCTCGGCCTCCCAAAGTGCTGGGATTACAGGCTTGAGCCACCGCGCCCGGCCAACATTTATTTATATATTCAACAAATGTTCACTAAGTGACTGGTACTATTCTACGCATTTGGGATACAATAATGAACAGGCAAGTGGGCCCTTCAGAGCTTACGTGTTTGCAAATATAACGTTCTGGAAATATATTCTCATGAAAGATTCACATACTAAATAGTAAATAGTATACTATATAAAGGTGATAAAGCCAAAAGTAAAAGCAAAGACTGCTAAAGAGGCTTAGAAATTCTGGCCATAGGGGTGATTTCTTAGTTGGGATAGACTTCTCAAGCAGATAATGATGAGCAAGGAGTTGGATAAGGTGGGTAGTTTGCCTATGAATCTATTTGGAGGAAAGCCATTCTAGGCAGAGGTGAGAACCACACAGAGGCCTTAGGTTATGAATATTCTTATTCTACAAAACATAAGGAGGCTAGTACAGCTGGTATCTAGTGTTTATAGAAAGATATCAGAGATGGGAGAGATGAGGTCTAGTGGTGATGGAGAGCTAGATACATCTTTCAGTACCTGTCGACCATGGCAAAGACTCTTTTGTCTTACTTTGAGTAAGATAAAAAAAAACTATTGCAGGATTTTAAGCAGAAAACTGACATGGTCTGTCTTAGATTTTAAAGAATTTCACTAACCATAATGTGAGAATGTACTATGAGGGTAGAGGGTATGGGGAAAGGATAGAAGCAAGGAGACTTGTTTGTAGATTACTGCAGGAATTGAGATGAGAGATGATTATAAAATCAAAAAGTCTTAAATATTATGCTTAATTTCTCACCTCTGCCCTATTGAAATAGCTTCTTCTGTAGGCTTCTGTATTTCTGTAAATAGAAACTTTGCTCTTCAAAGAGATTAGGCCTAAAACTATGGGCTCATTTGGAATCATTCAGAGATAGGGACACAGAGAAAATGACAATACATAGATCTTTATGCAACTTGTTCTTGACACTCATTCCCGTCCTTTCCAGTTTTGTTGGATCAGCCACGTTGCAATTATGCATGATAATGCAACATTCTCCCAATAAGTTCTTCTCCATTTCTAAGCTAGTTCACACTGGATTTCTATTATTAAGACACATTTTGTTACCTAAGTCTTCACAATTACATACAATTACAGGTGACTAACACTTGCTAACTTGACATAAAACATGGCTTTTATTAACCGGCCATTTCCTAAGTTCCTGTGCTTTGCCATTGTGATGCAGATGTTACAAATAAAAGTACTGACTTTTCTCTCTTTAGAAATAAAAATTAATTTTATACTACTTTTGATTATTTGCTTACATAAATATTACTTCCACAAGGAACTATGAATTATGATGTAGGAAAACAATTTTATATCTACAAATCACCACGGTCTCTTAAATGCATGATACTCTTTGCCTGAAATATACTATACCAATAAATTAAAAACCACAATTAAATAAATGCAAGTTCAAAAGTCACGATTTTCCATGAAATAGAGGAAAGTCATTACAAAAGTTATATTTTAAAAAATTCATTACTTTTCCTTGCATTTTTCCAGCTGACACCAAAAGAGAACACTTAAGTTCAAAAGGAGCTTATATAATTTTACTTTTGGTTTTTGAAGTGGCACAAATCAAAAGGTCTGACTAGGAGGGCCAGATTAATGTTTTGGAGACACTACACATAGAAAATATGTTGTAGTCTCTTAACCCATACGCATCAACCTGACACAATACAAAAGTATAAATGTAAGCCACTCAAATAATTCTAAATTTTCACCTGATGAAAACAACGATTTTTTTTTTTTCAATCAGCTTTTTAGTCTACTAAGTGGGTTGTCCAATGCAGAAGAAAACCATTTCTGGAATTGCCCCACTTGTCCTGAAATTTATACAATTTACAGATAATGTAAAAGATTCGGCAAGTAGAGGAATGATTCAATTTGTTTGAAATGTTCTCTGAGTGAGATAGAGAGCTATTGCAGGATTCAGAATTAAGATCCAGAGGGTTAAACACAAACCAATTAACAATTAGGAGATTTTCAATATTAAATTGCCTGTCAGTATAAGTCTAGAATTCAAACAAGTATAACTTTGATAATTTTTACTCACTTATAAATCACTCTATATTTTTTAAAAATTTTAATCCTACTTTGAAAGGATTTAATATATTTCTAATTCATGTAATTGACAATGGAGAATTAATCTGAGGAAATAATTGGATTTTTCTCAGGCTATCTCAGAGACACAGGTAACAGATGAAAAATTATTTTCCTTTAAAGTCTTATTCTTTAGCTGACTAAGGAATACCTCTGATATTATGATTTGTTTCCTGTTTAAAAATTGGAAAGGCAAAATAGATTTACACATAATGTTACAGCTATCTGAATCTGGTTTTAGGTCTCCAGGGTGACATAAATGTGACATGAATTCATACAAGAACATATTTTCAGTTTGTTCCCCCAATGGAAATGTTAATAGTTATGCCACTTTTTAACTGTTGTATTAAAATTAATAATCATAGCCTTTTTAACTTTCTGTGTCCCAGGAATATGATTTACGTTGGAGTACATTCTATACGTTGAAAAATAAAATAATAATAATTACCTATGATGATATCCAAATACTCATGCCTTTTATATTAATTTACTTGGAGGAGTAATTTTGAACTAACATATGTAAACACTTTGTAAGCAATTAAGGGATTCTGGGAAATAAATTTAGTAAAAGCTCTCATTCTATTTGTGACTATAAAATACACATATATACAGCACAAAATTCACATTTTTATTATCAATATTTCTCTTACTTTTACTTTTATCTAATGGAATATATGACCAGGAAACAATTGGACAGCAATTTTAAAACACTGCTATATAAGCATATTTATGTAAGTGATAAAAAGATAAACATATTTTTTTCTCTTCAGTAACTTGTCTTTTAGACTAATTCATCCTCATGTATTTGCTTAGTGATGTCACATGTATTTAGATTTACAAAAATTTAGACTAAAACAACAAAAATTACCTATTGCTTGTTTTTCTGTGTTGCTTGCTAAAATATTTGCATTTTATAAATGTGTAATGAATGTATGTAGTTAATATAAATTAAGTCTAAAAGTTATAGACATATAGATTATATCCATCTATACAAACATGAAAATTATGCAATAAAACATAAGAAAATGTATATACACATAGATCAATACAATATAAAAGGAAGGAAGTAGGAAAGGAAGGATAAAAGAAGGAAGAATGGGGGTGGGAGGGACATAAAAAATGTGCTAGCTCGTGAATTAACCCAAGAGAAAAAAAGTAATAGCGTCAAAAATCTCACTAACCTTTCTTTGATATGGAAATTGCTCAGATGTTTTATATATGTATGTTCTCAATTTTACATATGATTAAAATAGAAATTTCAAATCAAGCTTATGAAGATTTTCAAAAGGCAAATAAAATGAGATGTTATTTATTACATTTATAAGCCAAAGCAGCATAGCATTTTTTCATTTATAAACCATTGCATTTTTGATGCCAATTCAAAGTGAAACATGTCAGTACTCAGACAACTTTCATTAAATGTATGGCCCACATTTCTTTTGTTATATAAATTATAACTCATTCCAATCGTAATGCATGGTATAAAGTTTCTATGAAAAAATTACTTCTGTGTTTCAAGTCAATTATTTAAAGTGTATCTCAAGTTTATTTGTATTCTTGTCTAGTCGTCATTCTTAATAACTGTTTTGATTAAGTGTTCTTTAATACGAGGCACCTAAAGAAGAATAAGAGCTGTTTATTAGATGTATAACCATGAACAAACAAAAATTATTCTATTCACTCTTGGTCAATGTACACTTTCCCTCAGGAGTGTCAATAGTGATCATGCCCCTCTAGATTTCTGCTGCAGCTTCCAATGTCTTCATCTTTTCTTTTCCAAATGAGGAGTGGGTTTGAATCTACTAGCAAATCAGATGTAGTGCCTACCATAGTAGCCTTTGCATGTAATTAGGGATCAGATCTTGTTAATGGTGAAGCCCTCTCTGCCCACACACTTCATCCTACCCTATATTATCCTATCCTATTCTGTTCTATCCTGTCCTATCTATCTGAGAAAAAGTACATCAGAGAAAAAGCATGGATTCCTCTTCACAGCTATTATGTCAGCAACAGAGGATAATGGGTCTAAATAATCTTAACTCATCCACATTAAGTTATTTAGGTAAAATAGTTCAACAAATCATGACATATTTCTTACTTTGTACTAATACTAGTATAAAATTATCTTTGGATTCATTTTGAACCAAAATATACTTATTTCTTAAAATTTGAAAAATAGTAGGGTTCTAATCAATTCTGTTCTCTATTTCTTTCTCTCTCCTTTTCCTAAAGTCAGTAGTAATAAAATGTGCTTCAAATTCACTCATCTTTTGTAAAAAGAAAAGTACAAGGAGTTTTATGTGGAATCACAGAATCATACGTGTGAAAACTTAAAGTTATCTTAATGCTTGAGCCCCGTTTACATCATTCTGACAAAATAATCTATCTTATACTTGAGAGGCTCCAGTTATATAGATGTCCCCATTATTCCAGGAACTCATTCCATTGTCTGAAAACAAAAATCACCACAAAGTTATTTCTCACAAGTGAAAATCTACCCTCTAAAACTTCCTCTCATTTATAGCTTCATCACATAAAAACAATTATATTCATTCTAAATTCTGCTGCCATGTGCAAGCTCCTCAAATATTTGAAGGACCTCTCTGAATATTCAGTTCTCCGGGTAAATATTTTCAATTCCTTTAACCATTCATTATATGACATTGTTGTCCAAGTATACTCATTCCTTGTGGTCTATATGACTTTCTTCTCTCCATACACTCTTAATTCCAAATAGAGAAAAAGAAGGAAACTTCTTTCATAACAAAAAGCTAACTACAGAGAACATAATTTAATGCACCTGTCACAATTGGAACACTACCTTAAGATAATTCAATAAATGCCCAATAGGACTGCAGATAACGTAATAGAAATGTGAAATATTTTACATTTTATTCCATAATTTAACTGAGAGAGCTTTTGAAACACTCTTTCTAGAAGTTAAAAAACAGAACTATATTTCTATTATCTCTTTTTATGTATTTCAATGTTATTCCACCATTATACAAATGGCAAGTGCATGCAATATAAGCAATTATTAGTGCAGTTTCAGGACTTCCACTACTGTTTGCATCCTGTTTATATTATAAGGTAGCACAAGTAAACTTCCAAGAACCTACCTATGAATAACAAAAATAAGATCAGAACTTCAACATAATAACCAATTATTTCACTGGAAATAACTGAAGTAACTTAAGAGACACTTCACACAAAATTTTCAATTGCTTCAAGATGGTATCTGTAATGAAAGCATTGATGTGTAGCACAGGTGTCATTCCTTTAAAGATGGAATCACTCATTGTGCCAGCCGCTGAGAATGATCATGACTAACAGCTGACTGTCTTCCAGATTAAAGAGTCTCATCCCCCAAGGTTGCACTTTTTTTTTTTTTTTTTTTTTTCCCGAGACAGTCTTGCTCTGTCGCCCAAGCTGGAGTGCAGTGCCGCGATCTCGACTAGGTGCAATGTCCGCCTCCCAGATTCAAGCGATTCTCCTGTCTCAGTCTTCTGCATTTTCTTTTCAAGGCAACCCACATCTGATGACTGATCAATGCAGAAACATAACAACCCACCCCCCAGGTCCAGGATGATTCCCATGTATTTGTTTTGAAAAACTGGAAAGTGGACTCACAACTTTCAGAAATAGGAATGACATTTTAAGATTCAGTTTTGACATTTTAGAGGATCGATTTTGGAGGGACTAGCAGTAGCTTATCCAAAGAGAGATGTCTTGAAGTTAGAAGGAAATTAAGTTTGGAATTGAGAGAAGGACTAGAGTGGGGCAATATATATTTTAAAAGTTTTATTAGAAATGGCATTTACAGAAATGAGACTAGATGACATTTTAAAGAGAATGAGCACAAATAAAAAATGAAAGAGATGTTACAAATGTGTGGGTTAAGGAGATGAAGAGTAATCAGCAGAAGAACCTGAGTTGGAGTAGAAAGGTAGGCAGAAAATGAGGCAGGATGAGATCGAGGCCCTCCGTGTAGCAATGTGAAGCCTATAGCAACAGAGCACTATCGGCCTGCAAGAGAGGAGTGAAAGCAAGCGTGGTTACTGCTGGAAAGGTAACAGGCTTTTTATGTTTGTTTCTTTATTGGCCTTTTTGCGTTTGTTTCTTTATTTTACAACATAATTTTTCATGCAGCAGAACCGATTCTCTACTGATTCAGTAGATGGGCTTTGTTTAATAATCCCTTAGATAAGCATTACCTTCTATCATTAGAAATTGCCTATCTGTTGGACAGACACCGAACTTTCCAGCTAACTGTGCTTTTGACTGGCTAGGACTTAAAATCTTTGGGGCACTCCTTAAATTCTCACTACCAAATCTGCATAACAATGATCATACAGTGCTGATGTGGTGTTCTGATGAAGCTATAGTTATTTTTGTCATTAATTCTTTCTAAATGCAATTTAATGATATTTTTCTTTAGATACCCTAAATACCTTGAATCAATCATTACACAGTCTGTGTGTATAACAAAATGTCACATGTACCCCTAAATATGTAAATATAATGTGTCAATTAAAAAGTTAAAAATGGCCTTTATGATAATACAGTCTTTACTAATTTTAAATATTTTTTTTTTTATATTTCTTTGAAGTTAGAGATTTTTCATAAGTTCATATGCTGCTTAAATTGTTTTGTTTTTAATACTGGTATTTTGATTATCTTATAAGAGCTAATCATATATTACTACTTAATTATATGCATTAACTCTTTCTCACATTTATGGCAAAAATACTTCAGACTTTTTAATGATGGCATTTTGTGCTGTGCATTCATTAAAATTGTATATATTTCACAATACTGATTTTATTTCTTTATGTTTTTTTACCTTTATATTTTATCCTTGCTTGTATATTTTACATATATTTATAAAGTTTCTAATGATACCATTTGGAAATCATTTTCCAATTTTTTCTACATATATTTCTATGAGTTATATGTATTTTTACATAATTAGTATTATACTATACATGTTAATTTGTCATCCTTCCACTTATGAAGTGAGCAAATTGTCCTACCATTGCTTATCCAATTTCACGTGATGACATGTTAGTGTGTTATATTGAGTAAATGAACTCATAAAAATTTTTCATAATTTTTTATGCAAATACTATACTCAGTGCTAAATTCTAAATAAAAAATACATAATATTACTAATTTGCATTCAATGTGGCTTAAATCTCTCTTACTGGAACACATGTTAAATTAATGAAATATAGTGTTTAAGTCACTTTTCTAAGCTATTCTGGTGTTTTGTATATATATGATTGCTGTAAAATACTGAATAGCTTTTTTTATTGCATTACTTAATTGGTAGTCTCTTTACCTCAGTCACGAAGTTTGAAATAGGAACTAAAAATCATTAGTTTTACCACTTAAATGATAAAACTAAATCACAATTTTAGAGAGAAAAAAAAAAAAAACCCGGACACAGCAGGAGGTCAATAAAAGGGAAAGAAAGAGTAAAACACAGTTTATTTCCAGGAAAGAAGCCATAATTGTTACTCAGAACACATAAAGAGAGCGTGATTTTAAACATTTAGAGGAAATCACAAAAGCTTGAAGGGCTTTACCCCAGGGACACCTTGAAAGAATTCATGATTCTAAAATAGGAAACATTTATCAAGATGCTATACAAGAACAGTTTCAGGCTAGTGTCAGCATAACTAGAGCAAATGAACTTTCTGGCCTTAATAGTCTAAATGGTCACTGTGCTACTTCTGTGAACATGGTTTGCTTTTCTTGAAAAAAGTGTTATCTATCTATCTATCTATCTATCTAGTATGCATATAAATATAATATGTAATACATATATATTGCACATTAATGGAAAATAAGAAAACTTCCTCATGATATTAAGCTCCTCAATTTTTAGAAAAAGAGGTACTTTTTAATGCAAATAAATGATATGCTTCCACTGGAATTTTCCAAGATTTTTTTTGGGGATGATCGATTTCTATCTGGAATAAAACTTATATATAAAGATTCTTCTATTGTTAAAATTCTATACTTAAAAGAGATTAGAAGCCATTTTCTTCCAATGGAAATGGTCATTTTACAATAAAATATGTTTTTTATAGAATTGGAAGGACTACATATTGTTTCTCTTGCAGGTCCCCAGTGATGTTTACTCCAATGATAACAAAACATAACAACAAATGATAAGAGCTTTTTTGGGAAATAAATAAAAGTGTGTATATGTAGATACAGATATAGATCGCAATCATGAAATCTGGCCTTTTGATTTTTGAGGGGAATTCAATTGATTTTTGGAAAAATGACAAATTTACGTATTTTCCATGTTTTAAAGGGAAATAAATCATGTTATCTGGGATATCTGACTAACCAGATTTGCTTACTTGCTGTGTTTTTATTTGTTTAACATTTAATGAAGAGCTTTAGGAAGAAGCAGAGCAACAACTCAGTAACCATACATAAAAGATTTTGTCATATCAATTTAAAGCAGATCAATGATTATAAACTTTTTGAGGTTGCAATAGCCTATCAGTGTGTAACCATATTCTCTTTCTTTTTAATCTTATACTGTTTTATTTTTAGTTCCAGGGTACATGTGCAGGATGTGCAGGTTTGTTATATGGCTAAATGTATGCGATAGTTGTTTGCTGCACCTATCAACCCATCACCTAGGTATTAAGACCCAGCATGTATTAGCTAGTTTTTCTGATCCTCTCTCTCCCACCCCACTATAAGCCCCAGTGTTTGTTCTCCTCACTATGTCCATGTGTTCTCATTGTTCAGCTCGCACTTATAAGTGAGAACATGTGGTGTTTGGTTCTCTGTTCCTGAGTTAGTTTGCTGAGGATAATGGCTTCCGGCTCTATCCATGTCACTGCAACAGATATGATTTTGTTTCTTTTTATGGCTGCATAATATATCACGCTATATATGTGCCATATTTTGTTTATCCAGTCTTTCATTGATGGACATTTGGGTTGATCCCATGTCTTTGCCATTTTGAATAGTATTGCAATAAATATATGCATGCATGTATCTTTATAATAGAACAATTTATATTCCTTTGGTTATACACGCAGTAATGGAATTGCTTTGTCAAATGGTATTTCTGGTTCTAGGTCTTTCAGGAATTATCACACTGTCTTCTACAATGGTTGAACTAATTTGCATTCCCACCAACAGTGTAAAAGTGTTCCTGTTTCTCCTCAGACAACATCTGTTGTTTCTTGACTTTTTAATAATCGCCATATCTAACTGTGATATGGTATCGCTTTCTGGTTTTGATTTGCATTTCCGTAATCACAGTGATGTTGAGCATTTTTTAATATATTTGTTGCCTGCATAAATATCTTCTTTTGAGAAATGTCTGTTCATGTCCTTTGTCCACTTTTTAACAGGGTTATTTGTTTTTTCTTTGTAAATTTAAGTCCCTTGTAAACTCAGGATATTAAACCTTTGTCCAGTGGATGGATTGCAAAAATTTTCTCCCATTCTGTAGGTTGTCTGTCCACTCTGATAATAGTTTATTTTCCTGTACAGAAGCTCTTTGGTTAAACTAGATCTCATTAGTCAATTTTTGCTTTTGTTACAATTTAACATTTTTATCATGAAATCTTTGCCTGTGCCTATGTCCTGAATAGTATTGCTTAGATTTTCTTCTAGGGTTTATATAATTTTGGGTTTTACATTTAAGTCTTTAATCCATCTTTAGCTAATTTTTGTATTAGGTAAAAGGAAGGGGTCCAATTTGAATTTTCTACATATGGCTAGTAAGTTCTCCCAGCACTATTTATTAAATTGGGAATCCTTTCCCCATTTCTTGTTTCTGACAGGTTTGTAGAAGATCAGTTGCTTGTAGTTGTGTGGTCTTATTTCCGAGTTCTCTATTTTGTTAAATTTGTCTATGTGTCTGATTTTGTACCGGTACCATACTGCTTCAGTTACTGTAGCCTTGTAGTGTAGTTTGAGGTCAGAAAGCATGATGTCTCCAGCTTTGCTCTTTTTGCTTAGGACTGTCTTGGCTATATGGGCTCCTTCTTGGTTCCATATGAATTTTAAAATAGTTTTTCTCTACTTTGGGGAAGAACGTCAATGGTAGTTTAATGGGAATAGCATTGAATCAATAAATTATTTTGGGCTGTACAGCCATTTTCACAATATTTATTTTTTCTACCCATGAGTATGGAATATTTTTTCATTTGTTTCTTTCCTCTCGGATTTCCTTGAGCAGTGGCTTGTAATTTGCCTTGAAGAGGTCCTTCACTTCCCTTGTTAGCTGTATTCCTAGGTATTTTATTCTCTTTGCCGTAATTGTGAATTGGAGTTCATCCATGATTTGCCTCTCTGCTTACCTGTTGTTGGTGTATAGGAATGCTGGTCATTTTTACACATTGATTTTGTATACTGAGACTTTGCTGAAGTTGCTTATCATCTTAAGAAGCTTTTGGATTTAGTTGAATGGAGTTTTCTAGATATTGGATCATGTCTTCTGCAAACAAAGACAATTTGACTTCCTGTCTTCCTATTCGAATGCCGTTTATTTCTTTCTGTTGCCTGATAGCCCTGGATCTTGTACTATTTTAAGGTAATGAAAGATATAAATATTTTATAATTTCAATTAGTAATTGGTAACTGCCAAAATGTCAGAATGCTAATCTGGGATGAACTGAAATTAACATATACTTATGATCTAATAACTTCGGCTTGTCTCTTATATTTCTGTTATGCTCTATATGATTTCCCAATTCAATTCATCAAAAACTGAGCTTCTACTTTGTGTCAAGTTTGTTTCTATGATAAGGGAATAAATAATATGTTAAACATAAAAAATGAAGACAATGTGATCCTTTAAAGAAACACAAACTAGCGTATTTTATGGGTGCACAAATGCAGGATGCTTTGTTCTGCTGAGAAGGGGTTAGTAGAAAAATAGTTCCTGAAGAATCATCTTCAAGTTAATGTTTTGTTTTGTTTACCTGTAGCAGGCATTCGTGGCTTCTTTCCCTCAGTCTACATGGCTGCATTTAATTTCAAACAGCATAAACAAAAGTCCTTTATAGTGCTTTGTTACAGCTGAATTGAATTATCCTAGATAAGACTTCTCAAACCCAGATAAATACGCCATTTACTACGTGCTAAGGAATAATTATTCAGTGGTTTCATCTAAAGTTGCATTTTCTCTTAACTTTCTTGTAGCCAATGAAAATCCCATAACAAGGTACTTCCAATTTGAAACAACAACTAACAAATGAAAACATTTTCAAAAGCATATTATGTGTAGAAATATTGGGGTGTTATCGAGTGATTTAGGAGGCACACGGGTACAAATAACATACTGGAACATACTGGTATAAATTGTAAAATGATGTTTCAGATATTGTCAAATAATAATATCCTTTGTTTACATATGGTGACATTTCTTGATTCTTGTATTCTGTATAATGTGCCCAGAGTTAATAAACAAAATATTGAGTTGGGTCATAATAAATTAGTAAAATGGTGTTCTGAATAAAATATATATTTAAATTTTAATCATATGTATTTAAATAATTTGTTTTAGGCCAGGCACGGTGGCTTACGCCTGTAATCCCAGCACTTTGGAAAGCTGAGGCAGGTGGATCACGAGGTCAGGAGATCGAGACCATCCTGGCTAAAACGGTGAAACTCTGTCTCTATTAAAAATACAAAAAATTACCCAGGCATGGTGGCAGGTGCCTGTAGTCCTAGCTACTCGGGAGGCTGAGGCAGGATAATGGTGTGAATCTGGGAGGCAGAGCTTGCAGTGAGCAGAGATGGCGCCACTGCACTCCAGCCTGGGTGACACAGCGAGACTCCATCTCAAAAAATAAAAATAAAAAATAAAAAATAAATTTGTTTTAATATTTGGTATAGAAATATAGCTCAAAGAGAGGATGTGAAATGTTCCCAACACCTAGAAATGGAAACTCTAAAGAGAATTGCATTGCAAATCCTGACACGTAAACTTAATCTACATTTCTGATTGTTTTCTTGGTTTGCAAGTAATGGATTAAACTATATGTATTTGTGAACTTTTGAGCTATTCTTTTTCATGTACATTTACAAACAAACATTGCCAATATCATGGAAGCAGAGAGTTAGAATGATAGTTATCAGAGGCTGGGAAGGGTGTGTTGGAGGGCGACGGTGAATGAACAGAATAGGAAGAAGGGCGGCAAAGGGATTATCTAAGAAAAGAGAGGGAATATATTTAAAATACATGAAGAAATGGATAAATTCCTGGACACATACAGCCTCCCAACATTAAACCAGGAAGAAGTTGAATCCCTGAATAGACCAATAACAGGCTCTGAAATTGAGGCAATAATTAATAGCCTAACAACCAAAAAACGTCCAGGACCAGATGGGTTCACAGCCAACTCTACCAGAGGTACAAGGAGGAGCTGGTACCATTCCTTCTGAAACTATTCCAATCAATAGAAAAAGAGGAATCCTCCCTAACTCATTTTATGAGGCCAGCATCAACCTGATACCAAAGCCTGACAGAGACACAACAAAAAAAAAGGGAATCTTAGACCAATATCCCTGATGAACATTGATGCAAAAATCTTCCATAAAATACTGGCAAACTGAATCCAGCAGCACATCAAGAAGCTTATCCGCCATAATCAAGTGGGCTTCATTCCTGGGATGCAAGGCTGGTTCAACATACACAAATCAATAAATGTAATCCAGCATATAAACAGAACCAAAGAAAAAGATCACATGATTATCTCAATAGATACAGAAAAGGCCTTTGACAAAATTCAACAGCCCCTCATGCTGAAACTCTCAATAAATTCGGTATTGATGGGATGTATCTCAAAATAATAAGAGCTATTTATGACAAACCCACAGTCAATATCATACTGAATGGGCAAAAACTGGAAGCATTCCCTTTGAAAACTGGCACAAGACAGGGATGCCCTCTCTCACCACTCCTATTCAACATAGTGTTGGAAGTTCTGGCCAGGACAATAAGGCAGGAGAAAGAAACAAAGGGTATTCAATTAGGAAAGGAGGAAGTCAAATTGTCCCTGTTTGAAGATGGCATGATTGTATATTTAGCAAACCCCATCATCTCAGCCCAAAATCTCCTTAAACTGATAAGCAACTTCAGCAAAGTCTCACGATACAAAATTAATGTGGAAAAATCCCAAGCATTTTTATACACCAATAACAGACAAACAGAGCCAAATCATGAGTGAACTCTCATTCACGACTGCTTCAAAAAGAATAAAATACCTAGGAATCCAACTTACAAGGGACGTGAAGGACCTCTTCAAGAAAAAATGCAAACCACTGCTCAGTGAAATAAAAGAGGACACAAACAAATGGATGAACATTCCATGCTCATGGATAGGAAGAATCAATATCATTAAAATGGCCATCCTGCCCAAGGTAATTTATAGATTCAATGCCATCCCCATCAAGCTACCAATGACTTTCTTCACAGAATTGGAAAAAAACTACTTTAAAGTTCATATGAAACCAAAAAAGAGCCTGCATTGCCAAGTCAATCCTAAGTCAAAAGAACAAAGCTGGAGACATCATGCTACCTGACTTCAAACTATACTACAAGGCTACAGTACCCAAAACAGCATGGTACTGGTACCAAAACAGATATATAGACCAATATCTGAGGAACAGAACAGAGCCCTCAGAAATAATACCACACATCCACAACCATCTGATCCTTGACAAACCTGACAAAAACAAGAAATGGGGAAAGGATTCCCTATTTGATAAATGGTGCTAGGAAAACTGGCTAGTCATATGTAGAAAGTTGAAACTGGATCCCTTCCTTACACCTTATACAAAAATTCATTCAAGATGGATTAGAGACTTAAATGTTAGGCCTAAAACCATAAAAACCCTGCAAGAAAACCTAGGCAATACCATTCAGGATATAGTCATGGGCAAGGACTTCATGTCTAAAACACCAAAAGCAATGGCAACAAAAGCCAAAATTGACAAATGGGATCTAATTAAACTAAAGAGCTTCAGCACAGCAAAAGAAACTACCATCAGAATGAGCAGGAAACCTACAGAATGGGAGAAACTTTTTGCAATCTACTCATCTGACAAAGGGCTAATATCCAGAATCTACAAAGAACTCAATGAAATTTACAAGAAAAAAATAAACAACCCCATCAAAAAGTGGGTGAAAGATATTAACAGACATTTCTCAAAAGAAGACATTTATGCAGCCAACAGACACATGAAAAAATGCTCATCATCACTGGCCATCAGAGAATTGCAAATCAAAACCACAATGAGATAGCATCTCACACCAGTTAGAATGACAATCATTAAAAAGTCAGGAAACAACATGTGCTGGAGAGGATGTGGAGAAATAGGAACACTTTTACACTGTTGGTGGGACTGTAAACTAGTTCAACCATTGTGGAAGACAGTGTGGCGATTCCTCAAGAATCTAGAACTAGAAATACCATTTGACTCAGCTATCCCATTACTGGGCATATACCCAAAGGATTATAAATCATGCTGCTATAAAGACACATGCACACATATGTTTATTGTGGCACTATTCAAAATAGCAGACTTGGAACCAACCCAAATGTCCATCAATGATAGACTGGATTAAGAAGATGTGGCACATATACACCATGGAATACTATGCAGCCACAAAAAGGGATGTGTTCATATCCTTTGTAGGGACATGGTTGAAGCTGGAAGCCATCATTCTCAGCAAACTATCACAAGGACAGAAAACCAAACACTGCATGATCCCACTCATAGGTGGGAGTTGAACAATGAGAACAGTTGGACACAGGAAGGGGAACATCACACACTGGGGCCTGTCTTGGGTTGGGGGAGGGGGAAGGAATAGCATTAGGAGATATACCTAATGTAAATGACGAGTTAATGGGTGCAGCACACCAACATGGCACATGTATACGTATGTAACAAACCCGCACATTGTGCACATGTACCCTAGAACTTAAAGTGTAATAAAAAATAATAATAAAATACATGAAGACAGAAGAAGGACCAAAAGAGGATTCTGTCTTCCTCAATGCTCTATTCGTAGATCTTAGCATTATGTGCACACACAGGAGATGTTCAGTAAAAAATTGTTAACTATTTACAAGCATTGCAGAATTTGTTACTTTTATTAAGTCCTATTATGTAGTTTCACCCATTACCCAATGCATATACCTCTATCACTGTGCATGTCATACCATTGAAATTGTTTTGTGAGTATATCTCCTCCCTCACTCTTGAGTTACCTCAGAAGGCATGAACCAAGTCAGTTATTTCACCTCCATTACCTATGTGCCTACTAAATAATCAGTTTGAGTCATTGTTTATTATGCATTTATAATATATATTTATTTAATAATAAATAATTATATAAATGATAAATAATATAATTAATAAATAATAAAAGTAAATAAATAATAACCGTGTGCCTAAGAAACAATCACTTGATAAATAAACTCAACTGACACAGATATCATTAAGTCAATAAGCATCATCATCACCAACAAAACCAGTTGTGAAAAACTACTCAGCTTGCTGTGTCTACTACTGAGGAAACAGAGATGCATGGCATAGTCTCTGATCTATAGGTATTTACACAGTCAATTGAGAAACCAGGATGAAATGACTAATGGCTTTTTGAGGCAGGCCTTTTTATAATAAAAACGAGAAAATGAAACCCCCCTTTTTTTTTTTTTGAAATCACGTGACTTAAAATTATATTGGTAATTACACTTAATTTGTACTCATAAGGAAACATTAACATTCACCTTTGGAAGATAATTTGTTCATTCAATCAATCTTGTATGTTCTTTGGGTAGTGGGGGGGATTAGGAAGCTAAAGATAGCACATAACAAATTATATTTTATTATATACTAAAATGGAGATGAAGAATAAAAAATAAAAGAAAAAATAAAGATATTATATCTTTATTTGCTTTTATATAGCAATCACACTTAAAGCTAAACATACATACTTTATCCTTATATATATACTTTGAGACCTATTCATGAACCTCAAATTTAAATGAAATTCATCTAATTGCTGAGATGACAGAAAAAATATGACATACATAGTTTAGCATCCCTAAGATTAAAAACATAAAGAATCACCATGTTTCCAGGAAAATTAGAGCTATTCAAATATTTTTGAATTATTTTACAGATGGCTCTGTAATAATAGTGAAAAGTGTCTTAGATAATATCCTTACAGTAGGTAAAACTATGAGTTAAATAGGGCTATTTCTTATAGCAGTCATCAATGTAATATAGTCTGAGTACATTATTTTATGCTGATTTGATTAGATCTGAGAATATTTTAAAATATTTGAAAAGTTAGTTGGATTTTTTCCTTGGAATTATATTCCCTTAATAGATTTTGTTTCTACTGAATTTGCAAAATGTCCTATGAACTAACAAAGGCAAATGTCTAGAATGCCAGCAGAATTTTCTTGAATAAAGTTTGGACTCCTGTGTTTTAGCAGAAAATCAAATTAGGATTGGGTTTTATCCTTTCATGCAGAAGGCAATGTATCTGGAAGCTAGCTTCTGGGCTGAACCAAAATAGGACTTCACATCATGGATGTGGTATTCTTAAAAATAATAATAATAAATTGAAACTACTGCAGAGTTAAATGGGCAGTAGAAACTTCACAGGTATGCTTCATGGTCAATATACTCCTAATCTGAACACAATAATAATCTAAACATAAAAAGACTTTGACCTTGGCCACATACATTCTCAGTAATCATGGAGTACCGAGCATTGTGCAATAATATTTCCTGGTATACCACTCATAATTGGATGAAAATCTCCAAAATGATTGATTTAACTTGGTTTAGTAATATAAATATGGGAGGGATACTCGAACTTTTCTTTCCATTCCTACTTCTCTTCCTTCCTTATCTCCTTGAATGTTCCTTCTCTCTCAAAAGGATATGTACCAATGTATACATAAGTTTTATCAGATGAAAGGCCAAAAACAATGAGGATATGGAGGGCTACTAGCCTTGTTTTGTTTTAAATAACATTTTTCAGCTTAATTTTAATAATTTTCACAATCTTAGTAAACATTCTCCACACACACACACACACACAAACACACACACATGAAGAGTCTGAATTAAATGGGGCTCAAAATCTGCTTCAACTGTTTGCTAAATTTACAGTCTAAGAAAAAGTATCTTCCCCAAGCCTTAAACTTCTCATTGGTAAAATAGAGATAGTTATAATATTTTTCTCAGAATTTTTGTGAGGATTATTAAGTGGCATGATCTATATAAAATACTTAGGTTTCATATGCTTAGTATATAGCATGTCCTTTAGAATGGTCAGTTATTAATTAATAGTAGTTATTAATTAGTATTAGTGTTATTCGTAATAATGTTACTACTAATACCAGTACTAACATTAAAACTATACATGATTTTACCATTGTTGTAATTTAGTATATGTCCTTATCTATTAATACCCAGAAACGTGTTAAGTAAAAAATACCTGCCGAGTATACTCTTTTGCAATGTACATTTTTACTTGGCAGTTATTGTGAATATCGACACAGATTATTAATATGGAATGTTAGTGTGATATTTAAAAGCATGATGGTTTTTCATTGTACTGATCTTTGATGACATTCATGTTTCTAAATAATCTTTCCTAAACATAATGCTACCATAAACATACTTATAGATACGTCTTTTTAAACATCTCCAATATGCTTCTTAAAATCCATTATTAGAATTGGGATTGCTCGATAAAGTTAGGTGTGTTTTTTAACATAATTTTTTAACATGATACCATAATTTGAATATATTAAATCCCTGCCTTCCATGAAGATTTTAAATGCATACTCTTATTGACATAGTATTGGAATGTCCATTTAAAAAATTTTGCTAAAGAGTACTACAAGGGAACTTCCTTATATTTTACACTACACTAATGTGATAGATAAAAATGATATTTCGTGGTTGTTTTGATATCTATTTGTTTGATAACAGTTGTGATTAAATGTTTCACAGGTGTGTTGACAGTGTACAATTTTTCCTTTGTGAACGGCGAGACTGTATCTCTTCACCATTTCATGTTGGTAATATTGTCTTTGTTTAGAAGTTTACAAAAATGACTTCTGTGTGTATGTTGATATTTATTACCAATTTTTGAATTTCATTTGAATTTGAATTTGTTGTTTATTGTTTTTGATAAAATTTAACTTTACTTTTGTATGGGGTTATTCTAGGAATAATCTTTTTCCTAAGTCTTTCTGATGTTAGTCTTATGATTATAAATCTCATGCAAAACACATTTGAGTATTCACCTATATTTTCTCCTAGTTTCAGACATTATATTTAGTTTTCTAAAATAGAGAGACATAATTGGGGCTCTGTATTTTGAGATATATGTTTGACATTAATTGACCAGTTATCACAGCTACGTTTTAAAATAAAATCCATTTATTCTATCTTGATGCAGGTCTTTATCATAGGTGAAAAATCTTTATGTACCTTGATCTGTTTGTGGAGTTGTATTCTATTCTATTGGTTTCTCTGTACATTAAGTCAGTTCCTCTATTCTAATTATTATAACAATATATTTTTTATTTTTAATGTGTATTCATTATCCATTGTTGCATAACAAACCATGCCTACATACAGTGGCTTATAGAAACAATTATTTTACTTAGCAATACTGAAGACTAGAGATTTGGGCTGTTACAAGCTGAATGGTTCGTCTGCTGGCCCTGCTTTGTATCACTCATGGGACTGTGGTAGCTGCATTGGGAATAGATGATTCATGATAGTCTCACTCAGAGGGTGGTAGTTGTCAGGCAGTCAGCTGAGTAATTTTTACTCTTATTTTCTTCCAAGTGGCTTCTCCGACAGGCTAGTTTAGGCTCATTCCTATTGTGGTCTCTGGTTCTAAGAGCAGCCTAAGAGAGCAAATCCCAATGAACAAGTGCTTTTTAAGTTGCTGCTTGTATCACATTTGCTAATGTTCTATCTCTCACACAAATCATATGTCCAAGTTTAGATTCAAAGAGTGTAAAAGTAAATTTCACATGTTAATAGAAGAGTGGCCAAGTTATAAGGCAAAATGTTGTTCTCATAAGCATGGAAAGAATTATTGCAACCAAATTACATACAAATTACATACAAATTGCAAACAAATTGCATACAAATTGCAAACAAATTACATATAATCTAAGTAACTGCTCACTATTTTTATAAGTATTTTCCTAACAGTTTTATTTGCGTATTTCATCAGATGAAATTTAGAGTCGTTGTCCAGTTTTCCTTGGTCTTCATTCAATTTGCTCCCCAACTCTGCCCAATGCATTTGCTTTGTATACTTATTCCAAAAATATCTTATATTCCTACAACATATTTTAATTTTCTGTATAGTTTATATAAGTTTATTGAGTTTCTTCCTGTAATTTATATATTTTTTCTTCTTATGTATTATCACAATATTTCTACGTGGTTATTAGTGATACAGGAAAGTTTTGTTTATTTGTATATTCCTTATTCTAAGTGATTTCATGTTTAATTCAATGTAATTTTTATTTTATTATTATTATTTTTTTTTTTTGAGACCGAGTCTACTCTGCTCTGTCGCCCAGGCTGGAGTGCAGTGGCGCGATCTTGGCTCACTGCAAGCTCCGCCTCCCGGGTTCACGCCATTCTCCTGCGTCAGCCTCCCGAGTAGCTGGGACTACAGGCGCCCGCCACCATGCCCGGCTAATTTTTTGCATTTTTTAGTAGAGACGGGGTTTCACCTGGTTAGCCAGGATGGTCTCGATCTCCTGACCTCATGATCCGCCTGCCTCGGCCTCCCAAAGTGCTGGGATTACAAGCGTGAGCCACCGCGCCAGGCTTTAGTTTTATTTTAATTTATTGTTTTTCTCAGGCAATATTACTACACCAAAAATATTGAGAAATATATATCTACTCCTGTTTTGTGTTTTCTTTTGTTCATTCTTTGTTCTGTTCGTATGATTAAAATTGCCTTATTTTGTGTTCTTCAGTATGTTAACATTGCATAAGATTGATGTTATTATTGCAAGATAGAAATCCTTTATCTTGTGGAAAATAGAAGCTCTATTTCTAATTTATTAGTTTTTTTATACATTCAACTATTTACTTAGTCATTTAATAAATATTCATAGAGTGGGCGTGGTGGCTTACGCCTGTAATCCTGACACTGTGGGAGGCTGAGGTGGGCGGATCACTAAGTCAGGAGATCGAGACCATCCTGGCCAAAATGGTGGAACCCTGTCTCTACTAAAATACGAAAAACTTAGCTGGGCATGGTACCGCGCGCCGGTAGTCCCAGGTGCTCAGAAGGTTGAAGCAGGGGAATCGCTTGAACCCCGGAAGCGGAGGTTGCAGTGAGCTGAGATCACGCCACCGCACACCAGCCTGATGACAGAACAAGACGCCATCTCAAGAAAAAAAAAAAAAAAAATTATAAAATGCCTACTATGTACCAGATACTTTAATGAAAACTTTAAAAATAAAGGCAAACTATAGAGATAATTTTATGTTTTAATTCTTTGATTTAATAATTATGGGTCCAGTTTTTATAAGCAAAAATAATTGCTCTTACTTCACCTCTTGCATTTTATCTCATTATTGGTTACTATACACAAACCAAAGGCCAGGAAAAAGTCAATGAAAGCGATTTTATTCCCTATTTTATTTACATTTTTATATTATTCCTTGTGCATTTTTCCTAAACTGCTATGCTATATAACAGAGCGCTATTGTAAAATAATCTAAGAAAGTTGCAGATTCTTTGTAACGTATCTTTCCTATAAGTTGAATATAATGTCCTCAAAAGTAATTTGTATACAGAAATCATATAGTAATATATATTAGGGAAATAAAGCACTACATATTTTAAAAACTGGATAAATCATATTACATATCCATCAAAGTAGAATAATGCATAGGGGGGTTAATAAAAAGAATAATCTGTATCTGTTAAAATTTTTCCAGAATTGCATCTAGAAGCAAAAGTCAATTTGGCTTAATGCCTACAATGGAGTTAGTAAGATGCTTTAGAAAGTGATTGGTTTATATAGAAAACATGGGGCATTTGACCTTGATTTTTAAATTAGAATCGATTGGCATAAAATGGAATCTGAACCTACACAATTTCAATTACCATATTCATTCTTAAATTATATTCCAGAATCATCTATCATTGCTGGGTCTTACACATCACTTGAGGAACGCTCATATAGTTGTAATTTAAGAAATTTTTTGAAACAACTTGGTTTGAGAAATTCATTATGGCTTTGTTAAAAAAAAAATTCATAATAACATCATACAGTTTGGAAGCATTATGATTTTGGAACGTTGCCTAACTCGGCAAGAAAACCGTTTGTGAATAAGAATTCTAGCTATCTTGTTACTATGCTAAAATATTTTTTGTCAAAATTTTCACTAAGTTCTCCTCCAAGAATAGCATGTTTCTTGGAAATGGTAAAATTGATCATAAATGTACTCGTCTACATACAAGTGCATGATCTGCATCTCAGATGAACTTTATGCAATTATCAAATGGATGCTTTACAATAATTGAACCAGTTGAAACAATATTAAGATAAATAAAAATTCATAGATGCAAAAATATATTGGTAAGAAAATATTTATCATTATTTATCATTGTGACTGAAGAAAATGTGGCAAATGTAGAAAAGTTATGAGAAGTAAATTAAAAATACCTGTAACTGACTCCTAGTTATAACTTTTTGACTGTATGACGTTTTATTACAGGTTTATCTAGTACTTTATTTCTCTATTTTCTTACTCATTTGGCTTATTTACAATTTTCATTAATTGTAAACAGTACTATAAAAATTAATTGTACAAAATGTTTGATCACATAACTGATGAATAAGAATATATAAATTTTAAAATAAAATACATTTTTTAATTGAGATGTAAGACTATAAATACTCAAACTAATGGAGCTGAAATAGTATAAAGATTAGCTTCTGATTATATTCTAAGAGTGGAAATTAAATTGAGATTTAGTCAAGTTTAATTATCAACTGAAATAGTTTTAAATTATTTTCTAGTTTCCGTGTCTGAGTTTTGAGTGATAATATGTTTATGCAAGTATGTTTTCATTATGGATCAATGGTTTTAAAAGTTTAGTCTAGAATCCAAGTTAATGGAACATTTTTTGATAGAGTCATAATGTCTCCCACATATTAGGTGACCTCTGTTTTTCTGTATGAATTGCTTTTAAAATTGTTGAAAGATGGAAAATTACTACGGGAGGGTGATTCTGTAAACTAACTGTAGCTTTCCAACTGTGAGTAGGAAAACACTCATATCTTTCTGTAGACCTCCTGTACAGATTCATCACTTATGAAACTAGGATGGAACTAGAAGTCTCAAAAAGTCATATAAAAGTCTAGGAAAAAATATTTGAAAAGTGAGTAGTCCTCTTTTAATACTTTTATGTAATTCCTAGTCAGAATAATGTTTAAGTAGCCCTTGTGCCAGATGCACACCAATATAAGTGTAGTAAGTTTTAATTTTAGGTCATAAATTAAAGTTGACGTTTAATGTAATTATCTTTATCATTGTCTATCATTATCTCAGATTCCTAGTCTTTTACATGGTGAAAACTTTGTATTGAGTAATTTGGGGAGGTTTTCTTCTTTTGGCTTTTGCCTAGGGTTGCCTTTAAATTTCATAGGATTTTGGTCCTAAAAGTGTTGGAGACAAACTTAAGAGGAAATAATGAGAAAAAATCTATTAAGCGTGTGCAAGGGAGAATGAACAGTAGTGAAAAGTAGAGGAACAGGCATTATATGTTCATCCAGGATATCGCTATCTGTATTCTCCTCACTCTGTCTAAAAAATGTAATCAGGTCCATCAGCTTGTTTTGCCACATCCAAGCTGCTCTTGGTCACATAAGAAAACGTTTGTGTTTTTCCCACAACATACGGAAAGCTTTCAGGGCTATCTCTGGCCTCACCGCCTACACAGAGGGAACTGAAGCAAGTCTTTCCCGCCTCTTCCTCCTCTCTCTCCCCTTCATCTTCCTCCGCCTTTACCAGCTTCTTATGAAAAAATTCTGGGGTCTTGCAACTTTTGCATCCCTAAACCTTTTTTAGAAGTTTTTATCACTTTTCTTATGAATTCCAATGCTAAACCCTGGATAAAACATAAAATTAAGAATGAAAATTATGACATTGATCCTCAGTTCTGTCTAAAACAAATAAAAACAAACAAACTGACAAAAGAAAACAAAATCCTTGATCAGTGTGACAAAGGACAAAGATTCTATTTGGATTTAGATTTCTTTCATTATAGCATCTGCCCCGTAAAACCAAACACGCAGACCGTGTTAATGTAAGGGTTTTAACATCCATCACTACTGAAAAACAATCTGTGCAATATAGAAAAATAAAGATAAAATATACAAGTCAGGAATGTTCTTAAGTTAGTAATTAAATCTTTTCTGGGACATGTCAGTGTATAAATACACAAGGTTCAAGATTCAATGAATAATCTTATAGAAGGTATTTTTATTTTGTAATTATAACCTATCTGTAATAGAATTAATCTGTCTTTCAGCCCAGTCTTTTAATATTACTCTCCATCTTTATAATATATGTACTTAGAGAATTTCTGTGCGTGTATCCTTAGCAATTTATTTCCTTGGATGTGTGCTCCTTCCAATATAGTCCATAAAATGCCAGGTAATATTTACAGAGTTGCCAACAAATGACTTGGCATTTTCTATTGTGACACTCCTTCCTTTGATTATTTTTTATTTTTATTTTTTTTTGATACCATTCTTTCTAGTGCTTTGATGATGAGAACTTTGTTGTGTTCTTTGGGAGATGTGAGTCACTCAATGATTAGGGACTGATCCGAAAATGTATTATTTCTTAGGTGGAAATGTGAGCACAAAAATCACTAAATTTCAACTCAAAACAGTGACCAAGTATTTCTAATTAACACTTTACACTCAATGAAGTGTAGACCATTAGTTATAAGGTTACATATACATATATGTGTGTGCAGATAGGTAGACAGATTGATAGATTTTTTTTAAAAATTGGCTGTTGCGTTTTAAAATCAGTTTTCATTTTTCCCTGTGTCCTTAATCATATGTTCCTTTTATTATGTCTATAAAAATGATTTGTTGCTGAATAAGTTGACAGGTAACACAGCTTATTTGATCATCTTTTGGAAATCACAATTCACAGTTATATATGAAAAGCTCCAAGAAAATCTGTAGTAAATAAATAGATTTAAACTTTGCATCCTGGTGTTTTCAAGATACTGCAGTTAAATTTGCTTTGCTGTTTATAAGCCTTATATAGTCCTTCAATATATGTGTCTTTGATGATTGAGGAATGCAGTGCACACACATACATACACACCCACACACACAATTTATCTTCATCATTTCAATTAGTGAACTTTTAAAAATTATATTGTTAGGTAACAAAGTGGTAACACTATAGTAAACCACAAAAAAATTTTAATTATGATGGTAAATGCCATTTTATTATGGAGATATAAATCCATTCAAAATAAAATGTATATAATATATTTTCACAAATGGAAAAAAAATAAAACACGGCAGAAGGATTTGCCAAGAAGTTACTTTTGGTTATCAGTGGCAAAAAAATAAATCACCTAGAGTGTGAGATATGCTATTGCTTCAAAGAAAAACACTGGGCTCATTAATTTGGTATCAATTAGTATTTCAATATTTGATTGGTATAATAATAGGACTGTGGGAGGTATGTGAGGAAGAAACATACTGAAGAAAAAGAAATGCTTAAATCTGTTCTCTCATTGAAGAATCTACTTACAAGTCATGTTAAAGTAATTACCTTAAGACAACTATTCAATATTTTTCCCTGTTAGTAACTTATTTTCTTTCTCCTGCCACAGGAATGTAAACTCCATTGGCACGAACTTTTTCTTCCTTTCAATTTTTATTTTATGTTCAGAGGATACATATTCAGGTTTGTTTCCTTGGTACATTGCATGTTGCTGAGGTTCGAGATACAAAAGATCCTGTCACACAGGTACTAAGCATAGTACCCAATAGTTTTTCAATTCTTGCGCTCCTCTTTTCCTCCCAACTCTAGTAGTCCCTGGTTTCTCTTATTGTCATCTTTATGTCCATAAATACTGAATGTTTAGCTCCCACCTTTAAATGAGATTATGAAATACTTTGTTTTCTATCGCTGCATTAATTTGCCTAGGATAATGGCCTCCAGCTCCATTCATGTTGCTGAAAAGGACATGATCTTGTTCTTTTTCATGACTGTATGGTATTCCATGGTGTATATGCACCATGTTTTCTTTATCCAACCTACTATAAGTGGGCATCTAAGATGATTCTAGGTCTTTCCTATGGTGAATAGTGCTGTGATGAACATGAGAGTACATGTCTTTATGGTAGAATGATTTGTATTCTTTTGGATATACACCCAGTAATGGGATTGCTGGCTTGAATGGTAGTTCTCTTTTTAGTTCTTTGAGAAATCTCCAAACTGCATTCCACAGTGGCTGAACAAATACATGTTCTCACAACAGTGTATACGCATTCCTTGTTCTCTGCAGGCTCACAAGCATCTGTTGTTTTTTGACTTTTTAGTAATAGCCATTCTGACTGGTGTGTGAGGCATCTCATTGTAGTTTTTATTTGCATTGCTCTGATAATTAGTGATATGGAACATGTTTTTCTTATATTTGTTGATCACTTATATGACTTCTTTTGTCTTTTGTCCTTTTTTAATGGGATTATTTGGGTTTTGTCAGTTTATTTAAGTTACTTATAGGTTCTGGATATTAGACCTATATTGAATGTGGAGTTTGTGAATATTTTCTTCCATTCTGTAGGTCGTCTGTTTACTCCGTTGATTGTTTCTTTTGCTGTGCAGAAGCTCTTTGTTTTACTTAGGCCTTACTTGTCAATTGTAGTTTTTGTTGCAGTTCCTTTTAGGACTGAGCCAAAAATTATTTTCCAAGGCTGATGTTCAGAATGGCATTTCCTAGATTTGCTTCTAGGATTTGTATAGTTTGAGGTCTTACACTTAAATATGTAATCTATCTTGACTTAATTTTTGTATATGGTGAAAGGCAGGGTTCCAGTTTTATTCTTTTGTGTATAGTTATCCAGCTATCCCAGCATCTTTTATTCAACAGGAAGTCCTTTCCCCATTGCTCATTTTGTTGTTGTTGTTGTTATTGTTTTGCTTTTGGAGATCAGTTTGCTGTGGGTGTCAGGCTTTATTTCTGAGCTCTGTATGATGTTCTATTGGTCTGTATGCCTGGTTTTTGTTTTGTTTTGTTTTGTTTTGTTTTGTTTTTTACCAGTACCAGGCTGCTGTAGATACTGAAGCTTTACAGTATTCTTTGAAATTCGAAAATGTGATGCCTCCAGCTTTATTCTTTTTGCGAACAATCACTTTGGATATTCAGGTTCTTTTTTGCTTTCACATGAATTTAAGAATAATTTTTCTAGTTCATTGAAAAATGAAATTTTTAGTTTGATCAGAATAGCATTGAATCTGTAGATTGCTTTAGGCAGTATGGCCATTTTAATGATATTGATTCTTCCAATCCATGAACATAGAATGTTTTTTCCATTTGTTTGTGCCACCTATTATTTCTTTTGGCAGTGTTTTATAGTACTCCTCATAAGGATCTTTCACCTTAGGTAGCTATATCCCTAGTGTCATTGGTGTATAGATATGCTGCTGATTTTTGTACATTGATTTTGTATCCTGAAACTTTACTGAAGTTATTTATCAGTTCCAGGAGACTTTTGTTGGAGTGGTCATGTGGGTAAACTATTTTTTCTTTATTTTATCCATTGGTTTAACCCTAGAGCCTACCTCATTCATTGTAGAAAATTGGTTTGAAATAAATACTTCTTGAACCAATGAATTATTATTATAAATTAACAATGACATTTTTTTACAGTCTCTAAAACTTATGACCTCTCTGTAATAACTCTTTCTATTCTTTCTTTCCCAAGTTTAATCTGTTGTTGACTTCAAGTTTGTTGTACCCAGTGAACTACAAACTTAAGGCAGTCCTTCAGAATGTACCTTCTGAAATCCCCTGCATGGGATCACAGAAAGGTTTAAAAATACCTACTACTGAGTCCTACTACGTACACGCAAAATCAGACTTTTTGGTGCTTACGCATATGAATCTGCGAAAAGTACTCTTAAGTGATTCTTAGACAAATATCAATTCGAGAATTTTTACCCCATGGTGACTCAATAGGTCTTAGAGGAATTCCAGTCAAGTACCTCTCTCATATTCCTTCCTGTGAACTGGGTTTATTTGTACTTAACATAGGCTTTTTGAAGAATGAAAGGACAGTATTGAGTTATTATGTTACATTCAGCAAATACTGATTGAATTAATAATTGTGAATCTGAAATTAAACTCCTGTGTAACATTCACTGAAGTTCTGCTTTTAACAAAAATATACTTGCAAGATTAATTATCAAAGTCATGTTTTTGTTATAATTTCAGTACAGTAAGACATACGCAAAAAATTCTTCATATCACTGTCAAACTGCATACACTCCTTATTGCTTCAAATGTATGCTTAAATTCAAAGTGCTTAGGTATATTTTTACCGATGGTCTTTCTTTGAACGTGTCTAGCAACATTTAATTCTGGTATAAAAGTAATTAATACCTGTAAACTGGAGATATAACTGCATTTCTTTCCCTTTCTATACTTCTATAGTTTTGATTTTCACTACATAAATTTATTATAATTTTTTTTTTCTTGAGATGAAGTTTCACTTCTTGTTGTGCAGGCTGGAGTGCAATGCTGCCATCTTGGCTCACTGCAACCTCTGCCTCCCAGGTTCAAGCAATTCTCCTGCCTCCACCTCCCAAGTAGCCAGGATTACAGGTACCTGCCTCTGCACCTGGCTAATTCTTTTGTATTTTTAGTAGAGACAGGGTTTAACCACGTTGGCCAGGCTGGTCTTGAACTCCTGACTCCAAGTGATCCACCTGCTTCGGCCTCCCAAGGTGCTGAAATTACAGGTGTCAGCCACTGTGCCTGGCTCATTGCATAAACATTTATGTATGCTATGGACAGTAGAGACCAGACAACGGCTTTACAGTACTCTATATCCCACAGAAGGACATTACTTGCAGTACATGTTTCTGTCATGTAAAGCTGGGATTGTGACTTTCAGCACTATTGACATTTGGGGCCAGATAAATGTTGTAGGGGATGTACAGTACTGTCTTGTGTATCACAATATGTTTAGCAGTGTTCCAGACCTCTATTTACTGGATGACATCTGTGTGCCTCAAGTTGTGACAATCAAAATTGTTAGCAGACATTGCCACATATTTCCTGGAAGACAAAATCACCGCTACTGAGAACTCACTGATCTAAGGGATCTGAATGGGACTATGTTGTTTCTCAGAGTATCACTTTGAGTTATGTTACAAGCAGTGACATGAACTTATGTCATCTTATACTCATAAACTTGGTTAGTTGAGCCCAAATTATTTGTGTGTGATGTTCCAACAATTGGGTTAAATATTAATTCACTTTATTTTACTTATTACGAAAAATGAGATCTGAAACATATCTTCATGTCACAAATTTAGCTGGAGAGGTAATTGTTATCTAATGAACACATTTTGTATTGTTAACCAAATCAGGTAATGCTGTAAGAACCAGAGTTATTCATCATCATTATAAACATTAAAGTGATCTGAATTACACTACCCACACATTATTTCATCTGATTATATAATAACTGGCAAAGGCAGTGCAGGCAATGGCTGTGAGCCAGCAGACCCTCGGGAATTGGCATACTAACTGTGTGATCAAGTTGGCCTCAGTACCAGAGGTTTACAGATTAATAGTAGGCACAGATTTATATTGTCATGAAGCAGGAGCCATCGTTAAATAGCATTTCAGTGCAAGTTATACCGGTCACAAGTTCCTGGGTTGCAGCTATGATATCAAAATTGAAGCTATGATTGTCCATATAAATACCTCCAAAGGCTATGTGCAGGATGATTATGGCAGTATATTCCAGCAGCTGCCAAATAGTAAACTCAAGTGTGAAATCACTGTGTTTCAAAATATCTTTATGAAATGAGGCTTAGCATAGAAATGCTAAGAAAGACAAACCATCCAAATCTTTTTTTTTTTTTTTTTTTTTTTTGGCAAACTGACTCATTCTTCTCTGAGCATAAACAAAATTCAGACTGTGAAATTAAGTATCACAGGAACAAAAAGCAGTATTGACAAAAGCAAGAATCATTACGAATCATAGGCTAGTCTCTTTATGCATATGATACAAAAAAGATCTATAAAACTACAGCTTAAAATTAGAGCCAAAGGATTAATCACACAATATTAATCCATCTAATTTTTGATTTGCAACCTAACTTTGGCTGAAACTTTTAAAATGCTACTTTCATTAATGATTACTATTGACAGAAGTTCATAGCTTTACTGAAAAGTAAATGTCAGAAAGTCAAAATGACATAACTTAATAGTATAATCAAACATCTATGTAGAATTTTCTATGTGTCTGGCCCTGTTTTAGAATACAGAACATTTGTTCAAAACGTCTTGGGATAATTTTCTAGAGTTATTAGTATTTACTATCACAATGAGTGTTAAGAGTAGGAGGAAGATTTAAGTATAACAACAACAAAAGAATGAAATTTAGATTTAGAAATTAAGATACACATTTTTATTCTCTCTCTCCATTTAGAGATATAATTTGTTTTAATTTTCTGTACTTAATTTCTTCATATGTAAAACTGGTATTTGGAAGAAGTAAAGAGCATTATTCATGTAAAGACTCTACTCCAAAGTCTGATGTACCATATACACAGTTTATTTAATTCCTTCCCTTCCTTCATTTCAAATAAAATACGCAGTCTTTGTAAGCCCTGCTACATTTCAATGACCTAAAAATTGTTGTAGCAAGGCCTTGATGACAGGCATAAGTGCTTAGTACTGTATAGACACAGATTGGACATTTAATAGCTATGACCATTGAACAAATTAATACGTTTTGGAAACAAAGGCAAAATGTATCAACCAGAAGTGCTCACAGATTTAATTCATGTAATAAATATAGTAAATTATTGAGCACAAACTATATGCTAGACATATTCTAAGTTTCTAAAAAGGGTTATGTTGTTTAAAATTCACAATATTCTCATGTAAAAATTTTTATTATTCTTTTTGCAAATAAGAAATTAAGACAAAAACTTACCTAATATATGTAATATATTAATACCTGAGATTTAAACCTCAATGGAAGAATTTGTACAGTCATCTAGTATAGTAAACTTTCTCCCTATTCACCTTTTTAAATAGATACAATTTTACAATTTCCTTAGTGTTGGTAAAATAACATTGCAAGTATATTGAGTTTTAACTGTATCTCCATAAATAATAATCCACAAATGGAGGCTATTCTTTATTCACTGTCACTACATTTAGACAGTTTATGGTAGACATGACATCCCGAGAAGAGTTGAGATTTTTTCTTATATGATAAAGAAAACATTAATTTCTATTCTGCTTCAGGGAATTTTGGGGTGAGAGCACATTGGGATCATTAGTTGCTTCTCAGTGAAGGCATAGACACTTCAATAGGTTCTCCATAGGCATCAAAGCACTATTTTGCATTTTTGTGATAACATAATTGAATAGACATGTTGGCATTGTCTTGGTATAATATAGTAATTAGGTGGTAAAGCTAGAACTAGTGATATTTCCTGTGTTCCAAAAATCAATTAACTTACTTCAGCACTGCGTGCATGACAAACCTATTGCACTTAACAGAGATCACTTTGGAACAAGGTTCTTCCTTTAATGTTGGAATCATTTAGTCATTACTTGACATTATAAATTCATTGAGTGTTGATTAATATCTAATGTCCAATGTAATACCAGGAAATACATGAAGGATATTAAATCTTAAAAATGCTTTGGTGTAATAAATTCTTAATTCATTGATAAATTTAAAATAGCATTGGAAGTCTCTTGGTATGTTTGACAGTAGTGTCCACTCTAATGAAATCAGCTTAGCAATATTGAAAAACCAAAGAAATGCAAGATATTTGCTGTTTGTATTTTAAATTCATGCTGAATTTTTTTTCCCATTTTAAATTCTGATGTACTTGTTTAAGATAGATTTTGTTTCACAAGGATTCACATTTGTCTTCTAGTTGAAACAGTCATCTATGGAAGGCAATGTGTTACAGTAGCAAGTACTGTCATATGGTCAGTTATCTTGGTTATTATCATATCTCAGATACTAAATAGTGAATGATATCATTTACAAGTCACTTATTCTCTCTGGGGTCCAAGTTTTGTATTCTGTAGAACAATTAATTTCCCTTACATCTTTTAAATGTCTAATTTTTCTAATGTGAACAGCATTGTCCGAAGAAACAGAATTTCAGGCACTAAAATTTGTTGATATGGTTATTTTGAGTATTATGGATTTCCCTAGGATAAAACAATTAGACTTAGAAAAAGAAACTATGGATAGCTACTTTCTAAAATTAACATTTTATTAATATCAGAAATAATAACTTTGCCGATGCCACAATGTCCATGAGTGAGATACATCTCTCTAGGGAAAGTTAGAGATTACCATTCACCTTCGTATTGTTCTTCAAAGTTCTGCATATTGGAAACGAAAGTCATCCAAGCAATTCAAAGAAAACAGGTTATTCATAGTTTTTATTTTGTTTTCTCATCTTTCTCCCCATCTGAATGATATAAATACTTACGAATAATTTACTATAAGAGAAGAGATGTGATCTTTACTCTGTCTGGTTAATTAAGAAAATTATCAAACATAAGATAATGCCTCCAGGTATACATGCCTGTGGAGAATATGTGTTGCGGGAGACAAGATAAATACATTTAAGTAAAGTTGTTTTAAATGCTTATAAAAAATGAAAATGTCAGCAAACTAGCCAGTCAGTTATAGAAATAGTATCTTCCATATCTTTTTAAAAATGTGTAACCTAATACTTAATTTACCTAGTAATTTATACAATAAATGTAGATGGCAATATTTTTAGCAAAATATTTCTAGATTTAAAAAATGAATTTGAGTTTCTCACCTATGTAAGTATCTCTTTGGAAATTGCCGATTTCTAGGGCTATAACTATAATAATTGTCAAACAGAAATAATCAATGCCTTCTTTATTTTATGTGGATATACAAATATGTAGCCTAGTGATCCAATATGAAAACAAAGTAAGAATGGTAACATTTTAAAATATTTTTAATATATGGTAGTAACGTGTGTTTTCATACAATGCCTAAGTGGTGCTTGGAAAGCTTCCTTTACCCATGGCTGTATGGAGAAACTTTTGTGTTCTGTCATGAGGAAAACAGTGAGAGAGATAAATATGATAGATAAAGGTTTAATATGAAATTATTTTAGAAAAGCAAATCAAAACTTTTTAGATCCAAGTGACTGAAACTTCTGTGTGTAACTTGAATTTACATTTCTCTTTCAAATTGCATCTGTATCAGGACCCTCAATTCTCATTTTATTCAAATAGTCTTCCTTGACTGCTGAGACCCATCACTCTCTTGATTCTCTCTCCTGATTTTCTTTATCTCTCTTCATTCGCAACTTTTGTTACCTTGCACTTATTCTTCCACTGATAACTTCATGTTGCCTTTTGTTTAGGGGCCATTCATGAATCTCTTATCTTTTCATATACACCCTTTTTTTGTGGATTAGATCATTTTCACAAAATTTAACTATAGCTTAGTTGTCTAGTCCAGATATCCTACTTGAGTTCTGCTCCTCAACTGTCAGTTACTTAATGAATTGTTTAAACAAACAAACAAAAAACATACAAAAATCAAAATCACATGTATACCAATTAATTTAAAAAGCATTTTTTTCCAGTAATTACTTTTAATAATCATATTTCATCAACCAGTGACATCTTATATGTAACTAAATTCCAAACCCAACTGGCTTGGGAAAAAAATAAAGAAAAAAACATCTAATGTCTCATATAAATTCGTGGCAGAAATTTACACTTCATTTAGGAATGTATAAACAGACCCCTAGACCTATCATCTCAAAAATGCTTGATATTAAAACTTTTAAATTACTTTTTTCGTTTGGTGAGCATAAAATATTAACTCATTGTGGCTTAAAGTTTAATTCTCTAGTTACTAATCAATTAAATTGTCCTTTCTCAGGATTTTGATTCTTTATATTTTCTGTTCTGTGAAATACTAGTTAAAGTTTTTGCTGGATCGATATTTCTTTACATAGTCTACGTTCTAATTCATTGGAGGCATTGTGCTGCAAATAGTTTCTCCTGATTACAATGAAGTGGAATATATTTTAATATTAATCTTTCCCTTATGGTTTACACATTTTGTGTCTTGTTCATTAATATTCTTTTTATGATGCTATAACAATGTTCTCGTAAATCTCTTTTTTTGGCTTTCACATTTAAGTAGAGTTCTGTTTATGGGTTCCCTTACATATATTTCATTAATTCATGATAGGGTTTGGCTGTGTCCGCACTCAAATCTCACTTTGAGTTGTAATAATCCCCATGAGTCAAGGGCAAGGCTAGCTGGAGATAATTGAATCATGGGGGTCGTTTCTCCCATACTGTTCTCGTGGTAGTGAATAAGTCTCACGAGATTTGATGGTTTTATAAATTGGAGTTCCCTGGCACAAGCTCTTTGTCTGCTGCCGTGTAAGAATGACTTTGCCTCTCATTCACCTTCCTCCATGATTGTGAGGGCTCCTCAGCCATGTGAAACTGTGAGTCCATTAAATCTCTTTCGTTTATAAATTACCCAATCTCAGATATGTCTTTATTAGCAGCATGAGAACAGACTAATTCATTTGGTCATCTTTATGTCAACAACATATAGCCATAATTTCCATATCTTTATAATAAATTTGTATACCGTGTTCTTTTTAAAGAGTGTTTGACTCTTAAGAGTTTATTTTGTTGTTTGTACTTCCATGTGCCTTTTAAGATTAACTTGTTACATTTTACGTACGATTTTTTAAATTTAATTTTACTAACTACATTGGTCAATTTGAGAGAGTTATTTTTAGATAATTCACTCTTCCCATCCCTGAATATGATCATTCTATTTGTTTATTTAGATTGTATACACTCTGATAGCATTATCCCTGGTTTCTGGAAAATTTATATTATACATATAATGGGTATTTTTATATGCACTCATTCCTGGTGTGCATATATGTAATTGATTGTATGTGTTTACTTTGTACCCAGCAACTTTTCCAAAACTCATTAACTATAATAATTTATCTATAGATCCTTCCATGTTGTCTACATGAAAATGCATTAACACAAATATACATATATATATATTTGCTAGAACATATGTGTAGGCTATATGCATTAATATATACATACACATACTCATCATATATTGTAAAACAGTGTTTAAATAGCAACCTGTTATAAATCCAAAATAATATTTATAATTTGGCTTTTTTCATTTAAAAATTTGTAATAACACACAGTGGCATTCTAAGTTTCAAATAATGGTTACTAATGGTTATATTCAAATAATGCTATATTAGATCATATGAAGAAAGAATTATGGTGGGCTGAAGAAAATTGAAGAATATTTAATGGAGGAAGTTATATTGCAGAGGACAGATGAACAGGTATGGATGGATAAAGAATTCCAGGGAAGAAAAAGCACAAAGACTTAGTTTAAGAAAAATTTATATATGCACTGAATAACATGAATATTCAGTGATATATTGCTGTCACGAAATTGGGTGAATTTTGTGAGCTTAACTATTAAGTACTGCCCAAATACATCACGGAAACTCAATTGAGAATTATTTGTTATGAGAAAAGTAGTCATTTTGTTTTTCTCCAATTTGGAAAATTAAATCATAAGGAAATAGATTTTGTGTCATTAAAATGTATCTTTACATAAATTGAAGCTATTGCTTTGGCTAATTTTATTTTCTGGTACTGACAAACGCAGCAACAGAAGTAGTAATATGAACTATATTTGTCCCAGATTCCTTATTACTGAAGTTGAATTGTTAACTTGATACCTTGAATGTTCCTATTTTAATAATTTTAGTTGCACAAAACCAAAAATATCTCAGTCAGAGTATGATTTATTTTAATATGTATATGCTAGTGTTTAGATCAACAGATTTTAATAAGGTTACCCCAATATTAACAAATAGTAAAATATGCTTAACAAAAGGTGAACCCTGAAAATAATTATACAAGAAAGATGTTGAGTTCTAATAATTCTGTAGAGGCAAAATTAAGCATTCATTTTGGCTAAAGATTCTATTTCCTTTGACTAGTATAATATTTTGAACAAGCCGATGCTATCTTAATGAGGTTTAGCAGTGTTAAATTATGTGGAAAAACTAAGATACTTATCCAACAAGATAAAATAGAAAGGGGTAAGGGCAATATTTGTCAAGAAACTATTTTGGGGATAATTATTTTTAAAATATATCCAGAAAATGAAACAGTTGATGAATAGTAATTAAGCATATAATTATTTAGCTATATATAACTAATAGTATTTAACATATAGTTACTATTTTGGGTGAACGACAACAAAAGTTGAAGGGGATAAATTATGGTGGGTATTTGGAATATATTTTATGACGTACAAAGTTAAGAAAGCTTTTACCAACATAAATTCTGTTTGAAGATTTTAGAATGCCTAACAACATTACAGTAATATGATTAATAAATAAATTAATTAAATAAATACTTTAGAGGCACATATATGAAATGCAAATCTAAGATCACTATCATTTTACCATATGAATTTAAAAACTGTAAAAGGATATTCAGGAAATTAACAGACCACAAAAAAATTTAGTTCTATTTGTTAGTTAATGAAAAAGATAGATGATTTCTAATTTGAAAGCTTCAAAGTAAGTGTGAATTAAAATAATTGTGCATTTTTGCAAAATAGAAATACAGTCATTATAATTTTGTGATTTTTATTTATATATATTTTATATATACACACATACATGCATACACACACACACACACACACACCCCAAACTGAATAGAAATACAGTCATTATAATTTTGTAATTTTTATTTATATATATTTTATACATACACAAATACATGCATACACACACACACACACACACACACACACACACCCCAAACTGGGTTCTCTTTCATTTCTCTACTGTAGTAGTTTTATAGTTGATATAGTTCAGCAACAGTTCTTTTTGAAGATAAGGAATTTACTATTGATGCCCAGAAATTGTGATTGTTTAAATCTATAAAGAGTTTGGGAGCAAAAACAATAATGATCAGTAGGCTAGAAATATTTGTATCCTTAAATGACAGATAGTATTTTCTTGTTTTACAATTTCTGTGAAGAACACTTACAATTAGAAAACGTATTCAATATATTCTGAGTTTTTGTTACAAATCAAAAATAGAAAATAAAATGAAGTGAAAAATTATTTTGTCTGATGGTTTACCCATTTTAGATGTTGAGGACACATTATCTATAGCTTTGAGTTGTTTATTATGTATCTGAACATCTAGGCCCTTTATAGTGTATACAAATGTCAAGCATTTAGATTTTTATAAATAGAGACTTTCTCTGGTCTTACTGTACAATTTCTTAGAAAAATGAGTGTTCCTTTGAATTGAAAGAGCCCTGC
This sequence comes from Papio anubis, assembly GCF_008728515.1. Lineage (NCBI taxonomy): Eukaryota > Metazoa > Chordata > Mammalia > Primates > Cercopithecidae > Papio > Papio anubis. The sequence goes on along the minus strand of NC_044987.1, from coordinate 35,029,573 downwards.
AGCTGTGTTTGATAGAACTGCCAAAAGCCATCTATAAAACTATTAAGAGTGAAGAACTATTAGAGTTGAGTTCAGCACACACACACACACACACACACACATATATATATATATATATATATGTTTTATTTGACCACAAATAGCAACTGGATTGTAAGCCTTTTAGTTATTTATAATGCATTTATTTCATAAGGCTTGGTGGTGATATTAATAAAGGACATTATCAAAATGAATGCTAGATACAATACTATAAATATATATGTAGATATATTTATAACCAATGGAAAATGATTATATAATTCATCAAAAATATATTTATGCCAAACTTTTCCTGTAAGCAAGGAACTCTTTCCAGTAGCTTCTATTAAACTTAGGGTGCACCAGGTACACCATATAAAGTAAAATGATAAGGAATACAAAAATAATATAAACAGAACAAATTAATGAAACAGAATTCACAAACTATACAAAAAATTATTATGCAATACCTTCTATGTGTTTCTGTAGTTTTGTAACATTTACCCTAAAATCACACATGAACTCTTCTTTCAAAATGTTTAGAACATACTAAAAAAAGGACAAGTAAATGTTTGCACATATTCCAAGCATGATTAAAAACATATGGAAAGGCGGGGGCGGAGCAAGATGGCCGAATAGGAACAGCTCCAGTCTCCAACTCCCAGCGCCAACAACACAGAGCCATTGATTTCTGCATTTTCAACTGGGGTACAGGTTCATCTCACTGGGAGTGCCCAGTCGGTGCTGGTCAGCTGCTGCAGCCCGACCAGCGAGCTGAAGCAAGGAGTAGAGGCATGCTCTGGGAAGCACTTGGGAAGGAATCCCTTTTCCCTGGCCTGGGAACTGGGACACACAGCACCTGGAAAGTCAGGTAACTCCACTAATGTGCGCTTTTAAGCAAACAGGCACACCGGAGATCATATCCCACACCTGGCCAGGAGGGTCCCATCCTGGAGCCTCCCTCGTGCTAGCTACAACAGTCTGTGATCTACCGGCAAGGCAGCAGCGAGGCTGGGGGAGGGGCGCCCGCCATTGCTGAGGGCTTAAGTGGGTAAACAAAGCTGCTGGGAGGCTCCAGCTGGGTGTGGAGCTCACAGCAGCTCAAGGAAACCTGCCTGTCTCCTTAGACTCCACCTCTGGGGACCGGTGGCTTGCAGCAACAGCAACAACAAAAGAAGCAGCAGAAACCTCTGCAGACGCAAACGACTCACCGTAAGCCAGCTGAGAGAGGCAGTGGATCTCCCAACACGCACGTTGAGATCTGAGAAGGGACAGACTGCCTGCTCAAGTGGGTCCCTGACCCCTGAGTAGCCCTAATTCAGAGACATCCCCATAAGGCAGTCTGACACCCCCACCTCACAGGGGTGGAGTACACCTGAGAGGAAACTTCCAAAGCAAGAATCAGACAGGTACACTCATACGACAATATTCTATCTTCTGCAGCCTCTGCTGCTGTCACCCAGGCAAACAGGGTCTGGAGTGGACCTAAACGTCTCCAACAGACCACAGCTAGGGGTCCTGACTGTTAGAAAACTATCAAACAGGAAGGACACCTACCTCAAACCCATCAGTACATCACCATCATCAAAGACCAAGAGGCAGATAAAACCACAAAGATGGGGAAAAGCAGGGCAGAAAAGCTGGAAATTCAAAAATAGAGCACATCTCCCCGGCAAAGGGGCGCACAGCTCATAGCCAACAACGGATCAAAGCTGGACCGGAGAATGACTTTGACGAGATGAGAGAAAGAAGGCTTCAGTCCATCAAATTTCTCAGAGCTAAGGAGAATTACGTACTTAATACCAAAGAAACTAAAAATCTTGAAAAAAAGTGGAAAATTGACAGCTAGACTAATTAATGCAGAAGAAGGTCATAAACGAAGCGAAAGATGAAAACCATGACCACGAGAAATATTGACAAATGCACAAAACTTCAGTAACAAACTCCGTCAACTGGAAAGAAAAGTATCAGCGGAATTGAGATCAAATGAATGAAATGGGCAAGGAAAGAGAAACCAAGAAAAAAGAAGAAAGTAGACAAAGCCTGCAGAGGTATGGGATTATGTAAAAAGACCAAATCTACGTCTGATTGGGGTGCCTGAAAGTGAGGGGAAAATGGAATAAGTTGGAAAACACTCTTCAGGATATCATCAGGAGAACTTCCCCAACCTAGTAGGGCAGGCCAACATTCAAATCAGGAAATACAGAGAAGCATACAAAGGTACTCCTGAGAGCAACTCAAGACACATAATTGCCAGATTCACCAAAGTTTGGAAATGAAGGAAAAAATCTTAAGGGCAGCCAGAGAAAGGTCGGGTTACCCACAAAGGGAAGCCCATCGTTTCCTGGCAAGATCTCTCGGCAGAAACTCTCAAGCCAGAAGAGTGGGGGCCAATATTCCAACATTCTTAAAGAAAGAATTTTCAGCAGAATTTCATATCAATAAACTAAGTTTCATAAGTGAAGGAGAAATAAAATCCTTACAGATAAGCAAATGCTTAGAGATTTTTGTCACCACTAGGCCTGCCTTACAAAGAGACCCTGAAGGAAGCACACTAAACATGGAAAGGAACAACCGGTACCAGCCATTGCAAAAACATGCCAAAATCTTAAGAATACATGGAGGCTAGGAAGAAACTGCATCAACTAACGAGCAAAATAACCAGTTAATATCATAATGGCAGGATCAAGTTCACACATAACAATCTTAATAGCAAATGTAAATGGACTAAATGCTCCAATGAAAAAAGACACAGACTGGCAAAACTGGATAAAGAGTCAAGACCCATCAATCTGCTGTATTCAGGACCCATCACACGCAGAGACATACATAGGCTCAAAATAAAGGGATGGAGGAAAGATTACCAAGCAAATGGAGAACAAAAAGCAGGGGTTGCAATCACAGTCTCTGATAAAACAGACTTTAAACTATCAAAGATCAAAAGAGACAAAGAAGGCCATTACACATAATGGTAAAGGATCAATTCAACAGGAAGAGCTAACTATCCTAAATATATATGCACCCAATACAGGAGCACTTAGATTCATAAAGCAAGTCCTTAGAGACTTACAAAGGAGACTTAGACTCCCCATACAATAATAATGGGAGACTTCAACACTCCACTGTCAACATTAGACAGATCAACAAGACAGAAAGTTAACAAAGGATATCCAGGAATTGAAATCATCTCTGCAGCAAGCAGACCTAATAGACATCTATAGAACTCTCCACCCCAAATCAACAGAATATACATTCTTCTCAACTTTCCCATCGTACTTACTCCAAAATTGACCATATAATTGGAAGTAAGCACTCCTCAACAAATGTACAGAACAAGAAATTATAACAAACTGTCTCTCTCAGACCACAGTGCAATCAAAACTAGAACTCAGGACTAAGAAACTCAATCAAAACCGCTCAACTTCTACATGGAAACTGAACAACCCTGCTCCTGAATGACTACTAGGTACATAGCAGAAGAAATGAAGGCAGAAATAAAGAAGTTCTTTGAAACCAATGAGAACAAAGATATAACATACCAGAATCTCTGGGACACATTTAAAAGCAACAGTGTGGCAGAATTTATAGCACTAAATGCCCACAAAGAGAAAGCAGGAAAGATCAAAATTGACACTCTAACATTGCAATTAAAAGAACTAGAAGCAAGAGCAAACACATTCAGAAAGCTAGCAGAGGCAAGAAATGCTTAAAAGATCAGAGCAGAACTGAAGGAGATAGAGACACAAAGCCTCAAAAATCAATGAATCCAGGAGTTGGTTTTTGAAAAGATCAACAAAATTGACAGACCACTATTAAGACTAATAAAGAAAGAAAAGAGAAGAATCAAATCGACGCAATTAAAATGATAAGGGATATCACCACCGACCCACAGAAAAATACAAACTACCATCAGAGAATACTATAAAACACCTCTACGCAAATAAACTGGAAACCTAGAAGAAATGGATAATTTCCTGGACACTTACTACTCTTCAGACTAAACCAGGAAGAAGTTGAATCCTGAATAAGACCAATAGTAGGCTCTGAAATTGAGGCAATAATTAATAGCCTATAACCAAAAGTCCAGGACCAAGATGGATTCACAGCCAATTCTACCAGAGGTATAAGGAGGGAGTTGGTACCATTCCTTCTGAAACTATTCCAATCAATAGAAAAGAGGGAATCCTCCCTAACTCATTTATGGGGCCAACATCATCCTGATACCAAAGCACAGCAGAGACACAACAAAAAATTTTGAACCAATATCCCTGATGAACATCGATGCAAAATCCTCAATAAAATACTTGCAGCCAGTTCAACAGCACATCCAAAAGAAACATCCACCACTTGATCAAATCAGGCTTTATCCCTGGGATGCAAGGCTGGTTCAACATTCGCAAATCAATAAACATAATCCAGCATAAGCAGAACCAAAGACAAGAACCACATGATTATCTCAATAGATGCAAGAAAGGCTTTTGACAAAATTCAACAGCCCTTCATGCTAAAAACGCTCAATAAATTCTGTATGAAGGAACGTACCTCAAAATAATAAGAGCTATTTATGACAAACCCAGCCAATATCATACTAAGATAGGCAAAAACTGGAAAATTCCTTTGAAACTGGCACAAGACAGGGATGCCCTCTCTCACCCTCCTATTCAACATAGTGTTGGAAGTTCTGAGCTAGGAGGCAATCAGGCAAGAAGAAAGAAATCAGAATTATTCAGTTAGGAAAGAAAGAAGTCAAATTGTCCCTGTTTGCAGATGACATGATTGTATGTTAGAAAACCCATTGTCTCAGCCCAAAATCTCCTTAAGCTGATAAGCAGCTTCAGCAAAATCTCAGGATACAAAATTAATGTGCAAAAATCACAAGCATTCTTATACACCAATAACAGACAAAACACAGAGCTAAAATCATGAATGAACTTCCATTCATTTACTTCAAAGAGAATAAAATACCTAGGAATCCAACTTACAAAGGGATGTAAAGGACCTCTTCAAGGAGAACTACAAACCACTGCTCAGTGAAATCAAAGAGGACACAAACAAATGGAAGGCATACCATGCTCATGGATAGGAAGAATCCAATATCGTGAAAATGGCCATACTGCCCAAGGTAATTTATAGATTCAATGCCATCCCCATCAAGCTACCAATGAGTTTCTTCACAGGAGTGGAAAAAACTGCTTTAAAAGTTCATATGGAACCAAAAAGGTACATCTCCAAGACAATCTAAGTCAAAAGAACAAAGCTGGAGGCATCACGCTGCCTGACTTCAAACTATACTACAAGGCTACAGTAACCAAAACAGCATGGTACTGGTCCCCAAAACAGAGATATAGACCAATGGAGACAGAACAGAGTCCTCAGAAATAATACCACACATCCCTACAGCCATCTGATCTTTGAAGCAAACCTAGAGAGAAACAAAGAAATGGGGAAAGGATTCCCTATTTAATAAATGGTGCTGGGAAAATTGGTGCTAGCCATAAGTAGAAAGCTGAAACTGGATCCTTTCCTTACTCCTTACGAAAAATTAATTCAAGATGGATTAGAGACTTAAATGTTAGACCTAATACCATAAAAATCCTGGAAGGAAAACCTAGGAGTACCATTCAGGACACTAGGCATGGGCAAAGAACTGTATCTAAAACACCAAAAGCAACGACGGCAAAAGCAAAATTGACAAATGGGATCTCATTAAACTAAAGGCTTCTGCACAGCAAAAGAAACTACCATCAGAGTAAAAGGCAGGCAACCTACAGAATGGGAGAAAATTTTTGCAATCTACTCATCTGACAAAGGGCTAATATCCAGAACCACAAAAGAACTCCAACAAATTTACAAGAAAAACAAACAACCCCATCAAAAAGTGACCCAAGAGATATGAACAGACATTTCTCAAAAGAAGACATTCCTTGTATGAACTTACACATGAAAAAATGCTCATCATCACTTTGGCCATCAGAGAAATGCAAATCGAAACCTGACAAATACCATCTCACACCAGTTAGAATGGTGATCATTCAAAGTCAGGAAACAACAGGTGCTGGAGAGGATGTGGAGAAATAGAACACTTTTACACTGTTGGTGGGATTGCCAAACTAGTTCAACCATTATGGAAAACTAGTATGGCGATTCCTCAAAGGATCTAGAACTAGATGTACCATATGATCAACCTCCCATTACTGGGGATATACCCAAAGTTATAAATTATGCTGCTATAAAGACACATGTACACGTATGTTTATTGCGGCACTATTCACAATAGCAAGAACTTGGAATCAGCAAATGTCCATCAGTGACAGACTGGATTAAGAAATATGGCACATATACACCATGGAATACTATGCAGCCATAAAAAAGGATGAGTTTGTGTCCTTTGTAGGGACATGGATGCAGCTGGAAACCATCATTGCCAGCAAACTATCACAGAGACAGAAAACCAAACCTGTGTTCCTGCTCATGGTGGGAACTGAACAATGAGATCACTTGGACTCAGGAGGGAACATCACACACACCAGGGCCTATCATGGGGAGGGAAGGGAGGGATTACTGTTGGGGTTATACACCTGATGTAAATGAGCGAGTTGATAGGTGCAGCAGACCAACATGGCACAAAGAATATACATATCTTAACAAACCTGCACGTTATGCACATATACCCTACAACTTAAAGTATAATAATAATAAATAAATTAAAAAATAAAATAAAATAAAATAAAATAAAAATAAAAATAAAATATGCTTACTTAACTTTAAAAAAAAAAAAAAAAACATATGGAAAATAGATGCCCACCTTAAAAATGAAGTAATGACATTATGATGGTGCTAAGGAGGATAGTAATAAAAAATAATACTAATTAAACTCTTTGGCCAAATCATTCAGATTCCAAATAACAGAGCCAGATTCTGATTCGAGTCTGCACTTTTCTCAGGCACTGTCACATGTGTTGGAGAAGGTGCACGTGGTTCAGAAGAAAGGTAAGAATAGAACAAAATCTAGGAGAATTCAACACATTTATTTCCATTCTTTATTAGATTTAGAAATAAAAACTATATTGTTTGAGGAACATCTTCACAAATATTTACTCAGGAAAAGGTGCCATGTGAATAAAACTAGGAAGAAGGGAAAGTTAAATTCCATTTCACATGTGAGGCAGTGAACTGTCACAAGCTAAGAGCATTGCTCAAAGTTGCACAACCTCACTGTAGACCGGTGGAGATGAAGACATGTGTACACACTGTTTTTATTGCTCTTTTTACTAGTTTGTCAAACTATCAAACTTTACATACATATGTTAAAAGGAACTATACTTTCAGGATGAGAACACTTTATAGGGATTGTTGCAGCCAATTTAAAGAACATTATGTATGGATATTCATTCATTTTTTTTAATGAACCAAAGGTGTAATTTTTTATTCATTTATTTTTAATATTGAAGTGGTTTTGCTTTGGATTCTATCTTAGCAAGTTCAGATTTCAGGAAAGTAGTTGAATAAACATACTCATTTCTGAAGCCAAGGAAAGTTTCATGAAGACTATCTTCTAATAATGGCTTTAAGTATATATGTCTTCATATTATAGTATATATACACAAATATCCTATAAAGCATAGCTTTAAGAGAAGTATAAGAAAGTGGGGAATTTGTTTTGGAAAAATATAAACAAAAGTATGAGAGGATCATAATCATACTTTTCTGTATTGTTCTAATGTCTACAAAGTAATTATCAAGTATGTCACCTAATTTTTTATCATTAAGCCTCTGAAAGAAGTATCATTCCTATTTTACGCTTAAGAGACAACAGATTGACTCATCAAAGGTCCCACAGGGATAGAAGGGAAACTTAGTTAGATGAAATTCTTTGTTCTTCATGTATCACAATGCCTTTCTCCCCATGAACACCTAAAACTGAAATTCTCATGGAGTTTTGAAACCACATTCATATAAATGCAATCTTTAATGTCCTGTATTTATTTATGAGACTTCTTAAAGAAAAGAGTGTATTCTTTTTTTAACTTTTATTTTTAGTTCGGGGGTACGTGTGCAGGTTTGTTATGTAGGTAAACTCGTATCATGGGGGTTTGTTGTACAGATTATTTCATCACCCAAATATTAAGCCTAGTACCCATCAGTTCTTTTTCCTGATCCTCACCCTCCTCCCACCTTCAAGTGAGCCCCAGTGTTTGCTGCTGCCTTCTCTGTGACCATGTGTTCTCATCATTGAGCTCCCACTTAAAAGTGAGAACACGCGGTATTTGGTTTTCTGTTCCTGCATAAACAAAACAGTATATTTTTAACAGTTTATTATTGGACCTAGTCTCACTTATTGTACCTACAATAACATATCACAAATCACTTATTTATTTTTTGATTTATGCATGAGTATTTATACATACTTTAATTACATAAGTTAAAAAATTACATAATAAAATCATTCCCTCTCCAAGTATCCAGAGATAATAATTAAAATTCAGCTTTAGAGATTTTAACCAGATATAATAAACTCATTTCTCATAATGAGAATAATATTTCAAATACGTCAAATTATATGTTGTATCTAGGTTTTTTCTTATGTGTTTTTGCTAGTTTGGGTTACAAAAATAAAAGGGAAAATTATTAGGAGTTGAATGTAAATTTCACAGTCTATTTAGTCAGAGATAAAAACCTGTGATTGGGAAAATAGGACAGACACTAAGATATAAAATTATTTTATAATTACAAAAAGCATGCTGTCAAGTGTATTTCAGATTTTAAAATGAGTCATATCCAAAAGGATACTGATTTGTGTTTTTTAATTAAAGTTTCTATCTTTAGGAATCAAAAATTTATAGCCAGAGAGTAATAGGCTAATAAGAAAAATTTAAGGCAAAGTAGAGTACTATTTTCAAGTTATGATATAACACTTTGTTTTTAAAGATAAGTTGATATATAACATGAATGAATAACATATGCATAATACATGCAAATAGCATTGTATATATGTATGCGTATTGTATCACATGTTTGCCAGTGCATTTGCTATGCACAAATTATGTATCCATTTATTTTCTGAATTTAAAGATATTTGATCACATATTATTGCTTTTTTTGTACACTCTCCCTCTTTTCCATGTAAATAATCTAGTATTTTTCCTCTGTGCCCTTACTTCTAAAATCCTATACCCATATATGTTAGTATGTTTACACATAAGTATTAATATATTCACGTCAGGTTTTGTAATGTCACCATTTTTTGCTTAAAAAATGAGATCATACTAAATGCAATTTACTTGTATCTTCATTACTCAATGACATTTATCCACAGTGGTAAGCAAGTATTGCTCTAATTCAGTCCTTTAAATTGTTATATGCTAATACATGGCATAGAAAACTCACAGGTTTTTCAACTGATAGGCATGGTCTTTGTTTTGACATGTTTTCTTCCTGAACTACAGTAATTTTATTTGGATGGGATATATTCTGAGGACAAGAACTGTTGAGTATTTGTTGAAAGGAATGTATGTGTGTTTTATGTGCCCCTGGAAATTGAAAGGAGGTTTACAAAATTACTTTTGAAAATACTGTAACATTTCACGTTTCTAGTAGTATTGAATAAGAGTACCTTTCCCTGTGCATTTCTGAAAACAGTCCATGTTATAACTTTTGTTTATTTCTTCCAGACTCTTGAGGTATAAAACAATATCTCATTATTTTAAATTTTATTTTCTAGGCTAATAGAAAACTTTAGTATCATTTCATATATATTAATCACTCTGGATTTGTTCTTCTGTAAACTGTCTATTCATAACCTTTTATCATTTTTCACTTTTTTCTTTTCCTTGTAAGTCCTTTCTGTATTATATAAGTATTAATCTTTGTCACCTGAAGCGAAAATATTTTCCCTATATATTGTCTTCTTATTGAATTCATGATTCATAATTTTTATCTTGCAAAAGTTTTAAATCTCTATGTAGTCAAATGTGGCTCTTTTGTAACATCTGGGATTCCTATTACTGCAAACATAGATTTGTATTTCTTAACACTATTTATTAATTTATTGTTTACATGTAAGCATTTCATTTATTTGGGAATGTATATAAACTGCCTTAAATGTATATATTTCAAGATTTTTATTTTAATTTTTTTGTTTTAGATGGTTTTTTTTGATGCTCAATCAAATGTGGGTAGTGTTCTTTACACATGTCCAGTCCCTTCCTCATTAAAGATTTAGAATTTTCTTTAAGAAAAAAAACGTAATTTTAAAAATAGTTTTGTTCACAGGTGCTTACTGTTAAAATATAGAAAGGATGAAATCAATATTGTGATGATTTTTAAATGTAAAATATATCTTGGAAGTTTACAATCTCACAATCATCAAAAGGAGATTCTTTTATCTCTTCCTTTAAATGTTACCAAATGTAACTCTACTTTGTTTCAAAATTTGGTTCACATGATTATTTCTGAAAGCAAGAAAACTACACACAACTAAAAATTAGCATCAACATTCTTATTTCATATGCACAATCCTCTTGTTTTTAGAGAGACAGTGTGTAGAAAAACTATGGTATTATTGGATGGTTATCAAGGTTTTATGCACATGTTCCCAACTACTAGCTATGTGTCCTTGAGCAATTTAAACCAAATTTATTGTCTGTAAAATGAAGATAAAGCTGATCTCATGGTATTATCTCAGTTTCAATGGGACTTGTGAGAGCACTTAGGAATCCTACAAATGCTATGTATGTATAACATCACTGATGGGAAATTTCAAACTCTTCAGAAGCAAGATGTGGGCATTTGTTTTACTCTTTGTTGAATTGTATTGCACAGCTACTTGGAGCTACTTGTGATGAATCTGTATTTATAGTTAAACTTAAAGAGATTATAGAATGATCCCCTTTTTCAACTGTCAAAACTTGTATTTATCTAAAAATCTACCGTGCCATTATATTCAACCAGTAAAAAAATGCAGTCCTAGAATACATGCATGTTATAAAATATCTGTAATATTTAGTAGCTAACAGTAATGTAAAACAAATGAACATATACAATGTTACATACCATAAGTCCCATGAATATTGGTTAAAATAATAAGTAATAAGAAAATTGAATCTTAGAGCTAATTATGATATGTAATTGAGATTTTAAAATTAAAATGTGTAATTATTCTTAGACAATATCCTTATAAGGGCAATAAAATAGAAATACCTACTCAATAACCCCTATGTATTGGGTTTAATGTAGTAAAACATTGATTGTTTAAAATGTTTACTTTTGAAGCTACTTATATATACATAAGAGCAGGTTTATTTTGAACGTGTTTCATTTATCTATATTTGACTGAAAACTGTCAGTAACCTCCAAAATAACACAATAGAAAATAAAACAATTTAACACTATTATCTCTGGGCTAAAATAAATGCTAATGCCAAAATGCTGTGTTAAAAAATTCTATTAATCCATTTCATATAAACAGGGACATTGACACTTGAAGTAATATTCCCCTGGGGTTGAGCAGTTAGACTCTGATGCATACACATTTGTCAGTTTTGTGGTGTAATTTTCATAATGAACATCATCATAACTACCCTCTTTGAAGATGGGTAAGGTGATAGGTATATTTGAATTTGATATCATTCTAATATACATCTAGAGTGACTTCCCCAAAGCATGTACTTTTATTATGACACATTTGTGGCATAACTTTCAGTACAATCTGATTGACATCGGAGTCTAAATCCCTGTAAATTATAATACTATAGAGACTTCCTAAGGCATGAGAAAGCAAAGCTGATGTACAATACCCCTCCATCAATTACTGGGGAATTCCATCTACCCAAGGATTCTCTAAGGATATTCCTTAGCCTAAAATCTCCTAATTGAGCTACTAAAATTAAGGTTTTTTTCTAATGTGAACCGTATGCTTAAACCATACTGGTGATCATATAGTCTCTGAGATTCATGACATTTCCTCCTCTCAAAATTTTCTTTAAGCAGGGATTAAACCATGACATTTGAAAGCATGGCCTGTGGAGATAGAGTACCGAGATACGACTTTGACCTCTAATGTTTTTAACTCTATGGCCCTAGGAAAGAGGCTTAAGCTCCAAGCCTGTTTCCCCTTTTTAAAACTGGATCTTACTCAGAGAGAATTCATGATGAATGAATGAAACAATCTATATGAAACCCTTAAAACAAAAATACTTGAAATTAACTTTAGAAATACTTTGTTTTTATTATTTTGATAATGGAATTTCATGATGATAATTATTATGATAGTAATCATAATGATAGCTACTATTATTGATTATCTTCTAGGGATACTTCTTCCCATTATTTATTCTCTAAGTTTCACTTATTAATCAGGAGCACAGATTATATTTTGTCTACTCTATAATGCCTCTTTCAAAATGTTGCCATAGTTAACCTCCTTGTCTTCTGGGCCAAAAAACATGTACTGCTTATCATAGACTTATTTGTTTATTTCTTTTTTTTTTTTTTACTTCATTATATTTTATGTATACATATGGATGAATACCAAGTGAAGTTTGTTTATATTAATGTTTAAAATTATATTATTAAAAAAACATGTTTTATTCTATTTTATTTTAAGGGGCCCTTCTTAATTTAAAATTGTAAATTGAATTCTATTATTTAAAATATTTATTTATGCATTTCTTCATATTTATGAGTTAGTTAAGGGTAATGGTAATGGCTTACAATTTATTCTTTCTCCTGCAATACCTAGCACAGAGCTACTTTACTGTTGATTCTTAAGAACACTTCTTAAGGTGAAAGATAATAAAAAAGGATGAAGGCTGGATGGGTTTGAATATTGTAACTCCCTTTTCTTTCCCTATGTCAAAATGGATTTTATTGGATGCCATGCTTTCCATTACATAGAATACATCAGCCATATGATCCCTAAGTGTAATGAATTAAGTCAGCAAAAGGTCCTACTTTCTTAAGAAGTCCTCTGAAAACTAATAATTTGATTTTCTGAAATTTGGGAGGTAATGTTGAGCACAGGCAGATATATCAGGTGGTTTTTATGTATTTTCTACTCTCCTTTTCATGTAAGGTGCTTCCTGCGTGATGCCAATAGTAATCAGCACAATTGCTGACTCTACCCTCATCTTAGTTCCTTACTTTTATCCTGGAGAATAAACTATCCTTTTGAAAAATTCTGTTATGCTCAGTGATCAATGATTGTACATGTCAATTGAGCTTTATAATCTTCAAATCTTATGAATATCAGAAACAAAATTTAAGAACCTCACACTAATATACCTAAAATTGTACAAAAGTCTATTACATGTGAAAAACCTCAATATCTTATGAAAAATTAGTTTTATTTAATGATTTTTCAAGGAAATTTATTCTGATTATGACACATACACATATGAACATCTAAGAAAGTCTGTAAAAAAATAAAGATGGTTCAGAATTCTCGCTTTGGGGGAAAAAGGGAGAAATGAAAAAATATTTTATTTTATTTTTATTTCTTGAGGCAGTTTCTTGCCCTGTCACCCAGACTGGAAGGCAGTGGTGTGATCATGGCTCACAGCAGCCTCGACCTCTGGGATTCAAGTGGTTCTTCAACTCCACTAGTAGCTGGGACAACACCACCACATGTGTGTGCCACCACAACCAGCTGTTAATTTTCTTTTTTTTTAGAGACAGGTTCTTACCATATTACCCTGTTTAAAAATTCTTTCATTTTACTTATCTTATGAAAAGTCTAAGTAGCCAAATACTACTCTAGTTGTTACCCAAAGCAAAATCCTGTGCATATTTGAGGTTAATAGTCTGTTAACTCAGTTAATCGATAAGTATTTATCATTTACTTTATAAGCTGTTTACAATTCTGGCTGTATTTTTCTGGCATATTTATATTGACGCTTGCGATTGAGAATGCAGGCATTGTAAGGAAAAAATATCAGCTACATACTTCAATAAAAGTACAAATATTCTATAATTTTCAGTTATAAAATAGCATAACTCATGCTCACAGGATAGCTATTTCTACAACTGTGAACAGTGAAGACCAATGATTATTTTAAATTTTATACAAGAAGATATTATTTAATATTATTTAATAATATTATTTAATTATTCCTGATTGTACCTTTCTTAGAACTTATAGGCTAAATTATTTATGCAAAATTTGTTTGGATATTGTTATCCCTTTTGTGCACTTAATCCTAATTTTATTTTATTGAAATTAATTAAATGTAACTTTAAGATATAAACATCTATCATATATAAACCTGTAAATATAGATTTTGTGGGAAGCATTAAGTTAAAGTCTTACGATCCTTGGATTGTAAGATGCTATATTTGGGTATCTGTAATATGAATTCACTGGGTACCTGGAGCAGGGGAAATGCTACATATAAAAGCAGAGGTAAAGGGAGACACACTTGGCCCACTTCACAGTGATACAACATGAAGATGATAGATTTTATTCAATCATGCAACATAGTTTGAGAAAACCTTCCTTTAGAATTTGTTCAGTCATCTGGAATTTTCAAGCAATGTATGCCTAAAGTTAGATCTGTTAAAAATCCTCTCTCATCTTAATTTTACAAAGTTCGCAAACTTGATCTTAAACTAAGAAGTTATTTTTATGTGTATTAGTGTAAGATATTGTCCAAGAACAGTTTCTGCAGTAAAATAAAATCTGCCATTTTTCCAAGAAAATGCATATTAATTTATCTTCTTTTTTTATGTTAAAATTCAGCATGACAGGGTAGGTAATATTGCTACTTGAAAATTTTGTTATCAGCTAATTTTATGTTTTTATAATTCTTTGAATGTAGTGAAGACCCTTAGATACTTTTATTGCAAAGATTGTTAATGTAAGCTACAAAAAAGAAGCAAAATCTCCCTGATAAATGTATTTAAGAGTTTAAGTGAAATAAGATAAACAATTAAAACTTAGGCGTGCTCCATGTATTATTAGAATGATACACTAACTTTGCCCTTTCCAAAAGAATTTTTAAAAATTAGTTACTTGAAAAACCCAGAAGAGTAAGGCATATAGAGAAGAATTTTGAATGAAAATAATAATGGAGAAAAAAATGTTTTTTCTTCATATAGACTGTAAAAACAGGAAATAGTCACACATATTGTAGAATTGTGTCCAAATATTTTTAGTGAATCATTTATTTTAATAGGTATTTAGTAATAAAGAGTATAGATTTATCATTGTTATCTTTGCTTTTGCCACTGGCAAAAGGGTGATAATATTGAAAGTTAATTTGGAACTGTGGCCCTATTATTTGGTGCTCTAATTAATTGGTTTAGTGCATAATGTAGCTGAAAGACAATAAAACAGGGAAAGACAACATATTTGAAAACTGGCATGATTGAAGCTCTAGGCAAAAGGATTAGAGGTGTTGTAGCTTGCAGAACAAAGGTAGAAATATTTGATGTCTTGCTGAGGGTTTTTCCCTTTCTAATGTAGAAACTAAATCGTTGCTTGATTTTTAAGTTGTAATTTTCAGCAATTTATATGAAACTCTTATCCAGACCCTTCCCACCCAACTCACATTTATATTTATATATTTTTATCTTAGAAAAGAAATCATCCATTACACCAGTATTACTTACTGCTTACTGTTCTCCACCCATCATCATAATACATTTTACTACTTTATTGAATGAAATAGATTTTAAAATAATAAAATCTCAGTCACTCAGTAAGTAGCTATAAGTGTCTACTATATACTATATTAAGCTCTAAGTTTGGCATAAGGTATAGAATGATAAATAGAAGGTTAATGTTGAATTACTGAATTTGAATTTCAGTGATGGAAACAAATATATAAACAGATTGTGACAATAGAACATAATTTATTCAATGATACAAATGTACAAGATATAAGAGGAACAGAGGATAAGTGATTAAGTTTGTCAGAGGAAGATGGAAGCAGGGGAAGTATAAAAATAAGTTCAGAAAGGAAATGGTGTTTGATCTGTTTCTGGATGAATGAGTAATATAGCCCACTGAATTCATGAATTCAATTGACCAAGAATTGACGATATTTGAACTAAATAAATAAATAAATATATAATATCAATACAACATTTTAAAAATGCATTATAACATCTATTTACATAGCATATACATTGTTAGATATTATCACTAATCTAGAGATGATTTCAAGATATGGGAGAGGCCAGTTACAGTGGCTCACACCTGTAGTCTCAGTGCTTTGCGAGGCATAGGTGGGGGGATTGCTTGAGGCCAAGAATTCAAGGGCAGCCTGGGAAACTTGCTGGGACTCCATCTCTACAAAAGATTTTTTAAAAGTTATCCAGGCATGGTGGCATGTGCCTGTATTCCTAGCTACTTTGGAGTCTGAGGCTGCAGGATTGCCTGACCCTGGGAGTTTGAGACTGTAGAGAGTAATCATTGCACCACTGCACTTCAGCCTGGGCAACAGAGCAAGGCCTTGTCTTAAAAAAAATAATAAATGAATAAAGCATATGGGAGGAAGCACTTTAAACTATAAACAGATTGTGCCAACAGAGCATAATGTATTATTGTGACATATATTGCATAATGGTTATAAGCAAAGCTTATGCCATTTTTTTATAAGGGACTTGAGCATCTGCAATTTTAGTATGTGGGGAGGTGCCCTGAACAAATAATGAGGAACAAGTGTACTTTGCCAGAAAAGGTGATGAGAGAAGCCATTTTCAGCAGAGACAGGTAAGTATGCGCAACCTCAAATAACAACAAAAATAAGAGTTGCAGTTTTTATAGAATTGCAGTTAGTCCAAGTGCTCTGTCATCTTGGACTATGGACAGACAGAAGATTTAAGTGTTTTGTATTTAATCCTAAGGAAAATTGAACTGCATTCTGTAAGTAGTGGAGAATAAGAGAAGGCTTTAAAAGAGGGTGGGGAGTATGGATAAGAAGTGAATTCCAATACTTCTCAATTGGTAATATGGAGAAGAATGAAGAGGAATGACACTAATACCCCAAAGCCAACTAGACAAGGATAGAAATAGTATTCTGAAGACTTGACTGAGACCTTAGTAAGTCATTGTCTATTGACAATAGAATTCCCAATGCTAAGGTTGTTCATAGAAAATGCGAACTTCCAACTAGTTCTAACAATGAAATAACCACATGAGTTTATTAGTTTTTTTAAGATGAAAAAGGTAAATGGTGGAAATATTCTTAGAAATATGGAAACTGGGATGATGAAGAAAACATCTTTTTTTCAGTTTGTGCCTTTAATGTAAATTTCAATCTTTCTAACGCTTATATTTTTGGTATCTATGTTACAGTCTATGTGCAATTCAAAAATGTAACACTTATCTTTTTCTCTCATTATGAAAGTGAGAGAAAGAAATTTAATTAAACCCCTTCCTTCATGTGATAGTAGGAGCCTTGTTAGTTTAATAGATACTTGGTCAAGGCAATATTGATTTGATAAAAGCAAATCTATATCTAACTCCAACAATTAAAACGTTTAAATTGGCTCCATCTTCTTTTTGATGAAAGGGCATAAAACCATGGTAAGTTTCCCATAAAATCAATGAAGAACATTAATAAGTGAATAAGCATCCATTTCATTGAATTCCATTTGCTTCATATTCTAATGCACTAACACATTGCAATATATGGATTCATCTGTGAGTTCCAGATATTCATGGTATCCTTGTATTTCTCTTCTATCAATTATGCCAAACTTAGAAGTCTCTCTTATTCCCCTCCCTTCATGTAAACACACACACACACACACATACACACACACACACAAACACACACACACACACACATATCATAAAAAGGATCAAGTCTTGTTTGGGTGCAAGTTGAACCAAGAGCATGGTGTCCACATGACAGTGATATTTCTTATTTAGTTAAGGTATTTGGCAATCCTCATTTTAAATCATCACTGCTATTTGCTAGCTATTTGGTTTCAGTCAAGTTACTTAATCTCTCTGAGCTCCAATTATCTCAACTAAGATCTGTTTTGAGATTTAAAAATATAATGCGTATAAAGTGTTTAAGACAGTTCAATAAACCCAGAATAAAAAGTAGCTATTAGAGTTAAAGAAAGGTGCCAAGAAGCCAATGGCTTGGACTGGAGAGTAGAACCAATGAATTGGAGAATTTATAAAAACAAAGCCAGAAACAAGCATATCGACACTGACCAAAATGATTTAACCATTTCCAAAGGTTAAATTCAGTTTAATAAGATTATTTTTAATAAAATGGAAAATTATGAGTAAATTGATAAAGTAATAATTATAATATTAGATCATATATAAAATACAATACAATATAATGGAAAATTATAAAAGCATTATTGAAAAAATACTGCAAAAAGATCATTATTAGTCCCTACATTGTTTATCATGAAAACAAGGACCCTGAAAGGTGTTTATTCATTGAATTTTATGTAAAGAAGTGAGAAGTCACAATATCTTTAATGTGCAAACCAAAATGTCTGGTAGGGTAGTATGCATAATCAGTGAGGAATAATTCAATCAACACACATCAAATATATTTTTGAACAAATATATGCTCAAATGCGTTCATTTGTCCTTCCAAAAAATTTGGATATGAAATAAAGGCTTAGAGTGTAGTTACATAATTCCTTTTAGAGCATTGGTCTAATGATTGTCTAATTCCTTTTAAAGGATATGTTTAGAAACTCCATGGTATTTAGATGTACCTACATTTAATCCAGGTAGAATTTAAAGAGAAACCCCTGTTGTGAAAGGGCACTAATCTCCAATGACCCTAAAATCAGAGTGGAGTCTTGCTCCGTAAAAATCAATCTCTTGATGTAAGCATTTGGCCTGTTTTATGCTGAAGAGCTGGATCGCAGCAATTACAGGCTTGTATTTCCTGGCAGAGAGACAAGCAAGGATAGATTTCCTCTGTTTTATGTTTGTGTTAATTTAACCTGTCACAGTTAATCATCCTGTCGAAGTGCCAAAGCACCATGATGTTGGGTGTGGTAGAGCTGCCTGATGCTTTAGTCTTATTTCCATCTCTGCTGGAGACTCTTTAAGTGCCTTTTGTTAAATCCTTTTCTGTCTCTCATTTTCTTTATTTTTAAAATAGAATGATTAATTATCTCCTGTGTTATATTTATGTTACCTTTTATCACTTTAGGTAATAGTTTAATGATATATACATGATATATTTTTATTTGTTCCCTGATTTTTTTTTTTAAATCATGAGGGAGATAAACTAATTAATAATATAAAGATTGTTTAAAAAAATAGTGTACTCAGAAGAGCTGACCTATTTGTTTGTTGCTTGGGATTTAGCACTGACCTACATATAGAACATACCAATTTTTATTCTAAACATGTATATGTTTGTAAACAAGGAATGATCTCGTACGATGTGTGTGGCAAGGCATGTATTTTTTAAACCTGTTTTGCCCTTACTCAGAGGCAATGTAAGGTCTTCCTTTGTGTCCAGAGATATCTTACATTAACAAAAGTATTGACCAAACTTCCACTGGACACATTTTGTAAGTCTAGGAGTCTACACAATTTGAAATATAAATGTAGTATAAGATAAGCGAAGTTATTTCAGGTAAGTAATCTATAGTGTTATAAAGTTACTTCTAGGGGAGGATTATTTTCATAAGCATTATGTCTCTTAGAGCAAAGGAATCCCACAAGAATTAGATATAAATTGTGTAATTTGATATTCATAGGTGACTCTATTTTATAATATAATTGATACTATGTTATTCAATTGGGTAGTTGTTATGCTTTTCTTCTGAAATAGCAAACACTCTATTTGGGAAAAAATGCAGAAGAAAAACATAGACTTGGTAAACACTTAAATGCGATGGACTAACCTTACATAAAACTTGTTAGGATTGGTGTGTGTGCCCTTCTCAGTCTCTTTATTTACTTACCAATCATGTACATTTGCATTCTGTGCTCATTTTATCCCTACTGCTCCAAGCCCTTAAAAACACTATTCCATATTTTTGTGTTTTATTTTATTTTTGACTGTGATATAGTAATTGTACATAGTTATGAGGTATAATGTTATGCTTTGAAATGTGTTTATTGAGTAATACATGTATAAAGCAATTTTAAAAACCACAATAGAATGAATATTTAAAATAGTTTTTCATTAGAGTATGCATTTTTTATTTTTCCAAATTAATCTATACCATCTTCAGTACTTCTAAATAAACAAAACATCCCTGACATTACGCTATAATTCTCAAAATTCATGAATAATAATTTTTCCAGCACATTCTTACCTTCTTACCTCTCATCAGTGGAAACCTACCCCCAAAACCTTCAGGAACAGTATTTTTGTTCTATGACACCATTCCTTTTTTCCATCAGAATTGGGAATATAACTTCGAATATATTATGAATGAGTCTTTTTCCTCCAATGTTTCCTAAAATAGTCTACATATGACCTCTACCAGCTCTGCTAAGGTTTATCTTCATTTTTTGGAGCACAAAATGTTTTTCTATTAATAAAATTTTGTGAATTAAAGTGAAATTAGTAATTGGCATTTAGAACAGAGACCGTCCCCCAGCCTTCCTAATATTACACCGATATGCTGTCATTCATGTATTTAAGAAGAAATAATACTAATTCCAAATCCACTTTGAAACATGGTGCCAGTACAACCATGGCAGCTCTGTTCTAGCCTGTATGACAATTACATCTGTGAAACAGGGACTCTACATGAAATGCATTTTTGTATTCAACGTAATGGCCATGATTTGGTAAACGTTTCCTGTGTGTTATTTAGATGATAATCAGGGTTGTTACCAACATACTCTCCTAGACTAAAAGCTCCATGAACCAAAAGAATCATGTCTGTCTTCACACATTACATCTTCAGAGTATAGAGCTGTGTTTGGAACATGATAAATATTTGCTAGATAAATGGATGAATGAGTGTACAAACTGGCATAGTTTACCTAGTTTTATAGTCTCCATTTGTAAAACAACTTATGTTGTGTAACAAAAATAATCTTATGTTGATATAAAATTAATTTGCACCTCAGGACATAAAAAGTTAATTTAATCAGACTTACGAATTTTGAAGTGGGAGCAATTAAGTGTGATGTATAACATTAATGGAAAATGCATCTTTTGATTTGTTTTACATATTTATTTTGATAAAAAACACATATGGTAATTAAAATAGTATCTTTTTATCCATATTGCATTAATGCTCAGCCTGGAAACTGTTAGTTCTACTTTTCAGTTGTTGTAAAACATCTGAAACCATTTTATTTATGGGATGGGAAAATACACTTTAACAAAATTTATTCATTTTTGGAATAGCATTATCAGTGCAATTTAGACTCAAATCATAATAACACTTGTGTTAGTTATTTATTGCTACATAACAAATTACTCCAAAATGCACAGCCTAAACCATCGTATATTTATCGTCTCACATTTTCTGAGGGTTAAGGGTCTGTGAAGGACAAAGTAGGGTATTTCTAGCAAGAGGTTTTCCATGCAGATGTGATCAAAGTGTTGACTGGGGCTGTAGTGATCCAGAGGCTTAACTAGGGCTACAGAATTCACTTCTAAGAGAACTCACAAAACTGTCAGCAGGTGGGCTCAGGTCCTTCCTGACTATTGATAAAAGTCCTTAGTCTTTTGCCACGTGGACATTTCTTTAGCCCAGCTTGAGTGTCCTCAGTGCTTAGCAGCTGCCTTGCCCAGACTGACTGATCCAAGAAAAAAGATAGAAGCCTCAATGTGTTTTATGACCTACTTTCGGAAGTCACACTCAAGCATTTTCACCATATTCGGCTTGTTAGAAGTTACCAAGTAGTATACCACAATCAAATGGAGGGGAATTAGGTTCCACTGGTAGGTGTTATATTTTAAAACTATCACAAAATGTATTACTGTCTTTCACTCAACCCTCCAAGGTTTATACATAAAAACGTATTCAATTCTCACTGCAACTTTATGATATAAAGGTTTTAATTAGTCAATTTATTCATAAGAAAACTGAGCACGGAGCAGCTATGTATCTTTCCCAATGTCACAAAACTAACTGGCTGTGTCATGTTTCATGCTCCAGTAGGTTGGTCCAAGAATATGTGCTTTTAAACATTGTCGTATGCTGTCTCTGTATTCGTGTTTTATATTCAATAGAGATCTAGTTAAGTAAGCAGTCTTTTTTTTTTTTTCCTGCAAATCATAACTCACTGATTTGTCAACATAGAGTTTTGCTATTAAGGGCTTATAGAAAGGTAACAAATGCAAACTTTTTTAATCTAAGAAAAAATATTATTTTTACAAAATTATTTTAGCCACAGGGTCTTGCTATGTTACTCATGCCAGCCTCAAAATCCTCAAACAATCCCCCCATCATAGTCCCCTGTGTGACTGAGACTATAAGAGCACACCACCATGCCCAGCAAAAATGATTTTTTTTACTTAATTATATTTTACCTAAATTAAGTATAATTTTAATTATTTTCTTTTCTCACATTTAGCTATATCCTGTTACGTAACATGGGAACGATGGCAAAATGCACACAATTTAAAAATGAATCTGCATCATGTTACTTACATTAAACAAAGTGTTAATGGTATTCAAATAAAACAGAAACATATACCATTCCAATGTGACTGCAGGAAGAAACAGTTCTTTTGGTTTCTACATACACATTTAGTTTTCAATGTATTAAAAATCAAATTAATATTAGCAGAAGTATAAATACAAGCTAGTGTATCTATACCAGATCCTATATTGACTTTAAAAAATCATAAGATAACATTTAAAGAAAATACTCCTCATAAAATTTTGTATTCAAATCAAATTAAGAAATTTACATTGAGAGAGTGAAGTATATGTTACATTTCTAACAGAGACATTGAAAGCCTGTCTAAACAATTTTAAATTTATACAATACAAATGACAATGATTGTACCATGGGGATGTCCTTGGCTTGACAGCTTAGCATGTCATGGAAAGAAAAATGAATAAGGAAAACCACTAGTTAGATACCTAAATCCTAGAGTTATGAGGCGAGTGTTCTAAATGGGAAAAAGCCAAAAAGAGAAGGGACATATGCACCAATTCTTGTTTGGGGCTTGGGAAGTCTATATTGCCCATGTGATTTTATTCTCTAATCTCATTCATGTATGTTAACGTCAACAGAAAAGAGGAAACAAAATTATTTTTATTTAACACCTTGTAGACTGTTCTCAACACAAAATGTCACTTCACTTAAACAAAATGTTAAATGTCGTTGAATACTAGGTCCACTTCTCTAGTGTAGCCCGAAGGGAGGAGTCAGCTTTATTTGTACAGAACCATTTTTCTTAGGAAATGAAAAGTATTGATTTATCCTTCTTCCTGGTGTTTGTCTCTCTCTTGCTTCTACTTTAGTGAAAGCCGATCAGAATGAGAAAAGAAATTTTGCCCTTTCCTAGCTAAGATGTCACACGTTCATGCTGTAAAAATATATTGCTCCCAAATCTCTGTATCTCAGCTGGTTTGAAAATATATTTCATACCTTTTTTCTTGAAGAAATTTGGGATAATTGAGAAATTTCTAATTTGTTTTGTATATTACTTCATTCATTGTAATTTATGGACATGATTGAATTTAATACCTAACATAAAGATCTTAATAAAAATTAGATTCCATAAAAATCTAATTATACTTATGATTTATATTTTGAATAGCCAAATCATCTTCAAACCTACAAGATATAAAATGATTTTCTTTTTTTTTTTTGATCTGTTCTGTCATTGACTACTAAAATAATACATCGCTTCTTAGGAACTTTTAGGGAAGAAAAAGATACTACCTTTCAGAACTGATCCTCTACCCCTGTGTTGACCACTAGCTACAAGTAGCCTTACACATTTACATTTAAACTAATTAAAATTAAATAAAATTAGAGATGTGGTTTCTTATTAACACTAACCATACTTCACTTGCTCAGTAGGCACATGTAACTAGTGGCTACCATATTAGACTGAGTAGATATAGCAAATATTTCCGTCATCACAGAATGTTCTATTATGCAGTGCTATTTCATCAATTTATACCTGGGGCTTAATATTTTAGGAGCAGTAAACTTATGATATTTGCTTTGTGCTAGTATTTTCTCTTGTTTAAGATCCCTAATTTGAATCTATGATATCATGGTGACAAAAGCTAATCTCAAATAGGCTAATTTTTTGGACTTGTCTGAAATATGTGTTAACATTCTAAAATGTTTAATTACTCTTTTCGTTTTTAACAGAGGATAGTACCAGCGTTCAGAGAGACTAAAAATCTGGCTTGCTTTTACAATTTTTTGAGAAGCTGCTTTTTAAGTACAGTAAACCTCAGGCTTATATCATTCAGTACATTGTAAACATGTATAATATAGTAAATGTTTGATATACAATTAGTATCTTTTGGATTAATTCAAATATTATGGAAATATAATTAACTGTGATTTACTTTTTATGTTTTCATAATAGTGAGGTAGCAATCCTCATCTTGAGATTAGTATATTAATAAAAACTACAGATACATATGAATACCTCTACTATATATATATGAATACTTCTTATAGTGTGTGTGTGTTTGTGTGTGTGTGTGTGTTCTAATTCCAGCTCTGACACTTCGTAGCTTTGAGATGTAAAAAAAGTTAATCTTTCTCAACCCCATTTTCCATATTAGTAAATGGAGAAAATACCACCTCCCAAACGAAGTAAGAAAATGTCTTTAAAAGTCTTATTACAGTGCTGCCAATGCTCAGTAAATGCTATGTATAGTAATTAATATTATTAATTACCAATAGTTGTATTATCACAATAACTTAAAAATAAATTACAATACATCACAATAGTATTGATAGTTTATAATTTGAAAGTACAAAATAATATAAGTATCCAGGGGTTTTTTTTATTTATTTAAGACATAACTTGGACATGAATATATATCTATAAATGTGTGTGTATGCCATAGTTAATTATAAAATATTTTCTAATACATAATGAATAAAAAAGTTTTTAAGATCCCTAGCCTCATGAAATGCTGCCTCCTCTGTTGACTTCACTGAAAAACCAAGTTCATTGACATAAAAAAACAACTCAATCAACAAACACATCTTCTTTCATCTTAGTGCTTGCTATCCTTTTTGTCCTTGTCTCCTTTCTTTAAATATATTTCCACTCCCTAAGGTAGCCTTTTCTGTGTGGTTAAAACACAGAAAAATATAAATAAAATTATGATTTTGCTTACCTTTTGTACTATAATTAAATTAAATATGTTCATATTTTATCTTTCTACCTATGCAAGGCTTATGATAATGCTTTGCTGATAAAACATACCTAATAAATACTTTTTGAATGAATAAACATACCAATGAAGTGATTATACTTGTTAGATCTTTCTCTGTCAAAACATCTCAAAACTCATTAACTTAAAATAATAACCATTTATTATTGCTCATGACTTTACAGGTCAGCTGGATTTGTCATGAATCTGTGCCGGTTGTGAGTTGGGTATATATGTTTGCTCGTCTTGGCAGAGCTCTGTCACATGACTTGGACTTTGACTGGAGAGATTAAGTGTATTCAACTTTGACCGTATAGTCTCTCATCACTCAGCAGGTTAGCATGTGCTTGGATTTACGGCAGATGAGCAAAGAACAAAAATAACAAGTGCAAGTGTGCAAAGCCCCTTGAGGTTCAGTCTCAGACTGACACAATATCATGCTGCATTACATTTGACCAAAAAAGTTACAAGGGCTATCCCTTTGATGGGATATGCTGCAAAACCACATTGAAAGAACATGGATAGAGAAAGAGAAATAATTGAAGCCATTTTTGGAAAAAAAAAAAAAAAAATCTACCACAGGCAGAACTTCTCTACATGCTTCTCTGCTCCACTCTTTTCCTAGAAAGCCCAAGTTATAAATTCCATTGAGGGAATCCTTTGATCCCTGGGGAGTTACAAAAAAAGTTGCTCTCAGAAGTTCTTCAATATTCACTTGATTTAACTTTTCTCAGTTATCTCATTGGGTGTGCTGTCTCTTTCATTCTGATACTCTGACTGATACAGGTATAAGATGGATCTTGCTTCAAAGTTAAAACAGTTGTTGCATGCAGTTGAAATGTCTTTACTTTAGAAATTAACATTTTGACAAAAAGCAATATATGCCCAGATTCTTAAATATTTATTTTGAGTCCCCAAGTCTTGAATGCAGAAAAACATATAACAAAACATATTTATGTTTTGAAATAATAAAAAAATTAATAATTAAGTAATCAAGAAATACTTAAAACTACAGCTCACTAATTTGAATTTCCACTAGCATCTGTATCTTTCCTGCAATTTTTTAAAATTTAATTTTTTGAATTCAGATCTTGGCTTCACTCTTGCTTTGTGATCACTGGGCAAACTACTTTTCTCATCTGTAAAATGGAAATAATGAGACTATTTACCTTATAAAGTTATCATGAGAAATATACAAATGTAAATTGTTAAGAAGAATGTCTAAAAAATTTTAACTGCTTAATACATAATATCTATTACTATACCAATAGAAACAGGAATTGTAGTCGTGGTTAAAAAGAAAAGTACTTTCTGAAAATTTTTACTTGAGTGTGTATATTTTTATACAAATTATATATATACACACACACACACACAAATATATACACACTTTTCACAAATATTATTTAAGGGCTAATATTTCTATCAAGTTTTAGTCATAATTTAGTCAGTCTATCACTGTGAAATATTTTAGTATTTCTAATTTTTTCCTATAAAGAAGTAGTTCTAAAATCAAGATATTTGCACATAATCGTTTTATAATTAGGATTATTGCAAAAGAAGAATCGAAAGGCTGCAATTATTAGGATATATGATATAAACTTTAAAAAACAATGCTACTCGTATATTTCTATTACTTCCATTTGCCTGTTTAAACCATTATGACTAAAGTATGAAGGGCCTCATTTTCTAAAGCAACATACATATCATTTTGAAAGGCTTTGCTAATCATATGCATAGAAGAATATGCTTTGTGCTGTGCTAGGTGCTGAGGGAGTTGATTTGAATTAGAAGCAATACAAGTACCCAGGAGAAGTTTCACTTTTTAAAAATTTTAACCCAGACATTCTTCCATATATTTACTAACCAGTTGATTTTTCTCTATTCTGTCATCACTGTTTACATCATTAGCCTCTTTATGTACTGCTCCCCAGCGGTTGAATACTAATAATCTAGTTTCATATGATTTCTCAGTTTGATGTCTTTATATAGTCATTTCCTAGACTTTGATGTGACTCTGCCCTCTGCAACTCATGCACTCACACCATTGAGACTCACTGAACTTGAAATGGCCCTTTTAGAAGTCTTGCTCTCTTTGTCATTACCAGACTGCTATGTAAAGACTAGTGACAGCCTGTTGTTTTATTTCTTGAATTGTGCTGACAACATTGTTTTTTTTTTTCTTTTTTCTGGGACATTGTGTTTGTAGTTCATGGCAAGAAGAGATGTGTTTCTTTTTTTATCCTCTCATTTCAGTTATGTACCATTTTTGCTATTTGCAGTACTGAACAATATTTATAACTCCTCTAGTCAAAGAGGAAGCCCTGTTGTATAACTCAAAGAAAGTTTGGCTTCTTTGATTTGTATTTTAAATATAGTTTTATGAAAAACAACATGTATTATAGTGACTTAGTGTATTTTAAAAAATGGAGCAATTTTAAGAACTATGATAGATAAAAAGCGAAAAGTTGACTAGTGTCTGCTACAGAAGCATTTGTAAAACCAAGACAGGGTTTACACAATTCCCTGGATCACAACACAACAATGCAGAATTGGGTAAATCTAAAAATAATTTACAAAGAGAGAAAGTTATGATTATTGAGGTCAGTTTTTCATACACAGGTGTAGACTGGAGCATGGGCTTCAAATACAAAATAATTCATGTAAGTTGTTTCTACACAAAGAAAGCAAAGCTCTGTTTTCAGACTCAGGAATCTGGTTGACTTCAATATTAACAAATTGACATTCAGGAGCCTTTTTTCCTCATACAGTGTCAGTGTTTCCTTTAGTAAGATGAGAATCTGTTGTTGTAACATGGAAATGCTTGTAAGGGCTGGGGTGTACTTGAATATAATATTTATTATGTGCTTACTATGTGCTAACAGTGGGCCGGGCTTTCACTTGCTATATTTTATTTACAAGAACCCTGTGAATAACTTGTAAGTCTAACAGATGTAGTCATGAGGATGTAGATGATTAAATATCACTCTAAAATCATTGAATATAAAATTCAAATTTGTCCTCTTCCGCAATTCAAATTTTTTCTCACTGAAGCACATTTCCTAGAAAATAAGATAATTTTGACAAATTTAAGAGATTTTTGTAAAAAAAAATTCAAAATTTTTTGTACTTGAGAGTAAGTTTTGTATAAAATAATAGAGATGCTGATTGTGATGATGATAATGATTATGAGGATGATGATAAAGAGCTACAATATTTAATGCCTGATCTTTCACAGGCACTTTAATATATGCTTTATGTATGTTTATTTTGGAAGAGTCATATCGCAAAAGCATTGCTATCCGCACTTTACCAAGATGAGGCAGTAAGACCTTATATACCTCATCCAAGGTCATCTAATTGGTAAATATCTCAGATGAAATTAAGAAGTAGGACATCTTCACTCACTACCATTAGTTAGTATAATTATATATAGTAATCTGTATTAAATATACATTACTCAAGTGTATCTGAAAAGCACATCCCACACCACAAAGCATTTTCACTCGTTCTACAACATTCTTGATCAATGAGTCCTGTGAATATAATGGACCATTCCATTGTGACCTGGATTCCTTTCCTAAACTTGCCTCAGCCCTTTCCAAGAAAAATCAGGGCTTTAGGTATAATGTCAAGTGAAAATAGTGACATATTATAATGAAGAATCCAGGGGATTAAACACCACTGTAAAACCGTATACTTTCCAAAGTACTGTATCATTGCGACTCCAACAGTCAACCATTTGGTGTTTTGTTATTTCGATATTTCCTCTGAATACATTTCTGTTCTATTTAATCTTTCTGTCAAACTATTGGACTCACTGCCTCCTCCTTTGTATTCTTTAACAAGGTGTTTCTATTGTCACTGAACTCTGAAGTGGAAGCTACACCAAAATACATGTGTGTCTCAACTAGTGAACCTCAGTTTGCTGATTGGCTAAGACACTTTCTTTTCTCATTAGAAACTTACGTTGCTAGAAATATTTTACTCTTACCCACCAGAGAAAAAACTGCTGAAACTTACTATACTGCACTGAATTCTAAGGCAAATTAATCAATCTAATTCCGTCTAAACCTATTTACCCTGTCCAGGAGATCTGCTAATGAGGAATGCCAGTAACTCCTAGTTCCTGACACTGTTTTCCAAAAGTGAGTTAATGAACCAATTTAAAGGGACATGCTTGACATTTGCAAATTAGTTTAACTGGCTTGTTGGGGCAGCTTTGAACTGCATTGGACTGATATCGTTGTCATTAAACCAATCCATCATGTAGGATCTTTATACTTCAGTAAACTTTAAAAGATATCTTAATAATTGAATAAGTTCATGTTATTATCTAGTATTTTTAAAATTTATTGATTATGATGCTGAAGTTCAGAATTTTAAAAATACTTTTTCTTCAATCTCCACAATAATATCGTGCAATTTTGTGATGATGCCAATCAAAAGTAACACAGCTTTTACACAAAAGTGTGTATTGTCAGTAATTACAGGTGGCTCGGTGCTTTTACTGGAAAGCACAGAGGGTGGGTTTGATGTTTTAAATGTCTGCCTCATGGGGAAAAAGGGGGAGACACAATCTGAGGTTTCTAGGCAACAAAGCATAGTATATCTGTTCTTTTCAATCTGCTCAGTAAAAGAAAAAAAATCAGGATATTTTTAAAGGTAATATAGTTTTCTTTAATTATAAGAGAAATAGTTTAATTTGAAAATAGGGTATATTTATAAAGAAATTGATTCATCTATGAAATGTATTTGTATATCTACTCTATTGTAGGTTTTGAACTGAACACTGACAATATAAACATGAAAGAAAAAATAGTATAATTTTTTCTTATGGGGCATGAATTAGGATGAAGAAGATGTACCCCCCAAAACAAAGGGAAAAACATGGAATTTTGCAAATTTTAACACATATGAAATAAATCAAAAGCAATTGATAAAAGCTTTGAGAAATAAATGAGGGCTTTTTCTATGTAAATTAGAATAGTGTTTTAATATTATCAAAATTATTTAGCAAAAGGATCACATGATTTTGGACCTACCTAAAGTAGAATGCCAAAACCAAACCCCAAATAAAGTTAGGAAACTAAAAAATGTACACATTCAATGAAAGGTTTGACTAGAAAAAAAATTCAATTGCTAGCAAGAAAAACAATATGGAAATATATCTGTTTACCCGGGTTCTAGGTTAAAAAAAAAAATGAACAACCCAAAATCTCCACCCTGAAATTTTTAAAATATAGATCCAATCTCTGATGACTTTGAGGATCTCTGGTTTATAGTATTTTTATAGTCTAGGTAATTTTAAGCTGTTAAATAATTTTAAAATAATTTGAGATTATATATGCTCTGTGGAGGAATGTATTCTCAATCCAAGCCCCAAAGACTTTTCATATATATGAACCGGTAATAAGCCAGTTACAAGTACACAATCTAAAGTTAATAATAATCTTTTAAAAGCACCAGGACATAATGGACTATTCATGAAGTCAGCAGAAATAACATGAATGAATTATGTCACCAAGTTATTAATAATGATTAGTTAATAGTCAATTATATTGAATATATTTACACTTATATATAACAACATCAAGGAATCAAGAAAATAAAGAAAAACAGACATGCGGATTCAAAAAAAAAAAAAAAACATCGAATTTCTACTAAATCACAAAAATTTAAAAATCAACAGATAGATTGATCAGTAGATTAACAAACAAGGATTGCAATTACTAAACCTGAAGATAAAATTGAAGATATGAGTTAGAATAAGCATAGATAATAAGAAAATGTCAGAGATAGGTTACTGCATAGAATTAAAGATCTGATTAGGGATTCAGAAAGGACAAAGAGAAAGCAAAGAGAGAGGAAGAAAATGATCAGAGTTTTTATTTAATATGATTATGGGTAGAAATTATCCACAAAGATAAAAGGGATTTTCAGATTCAGAAAGCACAAACCCCAAGCCAGAATAATAAAAAGAAATCCTCATATAAATTCAATGAAACAAAATTGCCAGATCTAGGGTGAGGCAAATGAGATATTCCATGGCTCAAAATGTAAGAAGGCAATTTCTGTAACACTGATGTAAGTGCAAAATCAGCTAAGAGCGAGTGCTTCCTCACCTATGTCCAGAGCATCTTATCTATAACTTAGGGGGTACCCACTCACAGGTTTCTGCCTGACCCTACTTATGCAACACCTGGGAATAAGTTCATCCTTCAATATTTTTCCCTGGGTCCTGACTGACTCACCTGCTTTCATTTACAAAACTCATTGTCTTTATAACTTCTATGTCAATAGCTTTATTGCACCTTGACCTGTTGTTTCCCTCTTCTTTTGCTGGGTTGTTCACTTTATTTCAATATATAATCATATTTTATTAAGATACTGAATTATCTTCTGAGTACAGTTTATATGTTTTGTTGACTAATATTTTTATTAGAACTATTTTGAAGTGTTTTCTTTTTTTTTTTTTTTTTGAGACGGAGTCTCGCTCTGTCGCCCAGGCTGGAGTGCAGTGGCCGGATCTCAGCTCACTGCAAGCTCCGCCTCCCGGGTTCACGCCATTCTCCGGCCTCAGCCTCCCAAGTAGCTGGGACTACAGGCGCCCGCCACCTCGCCCGGCTAGTTTTTTGTATTTCTTAATAGAGACGGGGTTTCACCCTGTTAGCCAGGATGGTCTCGATCTCCTGACCTCGTGATCCGCCCGTCTCGGCCTCCCAAAGTGCTGGGATTACAGGCTTGAGCCACCGCGCCCGGCATGAAGTGTTTTCTTATTAAAATGTTCTTACTTAACTTATTCATAAAGTGTTTAGAGTGTTTCCAGGAAATGATTAAAGATCGAAGGATTTTCTTGAGCTGGTCATTTAAAGTAGGACGTTGGAGCCTCTGGTCTTGGATTTCCAATTTATAATCAGAATTTTCTGAAGTAGAAGCTTCTACTTTTATCAGCTATAAGTAGTATATTTGTGCTCCACCAAATGTTTTGTTTGTTTTTTGTTTTGTTTCACTGTGTATGAAACTATACAAGAAGGATTCTGAGAAAAACAGATCCCCGTTGGTATTGTCTACTCTGGTGTTTATAACCAGAAAATTTTCTTCACGATCTGAAAAAAATGTGCATAAACTCAGTAAACTTTTTCCTACGTTAAGAGAGATTGTCTCACCTCAAGTGTTGAAAACAAACAAGAACATAAACATCTACTAAGCAAGTTAATATGTCTATAATACAAACATGGACAAAAAGCTATTATGACAGAGAGAAAGAAATAGATAATAACATTGTGGGACTATGCTGAGTACTACGGTAATGCTCACTTAGAAGACAAGATGATATCTGAGTTGAGACTCAAAAATTAACAAGACTAACCAAAAAGGGAATAACATTTTTCCATGTATGATGAGGGAAATGTGAGCTGCTAGGTATGGATTGATATTCCAAGTAAAGGAAATCTTGAGCAAAAGAGTGGAGGTGAGAGAGTGTGCCCTGGTTAGAGAGAAGAAATGAAGATTGTGGTAAAATTCAAGGATAACACACATGTGCTTTTGTTTTCCCCACCTACTTATCTATTTTTTGTTAAGAGTTGTAGGAAAAAAGATCTGATTAGTTTTTAGAAAGAAAACAGAAAAAAAGAGAATCATTCAGCCCATTTTTATTTTGTCAAGCCTAAATTAAATGCCTCAAGGAATATATGACATAGTCATACTTGATGATACAAATTCTATTTAGTGCAGAGCATTGTATTACAAAGTAAAACCCTGACCGATTGTTTGCTAGTTTGTAACTAGCACTGTGCTAAGCAGGGAAACTATTACACACATGGAATTGCTGTAGGAAACAAAATGTGATCATACAAAAAAGAGTAGCTTTGCTTTTTAGGAATGTCCAATTGCCCTAGGAGAAAAATGAGTGAATTTAGATTCAACTGTATTGGAGTGAAGGGAAGAGGAAAGGATATTAAACTTTGGAAGTGATTACTAAAAAAATCTTGTAAACGGGTTAATTGGTACCATTGTCTAGCATGGTTTAAAGAAGGATGCTTCATAGGAGGAGTACAATAACCTTGCAAGACTGCTTTGGACATATGTCTTAAAAACATATGCATCTGATCTTCAAAGTAGACTTTAGCATGGTAACAAAGTTGTTGAAATCACATAACTAGTATAAGTCAATGTATCTATGTACTAGCAATCAACTCTATATGCATTCCAAGATTTAAAGTGAATTATAGTTCTTTTATCAAATTATCTCCTAGGCTTTGTCAGTCCAGAACTTAACACCAGGCTAGTCTCATACTAGAGGTGTAATTGTTTTTTGAATTTATTGGAAATCGAGTTCCTTCAAAATTCTAGAACAACAGTCTCTACAAACACACATGGAATTTAAACACACACCCATGCACACACATGCACACAGGACGTGTAATGGGATACATTTTAGCAGTTTTAGAGTTCTCTCTTGACAAATGTTTACTTTAAATTATGTATCAAGAAATTATTCAACACTTCTTCTGTTATAATAATTAAATCTGTAGTACCAGGTCTGTGGATCCAACTGTGACTTTTTTTCTTATTCACCTTGTAAATTTTCTTATTTACCTTGCCTCTTACATACTTTCTTATTTACCTTGTTTACCAGTGGTCTATTTAGGACCTTAGGAACTCAGCTTTCCTTTGATAATTATTTCTCAGAAGAATTGTTTACACCAGAGATGAGTGAAATGTGTGTGTGTGTGTGTGTGTGTGTGTGTGATGTGTATGATATTATGACTAAGGATATTGGCCTAGTAAGTTACAGTTAGTTGTTTAATTGCTAGTCTTCCCTAAAAGAGTGAGCTGATGTCAGCTTTTCATAAAACATGGATAATGGCCACATTTCCAGCTGCTTTTATCTTACTTAGAACCCATGCTGCCGAATAGTAGATAAATAGATGGATAAAGATATAGATATCACATAGGAAATAATTAGCATTTCTTGGAATTGAAGAAGACCTGCTACTTGTCTTGCTTTTGGTTAATTTTTTTTTTCAAAAATCTATCAAGTTAAAAATATATCAGATACTTATTGCTTGGATTGCTATATATGAAACCCTGTTTATTTTATTTTAAAAACTTTTTATAAAATGTAAAATTTTTGTAGTTTCTTTGGAAAATCTAGATAGTGATAATAAGGAAAATATAAATGCGAATGTGTGGTTTCCCTCATCACCACCCAGCTTTCCAGTTAGGCACCTAGTGAGTTCTCAGATTTCTACTCTGGTCTCAGATGTGGCAGATAAATTAGTTTATTTTCTTTAACTGATATAATTTGTTATTGCACGTCTACTGTACTAAGGGAAAGATCTATTGGAATTAAAACCTGCCAATTAATTTATTTCACTTCCTTTAGTGTTAAAAATCTCCATTTAGAAGCAATTTTATTGAGTAAATAATGATTCTCCTAGAGTTTTTCTTTTTCTAACTCCGCTCCTTCAATCAGCCATGGGTATCTGGATACAGCAGGAATCCTGTGAGATTTCATGAGGAGGGAACATTGATTCGTATTTGAATGTGTGCCCTTGTTTTGATGTCTACTAAGGTAGGGTGCCGTTTTTTAAAACGGAATATTCAGTAAAGAAGGCCTTGATCATTAAATAAGATTTAAATAAGCAGAGGATACAAGGAGAAGAAATGTGCATTCAAGTTAAATAAATAAAAATAGAAGTGAGAATTCCTTTGTATTATGCTCTTGTAGAGAACTAGAGTGTAAACAGCAGCAGTGGTCAGCAAGGATGATATGCCACAGAAGGAAGCTGTCGACACATAGAGGAGTTCATAATAATGAAAAATGCATATGAAAAGCAGAGAAAGGCCAGGCATGGTGGCTTGTGCCTGTAATCCCAGCACTTTGGGAGGCCAAGGCAGGTGGATCACCGGAGGTCAGGAGTTCCAGACCAGCCTGGCCAACATGGTGAAATCCCGTCTCTACTAAAAATACAAAAATTAGGCAGGTATGGTGGTGGGCACCTGTAATCCAAGCTATTCAAGAGGCTGAGATGAGAGAATACCTTGAACCCAGGAGGCAGAGGTTGCAGTGAGGAGAGATTGCACCACTGCACTCCAGCCTGGGTGACAGAGCGAGACTCTGTCTGGAAAAAAAAGAAAAAAACAAAACAGAGAAAATTGGGTAACAGAGTCTTCATATTTTTCCATTTACTTTCAATATTATTTCTGTTTCTTTCTGCTTTCTATTGTCACTATCTGAAAGAAGCAGATTTGGCAAAAATCTTCTGTTGTTATACAAAAAGATGGGAGAGCTACCCACTCTGTTTCGGTTATCATCTCCTAAATATGTGTTACACACACAACTTTTTCCTGCACTCAACCTACTACTTGGCCCTACTATTCCAATTGCTGGTGTCCCATTTCCAACTCTTCTAACATCCTAAGCTGCTAAGGAAGTAAAACCTACAGAAATAGAAATGCTGAGAATGAGGTAAAACCTGCTTCAGCATGATTTTGAACTTGACAAACAACTGTTCACATCAGAGTTGTCTTATATTCCAAGATGGATAAGGAGAATGTGAATAACATATTAGTTATGGATTTTGTAGGAGACTTAATGTTAAAAATGATATTTAAATGAGTCTAGTTATTTAAGAAATAATTTGAACTCATTAACATATAGGCTATCAATGCTGTCCAAATCCTTAAAATTTTAGGTCAGTAGATATCAAATATAATAACAAAAGAAGCTCAGTATTTACAAACCTTTGCTACAAGAATACTTTCTTGTTTCCTGGAGCTAAATGAAATAATCCATAAAAATAAAAATTATTTCACAGTACATCTTGATTTATATATTCAAGCAAACAAAACAAGCCTTTTTAGTATAAAATATAAAAAGAAACTTTATAGTGTAAGTAAAGGTTTAAACTAAATTCTCTAAAGTAAAGACATGTTACTACTCTTGAACAATTTAAAAATATACCACATTTTAAAAACTTGCAAATCCTAACTAAGCTATATTATTTTAACGGTTTTCTAAAACCTATACTAAGATTGTTATCCTCTGAATTTGGAATATGTCAAACATAACTCTTTCAACAATACCTTTAAAATTTTGAAGAAATTGTGTATGCATTGCCTGGAAAGTGAAGTTTTGGGGAAACATGATAACTGTCTTTCAATATTTAAGAGGCTGTCATGTGGAAAAGACAGCAAGGTGACAAGTGCTCTTTCATTGGAAACATTTAAAGCAGAAGCTATATAAAAACTCAGAATACTGTAAGCAGAGCACTTAGGTGATTGAACTTGTTGACATTCGTATTTCATTTCATTTTATCCATTCAATTAGGAAATACGTTTTATTTAAAGAAGCTAAAATAATATTATTATGTGTTTTCCTGGACATTGACCAGAAGAGGTGAAGATGTCTCCTTGAGATTTTAAAAACATGTTTTAAGAAGTTAGAAAAATTAGTGTAGCTTAATCCAGAAAAAATAGTGTCTTTCAGATTAAGTTCTATTTATAAGACTGTCTCCTATTATTCAAACATCCTTCTCTCTCATTATTCTCAAAGACCAACATCTTATAGGCAGGGAAGTTAAGAAATTGCCATCCTTAAAGCTATTGCTTATCCAAATTATACTGTCCCAATAATCTCTTCCTACTACAAGTGGATTATATGAGAACATAGAGGATCAATAACGATAATATGATTCAGTTTCTATGAATTACTATGAGGAATTTAATAGTTGACACTCAAAGAATCATAGTGAATAGATAATATTGTCATGTGTTTCTCTGTGTGTACTTTTATTACGCATATGATTAAGAGTCAATGAAAATGTCACTCTATAATAGTATATAAGGACATTAGCACTTTAAAAAAAACTATTCTAATATGACCAGCTCATGTCTCTCTAACATCTAAAGTATAATAATTATAAATTAGAAGAAAGAGGAGAAGAAGGGGGAGGATGTGGAGGAATAAAGAAGAAGGAGAACAGGAAAGAAGATAAATGAAAAAAGAAGGAAAAAGAGGAATAAGAGTAGGAGGATTGTTGTTCCAATTGCGACAATCAAATGCTCTTCTCGTTTAATTCCACATTCTCAAGGACCCTTATCCTCCTCTTCACTTTGGTATGTTCAGTGTTTTGTCAGCACACTGCTGCAGATGTCTATGCTTACATGGAGAAATGAACAAGAAAAAATCTGTTTTCTTTGTATTTTTCCTTGCTGACATCCATGCATAAGCAAAAATTTGTATAAGCAAATGAGCCAAACGATTATGGGTAATTAGCTTGTGGAATATATGAAAGCAAATTGTTTGCTATATATAAGCAGGGTTTTCTTTTTTACAAGATTATATTATCATTAAAGCATATCTGGAGCCAGCCAATTATGACACTCACCGAAATTTAGCCAATTAGAAGTCAACTCTGTGAGCATTTCTGCAAGAAGTTTTCTAGAATGTTCCAATGGTTTTCTAGTTTTGAAAATGATGTAATTTTATCAGGATGTTATTTTATTGATATTAAAATAATGTAATTTAATCTCTTGTAAATGATAATCTTTAGATTATGCTCTCATCACAGTATTTGATATCATCTTGAGCTGTCCATTGATGTAATTGATCTTATGATCTTAGTGTTATTGTGTGTCAATTTCAAGATACGTAATTTGCTTAAGTGTCATTTATCACACTTTTTAATCACCATGGATGATGACTACAGCTTTAATGTAGTTCTGTTTTCGATTAGTGTAATGTCATTTCCAAGTTTCATTATCTACAAAGGAATAAAAGAATTGTGTCTCTATGCCTGTCAAGTCTCACACTTAACATGAAAACTAAATTCACTTCAAAGGCTCTATTAAGACAAATTTCATTACAGCACCCTTGCTTAAGTACAATGAACTGTTATTTTGAAAAAAAAAAATACTTATAATAAATATCCTTAAGTGGTTAATTTAAAGAGCTAATACATCTGGGTCAGTGTTTCACTAGTTTGTGAATATACTCATCCTTATCTATAATCTCTACAGTATAGAAACATCTTTACTGGGACTTGGGACGTGTCTGTGTATTTGGCTCCCAAATCCTTATGGAGCTATCATGAAAGAGTAACATGTAAACAGTCAGATCTAGATTTCCTTCCCAGTTCCACTGTTTACTACAGTGTTTTCTTAAAGATTTATTTTCCGATTCTCAATTCCTTGTCTCTATAATCTAGATAATAAACACTTAGAGTTAGTTTTTCAGAGTTATTATGATGTGATAATACATAAGAAAGCACGTAACATATTGTGTGGACTAATAAAGATTCATTATGCTATTACTTTCCTTCCTCTGCAACTGTACCAGATATTTCTTTGTCATTATTTATGGTTCATTAAATTTTGTGTCTTTATTTTTATTGAAGTCATTTAAATATTCACAAAACTTATATTAGTTAGGAGGGACTAGGCATAGACTGTTTGGCTAGAAAATAAGTAGTTTTCTTATTTTTTTTACTCTGTTGATATGCATGAGATACATACACATGTTGTATATTTTAATATTCTCAGGTCATCTCAAATGCAAGATCACATTACTGGGAGATCAGAGTGTATACATTGCTATTAATAGTTACCTACTTAATATCCTTTCCCTCTCTTCACTGGTAAATTTTATTTACTTGGATGGGCTCCAATATGCTCAACTAAAATATATGTTTTTCCTTTCTTATTGTCTCTGATATTTGAAATATTCTTGTCACATTTTATGTATTCAGTCTTCTCCAAATTATGACCATTCTACTTTGATCATCATCCCTGTAGAGCTTCTACCTCCTTTTCCAGAGCAGCTTTTAATCTTTCAGACCCATTTTTATCTCCTGACATATGCTTCTCAAATGTTCAAGGACATTTCTTGACAAGTGTTGATCACTGTAAAATATTTATTTGTATATTTTACATGGCTATGAATGAATTCATGGAACTAGACTTTGAAATGAATGTGTTCTCTCATCATTAAATTTGGTAACAATTAACAAGACTATGAATGGGATAGCTCTTTTTCTACAGTCACCTTAGCTTAACATCTAATGTTTTTGCATATTCATGATTATAGTCTCCTTGTGAACTTACACTACTAAGTACTTTTAAAAATACAAATGCTTCTCTAATAATCATATTGATAATATTCCTCTTTTTTTCAAATTGTATGAAGACATTCTACTACATCTAAAGTTATTAAAAATAAACTCTGGATATTTTTAATATCTCCAGAACACTGTCTTTCATATTTAAAATTATAACCCCCCCAAAATAAAATAAATGTAGAACCCTTATATACTAATGCTTATTGAGTGCTTGCCACCTTATTTAATTCATGTAACCCTCACAAAATTTCAGAAGAAATTGGTGTTGTCCTTGTTTTAAAATAGACAATATGAAAGATTGCATAGAAGCATTTCGTAAATAGCAGAAATTGAATGCAAATACTTGTGCTTATAACTCTAAAGGAGCTGATTATGATTATTCTGTTTTCTTACTATTTATATTCATATATGACCAGAAAGAAAAAAAGCGATACAGCTCCAGGAATTCTTAAAGGTCCTACAAAATTGAGTAAACACAAGTACTCACCAAAGTGATTTAAGGCTACTAGAAATTAGATGTTAAGCCAGAGTTCTCTGGAGATAACATAGACAGAGGTGGTGTTTCATTTTTCATTCTATGTTTACTACAGAAATAGGTTATTCCTTTGTTAGAACTGAAGATCAGGTAGGGAAGAAGTGCGTTACTTTTCTAGCAACTGGCAATTTATTTTATGTAGGATATAATGAGACTACATTTCCAAAATGATTACCAAGTATATTCCCAATCAGTGGAATTGAAAGGTACATCATCAATAAGCTTTCAGAGTCCATCTTTTGTATACTACAAAGATTCTTGTTATATTTCATATTTAATTTCCATGTTTAACTGCTTCTTCCAGTAATCACTGATGAAATGTTGGTTTGGTGAAAGTTTTTAACTTTTGCTGGTTTCATTAAAGTTATGCATTCACTTACTTTGATAATTATATATCATGTTTATATGACACTATTGTTATAGTGTAACTGTACTGTACTTGATATTCTATCTAATATATTCTATGATGTGTTAGAATACCTTAATAGGCCCCTGCCTAACAACAGGTATGTGCTGCTAAACACAGTGCTCTGTCTAAATGTATCACTAATTCATAACTAAGGAACATTGTAAAAATAACAGGCATGAAAAATGTGATTCTCTAATTTATTTAACAAGTGTAATAATCATATTATAAAAATGTGAGAGACTATTTTGTTAAAATGAAAACATTTTCTAGTGAGGACATATTTGGATAAATGTATTGCACAGATTAATATTTCTGTTTTTCACTTTCTTCATTTTTCTTAATAAAGAATTTAAGAAATAAGTTTTCAAAGGTCAGTTGTTAATATTTTATCAAGGATGGTATTTTTGCAAAAATGGGTTCACTCATATATTTATTACATTGGAATAACAACACTGGTAAATAAACATAATATTAAGTGACCAATAAATTGTTTAAACCAGCATTTGCTATGCTCTTTCTTATAGGAGTTGTCTTTTCTAACTACCTTTGGCCCAGTTACTTTACATTTTAGTTAAAAATAAATTTCTGATTTTATTTCTAAAACATGTGGTTTCTACAGAATGAATCTACAAAAAAATGAAAAATGTAATGATTTGTTAAAATAAATCTAACATTAAAATAAAAGTGTACAATTATACAACTTATAGCTATATATCTTATAATGTGTGGTTATCTCAGAAAAGTGACTACTTTGTTCTTTAGTCCATAAGAAAAAGAATTTAGCTGTTCTACCAGAAAGTTCCTACAACAGAAAAGATTTGTTTTGAATGTAATAAATGAGCCTGTAGCTAAGAAATGCATGTTGACTGAGCTTAGTGGATTCACACTGAGTCTAACAACGCCTTTTATTGATAATCTTCCACCATCTGCTCTGAAGATATATTCATACAAAGAAAAAAAAGCAGGTGAGAAGAAAGAATGCAAATAAGTGGCAATACTTAAAATTTGAATCATGCTGTGATTTTGCAAAGTGGATTGATTCTACTGTTGCTTTTAAAAACATTACAATATTTGACGTAACAAAGTTGATGGTTAACTTCCACTTTTGGTACATTTGCTTATATGAACAGGAAAGTGCTCGCAAAAATGTCAGATTCATAAATTTAAATGATTGACAGAAACAGTACTGATGTAATTTAAATTTTGTATAGGGATGGCACTTTCATTCTGGCAAAAATAAAAGAATAATGTATATATTGATGGTCATCTCAATTAATAAAAGTGAAAAGGCCTTTGACTAGGTATAAATAGAAAAATATATATATGTATATATAAAAGCTTACACAGTTAAAAAAAGAAAAACATAACTTCCACATTAATAATCTGTTGAAAGGTAGGGAACCACTGAAAGGTAAAAAATATAGTGGGTCAAAGTAATACTAAATCTGGAGATGTAAAAAGAAAGACTTTTCAGTGAAATAAAGGAAAGACCACTTATGTGTAAGAAATTAGAAGAAAGGATGATTTGCCGTTTTCAGTTCCAGTTTGAAAATTTCTTTCTCCTGTCAAATTTCTCTGGCTAGGACTTCCAGTACTATGCTGAATAAATGTGGTGAAAGTGGGCATCCTTGTCTTGTTCCAAATCTTAGAGGAAAGGGTTTCAATTTTTCACCATTCAATAAAAAATTAACTGGGTTTGTCATATATGACCTGTATTGAGATATGTTCCTTATATACTCAGTTGGTTAAGACTTTTTTTTCATTATGAATAGATGCTGAATGTTATTGAATGCTTTGGGGGCATCTATTAAAATGATCGTACAATTTTTATCCTTGATTCTGTTAATGGGATATTTCATATTATCTCACAATGTGTGTATGTAAAACCAACCTTGCATCCCTGGGATGAATCCCAGTTGGTCATGATGAATGATCTTCTTAATATGTTGTTGAATATTCAGTTTTATAGTATTTTGTTGAGAATTTTTGCATCTATCTTCGTCAGGGATATTGGTCTGAAGTTTTCTTTTTCTGTTGTGACTTTGTCTAGTTCTGGTAGCAGGGCACCTTTTAGAATGAGTTTGGAAGTATTTCTCTTAAATCGTATTGGAACAGTTTGAAGATACTTGGTATTAGTTCTTCTTTAAATGTTCGGTAGAATTTAGCAATACAGCCACTGGGTCCTAGACTTTTCTTTGATGGAAGAACTTTTATTACTACTTGTATCTCATTGTTCGATAGTCTGTTCAAGTTTTCTATTTCATCATGGTTTAATATTTGAAGGTTGTATATGTTCACAAATTTAACCATTTCTTTTAGGCTTTCCATTTTTTTGGTGTACAGTTGTTCGTAATAGTATCTAACGACTTTTTGTATTTTTCTGGTACCAGGTGTAATGTCTTATTTTTAACTTTGATTTTGTTTTTTGGGGTTTTCTTCCTTTTTTTCTTGGTCTAGCTAAAGGTTTGTAAATTTTCTTTATCTTAAAAAAATAACTTTTTATTCATTGATCTTTTGTATTTTTTAAGTTTTCTGTTTTATTTATATCTGTTCTTATCTTTCTCATTTATTTCCTTCTACTAATTTTGAATTTGGCATGTTATTGCTTTTTTTTAGTTTTTTGATGTGCATTGTTAGACTGTTTATTTGAAGTCCTTTTTTATACTGTAAGCATTTACTGCTATAAACTTTCCTCATAGTACTGCTTTTGTTGTATCCCATACCTTTGGGAATGTTGTGTTTTCATTTTTTCCAAGACTCTTTAAAATTTTATTACTATTTTTTTTATTAACTCATTGGTTGTACAGTCACATGTTGTTTAATTTTCGTATATTGAACGGTTCCAAAGTTTCTCTTGTTTGTGCCCATGTTTGCAAACGTGACCTTTTACTTTAAAAACCTAAAGACACTGCCAAATAATTGTTAGAACCAATAAACAAATTTAGTGAAGGTGCAGTATACTAACTCGGTGTAAATAACTCATTATCATTTCTATGTGCCAGCAGCAAACAATTTGAAAAAGAAATTAAGAAAGGAATCCCATGTACAATGAGTATGAAAAATACATTACCTAGGAATAAATTAAACCAAAGTAGTGAAAGATATCTATAATAAAGCCAGTAATAAACTGATCAAAGAATTTTAAAAAGAACACACAAAATAATGGAAAGGTAGCCCATGTTCATGGATTGGATGAAGTAATATTGTTATAAATTTCATATTACCTTAAGCAATCTACAGATCCAGTACAATCCCTGTGGATGTTACTGTTTACAAAACTGTAAACATGGCTATATTTCTCCACTGTCTGCAATGCTGCTGATTTTTGTTACTCTGCCAATGAGAACAGATGGAGGTGGAATGAATATACTCCTTATTTAGAGCATCACAGACACCACTGTCTTGCCGACGTTCCGTAGTTTCTCTTGGGCAGTTTTCAGCTATTTATGTGGCTTTGACTAATTGGCAGAATTCTGAAGTTGCTTTTTTCTCCTCACATGTCCAATCTTTTATAGAAATAATAAATATACTGAGTTGGCCAGGTCTCACTTACATGAAATTGTGACCAAAACTTAGGGCCTTAGTACCACTCTCAGTTACCATCATTTTGGGTTTCTAGTCTCAGAATGTCATTTATAGTTTACGGTGTCCTCATGGTCACACATTTCTTTCAGCCGCTGTCATTCCAGTTGAAGAGAGACCATTTGACTTTCTAGAGATGGCTGAATGCAAACATTTAAAACCTTTGAGAGAATACAGCGCACCAGGGAAATGACCAAGAGTTTGGAGTATGCTCCTTATCCAGGATTTCCATAAACCAAACCATCTAAAATCAAATAGCTTAAAGAATGAACTAGCTGAAGTTTCTACTCACTTGACTAAGTGGTATTTTTATTAATCCCCTACAGATGAATTATTATGATCTACATTTGATGTATTTCTCTATAAGCCACAAGTATCAATAGGTGCACAGGTAGTTAGTTTTCTGTTTTGCCAATTCTATTATTTAGCATAACTGTTACCAGAAAATTTAAAGTCTGTTGTGTAATGATAGCCTTTAAAGTAGAATTTGCTGTAGAGCCTATTATGAATGAGACATTTCTAAATATTGCCTCTTTTATTCTAAACCATGGAAAAAGGGCCTAACAAATGATGTCCTTCCAGAAGACTGAAGGCCCCCTGGAAATGTTCTCTTTAATCCAGGATGTGGGTTAAGAGTTTTGGCTGATTACGAGGCAACATATGTACTCCTAAAGTGTCTCACCTACATTGGGCCTTTATCTTTTATCTATTAAAGCATAAGGTTATTCGTGTATAAGGCTGGCTGCAAAATCCTTCACAAATGAAAGTATACCCTATAAGTGCACTTAATAGGCCCACTTTTAATTTCTATTGTTCATAGAGGCATAAACAAGGAAAAAATATCCAAAGATAAGAGCCTCATGAGAGTCGAAGCCTTGATCTGTGATCTTGGGAAAAACTGTTCACATCAAGGATGTCATCTTTTTCTGGGGAGAGACTTTCCTGGTTAGTTT
Source organism: Papio anubis (assembly GCF_008728515.1). Lineage (NCBI taxonomy): Eukaryota > Metazoa > Chordata > Mammalia > Primates > Cercopithecidae > Papio > Papio anubis. The sequence continues at coordinate 34,984,678 of NC_044987.1, read as the reverse complement.
TACCTTAAGGGTTCCAATGGGTGTACAGTTCCAGGAGTGTGGAGTGACCCTTCTCAATTGTGAGATTATGAACCTAAGGTTCAAGGCTGACAAATTTTGCTGTAGTGTGGATGGCAGAGATAGTCTTTCTCTGATGTTCTCAGAAGATCCAATCTTTGGGTTCTAGATTGTGAAGGGATTGTCCTCTGTAAGCCGTAAAAAAGCTCTCTTTACCTGGTGAAAATACATTGCAGCATAATAATCTACTCTTATAACATCAGCCCTCTTGCATGGAAAAGCTTTTATACAACCAAAAAACATGCACTGCAAATGACAATTGAATAAAATCTCTTTATAAATATTTAAATGGCTCATCAGGTAGCCAAATGTACCTGAAGCTTTGATTGTCTTCCCAGGAATATGGAACCAAATTTTGGCTTTAGGGTGGAGCCCTTGGAAAAACCGGGCCTGGAAAGGGATTTCTGGTGCCTCCTAATTTTCCCAGGGAGTCCAGGCTGTTAGAGCTTAAATACCCACTTTTAATTAAGCTGACTTTTAACCATAGTACTCTTTAATGAAGTCCTTTTAAAATTTCTTATTACCCAATTTTAGCCAGGCCAAAAAGCCAATATTTCTGACTTTTGAATTTTACCAAAGGTAACCTTCCAGGTGCCCAGAGAAAGGAAAATTTAAGATAGTCCATGGAGGAGAGGAGACTAGACAAGGTTATACAGATATCAAACCAAAAAGGGCTTACTTCCTAGGTGGGGAATTGAACAACCAGTGTGAAAGGCCAAAGTCTTAGCTACTGAGCTACAGGACAGGGCAGTCTCAATTGTCCTTCCCAGAGGGAGTCTAGAGTAGTTAAATTTGAACTTACAAAGGCTTTTAACTACTCAGGATAATCTTTAGAGCTAACTATGACATAAACCCTAAAATTTCTGTTCCCTGGAAGGTGAAGACTAATAGAAAATACTGCCACATGGTTACAAGGTCCAGCTCCCAAGGACATAAAACAAGAGGCAGGAAGGCGAAATGATCAGAGAAGACAGAGAAAGACCCACCCATTGCAGCGACACTGAAAAGTTCAGGTAGCTGCTTCTCAGTAGCAAAGGAGTCTTTTCCAGCAGTCCCATCATCTCTCAAGTTTCCCCTTTTAGGGAGGAAAAGGCTCCCCATGGTCAACGATCCTGTACGTCCCTAGTCCTGTCACCCACACTCATCAGCAAAGAGTGCAAGGCAGATTATTCCAAAGAGAATAGCAGATGACATGCTGTAGTGCCAAACCCATTCTTGGCCAAGAGGAACTTTACCAAGAACCATCATTTTTAAAATGTACTTCAATGGATTGTTGTTCACTCAGAACATTCCACTGTAAGTTATCATTAGTAAGATTTTGCCATTTCTGTAAGACTTCACTGCCTCCCAGGCCTAAGGTATAATCCAGAAGGAACTCAGTTTTCCAGAAACTAAAGATCCCATTTTTACCTAACATACTGGCTTCAATCTCAGGTTCTCTTGATTAACCTTGCCAATGATTTGTCATACCTCAGGAAGAAAAATGAAACAAAGGGGTAAAACACAAAAATCCCTGGGAGTTTTCAAAAGACAGATTTTATAACCCTTGCAATATTACTGCTTACTGTCAGTTTCTTTCTCACCCAGTCAGATGTAAGAGGTCTCTAACTGGCTGCAAGCCAGTTCATTCCTGTATCAAATCCATTCCTGGACCCAGTCCAGTTTCTATTGTGACTCCAAACCCAGTTTGGATCAGAAATTTGCTCAAAGAAACTCAGAGAACTCAAAACACAAATCCGTGGAGCTCAGAAATCCGAGTGGGAGCTTATCCATGATCTCCAGCTGCTCAGAGAGATAGTGGACCCAAGTGGGCCCTGCAGGTACTTTGTGTGTTCACTCAGTGCTCCTAGGGGTCGCTAGAAGCTCCACTTCAGTTTCCACTTCTGACGCCATCTGATAAAAGAAAAACTTCAGAATTCATTTAAAGGAATTTAATTGAGCAGTGAATGATTTGCGAATTGAGCAGCCCCCAGAATCACAGCAGATTCACGGAGACTCCAGGGGTGCCTTGTGGTCAGAACAAATTTACGGACAAAAAAGGTAAAGTGACATATAGGAATCGGAAGTGAGGTACAGAAAGAGCGAGATTGGTTACAGCTTGGCTTTTGCCTTATTTGAACGCAGTTTAAACATTCAGCAGTCTATGAGTCATTGAAGTATGGCCACTGGGATTGGTCAACACTCAGCCACTGTTAAAGGTGCATACTATTAAGATAGGCTTTCACATTTATATGACTATTAAACTAGGTTACAGTTTATTCACAAGGACTCAAATATAGAAATACAGAATCTTTTTAGGCTGTATTTAGTTTGTTTTAACAGATGGAAGAATCTGATACCAAAGTTGTTATAATATATTCTCTAAAATATCCAGTTTCCTAACAGCAGAAACTTCACCATCTCAGACAAGCACTGCCATTTTAAGTTCCCCTTGATTAAAAACCGCCTAAATCCAGCCCCAAAAACATCAGCCTAATGGCTAATGTCAGCATAATCATAAACCACAAATGACACCTCCAACCGTAAACATTCCAACCCTGAGATAAACCCTCTTCCAACCAGAGACATGCCAGCCCCGAGATGATCTCCCTTCCAACCAGAGACATTCCAACCCTGCAATAAAACTCTCCTCCACATAAAAACATTTCAAGCCTGTGAAAAGCTCTCTTCCTAAACCCTTAAATACCCATGGTCTGTAAGAGAGAATGCTCCTGACCAAAAATCATCCAGAAGCCCCTCTTGGGTTTATTCTGCAAAATAAACCTGTGTTTGAATTGTTGAGCTGCTTTTTGTGTTTCTTCTATCTTCAACTTTACATTTTCAACAACAATATAAACAAAATACAAGACATACCAAAAAATAAAGGAAAATATACCACATATACCGGAAAAAAAGTACAGCCAAGGGAAGACATACCTTAGAGGGTACAGATATTGGTCTTACTAGGCAAAAGACTTTAAATCAGCTGTAGTAATTATGTTCGAAGAACTAAAGGAAATTATGTATTATGAATAAAAATATTACATGATAACAGTATCTCAGTAAATAGAGAATAACAGTGAAGAAACAGAGGTTATAAAAAGGAACCAAATAGAAATTATGAAGTTGGCAAGTATATTAACAAAAAAATTACTGGAAGAGCTCAAAAGAGATTTGAACTGGCAAAAGGAAGAATTGAAGAATTGTGAACTTAGAGGTAACTCAATAGTGGTTATCCAGTCTAAGAAACAAACCAAAAAAAGGAAATAAAGAATAATAAGCAGAATCTCAAAGAAATGTGGAATGGTCTCCAATGTCAGTTATTGCCCATTGTGTACCCATATATGTCCACTATTTAGCTCCCACATATAAGTGAGAAAATGTGGTATTTGATTTTCTGAGTTATTTCACTAAGAATGATGGTCTCCAGCTCGATCCATGTTGCCGCAAAAGACATGATTTCATACTTTTTATGGCTGCATAGTATTCCATAGTGTATGCGTGTGTGTGTGTGTGGGGGGGGGTTTCACATTTTTTTAATCCAATCACCTGTTTAGAGACATACCATGTGACTGATATTTGAATAGTGCTGTGATAAACATACAAGTGTACGTGTCTTTTTTATATAATGATTTCTTTCCCTTCAGATAGATATCCAGTAATGGGATTACTTGATTTAGTGATAGTTCTATTTTTAGTTCTTTGAGAAATCGCCATACTGTCTCCATAGAGGTTGCACTAATTTACATTTCCGCCAACAGTGTATAAGCATTGCCTTTTCTCCGCATCCTTGCCAACATTTGTTATTTTTTTGACTTTTTAATAATAGTCATTTTGACAGGTCGATGTCTTTTATTTCTTTTTCTTGCCTGATTGTTTTGGCTGGGACTTCCAGTTCTGTGTTGAATAGGAGTGGTGAAAATGGCATCCTTGTCTTGTTCCATTTCTAAGGGGAAATGTTTTCAGCTCTTACCCCATTGACTATGATGTTGTCAGTGGGTTTATCATATATGGTTTTTATTATTTTGAAATACTTTTCTTCTCATACCTTGTTTGTTGATAATTTTTATCATGAGAGATGCTGTATTTTATCTAATGCTTTTTTTAATCTATCGAGGTGACCATATGATTTTCATTTTTTCTGTTCATGTGGTAAATTACATTTATTGTTTTGTGTATGTTGAGCCATCCTTGCATACCTGGAATAAACCCATTTGATCGTGGTGTATTATTCATTTGATATACTGTTTAATTTAGTTTGCTTGTATTTTGTTGAGGATATTTGTATCTATGTTCATCAGGATATTTGCCTGTAGTTTCTTTTCAATGTGTTAAAAGAAAGACTATCAATCAAAAATTTGTATTCAGCTCTGCTCTCTTTTAAAAATAAAGGAGGACTTATGATATCTCTGGGTTTAAAACAAACAAACTACTGAAAGAGTTAATCACCAGCAGATCTGCCCTACAAAAAATAGCAAAGAGAATCTTTCAGGCTGACCTGAAAGAGCAGTAGATGGTAACTGAAATACATATGAAGAAACAAAAGGAGCAGGTAAAAGTCACTATAAAGAGATCATAAAAGACAGTGTAAACTTGTAAAACATGATGCTTTCATCTTCCTGTCTATTCAAAAAGACAGCTTCATAAAGCAATAATGGTAACATTATTGTGTAGAAGGGGTCATAATATATAAAAATGTACTTTGTATGGCCTTAATAGTAAAAGTGGAGAGCAGTACCTAAAGTATATTAGAGTGATTATTTTGTATACTATTGATATTAAGTTGGTATTAATCGAAATTGGATTGCATTAAGATGTTAATTATAACTCCTAGCACAGACACTATTAAGCTAACTCAAAAAATATAGCAAAAAGTTAAAAGAGAAACACTGGACGTATATATTTGACACAAAAGTAAACAAGAATCTAAGAACAGAAATAATAATGCATGTAGAAAACAAGTAGCAAAATGGCAGATTCAAATCCTACATTATGAATTATAACATTAAATGTAAAAATGAGTTAAATACCCCAATCAAAGAGCAGAGATTGGCTGAATTGAAAAAAAAAAAAAAAAAAAATAAAAAAAAAGGAAAAAAAATAAAAAAAAAAAAAGAGATGGGCAAAATAAAAAAAAAAAAAAAAAAAAGATTAAAAAAAAGGTCCAAGATTTATAAGAGAGATACGCTTTAGACTCAAAGACATAAATAGGTCAAATTTAGAATGATAGTAGATATGCCATTTAAGATGTAATCAAGAGAACTGGAATGGCTATACTAAGATCAGACTGAATTAACTATAAGACAAATATTGTTAATGGAGACAAGAGGGGCATTGTATTATAAAAACAGTATCAATTCATCAGGAAGATATGATCATTATAAGTATTTATGCATCTAACAAGGGAGTCTCAAAATACCTGAAGCAAAAACTGGAAGAATTGAAAGCAAACATAGACAACGAAAAAATAGCTGGATAATATAACTCCATTTTTAATAATGTATAGCACCTCTAGGCAGAAGATAAACAAGTACAAGACGTGTACAATTCTATAAACCAATTAGTCTACACATATATAGAACATTCTACCCAATAACAGAAAAAAATGCACACTCTTCTTGATGTTCATGAAACTTTCTTCTGGATAGACCATAACTTAGGCTGTGTGACAATCGTAAATAAGTTTAAAATGATTGGTAGCATACAAAGTATGGACTCAAAACACAATGTGATTAAAAATGAAAAAGAGAAGAGAATTTTAAAAATTGAATATTTGAAAATAAAAAGCACACTGCTAAAAAAACCTGTGGGCCAAGGACAAAAAGCTTCAGTAGGAGTTATAAAATGCTTCAAAATGAGGGAAAAGAAAAACACAATATGTCAAAACTTGTTGGATACATTTGTAGCAGTTTGTATAGAGAAATTCACAGTTATAAATTTCTATGTTAAAAAAGATGAAAGATCTCAAATAAATAATCTTCCAACTTAAAAGAAATGAAAAAGAAGAGCAACCTAAGTTAAAACCTAGAAGAAGGAAAGAAAGAATAAATATTAAAGCTGAAAAATAAGAAACAGGAAATACATAAACAATAGTGAAAAATCAATGAAACCAAAAGTTGGTTTGACGAAAAGATTGGCAAAGTGGGCAAATATTTAGCAAAAATGACCAAGATAAAAATAAATAAAATGCAATTTAATGAAATCATTAATGAAAGAAAGGCATCATTTCTAACCTTATAGAAATAAAAAGAACAAGAAAATACTATTTACAATTGTATACTAAAAATGAGATAACTTAGAGGAAGAAATAAAAAGTGACTACTAAATGGTATGCTGTTTATATTTTTATTGATACATAATACATGTACATATTTTCAGGATACATGTGATAATTTAATACCTTCATATCATTTGTGAGGGTCAAATCAGTGTAGATGGTACATCCACTACTTAAATAATTGTCTTTTCTGTATGCTAGAAACATTAAAAATTTTCTAAATTTACATTGTGGTAACTTTGCAAGCCTTAATACATTGAAAATAAGGGAACTGCATACTTTAAATGGGTGAATATTATGGTGGTATATGAAATATATCTCAATGAAGATTTAAAAAACAACAACTATTAATCCTATACTTGAGAATTGTATCAAAAATGAGAAAGAAATATTGAAAAGGCTATCTTTGGTGTTTAGAAGTTTCTCACAATTGAATGGAACACTAGACTTCACTAATATTATTTCATATTAAGTAAATATTAATATTTATTAAATATTGATATTTAATATAGCTTATACATATATTAGTTATACTTGAAGAAACAGGTATACAACATCACATGTACATATACCTGCAATCAGTAAATATTTTTCAGGAGATTTCATAGCTCTTAGGAGATAAAACACAAAATTATATAAATAAATAGTCACTATTCATGTTTTTGCAGTGACATGAACCATAAAGTTTTATGCATCCAGTGCATATGTATTTATATATATTTATTCAGTAGAACCAACTGACCTCGTATTACAGCCCATATGCATTAAGATGCTTATTGATTTTAGAAGAGAGTTAATTTTTAAATGTTAGGAAAATGTTGTTATACTATATGCATATGTTGAAATATCTTGTATGCTCATAATTTTTCTAAGCACTTAACTCACTATTTAGAAAGTGTTCTGAACAGATAGTGTTGCAATATAAAATACTAAACGTTGAACACATGACTTGAAATAGTAGATCACTCTACAATTATTAATTAGTATTACAAATTTGAGACACATTTGTCTTCAAAGCAATTTAATACAAATTAGAGCAAATGATTAAATGGCAGCATAATTATATCTAGCTTGTGACCTACCAAAGATGGGAAATGACACATGAGATTAAAACTGGAGGAAAGAAATGTAAAATCTTAACCCAAACTACTATCTCTGTAGTTCAATTACATGCCACTAAACACCGGCTGTACCCTCTACTTTCTTTAGTTTGAAAACACCAGTGCTGTGTTCCCTCTAATGATCTATATTCAAGTACTTGAGAATTTCTCATCAGTACTAGTGATTCTCACTCTAGGGGTGAGCCACATTTTCACATTTTCTTTGGTGATTGTATGAGAATGCCTGTGGTTGATATTTAAAGTTCCAAAAAGTTAACAGGGTGTCAGTACTTATGTTGAGGACATCATTTCATTCCTACCTTCATAATTTCTTCTTTGAAGATTATATTAATCCTTTAGTAACACCATAATGTCTAATAAGCAACGTGTTTGTGCAAGTCTAATAAATGGTTTGAATAATCTCCTCCTCAACATGGCCTTCATCTGTGTGTGGTCCTTCAGAAGTTTCTTCCATGTCAGTGTCTGTCTCAACACAAAGTCCTTTGTCTTCATGTACTTTGTTGTTGGGAGTCACGACACCTAAAATGATGTAAAGCTAAATGACAGTTTTTCTTGATCCAGGAGAATAAATAAACAGAGCAAAGCTAAGCCTGAGAAATTTGCAAAATAAATTAAGTTTGTTTTCAAAGTGCCCTAACGTTCTTCACACAGGACCTCTCTCATGGTTCCTGCCTGGTAATCTAATGCTCCCACCAGACACTATAAATGGACTTTCCAAACCTCCTTTACCTTAAACAGTCTCATATTATAGAGTTACTTCTCATCTCCTATAGATCCTTTCATCAAAAATATACATATATTTCCTTAGTATACTTTGTATAAGGAAAATAATCTGATTAAGATCATTCACGTATAAATCAATTTGTCTTAGTACTCCATTTGACGGGACAAAGAAGTTGACATTTCTTTAAGTGAATGAATCAGGTCTAATACCAAACTCCTTGCAAAAATGTTCTCCTTCCTCTCTATTCTGGCGAGAATCTAAAAGGTATTCTGGTAATAATTCAACTTTTAAAAGTATTCTTTACAAATCTGTATGCAGTTAACTCACAATAAAATTTTTAAACTCACACTCACTACCTTGGGTTTGAAAATGGTTCAACCACCATCATCACAGAAATGCTTTGAAATACGTGTCAGTGTTGAGCTTTTAGATGGTAAATTCCTTGATGTCCAGTGAGATTAAACAAATCGTTTGCCACAATTCTTACTGTGAAACAATCAATAACTTCACCCCTGCAGTATGGTCACCTCCATTGTGAGGTTCATAAGGCCTTTGTCCACAGAAAGAATTGAGAAATCAATTTTGACTCCCTAGAGTTGTGACTATGTGTCTACTTGACCAAATAAATAAGTAGACCAAGTGGAAAAGGAAGAGGATGTCATGCTCAGCAAAGGTTACTAATAGATCTATCTCTTAGCCCACAGATCTGGAGTAATGATATTTTAGATATTACTTGACTTTCTCATGCCTATCCAGCAACCCGTAAGAATACCCTCTTTACAGAATAATACCAAAGTGGTTGATTTGGAAGAGATTTCCAACCATAAGCATTTCAGAGTGAAGGAATCACATCACTCTAGGAGCAAGCAAACTGTGTTACCCTCAGACAAAAGCAAAATAAAACACAGCAATTAGAACACTGCCTTAATAAGGGCTTTGTCTCTCTGAATGAATTATGAGATAAAAAAAGAATACATAAATAAATCACTCAGTAAAGTTTAAAGTGTCATGGGAAAAATAGGTACTCTATTCCTAGTATATTCTAACAGAAGAGATGCTTGTTAACATCTGTTTGAATTTCGCAAACAGCAAAAACTGGCAATCTGTAAAGTTTTAATTAAATAAAGCAAAAAGAATTTGTCACTTGGTAAAGTTTCTGGGAAATTGATGCTTAAAATGTATCAAAATAAGGAATGAAATTTCTAGGTCAATTTTTTTTTTCATTGATGTGACATATTAAAAACGTCCTACCTTTAGGCTTGTTATATAGTCTTTCAAGTAACTGGAAAAAAATAATAATTTTTTTTCTGTAAAATAAATGGGCAATTTAACAATCCGCAGCAATGTTAGTGCTAGTCAGAATTGCCATTTTAGCATTTTAAATAAGAAGAAAAGTGTGCAGTTTTGTTTTTTGTTTGGAAGAGTTTTTTTCTTGGCCGGGTGTGGTGGCTCACACCTGTAATCCCAACACTTTGGGAAGCTGAGGCAGGTGGATCACCTGAGGTCAGGAGTTTGGGACCAGCCTGACCAACAAAGTGAAACCCCATCTCTACTAAAAATACAAAAGTTAGTCGGGCGTGTTGGGAGGCAGCTGTAGTCCCAGCTACTTGCAAGGCTGACACAGGAGAATTGCTTGAACCCACGAGGCGGAGGTTGCAGTGAACTGAGATCTAGTCTCTGCACTCTAGCCTGGCTGACAGAGTGAGACTCCGTCTCAAAAAAAAAAAAAAAAAAAAGAATAGATTTATCTTGAGAGATGTCTAGAATAACTATGAGAAAGACACATTGAAAAACTAAAATTTCATACAATTTCTTAAAATGTTGAAATTTTATCCAAAGCTACCAAATTTTTCAGGAAACTATGTGTAACTTAAGTAATATAATGGAGAGCTGTACTTTGGGTCTCTAAGATAAGCAAAATGATAACCAAGCTTTGTAACACAGTAGAGGAATTCGATCCAAGTGTCAGACAATTGGTTTAAAATCCAAGTTGTGACATTTATTATCTCTGGACATTGGGGAATTTATCAAATAGGAACTTCGTTTTTCTCATATGTAGACTAATACTTACCCTTTCAGGTTATTGTGCATCCACACAAAAAAATGAAATGGTGGACAAAAAATGAGGTAATTATATAAGGCATATAAACTTAAGGTAAATAAAAGGTAAATATGAGATATGTAAATGAGGTAAAGAAAATAAAATACCTACCATAGTGCCCAATAACTTCAATTAGCTCACACTGTAGATACTTCCAATATAGATTATATATTATTTCAGAGTTTGAATTGTTAATATGAATTTCTCTAACTTTTAGATATAAATTAAACTAAGGATAAAAATCCTTAATCTCTTTTTTAACTAAAATATTTATTGTGGTAATATACACATAACATAAAATTAACCATGTTAACCATTTTTAAGTGTTCTGCCCAATAGTGCTAAGTACAACATATTAAACTTCTAAAAGTATTAAGAAATCATAAACTCTCGTTTCTGATTGTTGTACATTTATTTGTATTAAGGCAAAACATTTTCCTGAGAACAACTTCAGTTTCCCATTCTCCAGTGATGTGACCTGTCATTCCTACGTTCTATTAGCGTTCAAATTAGAAGTGAAAATAAGATACTAAGCATATAGATTCGTTTTGTTCCCTAATGAAATATGAAAAGAACTAACATGGATTGTTGTATGGTCTTTCCCTGAGTCTTAGAATTAGTATTTAAATATTTTCCTAGTCCCTCATATAGCACACTAGAAAAACAAGGCTAATGTTCAGTGATCACTGTAACAAATAATTATTCATCACTAGAACTAAGGATTAATTCATTCAAGTTAAATATTCTTTCTAAAGCTTCAAGTTGTCTCACAGTATTGTTTTTTCCTCAGGGTGCTTTTTCTTCTATTGGTTGGTAACAATGAGATGACTTTCTAGTGTTTTTGTTCTTGTTGTGTTTTGTTTTGTTTTTAGTAAGATAAGATGACACCTGTTATTTAGTTCACCTGGTGAACAGTCTAAAGAAATCTATTCAAAAAATGCATATTTTCTCCTGAAAGCATTCAGCTTTATCTAACAATAATATCTTGGATAATTATATTATACTTTTGTCATTTTTTCACAGATTCATCTACCTATACTGAAATTAATGCAACAGTCTTCTATTTGTTGAATCAGAGCTCTAACATCATTATTCAATTTGTGAGCTGCTCCCCATTTGAATCAATAAAAGGCTGAGAGGTCTTGACAAGCTATATTTTTTCTAATATTGATCTTGATGACCAAGCTGGTGCCCTTGAGTCTAACGATTGATTTTAAAAGGGAGGCCTGTCAAGTTGGAGGCCAATTTTTTGCTATTAAACATATCAGGTCTTGTAATTAAAGAAAATGTCAGGCTGTCATATTTTACAAGAGGGCCATGGGAATATTTTCACGCAGTTTTCAAGCAAATTAGAAAGTATGCAGACCTGCTGGAGCCAAACACATACACCCAAAACAGCATAGGCTTACACAGAAACTAAATCAATGTTCAAATAGTATGTGATTCATTGGCTTTCTATTTTCCCAAGACTCAATGATTTAAGGAATAATTTATGATTCCTGGCTTTAATAACATGCACTGCTGCATCAACTTAAAATGCATCAAACTCTTCTGAAAGAAAGTAACATTCAAATGAAAAGCTAATTTACTGTCAGGATAATGGAGAACATCCAATCCAGTCTCTGCAGTTTTTGCTTCCTATCTGTTTCTTTCTACTGGAAATCATAACTTCTTACTCCGTTTATTACGATACATTTCCTTTATTCTTACATAAGTTTAAGAAGTATTTATAGAAAAGCAACAAATAAAAAGCTGTTGAAAGATCACATTAGAGTAGAAGAAACAGACCAGTAAGCAAAACATTATATTTGTTGTAATATAGGTATTAGCACAAGTGCTTTCAAAAGGTAAGAAGTGAATGACTAACTTTATTATGGATATAGTACCATATTGAGCAGAGCTTAGGACTACTGTGTGAGAAATTGAGAACCTGAAGTTTTTATATTAGAATGTGATAAGGTCTCACGTAAGTTTTAGAATTGACTTCTGAGGCTAGGGAAACTATAAAATTGAACATAAAATGTATAACTTTCAGAACTGGAAAAGAAAATATTAAAATATCAAGAGAAAACATACCAGGAACACAAATTAATAATTCTCCCAAAAGGAAATATGAATTACTATAAGCTTTCAGGAAAAATACTCAACCATTATTTCTCCAAATATTGATTTTGTCCAATAAATATTATCCCAATATTGTTTCAATAATGTCCCAATCAATATCTCTTTGATTATTCTGTAATTTCTGTTACACTTATGTTAGTACTTCTGCCCATGTGACATGATCTAATTTATGTTTTGTTCCTCTCATTCTTATTTTTTCCTCCCGACTTCAGTTTGCATATTTTTATTGACTTGTCTTCAAATTTATTAATATCATCTTTGACTATGTTGAATCTGCTTTTAAGCCCATCCAATGACTTACTAATTCCTAATAGTGTATTTTATTCTTATACAAAATATAGATTTGATTTTGTATATATTGTATTCTCTGTTAAAATACTTCATCATCTACATATTTTCTATGGTTCTTCTGTTTCTTTAATATGTTAGTCATAGTTATTTTGAAATTATTTTCTGCTAAGTACAACATCAGGGTTTTTTATAGGCTTGCATATTAATCATCTTGCCACTTTTTATTATTATCAGTCACTTTTTCTTTTTAAATATCTAGAGTGTCGAGTGGTTTTGTTTTTGCTATTTCTTTTTCTTTTCTTTTTCTTTTTTTTGTATTCTGGACGTTGCAAGTGATACTTATAAACTGTTGAAATTCTGAATCATGGATCCTTCCTTAAAAAAGTGTTGCACTTTATTCTGCTAGGCACCTTGATGCTGAAGAGTTCTACTATTAGCTTTGTTAAGATAGGCCTATATTAGTTTGGAAAGCACAGCGTATCCACTAAAATCTCTCCATTCTGGATGAACCAGAAAACGATTTCCCTCCCAACAACAGGAGACTCTTGATTCTTCACTTGCTTTCTGCCTCCCAGCAGCTGCTGCCTTGAGAACTTCCATAGTCTTTCTCTGTGCTTTTGCAGTCCAGAAATTGGCCAAAGATCTATGAAATATTTTCAACAAATAGATGGGATACTTATCCACATTCCCTCTTTGATAGCAGCTCCAACTTCCACTTATCAATACCACTATTCCATATTTGCTATCTGAATACCTACAGTGAAGCCCAGAATAATATCCCAAGACTCATTTTATGCGTCTTAACTCTAAAATTCCCTACAGTGGTTGTCCAATGAAAGCCATCAATTGTTTTATATGATAATATTAATCAAACAATTGTTTTATTAAGAATTTTTTAAATTAACTATTTATATATTAATCTCAAAGTTATTGTACTGCGTGAAAGGCAGACAAAAGAGATTATAGAGTATAACTTGATTGTATAAAATGATGGAAAATAAAAAGTAATCCATAGTACAGAACACAGATCAACAGCTAAAATTTTCATTTATATTATATGAGTTTATATGGTGATTACTTTGGAGGGAAAGATTCCAAAGAGGTATAAGGACACTTTTTACACTGTTGGCTGAGGTGATTGTTTCATAGTGTGCAGGTACAATTAAGTGCAAAATTATACAATTCAAATATGTGAATTTAGTGTATGCCAATTATGCCTCAAAAGTTGTGAATACACATGCATATGTATCCATACATATTTATATCTACAGAAAGACACATACAATGCTGATTTATAATTTATAACAAAATAATATAGTAATTTTAAAGAAATTTGGTAATGTGCATCAAATAGTTAAAATTTTTCAACTTCTATGAAATCCAACTCCAAGGAAATGTTATGAACTATAAACAAATACGTTTTCAGAAAAACATTTATAATAGTATTATTTAAAATCTTGAAAAACTTGATGCATGATGAAGTATCAATAAATCACTCTTAAATATTGGTATAATCACATAATGAATTATGGTTTAATTATTACATTGGTAAAATGTTTATAATACAATTTACCTTTTTGCCTGTCTTTACCCTTTTATTTGTATTTAGGCACATTGCTTACATTTGAACACATCTATCCTATATGCACATTTCAATGAGTTTTGAAAAATATATACACCTATTAACCACTGTCTCACTCAAAATATAGAATATTTCTGTAACTTGAGAAGTACTTTTATGATACTTTTATTCAGTACACACTGTAAACATGTAGCCATTTCCTGATTTATAGCAGCAGAGATGGGTTTGGCCTGTTTCTTTTTTTTTTTTTTTAATTATTTTTTATTATTATTATACTTTAAGTTCTAGGGTACATGTGCATAACGTGCAGGTTTGTTACATATGTATACTTGTGCCATGTTGGTGTGCTGCACCCATCAACTCGTCAGCACCCATCAACTCGTCATTTACATCAGGTATAACTCCCAATGCAATCCCTCCCCCCTCCCCCCTCCCCATGATAGGCCCCGGTGTGTGATGTTCCCTTTCCCGAGTCCAAGTGATCTCATTAAATTAATATAAATGAAATAATAAGACTATATGCTATTATGAATTGCCTATTTATATGAAACTATCAATTGAAATTTGATCATTCTCTGTTGGTTAAATTATGGCAAACATTTTTCTGTGTCTATTAAGATAAGCATATACCTTTCTCCTCCTTTATTATCTTACTCTAATGAATTAGGTTGATTATTATTATTTTTTTGAGACGGAGTCTCGCTCCGTCACCCATGCTGGAATGCAGTGGCATGATCTTGGCTCACTGCAACCTCTGCCTCCCAAGT
This sequence comes from Papio anubis, assembly GCF_008728515.1. Classification (NCBI taxonomy): domain Eukaryota; kingdom Metazoa; phylum Chordata; class Mammalia; order Primates; family Cercopithecidae; genus Papio; species Papio anubis. The sequence goes on along the minus strand of NC_044987.1, from coordinate 34,969,655 downwards.
TTAAGCAATTCTTCTGCCTCAACCTCCCGAGTAGCTGGGACTACAGGTGTGTACCACCATGCCTGGATAATTTTTGTATTTTTAGTAGATACAGGGTTTCACCATATTGGCCAGGCTCGTCTCAATCTCCTGACCTTGTGATCTGCCCGCCTTGGCCTCTCAAAGTGCTGAGATTACAGGCATGAGCCCCTGTGCCCAGCCTGATTAGTTTTTAAGTAGGAACACCATCTAGTATTCTTTCCCACTGGGTCATGATGTATTTTTATATACATTACCTGATTTGATTTGCTAAATTTCTATTAAATACTTTAATATCCATATATAAGGGGTTATTGTTCTATAATTTTCTACGTTTCCTAGAATACTGTTGTCATATTTGGGGTTCAGAGTTGTGATGACCTCATAAAATGAGTTGATGAGTGGCAATTTAGGACAATTTCCAGAGCTTTCATTTTTGTTTAATGTTTTTCACCAGTTGTGGTTCTTTCACTAGGGAAGGGTCTCTGAAACTTCATCACAATGCTCTTCTAAAATTTGTTCCTAGAGTCAAAGAGTGCTCCAGTTTTATTAAACCAAATGCTCTTACTTTGATCTTTGCCAAAGGTATAAACATTACTTAATGTCAAATTTATTTTCAAGTGGTTCTTGAAATAAGCCTTTTTAAAAAGTCTAATTCTTTAAATCAATAGCGTTAGTATTTTAAGAAAATTATATCTTTAATTTTATGCTAGTTTATTGTAGTATTAAAACTTACCATATTATTAATTGTGTATATAATATTCTAGCACCTATAACTCCTTGTCCTCAAAGCCCCAAAGGACGATTAAGAAATATTTTCTTTTAGTTGTTTCTCTTTCTCTAAAAATTATTTTTAGGCCTATTTACTATCTACAGGTATAACTTGCCAAATTCTTTTCAGTCTTTTATACCTCCTAAGGTGCTGCCTCTGAAGAAATCACCTTGGATGGTTGTTTTGTTGGCTGCTACTGCTGTTTAGCCAAGAGATAAATTTCAAGTGGCGACAAATTCATTCTTTGATTGTGACCAGGTTGCATCACATGATATGAAATATCAGAAATGTAGTAGAGAAAATTTATTCTGATAAAACATGAATATATATTTTGCATCAATCCAACAACAAAACAAAGCAAAACAAAAAAAAAATAATAATACAAAAACAATTTTATCTACATCATTTGCTTCCTCAAATATTGCAATGGAGTGGCATTGTTTGAGAGGGAAAAATATGTAATATAAAGTACCTAGTCTGAAAACAACATATGTTCCCCTAAAAAATTATCTTGTCACTTACTTGCCTTTTGAATAGAGGCAAATTATATATCCTGTGTGAGCCTTCAATTCTTTACATGTTAAAGAAAAAATGCTGACTTCTTTATGGGATTGTTGTAAATATTCAATAATAGTGTTTTACACAATGCATGACCTGCAAGAAATACAATTTTTTCTCCAAATGGTAGTTAATAGTTTCTACTATCCTTCCTTTTCATTCAGCAGAATGCATTATAATATAGTCAGACAGTTAAGCAAATTGGTTCTATCCAGTCTCTCTACTCCAAATTGTATGGTATTGACAAATTATGTAGCCTTTCTGTATCTCTGTTCTGCATAGGATTGCCATAAGACAATTCAGATAGTGTATATGAAGTGCTTACAATATTCTGCAACATTTTCCTAAGTTTTCAACAAATATTAGCCATTGATATTATATTCCAAAAAAATCCTACATGATAAATGAGAAGAAAAAGGGATTTAAGAGAAATTAAGTGGTTTTTTTCCCCCAGGTGCCTCAGCAAATAAATGGCCTAAAGAGTTGGAAGCCTAGAGATGTAATTGCTGGTCTTCTATTAAAAAGTGAAGGAGACAAGATTTTCATGAAGGTACTCATTCTATTCATAGGCTGGACAAAAATAGTGGTTTTAGTAGAATAAGCTAATATGTAAGAGACAAATGTAGAAAACCTAGAACTACCTGGAATTACACTACACCCAATTGTATATAGACAGATTAGCCTTCCTCTCAGGTGACATCTCACGCAATCCAAGATTTGAAGTTTTTTTTTGTTTGTTTTTTTGTTTTTTCTGTCACTGCTGTTTTCTCTAGGATAATAAGTTCAATGAATAGAAATCAAATAGCAATCAAATAGGCTTTGACAGTTATGATGTAAGATTGCACCAGTAAAATAATTTCACAGATGTAGGTCATGATTCAGGAATAAAAACAAATTATCTTGAAATATGTAAATCATTGTGACCCATTTTTAGCTTGAATTATTTGTGCTTTCACGCAGATTCTCACTTCTTTTGCTTATAAAGTTAGTGTTATTAATACATTTTTATTTGAATCTTTAATTTTCAGAACAAACGCCTATCTACTAACTTATTCTAGACTGAAGACTTTTTTATAGACAGCTGAAAATTTGCTAAGAATGTACTAACGTTGAAACAGCAGGGAAATTCTCACATAGGGAAAGAGAGGACAAAATTATTCACTTATGGTTTGTGGGGATCCTATCTGCTCCAGTGAATTTAATTTACCACAGGAAAGATGGTCTGTATACAAAATAAAATATCCTTCTTTATCTCAAAGTGTACATTTAAAAGAATATTTTGTCTCCTTTACAAGAAGGATTAATTCACATAAAATTAATATTTAGTAATGTTTTATTTCATGATTAAAATTCTGTTTAGCAAACTCCACTTAAACTGTGTATATAATAATCAAAACAACTGAAGAGCAAATATTTATTCTAATCATTTGCAACTGTAATGGTATATATTGTGCTTGCAAAAGCTTTGCCATTAGTTTATATTACTTTATCCTTAGTCATATCATAGACTTTATTGACCCAATAAGGAATTTACTGATAAAAGACATTCTAGGATGAGCATATCCTAGGCTACAAATGAAGGAGAATGGTGAAGACTAGCTGCCTCTAAGGTATTTGGGACATGAGTCAGAAAGTTCAGACCTGAAATTTAAACTCATATTAGCCCAAAGGGGGTTGGTAAAAGGTGACGTGTGAAGCTGTTTAGACATATATAAACAAATTTCAATATCCCAAATAGCCAACAAATATTAATTAACATAATAATGACAGTTTTGAGGGTATGATATAGCTTCTGGGAGGCATAACATCATATTTAAAAAATTATACCATGTAAATTTGCTGAACAATAATTAATTCATTGCTAGCCCAAGTAGGGTGTGTATACTGGTGTGTTATATTTTAAGGAACTGAAATACTTCAGCTATCCATATCTCACAACTATACAGATGCAGTTTGATAGAAAAAGTATGTTCTATTAGTCTACTACATGAAGCATTCTGAAGTGCTGTTTCATGGGTTTTATGGATGTGCATATGCTGTACCATGTACAGCTGGACATAGAGCTTCTCATTCCAAGTAACTACTTTCACTTGTTCAATAGTGACTATGTAGAGGCTGGTTTTATTTTCATCATTAAATAGTGAGAGATTTTACTGTCTAGACAAAGGAAAGAGAAAATGCATCTTTCTCTGGAGCAGGTGAAACCACCAGATTGAAAGGAATAATGCAAGCAGTTGATTGTCACACAGCAAGAGGAATGGGTTAAAACATAACCCTTATCCCTATCACTGCTGTTAAGTAACAGTGAGTGAGAGAATAGGGTAGGGAAAGGAGAAGGGGAGAGGAGAATAAGGAAAAGAAGAGAGGGGAGGAGAAAGAAGAGGAGGATGGGGAGGAGGTGCACATGTCTAATTTAAATATCCGTAACACTTTAAGATGGATGCTATTGTAGGATGTGAAAAAGATATAGTGGGAAGATAAAGAAGAAAGTAGCTTCAGAGAAGAGAATTTTTGTTGTATATGATAAACAGTGGGATATTGTAAAACTTGCAGATTCTTATTCAATAGGTCTGTGGGTGGGGGCGGGGGTTGAGATTATGTGTTTTTAACTAACAAGCTCCTAGGTAATGCTGGTGTTGCTTCTCTGCAGACCATACTTTAAGTAGCAATGTAATTAAGGGTAGAGAAGACATTGATATTTATTCTAGGCAGAGTGATGAATACACTCTAGTAGTCATGGAAGAATAAAAGCATTTGGACTGGTTAGGAGCTCACTGACCATAAATAGTTCACTGAACATAGATCGCTGAACTATCAGATAATGATTTAGAAAAAAAAATATTACAAATGACCTCAGGCTAAGGATTCTGAACATTATTTTGTGAGCAAAGGGAAGCCTACAAATGCTTCTGTTCCTAGTGTGCCACTGTAGGCTTGTTGGTAAGGAAACCATAAACATGTTATAGTTTAAAGGGCAAGATGGAAATAGAGAAAGAGGAATAGGAAAATCTGTGAGCAGACTTCAGCCATTGCCAGAGTGAGGAAAGAACCAGGTTGAAGTTTAATATTGGAGATGGAAAAGAAAATTCCAGATTTGACACCTACTTCTGAGTCATCAACAGAATATAGTCAATTATTAGATGGAAATAGTTGGGATAAGAAAAATAAGTAATTGACAAGGAATATGACTTTATGTTTTGTGTTGTTTTATTTCGCTTTAGCCAAGAATGCATAGAAAAAATAGATAATATTAAAAAGGTAAAAATTATGGGATGGTATGAAAATAAAAAGATTAAGAGGCATATAGAAAGTCTATATGGGTATATTGAATAGACAAAGTTTTAGAATATAAATCCTGGAATGGGCAATTTATATTGAAAATTAGAAAGTGACAGGGATTGCATGTATTGAATATATATTGCAAGCCAGTGATATTTTTCGTAGAGTATTTCTTTTAATTAGAAAGCCACTGGTAACCTTAGCAAGAGTTGAATGATAGAAAGAAGAGACAATAGAATAACACAAATTATAGAGTCGATAGAATGATGCAAATTATAGAGAACTAAATGGATCTGTGTGCCTCATGAGAATATGTGTATGTAAATATGGAAAGTGACCATAGGAAGTAAAGCCCCTGATGGTTTTCTTTAATTTGGATGAAAAAGGTGGCATACTTTTTTTTTTATTTCTAGAGGAACTATTCCTGTTTTCTGATTATGCATGTGGGTAGCAGATGTCCCTGGAAAAAATGTCTGCTAGATTTGCTCCAAGGCCAAGAGCATCGTTCTGTAGATTCTGATAAACTGGTTGGTAAATTATCATATCCAAGATGAAAGCTGATGATAACTACAAATCATAAGGCAATTGATGATGCCAGGAAGTTTATCAACATTCAAATCCCTTGAGTCCCATCCCTTGAAAAAGCCATCTTCTTCCTGCTCCTTAGTTGTGATGGCATTGTACCAATATCAAATCACAGGTTTTTAGAGGGGAAATGGGTATACTAAAATTGTCTATACATTTTTGTAATAAATTCTAGAATTTCTTAAAATCTGAGAAATCATTTCAATGACTTTTTTTTTTTTTTCTACAGTATATCTAGGTAATTGTCTCTAAGACTCAAAGAGTTATGAAAATAAACATTTAGGTGTTGTATATGTCTCATATGTTTTAAGAAGTTTTCAGGTGTATTTTATTTTCAGTAGAAGACCCTTTGGTGGAGGATTGGGGGACAAATTTTAATTCAAGCCATTTTCTCCCAGGACACGCATGTTAATGTATTTCAGAAAGCTGAACCATAATATTCTAAGCACTTCAGTTAGTCTTCACTTTTGAAATTACTCCTTTGAACTGAGTCAAAACAAACAAACAAACAAACAAACAAAAACCACCCTTTCATTTCATTGACGTGAAGCAAGTCTCTGCTTTAATTAAGAGCAATTGGAGGAAATAGTGATAACGGAAGTCCAGCTCTGAGCCGTGTATAACGAAATGATCGCAGGCTCTGGCTGCCAGCCAGGCTGCCAGGCTGTTTTTCATGGGTGTTACTCTACTGACAGTACCTCCCTGACATTTGTACCTTGACACCAGAAGTGCTAACAGCTGCGGTGCCAGTGGTAGAAAAGCAAGGAAACCTTTTTCAGCTTTACTTGCTCTCAGATTCTCAGCACCCTAAGAGAATAAAGTCTGTTAAAACTGACTTCAGTCAGCTATCTCCTTTGCGAAGATTTTTGTGTTGGTGTCTGAAAAGCAGTTTTATTCCATGATATTGGGCTTAGGGGAGATGAGTTTTTCAAGACAGAAGACACATGTGGTAAATGCGTGACAAATGGCAGTAACAAAGTTGGGCTGGGAGTTCATGGTTTTATGAAATGAAATATTTCAACAACCAATTCTGTGCTCGGTTGTTTGCTGCAGGCAGCCCTTTTGACCCTACACTGAGGAAGCCAAAAAGAACTATAGGAGAAAATTTCTAGTTATCTTTAAGTTGGATGGTATTCTTAACTAATAGTGACAGATGTAGCAATATGACTTCTAGTGCTTGCTGCTAATGGCAGAGCTTCAAGCTATCAGGAAATGAGAAAGGTCAGAAGACAAGTGCACATATGTGAGAAACGAGTTCAGATGATAAAGGGTGAGATGTGATTTTTGAAAAAGCTCATTTTGGGAACTTTTCCAGTCTGTCTTGGTGGTTTCAAGGTGATTCTTGGCACATAAGTGTATCTCTAACATTTTGACATACTCTAGAGAATCAAGATCCTGAAAAGAATGTAACACTGCTTAATATCAAGGAGCCACTGTGCACTGATAACTTGCTTCATGCATTAATCTTATTTATGATTTTAGTGTTGCTACTGCTTTGATCTTAAAAATAGGAAAATTTTTTTTAGCAAAACATAATTAATTTTCTGAACTTTAAAGGATATTTAAGAACCCTTCTACAATAATTAGCTTACTGTAAAAAGAAAACTTCTATAAGTAGTTCAATTGCTAATACTTTATAGCAGATGAGTTTTTTACAAAAGAGTTTGTATTTTTAATTTTATAAAAACTGGGTTGTCCCCACATACACTTTTCTGTCACCTCCATATTTCAGACAAATTTGGGCACATTCAGGGTGGTGTGGTCCTAGACTGAAATCTATTTCAAAATCCAAGTATAAAACTTTGTCTTTAATGACATTTCAAACATTTCATATACACAATGAAAAGATTTTTAAACAGCATAAAAACTCAGAAATGTAAGAGAGATGTCTTCTTCAATGTACATTATAAGTACTCTTATCGAGAGAAATAAGTGGTCTATTGATAATTTTCAATAAAGCCAAAAAAGACAGAAGAAAGTCTGTAATTAAGCACAATTCAATCATTGTGGCCATGTAATTCTGTTGTTTTCATGTGTAATCTGATGTCCACAGAAGTTAAGGAATATGTGATTTTATGCAGCTAATTAATGATTAGAATTCAGTATGCCAACTCCGAATCCTGGGGTTCTTTAGAGAGCAACATCCCTGGACATGGTCAGAAAGCAACAATATCAGAATATTTTTTCTTTCAGCACTAATGCTATGATTCATGTCAAAATAAAAACTTCAGCAGAAGAAATAAAGATAAATTGATTTAACATGATGACATCACATCATAATAATTTCAAAACCTTTTGAGATTTATTATTATTATTATTATTTTGCAATTAACTCTCCAATCGGCAATTGCAGAGAGAGGAGCATCATCCAAAACGTCTACAGGGAAGTCTGCGTATTTTTTTCATTCCATTGCTAATGAGCCATTTCCACCTGACTTCTGCTCCCACTACTCCCCTCTGAAGAACCAGCTGTCAGTTTCCACAGCTGAGCAGGTTTGGTACCAGACAGGTGGCAGCAGGGTGGGAAAGAAATTTTGTCAGTGGGATGTAGTTAATCTGGAATTAGGATGATCCACCTGGTATCATTAAATATTGACTCCATATCATGAATGGTTCACTACAAGACAATCAACACTTAAATTAAAAGTTAAGGTTTTAAATATCCTTGAAAAGACAAATATGAACATTTGGTATTGACTGAAAATCTGCAGTCTTGTACACATTAGATCAATGAAGTCCATTTACAGATGACAGAATTTTATATCTTGTTTATAGAAAAGGTGAATTGGATTGTGCTATTCCAGAGTCTAACATTCACTCGCTCTGTAAGCTTTTTTATGCTATAGACTCTGTGGGGTAATAAACAAAACGAAACAAAAAACTATCTTGACATCAGTAGCACTGGGTTGAAGCTTAAATGGGTTAATATATTTGGAAGGATTTTGTAAACTGATACTTAATATGTGTGTAAATATGGAATCTACTGTTACTGGTATTTACTTCATGGATTATTTTTAACTCACAAAAACCTAGAAAATGTCCTCAATGTGTCAAATGATACCACCAGTCACATGACTCAGCTGGTCTCCCTGGCCACATGATAGCTGCCCATTGGTGCTTGAATCAGTTCGTATTTTTCTTCGGGTGGAAGTCACCTCCCCACAAAAGCCATCCCTGAATGCTCAGTAATGGGCTGGATGACCTTCCTGTGATTCCATAGTGCCCGAGCTGGCACCTAATATAGCACTTACCACACAACATTGGAATTGGCTATTCACCAGTCTCATTCTCCCACTGGACCATAATGTTTATGCTAAGAGACCTTATCTTGTTCACTTTTGAATTTCCAGTAACTGGTGGTGTGTATATCACATAATGGAGACTCAGTAAAAATTATATACATTATTGAAGTCAATTAGTTTCAACTATACAAAGTACAAAGTACAGTATATAATTTTTTTCAATTTATATAAATTGAAAAACTATATCTAGACATTTATTTGATTTGCAATTTGAACCATCATTCGGGTTTCATCATGAAGAAAACCTTCAAGTAGACTGACAGTGGAATGCAGAAAAGATGCTCATTCAAACAAGAGTGGGAGTGGAAATGGAGAAGAAACAGACCTGAGATATACACAGAGGTCAAATAAACATGATTTGATAAATAATTAAATTCATGGATAAGGAAGAATGAGATGTCAGAAACGGCTTTAGCATGTCTGTAATCCCAGCATTATGGGAGGTGGAGGCTGGCGGATCACTTGAGGTCAGGAGTTCGAGACCAGTCTGGCCAACATAGTGAAACACTGTCTCTACTAAAAATACAGAAATTATTCAGGCATGGTGGCAGGCACCTGTAGTCCCATAGTCCCAGCCACTCATGGTGGGGCTGAGGTGGGAGTATTGCTTGAACCAGGAGACAGAGTTTGCAGTGAGCTGAGATTACACCATTGCACTCTAGCCTAGGCAACAGAGCAAGACTCCTTCATAAATAAATAAATAAATAAGTAACTTTAGGATTTATGGTTTCTACAGCTAGGAAGATGATGAAAGTATTGACTGGGATCGAGAATACTGGAAGATGAGATGATTATTGTTACCGTTGCTGTTGGAAGGGGTAATGAAAGGAAGCAGGCATAGTTCCTAGTTTCAGTTTTACACATGTAATTTTGTTGTGACTTTGAGGAATCCAAGGGAAAAAAAAGAGACATAAATTTGGAAGATTTTTGTGTATAGGTGGTATATTGAAGCCATGAATTGCCTAGGAAGTATCTAGAGTAGGAATTAAAGAAAGCCAGAATCAAATATTGAGGAATTCAACAGTTAAGATTAAGTTCTAAGGCACAGAAGAAGAAAAGCGAAATATTGAGAATGAAAGGTATATAACAAAGGGAACGGAAAAAGTATGATGTATAAAACGGAGGGGAGTAAGTACAGATACCTTTTTTTGTTCAATATAGTTGTATTGTTTAAGAATAAAATAGGGCAAATGTTGAAAGGGGATGTAAGGTTAAGACAGTGTGATGGCTAATTTTATGTGTCAACTTGACTGGGCCATGGGCTGCCCAGACATTGGGTCAAACATTTTTCTGGGTGTGTCTGTGATAGTGTTTCTTGATGAGGTGAAAATTTCAGTCAGTTAACCATGTAAAGTAGACGGCTCTCCCTAGTGATAGTGGGCCCATCCAATCAGTTCAAGTCTTAAATAGAACACAAGGGTGACCCACCTGTGAGTATGAGGGAATATCTTCTGCCTGCCAGTTTTTTATCTGTTTTGATCTGGGACATTGCTTGTTTTTTTTTCCTTCCTTCAGATTTGAAACATCAGCTTTTGCTGTGTTTTGATGCTGCCAGCCTTTGGACTGGAACTACGTTTTTGGCTCTCCTAAACCTTCAGCTTGCCAACTGCACATCTTGGGACTTGTCAGCTCCCATAATCACATAAACTAATTCCAATTGCATACACACACATGTACGCACACACAACACACACACACAGACACACACACACAAACACGCACACACATCCTACTGGTTCTGTTTCTCTGGAGAACACTGACTAATACAGAAAGGATATATAAATATATACAGATAGAGAGGACTTAAATGTATTCAATACTGTTTTTAACATATTTTAATGTATTTAAGTGCTGTTAAAAATAATCCCATTCATTGGGCTTCTGGGTAGTGATATGTAATGAAACCAGTATAGCCTGTGATCATATGTCCATTGATGTACTTCCTTTGATGTTAAATGTGGCCATCGGTTCTATGTAATGTTATCCACATTCTGTGTCAGTGGATCAAAGACTTGGTTACTTCTTGGAGAGTGCTGCTAGCTGAAGAGATGTGGGCAAGAAAGGGAAACCCACACCTAAGATATGCTTTGATCCTACTCAAAAGGTATTCCTTCCACCTTGATTGACTGATTGAGTAGAACCAATAGTATCATATTGGTGAAGGGTAGTGGGTAATCTCAGTGTAGTGCTCAGTTGCTGGAAGGTTGAGATTTCCACAGAGGTAGTAGGTAGATCAGCTTTTGTTGAATGAGGATTCATGTTCTTGGCACCATGCATAACCTCCATCTCTGACAACGTGGCCACATTGTGAATGTGTCAGTGTGCTTATACTACAATGTGCTCATACTACAATGGCTGATGAAAGAGACTGGTTTTAGTTTGCCAAGCCATTCTGTGTACTGGTTTCTTTAGCGCCTCTTCCTTAGTCAATTGTAGAGTGTCCATAAACTTATATGTCTATTCCCCAGATGTCCTTGTCCCCAGTTGTATTAGTTTTCTAGGGCTGCCATAAAACAGAACATCAAAGACTGGGTGGCTTAAATGACAGAAAATTTTCTCATAATTCTGGAGGCTAGAAGTTCAATATGAAGTTTGCAACGGGCTTGGTCTCTTGTGAGGCCTCTCCCACAGCTTGCAGACGGCTGCCTTACTCCTGTCTTCACGTGATCACTACACTGCTTCCACATGTTTCTGGTGTCTCCTTGTGTACCCAAATTTCCTTTTCTTATAAGAGCACCAATGATGTATCACTTAGTGTTGGGCAATACATTTAATAAGCAAGTTTCAGAAGTAGAAAGAACACAAAAATTATTGGGAAAACTTTTTAAAAAATCTCATATCTAAACCAGGATTTTAACATGAATAGAAGCTCTTTAGGTGGACAAGGGTGGGAAGTGGTCATTTGAAGCATAGGGAACAATGTTGAATACTATCTTGAAGTTACTACGTTGTTGATAAAAATTAATTATCAATTTAAGGTTTAATTACAAGGTTTTATTTCATATTAATTTTAAATATTTGTTTTTCTGGTCAATAACACAATAAGAATAGAAAATTACAGGCAGAGTCTATTCAAGACAGCCACCCTAGGATAAGGGACAAATTTTTGTATCCCAGCCTAATAAAAGAGAGAAATGAGAGAAACTCTAAAAAGAAGATACAGACATTGGTGACGATTTGAAATAGAGGGAGTTATGACTGTAAAAAAGAAAATAAGAATATCAGGTGATTACATGGCTTTTACAATTTTAGGCTATTTTTCCATCTGTAAAGTAAAATTCATGTTAGATTACAAAATTACAGCAAAACAATAAAAGATAAATGTATGTTGACCTATGGTGTGTGAAGCAAGGTTGTGAAATAATAAGACAACTTACCTTATTTTTCAGTAAGTCTCCTATGATTACTTATTTAGATTTGATCTAGTTTTCAAAGAAATGGAGAGAAAAATATAAGTTGGCTAAGGTCATTGTTTTTCATAAAGCGAAACTTGAGGAATAACAACTAACATATGTAAAACTTTCAGTTTAGGAATAATTTTCTCATCTATTATTCTTAAGACTTTTATTATAATTCCTTGAGTAGGCATAGGATCTGACATCATTACTCCCAGAAATGGTAAATAAGTGTTTAAGATCTAAACATAAGTGTATGGTAGAAACCTAAAGAAATCTGACTCTGACTGCAGATGAAGTAGTCTCATCATCACAACATACTGTCTTTTCTTTTTTTAATTTAATTTAATTTTATTATACTTTATGTTCTAGGGTACACGTGCACAATGTGCAGGTTTGTTACATACGTATACATGTGCCATGTTGGTGTGCTGCACCCATTAACTCGTCATTTATATTAGGTATATCTCCCAGTGCTATCCTTCCCCCCCGCCAACCCCATAACAGGCCCCGGTGTGTGATATTCCCCTTCCTGTGTCCAAGTGATCTCATTGTTCAGTTCCCACCTACAAGTGAGAACACACAGTATTTGGTTTTCTGTTGTTGCGATAGTTGGCTGAGAATGATGGTTTCCAGCTGCATCCATGTCCCTACAGAAGGACACAAACTTATCCTTTTTTATGGCTGCATAGTATTCCATGGTGTATATGTGCCACATTTTCTTAATCCAGTCTGTCATTGGTGGACATTTGGGTTGGTTCCAAGTCTTTGCTATTGTGAATAGTGCCACAATAAACATACATGTGCATGTGTCTTTATAGCAGCATGATTTATAATCCTTTAAAAAGTATATCCAGTAATGGGATACAATAAATGGCATTTCTAGTTCTAGATCCTGAGGAATTGCCACACTGTCTTCCACAATGGTTGAACTAGTTTACAGTCCCACCAACAGTGTAAAAGTGTTCATTTTTCTCCACATCCTCTCCAGCACCTGTTGTTTTCTGACTTTTTAATGATCACCATTCTAACTGGTGTGAGATGGTATCTCATTGTGGTTTTGATTTGCATTTCTCTGATGGCTAGTGATGCTGAGCATTTTTTCATGTGTCTGTTGGCTGCATAAATGTCTTCTTTTGAGAAGTGTCTGTTAATATCCTTTTGCCTACTCTTTGATGGGGTTGTTTGTTTTTTTTTTCCTCGTAAATTTGTTTGAGTTCTTTGTAGGTTCTGGATATTAGCCCTGTGTCAGATGAGTAGATTGCGAAAATTTTCTCCCATTCTGTAGGTTGCCTGTTCATTCTGATGGTAGTTTCTTTTGCTGTGCGGAAGTTCTTTAGTTTAATTAGATCCCATTTGTCAATTTTGGCTTTTGTTGCCATTGCTTTTGGTGTTTTAGACATGAAGTCTTTGCTCATGCCTATGTCCTGAATGGTATTGCCTAGGTTTTCTTCTATGGTTTTTATGGTTTAAGGTCTAACATTTAAGTCTCTAATCCATCTTGAATTAATTTTTGTATAAGGTATAAGGAAGGGATCCAGTTTCAGATTTCTACTTATGGCTAGCCAGTTTTCCCATAATCATTTATTAAATAGGGAAACCTTTCCCCATTTCTTGTTTTTGTCAGGTTTGTCAAAAATCAGATAGTTGTAGATGTGTGGTATTATTTCTGAGGGCTCTGTTCTGTTCCATTGGTCTATATCTCTGTTTTGATACCAGTATCATGCTGTTTTGGTTACTGTAGCCTTATAGTATAGTTTGAAGTTAGGTAGCATGATGTCTCCAGCTTTGTTGTTTTGACTTCGGATTGTCTTGGCAATGCAGGCTCTTTTTTGATTCCATATGAACTTGAAAGTAGTTTTTTTCCAATTCTGTGAAGAAAGACATTGGTAACTTGATGACTGTCTTAAAGACAAGCATGAGTTTATTCCAGAGATAAAACGGAAAAGCTTTGCTTCTGAGAAGCAAACTTGAGGAAGGAATTTGAAAATAACAACCATCACCACAACAACAGTGTTCATTATAATTTTTTTTATTTTGCTATGTTAGTTCATAATGCAATGTGAAAGTAACTAGTGATACTTCTTATTTACTCAATATGTGCTAGACATGTTGGTAAGCTTTTTATGTGTATTATCTCATTTAATGTTCTCAATATTTCCATATTGTAGGGAAAAATGGTGCACTGTATAATTGCTAAGAAATAATGACAGTAAGAAACACAAAAACCTGACTTCCAAAAAAATCCATCTTAATGACAGTCCTAGATGAAAAAAAACATAACTTGTCAAATCCTAAAATAAAGACTTGCTTTTTGCTTAAGTAACTATCATTCCACCTAAGTTTGTAAACCTCAACAAAATGCCTGACTTTTTTAGTTTTTAATTTTGTGCACTAAGGCATAAAGCAGATATGTAAAATTGTTACAATATTAAGAAAATAATGAATGGAGAAGAAAAAAGGAAGGGGGACAAAAGCAAGGGAAAGAGGAAGGGAGGAAGAGACAGAAGGAGGAAGCAAGGAAGACAAAAAGCTCTTCCTGTTCACAACTTGTGTACTACAATAATATCTATAATTTAGACTTGATACCAGAAATGCAAGCTGAGATTAAAGGAAATCTTAGGTTGACATATTTAAAATTGCTGATATTTCACTACTTTTCTTTTTAACAAAAATGTCAATTTCCTCAAGTTCCAAATAATATAAATAGAAATCATAAAGGTCAATACCCTTTGGTAGTGACAACTACAAGCAATTGAAATACTTTTTCTCAATCTGATCATGAAATATGTACCTTAGATTTCCCTGGACTCTTGGTAGTATTTTAACATGAAATCTCAGTTGACGGCCTTCAATCACTCTGAAGTCATCAATCTAAAGTTTAAAACTTGTATTCCTTACTCACCTTGATTATGTCAATAAACATAAATGCTCTAAAAATATTCTGGAAATATTATTAAAGAGAAAAACAGTAGAATAATTTTCATCACTAAATTTTTAGTTTGATATGAGAATGGCAAGTATAGGAAGATGGTATAAAACTGCTGAAAACTATAAGAAATACGTTATTAGATTCCTATTTGAAATATATGTATGGGTAGCTATGCTACGTTTTCGATGCTAAAACATCAATAAATCTATCAAAGATTAAATTTACTAAAAATATAAATTTCGTTGTATGGAGAATTTCATTAAACCGTGAACTTCATTAGAAATAAAGAGAATAGAGGTGGCCCCGTTCATGTAAATTTCCTTCAGGTCACCGGGGAATATGCATCAGCATAATTCTCAAACTTATTTTAAAAAGTAAATCACATATAAGCTTTTAAGAAAAATGCATATTGTAAATTCTTAAATAAAATAGATAATAAATTTAACATTGCAAATGCTAGGAATAGTATAGAATTTTCATATGATTATCTTATAAAAATTAAGAAAAGCCGGGAACGCAGCTATAAGTTAGTGTGTTAAATATTTTAAGCTATTGTAACCCATGTAAGCTTAGAGTGACATTCTGTTATATTATTAAATATAAATTATAAAGGAAAACAATGCATCTGAAAAAGCAACTATATAAATATACCTAATTAGAAGCTGTAAGTATTTGTTTATATGGGTAAAAAGTATGGTGCTTGTATGTATAACTAAATAGAACATTGATATAAAGTATTTAATAAGAAGCATGGGTTTTGGTCAAGCAAAGTTGGAAAAAGGATCATTTGTAATCACAATAGTATATATTCTTTCTTAACAGGTGCCTTTAAAGGATTGCCATTTAATGCCATTCAAGATCTACTAAGCATCATTTTTGCATGACTACTGCAAAAGGATTACTTTACAAAAACCAGTTCCTTTGTCAAGAGCATACTTTGGACCCTGTTTTCAGAAAGCAGGTACAGTTCATCTTCATTAAAATGCCTATAAAATTGAAAGAAATGTTGAAAAAAAAAATAAGATTCATGCATATCCTTAATGGAGCTCCTAATAACAACTGCTGAATATGCTAAAGCTTAATATGTTATTTTCTCAAATTAAGTGATTTTTCTTTGAATTGAAAACACCTTGATTGTGTCAGTAACATAAATGCCCTACAAACATTCTGCAAATATTATTAAAAGTGAAACAAGGTAAAATATTTGTCCTTACTAATTGTTTAGTTTGATATGAGGATGGCAAGTAAACGAATGTGTTATAAAATTGCTGAAAGCAATAAGGAAAACAATACTCAGATATAGCCTCCTGTTCCATGATATCTTTCTCAACTGACATATCTAATGTGCTAGTAGATGGCTTTTGTGCTTTTTTATGTGCTTGAATTTTAAGGCAATGCTTAAGTTAAATAAGTAGGAAGTCATGGGTGGAGAGAGGTAGAGTCATCCCCACCAGGAAAGGGGATCTCCTGAAGGAAGATGGCTTTTATGCAGTTTGCACAGCAGCTCCTCATTCTTATATATTTACATAACCAATAGAAATTACTAAAGAGTAATTACACTTATTTTGAGTAAAACTGCGCATTGTGTAAATAATAATCCTTTAAAATGAATACTCTAAAATACTTTGAAATACATCATTAGACATTTGTTATTTACGACTAAGTGGTACCAGTAGACTATCTTGAACTAAATCCATTGTGTGCTACTTAACTACAATACTTCTGATGTACTTTTTAAACAATCAATCAAGAAGGTCAGTACACTATGACTCTAGAATGATTATCTTAATCTGCTTATTTATAAAATGTTGACAATAGTGTACCCAATTTCAAGACTGTCACATGTTTATCCTTTAATTTGTTAGGTTAATCCAGGTTAATTGATTCAAAATCGGAGAGGAGTTTTCTCATCCTACTCTATGCTTTCAGTACCTTCAAGCTTGAAAAATTAGCATTAAAGAAGAGAAGTTACTAAATGTGGGTGTGAGAGCGGTTCTTTTGGAAGGTGTAGGAGTCTAAAGTTTTACCATGGTATTTGATTTTACTTTCTACTAGCCACATTCAAATTTTGGCAGCTCATTGCAGAAAATGTTACATTCCATGTGTCTTTTATTCATTTCATTAAATCATGCCAGTCTGTCATTTCGACTGCAGGCCCTAACTGTACCAGGTATCTCTAAATTAATCTTGTGAAGAAAAGCAACCACATTAAAAAAAAAAATTAAACAGAAAGTATAAAGAAAGGGAAGGGGAAGTATCTAACAGTGAAACCACAAATCATGTGAAAAAATTGAGTTCCATATAAATTAATCCATTGCTATTTTCTAACATTAGCCAGATTGTAAGCCAAATTTTGCCATCAAAGTTCTGTTTGTTACAATAAGAAAGATTTAAGAATAGGTTACACACACAAAATAATAATAATAATCTCTATTCTGTCTGTAAACGTAAACATCTTGGAAGCTGTTATTTCCTATTTATAAAGCATTTTGTTCTTAACTCACAATCGTGGACACATGTTAGCAAATCAAACCCTAAGTTTTGTTTTACATCTGAGATATCTGTGAATACTAGAGATAAATTAAATCTAAGCATCTTAATTGAATTTAGTAATGTTAGAACCAAGTTGTTTATGATGCTTGTGACATTCAAAGAAAGACAACCAAACCACTGAACACATCACAGCAGCTGTATGTAAGAGGGTTACAGATCTAGTGCTTGCTTCCAGATGGATGATGGATATGCAATTTGAATTTATACTAGACACATCAGCAGATGGAAATAGAATAGAGTAAATGTCTTGGACACCTGTGAACTGGTGCATTCTATCAATTACCAACCGAATTGTATTAAATTCATGTAGTTCAACAGAAGTCTAATTAATTTTTTAGAAGAGGCTCTTTGTCAATCTATTAATAAATTCAGGTTTCAAGTTGAGGTTGTAGAGTGTATTTAACTGCACAGAGAACCTGTAGAATCAGGTTTGGCAGAGCAAAGTGCACTCTTATTATGTCATTTTTGTTGTTGCTCCTTCCAACTAATTGAAAAGCATATTGGTAGAATAGGAAGCAATTGAAACAAATGAGACAAACTGAGCACTCCAAAAAGACGTAAGTGAATTAGAATTGATGAATCTGATGAGAGTGGATTCACAGTGTCACTTTAAATGAAACGCCATTTCATTCATATACTTGCACCTAATCTGTCACTGTAACAACTGAAAACATTCAGCTGCAAAACTGACAGTTTCATCTTGACATAACCAGCTCAATTCCTGCCATAATAAGAGGCAATATATATTAAAAGGGGTCCTGAGTTCAGCCTTTGAGAATGAAATGTTCCACTCAATAACTTATAGAACTCATCCAGGAGACACTGGCTCAGCTCCAAGAGGAAGAGCTTTATTTCATTAGAGAAGAGTCTGAGTGGCTCTAGGTTTATAGATTTTTAGCATTGCCAGGATTCTCATCACCTCATGAAAAGAAACCTCTAAGTATCAATGTATGCATCTCTTAGAGAGTATTACAGTTGATAAGAATAGAGTAGAATGTGCTCTGAATTTCAAAAACAGGAAATCTAATTTTCGTCTCTAAAGCTCTTGACAATTGCATAGAAATTTGAAAAGAAAAACTTTTCATATTAGTTGCTACATAAGTATTGTGTAAATCAACAGTGCTACTACTTGCTAAAATGTTTACAGTGTGGCCATAATTGACAAAACAATGAAGGAAGGTGGATGGAGACAGTTTTGACTGAATCCTTGAAAGAATTTCCTAGCAATTAGAGTGTCCACAGAAATCTTTCAAGGGTCATGTGTCCAGATGAATGAAAAGTGTAATTTCTTATCATCAGGAAGGGAGATGGAACAGTTCCACACAAAATTGTTATTCAACAATAAAATCTTTGAGGTGGTTGTTATAGACATCTGTGTTTTACCACTTGTAAAAATTGGTTATTTATTTTAACTATACTTACAGTTTTTTGTCTTTTAGAAAATATTGTTTTAAAGTATTTTATAGGAAAATTTGTTATATGAAGTATAAAAATGCCTAGTAAGGTTAGACACCGTGGTTCATATCTATAATCCCAGACCTTTGGAAGGCCGAGATGGGCAGATCACCTGAGGTAGGGAGTGTGAGACCAGCCTGACCAACATGGAAAATCCCGTCTCTACTAAAAATACAAAATCAGCCGGACATGGTAGTGCATGTGTGTAATCCCAGCTACTTGGGAGGCTGAGGCAGAAGAATTGCTTGAACCCAGGAGGCGGGGGTTGCACTGAGCCAAGATCACACCATTGCACTCCAGCCTGGGCAACAAGAGCAAAACTCCATCTTAAAAAAAAAAAAAAAAAAAAAAAAAAATCTAGTAAGATGAACCGAAATAGAATGGCTTAAATAAATATATGTATCAGCTGATATGAACATTGTAATCTGAGTTTGCATGAATTTCTTAGACAACATTTATCTCTATCTGCCAGTTGTGGTGGTGGGAGGGGGTGGTTCAAGTTGGATATCGATGGATTATTTTCGATATCAGCCTATCCATAGGAAATATGTTGGTGAATTAATGTTTTGCAAGTTGAAGTTCCTAAGGATATGTAAGAAAACGGAATTTACCCAAAGCAAGAGGAAGAAAAATAAGGAATACATTTTAGTGTGATAATGTAACAGATCATATAGGCTTTCTAGTACATATATTTTTGCTAGTGTGATTCAAGGCATCTACAGGTTGAAAACATGCAAACACTTTCGTTAATATGAATGTATGCAAAATACCTCATATATGATACTTGCTCAGCAAATATTAACTTTTATTTAATATTTCTATTGTGGAAATAACTCATGGAAACAGAGGAAATATTTATTTTCTGGAATAAGTTTTGAGAATAAGAAAATTTCCATCCACCTCTGCTTACATACAAGCAATGGAACTGTTAGTCTCAATGCTTAGTCACCTGAATACCTCAAAGCTATACTACAACATAAGAAGGGTTCTATCTCTTCATGATGGGTCTGAAATTCAGTTCGTCTCTCTGCACTAAGCTTAGTATACACAGTGAATCCCAGACAGACAAATTCTTAACTAGATACAGAATTCTGCTTAGAAACTGTCACATTTGCTGAGTGTATTGAGACAATTCTGACAAATGGAAAGATTATAGGCTTTGAAATAAGTTAAAACTAAGATTGACTCTCTGCTGTAATATTTGCTAAGTGGAGAACTTGGCTGTATCTCAATTTTTATAAACCTCAACTTTCATTTGACTGTAAAAAGTGAATACTATCTCATTTTTGTAAGGGTGCAAAAAGTTCACACAAAATCTATCTTATCTATATCTGTATACAAGCAATGACACACACACACACACACACTCTTATATTTAAAACTTGACATCTGAAAAGTGTTTAGCAGATGGTTATTATTGTGATAGAATGAGTAACATACATTTTTAACCACTGAGTGGACTGAAACTTACTGAAGGTCTTGTAAGACTTAAAAAAAAAAAAAAAAGGAAAGAAGTACATCAGGAAAGAAGGGAAGAAAGGAGGAAAGAAGGAAACAAAAGAAAGCAGGAAGGAAGGGAGGGAGGGGAGAGAGGAGGGAGTCAAGGAGGAAGCGAGGGAGGAAAGGGAGAAGGAAGGGAAGGAAGGAGGAAGAAAGGAGGGAGGGAAGGAGAGAGAGAGCGCCAAGGGGGAAGAGAGGGAAGGAAAGAGGGAGTAAGGGAAAGGAAGGGAAGAAAATATAGATTTGGCCTTTTGGGCATTCATATTTGCATTCTGGGGCTCTTGGGGGTTATAAGACTAACATAGAAAAATGATACATTCCTATCGATCTGTCATAAATGATTAGAAAATGGAATAGCAAGAGATCTCATGCATAATGGAAATAATAATTGTGTAGTATTGTGCTGGATTTTGGGTTAGTGCCTAGCATTCTTTCCTAAGTCTTGTGCTCTCCAGAATATTAGAAGGCCAGAGACTCTGATAACTGCATTTCTCAAAACACCTGACAGCAGGATTCATGATTAGGTGCCACTCAATGGGAGATGTAGAAGAGATAGGGAAAATGTAAGAGAAGCAGAAGTCCTATCGTTTTCCTTCCAGCCACAGTGGCCTCAGATGCATTTTTTAGTATCATATGCCTCAGTGCTGGAAGCTATGCTGATTGCTGGTAGTTTTAGAGTCCTGCAATGGCCACTATTTGAAAACTCGCAGTCATTTTAAGATTTAGCAGTGGTCTTTCCTGTCATTTGTTTCTTCAGCTCTTCTAACAGTTTAAAACAAGTTGATATCTAAATTTCTTTTTAATTAAAATACCTTAAATTTTATTTTTATTTTTCTGACCTAAACTTGATAAAGGAGATGCCTAAAAATAAACATACACACATGCGTGCGAGCGCGCGCGCACACACACACACACACACACACATATAAAAGCCTATGGAGATGCATAAAAATGGAGAGATATATTGTGTTCGTAGATGGGAAGACTCGATTTTCAAGAGTGTTAATCTTCCCTCAATTGGTTTTATTTTGGTCTAACTTCAAAAAGTTAATTTAGCAAAATTAAGATAGTGTGCTTTGGGGGTAGAGTGGAGCCTTGAAGTAACCTTTGGAAGATACTAGAAAGATCAGAGAACACTTTATGCCTCTATGAAAACCTGATATACAAGTGATATGATACTAAAGACCAGTGGACAAAGAATGGACTATGCTCTAAATTGTGCTAGTAAAATATATTACTCCTTAAAAATTAAAATAAGATCTCTCAGAATGCCATACAATAAATAAATTAAAATAACTATAGATAGATGTAAGACTTAAAAGGCAGAACTTTAAATTTTAGAAAGAAGAAATTGGTAATAATTTAATTACCTCAACATACAGAAAGATATTTTAGACCCACAAAAAGCAGTTAACAAAATGACAGAGGTGACTATAGTGGAAAATAAATGAAAAAGAAAACACAATTGTGACAAAACACCTTGGTGCCTAAACTTTCAATAACTCTCTTTTACCTGTAACATAATAATAAAAGAAAAGATTTAGCAATCATTACTTTTACATATCTGCAGTAGATCAACTTTCTAAGTGTGCAGTTTATCGTTGTAGTAAATTGCAATGTTGTATTTAACTTTTTAACTCTTCCTATCTCTGCACATTCAGTGTCTGACTTTCTAGCTCTTCTCAGTAAAGGAATAAAATATACATACTTGATTCTTGACTTTGGATTTAGCCATGTGACCTGTTTTGATCAACTGAATTAACAAAAGGAATAGTATACTAGCTGTGAGGTCAAGCCTTAAGACATAATGCATATTTCCATGAGCCATGTTGCTCTTTTTTCATCATCAAGAGAATAAGGGGGAAAAAAAGAGATATGTGGAATAGAGTCATCCCAGATGAAACATCCCAGCCAAACCCAGCCATAATCAGCTGACCTTCAGCCACTCAAGATGAGCTAATGCTAATAAATTACTGTTGTTTTAAAACACGAAGTTTTGGGGTGATTTTTTATGTAGCGATAGCTAACTGATAGAACTACTATTCACAAAATAATTTATATTCCACTATATTTTGACAACTCATTATCCCTAAATACGCATTTTACTTTTCTTCACTAATTTATCTGTTTATACTTTAACCCTATCTGGCATGCCTTATGCTCCCAATTATTCCACTTGTCATGTTAAAATAAAAATCAAATCCTACTATTTCCACAGTATCTGAGTCTCATCTTATATGAAATAAGATAGCGTCAATATTTGTTCTTCTGCTTTTCTTTTCTATACAATATTTTTAAGGCTCAGTACTGTGTCTTATACCAATCTGTGCCCCCATAATGTCTTCCACATAGTGCATTTTAAACTAATATTTGAAGAATAAATTAGATAGGTAACAGTTGATATGGCTGATATTTACAGTTACAAAGACAGATTTTTATATCATATACATATACCTGTTTTATTTACAAGTTATTTCTCCAGATTGAAGTTTTTCTCTTACTCTGTTATGGTATACAACAATTAAGGGAAAGAGAGAGTTAAAATGTAAATAAAGAGAATTGGCAACCACGCTTCTACAAATGTTAGGTAATCTTCAAGTGATGATCTATTATCCTCAGTGACAAGATGTCAAAATTAGGAAGTAGAAAACCCCTGCAGCTAATGTATGGTAAATTAATTAGTCTGTTAGTATCCAAGATTACACTGTAAGTGTTTTCCAAGTGTCAGTATTTACCTTACTAAATTTTAAGAGGCTAGCCAGAGGTTCAAATATTGGAATGTTATTTCATGAATAGTATAATTAACTTAGCACAACAGTATTTCTTTTTCCTTTGGAAATAAAGTTAAAATATCTATATTTTCATGCTTCATAATTTAGAATTTGGTACCTATATATGCTTTTTAGTGAAGATTTCATGTGTCAAAAGCATAATAAATTGTCCAAAAAACTTCTCTGGTAGTTTTTAAATTGCACATTGTGGCACCAGATCAGTGTTTAGCCGTCTATTTTATTACCATGACTGCAAATGTCATTTGTATAAAGTTCTATGCTTTTATTTTAATGCTACTTTTGGCAAGCTGGTATGTTTACTATTCAAACAATTTTTTTTTTTACCTAATTTTCTTCTGCTATGTTGAAAATGGGAAAAAAGAAACACATTTTTGGATCACCCGTGATTTCGGTGACTTTTGGGGCTATACTTACACATGCGATAAAACAGATAGGTTCCAGGGAAATAAGCTTACAATTGTAGTAGCTTATACCTATAAATTCTCGTGCGTTCTTTTTGCTTTATAGAATGGGGAAAATCTGCAAGACTTAGTGTGACCACAGCTTCAGAGACTTAATCTACAAACGAGATCCATATTATACTGAATATTTCCTGCTGTCTCTATGCTTCTCAAATAGGTTGATTACTTAAAATAATTAAACATTTTATAATTACTTTCTGAAAATTACTTTTAATAATGTATTAATAATGTGTTTGACACTAAGCATGTGGAATAGAAAATATTTTTTAAATCTCTGAGATTTTATTTGGGGTTAAAAGGAAGGTGAAAATTTTCTGTTATGTCTATATGTCACTATAGGAAATCATATTCTAAGATTTCAATGATGCATGGCAGTGGAAATAACAGAGATGAATACAATAGACTTTCCCATAGACTGAGTTTTCCAGGTCATTTAACTCTCTCTAGTGTCTTCAAAACTCTCCAACAGAGTTAATGATAACGGATTGTCGTATTATTGTCCTCATGGTGACTTGCTTGGGTAGAAGATAAAAAATGCTATACTCTCAAAGCTATAGGTAGAAATATAGTGATTACCAACTCATCAACTGTCTCTCTCTCTCTCTCTCTCACACACACACACACACACACATATTGCATCGTATCCTTTTCTAAAAATATAAATTATCAAGAATGAAATCAAGAGCTGAAAATTAAACAAAAACCGAAATTAAAAGGACCAGCACATACAAGCCTTGAGTGATAAAAATCCTGTTCATTGCTCTTAAAACATCTCAGACTCTTACTCACAACTACATAGGCATCTTTGTTTTTTTTTTTTTTTTTTTTTTGAGACGGAGTTTCGCTCTGTCGCCCAGGCTGGAGTGCAGTGGCCAGATCTCAGCTCACTGCAAGCTCCGCCTCCCGGGTTCACGCCATTCTCCTGCCTCAGCCTCCCAAGTAGCTGGGACCACAGGCGCCCGCCACCTTGCCCGGCTAGTTTTTTTGTACTTTTTAGTAGAGACGGGGTTTCACCATATTAATCAGGATGGTCTCGATCTCCTGACCTCGTGATCCGCCCGTCTCGGCCTCCCAAAGTGCTGGGATTACAGGCTTGAGCCACCGCGCCCGGCCTACATAGGCATCTTTGAAAGCAATTCAAACAAATTTTATTGTCTAGCTTCACAATTCATGAGAGGGTAAAAATAGAATGTGAGAAGATAGATGGGCCTCTAGAAATACACACAGGACTATTCAATGAATGGAGAATTGACAGCCCCATAGTAGCAGCTAAGGAAACTGTAAGCATATTAAATAATTCTACTTGCAAAAAAACTTTGAAGTAGTTCATAAAGTAGCCAGCAAGTGGGAGGGTATGGTGATGGATATGATACTTACCTTAATTTGATCATTACATTATACAATACATAAGTGTATTGAAATAACACACAGTTACCCATAAATATGTATAATTATTATGTGTAATTTTAAAACAAAATAAAACTTTACATACACACACAGACACACACACATACAGTATTGGACTGAGTCACTTCCTAAGCAATATTAGTATATTGTTAATTAAGTTTGTACTGTCCAATAAGGATAGCTACTAGCCACATGTGGCTATTGAACTCTTGAAATGGGGCCAGTTTAAATTGAGGTGTGTTATGAAATTAAATATAACACAGGTTTCCAAGACACAGTATGAAAAAAGAAATGTAAAATATTTTATTGATAATGTTCATTTCATGTAGAAATTATAATATTTTTGATATTTGTGGTTAACAGAATATATATTTTTAAACAATGCTACCTTTTTTCTTTTTAACTGTTCCTATTATAAAACATATTTACATATGTGGCTTGTATTTGTTGCTTGCCTATTTCTATTGAATAGGGCTGATCTAAAGGATTTCAGCACTAATATATAATTACTGATTAAGAATTAAATGTATCTCTCTTATATAACTAATCCAGCACATAGATTTTGTAATAAATCTCTTAGCCATATCTTAGTTCAAGGAAACATGAAGAAAACATATAAAAGCTATTTTCTTTAAGCATTTTTTTTTTTCTTTCTGTAAAGTTGATTCCACAGCCTCCTAGAATTTTAAAGTTCTTGAAATACTTATACAAGAGCTTCTGGGCAGTGATTATTTTTCTTCTAAGTCATATATAAATAACTATGATTACATGCTTGGAATTAGAAGATCTCTAATGAAAGTCATCTGTGTAGCTTGAAGAAGCATCAGTATATCCCAACTGAAAGAGTGAGGCACCGTGTAGCATTGACACTCCACCAAACGAAAGTCTGTGACAGAGACCTGAACTACTCTTAATGCCGTTTCTAGTTATAGTAAACTTAGTCACACCATTTGCTCTTACTCTAGGCCCAAACAGTACTGGTTTCAACCCTGCTTCTCAGTTTTGGCTCTTGGAGGCATGCAACAATTACTCAAGCTATGATAAGAAATAAACAAGAAAGTAGACAAAACAGAAGAAAGGACTTTAGAACATATAGATACACACCTCAATGTTGAATAGAATTCCAGAATATTGAAAACTACTAATAGAAGTACCAAATCAAGCAAATATCACTACAATCCAAAATAGATTTCTTTAGTTTGCTTAAAAGTAGAATTCTGTCCTGAAGTTTAAAATTTCATGAAAAGCACACACAGTTCCAACATAATAAATCATAGCTCCAAGTGTGAATGTGAAACTAATATTTTGATTAAAAATTATTCATGTGCTGGCCTATGTTGTCATACTTATATATGCCAATATCATCTTTAAATTTGAAGGTTTGTATAAACTGGGTTATTTTCTTTTTAATAAAACATGAAATATAGTTCTAATATACATTGTTTCTGTGTTGTCTGATTTGAGTAGGTGTTATTTGACTTTCTGGCTCTCACCCTAACTATCAGCAAAGCCAAATAGACATACTTGAAACAATAATGGACATTCAGTGTATTCCTCGGCAATACTTCCTTGGAAATCGTATTCAGTAGCATGAGAGCTGTTTCAACCACTGCTTGTAGTCCAAATTGGTACAACCTATAACAACAGCAATAGCAAATATTCAGCATTTGTTTGTGCAGTGTCAGAAGCTATTCTCACAGCAACTTACTAGTTCAAGCTTATTAATATCTCTAGGAATTTAAAGCAGAGAGATCAAGAAATAACCAGTTAAGGGGGTTTCAAACGTATGCAATCTTGTTCTGAAGTCTCTGTTTTTTAGCCACATCTCTCTTCTGCCACACAGAAATCTTCAATCTTTTAATCCTACTTATGAAAACCTAAGTTCTCTGGAGTCATGTTACCTATATGGTGCCCATGGTAAAAATTCTAGATATTTTTTATAATAAAGTTTCCAGATTGTTTTTGGAAGTTGCTTTAGTCTGGGTTTCCTTTAGGCATACACTGAAAATAGTTTAACAGGAGGTGACCTGAGGAAGCAAGCAGAAGTGAGAGAGTGGGGAAAACAAGACAGAGAATGGAGAAAAGTTGAGAAAGGACATAATAATGAGCAGGTCCACACGTGCAAGTATTTGGAGCTTCATCTTGCTCCAGCTTCTTGTATATCTTCCCTCTGAGGTTTCATACAAAACACACCTCAGAATTTTCACAATGATAGATGGAAAGCTGGGGTAAATATATTCCTAATTAGGCTCATGGGTGAGGGTTGACTTTAGGGCTGTTAAAACTCAGATCCCTTTCAAGCTGCCCTGTACTTGGTTGAACAAGCCCCCATGGTGCTAGAGAAAATCTTGAGGCAGAGAAGCAGCCATGAGACTCAGACTCTCCAGATGGCACAATGAGTGCAGGAACAGTCCTCTGTGCCTACAGGGGGACTGATTCACCATTGCGGACTGGAGCATTAATAGCATCTGCTACTGAAGTGTAAATATAGTCAGATTCCCTGGAAACACAGAGAATCCTACAAGAGATTTCTTCAGGAAATGTTTGAGCCTTCTTCACCCTAACCTTATTCTTGGGAAAAAATAAAAAATAATAATAACTTTTTGTTTTCAGATTGTTGATTTAACCTTTAATTTATTGGTGGGGTATGTTTGTACACAGCAGTAAATTCAATAAATGTCAACTACAGTATTGTAACTAGTTCCTCTAACACTAGGAAAGTTCAGTCAAAAATATCAATCAAATTAGCTATTAGGTATAAAATTGTCAAAATAAATCAGTTAAGAGAATGTGTCACTTTTTTGTGTGATGAGCTTATAGCTTGCATAAACAACCTGAGGGTATAATTTGTGCACTCTGAGTTGCTTGAATGACATGGCCTCAAACAGGTATGCCATGCAGGAAATAAATAATCGGTTGTGGAATTCCTTAAGCAACATTTATTTTACGATTTGTCTTATATTTCTAATACTAATTATCTTTATTGTGAAATAAAAGTGACTTTTTTGTTATTTATTCCACAATTTTCTTAATGTCTTATAAACTAGACAAGAATAAGAACTAAGCCAGGTGCGGTGGCTCATTTCCGTAATCCTAGCATTTTGGGAGGCTAAGGCGGGAGGATTACCTGAGGTCAGGAGTTTCAGACCAGCCTGGCCATCATGGTGAGACTCCGTCTCTACTAAAAATACAACAATTAGCCGGTCGTGGTGGTGGGTGCCTGTAATTCCAGCTACTTGGGAGGCTGAGGCAGGAGAATCACTTGACACCAGGAGGCAGAGGTTGCGGTGAGCCTAGACCGCGCCATTGCACTCCAGCCTGGGTGACAGAGTGCGACTCCATACCAAAAAAAAAAAAAAAAAAAGAAAAATTAAAAAAAAAAACGTAAGAGCTAAAATGTTTACTAAACAGTGGATATAGAAAGAAGATCACTGTGACAGCATGACAATTCACAATAGTAAAAGGGAAACATGCTTGGGGTACAGATTTTTTTTACAAATTACCCATGTTCTAAAGAACTTTAACAAGAATTTTGAAATCACATAAGGACACATACAGAGCATTTCTTCATACCTTTTGAAGCTAGAAGGGGAATCAGTGTATTTCTTAATAATTTTTCTCTATATCTTGTCAGAGAAGGGACAGTCCATTCACTTTTTTCCTAATATTAAGGTGTATGTGAAATGAAGATAAGCATAATCTTAGAAGAGACTTTTGAAAAACATGTTGTAGCTGTGGAATTTAAGTTAATTTGTAAATATTACAGTCAAATAGTAAGTTACATATTTTTCCGGGACTATCTATTATTTTCCACTTGAGGCTATTCAAAGAAAAAAATGTATAAAAAGTCTTTTTTTGGAATATTGAAAGTATAATATCAGTAGTTATTTCTATGTTCTATAAAAGTTTAAAAAATCAAAACAGAATAAATCTGTACTAAATGTTTTCTTTACTATTGAAATGACTACTATCACATTAAAATTGAAAAAATATTCAACTATAGGATATTTCAGAGTATTATATGCCATACTACATGCTATAGTTTAAATTCATAAACTTATTTGTAAAAATTAAATTGCCATGAAATAGAAAATTGATTTTTCTATATATGTTTTTTTTGAAAGTGGTTCCTTCCATTTACATTAGTATTATAAGTAGGTGTTAATTGTATGCTGTTATGAACACAAAGCATCTTTAAATATGCAACACAATGAAATATCTGCTATATAATATCTACTCATTTAAAAATGCTTGACTTACTCATCTTTCCACCCAGCCTGATCAAACAGCTCTATACTTGAATTTCATTATTTTTATTTCATAAAACTGCTTTTATTGAATTGCATTTTGGTCTTTGCTATTTTTTTGTATTGAGAGACATAATAAGATTTGGTAATATTCAAATCACAAGAATGAGTAGGGCATGGTGTCCACCATGTCTGACAGGGTTCCATTAGGGGGTTGGGATGGAATGAGAGGTGGAGAATGTCTCTTTTTTCTTATGACAGAGAACCGTTGTTCATTTTGGGGATAACTTTTTTCGTTGTTGTTTAATTTTATTTTGTTGCTATTTTTAACATTCAGTGAGAACTGGGGTGGGTATTTATTTTAATCTCCCTGATTCTGTAAAATAATGTCATTTATAGTATTTCATTTTGCTTTGGCTGATGTAAAATCAAATTAAAGCCAAAATGGGAGCCAAGAAACTGTACTAGGTTTTACGATATCTTCCATTTTCTTTTCTTATTGGTATTTTCTCTATTTGTATATGCTCGTTTATTGTATTTGCTTATTTTATTTATATTTATGTAATTTGCATCAACTTTTGTTATAAAATGTGTTAAATAATCTATGAAAATCATTATAACACCTTTTTTTCTAATTTTCTAGGAGTTTTGTTGGTGCTTAATCAATTTTATGTATTTTGTTCATTCACATATATATGTGAAATATAAATATGTGTGTATATATACATATATATAGTGTCCATTATGAGTGAACTAGAAATATAGCCATGAATCATTTTATTAATCCTTATCCCTATAGATAAATGCTGAGGGGATGGATACCCCATCTCTATGATGTGCCTATTTCACATTGCATGCCTACATTAAAACATCTTATGTACTCCATAAATGTATACACCTACTGTGTACCCACAAAAATTAAAAATGAAAACATTAAAATTAAATAAAAAACTTTATCCTTTTGAAATTCACTTTCTAGTATGAAAATGAAGATATTAATGAATAAATTAAAATGTACAATATTTTGAAATGATGAATGTCTTGGCAGAAATAAATCTAAGTTAAAGGGATAGAGAATGTTATGGTTGGGTGGTTTTTTGCTTTCGTTTTTCTGGGAGATTCTGGAAGACTTTTTTGCTAAGACAGTGTTTGCTCTGAGACATAAAAAATGTAAGGGTGACAGTCGTGGATTTTTTTGCTGACAGAAGGGACATCAAGTGAAAATGTCCTGAAGTGGCCAGGCACGGTGGCTCACGCCTGTAATCCCAGCACTTTGGGAGGCCTAGGCGAGTGGATCACTAGGTCAGGAGATGGAGACCATCCTGGCTAACACGGTGAAACCCCGTCTCTACTAAAAAAAAAAAACACAAAAAACTAGCCAGGCGAGGTGGTGGGCGCCTGTAGTCCCAGCTACTTGTGAGGCTGAGGCAGGAGAATGGCGTAAACCCGGGAGGCGGAGCTTGCAGTGAGCTGAGATGCGGCCACTGCACTCCAGCCTGGGTGACAGAGCAAGACTCCGTCTCAAAAAAAAAAAAAAAAAAAATGAAAAACTTAGCCGGGCGTAGGTGGCGGGCGCCTGTAGTCCCAGCTACTCGGGAGGCTGAGTCAGGAGAATGGCGTGAACCGGGGAGGCAGAGCTTGCTGTGAGCCGAGATCACGCCACTGCACTCCCGCAGCCGGAAAAAAACCAGAGAACAAAGAGAGAGGGAAAAAAGGCAAAACAAAAAAAAGAAAAGAAAAGAAAGAAAGAAAAAAGAAAAAAAAGAAAATGCCCTGAAGCAAGAATGTTTTTGATTGGAGCAGAGTGAGATGGAGAGTGAAAAAAGTGAGATCAGAGAGCTGGTGGGATAAAACCAAAATCTTTTTAGAAAAAAAAATACAGCAATGTGAGACATTGTGTGGACTTTGGTTTTCACCCTCTGTGAGGGTAGATAGCAAGCTGCTGGAGAGTTTTGAATGAATTGAGCAATGTCGTGATTTAATTTACATTTTAAGCAATTATTGTTCGATAAGATATGACATGTAAGAAAAGGGAAAGCATAAAGTATGATCCCAGTATTTTGTTCTATAGGAACTAGAGGGTGGGAGTTGCCTAGACAACTAGAAAGAAGATTCTTCTTATTGAGATTGGGCAAGTGTCAGAGAAAGCAGTTTTGGGATGGGAAGATTAAGGAGATCATTTCCAGACAGGTATGGGTGCATATTTGATATACTAGCGAGGATGTAAAATAGTCAGCAGAACATGTAAATTTGGAGTATAAGAAAACTGAGTTGGCTGGAGATATAAAATTGAAAGTCTGCACTGGTGTGCTGACAATACTCTAAAAGAAGACAGGAAAAGTAAGGATTATGTGGACCAAAACAGATTGCAGAGATGTGGATAATTAGGGGCGGAGTGTAGGGGGGGGAAAGGCCTGAGAAGGAGCACCTACAGAGATTGAAAGAACAAGTAAAGAATGGTGATGTAGATTGTAAAGATTTAAGGAGGAAGTGAAAAGCCATGACAAAAGCTGTTATTGGTTAGATAATAACTTAGGAGTGATTTTTTATTTGTTTTGGTGTTACTGTTACTTGCTAAGCGCTTTTGCAAAGGCCTGGAAGTTATGGTGGAACTGAAAGCCTGGTCTAAGTGCATTTGAGATCAAATAGTAGGAGAAAAAGCAAAAAAAGCAAGTACAGATAGATTTTTCTCTAAAGCAACAATTAGTAATAGAAACAATCATAAAAATAATTATATAAAATAATTTAATGAAAGTAAACAATTAATTGCAAAAGCTATGATATTACAATTACATAAATCTACATTAAACATATTCATGACCACAAAATATAATTCCATTGCTTTCATTAGAAATTGTATTTTCAAGCTGCTACCTGTCAATATTTTGGATAAACTTTTCTGCTTGCTTCTGCTGCTTCTCTAAGTCTCCCCTATTTTGAACTGCCTGGTTAAACAATAATTCATTAAAGGTCATACTTTTGGGTGATTGAAATACTTGATGTCTTATAAAGCATTTGCTGGCAAGTTTTATTATTATATTTGCATCTTGTACCTTTTGTAAATTAGATAAAAGCCTAACAAGAGATGAAACAAGAATTCAATACCATCTTGTAACTGGAAGGGAGGCTTCTCTATGAAAGTATGTTTATTCTAATGAATAATCATAGCGAACTGAAATAATTTAACTGCTAGTATTATGATAAATAAAACATTGAATATTTATTTTAAATAGATATAAATATGTATTATAAACAAAATACAAATTTCCCTAAATGAAATATTTGGAATTTGTTTTCAGATTAACCACATGTGAATACAAATAGCTTACATTTATAATCTCATTTTATATTATTTCAGTAGTTTCACAGTATGCCTTTTTGAAGCATTAAAACTTAGAGGTAGTCTGCAAGTATGAAATTATATGGAATTTGTCATCAGGAAGCATTAGTTTGAATCCCAACTCTAGTAATTCAAACTGCATGATTTGGAGCAAACCTTCATTTTCTCAGTTTCTTCACCTGTAAAATTGGAATAATCAGAATATTTACTAAACTGGATCACTGTGGAAGTCAGTGGAATGTGCCATGATCAGTAAGTCACGTGTCTTGTACTCTTTGTGAAAGGGGAAATATATTATCCACAAACAACAAAAAGTGGAAAAGAAAAGAAAAAGGAAAAACGTAAAGGTTATATTTCACCTTACAAGAACTTTTTTTACTTGAAGGTCCTTAATCAGTCTCTGTTAAGTTACTGAGGAAACAAAATTCCAGTGATAGAAACCTTCATGAATATGCCGTGAGTCCAGTTTCTCACATTTGCAATTCAAGAAAAATTAAATGACAAACCATGGCAGAAGAAAAGTACTGTGAGAGAACAAAAATAGTGAAGAAATCACTGGTGTAATTAGCATCCAAGGAGGAATCACTACAATAGTCCAGATTTGAATTAAAAATTATAATTTAAACTTGGTTCAAGAGCATCTTGGCCTGCTTAATAAAATAGTAAGCTATCTAACATATCTAGTAATAAATCAGTGATTATCTGTCATGCTGATCTTTCCATATTAAAAAAAAGTATTAGTATCAGAATAAGGAAAAATAGTCTTAAATATCAGAAGCAAACATTTTACTTGCTATTTGTAAATAAGATTTTACATAATTTAAAATATTTAAAAATTTGCAATTTAGTGTGTGTAATTTGACTCATTGC
This sequence comes from Papio anubis, assembly GCF_008728515.1. Lineage (NCBI taxonomy): Eukaryota > Metazoa > Chordata > Mammalia > Primates > Cercopithecidae > Papio > Papio anubis. The sequence goes on along the minus strand of NC_044987.1, from coordinate 34,936,189 downwards.
TACAAGCTATTTCTCATAACTTCATTCAGAGACAGCTGTATGAGGAGAGGGATATATACAGGAAAACTGAATCAATGCTACAATGATAAACGCCAACGCTTTTACCTATAACATAAAACAAAGTAAGACAATCATTTAAAAAATTATTTATTTTTTTATAAAATTTGAAATAGTGGCATTTTATTATTTAAGAAGCAGGCAAACATGCATGGTGGCTCACGCAACACTTTGGGAGGCCGAGGTTGTCGGATCACTTGAGTCCAGGAGTTCGAAATCAGCCAGGGCTAAATGGTGAAACCCTGTCTCTCAAAAAAAAAAAAAAAAAAAAAAGCAACGCGTGGTGGTACGTGCCTGTGATCCCAGCTAAGCAGTTAAGGTGGGCAGGATCCCAGGAGATGGAGGTTGTGGTGATACTACCACTGCACGCCAACTTGGGCAACAGAGGGAGAGTTCATCTGAAAAAAAAAAAAAGAACGAAAGCACAAAAAAAAGCAGATGGATATTGGTGCCCAAATTCAATTGTTATTCTACTGTTTATTTTTAGTACTATAAAAAAATCCTTGGATACAACTAATTAGAACCAGACAAGCATAAGGTGTTGTTCTAGCTGAGATATTAGTAATATTACTGAGTCTGTGTAGAAAATAACTTCAATCATGGTCATTTGTTGGCAGATTAAAAAACAGATATACAAAACCAAAAAAAAAAAAAAAAACACAAAACAAAACAAAAGACAAAATTTTGTAAAGTGGAAAGGGAGCATTAGATTGCTATCATTCCATAGTTGTGAAGCTTGGATCCAGAACAGAGGGTTCTGCAGTGTCATTGTGCTCTTTTCTTGTCAGGCCTCATCTGGAAGAGAGGCATTAGCAAGCTGCAGGTGGCTGGAAAGAGAAGAGGGAGGACAAATCTTTATCACCTGGAAATAATGAAAGAAATTGAGGATGTGTACTCAAGAAAGAAGGAGATTTAGACAGTCACAATATGTATTTTCTCAGATGTTTAAAAGGACTGTCGTGTGGAAGACGGATTAGAATAGGTATGTGTTGCTCCAAAGAATAGCCTGTGGACCAAGAGTAGCTGTCAGAAAGGTATTTCAGCTCAGCATGATAAAAAGATTTCTGACTCTGAATTACATGGTGTTAGTGAGTGCTTCATTGTAAGAAGTATCCTGTTCTGAAAAAGTAGACTAAGTATGATATCCAAGGTCACTTCTAACACTAAGAAATCTTTGATTTTTGTGAATTAAAGTATGTTTTAAATGTCCATTCTCAGCTGTAGTAAAAAGCCCTGTGCAGTTTTAAGATAATCTGAAAATTTTATATTATTGTGTTATACTTCTATCTCTGTATCTATACCTTCTAATATCTATCTTTTAAATTCTGCATAAAGCAAGCTGCTTTAAAAATTTTCACATAGCATATTTGATAAACTTATATTCTTAAAAAGAAAAACTCATAAGGACTAGACGTTCATTTAAAACATCTGGCCATATTTTGACCTGCAAAAACATCTGTTTCGTATAGATCAATCAGATCCTATGGGTCAAATAATGTGTTAGAGGTGACAATGAAACAGGACAGGTAAATGTGTGATTACACAGAGTGTACTAAGTGAAACCAGAAAAATATTTAGAGACACTCGAGACAGCCATATTTATATTTATAAAATGTCATTTCAAGAAAATCCAACATTTGAAAATGATAAACTTAAGAAATATAATGTGACTATTTGTAAAATAGCCACCTCGTATAGAGATAATACCTGATAAACTTAATTGCCAAACTTAGGGAAGACAATTCTTTTGTGATTAAGCACCCCCAGCCCCACATCTCCTTACCTTTAAAGTGCATAAGTTTTCAGTAGAACGTCTATGGCACAAGGAAGCTTTCCCAGTTAGCACTAAGAGCTTTATACGGTAGGATTTTGTCCACCAATAGATCAATAACTTGCTGATATGTAAAATTAAGAATCTGTATTTTTAAAAACCTTTTACCAGATGTATTTTGGAGAAATTACCTTTCTCGTTGTCCACCTCAATCCTTAGTTAACTGAAAAGAGTAGGAAAAAAATTGGTTCTCAAATTCTTTCAGGTTTTAATTAAAGATGTCAAAAATGGTTCACTCAGAAAACTCTTGTTACTAATCACACATTGTTTCATTTTTTAAAAAGCCTGATCTGACAGGGTCTTCATACTAATGTTTATCTATTGTGTTAAAATAACAATTTTTATTACATTAAGATATCCATCTTTTGAAAAATAGATAAAAAATTTTTAGTTCACCACTTTTCTGAAAAATGAAAGTGAGGATAAATGCATCTAATATAGTAAAGCAGATAATATAAATAAGAGCAAAATAAGTAAATAGAATGGCTACAGGGTAACAAAAATTTGAATCAAATATCATCACTGAAGCTCATGATCTCTGCTCCAAAAAGCATCAACATGAGCAACACACTGCTTGGTGATCTGCACAAATAAGAGGTGAAATGACTGACTTTGGAGACTCAGCTAGGGGAGCATTCAAAAATAAGAAAAGTATGTTTAAAGAAGAAGTGTTACAATCGGCTGAACGGCTCCATAAAATCTAGTTAATTGCTTGTTCTCCAAGACCATAGTATATTTTAAGCCACTACCCTTACAAGAGTAGACATTTCTGGACCTCTTATTGGGTAGACAAGAGAAAAATTGGAAATGCATAGCTTTCTGCATCTGAAGGACCTATGATGGAACTGAAAACATAATGGAAATAGTCAAGACCACTAGACGTGGAGTCTTTTTTCTCAAGCCAATATTTGAATTACTCCTGCATATATTGATTCCAAATGTTGAATTACTCAATCAGGAGATTTAGGACCCCTGCAAGCATATAAGTCATATGAATACATATATATATAGACAGAAGTATTTCATATTTAAGATAAAATATAAGCTCAGGAATACTATGAAAACTAATAATATGGGAATAATATTGCTCATATATATTAGCACTCAATATTGTCTTTCTAATGAATTATACACTGTTGTTGAGGGGGATATAATCATTTTAGTGACATAAACTGAATCTAATGCCTTATTAGGATTATGTGGTTTACTCAGTCCTTTCCTTTGAACTATCGTCATTCCTATCTTCACCTTTGTACACGGGCGTCTTAAAGGCAACTTAAAATAAATATATCCAAACCAAAACTTACGCCCTCATCCCTGTGGTAGATTGAAACGTTTTTCTCAATTCTTAAACCTTGAAGCACCCAATGAGGAAGGTGTTATCACTCAAATTTTACAAAAAAGGAATATGAGGTTAAAAGAAGAAACATGTACCATGTCATAAAACAATAATAGCGCAAGATCAAGATTTGATCTCATGCCTAAACAGTGTTAACCTTTTGAGTTTTCTATCTCAAAAGGTATGATAAGAATTATATGCTTGGTAAACACTTTCAATGTTGGTTCTATTAAAATGTAGATTGTATATATTTGTTGCTATGCATATGTAAATTATCACTTAATTTTCCTCAGAATAACTGTAAAATATGCCTTTCATTTTGTATACTTTCTCCTGGCCCCTTTGAAATAGAATTATTAAAAATTTATTGTATTTTTCCCAAAGGTAAGAGTAAGTACAAGGCTCAAATATTTAAATCAAAAGTTTCAAAACAAATCAAAAGATACATGAGATATTAATTACATACATTAATGCATATTTCATAATATTAGAGGAACAAAATAAAGATAAAAAATGGTTGACTCACATTCACACCATGCTAACATAATACATTTTAAAGCTTGTGTTTTCTTTCAGTTTTTGTCCATTTACATAGGTGTAAATAAATTCCTACCATTATGATAGCGCAGATCTACTTCTATATTTGACTTTTTCACTTAGCATTATGTCATAATTGTGTGAAGACTGCCTCTAAATATTGACTTCCTATATTAAGTATATAGAAAGTCAATAGAGGTACTGAGAGAGCAATAATTCTGCTTAATTTATGATGATCAACGATCGATTGATTATCAACAAAAATTGAATTAATTTTGAAAATGCAATGCAAAAATTGTGAACCAATTTATTTTCAAAAGTGTCTCTATGGTATTGCAAACACCCACCTGTCTTCTCTCACCTCCACCAATACTCAGCCTCTTTTGTGCCCAGAAGGCCTTGATCTCCTCAGGCCTGGTGGCCCTTGTGGCAGGGATTATGATTACTTCAGCATCCCTGAAGAGAAGCCTACTGAGGTCTCCACTACTGTGGTGGAGGAGGTGTCAGCTCTCCCACAAGGTGTACCCTGCTGGCAATAGTCACAGCTCCAGGAAGGAGCTTCATCTCACCAAAGCAGAGTGCACTTGTGACTAAGAAATAGCTGATATGGACTGAATGTTTGCATTTCTCCAAAATTCTTCTGTTAATGCCCTTATTCTCAATGTTATTGTATTTGGAGGTGTGGCCTCTGGGAGGAAATGTAGGTTAGAATAGGTCATAAGGATGAGGCCCTTATGATGAGATTAATGCCCTTATAAAAAGAGGAAGAGACACAAGCTCTCTCTCTCCTGTGTGAGGACATAGCAAGAAGGCAGCCATCTACAAATCATAAAAGAAACCCTTACCAGACAGTGAAACTGCTAACACCTTTATCTTGGACTTCCCAGCCTCTGGAACTGCAAGAAATACATATTTGTTGTAGAAGCCACCCAGCCTATGATAATTTTGTTACAGCAGCCCAAACTGACTAAGACACTAGCTGAAGGTCATTTACTGATACCAGGCACTGTGTTGTTTTGTATGCAGAATCTCATTTATTCGTTATATTAGATCTGAGAGGCAGAGAGTTTTCATGTTCTTCCAGCATTTATACATCTCTGGCTTAATATCCCTGATTCTTTCAAGTAGCTCTTGGGTCCCAGAGTCTCAAGTTCAGTCACAATCCTGGTTATTCTCTGGGTTATTTCTTCATGGTATTGAAATAGTCCTGTCGCATGGACAGTTGTGGATTCTAGGAATATCTCTGCCTTTTGTGTTTCTCTGCTAGTGCAAAAAGATTTTTATTATCAAAGGGTAAAACAATGATGCAGGGTTTGGGAAGAGTTGTAAAACTTCCAAACAAAGAAAATAAAGCATTTTATGGATCTCAATGCTTAGCTTCTCCACTCACTAGAAACAAAAGTAATTAATATAATAATACATAAACTATATAGAGAAAATTATTTGTTTTCTTATATCTAATAAGACAAAGCATATATCATAGTCACTTTTCTTAGGCTGTTATATAGTTCAGTCCCACTTTTCATGAGTCTGACTTGAGATCAATTTATTTTGCACTTTAATGAATGGCAAAATAAGAATGGAGGTTAAGAATATGTGTAACAAGGGTACACAGTGTGTTTAGTATGTATTATTTGCAACTTTTTGTAACTAAATGACAATTCTACCATGATATTAGCCCCATTTATTTTTGGTTCTGAGGTGGGTAGGAGTCGTTTCTGTCAGCAGAACTCCTGCTAAATGACTTCACCATCATTTCTCCCCAGTATAATGTGCTCTTAATAATTTTCTTTACTAAAAAGGATACTACTCCGCTACTGATAATAAGTTTTGTATATTATTTTAAAAATATGGTCAAGGTGTAAAGTTTGTTGTGGGGAAAAATATTCTGCTTCAGTATTTGAACAAATGCATTTGAACAGCTGAATTTGTTGAGACATGCATTTCTTTATATAGTTGAATTATCATTAAGAAATAATGTTATTTATTTAATGAAAATAATTCATTAGATTACTAACAAATTAAATTTAAATAATTGCGCAAAAGATCACTGCTACTAGCCTATCTTCTTAACGTGCACTAGAACAGTCTTCCAAAGTAATTCTTGAAGTATGACTGGTTGAAACTTTAAGGCCCAGAACATATTGATAACTTTTCTACTACCATGTAGTTCTGATATTTCTGATTATATTGAAATAACTCTGCTTGAGGTCAAGGTCTGTAATCTGGATTTAAGGAAGGTTTTATATCTAAGCCTGCCAACTTCACATGGAGAAACTTCAACTTACAGACTGCCTTCAGACATTTTTTTAAACTCCTTATTTTAATCACTTCTTCTGGATAGGTGAATTAGACAAGGTCTACTTTGGTTCCAATAATCTTAAGTGTCTTAATTTTCCAGCGTGTGTGTATATATTATATATCATATATATTATAATACATGTAAAATCTGTGGCTTTAAATCATTACATTTAGCTTTGGAAGACTCCTTGGTGTGCACAGCACTAATATAAAATTCTCCCCTGCAATGTCACCCAGTGTGTGCCTAAGTGTTCCATGTGTTCAATCATTGATACATGCATTCCACAAATACATACTGAGCACTCTGTGCTACAGGCTCAGCAGGTTCAGTACAGCCAAATAACAAAAGAAGCAACAAAAGTCCCTGTGGTCACAAAACTTTTATTCTAGTGGATGAGTTCAACCAACACACAAAATAAGTAAATGAATTACATGGTTATTAGATGGTGGTAAGTGCTATAGAGAAACGTGAAAAAGAATACAGTGGTCTGGGTATGAGATGACAATCAGGAACACCATCCGAAAAGACAATATTAGTCTATGGCCAGACCACCCTGAATGTGCCCGATCATGTCTGAAAGGGCAATATTACAGTCACAGAGTGAACAAGGGGAAGCTTTCTTGGTGGAATTTAACATGTACTTATGAGAAACCCAAATTTTTTAATCCTCCTCCATAGTCATGCTGTAAACTTTTTTCCTGGCCATCTGCCAGAAAATATCTGGCAGACATATAGGTAGATTGGCCACTCTTCTCCCCACTACCCTTAAATGAACTGCTGTTCAGCTCCCTGGCCTTTATGACAGTTTTTTTTCCCCTAGTTTTGTTCTGGTTTCTTGGCAAGCTGAATTTAATCTGACTTAGTCCTTACGTTCCCATTGCCAAGGTACACACAACATGTCTGGGCATATGGTCCTGTTTTTATGATCTTTTAACCTTTATTTATTATAAATACACCATGGTGTAATGGATCATTTGGGGGAATTGAACACTTGGAATGACAGCAGGTCTGGTTGAGGCCATCTGGAGATGTTAGGAGAAGTTTGCTTCCTTGTGAAATAAACTTTTAAAGGGAATTGAATAAAATTAACTGGAAAACTTGTGATAACCTTATTTAAGAACAGGATGTGGTGGCATGTAACATAGATGAGTGGGTTGAAAGATGGATAGGTATGTGATAAAGCAAGGATGCATCTCTATTCTGGAAACTAATATTCTAGAATAAGCCATCAGTTTCCTACCACTGATCTCACCGATTTTAGAAAGAAGATATTCTAATGTGTGCAAAAATGTTGTCATTTTCTTTTCATTTTACACATGGCCATAATGCTCTCACAGCTTACCTGTATACATAATTAGAATGAAGGTGATAGAAGGTTGGAAAAAAAAATGTAGAAGAATATTTTTTTCAAGTTACATTGCCAACTAACGTCCCTTTTAAGGTTTACTTTGTGTGTTTTGATGGTGAGCTGTCTCCTAGTTATAATTACGAGTTTTATTTTTAACACTATAAAACACCTTAACAATGCATTTTAGCCTAGGAGGTGGTTGATGTACTTTCCCTTCCCTAGTATTGTTTTCACCTTTTAATAATTACTAAGTAGATGAAAAGCAAACAAATTAACAACAGAATGCCTAAAATACACCACCTAAATACCTAAAATTTTTTTAGGGAATGAAACCACCAAATCTTGGCACAGATTTTAGATGCTGGGACTCTCATTCATTGTTGTCAAGACTATAAAATGGTCTAACCACTTTAGAAAAAGTTTGTGCATTTACTTATAAAGATAAATATAGATATGCACTGTGACCCAGCAATTTCATTCCTAGGTATTTACCCAAGAATGATAAAACATATGTTCACAAAAATATGTGTACAAGAATAACCACAGCAAGCTTATTCAAAATTATCTAAAACTAGGAAGAGTGCTGCTGTCTGTTAAAGGTGAATGGATAAACAAATTGTGATATACACAAAAGAATACTACTCAGCAGTAAGAAGGAACACACTATTGATCATATAACAGTATGAACGATCTCAGAAACACTGTGTGGCATGAAGGAACCCTCAGTTAAAAGAGTATATACAGTGTGATTCTATGTCTGTTAAGTTCTTGGAGACAAACAAGGCCGGCATGATAATAAGAAAATAAATTGCATGGTGAAGGTTCTGAGGATTTTGGTAGGGGATGATTGAGAAAATGTGTAAGATAATTTTCTGGTAACTAAAGTGATTTGAAAATCCAGCAGAAATGAACTAGCATTTTACTTTGGAATACGTACCATTTTATTGGTTAGCCCTAAAACTAAGCAGAAAGAGCCCCATTTTGAGAAATCAAATGGACACAGGAGGAATTACTTCAATAATCGGACCTGTGGGTGGTGGGAGGCTAGGATGGCCATTAGGCAAAAACTCCAATGTAGGTGACTTGTGCGACAAAGTGCAGCAAAACCACCATGGCATACATGTATACCTGAGCAATGAAAAACTGTATGTTCCCAAAAGCCATGTAACCCAGAAACCAAAGTATAATAATGAAAATCAATGAATTCCCTGTTATAGTAAATTATTCAACCCCTGCCAGGTACTAATATAAAAAGAAGCTTTCAAATACTTCATCCTATGCATTTGCCTACATTCCTAAATCACTCACTCTGGAGATGTAGAATTATTAGCTCTGTTTCAGGACATACACACTACTGCTGGAGAGTCTGAACAACTTTCCCTGCCAAGCTTGTGCAGCCTCTGAGGGATGGAACCGATGTTTAAATTCAGGCTCGCCTAACTCAGAAGTAATAGTTGTTGTGGTGTACAAATTCCTCCTTCTATGCTTACATTTTATGTTCCTTTAATTTTAAAATCCTTCCTCTTGCATTTAATTTATAGTGTTTTATTATAACATATATAAAATACCTAAGCATTAGTATTTTCAGAAATAAATTATGGTATAAACAGTTAAAAACACAAATATAATCACTCCTAATTTGGTCCCAATCTACCTATACAGTATTTCTCTTCATGATAGATTTCCCAAATTAATTGGAATATTTCAGGTTCTCCAGTGAACTACTATATAAATCAAGTTTGAAAATATGGAGTTCAGTGTTACTGAGGCTGTCATCTGAGTAGAAAATGCCAAGAGATTACAACCATCTTTTTTGTTCTCCTGCCAAGTAGACTAGGCATCTGCCAAGGAACCTCAGATCTCCAATGAAGCATTAGTTGAGTTTGAAAATACAGAGTTAAATACCCACTGTGGATGGAACCTGATTAGAACGTACCAAAGGGTTATAGGATTTTTTATTCTTCTGCCAAATCAACTTTGCTCCTGCCCAGGAAATTGAAATATAAAGCAGATGATACTGACAAGACAAATGCCATTAATAGAGACAGGTATGTGCCATGCATGTACAACACAGATTGAGACAGTAAATGCCCAGCATTGAATGAAACTAGAACGTTTTGAATTATTCAAAGTGTCAGATTTGTACATGATAGCTGTGTGAATATCCAGAAATATGAATAGACCTGAGTAATTTGTGGAGGAGCCTGTTGTTGTTGCCATAAAGACTGCTTTCTAAAAAGCTGTGGAGTGACCTCACAGCATTAAAAAGGCAGTCTGGAAATAAATGTTATCTATTTAGGATGCCTATTAGAGCAAGGTATTTTATTCTGTAAATTGGCTGTCTCATTCATAGACAGTTATTTTGAGAGTATTAATGCAATTGAAATGGTTTTTACGGTTCCTTTTCTTCCCCATCATATATTTATTTTTCTGACTTAGCTCTTATAATTTACATAATAGCAAAAATAACTTGTGTAGGAAGACAGAAATGTAATCATGATAAGTCAAACATACCAACATTTTCTTTTCTTTTCTTTTCTTTTTTTTTTTTTCTCTATAACTGATCTCATGTTGTCTGGAACCCGTATTCCTAAAGTTGGAATAATAAAAACAAGAAGAAAATTAAACTTGCCAAGTAAAACCCAGTCTTCCTTACTTTCCACAATTTCTGTGTAGATAGATATTGAGTTAGCTCACAGAACTCCCTAACAGGGCATTATCTTCCCAGGCAAGAGGTATCATTTTTCATTATTCCTTTCCGAGATTGTCTGGGACAAGGTGGGAGCTTATATAACCTTGTGTTGAAAAGGGAAGAGGAAGGCTGTGTCCTATGTGCTGTCCTTGGGATCAAGGGCCTTGTCACACTCGTCAACATCACTTCTAGTCTTAGATGCCAAGTGTCAACACCTGGCACAACCCTGAGTGTGTTTTCCTGACTGTCGATGCATAGAGATGGCTGGCTGCCTCACTGACCAGGTGAGCCAGCTCAGGCTCTCCCTTATACCACAGATCCTTTGAGAGCCGGGCGGTGATTCTCCTGTCATTCCTTTCTTCTGTGCCATCATTAGCCACCTGCCACTTGCCTCCGTACCTCCAGCAAACTTCAGGATTTCCTATAAGCCCTTTCAGACACGGAAATAGAAGGACGCTATACAAGGCCCAATCTAGATATTTCTCTCCAGCCGTACTAATGTTATTTTCAAGTTACTCAATAATATGAGGAAAAGGCACAAAGGCATCTTACCTGCTTTGACCACCTATAAATGCCACTCTTTTTAAAAATTATTGGTTTCTCTTTCAAACTGATGTAAATGTACTTCATTTACATTTATGTTCCAAAAATTATTAGTAGATTACAAAATTTCTGCAAAATAGAATGACACAGGGAATTCCGGGTACCTGACTCTTGATCCCGTTGAGTGTAGGCTTGTCCAAACTATTATTTGGGAAAGTGAGAGCGGTGAATGGTAATGTTGTCCTGGCCTATGCCTGTGTTTCACTGTACCCTGCACTTATATTGTATTTGATAATTTTGAGACTGATTAAGTGCAAATAATCCAGTTGCTACTCTCTCCAGCATATATCTAGAACAGATTGAATCATGGTCAGATTTAACTTTGCATATGTATGGCTAAGTCAAAAAAGGGGTGCCGCCTTCACACAGGCTAACCATCTGTAACTCAGTTCCACTAGTGAGGACAGCTGGGACTACCGAGGCCTTTGCAGGTCCGTTACTGAAGAATGAGACTAATTTATCTGCTGTGTGTCCTGATTGTCCTGGCTTTCTTCTTTTGACTTTAAATAAACCTTTTTTGATTACCCATATCATATCTGTGTTTGCACTCACCATCATTTTGAATATATTATTGACATTTGTCGATCCAGTGGTGTTCTTGTTTGTAACTGACTGCTCCAAAGAAAAAATGTTTACCCCATGTGAAGGTTGTTCCTCAGTTGCTTGGTTGATTTAGGGATATGTGTAGTTTGGCCAGATTGGCATTATATTTTGTCAATCCAGAAGATGGTCTAAATTCATATGCTATATAATTGATAGCGTTTTTAGCAATCATACTGCATCCTAAGACATCGATCAACAGGAGTTAGCATTGTGTTACCTCCCTTAACTACAGATTTCTTAAGAACAATTAATCATAATTGGCTTTCTGTCACTCCATAATTGTGTATTTTCAATATAGTGAATGCTCATTTAATATAACATGAATGCTACATTTTGCTACATGAACCCACACAAGCATGACCAGATACATCACATGCTATTTAAAGTATATTAATATGCCTGTGAAATATGGTGATATGCTACCAATCATCATTTTACTTTAGAATAGGGGTTGGACATGTTTTTGGTATAGCTGGTCATCAGAGTTCCAGGATCCATGTTTAGATCCAGATAAGCATAAAGTTTTTGAAGAAGTTCAAGTCCAGCTGAAAATGGAGATTGCTATACAGATTTTAGTACATTGTACAGATTTATGAAAGACAACACTAGTCAGTTGAAATGTAGATAAATTTTCCATGATGTTATAACTGGAAATAATAAAAAGCAAAGGGGGGACATCAGTGACCCCTCTTTTTCTCACACCCCATATTCAGTGCTAAGTGAATTTTACCAGCATAACCTCTAACATATTCCACATTATGGTGGCTGTTTACCCTCTGCACTATATTCCAAACCCCACCATCTCTCTCCTGAACAATCACCTCCTAACTGGCCTCCCTACTTCCACCATTGCCTCCCTGGTCTAGTCATCTTGGAGCAGCAAAAGTGATTCTTTTAAAATACAAATCTGAGTATAACAGTTCCATGTTTAAAACCCTGCTGTAGCTGTACATCACACAAAGTAACAAGCAATTCTTATCATGGCCCACAGAAACCTCACAATCTACAGTTTCTGGCGCTCTTTCCATCCTTTAGCCCTACCACTCTCTCCTTCGTTTAACATACTATGGACAGACAGGCTCCCTTGCAGTTCCTTAAATACACCTATCTCAGGGTCCACAAAACTGTTGTAATCTCTGTCTAGAAAGACCCTATTGACTGGTAATTCTATGGCTTGCTCCCTCATTTTATTTAAATCTGTTTTGAAATTTCACCTCCTCAGATCAGACTTTCCTACTGTGTTATCTTAGCTAGCACACTTTCTACTTTCCATCAGTTGTTAACGTGGTTTGTTTTTCTTCCCTTGCACTTATCAATGCATGTATTATTTGTCTGTTTACTGGATGCCTTGCCTGATACTACAAATGCTTCATAAAGTCAGTAATTCTTTTTTGTTTCAATAGCATATTGTTAGCCTATAGAACATATGTCCTCGGATACTAAGCAATGAATGAATATATATTGAAATAAATCATTAATTAAAGCATGATAAAATGGACCCTGTGCTCTAAGAAATCTCTCTGGGACCAGTTTCACATGAGACCCCAAAACAAGGATAATTTTAATCCATAAGACCCCCGCAGTACAAGTAGAATTGGATTTTGAGCCATAGTGCCCTGAATTTGGAAAGATTAGAGTTGTAGAGCCTTTCTCTCTGACACACGCTACAGGGCATTCTGTGGGTGATGGGGGTGGAGGGGTGGTGCTGTCATCCAGAAAAAGTAGAGTGTTTTATGCCCATGCTTGTGAAAGACGTTAACAAAATTTTGAAAGGTGGTTGTCTTCGGTGACTTAGTGTCTTAATCAGGTTTTACCTCCCAGGTACATAAGTCTTCCATGTTATGGGTGACCCACCTCCTTTTTAGACGGCCTATATTATAGGCCTTAAGTAGTTTATTGTCCTCATGGTCACAAATGCAAATGTCATGTTTTAAATAATTCCAGTAGGGACAATTTTTACACTGTATATAATGCCTTAACCACCCCTCCCCCCAATCAAGTTTTAGTGTGGCTTGTCAGGTTTCTCAAGTTAGAAACAATTTTAAACAAGTACACTGCTAGATAGATCTCTACAAATCATATGTGACCATGTATCAAACTAATCATAAGAGCCACTCTTTATTGAGCATTTACTATGTGATTGACCCTCAGCACTTAATCAGGCAGGAGGCAAAACATAATTTCTGCTTCATAGGTAAGAAAGTTGGCATGGAAAGGCTTATTTATATAGTATGTTCAGGATTGCTCAGTCAATCTTATTAGTCCACACTCATATATTTACATACTTGTCAGCCGCGTCTTTCATGTATAACCTCCCTCAACATCATCAACAAACATTTTTGAACACCTACATTGTGCAGTGCAATGACTTTATTTTTCAAACCCTTAACTGGAAGAAGTCTGTCCATTATTCTGTCAACCCTCTTAGAGTATATTTACCTTTAATAAAAATTCCAGAATGATTAAGAGTCAATACATATAATTCTGCTTTTTAATCTATAAAAAAAAATCACATTTAATGAATGTTCCTAGGAATACAAAGAAGAAAATAGAATTATATTTAGTCAGGCATATTAATAGAATTATTATTAAAGTAAATGGGATTTCTAATTTCGCAGGGTTCGATTCAGGAAATAATTAGGTTCTGTATTTGGAATTAAATTGGGCTTCTATTTTTAAAGATTATCTTACCTTAAGAATTGGAAGAATAAAAGATCTTTACTTAAATCAGTGAAAAATATGTGTACATAACACCAAGTTTCATGTTTGTCAAGTACAAAAAAAAGAAACTAACAATAATCAACCATTTTGTGCTAAGTCCTTAATTTATTTTTGTTTTGTATAATTTAATGCAATTTAATAACCCAGTAAGATACATTTTAATACTTTTATTGATAGGTGGCAAATAAACTCAAAGAGCCTAAGGAATTTGATCAGGGATGCTTCGCTGGTCGAGGATGGGAGTGGCATTTGAATTCACAGATACGCGCTTTTAAATTCTGCTCTCATATTACTAACACCTTGTTGCTTCTTAAACCTTAATCGCCACTTTTTAAAATTCTCAGACTTCAACATTCCCCTAGTATTCAATATAGTCACCAGCACATACCTGAGATCCAATAGATATTAGCAATTGAAATAGCAAAAAGGTGAACTATTGTCTTAGAATTTTCTTCATAACTGAAATTAAACAGTAATATTATATACTTGAAATTACAGAAATCCTTTGCAAGCTTGAAAACACACACACGCACCTCCCTACCTCACCCCCCACTCTGAGGTTTATTTCCAACAAAATAACTAACACAGCATTGATAATGATAACAGAGAGAAGAAGAATCCTCTATGGAATATTAAAATTCAGAAATGGCTCTATAGCATATGCAAAATAATAGAATAAAATTTCATCACAATGAGGTTTGGCTCACTTGTAGAAATCAGATGAGATCATGTGAAAATGGACAAGTGTTATAATAGATTTAACACTTCTATTCTTACCTGAGAGTAGAGAACATTTACAAATTAGGTATAGAAAATTAGGTTATTTCACTTCCGCTCCTGCCCCCACCTCTCATCTGTTATTATATCCATATGTGTCCAACATTAAAACTCTACTAGTGTCTCCTTTGAAAAACTTTCAACGTGTAGTCCCAGCTACTCCAGAGGCTGAGGCGGGAGAATTGCCACCCCGGAGGCGGAGGTTACAGTAAGCTGAGGTCACGCCACTGCACTCCAGCCTGGTCAAGAGAGGTAGGCTCCGTCTCAAATAAATAAATAAATAAATAAATTTAATTAATCCCAAGAATGAAATTGAATAATAAAATCACCTTCACATCAAATGCTCTACCTTTCCACTACCATCGCTACCGGTACACTTCCGATTAAACTTGGCAGAATGTCTTAATTTTTTTTTTTTAGCCTCACTCTGTCGCCCAGGCTGGAGTGCAGTGGCCGCCATCTTGGCTCACTGCAGGCTCCGCCTCCCGGGTTCACGCCATTCTCCTGCCTCAGCCTCCTGTAGCTGGGACTACAGGCGCCCGCCACCATGCCTGGCTAATTTTTTGTATTTTTAGTACAGATAGGATTTCACCGTGTTAGCCAGGATGGTCTCGATCTCCTGACCTCCTGATCCACCCTCCTTGGCCTCCCAAAGTGCTGGGATTAGCGGCCGGGCACAGTAGTTCACGCCTGGTGAAGCCCCGTCACTACGAAAAATACAAAAAAATAGCCAGGCGTGGTGGCACGCACCTGTAGTCCCAGCTACCAGAGGGCCTGAAGCAGCGGAATTTCTTGAACCCGGGAGGTGGAAGTTGCAGCCAGCCGAGATCGCGCCACTGCACTCCAGCCTGGCGACAGAGCAAGACTCCATCTCAAAAAAAAAAAAAAAAAAAAAAAAAAAAAAAACATATATATATATAGTCATTCTTAATTTACTATGAGTTTCAGGCCAACATTAACATGAGACACCAATAAACTTGAAGAGCACTGAAAATCAGAAGGCAAATATTATTTCAAAATTATATTTAAAAAATTCAAGTGACAGGACATACATTTATTTTTACCAAGTGCTAGATTATATATGGCTTTATAGAACTTCAAACATTCAGTGTACTAATATTACCTGTTAACATTGATTATTTGTATTATTAGAAAATTAGATTACTGCTAGGAAACTAAAACCCCTCAGAATTATGTGTGCAATGATTGAAAATATTTCTCCCACTCTTTAGGGAAAAAAAAAAGTAAAGCAAAATTAAACAAAAACAAATTGGTCTGTTTATTCATTTAAAAAGTAGAAATAAGTTATAAGTGGAAAATTTTGTTTTATATTTCAGTATTACATTTCTTGTTGAACATTTTCTTTTAATTTGTAGTTTTATCAGATTATCTTTTAAACACAATTCTTCAATTACTTCTGAAATGCAGTTGTAAAGTGAAAAGTTATATTGTACTCTCTACATTTTAAATTTTTCAAAATGTCAAAATTTTAGAACCAATTCAATTGCAATCATTTTCGTTGAAATAAACAAATACTGATTACACAATATTTCCCATTCAAAAACTTTTTAACGCTGTAAATGGTAGTACAACCAACTCTATATGTCCTTATAACCTTCTATGGTGGAATGGTGAAAAAAACATAAGGCTCCCTCAAACCCTTTTGCTAAAGGCACTACTCCCATTCATGAGGGCAGAGTCTCATGACCCAATCACCTCCGAGAGACCCCACCTCCTAATACTATCACTTGAGGGTTAGGTTTCAACGTATTAATTTTTGAGGGTCACAAACATTCAGACCATAGAATTCCATCCTTGGCTCCACAACATGTATGTTCTTCTCATATGCAAAATATATTTATTCCGCCCCGTTAGTTCCCAAAGTCTTACCCTGTTCCAGTATCAATTCAAAAGTCTACAGTCCAAATTCTCATCTAAATATCAACTAAATCAGATATGCATGAGTCTCAAGATATGATTTATTTCGAGGCAAATTGCCTTCCAGCTGTAAGCCTCTGAAATCAAGCAAGTTAGGTGCTTCTGAAATGCAGTAGTAGGACAAGCATAGAACAAACATTCTATTCCAAAAGGAGGAAATCAGAAGGAAGAAAGGGGTAACTGATACCAAGTATGTATGAAAAAGAACTTAAAGGCAGAATTAACAACTTGGATTAAAAATCAAAGTACATGAGGGGATAGATCCCACATTTGCCCTGATGTGATTATTACGCATTGCATGGCTGTGTCAAATTATCTGACATACCCCATAAATACATATACCCATTATGTACTCACAAACATGAAAAATTAAAAAAAAAAAATAGACAATTTTAAAAAAACCTACAGGGCAAACAGCATTAAACCATAAGTCTTAAGAATAATCTTCTTTGATTCCATGGCCCACCTTTCAGACACAGTGAGGCAAGAGTTGGACTCCTAAAGGCTCTAGCCAGCCCTGCCACTTTGGTTTTGCTGGAGGCAGCTCCTGTAGCAGCTCTGACACATTAAAGTCACGTGTCTATAGTGCTCCTGGGCTAAAATTGCATACTCCATACCAGCCTCTCTAATGTTCTGGGGTCTCAGGAGCAGTTCTCCCCCTTGAAGCTCCTTAGGTTATTGCTCTAGTGCAGACTGTCTGTAGCAGCCCCCAACCCTGTGGGAGTTCTGTGTTCAGCTCCATGGCTCTTCAGTGAGTCCTTTGAAATATAGGTGGAGGCAGCCATTTCTTGTAATTCATATACTCTCTGTACCAGTAGAGATGGCACCACACACACATTACCAAAGTTTACCTCTGGCAGCCCTGGTGAGGTAGACACTGGCCTGTAGTGCACTTTGGCCCAATGGAGTCATACTTGAGTTTCCCCTTTTGTCATAGTTTTGTCCTTCAGGCCTTGGCATTCTGGTCCTGGGAAGGGAGTGGCAGCTCTGACATCTCCAAAATGCTATTGTGGTCACTCTTCTATTGTCCTGATTAATAGCATCAAGCTTCCACCCATGCATACTAATCTTTTTATCAAAAGGTTGCTTGGCCACACCCTTGGTGTTCTCTCCTGAACATGTTTTTATTCTTCACAATATGGTCAGGTTGAGAATATTCCAGATCTCGAATACTTTTTTTGATTACACATTTCATTAATTCATTTCTCTTCTCCCTCATTTTACTATAAGCAGTCAAGAGAAGCCATACTCCACCTTCAACATTTTGCTTAGATATTTTTTCAACCAAATATCCGAATTTATCACTCAGAATTTCTACTTTCCATAAAGCAGTAGGATACGAACACAATTCCACCAAGTTCTTTGCCACTTCATAAAAAGGATCACCTTGGGCCGGGCGCGGTGGCTCACGCCTGTAATCCCAGCACTTTGGGAGGCCGAGGCGGGCGGATCACAAGGTCAGGAGATCGAGACCACAGTGAAACCCCGTCTCTACTAAAAATACAAAAAATTAGCCGGGCGCGGTGGTGGGCGCCTGTAGTCCCAGCTACTCAGGAGGCTGAGGCAGGAGAATGGCGTGAACCCGAGGCGGGCGGAGCTTGCAGTGAGCCGAGATCAGCGCACTGCACTCCAGCCTGGGCGACAGCGCCAGACTCCGGCCTCAAAAAAAAAAAAAAAAGGATCACCTTTCCTCCAGTTTCCAATTATATGTTCCTTGTTTTTGTCTGAGACCTCATCAAAATGGCCTTTGCCATCCATATTTCAATCAACATCCTATTCGGGACCTCTTAGGAAAGCTTTAAGAAGACAGGTTTTCTCTATAGCTCTTCTTTTCTTCTGTACCCTCACCAGAAGCACCTTTAATGCTCCATTCACTTCAAAATTCGTCCAGCCTCGGCCAGGCACAGTGGCTCAGCCCTTAATCCCAGCACTTTGGGAGGCCGAGGTGGGTGGATCATGAGGTCAGGAGTTCAAGACCAGCCTAACCAATATGGTGAAACCCTATCTGTACTAAAAATACAAAAACTAGCCGGGCATGGTGGCAGATGCCTGTAATCTCAGCTTCCTGGGAGGCTGAGGCAGGAGAATTGCTTGAACTTGGGCAGCAGAGGTTTCAGTGAGTCGAGATCACACCAATGCACTCAAGCCTGGGTGACAGAGTGAGACTGTCTTAAAAAAAAAAGAAAAGAGGCCGGGCGCGGTGGCTCAAGCCTGTAATCCCAGCACTTTGGGAGGCCGAGACGGGCGGATCACGAGGTCAGGAGATCGAGACCATCCTGGCTGACACGGTGAAACCCCGTCTCTACTAAAAAATACAAAAAAACTAGCCGGGCAAGGTGGCGGGCACCTGTAGTACCAGCTACTCGGGAGGCTGAGGCAGGAGAATGGCGTGAACCCGGGAGGCGGAGCTTGCAGTGAGCCAAGATCACGCCACTGCACTCCAGCCTGGGCGGCAGAGCGAGACTCTGTCTCAAAAAAAAAAAAAAAAAAAAAGAAAAGAAAAAGAAAAAAAATTCGTCCAGCCTCTATCCAATACCTAGTTTAACAGATTTTGTTATAGCAACCAAAATGGACTGAGATGCCCCTTATAGAGCTTTTGTGTCCATTAGACAAGAGTTAGACACCTAACATAGTATCTGTGACATAATGTAATTAATAAATAATTGAACCTATGATTTGATCATATCAGGGATTTGCAAATCTCATTTTGTATGTATGTGGTAAAATATATTTAACATAAAATGTATCATTTTAGTCATTTTAACTCTACAATTGAGCTGCATTAGTTTATTCACAATGTTGTGTATCTGTCTCCACAACTTTTCAGACTTTTTCATCATTCCAAACAGAAACTGTGTCCAATAAACAATGACTTTCCAATTCCTTTTTCCCCCAACATTTTATAACCTCTGTTTTATTTTTTATCTCTGAATTTACCTTCTAGATTCCTCATATAAGTGGAATCATACACACTCTAGCTTTTCTTTTGTGACGGCTTATTTCACTTAGTGTAATGACTCTAAGGATCATCTGTGTTATGGCATGCATCAGAATTCTATTCCTATTAAAGGCTGAATAATAGTCCATTGTATGTATATACCACATTTTGTTTTTTCATTCATCCAGTGAAGGACATTTGTCTTGTTTCAACCTTTTTGCCTATTGTGAATACCACTACTGTGTCCTTTGGCATACAAGCATCTGTTCGTGCCCCTGCTTTTTATGAACTGCTGGATAATATGGTTATTTTATATTTAGTTTTTGGAGGTACTGCCAAACTGTTTCCCATAGTGACTGTGCTTCTGTCTGTAACATTTTATATTCCCACTGTCAACTCACAAGTGTTCTAATTTATCTTCCTACTAACACATGTTATATTCTGTTTTATTTTATATTATTTTGTAATAATAGCCAAGCTTACGGGTATACAGAGGGATCTCACTGTGGTTTGGATTTGCAGTCCCTTAGTGACTAAAGATGCTGAGCAGCTCTTCATATGCTACTGATTATTTACATATACTCTCTGAAGAAATGCCTATTCAACTCCTTTGCCCTTTCTTTAATTGGGTTGTTTATTTTGTTATTGTTGAGTTACAGATTCTTTATATATTCTAGATAATAATTCCTTATGAGATACATAATTGACACACATTTTCTCCAATTCTGTGGGTTGTTTTTCACTTTCTTAATGGTATCCTTTGATGCACAGAAGTTTTTAATTTTAATGAAGAACAATTTATCTAATTTTTTTAGTTGCCTGTGCTTTGAGTATCATATCTGAAAAATGATTGACAAACCCAAGGTTATGAAGATAGCTTTATATGTTTTCTTCTAAGAGTTTTATAGTTTTAGCTTTTTTTTTTCTTAAGGATCCTATTGGTGAAAAAAAAAAAAATTACCTTATGCTTAGGTATTTGATACATTTTTAGTTAATTTTTGCATACGATATAAAGTAAAGGTCTAACTTCACTATCTTCGATGTGGATATTCAATTTTTTCAACACCATTTATTGAAAAGACTGTCCTTTCTCTGAATGGTCTTGGCTAACTTATCAGAAACAAATTGTGCATATGAAGTTTGCACAATTGTGCAAAAAACTGTAAAGTTTATTTCTATGCTGTCTATTGTATATTCTGTTCTATAGGTCTGTACTTAGGACAGTGCCACACTGTTTTTATTACTATAGCTGTGCATTGTTTTAAAATCAGAAAGCGTGAGTCTTCCAACTTTATTTTTCTTTTTCAAGATTGTTTTGGCTATTCACAGCCCCTTGAGATTCCATGTGAATTTTTCGATGTGTTTTCCAATTTGTGGGAAAAAAAAAAAATCCATAGGATTTTGATAAAGATTATACTCAATCTATAGATTGCTGCGAAAAGCATTAACAGTATTTTCTTCCAGTCCATGAACCCAGATGTCTTCCCATTTATTTATGTCATCTTTAATTTCTTTTAGCAATGTTTTATAATTTTAGTATATAAGGCTTTCATCTCCTTGGTGAAACTATCCTTACATATTTTATTCTTTTTGATTAACTAGCTCTTTTACAAAAGTCTTTTACTGCTCAAGTAATTTCTCAAAAATTTGTTAAATAAAATGTAGAATCTGATGTAAGTTTCTAAGTTGACAGAATACACTATTAGTCAACTTTTACTAGGTTATGCTGCAAAATGAGAAACTAAATGTTACAATACCAAGTTTATTTGATACTCACATTTACATCAGATGTGTGTTGTGGCAGGAGTGCTGGGGTCTGTGAGATTTTCAAGCTGTTCCCTATGTCTTCTTTCTCTAGCAGTCATGATGAAGGAAAAAACCACTGGGAACATGATGTTCTCTACTATCAGAGGACAGCACCAAGAAGGCAGGCAGAAACATACCCAGTTTTCTAATCCTTTTCCTGGGGATTAGCCTGCTAATTTTACCAGTGTTGTCCATATTTCACGGGTCAAACATAATAAATCCTGTGGCCATGCCAAAGATCAGTGGCGAAAGAAAATAGGACGATGAGAAAAAAGCAAACCAATAATTGTGAACAAATAATAAGTTTCATTGCAGTTATAAGTAAACAATAATCTTTCATTGTTACGAAAATTAGTTTTTCCAAGAGTTGTCACTTGCTGTGTTATCTTGAGGCTATCACTAGTCCTGTTTCCTTTCCTTGTGAAACAGAGAACAAAAATTCTCTTTCCCTCACATGTTCAAATAGTTAGAGTACAATTATAAAATAATTGGAGCAAAGAAGAAAAAAAGTCTATCAATTTTCAGCTCATTATACTCACTAAAAAGAATCAAGATTTTTTGTGTTTTGAAATAACAAATATCCATCTAAAAATGCCACAGAAATTAGAAAGGAAACAAAATAAACTTTGATAAAATTTGTGACTGATACAATAAAGAGAAAAAAGCTTTTTTATAAATTAAGATTTTAATTAATGTGATAATTGTGTTTATTTTTTAATTAGATGGTGTTAACTAAATTAAATTACTCATTTGAACAGCTCAGAAATATCAATATGCTATATTAACTTCCTTAAGTATCATAGTTCACTGCAATAATACATTCATATTTTCATTCAAATACTCAGGTGGTTGTAGGATTAGCATAATATGCTAATTTTTCTAGCTTATCTAATATATATTTAGCATATTTTGCTCACTGAAGTACACATGGTGCTGTTTAAATGTTTTCATTTAAGCTTACCTCCTTGCTAGAGGTAACTACAGACTCTTATCTAAAATTTGGTTAGGGGAAATGGATGAGATAATTGAGTAAAGAGATATGAGCAAGACCTTGCCTTTTTCTATCATCCATTTAGTTCACAGGACAAGCAAAGATTCAAAACTATGCCACATTTTAACCACTAACACTGTCCATAATTTCAAAGTATAAAGAGTTTGTGAACAAATTGAAATTTTAACAAGCTCTCCAATTATTTCATGAGAATAAGATACCTTCATTTGTTGGTGTGATTAAATCATTGGTTATGGTAGTGAAGTTGCTGGAGGAGAAAAGGAGGAGGAAGATTGGTTGAGCTTCGTGACCTTGACAGGAGTTAAGTGAGCCATGTAGGAGATGGGCATTTATACTTTGAGGAATTTCTCCTCCTAAAAGATCCACAGGTGCTGTTGAGGGGTTTGGGGCAGCAGTGGAATGTGGTCAGATTCACGTCTTAAATAGACCACTCTGGTAGCTGAATAAGGATGGCTTTGAAGGGAAAAGATTGGAGACAGAGACACTACCATAGAGGCTGTTGTATTTGCTTAGGTGCAATGGAATAAAAAACCTAGTTAAGGATCTAAATTAGACCAACAGGAAAAGGCCAAGTGACATGAAAGTTAAGAGCATGCCTGAATCTCGCTTCGCTTTGCTCCCCAGCTCTGCTACTTAGTGCTTTGATATTATATAATATTCTTAATCACTGTGAATCTCAATTCCCCTTCTCATCTTTAAAATGAGGATGATAACAATACATTTCTTATAGAGAGGCTATATGGATTTGTTGAAAAAGACATATGCATTTAGCAACATGCATAACATATAATAAATATGCCACAAATGAGTTAACATTGTTCAAATAGACAAAACAGAGACTTTCCAAGTTCATACTTTTAGAAAGTGATATAGCACAAGCCTACACCTACGCCTTCTTACTCAAATTTTGTGGACTTTTTACTCTACCATGCTGTTTCATAGAATATGTGGAAAGAAAACAATTTTAGAGAGGCTTAGAGCTACTCCAGTATTAAAGCTGGGAATATGCTGAATGATCTCGCCATTTCATTTCATTTCATTTCATTTCAAACAGTCTAATAAGTGCTCTCTTGATATAAGAAATTGGTTATTATCTGAACTCTAATTCTGATACTGTGCTTCTATATAAACAAGATATAATATGCAATAACTTTATCTCCTTAAGAACACAGATTGTTTCTAATTTATTTTAGTATTTCCAATGCCTAGTTTAGGAACTGAAATATAACAGTCTCTTAGTAAACATTTAGTGAATGGACATATTATGCTATTTTTGAGACACAGCTCATCAAACATAGTATAATTGATTTGAAATAAAAATGGCAGATCAATGAAAATAGCAATGAGATTATGGTAAGGGAGTGCAAACAAGTTTTCTCCTTTACTTTTCTGATGATATATTATGGATGGTTTTACTTAGAAATTATTTTCTATCAGGAGCAGCCTAGGGGAAAGAGTATTACAGAAGTTTTAGCAACAGTATCATGAACTTAAAGTTGCCAGAGGAAAGCCCTGAGGCCCCAGCATCCCATCCATCGTCATCATTAAAGATCTTCCTTGTAAGACCCTTTGGAACCTGGCTTCAATACAAAGTGGAATTACCGAAAGCCTTAATATTGTTGCTGGTTTGCTCACTAATGATTATTTTGTTTCTCTGTTTCATAATGCCCTGCCTGGAAAGTCTTTTGCAAGTGAGTGGCCGGAATTATAATTCTTGTAAGGAAGTAATTTCCACATGTGGTTAATGATTTTGCATCTGTTCTTCTCAACCTTCACACCCCTTCATTCCTGCCCAACTCATTTGGTTATGGATATTAATCACAATCACAGAACAGGAAATGCTTTATTTTAATGTTTAATAAGTTTACAACTCTCAAAATTGATTCTTGTGTATGAATGTTGGTAATCATTACACTTTAATGCTATAGGCATTTCAGAAGAGACTGGGGAAGGAAGGTCTCCAATGATATCAAAGATAAAATAGCAAATATTTTTGCAAAAAGACAAAATGCCCTTTCTTTGACTTTAAAGATTAATAGTAATAATTAAAAATCACCCATCAGTGTGTATTGTCAAAGACCCAGCTGAGTTCAGTGAATACTGCTCACAGGCCAAATTCAACTCTGCATCTTAGTAAATGCTTCTGTGACGTCGCCACAGGGAGTTGGCGTCTCTCTACATTGACAGAAATGAGGCAGTAATTAGAAGTGAGTGACAAGGTGCTTTTCATCTTTGATGAGGAAAGATTTTTTGTGTCAAAATATCTCGCCAGAGGAGTAATTTTCTCTGTGTGCATTTTTTGTCCTGAACGCATTTTGCATGATAATAGAAAAAGGGAAATTGTTTCTGAATGTTGCTTAGTGACAAATAGCAGATTCAGTGCCTTTGCAGATAACAAGAATGCTGTCATATTGTGATATCGACAGATAAGGCTCATTGTAAGCTGGGGATATTTATATTGGAAAAATAATTTGTTTTTGATAGAATAGAATCAAAGATATTAAAATGTTTTTATGGTATTATGCCTCTAAAGGTTTTAAATTATCTGACAAGATTTAATCACCCAATTCCAAAATACATTTTAAGGATTTAATCACCTGAAATTTTGAGCACAATGAGGAGGCAAATAACCAATACAATGTAGTTGCTGTTTTACAGAACCTGCCTTGTCACTCAACATAGGGGCTGCTGTCAGTTCAAACCACTTTCAAACAATTCATAATTATGCTGGAAAATGAAATCCATTGACTATACTAAATTGGAAAATTTAAAAACAGCTATTCATGAAGTTTAAATGGTTTGAAACAGTTGTTTTTTTTTTTTTAAAAAAAAAAAAAAGAAAAAAGAAAAGAAACATTAAAAGAAACCTCTGTAATTATAGCTTTGCCTGGCATTAGATTCTATGAATGTGAAAGGAAAATTCTGCCTTGAAGTTGGAGTTGATAATGTTAACAGAATACAGTGCTTTCTTTCATTATTTATTTTTGTGTGTAGGGAGAGCATTTTATGGAATGCAATTTAGCATATAGGTCAGATATGATAGCAGGTGGAAAGAATGACAGTGCTTATCTGAAAGTATGAATCTGATACTTACTGTTATCTGAGTAATATTGGCATGGAAAATGTAGTAAGATCAGTAACTTCTAAAGAAGCAATAAGTAACATTATCCAGCTGGCTATAGGAGAAAATTTCAGAGCATACCTGGTCACAAGAGAAAGAGGGAGGTAGGATGGGTGGAGAGAGAGAGAAGTTTTAATGAATACTGGAATTAAAAGGAAAAAAAAGAATGAATTAAGAACACCAGTACCTAGCTATGAATATCATAGGCTGTGACTCATTTGAGGTAATTAGAAGAAATATGAAGGTTTCAAAGAGTTCATTGCCATAATACTTAGATAACAAATAATGGACTTGGCTCTTTGTTAAGCACTTTATTAAGGCGATCCCAATTCCTGAAATTTAATTTTCTGAATACCTCTATTAAATTAAAGCTAATGATATTCTCTGACAGCAACTTGCAATAGACATTTGGAATTTATCTTTCAAGATCCTATTCTCTAAGAGATTTTGATGAGACTACAATCCTTGTAAAAACTGGAATCATAATAATATTGTTTGCCCAAATCAGATGGCCACAAAACCAATTAATTTTGTTTTCTTCCCCCCATTTTACTATTCCCATATTCCCCTGTGGCAATTAATTTAAAATAATTGTAAAAATTTAATTTTTATCTGGTTATTCTAGAGTATCCTTGAGTATGCTGCTCAAAACTCTCAGACGAAAGGTAAAATAAATCCACATTAGTTTTAGATGTACACAGTTACTTTAACTTCGAAGTTATTTTGAGTTCCGATGTGGTGGCGCTCACCTGTAACACCAGCACTTTGAAAGGCTAAGACAGGAGGATCACTTGAGCCTGGGAGTTTGAGACCAGCCTGGACAACATAGTACAACTCTGTCTTTAAAAAAAAAAAAAAAAAAAAAAAAAAAAAAATCGGAAATGAAAGCTTTATCTTCAGTCCTAAAACAATCAATTACTCAATAGAAGATCATATACTGACAATTATTTGATAAGCTTAATTAAATCAGTTAATAATCCATATTTATAACATACTGAACACTGTGTAGGTTGAGGACTTTACACATATAATTATCATAAGACTACAGCACACATACTTCCTGTTGTATCAGTCAGAAAATAAGGGCTTAGAAGCAAAACAACTTGTTTGAGGTCCCAGGGTTACTAAATTTCTTACATGGGATTTGTGTTGCCAATGAAAATAGTGCACCAGACATAATTAAACAGGCAAGGAAGAATTTATTCAAGGTTATTGCAATAGAGTAGAGAGAGTGAACTCATATCACTGTAACAAAACATGAGAGTTTCTAAGCAGTAGGGTGAGTTAGTGCAAAAATGCTGGAGAATCTTAGGGAAGAGGATGGGGAAGGGAATGTGTTCAACATGTTAAATTAATCCAGAATTGGCAAAGGTTTTTGTCTAAGATTAGGCCATTTGTATTTTGGCGCCCATGGAAGTTAGACTCTTCCCTGCCACAGAGTCTCGGAAAACGGAATGCTATCCTGCTTGCTGATTATATTTCAAAGAGATGATTCCAAGTCCTCCACAAAGACATTCACTGGGTCATAAAACTGACAAGATATATTAAAAAAAAAAAATATATATATATATATATATATATTTATTTCAAAGAAGCAGATAAAGTGCAATTGCAAATTTTCTCAAATATATGCTCTAAAGTAGATATACAGTCAAGAAGGAACCTGTTTAACATTTAGTTAAGCTGAAAGTAATGTTAAGGCCATGTTGGTCACAGTACATGTCTGTCAGACACCTGAGTAGTGACTCCTAATCCTGGCATTACACTGAATCCTAACTATACTGGTTTTCTAACAGTAATTGGGAATATTAATTGCTTATCCATAGAATGGCAGTTTATTTGCTGATAATATGTTCTTCCAAACTTGATATGATTGTAAGACACTCTCAATGAATATGTATTTGCCTAATATATTATAAATATAAAAATATATTTAAACATTTGGATAAATTATCTCAAAATACAGTTGAAACATTTGAAATTTGGTTATAAAAACACACCTAAGTAATGGTAGAAAGGAGGTAAAAATTATCCCAGAATGTCATAGTCCCTATTATTTTTCCATTATCCAAAATAGGTGGAAGTTCATTATTTTATTCAGCAAATATTTATTGAATACTTATATCTGCCAGGAAGTATGCTAGTTGGTAGAAATGTATCAGTAAACAAAAGAATAAATATTTCCTTTGGAGTTTACAATCTTTAGAAAGAAGCAAATATTTATTTACTAGCTAATTTTTAAAAAGGGAATTACACTTGTGAGCTATACAATAAAGAGAAAAATTAAAACTTCTGTGAGGGCAGATAACAGGCCAAAGTTATGTCATTACATAGTGTAGATTTTCCTGAGGATTCATCTGGGACCTAAATCTACCAGGTGGAGAAAAAATCTTGACAAAGCAGTTGAAAAGGTCTTGAAGAGTTTGATTAACCAAGCAGAGGAATTTCACAGGTGAAATAAGATAAACAACTATATTTTAGATTATTTGGAGGAATCAAAAGATCTAGCAAAATGAAGAAAGCCTGAGAGTCAGGAAAGCTTAGTTCTGTCATAAACTAGTTCTATAGAATTGAGAAGGTTTAGTATCACGTTTCCTGTACACAATAGATTATCTGTGGATTAATTTTCTGAAATGTCACCATTGCACTAAATGTTTTTGAAAATCATCTTTTGGATTGATGGAGAAACATTCAAGGGTCACTTTTTAGGTCGCAAAGAAAAATGTTGTAGTCACATTTCAACGGACTAAATGTAGTATTGCCGAAATTATTCACATACTGTAATTGCTATGCTTGACTCTTAAGAAGTATTGAACACTTCCCAAATTCCAAAGTATTGAACACTTACCTTCAAAAGATAAAGATTTGCTGCTGTTGAGCAATTCAAGTGTTTGTGCTATATTATAGAATAGAAATGTCATAAAAAGTTACAATATCTTTGAAGTGCTTTGTCTTTGTTTAAACGTAATCACATTTACTAATGGTCACATCAAATTATCATTTGGATCAGAGAGTTGGCATAAAAGTACAGAAATGGAACAGGTACCCTCTAGAGCCAGGCATGAGTAAGGGTGAAGGATATTGTTGCTACTCTCTGTCACAATGTACACATAATAATTGGTGGTTATATTTGGTCAGGTCTAGTTTGTAAAAGACTCTTGCGGTAAAGCTGAAATGAGCTTCTGTACTTTGGAGCAGACTAGAAGATTATGAAATTTAGATAATGGCAAAAGATAATAAAAGAGAAGTGCCTGTGGGTCTTTATTTCCCTCCTCATTCTCCTGCAGTGTTTGGGAGAAGAAGCCTCCAGGACACTCGTGGCTCTTGATTTCCAGCAGCTGTCAGAGAGGCGGGGCGCTGCTCTAGATCGGGAATAGCCTGCTCTGCTCAGGGTAATTGGCTCTGCAGCCTCTGTTGAAGAGAAACAGTCTGACTCATCAAGTTTCTATTTTTGCTCAGTTGTTTGTTTTTATGAGAAAGGAAATGCATGTTTTTTATACCACATGTAGATCCTTACTTAGTGTGGAAATCTTTGTTGAAAGAGGTAAGAAAAGTTGACTAATAAAGATGAAAGATATTTTAAAGTAGGTATCATTCTATATTCAAATTACATCCATTTTTAAATGTAAAGATTTTAAAGATTATAGCATAATTGTATACACATAACTTAAAAATATATACATATACTATATATATGAAATAATTATACATAAGTCCCTGAAATAATTATACATATGTGTATGTGTATGTGTGCTTGTGTGTATAAAACACAGCCTATAGTCATTCCTAAGAGTCACTGCAACAAATGTATTTTGAGTAATGACTCATAGTAAGTTAGATCTGAGGGTTTATTACGTAAATAAAATGTTGTTACTGTTCAGTGATCTTCCATGACTTCAGTAATCTGGAGTAAGGACTAGATGGGCTAATAACTAAAATAGGATTAAACCTATTTGATGGAGTTACAGATTAACTTTGATACCCAATATTAAGGAGAAAGAAAAAAACAAGATTACTCTGCATACAGAGATCAGTCTATAAGTGTCAGAGTTTCCCCAATTTTTTCACCTTGAATAATTTTTATTTTACAACACTTCCTTTACAAATTTTTAGCTTTCTTTATGAATGGTTTTAATTTACATACATTTAAGATAAAACACACGCCCCGTACCAAAAGAAGAATGTATAAGACATGAAGCATAATTTTACAACCTTAAATACTGTCATTTTGCCTTTAGACAGCTAAGTTTAAAAAGGCTTCTACCCATTTTCCATGGTGTGTGTTTGTGTCTTTGAGTATACAAATTTATGTACACATGGTTAATTGGGAAGTACCAAATCCTGTAAGTGAGGACGAGACCTCACAGAATTACTGACAATATACATGGCACGAAAGAGAATCCATATAAGGTA
This sequence comes from Papio anubis, assembly GCF_008728515.1. NCBI lineage: Eukaryota > Metazoa > Chordata > Mammalia > Primates > Cercopithecidae > Papio > Papio anubis. The sequence continues at coordinate 34,906,151 of NC_044987.1, read as the reverse complement.
GACTAGAGAAAAATACATTTCTACTTATTATGGAAAATGGCTGAAACAAGCACAGCCTTACATGCTTATGAAAAACTAATTTTACAGCACAGCAGTTCATATCACTGTTCACAAACTTATGATACATCCTATTGGAGAACATTTAATCAAAAAGGTTATTCAGTTTTGATCTTTATGTATGTGAGTTTCCATTTTACTATTTTTTACCCATTTAAAACAGTTCTGTTTTTTTCTACTTTGAGCACCCTTACATCATTATTACTATGATCAAAGAGCATACACGTAAAGAAACAAAAAAAAGTGGTACCATTTAAGCTGTAGTGCAAAGAAAATGAAACTACTGTTTTAGAGTGTAACACACATGTCACTGAATAACAAAGTGTAACTAAAATGATGCTAAACATCAAAATACAGTGTTAAAACAATCTAAAGGAAAGTAGTGAATATGCTGTGTACCTGGCACAATGGAGAACCTCTTGGAGAGGGGAAAATCTGGGATAATTCCCCATCTGGATGAAAACTCACCAGTGATGGCCAGCAGGCTTGCCATTTAAGACCCATTTGAAAATGTGAAAAAAAGCTTGGCTGGAAATCAGTGCCTAATGAAGCTATAGAATAGGAAGCACTTTTTTCTTCAAAATGTATCTTGTGATGCTCTGATTTAAAATGTATAATTCATATCGTATACATGCTATGCCTAGATTTACCTACAAAATCCTCAATCAAACAGTTTATCTAATGTTATAAAGAACAAAATTTCTCACGGCATAAAGTTTTTATTTTGCTTTGTTTTGTTACCAATTACTTAAAAGGGAAAACGTCGAGTGTTATGGCATCTGAGAGATAAACCAGTTGAAATAAAAATTGACAATGAGGGCTGGTCCCAGTGGCTCACGCCTGTAATCCCAGCATTTTGGGAGGCTGAGGTGGGTGGATCACCTGAGGTCAGGAGTTCGAGACCAGACTGGCCAACATGGTGAAACCCTGTTTCTACTAAAAATACAAAAATTAACGGGGCATGGTGGCACATGCCTGTAATCCCAGCTACTCAGGAGGGTGAGGCAGGAGAACTGCTTGAACCCGGGAGGCAGAGGTTGCAGTGAGCTGAGATCACACCATTGCACTCCAGCCTGGGTGACAAGAACGAAACTCCGTCTCATAGTTCAGGTTGTAATTTGAGGTTCTTATCCTGAAAAGCCTAACAAATAGAGTCCAAAACTGGATGGACTATTGAAAACAGAAAGATAAAAGAAGAAAAGAATGAAGGGTCAATAGAGAATAAGAGTAGGTGGCCCAAAGGGACATCTTAGAGGCTGATTAGCGCATATGCTATGCTCCATCTTTCATGTTTCCTCATTTTTATTCATTTGAAATTACCTGGCCAGGCACGGTGGCTCACGCCTGTAATCCCAGCACTTTGGGAGGCCGAGGTGGGTGGATCACCTGAGGTCAGGAGTTTGAGACCAGCTTGACCAATATGTAGAAACCCTGTCTCTACTAAAAATACAAAATTAGCTGGACGTGGTGACGCATGTGTGATCCCAGCTGCTCGGGAAGCTGAGACAGGAGAATGGCTTGAACCCAGGAGGTGGAGGTCGTAGTGAGCTGAGACAGCGCCATTGCATTCCAGCCTGGGAAACAAGGGAAAAACTCCATCTCAAAAAAAAAAAAAAAATTAACTAGTATTTTTCATCATTCTTAATTGCAGAAACTAAGCATAAAAATGAAAATAAATAATATATACAATTTTCTCATTTCATTAATATGTCCATATTTGTTAACATAATAAAATATAAATTTTTTACATTCATTATGTTATACTTTTTAAAATTCACAAATATAGTTTTATCTTTACAAGACTCAGGAATTTAACCATATGCTTCCTCTGAAACATGAAAAATATTACATATCAAATCAAATAGCATTAATATTACTGTCTAAATTCAATTTTAACTATCATTCATATAACCCAGAAGCATGAAAAAGTAATAATTGAGGAAGTTATCAAAACATTTCACTGTTTTTCAGAACCCTTTGGAAATCAGATCAGAAGGTCATTGCAATTCGCTAACTGGTCAATGACACAATTGAATTTAATAGACTCTAATTATTTTCCTCTAATGACCAAAGTCAGAGGTCCAATTTCAGAGTTGAAAAATGTCTGCTATTTTCAGCACATCTATTTCTAACTTCACATTTCTTTTCCCTGCAAGATAACATTAAATTTAAAAATAAAATAAAGTAAATCAGTTTGACTAAATGAACAGCACAAAGCCTTTGGCATCAGATACATCTGAACCTTGGCTCAACCATTTACTTTCTATGAAGCTATTCACAACTTAATTAACTTCTCTTGGTCTCAGTTTTTCAATGAGTATAAGATAATATGGAACTTAATGTCTGGTTGGTGAGGTAAAAAGGAAATGAGTGTAAAAGAAAAATCACTTGTGACCTCCAGACTTAGGTCACAATGTGAATATTGGTGCCACCAAATTCAATAGAAAACTCTGAAAGAATGAAGAAGACCAACTGAATGTGTTGGTACATGTTGAAGGTTGTGATGGGCAAATGGCCACGGAACATCCATGATACTAGCAGGAAAATGGTTTGGTGATCAACTTTGGTTTTCAGGCTGGAAAGGTAAAGAAGAGGAATCAAAAGGAAACTAGATCTGAAGAAAATGGAGAGCTAGGTCAGGCATAGTGGTTCACACCTGTAATCCCAGCACTTTGGGAAGCCAAGGCAGGTGGATCACTTGAGGTCAGGAGTTCTAGGCCAGCCTAGCCAACATGATAAAACTCTGTCTCTACTAAAAATACAAAAGGTAGCTGGATGTGGTAGTATGTGCCTGTGATCCCAGCTACTTGGGAGGCTGAGGCACGAGAATTGCTTGAACCTGGGAGACAGAGGTCGCAATGAATGGAGATCATGCCACTGTACTCCAGCCTGGGTGACAGAGTGGGAGTCTGTCTCAAAAAAAAAAAAAAAAAAGGGAGAGATAAAGTGGTGAAAGTATAATAGAAAATGGAATGGAAGAATTAACAGTTAAAGTAGGAGGAGTAAAATATTTGATGTGAAATTGTCAGGGATGGAAAAGTCTAGATAATAACAAGCTAGAGAATATAGTCAGGGGCTGGTATTGAGGAATGAAGCTTAATGAGATGGAGTTTATTAAAGAACAATAAATCAAAGTTTTTGGATAATATTTTTGTTAGTCTATTCTTTTGTAAAAAATATCCCTAAATATAGTGGCTTAAAAATACAACAGTGATTTACAAAATTACAAATTTACCAAATTACAAAAACATAAGAGTGATTTCCCATGTATCTGGAAGTTGGGGTTAGCTTTGGTCTGAGAAACCCTGTTTTCTCCCTTCAATAGTCTATACTAGCTTCCTTACACTGCAGTTTTAGGGCAATGTTCCATGTTGGTGAAATCAGAAGCTGCAAGACTTTTTGAGGTCTCAATCCTGGAAAGCACACATAATCGCTTCCACCATATTCTGTTGGCCACAGTCAAAAGGCCAGCTTAAATTCAAAAGGTGAATCACTTAATAAAAAATATTTTTCAAATTGTAACTATATTTAATGTACCACAAATGGATTATCTGCATGGATCATAAAATTACCTGGATTGTGACTGGATTTGAGTTGGAAAAAAATAACAATGACCCATTTACCAAAGATATAATGAATATATTGAAAGCACCAAAAAACTTGCAGATGATGCAAGGAAAAAGAGATCATTTCATGGAGGTAGGATGACCCACAAAGGGACAAATATTGTAGAATTATAAAAGTTATAATTTGGATATTGCATGTGAAGAATATTGACTTCATGTTCCAGTCTCAGTGTACCTTTTGTTCCAGAGACCCAGTGTATCAATGACCTTCTGCTGACAGAATCAACAATCCCAAAATATAAGGGACTTAAAACAATAGACATGTATATCTAGCTTATGTTAACTAGGACCACAATTCAGCCGAGGTTCTGCTCTAAAACATGATGAAGGTGAGATCTGTGCCATGTATCTTCTTCTAAGACCAGGTTGAAGGGACACTCCTGTCAGTGATGTGGTATTCTCTTGGTAGTGGGAGGTAAAAGTGTTTAAAACTGAACTTTAATGTAGTTTACTTTTGAAAGCATGTTATCTCATATGTGTAACAATGACAAATTCTAGTCAAGGCATCTTTTGACCCACTTTATCAGGGATTATCTGCTCATATTGTGGTCAGAATCCTTTACTTGTGACAGAGGGCAGGAAGTGATTTCCAGCACAGTAAATAGACTTTACCCCAGTCACTTACCCCTAATGTGAGTACAAAGGAGGAAGTAACGTAGGTACTGAGCTGAGAATGATGCCCTTCTTGGATGAACATTATAAAAATAGCACCTGGAACATGGTAATTAATTCCTACATTTCCATATCAGAACAGAGGCTTCCAACAGTTAAAAATCCTTTCTATTCTCATGATGCACAATGACAGCTTGTTTTACATGATTTAGCTAGTAGTGAACAGAATTCAATTTATTAACTTTTTGTAGGAAGAGAGACAATACACCATGGTGATCTGTGCACTGTCTTACTAAGAGTTAAAATGTACTTAACATGGTGTTTGGGCTTTTGCTGAGTGATATAAGAAGGGCTTAAGAAAGGTTGGGAGGGTCTGTTTTGGATTAAATTATGTCAGGAAGCAGGTCAATTATACTTTTGAATATTTATACTTCTTAATTGGATACTTTAAAATGTTTTTGGTCTAGGAGGTGTGAGGAATGAAACAGAGCTAGCATTGTCTTTGGTAAAAAAGGAAAAAAAAAAGCAGTAGTCACTCTTATTTTGGGGGAGTGAAGATTTTCTAATAGTATTATAGTATCTTTATATTTTTCTTATATTCATATATCCTTATAGAGTGGTCTTGTTTTTGCTTAGTGTCATCAAGTCACAGAATGTTTTGCCTTATTATTGTTAAAAGTCTATGAAATTGTTTATGTCTGGTAGAGAATGCTGCTGTTGTTTTGTTATTTCTTTTGTATTTATCTTTCTCAAAAGCTTTAGTTTTTTAAAATTTTTGTTTGTATTGTTCTATAGTCCTTATTCTTAATAAGTCTTAATTTGCTTTCTTAATTTGTAACTTGTTCTATGAATTTGAAGGCCTCATTTTCTATGATAGACTTATTAATTAATTTCATCATTTATACTTCCTGTAAAACAATCACTGACATTAACATATCATAACTTCATTGCTACTCTCACAATGTCCATTTACAAGTATGAGACTACTTGGTAGTAATAAATGTAGTGCTACTAATTTTTTCCTCTTTAAGAAGTGTCTGGAGGTATATCTTTGGTTCTTCTGAAAGGAAATATGAGAGCAGGGAAGTACAGATTAATTCCTCACTTAGTCTTAGAGAAGACCTTGCATTTTGCCTTTTCTCTGGCTAGCTAATGAAAACTGAGTTCTTCACCCAAGTCCTTTACCCTCTTTATGCAGCACAATTTTAACACTTCAATTTTAACAAGTTCCATTTCCTCAGTTGTTCTCTTAAAAACATCTATGAGAAAGGAAACCTGCTTTGTTCACATCACAGTTCATATTGCAAGACAGTGAGTTCCTAGGCAGTTTAAAGAGAATTTTAGGGTGTATAATCAACCTAATTATATTATCTTTTGGATACAAATCTAAGAACAAACATTACTTATAATATGTCTTTGACTTTGGAAATTACATAATTTTATTTCTTACTTTACCCTTAAAATTTTGGGGAACACTACTCAACAATGCTTGGGACTCATAGTCTTCAGAAATATTTTGTCTCACTTGAGGTTCTGTTTCCAGCTGAACTTCCTTGTTAACTCATTTCTATTTTGCTAAACCTGTTTCGTGTTAGCATCTCTGCTTACTTAGACATTCTTTTGCTAGTTTTCGTATCGACTTTTATTTTTCACAAGTTAGATTTCTCTAACAATAAGAAAAAACTAATAGTCATAACTGTCTAACTCTGCATTATTTTTCACAAGCTATATTTCTCTAATAATAAGAAAAAACTAATAGTCATAACTGTCTAACTCTGCGTTAGGCTATTTTCCAGTCAACATCCCTGTATGTGTTCAAGTACTATATTCACATTCACTGTCTTGGCCAATCTCTTGCATAGGAAATCAAGCATTGAAGACTGGATTATACTAGATGACATCTGAATCTAATTTCAATATTGAGAATCTATGTTTCAAAGGACAGTGATACAAAAATCATAATTTTGTGCATACTTTATATATATACTTTACCACCCTATCCAAGGACCCTTCCCTGATTTTTGTATACTAAGCAGCACCCCTAGAATGAATAAGTAAAATTGGTGAATGCATTCTCTAGTATGGGTGACTATATGCATACATAGAAAATCATTGGGCTAGCTAAAAAAAAAAGTGAGAAAGGAAATAATATCTGTAGGTTCACTGCAATTAATTCATCCTATTAAAAGTAGGTTACAAGAACATCTACAAACAGTATGATATACACTGAGCGTATTATAATAGTTACTTTTGGATAAGAATATGGCAATGGAAGGATGAATACATGGAATAAATACATTAATAAAACAAGATAAGAGCAAGCCATATCAATGAAATAGTTTGACATGAATTCATAAGATTTTTCCATCTTCTGCACATGATATTCAATAAAATAAATACATAAAATAGCACTCATCTGTCTCTATGCCTACTGCCTATTGAATTTTCTAGTCTGTATTTACGATTTCTAATAAAGAATTAATTAATTTATTCTTTATTATTTGCCTCTGCCAACCTTTTCTGACTAGCAAGTTACCTTCATAAGAGGAGATAATTTTCTTTCATTCTTTTTTTTTTACTGTTGTATCACCAGTACCAAAAACAATACCTGACATCTACTAAATGTGAAAATGTTAATTATATTCATTAATTAATTACATAAATAACTACGATGAAGTCTTTTTTTTAATATTATCTCTAATATAAAATTTAAAAGGAAGAATCTGTAATGGGTGTAAGTTATTCATGGTAGTGGGAAGACATTTTAAGTAATGATCAGTGGGTGATTGATTTCTGGGTCAATACCTTTCTCAATTGAAATGACAAATCAAATTAGAGTTTTACCTCAAGTGCCATTTGAAAATGAGTAAAATATAATCTATATGACATGAGAGGAGATATTAATTATTGAAAGCTATAGTCTGACCCAGAGAAAACACTACCTGCTATACCCATAGTACTAACTTCTGGCATGAGCTACTTTTAAAGTTTTAATAAACTGAAGAAAATCATCTTGCCTCAAAAACATGTGGAAAGGTAGAAAAAATATGTGTATTGTTTTATATACATATATATACACACATGCATATATGTGTATATATGCTTTCTGTAATTCAGCTTATGGCCTCTCCAATGGGGCAGAGATCCTAACGCTTTGGTGGGTGACAAAATCTCTTGCAAAGCTGCTTAAAAGTGAACATTTTGGCCAGGAACAGTTACTCATGCCTGTAATTCCAGCACTTTGGGAGGCTGAGGCATATGCCTGTGTGTGAATACATATGTGCCATATAAAGGTTTAAATACATATATATGTGTATATATGTGTGTATATACTTACGTGCCATATACGAGGTTTATAGATACACATAAAATGTGTATATATGCATGTGTGTGAATATAGTTATATGTCCCATAGCAATGTTTTGGTCAGCAACAAACCCCATATACAATGGTGGTCTCATAATGTGTTTCTGTGTATGTGTGTGTGTGTATGGTGTGTGTATGTTAAAAAAAAAAAAAAGCTATTCTTGAAAAACATGATAAAGTTAGTATTCCTGTGGCCAAATAACCATTTGAAGAAATATTTGTCCTTTGTTTGTTGCAAAGGACCAAATGATGTTTATACTTTTTTCCAGAAAATACTACATACCTTACACATCTCAGCATGAAATTAGTATCACAAAATCTTTCTCTTTATTTACAGTTTTTTTAACTGCCTGATTTGTCCAAAATATTCTCAAAGAAATGAACAAATAGAAATGATAGAAATGACAGTGTTTATTGTCTAAAAAACCTTTTTATAAATGAGCAATGATCATTACACTATTTCTACTATTAACTTAAACAAGAACATTTGTCAGATTTGTTCATTCAAATACGGTTTGTAGCTGGGAATGGTGGTTCATGCCTGTAATCTCAGCACTTTAGGAGGCTGAGGTAGGTGGATCACCTTAGGTCAGAAGTTGCAGAGTAGCCTGGCCCACATGGTGAGACTCTGTCTCTATTACAAACACAAAATCAGCTGGGTGTTGTGGCGTGTGCCTGTAATTCCAGCTACTCAGGAGGCAAGGCTGGAGAATCACTTGACCCCAGGAGTTGAAGGTTGCAGTAAGTCAAGATCACCCCATTGCACTCCAGCCTTGGCAACAAGAGCGAAACTCCATCTCAAAAAAAAAAAAAAGAAAAGAAAAAAAAAGAAACCCACAAATACCGTTTTTGAACATTGTCTGAGGAGGACCAAGCACATGTATAGATACTGGGGTTACATCAGTGAGAACCCTGATTGTTTTGAGTTTATTATCTGATGCAGTGGATTTCAAACCTGTTTAAATATTGGAAACCTCCAAAGGATTTAAGAAATGCCAAAATCTGAGTCCCATTCCAGGCCAAAAAAATTGAAATCTCTGGGGATAGAACTCCGACATTTGAGCAGTTTTAAAGGATCTCTAGGTGGTATCAATATGGTGACCAAGTTTACAACTGCTTGTTCATAAAGTGGCATATAATGGCAAACAAAAAAATTTCTTCAGCTGAGCTAAGCCTAGGGAAAAAAACACAAAGTTTCCTATCACTAAGTTAAGTGCTACAATTTAAGATCCCCTGGAGCCAACAGAGACAAGAGGAACATTAGGTGAGGGAATGGGGGAAGGGAGATAGTTTCAAAAGTCTTCTCACAGGAAATATCAATTAAACTAGGATCTGAAGAATAAAAGAAGTTGGTGAAAGTCAATAGGGACGATTTATTCAGATTTTTTTAAGTATATGTAAAGTCCAGGAGTTAAAAGATAGCATGGCTTATTTTAGGATGTAATAGTATTTTAATGCAATTGGCATTGGACTTGAAAAAGGCAGAGAAATGGCTGTATGCAGAAGGCCTTATAAGCCATGTTAAGAAAAATGAACTCCATCTTAAGAGCAATGAGGAAGAAGAATTTCATAATTTTCAAGATTAGTCAGAAGTTGGCTTTTGCCTTTCTCACAGTACTTTTTATATATTTAGAATGGTCTTTTCTAATTAATTTTAATGTATGTGGTATAGTGTGCCTTTTACTAGCAGAAATGCACAGTCAAGTTTCTTTAATAGAAACTTTCTAGGACTCCTATTATTAATGAATCTTATAATTTTAATGGTTTTCTTAGAGCTCATATTTTTAGCTTTAGGGCCGTGGTTCTCAAGCTTTTTTCAGGCCCAACATATTAGAAGTAATGACTAATTATAGCAATTATTTTCAAGAAAAGGGGCAGAAGAAGGGACTAAACAGCTCACCTGGGTAATGATGACTACTGTAGCTTGAAAGTGACCCACCCACCTTCATCTGATGCTCCTCAAGGGCTGAGAGAAGTCCTGACTGCTCAAGACTCTAAATCTTAGTCTCCCTTTAAAAACAAACAGGTACCAAAACAGAGATATAGACCAATGAAACAGAATAGAGTCCTCGGAAATAATACCACACATCTACAACCATCTGATCTTTGACAAAACTGACAAAAACAAGAAATGGGGAAAGGATTCCCTATTTAATAAATGGTGCTGGGAAAACTGGCTAGCCATATGTAGAAAGCTGAAACTGGATCCCTTCCTTACACCTTATACAAAAATTAATTCAAGATGGATTAAAGACTTAAATGTTAGACCTAAAACTATAAACACTCTAGAAGAAAACTTAAGCAATACCATTCAGGACATAGGCATGGGCAAAGACTTCATGACGAAAACACCAAAAGCCAAATTTGACAAATGGGATCTAATTAAACTAAAGAGCTTCTATACAGCAAAAGAAACTACCATTAGAGTGAACGGGCAACCTACAGAATGGAAGAAATTTTTTTACAATCTACCCATCTGACAAAGGGCTAATATCCAGCATCTACAAAGAACTCAAACAAATTTACAAGAAAAAATCAAACAATACAATCAAAAAATGGGCAAAATATATGAACAGACACTTCTCAAAAGGACATTTATGCAGCCAACAGACACATGAAAAAATGCTCATCGTCACTGGCCATCAGAGAAATGCAAATCAAAACCACAGTGAGATACCATCTCACACCAGTTGGAATGGCAATCATTCAAAAGGCAGGAAACAACAGGTGCTGGAGAGGATGTGGAGAAATAGGAACACTTTTACACTGTTGGTGGGACTATAAACTAGTTCAACCATTGTGGAAGAAAGTGTGGCAATTCCTCAAGGATCTAGAACTAGAAATACCATTTGACCCAGCCATCCCATTACTGAGCATATACCCAAAGGATTATAAATCATGCTGCTATAAAGACACATGCACATGTATGTTTATTGTGGCACTATTCACAATAGCAAAGACTTGGAACCAACTGAAATGTCCATCAATGATAGACTGGATTAAGAAAATGTGGCACATATACACCATAGAATACTATGCAGCCATAAAAAATGATGAGTTCATGTGCTTTGTAGGGACATGGATGAAGCTGGAAACCATCATTCTGAGCAAACTATCACAAGGACAGAAAACCAAACACCGCATGTTCTCACTGATAGGTGAGAACAATTGAACAATGAGAACACTTAGACACAGGTTGGGGAACATCACACACCTGGGCCTGTCATGGGGTGGAGGGAGGGGGGAGGGATAGCATTAGGAGATATGCCTAATGTAAATGATGAGTTAACAGGTGCAGCACAGCAACATGGCACAAGTATACATATGTAACAAACCTGCACATTGTGCACATGTACCCTAGAACTTAAAGTATGATAATAAAAAATAAATTTAAAAAGTTAAAAAAAGTTAAAAACAAGCAAATAAACACAAAACTGAAAACTCTTGAAATTAGAATTAGGGGTTTAAAAATTTCCTTCAAAATTTACAAATGCCTTAGGGAAAATTGTATTTACATCCTTGTTATGAGAGTACAATAATCAGCTAAACTTGGTTCAAGTGTCCTACACTTGACCTAATGACCTTAAAGCCAGGAAAGATAATAGCATCCTTCAAGAACGTGTTGCTAAAGCTGAGAAAGAAGTTGTACCCTGGAGGAAGCACAGATACAACCGTTGTGAATGGCACACAGCACCCCCAACTTTTGGCTTCTACAGAAAAAGATTATGACCTAGAAGTGAAATCTGCTGGACTGAAATTAGCTAGACCCAAACTCATGGGGAAGCACGGATAGATACAGATGCAGAGAGAAAAGTGAAAATATCATTAAAGAGGCCTTTGTTGTTAAATAAAGATTAAGAACTGCCACTCTACTGCACAATTTGACAGCCTCCAATTTAAAATGTGATTTACAGTCACAATAGTTCCTGTTTTCTTTCTTGCATTTTGTGACAAAAGAAAACAAATACCTGTGTGTGCTTTTACGTGACTTATTTGTTCTTTTTCCCCATATCCACTTGCCCTCTCTTGTATGTTATTATGAATAATCAAGTGACATGACTTGAACTCCTGAGACTTATGACACAATCAGAGACAGGTGATCTGGAAATATCCTATTTGGTTCCTTCACTGTCCTTTAATGTTTTCTTATGGGAGGAGAGGTTCTTCCATTTTTGACAGAACTCAGTAACACACGTTCCATTCCCACACAAGTCAGAGGAGCCTGGCAAAGCACATCTCACTAGTGTCTCTAAATAACTTTTATTTCACTAAATATATTGTTATGAAAATGAAGTGGCTATCATTTTTATCAGTAGTCTGTTTTATATGTGAATATTTAAAGCTCTCAAAGAAATAGGAAGAAAAGACCTGAAGAAATGATGAGTTATTAGCTTTGTTTCTCTGACAGACTGGTCCCATATGTCTATGGTTATGTGATGAACAGAAGAAAAAAAAAGAAATACAAAATATTTTAGAAAGGGTTTGCTAATGATAGCATGTACTACACAGAAAATATTGAGACACAGACTGTCACTAATCTCTAGTTGTTGGTTGTTTCCAGATTCTGGGTGATTCTATATAAAAACAGTGATGCCATCGTGGCAGGCAAGTTACTAAAGAGACTCAATACCTGCTCATGGTTGATACTCATTGAGTTTTCATATATTTAAGTTGAGAAGCTCCTTTTTTTTTTCTTTTGGCTTTAAACTCACATAATTATATAAATTATGTTTGTATTCTGAGGATTACCTATAATTTATTTAAAATATTTTTTGTAATTTCCCATGGCTATTTTAATTTTTAATGCATACTATCAGGAAATGCTTGTCTTAACAGGGCAGAAGCTGCTTCACCCTGGATTTTTCCACATGGAGGATTATCTGATGATAATGACACATTTCCAACAGTGGCAGGGAAGCTACCAGAGACACAGAAGGCCTGCACAGATGTCAGGACGGCTGGGTACAGCACTGCCATGGTTGATGCACTTAGAGTTTAAAGTCTCTTTAAATTTCTTTCACATAAAAGAAGAAATTTGAAGTTCAGCCTCCAAGAAAGAGTATTAAAAAGACCAGGAGGGTTTTATCCAAGTTCCACGGGTGATAAAACACATCAATCTGAAACATTACTAGTGCGTTGCTGATTCCCTAGTCATTCTTCCATTTGCTGTAGCTGAACAATGATAGCACTGTTCCATCAAGGGAAAATGATCCCTCCTCCTTTCAAAAAGCTTTTTACAAGGCAGAGCTATAAAGTGCTAGATTTATTAACAATTTCCATTTCAAGAGAGACACTGTTTGTACGGCCGTAAAGCTGTGCTTTAATGCAAATGCAGCACTTCAAGCCTGTTTTCCTAATGCCTTCACAACTTCTGTAAATAATGCATCCCTTGGTGGCATCCTTCACTTTTAAACAATTTGGGCAAACTGGTTCAAGTTGTAAAAATACAAATGTACTTTCTGTAACATAATGATAGTTTTGCAAACACTCTGGAATTTGCCAATTTACTTTTCTAAATCTGATTGATATTTGATTGCCAAAATGGGGAAAAAAAATGTACTTAGGTGAATTTCACCCCCAATCGAGGGGCTCAGGACACCAGAAAAGTGAAGACATATTCCAGCAAATTTTGAGCAATGATAAGACTGGTCCATGGTGTTTGTTGACAAGAGAAAAAGTGCATCCAAGTTCTATAAACTGAAAGTGTTATGAGAAACTTCTTTATCTCAGTTTCCTATGTTGGATCTGTCAATTCAACCAGGTTTTATTGAACTATTCTAATTATCTTAAACAAAGAAACCCACTTTATTCTATTCTTGAATAGTCCTTCCCCTTTACTATATATTTGCTTTTAAAAAAATTAATTGACAAATAATAATTGTATATATGGAATATAATGTGATGTTTTGATATGTCTACTCTGTAGAATGATTAAATCAAGCTAATTATCATATCCATCACCTCATATACTTAATTTTTGTGGTAAGAAAATTCAAAGTCTACCCGCCAACACTTTTATATAAATTATTATTAATACATTTGTCTTTTAAAAAATACTATTAAATGGCAATTTATTGATTAAAAAATAAAAATAATTCAATTCTCAAAGTGTTTACTATTGGGCAGATAGTAAATGTTTGTTTGTTTGTTTGTTTTTATAGAGTACCAGAAAATTGCTTTTATGGTAAACTATGTAAAAGGAAAGTAACAATCTTGAAAAATGTCTCTCCTCAAGTAATCATTTTGTAGTAAAAACCTTTTACGTTCACTCTCAGCATTTTTTCAAGAATACAAGTATTGTTAACTTTAGTTACTGTGTTGTGCAAGAAATCTCCCAAACTTAATTCTCTATCTAACTGAAATCTTGCATCTTTTGACTAACATCAGCATCTCCTCAACCCCTGAAACACCCCTGCCCCACCCCCTCACTGCTAGTCTCAAAAGTAGTGTTATCCAGAGCTTGGATCAGAGCACTCTGTAACCAGTGATTTGGACTTGAACTGAGGGGAAATTATAAGTGTTATATTTTATTCATAAACCAATAATCTTATAGTAGTGTGTTAATAAGGGAGAAAAATAAATGGTCTAGTGAAAAATTGAGTTATGGCTAGATTGCATAGGAATGTAATCAATAAAGTATGACGTAGTAGAGAGAGAAAATTTGGAAGGAAAAGGTCATACTGCAGAACTCTTGTCTTTAGTTAAGTATCATCTGAGGCTCTTTTTATTGAAAATGGCAGACAAACCAGTATAAAATAGCTTAGACAATAAAGAGGACTTATTGGCTCATATAATTGGAAGATCCAGAGTAAGAAGGAGTTTTAGCTCAAGGATGTCATCAGAGATCCCATTTTCCCATCTTTCCACAGTACCTTCTGTGTATATGGAATATATATATGGAATGTACATATGGAATTGTACATCTTACAAGATCTTTAGACAGTCTTCCTCATGTTGTCAAAATGACTACATAAATTTGAAACCCCACTCATAGCTATACATTTCCTCTATAGCTATTTGGAAAGACTTAGAGAACTTTATGACCTGGAGTCCTCAGTGCATTTCCCTTGGGTGAAGGTCATGTGCTGTCCCTGAAGAAATCTCTGAAGACAAAGATCAATGGCATATACCGATCTACTCAAGTCCCTTTTTTTCTGAACGAAATTTCAAATTCCATGGAGAAGGGGTTAGGATTGCTTTTATTGGACTTCAGTAGCGCAAGGCCCACCTCCAACCTGGGTAATGTCAGGTTCCCCTGAAGCACATCTGTTCCAGGAAAGGGATACTGATCCAGACTCAAGAGAGGGTTCTTGGATCTCACACAAGAAAGAATTCAGGGTGACTTCACAGTGCAAAGCAAAAACAAATTTATTAAGAAAGTAAAGGAATAAAGAATGGCTACTCCATGGACAGAGCAGCCCGAGGGCTGCAGGTTGCCCTTTTTTATGGTTATTTCTTGAACATATGCTAAACAAGGGGTGGATTATTCATGCCTCCTCTTTTTAGGCCATCTAGAGTAACTTCCCGACATTGCCAAGGCATTTGTAAACTGTCATGGCAGCGGTGGGAGTGTAGCAGTGAGGATGGCCAGAGGTCACTCTCATGGCCATCTTGGTTTTGATGGGTTTTAACCGGCTTCTTTACTGCAACCTGTTTTATCAGCAGGGTCTTTATGACCTGTATCTTGTGCTGACCTCCTGTCTCATCCTGTGACTTAGAATGCCTTAATCATCTGGGAATGCAGCCCAGTAAGTCTCAGCCTCATTTTACCTAGCTCCTATTCAAGATGCAGTTGCTCTGGTTCACATGCTTCTGTCACTTCAGTAGTGTGGAAAAAGGAAAAATAATTGAACAAAAATCTCAGCACTTCGGAGCCAGATATAGGGAAACAGAGGATGACTAAGCAATCAACAAACAACCTCCATTCTCAGGCATTTCTCCTCAAGTTTATATACTTTTTGCCATTTAAACAAAAAAAACTTTTGTTTAAAATTTATCCGATTTGGCCAATTATTTCTTTGCATTCATGTTTTTCTAGTTTCTAGTGAAAATTTCATTTATTTAATACTTGTTGGTCATTTTATAAAACGTTAATCACTAGTAAATGTTTTCCAATTAGATATCTATTATCTCCCAGCCCATATATTTTCTTTCTAACCATATGTTCTCTCCTCATCTAAGCTCTGAATAGCAGGGAGGTTAAATAATAGAGGTTGATTTTATGTACATCTATTCGCCATAGGAAACACCAAACTCATAAGAAATGGTAACAATTAATCAATGTTGTGGTTGTCCCATAAAAATTCTATCCTCCCCAAATTTCATTATTCCCTAGTTAAGACCAATATGTTGCCACATTATCTGTTTTCAGTACATGTGTAGTCACACACCCACAGATATTTACATTTTAGTTTTGCAAAGGGAAATTTTGATACCATACTGAAATGATAGGAAATTTAGTTCCAAATCACCGTAGTTAAATAGATGATAATTCCACAGATATCTTTTCATTATTAAACACCATTTCTACTATCTATATTTTAACTTTTAAATGATTCAAACCACTTATTATAAGTAGCAGTATATAATCACCTATAGAAAGTTAGTACTATCCAGCTAGAACTGGTTCAGCTATCAGCCTGACACCTGGTAATCATGAAATGTCAATCCAGTCAGCAAAAACACCCTTTCCCTAACCAAATGAAGGTTCTGCCTCCTCTTTTTTTCTGGACTCCTGCCACCCAGTTGCTGAGCTTCCCCTGCCACAAGGACTCTCCGACTCTGTCCTCCACCCTTCTTCCTCCTCTCTCTTTGACCTTTTGCTGGGATATTTGTAGACACGTCAAGTCCTTTCAATCCTTGGCTTTTACCACGGTGTTGCCACTTTTTAGTGTAGTGAGTTGTTTTTAACCTTGGCTGCACATTGGAATCAGCTGTAGAGGATTTTACATCTCAGTGGCCAACCAGCATTCAAGACAAATGAAATGAAAATATCTGGGGGTGAGGTCCATGTGTCGAAATTTTTTTTAAGCCTCCAGTTGATTCCAGTGTGCAACCAGAACTGAGAACCCTCTCTTTATTTTTCCAACTCCTGATTCTCCTACATATATTTGTCTAAATATTATAGCACTATATAGAGAAACTTTTATTCACTCCGCAGACTAGGTTTGGTTTTTTGAAAGATGCTTTCATGGCTGGACACGGGGCTCACATCTGTAATCCTAGCACTTTGGGAGGCCAAGGAGGGCAAATCACCTGAGGTCAGGAGTTTGAGACCAGCCTGGCTCACATGGTGAAGCCCCATCTCTACTAAAAATACAAAATTAGCTGGGCATGGTGGCACATGCCTGTAATCCCAGCTACTCAGGAGGCTGAGACAGCAAAATTGTTTGAACCAATGAAGCAGAGGATGCAGTGAGCCGAAATCACACCATTGCACTTGAGCCTGGGTGACAGAGCAAAACCCGGTCTCAAAACAAACAAACAAACAAACAAACAAAAAAAGATGTTTTCAGAGCTCCTGTATTTCTCTTCATGGCACTTCACACACTTGTAAACTACTTGAAAGCAGATATAGTGCCAGTGTTTTCCATATGTGTATCTTTGGTTTCTAGAACGATATGCAATCAATAAATCAACAAATATGAACTGATTTGTCTTGCTTACCAGGACAAGCCCACTGAAATCAGACTGCTATCATAATGAAACCAGTGTGGAATCTACTGCCACATTGTAAATATGTACTTAAATTTCTGCGTCAGCGAAAGAAAGAGCACAAAACTTGTTACACCTGCTACTATAAGATACAGCTTTGTTCATAGCCCTTAAGCCTAAATCTGCAGTTAGAATCATTTATAACCATACAAACTTGCCCAGTTTTCAAGTACTTTCTATGGTATGAACAGATTTATCTCCCAGTCTACTTACACACACACACAGACACACACACACAGCATACAATACTCATTGAAATGCTCTGGGTACTGTGGAACACAGACCCAATTGTCTAAGACTAAAACAAAGCAGAAATATCTTTAACTCAGTTTAAGACACCTAATTCTCCAGTCCTTATTTTCCTTTCTTTTTTCTTTTTTTTTTTTTTTTTTTGAGATGGAGTTTTTCAGTTGTTGCCCAGGCTGGAGTGCAATGGAGCTATCTTGGCTCACTGCAACCTCCGCCTCCCAGGTTCAAGCGATTCTCCTCCCTCAACCTCCCAAGTAGCCAGGATTACAGGCATGTGCCACCATGACCGGCTAATTTTGTACTTTTAGTAGAGACAGGTTTCACCATATTGGCCAGGCTGGTCACAAACTCCTGACCTCAGTTGATCCACCTGTCTCAGCCCCACAAAATGCTGGGATTACAGACGTGAGCCACCGTGCCTGGCCTCCAGTCCTTATTTTCTATCCCAGGTTAAACACCTTTTTAATGGGATATGCAATGGAAATAACTAAATCTTCAAGAAAAATTCTACCTGTGCCTGTATTGTATATAATGAGGTTCACATAATAGCTCAAAAGGAGCCTGTTCTAGATTTTTGAGTCTTATAACTTTAACTTTGCAGATAATGCATAGTGCTGATTAAAGTAAATGAATAATTTTTCCTTTTATAGATAAGAATCAGTGTAGTATAGACCTTACTTTCATATAATTCTGTCCTACTCACACAAACATGCACATAGGCACTCCCAAACATGCAAATAAAACTATGTATTTTAAATCAGGTGGAATAACATTTGGAAAAAAAAGTAGCAGAATGACTAATGGAATTATAAAATGTCGAAATATAGGCAGATGCAAATAAGAAGCTGGGATTTTCCCCAAGTGGTAGGAATAAAATCTGATTAGAGATTTAAATTAATTTGGAAAATTATGGTGAAGGGTTTCATTTAGTTATTTCTTTAATGATTTCTTAATTAATAAAAATCACATTAACCAGAATTGGCCTTTCCTTTAATCGAATGTGAAAGTGTGATTACTTTTGGAATCAAGTTAAAATTTAATATTTAAGCTAGTTTATCATTCTCAACTCTTAGACTGTCCAGTCCTCAGTACCTCAATATGAGAATCTAAAGCATGCTTTAAATATCTAATTAGTCCTAATGCATAGCACACTGCCTGACATATAGTAGGTATATGACATTGGTGAATGATTTAATACTTAAACAAAATAAAATTCTTGTTTTCAAATAAAAAATAAAATAAGCCTTCTTTTTTGTTTTTTTTTGTTTGTTTGTTTTTTGTTTTTTGTTTTTTTTGGCAGGGTCTCTGTTGCCCACGCTTAAGTACAGTGGCACAATCATAGCTCACTGTAACCTTGAATTTCTGAACTCAAGCAATCCTACTGCCTCAAACTCCTGAGTAGCCAGGACTACAGGCTTGTACCACTAAGCCCAGCTCATCTGTTTTTATTTTTCATAGAGATGGGGGTTGCCATATTGCCCAGAATGGTCTTGAACTCATGGCTCAAGCCATCCTCCGGTCTAAGCCTCCTGAAGCACTGGGAAAAACCTTTCTTTTTAAAAGAAAGACATACTTGTTATTCATAAGAAAAAAGAAAGATTTTAAAACAAATATATCTTTATCTTAAAGTGAGTTGATGACATATATAAAATATCTTACTAAAATGTTATAGTTTGACACAAAACTTAAAATAGTTGGACTTCAGATTCACACCATATTATGTTGAGCTCAGAATTTTTATCCATTTGCCTACAAACTAATGAAATACGAATAATTTAAGAATAGTTTGTACATTGTACTAAATTCAATGCTTCTAAAATTTTCCTGTGTTATTTGTTCTTAAATAAATTGAAATAAGCCAATAAGCTTCGAACATTCCTGACTACATTTTCAGATTTCTAAGATGTTTCTGAAGTCAGTTTTCCTGATATAATTGTATTGTAATAAAGTACTCATCATATCATGAATTGTTATTTTAATGATAATAAGTATTTAATTAGCAAGTGATAATAAAGCTGACATTAAAATTACTATGAAATTGTTAGTTTCAAAATAGTAAATAAAACAACTTTTATATTTTTAATGTTTTTATTATAGTTTCTTTGTAACAGTAATTCTTGAAATAAATATTTATTCTAATAACTCAAAAATGATTTTAACTAAATAACTTCACTTTTAAAAGAAATCTTCTAACAATTCAACCAAAGTAAATAACACCTTTTGTATTACTACTTCTAGATGTTGTTTAAGTCTTTAAAACAATTTCTAAAACTACAAGTTTATTTAATTTTCTATTCAATGTGAAAGGTAAAGTCTCTTATCTAAAACCTGTAAAAAACAAGTTTAATATTGATTTTTTAAAAGCCATACTTTCAAATATGGTTCTTGATCTGTTAATCGTAAAAATAGCATGAGTATGTGAAAATACTAGACTGTTCTTTAAATTATAACTCTAAACTATATTGTAAATCCATTTCTTAGCTTTCATCTTCTTTGTCATCTTTCTAATTCCAGTTTCTAGTACTTAGAATAATGTGGAGAGAGTTTTAGGTCGTCGGTAAACAAAAGAATGAGCAAACTAATAGATGGGCATGAAAAGCACTAAATTTAGGTCTTGCTGCTGCCGTACAGTAGCTAAGATTCTGATCACATCATGTATGTGTACACACAAGCTTTTGCAAAGATATATACAGCATTGTTTGGTTTACAGTATTCTTTTACCTATAGTATTGAAGTTGATGCTCAGAGGAGCTACGTGGAAATGGCCGGAAGGAAAATTATTATCCACAATTTATAATATAGAAAGGTGAAGGTAGGGCATTAAGCCTCAGTTTTATGTTAAATTGGGATGATATTATTTATAGCTGAACTGTGGAAAGGAGTCAGTAAAAAGTTAGCATGAGGATATTTGGTCCAAAATTGCTTTCTTGTGATCGCATAAAAACATTTTTTAATAAATTTTTGTTTCCCTGGAATACCCTTGTCATATTAGGTATATGGGCACAAGAGTCAGAATATTTATGTTAATCATATGCTGATTACTGGTGTGACTTTCCCACCTGTATACTGTCCCTCAAAGAAAAAGAATATCTCAAGAAATATAACAGAATTCTAAGGGTGAAATGAAACAGCACATAGAACATGCCATGTAAAGTAAAATATGCACAATGCTGAAATCATTTTTATTATTTGTTTTATAAGATAATATGGTTCAAATTCTTAGTTAATTGCCTGTGAGGTGTGTAGAACTTGGACTACCCTAAGGTTCAGTTTTATCTTACAGAAAAATTTAAAAAGAAGTTTGCATGACTATTAAAAAAAATGAAATAATATGTAATGCTCTTAGATCCCACGGCAGTATTTGTACTCAATAAATGACAACTATAATAGTTATTATACTTACATATAAGTACTAGAGGTGTTGTTGTTGTTGTTGTTGTTACTGTGCTGAATGGAAGAGGACAATAGCAGAAATAGGAGGGAAAAAGATACCCTCTCCTGTCTTCCAGTTTAGGTTGATAAAATGCCACCCCTCCTTCACAGGATTTAGATGAAATTGAAAATACAAAATATTACAAGATAACAATTCTGGTTTTCCTGCTGGAGTATCTCCAGTATTGACAGATAAGACTAACCTTTCATCCAGTCCATCAGATGATATTGACTTTCACTACCGTCTGCATCGCTAGTGATTATGCTCACAGAAATGAATTACTTTAGATGTTATTATCAGGTCCCCAAGATAGCTAATAAAACCCCCACTGGTGACATTTCAAATGATGGCAGTGTGTTTTCTCATAGTATCAATCCAGAGGCTACCTAAAAATTATCTTTGTCTTTGGGTTCATGGTAAAAGGCAAATAAATAAACAAGAACAATTATACTCAAAGGTTGCCACAAATTGTTCACATTTCTCATTTTAAAGGATAAATAGTAAAGAAAGAATTAAGGCATATTTTTAATCCAGTTAATCATTCCATATCTAATGTTATAGACCAAACAACAGGACATGCCTAAACATTTCACAGTAGAAATAGCATAGTTATATTCAATTCACTGTAAAATGACAAACATTCATTGAACATTGGTTTTGAATAGCACATGGAAATAATGATATAAGGATGAATAAGATTGTCTGTTGGGGAAGACACATGTACAAATACAATATGACATCTAATTTAAGTGGTTTGAAAACATTTTGCTATAGAAACCCAGAGATGAAATGTTAACTTCTTCCTGGCTAATTCAACAAATCCCCACTAATAAGTAACATTAGGCTAAATGTCAAAAGAAGGGCAGAAATTGTCCAGAAATAAAATCTCTAACTGGAAGGAAAGTGTACTCAGTAGTTAAAGAAATAGAAAAGGCACAAATTCAGGTTATAGGAAGATAAAATAAGTCAGGTGTTGCAGCAATATACTGGAAAAGCCAGAGAAAAAGGAGTATGTTCAAAAATAAAACAAGCATGGATTAGAGACAGAACCAGTAGGTTGGTGGTAAATTAAAGAGTGCTCATTTGATACAGAGGTAGTTTGCAAAGGCAACCATGTCCCAGGCCCTACAATAAATGTGTTATGTTTAATGTTGTTTATTCTCACAACTGTATAAGGCAGATAGTGTTGTCACCTCTTTTTCAGATGGAGAAATCAAGGTCAAGGGAGCTAAGTAAATTAGTCAAAGTCACACAGCTTATAGATAGTGGAGTTGGGATTCAAACCTCAGTTTTCTAAGATTTTAGGCCAGGTTTTTTAACTGTGTCCTGTTGCTTTTCTCTACTGATTGTCCTTTTCTGTCACTTACCATTCATTTGTTAGTGCTTTTACTGGCTTCTCTTTCTCCATCTTATTTGTTCCTTAAATATTATGTTTGTCCAGAATTCCATTTTTGTAAAACTGAAAAGAAGCATATGAGTTCTACAGTAAATTTATTTGAAATTATACAAGCATTGTACTTAGAAACAAAACAATGTGGGAAAAACATTTGAATAACTTCAGAGACCATCATGATTTGATTAGTGGGCACACACTGAATTGTAAGATAAAATGCAGAAAACTAGATAAATAGCCTGTAGGTACACATCAAACTGTTTAATTAGTGAGAGAATAAAATGATTAAAAATTAAAATTACTTAAGCAAGTTCTCAGGCAAATTCTCGTTTTTATTTCTTTCTTAACGAGTCTTTAATTAGCTGAAATTGCATTAGGGAAGTTTCATGCCTTCTATATTTTTACCAATATATGAAGTACCCTCTTTATTCACAAATGATGGGTGTAAGTGGATAATGAAACATATTCCTCAGGAGAAAGGGAAATAGTAGTCAATTTAGTATTATTGAATATCAACTTGTGTATATTTTTGGCTGAACAAAATTAAAGTCAACAGCCAGCAAGGGAAAATTTGGTTAGAAATATTTTATGTTTTGTTTGTTTTCCACAATTTCTCTACAAAACACTTTGGAGGGAGAAATATAAAATGATTTTATTATAAAGATTTAAAGTATCTTTGTAACATTACAACAAACAAAGGAATTACCTCAAATTCACATTATAATTGTCATCCTCCAAACTGTAAAATAAACACTAGCTTAAAATTACAGAATAAATTCATCTCTCTTTCATTTCAAAATCAACTTATATGCTAACTTTTTCCTGGTTTATGAGAAACTATTATATAATTTTCTTTTTTTAAATTATGTTTTATTGCCCTTTTAAAACTTTTATTTTAAGTTTGGGGTTATAAGTGCAGGTTTGTTACATAGGTAAACTTTTGTCATGGGTTTTGTTTGTACAGATTATTTCATCACCCAGGTATTAAGCCTAGCACCCATTGGTTATTCTTTCTGATCCTCTCCCTTCTCCCACCCTCCATCCTCTGATAGGTTTCACTTTGTGTAGTTACCCTCTACGTGTTCATGTATTCTCGTTATTTAGATCCCACTTATAAGTGATAACATGTGGTATTTGGTTTTCTGTTCCAGTGTTAGTTTGCTAAGAATAACGGCCTCCAGCTCCATCCATGTCCCTACAAAGGACACGATCTTGTTCTTTTTTATTGCATAGTATTCCGTGGTGTATATGGACCACATTGTCTTTATCAAGTCTAACATTGATGGGCATTTAGGTTGATTCAATGTCTTTGCTATTGTGAATGGTGCTGCAGTGAATATGCTCATGCTTGTGACTTTAAAATAGAATGATTTATATTCCTTTGGGTATATACCCCGTAATGAGATTGCTGGATAGAATGGTATCTCTGTCTTTAGGTCTTTGAGGAATCTGTCTTCCATAATGGTCAAACTAATTTACACTCCCACCAACAGGGTATAAGCATTCCTTTTTCTCCACAACCTCACAAGCATCTGTTATTTTTGACTTTGTAACAATAGCCATTCCCACTGGTGTGAGATGGTATCTCATTGTGGTTTTGATTTGCATTTCTCTAATGATCAGTGGTGTCAAGCTTTTTTTTATATGATTGTTGGCCATATGTATGTCTTCTTTTGAGAAGTGCCTGTTCATATCTTTTTTTTTTTTTTTTTTTGAGACGGAGTCTCGCTCGGTCGCCCAGGCTGGAGTGCAGTGGCCGGATCTCAGCTCACTGCAAGCTCCGCCTCCCGGGTTCCCGCCATTCTCCTGCCTCAGCCTCCCGAGTAGCTGGGACTGCAGGCGCCCGCCACCTCGCCCGGCTAGTTTTTTGTATTTTTTAGTAGAGACGGGGTTTCACTGTGTTAGCAAGATGGTCTCGATCTCCTGACCTCGTGATCCGCCCGTCTCGGCCTCCCAAAGTGCTGGGATTACAGGCTTGAGCCACCGCGCCCGGCACCTGTTCATATCTTTTACCCACTTTTGAATGGCATTGTTTGTTGGTTTTCTTGTAAATTTCTTTAAGTTCCTTATGGATGCTGGACCCTAGACTTTTGTTAGATGTATAGTTTGCAAAAATTTTCTCCCATTCTGTAGGTTGTCTGTTTATTCTGTTGATATTTTCTTTTGCTGTGCAGAAGCTCTTTAATTTCATTAGATCCTATTTGTCAATTTTTACTTTTGTTGCCATTGCTTTTGGTGTCTGTCATGAAATCTTTGCCCATTCCTATGTCCAGGATGGTACTATGTAGGTTGTCTTCCAGGACTTTTATAGCTTGTGGTTTTACGTTTAAGTCTTTAATCCATCTGGAGTTGATTTTTGTATATGATGTAAGGCAGGGGTTCAGCTTCAACCTTCTGCATATGGCTAGTCAGTTATCCCAGCACTATTCATTGAATAGGTAGTCTTTTCCCCATTGCTGTTTTTGTCAGCATTGTCAAAGAACAGATGGTCTTAGATGTTTGGCCTTATTTCTGGCCATTGGTCTATGTGTCTGTTTTTGTACCAGTAGCATGCTGTTTTGGTTAATGTAGACCTGCAGTATAGTTTGAAGTTGGGTAGCATAGTGCCTCCAGCTTTGTTCTTTTTGCTTAGGATTGCCTGGTATATCTGGGCTCTTTTTTGGTTCTATATGAATTTTAAAATGGCTTTCTCTAGTTCTGTGAAATGTCAATGGTAGTTTAATAGGAATGGTATTCAATCTATAAATTGTTTTAGGCAGTATGGCCATTTTTTAATGGTAATGACTTTTCCTATCCATGACTACGTAATGTTTTTTTCTTTTGTTTGTGTCAATGAGATTTTTTTTTTTTTTTTTTTTTTTTTTTTGTGGGGGTTTGGCTTTTTCCCCCCGCTTGGTGTGGGGTGGCCGGTTTTCCGCTCCCTGCAAGCTCCGCCCCCCGGGTTCCCGCCATTCTCCTGCCTCAGCCTCCCGAGTAGCTGGGACTACAGGCGCCAGCCACCTCGCCCGGCTAGTTTTTTGTATTTTTTAGTAGAGACGGGGTTTCACCGTGTTAGCCAGGATGGTCTCGATTTCCTGACCTCGTGATCCGCCCGTCTCGGCCTCCCAAAGTGCTAGGATTACAGGCTTGAGCCACCGCGCCCGGCCAATGAGATATTTTCAAAGTAGTAATTATTTTGTGTTCATTATTAAATACAAGCATAATAGGATAGGTCAAACTTTTCTAAAATAAAACTTAGGGGGATATAAAAATACCTAAAGTGCGTGTAATTCTTAAAGTAACTTTTGTTTCTAAATAAAATACAGAGAAACTCAATCTGTGGTCTAAGTTACCTCAATATTTGTCATGTTTATAAAAGTGTAATAAAAAATTATGTTATTTATACTTGTGGCTGTGTAAAACAGGACCTGTTTTTATAAACCCCAGTCAATATCCTTAAAATTTTATGTGTTAATAAATTTAATACTTGCCTTTTAAATTTAAGTGTAAGTCACTTGAAGTTATGAGAAAAAAAGTTATCACTACTATCATAAGAGACTGATATATATGAAACCAAAGAGTAGAAGAACATGGAGGTAAGGTACAATTCTCATCATATCAAAGATACTTATTATCAACAGGACTTATTACAGTTTTTGCTGATTTTCATCAACTGGCAGAGATTTTTCTATGTAGCTACATTTTTATTCTCCCATTCCATAGTATACTCTTAGAAAGAAAGTCACTGTGCACTTAAGGAGTGGGCAGTAGTGATCCACCTCCTTAACAACAGCAAATCTACACATACATTATTTGGAATTCTTTTGCACAGATTTTTTTCATCCATTTATTATCTATCTACCTACCTACCTATCTAATGATTTATTTGTATTAGTTGGATGCTCTTTTAAGCTTTTGATTATAATTCAATATTACTTTATTTTGTTGCTTACGTATCTCCACTTTCATCATTAAGAGCTCTTTCAGATAAATTCTGTGCCCTTTTGAAATACTCTCATGTTTGTTTTGCTTGTTTATTTGTAGCGCACTTCCTTTTTTTCTGGTATTACAAGATGTTTCAGGCTCATTTTACCTATTTCCTTCCACAGTCCTAAAATCAACCATTTCTCCAAGGATCCCTAGCTACTTTTATCAGAAAATGGTATTAGAAACATAGATCTGGGCACAAGATTTGTTCATTTCTAAGGAATATTGTTGCTTTTATGGCCTCTTAGTCGAGAGAGCAGGGAAATATGTGAGTGCCTACTACTGTGTGTGTATACATGCCTACAAATATTGCTATATTTAACATCTATATCTATATTAACCTAAGCATGAGTTCATACTGATGTCTCGTAGTCTAATCTATTATCACATTGATATTCTACAACCTCCCATTCCAACAATGAGACATCTGGCTCCGACTGTCACCCATCCACTGACTTTATTCCTTAATGCCAGTTATACATGGATTGTGATTTCAGAATTGTTAACCCATACCCACTTTGGGGCAAACTTTATCAATTATATTAGAGACTGTTTTTTTTTTTTATTTGTTTTGTGTTTTGCTTTTAGCCTTACAGACTCCTTTCTTTCAAAAGTGACTTAGAGTCAACCCCTTTTTTCTCACCTTTTATTGAATTTGTTCTATAGATTTGTAATACATTTCTGTTCGTCTGTCCTATTCTGCATTCCAACCTCCTGAATGAATTATTTGATTTGCATACATTAAGATTTACTCTTCATGCTGTAAATTCTATGCATTTTAGCAAATGCTTAGTATTCTGTATTCATCATTACCATATCATACAAGATAGTGTCAGCACCCATCAAAAATCCTCTGTGCATCCAATGTTCCAGCCTGTTGTCAAAACCCCTGGGAATCACTGATTTGCTTACCATCCCTATTTTTTGTTTACTTTTTCCAGAATATCATATAGTTGGAATCATATAGTATGTAGCTTTTCAGAATGGCTTCATTTCATGTAATATACATTAGAGATTCACCCATGCCTTTTCAACACTTAATAATTCATTTATTTTCCATTCAGACAATATTCCATTGTATGGATGTCACAGTCTGTTTATCAGTTTTTTCTTTAAAGGCCATCTTGGGTTGCCTTCAGTTTTTGGTGATTATGAATAAAGCTACTCCAAAGAGCTGTGGGCAGCTATGTGCTGATAACTCATATTACCTCTCTCCCTCCTGAAAGAATTTCCTTTGCCTTTTTTGCTCTCCTTTTGAAAATCACCCTCTACCTGCTACAACCTGCCACCTTCACCCAACTTAACAAACTCCTGCACATCCTTTCTGTCTCATACACTCTTCATGTCCTCTCTAAATCCTTCCCCAACTTCTCCAGAGAGTAGCGGTCTCTTACTTCTGTTATGATTACAGAAAAACCGTATCACTCTGATAGAATGATTCCTCTGAGACAGCATTTCAATATTTAATTGTATACATTTCCCTGACAAATTATGGGGCTATGTAAGCATTTGTGGAATAAAAAAAATAAAATATTAATGAAAGAAAATGATATGAAAGTGTATAATATGTATACTTATTCATATAGATATTCTCTATACACATGATTGAATAAACTATCAAGAGCATTAAGGATATGTAACTGTAGTCAATGCAGTTCTAAACTTACTAGATTTCAGAACAAATTTGAAAAATTATGAGATCCTTTTTAGGGATAAAAGGGATTTTTGGTTGATCAAGAAAGTTACTAAATTATTGAATAATAAAGAAATTTATATTTCATTCAAGTAAAAGGAACATTGAGCTATATAATACACACTATTAAAATTAATTTTTTAAGTTTTACAAAACATGTAGAAATATTATTTACGACTACCTCAAACATTCAAGATAAGAGCCAATTATGTAATAACACCTTCTAATTCTTTGTAGTTATATATGCAATGGTACATAAGGTAAAGGGCTTTTTTTAAATTAAGTGTTGGTGGAACAGTTGTGGAAATATTTTTCTCTTAAAATAACTTTATATGTCCAATAACCACAAAATACACAAAAAATTCTTGCTTATCTAAATATTTTTTGAAGATTACACTTTGTTTTTTTAGTTGTGCAATTATAAAAACTTTGATTCTTTCAGCTATTGGATATTGTATGCTTTGTTTTATTTTCATTTTTAATTTCATCAGCTTTTTTCTATAATTTTTTATTTTTAATTTTTGTGGGTACATAGAAGGTGGATACATTTATGGAGGACATGAGATCTCTGATACAGGCATGCAATGTGTAATAATCACATCATGGAGAATGGGGTATCTATGCCCTCAAGCTTTTATCTTTCATATTACAAACAATACAATTATACTTTTAGTAATTGTACAATGGTACTTTTAGTAATTTTAAAATGTACAATTGGCTACAGTCATGCCCTTGTGCTATCATATACTAGGCCTTATACATTCATTTTAACTATATATTTGCACCCAATAACCATTCCCACTTTCCTCTTAGCCCTCCATCTCCCACTACCCTTCTTAGCCTCTGCTTACCAATCTTCTACTCTCTATCTCCAAGGGTTCAATTATTTTGATTTTTAAATCCGACAAATAAGTGAGAACATGTAATGTTTGTCTTTCTGTGCCTGCTATTTCCCTTAACATAATGAACTCCAGTTCATCATGAATTGAATGGACAATAGAATGGACTGAAGGGTGAGTTCCATTTATGTTGTTGCTTGTCAAATGGTGAGGATTTCATTCTTTTTTTACAACCAGATAGTGCTTCATTGGGTAGGAGTACTACATTTTTTTTATCCAATCATCTGTTGATGGACACTTAGGCTTTATCCAATCATCTGTTGATGGCTATTGTGAACAGAGCTGCAACAAACATGGGAGTGCAGATATCTCTTCCACATACTGATTTCTGTTATGGGGGGTATAGTCCCAGTAGTGCAATTGCTGGGTCATATGGTAGCTCCATTTTTAGTCTTTTGAGGACCCTCCACACCGTTCTCCACAATGGCTGTACTATTTACATTCTCACCGATAGTATACAAGGGCTGCCTTTTCTCCACATCCTCACCAGCATTTGTTATTGCCTGTCTTTTGGATATAAGCCATTTTAACTGGGGTGAGATGATATCTGATTGTAGTTTGATTTGCATTTCTCTAATGATCAATGACGTGGAGCACCTTTTCATGTGTCGCTTTGCCATTTTTATGTATTCATTTGAGAAGGGTATATTCAAATGTTTTGCCTAATTTAAAATTAGATTTTTTTTTTTTTTTTTCCTATAGAGTTGTTTGAGCTCCTTATATACTCTAGTTAGTAATCCTTTGTCAGACAGGTAGTTTGCAAATATTTACTCCCATCCTGTGGTTGTCTGTTTACTTTGTTGATTGTTTCCTTTGCTGTAAAGGGGTTTTTAACTTGATATGATCCCATTATCCCATTTGTGTATTTTTGCTTTGGTTGTCTGTATTTTTGGGGTATTACTCAAGAAATATTTGCCCAGACTGATGACCTAGAGAGTTTCCCTAATGTTTTCTTGTAGCAGTTTAATGGTTTGAGGTCTTAAATTTAAGTCTTTGATTCATTTTGATTTGAATTTTGTATATTGTCAGAGATAGGGGTCTAGTGTCATTATTCTGCATATTGATATTCAGTTCACCTAGCACCATTTATTGAAGACACTGTCTTTTCCCTAAGGTATGTTCTTGGCACCTTTGTCAGAAATGAATTCACTGTAGATATGTGAATTTGTTCATAGGTTCTCTATTCTGTTCCATTGGTGTATGTATCTGTTTTATACCAGTATAATACATTGCTATTTTGGTTACTATAGCTCTGGAGTATAATACGAACTCAGGTAATGAGACTCATCCAGTTTTGTTCTTTTTGCTTAGGATAGCTTTGGTTGTTCTGTACTTTTGTGGTTCCATATACATTTTAGAATTTCAAAATATTTCTGTGAATAATGTCATGGGTGTTTTGGTAGGTACTGCATTGAATCTGTAGATTGCTGTGGGTAGTATGGACATTTTAACAATATTGATTCTTCCAATCCATGAACATGAGCTATATTTCCATTGCAGGGTGTCCTCTTCAATTTCTTTCATCAGTGTTTTATTGTTTTCATTATGGAGGTTTTTCCCTTCTTTGGTTAACTTAATGCTTAGATATTTAACTTTATTTGTGGCTACTGTAAATGGGACTACTTTTTTTCAGTTTACTGTTAGCATATAGAAATGCTATTGATTTTTCCATATTGATTTTCTATCCTGCAACGTTACTGAATTTGTTTATGAGTTCTAATAGATTTTTGGTGGAGTCTATAGGTTTTTTCAAGTAAAAGATTGTATTATCTGCCAACAAGGATAATTTGATTTCTTTCTTTCAAATTTGGATGCACTTTATATATTTCTTTTGTCTGGTTGTTCTAACTAGGATGTCCAGTAATGTAGGGAATAACAGTGATGATAATGTGGATCGTTGTCATGCTCCAGATCTTAGGAGAAAGGCTTTTAGTATTTCCCCGTTCAGTATGCTACTAGCTGTAAATCTGTCCTATGTGGCTTTTATTATGTTTAGGTGTGTTCCTTCTATCCCGTTTTTTGAGGGTTTTTAACTTGAAGGGATATTGAATTTTATCAAATGTTGTTTACAGCATCAATTAAAATGATCATATGGTTTTTGTCCTACATTCTGTTGATCTAATGTATTACATTGATTAATTTGCATATGTTGAGCTATCTTTGCATCCCAGGGTAAATTCTGCTTGATCATAATGAATAATATCTTTAATGGATTGTTGAATTTGGTTCGCTAATATTTTGTTAAGGGTTTTTGCACCAATATTCATCAGGGATATTGACCTATGGTTTGTTGTTGTTTTTAAATTTGTTTTTGTCTGATTATGATATCAGGATAATAATGACATCATAAAATATTTTGGTAGAATTCCCTCCTCCTCTAGTTTCTGGAATACTTTGAGTAGGATTGGTATTAGTTCTTCAAATGTTTGGTAGAATTCAGCAGTGAAGCCATTGGATTCTGAGCTTTTCTATACTAGGAGACTTTATTACAACTCTGATCTTGTTATTTCTTGTGGGTCTGTTCAGGTTTTGGATTTCTCTCTAGTTCAATTTTGGTAGGTTGTATGTGTAAAGAAATTTGTCCATTTCTTCTAGATTTTTCAATTTATTGGCATATAGTTGTTCAGAGTAGCCACTAATGATCTTTTGAATTCCTGTGGTATCAACTGTCATGTCTCCTGTTTCATCACTGATTTTATTTATTCTAATCCTCCTCCCCTTTTTTTTTCTGTCTTAGTGTGGCTAAAGGTTTGTCTATTTTGTTTAACTTTTGGTAAGCAAACTTTTTGTTTTTTTGATCTTTTGTATTATTTTCATTTATTTCTGTTCTCATTTTATCATTTTTTTTTTCTTCTACTAATTTGGGTTTGGTTTACTCTTCCTTATCTAATACTTTAAGGTGCATTGGGAGATTGTTATTTGATGTTTTTGTCCTTTTTGATGTGAGCACTTATAGCTTTTAAATTACCCCTTAGTGCTGCTTTTGCTGTGTTTTGTTATGTTTGGTTTCCATTTTCATTTGTTTCAAAATTTTTTTCAATTTTCTCCTTAATTTTTTTATGGACCCATTGGTCATTCAGGAGCATATTGCTTAATTTCCATGTATTCCTATTGTTTTCAAAATTCCTCGTTATTGATTTCTAGTTTTATTCCATAGTGGTTAGAGAAGATCCTTAATATTACTTAAATTTTTTGAACGTTTTAAGACTTGTTTTGTGACTTAACATATGGTCTGTCCTTGATGATGATCCATGTGCTAAGGAGAATAATGTGTATTCTGCAGCTCTTGGATGAAAAGTTCTGTAAATATCTATTACATACATTTTGTCTTATAGTCTAGATTAAGTCTGATGTCTCTTTGTTGATTTTATGTCTAGAAGTTTTGTCCAATGCCAAAAGTGGGGTGTTTAAGTCTCCAACTATCATTGTATTGGAGTCTATCTCTGTATTTAGCTCTAAAAATATTGGCTTTATATAACTGGGTGCTCCAGTATCAGGTGCATATATATTTAAAATTTTTATATCCTCTTGCTGAATTGATCCCTTAATCATTATATAGTGACCTTCTTAGTCTCTTCTTATATTATTTGTCTTGAAATCTATTTTGTGTTATATTAGTATAGCTGTTTCTGCTCTTTTTTGGTTTCTATTGTCATGGAATATATTTTTTCATCCCTTTATTTTCAGACTAGGTGTGTATTTATAAGTTAAGTTTATTTCTTATAGGGAACAGATCATTGGGTTTCTTTTTCTTTATTCAGCTTTTCATAGAAAAATTTAGTCCATTTACATTTAATGTTATTTTTGGTAGGTAGGTAAGGACCTACTCCTACAATTTTGTTATTTGTTTTCTGATTGTTTTGTGATCTTCTCTTTCTTCATTCCTTGTTTTCTGTATTTATTTTAGTGAAGGTGATTTTCTTTGGTGATATGACTTGGTTTCTTGCTTTTTATTTATTTTTTTCTGTATCCATTATGTATTTTTTGATTTCAGGTTACCATGAGGCTTTCAAATACTGTCTTATAACCCATTATTTAAGTTAATAACAACTTAACACTATTTGCATAAACAAGCTAAAACAAGACTAGTAAAGGCTGTATGCCTTAACTTCATCCTCGTGCTTTTTAACTTTTTGTTACTATTTACATCTTATTGTGCTGTCTATGTCTTGAAAAGTTTTCATAGTTTTTATTTTTTTATTGGTCACCACAGTTACAGTGTTATAGTGTTCTGTGATTTTTTGAGATACTTACTATTACCAGTGAGTTTTGTACCTTCAGACGATTTCTTATTGCTCATTAATGTTCTTGTATTTCTTATTGAAGTACTTCCTTTAGCATTTCTTATAGGACAGCTCTGGTGTTGATGAAATCCCTCAGCTCTTGTTTGTCTAGGAAAGTCTTTACGTCTCCCTCATGTTTGAAGGATAATTTCACCGAATATACTATTCTAAGATAAAACTTTTTTTTTCCTTTAGAACTTCAAATATGTGATGTCACTTTCTCCTAGCCTGTAAGGTTTCCACTGAAAAGCCTGCTACCAGATGTATTGGAGTTCCATTGTCTGTCATTTATTTCTTTTCTCCTGCTGCTTTTAGGATCATTTCTTTATTCTTGACCTTTGGGATTTTAATTATTAAATTTCTTAAGGTAGGCTTCTTTGAGTTAAATCTACTTGGTGTTCTATAACCTTGCACTTGACTACTGGTATCTCTAGATTTAGAAAATTATTATCCTTTTGAATAACATTCTATCCCTGTCTCTTTTTCTACCTTCTCTTTGAAGACAATAACTCTTAGGTTTGCCTTTTTTGAGGTTATTTTCAAGATCCTATAGGTGTGCTTCGTTGTTTTAGTTATTTATTCCTATCTCTCTTCTTTGTGTATTTTCAAGTAACCTGTCTTCAAGCTCACTAATTCTTTCTTCTGGTTGATCACTTCTGCTATTAAAGGGCTCTGATACATTCTTCAGTATGCCAATTGCATTTTTCAGCTACAGGATTTCTGCTTGATCTTTTAAAAAATTATTTCAATCTCTTTGTTAAATTTACCTCATAGAATTCTGAATTCCTTTGATGTGTTATCTCAAATGGCTTTGAGATTCCTCAACACAGCTATTTTGAATTCTCTGTGTGGAAGCTCACATATCTCTGTTTCTCTACGATTGATCCCGAGTCCTTTATTTAGTTCATTTGGTGAGGTTAGGTTTTCCTGGCTTGTCACAATACTGCTAGATGTTTGCCTGTTTCTAGGCACTGGAGAGTTAGATATATATTATAGTATTCACAATCTGGGCTTACTTGCACCCGTCCTTCCTGGGAAAGCTTACCAGATATTAGAAAGTGTTTGGGAATTGTAATCTAATCTGTATCTGCTTGAAGGGGCACCCCAAGCCCAATAATGCTGTGGTTCTTATAGACTCATAGAGGTACCACCTTGATGGTCTTGGATAAGAGCCAGAAGAATTCTCTGGATTACCAGACAGAGATTCTTGTTCTTTTCTCATACTTTGTTCCAAACAGAGTCTCTCTCTCTCTCTGTTCTGAGCCACCTGGAGCTGGGAGTTGAGTGACACAAGCACCCCTGTGGACACTGCTGCTAGGACTGCACTGGATCAGATCTTAATCCAGCGCAGTACTGGGTCTCACCCAAGGCCTGGTGCAACTACTCCCTAACTACTGCCTATGCCCTGGGGCTCTACACTCAGCAGGTGGCCAAATCAGCCAGTCTTATGTCCTTCTCTTTAAAAGGTGAGTTCCCTCAGGCCCTGGGCAGGTTCAGAGGTGCTATCTGGGAGCCGGGAACTATAGTCAAAAACCTGAGAAGTTTACCTGCTGTTCTGTTGTACTGCAGCTGATCTAGCATTCAAATCATAAGACACAGTTTTTTTCCACTCTTCTCTCCCATCTTCAAAGGCAGAGGAGCTTCATACTGTGATGATGGCCACGTCAGGTCCATCGGGAGTACTGCCAGAATACTGTAGATGTCCCTTAAGACCCAATGGCTTTTTATTCAGCTTGAGGTAAATGCTGCCCAGCCTGGGACTCACCCTTCAGGGAAATGGGCTCACCTCTGGCCCAGGGTAGGTCCAAAAATGCCACCCAATAGCCATGTCCTAGAATCGAGGACCCCAAGAGCCTATTTGGTGTTCTATCCCCCTGTAGCCAAGCTAGTACCTAACATGAATGACAGCTCACTTTACTTTTCCCTCTGATTTTCTCAAGCAGAAGGAGTTTTGCCCCATAGCCACCACGTCTGGGAATGTGCTGATTGCCACCTGAAACCAGCAAACTTCAGAGTCTCATGAAAAGCCCTGAACATAGTATCTGGGTATTGCTGCCAGTTTTTCAGGGCCCAAGGGCTCTTCAGTTAGAAACTGATGAATCCTGACAGGCCTAGTTCTTCCATTCAAATCTGCAGGTTCCCTTCTGGCCCAGGGTGTGTCTAGAAATGTCATCTGGGATCTAGGGCCTGGAAAAGGGATGTCACAGATCTGACTAGTGCCCTGTCCTGCTGTGGCTGAGCTGGTATCCAAGATGCAAGGCAAAGTCCTTCCCACTCTTCTGTCTCCTCTCCTGAAGTGGAAGGAAGGAGTCTCTTTCAGAGGCATGAGCTGTGCAGCCTGGGGTTAGGAGAGGGGTGATGCAAGCAAGCACTGCTTTAGCCATCCTGGCTGGTGTCTCAGTAGGTCATGTCCCTCTATCTCCCAACTCAACTGGCTCTTGGTCCTGTTCAGCACTAGGACTCACCCAGGTGTTACAGTTCTTGTGGCCTAACTGCCTTTCAAGGTTATCTAGGGCCTCAGGGGCCTTTAGCTTGTAGTGGCAAGGCTTGTGGGAATTCAAGTTCTGACCGTTAGAATCTATAACTCCCCCCTCACTAGGACTCGTTTCAGTGCTCTCTTTGTGGGCAGGCATCAGGGGAGTTCGGTCTAGTTTTGCTTTCTTCCATAACAAGGGCAGCACTGAGTTCAGTGCCTCATAGTTGCTGACTCTCCGTCTCCATAGGACACAAAAAAACTCTCTGCATCATGCTTCCACTGCCCAGGGATTGGAGAGGTGTGACATCGGTGATTCAGGACTGCTTTTCTACCTGTTCAGTGCCTCTTTCAGTGATACGAAGTTAAAACCAGGTATTGTGAGTGCTCACCTTATTTTTTGGTTCTTACAAAGGTGCCTTTTTGTGTAGATAGTCATTAAATTAGTGTCCTTGGAAGGGCAGGTGGGGAGCAATATTTGTTGGACCCTTCTATTCCACCGCCATCTTGCTCCAGCCCTCCTTTTAATTTCCCTGGCATTTTTGCAGGCTTCTTTTTAAAAAAATTATTATTATTATTATTATTATTGTTATTATTATTATTAGATACAAGAGACTATGTCTTACTCTGTTGCCCAGGCTGGAGTGCAGTGGTGCGATCATAGCTCACTGCAGCCTGAAACTTCCACCTCAGCCTTCTGAGTAGCTAGGACATGCCACTACACCAGCCTACAAAAAAAGAAAAAAAAAACGAGGGAGAGAAAGAGAAAGAAAGAGAGAGACAGACACAGAGAGAGAGAGAAAGAAAGAAAAGAAAAGGAAAGAAAGAAAGAAAGAAAGAAAGAAAGAAAGAAAGAAAGAAAGACAAAGAAAGAAAGAAAGACAAAAAAAGAGAAAGAAAGTTCATAGAAACTGGAGTCTCACTATGTTGACCTGGCTGATCTCAAAATCCTGACCTCAAGGCATACCCTTGCCTTGGCCTCCCAAAGTGTTGAGATTAATGCAGGCTTCTTTATATGTGTAAACATCCCTTTTAAATTATAAATGTGAATATTTAGAAAACATTATCTTGCCCCATAAATTAATAAGTTTATACGCTTTTTCAGATTTAACCTCCAAAAAAATAAAAATCTATATCTTAAATGAACTTGGCCACCCAATTAAATTTGAGTCAGAGCCTGCCCACTTTAAGTAACAAAGGCAAATATACTGTGTAGTTTTACCTAAAACAATGGTTGACTGTATAACAATAGGTAATCTTTAACTATTTTGGACATGACCATGTGTTAATATCATTTTAAATCATATATGCTTGTAATAATCTGTGAAATAAATCCCAAGTCAACTTTCTCTCTTGGTGAAACACCATTTGTGATTTTCAACAGTTAGCTTGTTTTGTGATTCTGTTTATTGTAATTTCTGATTCTAATAATAGTGAATTAGTTTGTTGTCAATAGTCTAATTATGTGATCATTCTTACTTGCTGAAATAATGTAGTTGATATTTCCAATAATTTTAATTACTTTAATTCAAAAAGGAGTTATTATGTCACTATCTTTAAAAGGCACTGCTGGCCGGGCAGGGTGGCTCACACCTGTAATCTTAGCACTTTGGGTGGCCAAGGCGGTCAGATCACGAGGTCATGAGATCGAGGCCATCCAGGCTAACATGGTGAAACCCCGTCTCTACTAAAAATATGAAAGAAAAATTAGCCTGGCATGGTGGCAGGCTCCTGTAGTCCCAGCTACTTGGGAGGTTGAAAAAGGAAAATGGCATGAACCCGGGAGGTGGAGCTTGCAGTGAGCCAAGATCGCACTACTGCACTCCAGCCTGGGCAACAGAGCAAGACCCTGTCTCAAAAAAAAAAAAAAAAAAGGCACTGACAAAAATGTTATTATTCTGATACAAAACTTTTTGAGAGGTTAAAGGTCATCTGTAAACAGATAAAAATAAATCATGAGTTAATATATTGGTGATTTTTGTTGAAAAGTGTTGATGATAAAGAAACAACAGCTTTGTGAAATATGAAAGATTGGGTAAACCAAGGAGAGAAAAGTAGTATAGTAATAGTTATTAGAATGATGGAAGCGAGTGAACTTGTTGAATTGCTTAGAGGTCATTGCAGCCATCAAGTGTGGGTTACATTTTACTGGTATGGCAAAATGACCTAACAATTGAACCAAAAATTGAAGTTAATTTGTAAGAATTATGTGACTACTTTGTAGAAGAAAAAGGATGTGATATTGGGAAAGGAAAGCTGAATAATAAATTGTCGTTAAGACATAAAGTCAACTATCATTTATTGTTACTATATTCCAAGTTCTGTGCTGGGTACTTACACTTATCATCCCAAGTGGCTCTCAGGTTATTCATTTATCCAACATGCAATAAGTTCCTGAGAGTTATAAGGTGTTTTTCCAGGGATATGATAATTAATAT
The DNA here is from genome assembly GCF_008728515.1 of Papio anubis. Taxonomy (NCBI): domain Eukaryota; kingdom Metazoa; phylum Chordata; class Mammalia; order Primates; family Cercopithecidae; genus Papio; species Papio anubis. Next base: position 34,867,949 of record NC_044987.1, on the reverse strand, counting down.
TATAACGTTGTTGAAGACTTAGTTTGCAAAACATGTTTATAAGATGATTATCAACAAAAAAAGATACGTATATTGATAGAAGAGTACAAATAGTGGCGAATTATAGGAAAAAGAAGTACACTCTGCTTATCTTGTATTTTAGTTTCCTAGCTAGAAAGTGAAGGAACTAAAATTTAAGTTCAGTACACAAGCTTTGCAGCCTTGTTTTCTTTATCTCAATTTATAAAATCATAAGAAGGTCCTTTGCAATTTGTAGAACTGACACATTCAAGGAAATAAGTGAAAAGAGTGATGAGAATTAACTTACAGGAGAAAAATGCACATAACTTTCCTGTTTTTCATAAAAGACTGGCAAGCGCCGGGCGCGGTGGCTCACGCCAGTAATCCCAGCACTTTGGGAGGCCGAGGCGGGCAGATCACAAGGTCAGGAGATCGAGACCACAGTGAAACCCCATCTCTACTAAACATACAAAAAATTAGCCGGGCGCAGTGGCGGGCGCCTGTAGTCCCAGCTACTCGGGAGGCTGAGGCAGGAGAATGGTGTGAACCCGGGAGGTGGAGCTTGCAGTGAGCCAAGATGGTGCCACTGCACTCCAGCCTGGGCGACAGAGAGAGACTCCACCTCAAGAAAAAAAAAAAAACAAAAACAAAAAACTGGCAAGCTAGATCCGTATTGCCAGAGCCATGAAAGACTGTTCTAACTAACATACTAGATGTCTGATGTGAGTTCAAACTATGGAACAAAAGGTTTCTAAATGTGTTTTTTTGCAAGCATTTATTCTTGATGATTAAAGGGACCCAAAACCAGAGAAGAGAGAGAGAGAGAAATAGCTAAACAGCTGTCAATTTATCCAGAAAGTCCTATTCAAATTCTCCTTGATTTTCCCTGGGCAACAATCAGCAAACTTTTCATTAGAAGGCACTTTAAAAGGTTTGCTGATTTGCAAAACATGGCATGAATAATGTGTACATTACTTGCATAATTGGTTTTGTGCGTACATATGGCACATGCTATTTTGGAAATGTACCCCCTCTGTGTTCATTATAGCTATTGCTCACTCTATTCCCTGATAATCATTTATAGTTACTCGTCACAGTTTATTATTAGAAAATTAATGAATCAGCAGTTTTGTGCACTCTCCTATAACAACCTAATCTTTGAAGTTTCCGAACCACAATATACAGTAATAGAAAGCAAGTAGATTTCCCAAATTTATTTACATATATTGAGCTGCACATTTTACAGAGATTATCTAAACTTTAATAAATAAAACTTTCATTATTCTTAATGAATTGTTCTATTACATTCACAGCAAACATTATTTTATGAAATAAAGGTAATGTATAAATCTATATTGGTAACATGTTTATTTTCACATTTTTTCTAATGTGTACATACCTTGAGTTTTCCCCTTGTCTGTTGAGATTTCCACAATAGATAATTATAATTTTTCAGTTGAGGAAGCCAGAAATCAGATAAAAAAGGAAAGAGGGCCAAGAGCAGTAGCTCACACCTGTAATCCCAGTGCTTTGGGAGGCCACAGGCAGATCGCTTGAGCCCAGGAGTTTGAGAGCAGCCTGGGCAACATGGTGAAACCCCATCTCCACAAAAAAATGCAAAAATTATAAGGGCATAGTGGTGCCCACCTTTAGTCCCAGCTACTTGGGAGACTGAGGAAGGAGGATGACTTGAGCCTGGGAAATGGAGGTTGCAACAAGCCAAGATCATGCTATTGTATTCCAGCCTGGATGACGGAGTGAGACCTTGTCTCAAAAATAAATAAATAAATAAATAAATAAATAAATAAATAAATAAATAAATATTTTTTTAAAAAAATTAGAAAGAAGCTCTTTTTATCACAGTTCTTAGGGTTTTATGTGATGTGGAGATGAGCCCAAGGAGAACTTCCATCCAGGACAGTCTTTATTTGACTGTTTCTACTTCAAATTTCTCCTATTTGTAGCCTAGAGCCCAAGGAAATAGAATATCATTTGCCCTTGCCAGCAAAGATCTGGATTATCAGACAAGGATTTTAAGCCATGCACTATTTGTTTAAAAATTTATAAACTTAGCACTAAAGTCACTGTATAAACCCATGGAATGCCAGTTTCCTATCTTACATACGGTTGATTGGTAAAACAACCTGTGGACTCCACATAGACTAAGGGAATAAATAACACATGCAATCCTATTTTGAATGTTTCATAAGACATTTATCTCCCACATATAGACCCTTAACTCTGACCTGTGGGCCAGACAAGATATATTACTTTGAATTACTTTGACAAACTAAGAAGCATACCAGAATAAAAGCAAATAAATGGGGAAATGAAGCTTTTAAATATTATTATTCAAAATTATCTCAAATTATATTGTATTAAGACATATCATAGATATATAACATTTCCTTGTATGATTTTTATACAGAAGAAATAGATTATTTGGACTTTCTGAAGAAGGCAAGTGACAAAGTTTTCGGAGTTTATAGAATATTGTAGTATAATTCTAATGAGATACTGTACTGTGCATTGGTGAGGGACAGGGAAAACAAAGGTGAATACATAGTTTCTGACCTCAAAATCCATTCAATATTTTTTGAATATGTTCTTTATACCAGCCACAAATGTGCCAATTCTAGGGAATATATACATACAAAGATCCCAACTTCAAGTTAATCAAAATCTGTAGTTTCCAAGCCTTCACACTAATAGCTAATTGGGAAGGCTGTTCAAACAATCAATAATATCAATTTCACCATCTCATCGCTATCCCCACCTCCATCATCATCATCATCATTGGACATGTTATATTTAGTACTATGTACCAACTACTCTGTTAATAATTGTTGATATTTATTGCACATAATCTTCACAATAATTCTATGAAATAGATGCCACTTTAATCCTATTTTACAGAAAAGGAAACAGCCTTGAAGAAATCGTATAAAATTCCCAAGGTCGCTATACAAGACTCATTGTGAACTCAATCCTAGCTCTTCACCACCACATTATACTGCATTCGTTATCAATCGCTCTCTTTATGGAAGAGTTTATATTGTATAATTGTTTTAACCCGTAAGTGAGGCTGTATTTTTGTTACCCTTCTCTGTAGATGAATTAGTAAGTTTAAATTTGAATTAGAAGATCATCAACAAGCAATCAGAGCAGGGTGAATATAACTAATTTAATTGTTTTATTACCAGAGTAAATCACCAAGCAGACATCAACAACAAATTGCACGTTTGACTTTATGACTTTATTATAAACTGCAGCAGCAGATGGATTCTACCACCAATGACACAGCTTATCTGTTTGCACCTTGTTAACCTTTTATTTCACTGTTCTTTAAAGTGAGAGCTCAGAAGTCATAGAAGTATCTGTTTCTGCCGTATCTTTGCAGGCAAATTAATCTATATCAAAGCATCCTGAAAAAAATACTTAGAGTCAAGTATTAATAGGGAAGGTATAATGTTAAAGAGAGCAAGAAAGAGGAAGATTAACATAGAACAGGCAATAAACCCCAAAGCAAGGGACTTAGTCTGAAATATCTTGATATGTCAATGGGTAATTAACAGTTTGACAAGTTATTATTAAATAATTCAGCAGGGCTAGACACAGTGGCCCATGCCTGTAATCCCAGCACTTTGGGAGGCTGAGATGGGCAGATTACTTGAGGTCAGGGGTTTGAGACCAGCCTGCCCTACATGGTGAAACATCGTCTCTAATAAAAATACAAAAATTTGCTGGGTGTGGTGGTGGTCACCTGTAATTCCAGCTACTTGGCAGGCTGAGACATGAGAATCACTTGAACCCAGGAGGCAGAGGTTGCAGTGAGCCAAGATCGCACCACTGCACTCCAACCTGGGCAACAGAGGGAAACTCCATTTCAAAAAAATAAAACAAAACAAAACAAACAAACAAAAAGATTTCACCAGAAATAACAAATCAGTAATCTTATTTAAAAAATTATTTTTTATCCTAAGTCTTTCTTGTAATGACAATTGAAATTACATACAATTCATGACTCTCTTATAGGTGTTTATAAAGTTAGGAAAAGTAACACAGTAAGAGACTTCACCATCTGCAAGGGGAAAAAAATCCTTTTATTTATAATCTCAACTATTCTGCCAAAGCCAGTGCTTTCTGTCTAAAATAAATTGATTTTTGCTTATGCATAAATTAAATGTCAACACATCTTTCACAAATCTACTTATGGCCAGCCAAAAACCAAGCTGTTGAGCTAGAAAACAAATTTAATACAGATAACTAGATAGTCTATTTATTCAACAAATAGATACAAAAGAAAAGGAGCTTTGGTGATCCCACGTTGTCAGTGTTAATTAGCTGATATTTGAAGAAAATTCCTGCCTCTTCCTCCTAAACCACTGTGGACCAGGAAACCTGTTATATATTATATTTCTGTCCAACTATGTCTTATAACACATTAGTACCAGCTGAACAAACACTGAGAAAATAACAAAAATATACATTTCCATATTGCAATATTGATATCACTGTGTTAACACATTCAATTTAAATTCTAGAAAGTTTTGAGCTGAGTGTGTTGGTGATGCTCTTTCTCTGCCCCATGAAAAGGGTAAGTATGTGTATAGTTGTGCACACATGGATATTTAATAAGTGCCTATTGAGTGCCAGAAACTCTTTTAAGTACTGTGTCCTTGAGATACAGCAGAAAATTATATATATATTCTTAACTTTACAAAGAAGTTCAGCAATGAACAAATATATACACAGTATGTCATAGGATTGATAAGGGCTAGGCAGAAAAATAGAGCTATATAAGCAGGACAGATAGTGGTAGGGGTGTGGGAGGGATGTTTTGAGAAGTTCTCTCTGTTAAAATGACATCTGAGCAGGACCTGAATTATGGGAGAGACTAAGATGTGTGGATATCTGGGGGAAATTATTTCAAGCTCAGAAAACAGTGCCCCAAACTCGGAGCCTAAAATAATCTTGCTATTCTGGAAGAATGGCAAGAAAGTCTTTGTGTCTGTTGTGAGTGACAGAGGAGAGAATGGTAGACAATCAAACGGGTGGTCAGAGTAAGGATACTGAATGTATTTTAACAAGGAAGGAAAGCAGTTTGAACATATAATTTTCAGTGCTTTTTAATTGCCTTTGGCTTCATGTTATAAATGTCTGAACTATTCCAATAAAACAACACAATATTGTATTTCTCAAAGTATTTGTTCTCATGGATTATTTCAACAAGGCATGCTAAAACACAAATTCTTTAGGGATGGAAATGTGTGATATCTTTTCTTACCCGTGATCCATTGTAAGGGTCATGTTAAGCACTCCTGTAAACAAAAGGGAGATTAACAAGAGAAAAGCACAACAGATTTATTTAATCAGTTTTACACAACATGTGAACCTTCAGATTGAATAACCTACAGCTACATGGAAGATATCTGGTTTTCTTCTGAGGTTTAATGAAGCAGGGACAGTGTGTTGGAAATGTGACTGGACAAAAACAAAACAAAACAAAAGAAAGTAGGATCGAATAGTAGTCTAATAGTGCGAGGAAGAAAACCAGCAAGTCTTGTGTGTTCATCTTCTTCTTGGCCTCTCTGTGCGGCATTCTCTCCTTCCGTCTGGGTATAGGGAAGGGCCTCTCTGGAACGTGGTTCTTATAACCTCTACCAGGTAAATTGGAACATTTCTTCATGGCCATCTGTTATGCAGAAAGGTGGGGGAAAGTTGAAGTAATACTTTCAGGTTTTATGCCTGTCTTTCAGGAAAAGGAGTTCTGGTTTCTATGATTCACCTTGTGGGAGGGGGATTCTAGTTGTTTCTATGGCTAGCCTCCAGAGAAACTGAGAGGAGAGCAGGAGAGTGTCAAAGATAAACTTTGTTTCTGAGGCCGTCACTTTATGGTATCATTTTCTGAGCCCCAATAAGACCAAGCACCACCAAAATGTGAACTGGTTAACAGATAGTTGTGCGATCATTCCTTTCCATTTTTGTAACTTGCATAGCTCTTCAATGCTTTAGAACGGTAGCGGAGCATCAATATTATGACGAAGAAAATTGAGGTCCGCAGAAGTTGAGTGATTTACCCAAATTCAGAGAGTCAATTAATTCTGCTCTTGATTTTGCCAGTGTTTATTTCTTTTAAAAACCTAAGTTAATTTACATAAAACCAAACAATATGTAAGAAGCCTCACAATGGTGCACTGGAGTCAGCTTGTACCTGATTTTCCATTTTTATGTGCATTTCTTCCCAACTTCAAGTTCAGTGGCAGCTCACTGGCAGCTCTGGAGTTAGCCTCGGTGGGAGTATTTTACCATGAAGATTAGAAAATGCTAGAATTCAGGGCTTTATTTATTTATTTATTGGTCTTCCTTGGACAGCTTAATTACCAGCATACTGGAAATTACAAGTATGCAGGATATTTTTTTAACATATATTATCTAAACTTCTGCATTAAAAAGGAACATTCTAATGCCTTCTTTTTTTTTTTTTTTTTTTTTTTTTGGAGACAAAGTTTTGTTCTGTACCCTTGCTGACTGAGTGACTGAGTGCAGTGGCTCAACGACAGCTCAGTGAAGCCTCAAATTCCCGGGCTCAAGTAATCCTCCTGCCATAGCTCACCGTTAGCTAGGTCTACAGGGCATCATCATGCCTGGCTAATTTATTTTTATTTTTGTTTTGGTGAGATAGGGTCTCAATATGTTACCCAAGCTGGTCTCAAACTCCTGGCTTCAAACAATCCTCCTGCCTGAATCTCCCGAAGTGCTGAGATTACAAGCATAAGCTACCATACCCATCCCTAATACTACTGTCACAGGTGCAACTAACTGGGGCTGGTGTCATGGGTGGTAAAGGAATTTACCAAGACAGTTGTAGGTAAAGAAACATAGATTTATTACAGGGAATGTACGCTGCAGTGTAGCATTGGGCATTACCGCAGAGAAGGGGCTGTCTGCAAGGAGGCAGAGGCTGGAAGGAAGTTTTTGTTGTTGTTTGTTTGTTTTTTTGAGATGGAGTCTCACTCTGTTGCCTGGGCTGGAGTATAATGGCACGATCTCAGCTCACTGCAACCACTGACTCCCAGGTTCAAGTGATTCTCCTGTCCCAGCCTCCCAAGTAGCTGGGATTACAGGTGCGTGCCACCACGCCTGGCTAATTTTTGTATTTTTCACAGAGACAGGGCTTCACCATGTTGGCCAGGCTGGTCTCATACTCCTGACCTCAGGTGATCCGCCCACCTTGGCCTCCCAAAGTGCTGGGATTATAGGTGTGAGCCACCGCGCCCAGCCTGGAAGGACGTTTTATAGGGTTGTGCTAGAAGGGGCTAGGTGCAGAACAAGGTATTTGGGAAGGGGAGATTATGCCAGTGAATTGTGATTAGCCGTCTCTTAGAACAATTGTTCTCTCCCACAAGGGAGCCCTTCCTCTTTGTTGCTTACTCATATCAGGACTCCACAACTACTTCTACATTGCACTTGTATATTTTATTTAAAGTATCTGATTATGCGGCTTTAAACTCCAAGAGGCAGAGACTGACCTATTTATCTGTGTATCCAAACTAGAATTGAACAACAAACATGAATTGACTTTACAATCAATTACCTTGACAGTGAAGTCTCAATGAATTATTATTTTTAAATTATTTTTTAAATCACAGTTCAATCAAGTTAGAAAAAAAAAAAAAAAAAAAAACTTGGTCTAAGTTGTCAAATAGCAGCCTGAATACATTTTATATGTTTCTATTATTTTTCAGTAAGTTATTTTTATATTAGGTAGTCTTGGTCTAATATTAATGTGATAATGTGTAGATTAAACACACTCATGGTTTAGCAGGCAAAACTTGATTTGTCAAAAATATACTGATTATTAAAACACATTTTTAATTAGACAGTGGTTATCTCAGGCAAGAAATTGCTAAGTATAAAATAATGACATGAGTGAATATGTTAATCTACATTTAGTATCCAACAAAACACTATTCACGATGTACTGTCAACTTCGTATTAACGCTAAGTTTTTGCTAGAAATGCACAAAAGATATTTCATTAAGAGTTTGATTTCACTTTATTTGTAAATGTGTCTTAATAGACTTTATTATAGTTGTTGTGTTGAGTTGAAGTGCTCAATTATTCCTACCATTTTACGTTAAATTGTACTATTATCTAGTAAAATAAAAGGCTGAGTTGAAGCATCTAATGTATATTCAGTTATAAGTACTGTCCCATGAAAGCAGAGACTCTTCATTTCCATTCTTTTGTAAATTCATGGTGTCACAAGTAGAATTTTTATTTATTACTTTTAATCTTCAATAAACACAAATTATAAATCACATTCTTTGAATACTAAAACCATTGCTAGCTATTGTTAGACTTAACAGACTTTATTGTCCCCATTTTGGTGAGTTGAAGCGTTCAATTGAGTGCAATGAGATGTATTCAATTGTGGTAACATTAAAAAACTTTCATGTTTAGTGATCTCTGAGAAGTGATTCTTGTAAATTTGAGTTATGTTGACTTGGACAACTCTTTTTAGATTTATGAATATATAGCCTTGGTCATAGAAGTAATTTAAACTGCTCAAGGTTTTCAAAGTATCTAATGCACTGCTCTTTTATTTCTGCTGGTTACAATACTGCTAGAAAAGTCATCTTTGCAAAGGTTAATCCAAGATTACACTTACAATTTCTGTGTAAATTCAACCAAAATAGGAGAGAAGAATATTGAGATAATTTTATGACTACATTGCTAAAAATAGTTTCTAGTTTTTAAATGGAAAAACAAAAAATTTAAAGAACAAATGTGAAAACAACTTAAAAAAACAGTATGGAGTTATTCTTACTCCATGTGGAAAAGAAATTACATGAATAATTTTTGTTTGTTTTGGCATATTTCTTGTTTTCTTTAACTAGATCCATAGGCAAGAAAAAACAGTAAAACTCAAGTTGACATCAAGTCGTTAAAGACCTGGAAAGAAGAGGGTGTTAAAAGCACTCCAAGTTCAGATAACATGTCCAAAGGGATAATTGATACTGAAAATTTTTATCAGCTATGAATGAAAACAATCATTTGCATGCCTCTAGTTTCTCCCACAGTAACAGAAAAGGCACTGTGGAAGATCTTCTAAATATTTCCTTATGCTTTATTATCTCTTAAAATATAGATTTAACAATGCATGTCAGAAAGGATATGCAAATATCGTTTGCATATTTTAAGTTATGGGGAAGGACACAGGCTAGAAGTCCTCAGAAAGGATGCAGCAGTCTTTTTTCTGGTAGTTAAATAGCTTTGGGGGTTAGGACAGCCTCCTAATGCTTAGACATTCAGATACCTCTGCTTTTCTGTCTGTTTCTCACTTGTGGTTTTTTTTTCTTAATGTAAAGAACATTTAATTGGATTATTTTATCTTTAGCTAAAGTTACTTTTCTTTTTGGAAGTTTTTGGTACAGACAATGATTCCTGATTATTGAGACTAACCTGATGGACTTCATTTTGGAAGCCATTTCAATTGCCATTTAAAAGACTTGTTTGGGATTTCTTTCTTCCCATGACACTAATATAATTGACAGGTGCCTTTTCAGTAAATTACACTCATTACCTGTTCTACTTACTCTTGCTAGTTATTTCTCTAAAGTATCTATTGAATCATGTCATGATCCTGAATTAAACTCCTCATGATACCTCCAAATAAAGTCCATGTCCTACTTTATGTCATACAAGCCTTTTAATCATTCCAAAGTTACCTATGTTAATTGTGGAAAAGTTCAAGCTTTGGATACAGATGAATTGTATGGGATAACATATGCTTTGCAACTTAGCTAGCTATGGCAGTTTGCTATGCCTTCTGATACTCAGTGTCCTCAACTATAAAATGGGACGATTATGCATGATAAGGAATATCAAGTTTCTACGTAATACAGTGCCTGCCACTAAGCAAGTGCCAAAGTAAACAAACAACAAAGTTTATTACCACTTCCCCATATCCTGATTTTTAGAAAATGTCATCAGCTATGCAGAGCGCAGAGAGATCTTGCCACCCTCATCACCTGTGTGAGAGCAACAGCACTGCACAGCCTCAGGGATGCTATTCAAACTGCAGTCAATGTGAATTGCACCCTCTGGAGATGTAAATAGACTAGCCACTGTATGTGATGACTTTACTCATTTTCTAGAGCTTAGGATATGCTTGTCAGTTTGTTGAAAGGATAATGAAACTAAGTGAATTTCTGAGAAGTTGAGAGGTTTGTTTTATATTAAAAAAATTTGTCTTACAAATTATTGTAATTATTTATTTCTGGGTTAAGTGGTTGCTTCTGCTTTAATCCTCTAACAAACTGAATAAATGTTGAAACCATGCTGTGCTAAGAAGGGCTAATTGGTTGTTTTAGCTTATTAGGGCTGGAAGTGTTAAATACAGAGCCTGACAGCAATGAAATTAGTGACAATACTAAGCCAGAGTTATATGGACTGTAGCTAATGAAGGGTATGTATCATTCGCAGTTTTTAAATAGTATCTTTTACTTACAGCAGATTGGGTTGTCCAGTAGGACTGGAGTTGGGGGAGGGGTGAGGCTGGAGAAAGTTATGTAAGTTTCTGATGAAATACAAGTTGGCAGTGGATTCGCAATTTTTGTTTCACAGCCTTTCTATTGTGGTATTTTCTTACAAATTCTTGTTACTGTCATATCCCAATGAATGACTTCTCCCTGTAACTCAACAGAAGTCTGGTAATTAATTTCATTACTTCAAAAAATGTTCATCAAACACCATGCATCCAGCACAGTGGTCTTCACCAAATGTATGATAGTGAACAAGATGGAGTCTCTGTCTGCAAGACATTCAGTTTAATGAAGGAGACAGAAAATTAAAATAAAGCAGGAGAAGTGTTACAGTTAAGGTAAATTCAAGGTGCTAGGGAAACAGACATGTCTAGTGTTAAAAAAATTATTCAAGGTGATTTGGTGCATCCTTCTATTTAATTATAAATTCCCTGGATGTGAGGCTGCAGAACCATGACTCCATTGACTGGTATGGTGGTTTGGTTCAAATGCTCTTTTTGGTGAGACTTGAACAATTAGTCATCTGGTCTCCTTTGACAGAAAGGAAATTACTTCAAAGAAAAGTATTTTGAAAAAACGTAAGTCAAAAAAATCTGGGAAGAGGGTTATCCCCAAAATGATGTATCAACTGCATGACATAATTTGGATAAATATTAATTTTCATGCAGTGTGCATGCAAGCCCTGGGATTTAAAAAATTTTAGCTTTAAGTGAAAAACAAGGTATTTCGGTGTTAATGGTAACACATAGTAAGAATTTTCATACATAATGTCATACTCAAAAAAGATTTTTAAAAATCTCTAGTGTTGTCATAAAAAGATCAAGCTTCTACAGCTCAAATTCTGGCCATTTCAGAACTTGAACATCATGTAAAACCTTCCTAAGCCTCAGAATCCTAGTCTGAAAAGGGCCATGATAATGCTTACATAATTGAGTTGTGGAAAGGATTAAATAAGATTATGATGAAAAAGTACCTTGTTGAATGCCTGATATATTGAAAGCAGTCAATCGAAGGCAGCTGAAAAGAAACGACTGCTTCACTGGTAACTGTCAGGTCTTATGGTTACATAAGAAAATGTGGGCAAGGTAGATATTTCCTCTCTTGGCTTGAAATAAAATTTTGATATATTTCCTATTTCCTACTTGAATTTTACTTTCATGAGGACAGAGAACCTGGGAATCCTCGGTATTCCTGGCCTTTGTTGTCCATGTGAAGGCAGCACTGCTCCCAATTGCACTGTTACAGAATTGCAGCTTCTGGGAAGCATGGATAGCAGGGTCCTTCTTTCAGGCATCTTCTTCTCATTACCTCTCTTCCTTATTGGCTGGAAATTATAATTGTGTCTGCAAAGCTGAATAAGAACAACTTCCGTTTACACTTAGGGTGAGATCCAAGCTCGGTATTATTCACTGAGGGTTTTTTTTTTTTCCTCTCCTAATAAATATGTATAGGTACCTACTGTGTGCTAGACACTGCTATAAGCTCAGGGGATACATAGGTGGACAACATATCTCAGATTCCTTTACAGAGTTTATGTGGTATTGTGGAAGAGAGATGAAACAAACAAATTCATAGAAGATAATTTCTACTAGTGAAGAATTTTGACAATGATTCAATGACAAGTGCTCTAATTTCACTCTAAAGAGACTACCCAGAGAACTGGGAAGAAGGATGGGCTCTGTACATCCCTGTTGTAGAAGGAAGCTATAGGAATAAGAACAGAATTCAGGATTACAATCATTTGCTCTTCATCCCTGTTGCGAGTAGCTATGTTAAAAACTCCCTAATTGAAACTAATTTCATACCAAGAAATTCTAGCACCTTTGGATTTTTAATGTGCTTTATGTAGCATGACATTGGCTTATGACAATCTTGATGTTTGAAAATAGTTTGCCATTTTATGACTTTTTTGCATTTCTGGATGACACTGCATTGCATGTTTCAAAATATTATGAGCTTTATAAATATACATTTAGGGGTAATTTCTGTAAGATTTTCTTAGTCCAGTTAAATTAGATCAGAGTGTGGTTTTCTTTGTAAGTCTAATTTAGAAATTTGAGTAAATGTTTTGGTTTCTCTGAATCCAATTCACTGACTATTAACTTTGCCTTTGGAAATATGGCTTTTACTAGGGAGGGGAAAAACAGTCCTACAAATCTTGCAAATAAATCAAAAACAACTTATCATAGATTTTACATGCATCACAAATTTTCAGAGTCAAATTCTGTGGTAATGTCATCCTGAAAAGAACTGCAGCTGTCTATTCAGGTGTGTTCAATCTCTACTTGATAGGAATAATTACCTTCAACCGTCACTAGGTAATTGCCTTTTGATTGAGGTCATCAGAGCAATCAAGTCAGTGAGAGGTGGAAATCTAGAGTAGGAAAGGAGACAAAGGGAAGAATCATGAACAGAACTTTGAAAGGAGAACAAGAAAGAAGAGGTTTAATTTGTTTTTAACATTTAACTCTGCAGTAATAATTTAAATAGTGGCAGTCATAAAATCATCATAATATGCAACCTGGGTTAATTAGCTTGATATTTTTATTTTTTGAAGTGAAAAGCTAAATATTTTTAAGCATTTGATTAGTATCATTACACATTCCTACGAATGACAACTCACTCTCTAATTTAGTCTCCAAATACTCTTTGCATACACATTATATCAGGGGAATCGTTTAGGTACTGGGACAGGTAGAGGTGGGAACAAAATAAAGAAAATGTATGTCCTAACAGGGTTTGCATACTGATTATTGAAAAACAAAAGCGATTCATGTTACTTTAGATTTTTAAAAGCAAAGAGAATGTAGAAGCAAAGGGAATAGAGAGGGGTTTTTTTTTTTTTTTATTAATGAAACAGGGGAGAATAAATATTTGATAAGTTGACAGTCTTCTTAAGTGAGACATCCTGGGGATGAGTTTGCAAGGAGACAAAAAAGTAATGTGAAATGTTTAGAATGTTTAAAGAACTTAAAGGAAGCCAGCTTTGCTAAGATTAGTTTGGACGAGGGCTAAGTCTGAGATTTTTGCAGACTAGTAAGTGCATCTTCTAAACTTCCAACTTAAGACTTGCAGATGTTCTGGAAATATAATTAAAAACAAAATCTTCTCCCAACCCAGAAATCCTCTCTACAAAGATAATAGAGGAATAAAACATTTTTGTTATTGAATAAGCATGGAAATAGAATGTGATGCAATCATAGGAAATACACTAAGAGATTGCAGGTACAGCAAAAGACAGCAAGAAATCCCACCTTTACATATAGCCAAGCAGATACATATCATTACATATGTCTTTTAAAGATGAAAAATAAGTAGTCCTAAGGAGGACTTGACAGAACTATTTGACACATATACTTCATTTTAACTTTACCTGGTGATTGGAGTGACTATCTGTGTTAACTTATTGTCTTTACTCAGAGGAAAACACAACTTCTATCTTTATGACAGGAGTTAGTCTTGCAATTTGCAGCAAGGTGCCCACTGAAGTTAGGCTTCCACACTCGAACAGAAACTGGGAGATAGGAACCTTATCTACCATGATGCTTACATTTCAAAAAGATGGCTCCTAGGTCATTGAGAAAGACATTCCTTGGTCATAAAGCTGACAGAAGGTTTGTTTAGTTTCTGAAAATATTCATATACATTTCAAAGAGATAGAAAAAGTACTTACATTTTCAGGTTTCTAAGGTAAACTTACTAACAAAGCAGGAATGGAGAAAAATCTATTTCCTATTTTCAACAGTGAGAATTAAGCTTCTTATTTTTAATCTGTATTTTTTCTCATTCTAGTAATACCTACATCAGTGCTACATTGTTTGAGAGGCAATGGAATTGCTTGGTGATCCATTTAAAATGCAGATTCTGTTTTGATGACTGTGAAGTGAGATCTGAATGTCTGCATTCACAACAGGTTCCCTGGTGATGCCAATGCCATTTGTCCACAGTACAGGCTTTGAGTGACAAGGTTAGATAAGGAGCTGAGAGAGGCAGCATAAGACTAGTGATTTCGACTAGGGTGGGTATGGGGTGGAGGAGCAGTGGTGTATGATCAAGTAATATAAGGCCTTGTAGACCATTTAAAGGACTTTTAGGTTTTAATCATATTAAAACCTTAGACTATAATAGTTCCTTTTTATTTGTGGGTCATAAGTTCCAAGAACCGCAGTAGATGCCTGAAACTTTGGCAAATATCTAACACTGTGGACACAGTAAGTACTGTGTTTTTTTCCTATATGTACATACCTATGATATAGCTTAATTTATAAATTAGGCACAGTGAAAGTTGTATAACAATAACCTAATAATAAAATAGAACAATTATAACAATACAGCAGCATCAACACTCTTGCACTTTGGTGCCATTATTAAGTATAATAAGAATTACCTGAAGCTAAGCACTACATTCTAAGCAGTGGCTCTGATAACCAGGACCTCTACAGGTGACTAATGGGCGGGTAGGATAAGTGGAAATGCAGGACAAAGTGTCATGGAATCTGGGGGTTGTTGCTTTTCCAGCTGGAAACCTCTGTGGCTGGTGGCACCCAGCATGCTGCACTCAGCTCATGCTACCGGCCTCAATCTCACACCTGCCAAGGGTGAGCCAGGTGTGGAGTTGCAAGGGGTGTGTGAATGGTCACTGGATCTGGCCACTGAACACAGCCAGGCATGCCAGCTAAGGCAGGGCAGGCAGCTCCTGGCACTGGCACAGTCACCAGCTCTGTGTGAGGCTGCAGCGGGACCAGACGTAATGTAAGTGGCATGCACTGTGGGCACTAGGAACATGGTGGTGCCCACAAGCTTGGAGATGCCAGGAATGGCAGAGCCCCAAAGAGGGTATCACAGCCCTGGCTTGGGGAGCTCCTAGGTCTGGGCTGCCAGAAAGACCGCAGCTCTTCTCTCCTTTTCATGCCCACAATGTGGTAAGCAGGGACATGTTTCAGCCCTGTTTGTGTTACAGCTCTTTCAGTCAGGCCATTCAGTGAGCCCTGAGTTCTTGTTCTATGTCCAGGAAGAAAGAGGTACATGGACAACTGGAGGGTGAGCAAAACAGAGAGAAGCATCACTGAGACAGAATAGGTCAGAGGAAAGTCAAAGTGGGTAGCTCTTTTCTGCAGGCAGGTTATCCTGACGAGTGTATAACTCTTAGCCAAGAGGAAACCCATAGTGGGTAGCTCCTTTCTGCAGACAGGTTGTCCCGATGAATGTCCAGCTCTCCACATAGAGGACACCTGTAGCAGGTAGCTCCTTCCCACAACTGGTAGTCTTGATGTCTCTGTGAGTCTGGCTGAGTCTGGGGTTTTTATGAGCTCCTAAGGGAAAAAGTGTGTGCTGATTGGTCCATGGGTAGCCATAGGCAGACCTGGAAAAACAACCATTTGATTGGCCAAATGGTCATCAATGAAGTCCTCACTCCAGGCCAGGGACTTCACCCAGAACTGGCAGCCCAGTCCTCAGGCTTCAGGTTGTTTTCGTTTTGAAGGCACGGTTTCACTGAGAACCCTCCCCTTGCCTTCCGGGAACCTGTCTGCCTTCTGCCATCAACATGCCATCCATGGTGCCAAGGTTGTTCACACTGAGAGGTGCCTGCAGGCCCAGACCAAAACACCCACGCAACCCCTGGCCTCTCTACTGTGCTTCGTGGTGCCCAAAGTTTGTAGAGGAACAAGGTGGTGGGGCGGGGGTAGGCGGCTGGTATATCAGCACCACGCCAAATGTGTGCACACTCCCCATTTTCCGACAGTGCACAGGCCCAGCCACAACTTTGCTGTGCACTGGGGCAGGTGCCAGGAGCAGAGAGAGGCCAGAGAGTGGGAGCAGGCACTTAGGAGCTTTCAAGGGCAGGGGTTGCTTCCTGGACCCCTGAGAGTACAGGGATGCCCATGTCTGGAGCCATGGCTGGGTGGCTGCAACTGCATCCTGGAGTGCGGGGCTCCTGCCAGCTCAGTAGGGGGCAGGGTTTCCACCTGTTCCCCCACCTCTGCCAGATCCACGGAGCACATACCCCTGGCCGCTCCTCCACCGCTGCAGCCAGTGTCTTCACAGCACTGCTCCAGACAGGTCACTGCTGCTATGAAAACCATGGTTAGAGATGGAATTGACAAGAAAATTTGGTTATTTATGTGGCATACAAATATTTAACATAATTATAATTACTACTGATAACATATACTAAGAAATATCAGAATCACAGGAACCTCATACAGTTTTGCAGCACATATTAATCTCACATTTATACAAATATAATCTAAAAGGAATTAAACACCATTTCATATTTGACAATGCTTTCTGTATAATTTTATTATACCAAAAAAGCTGACTATTTCTCCTTTGGACTTCAGGGGATCTCATATCAAAAAAGTTGATGAAATCAAAAGACTGAATTTATAATTTGATTTTTGTGAGTTTGCCAAATATCAAGGGTTTAAAACACTTGATATCACAAAATAGAATCGCAGATAACTGTAAAATAAGTAATTCATTTATCCAAAGTGATAATTCAAATATTTCCAAAAAAAGGGCAAAAACTCTGACTCTTTTAGAAAGGAGACTCACTTTCATAAATAGTAAGACCTAACAAAGACACCATGAGGCCAACTAAATGTATTTCTCAATTCTTATAAACAAATCTATTAAATTTTAATCATTTTGACCATAAGACATAGTTTTTATAAACCTTTTTATAACGTTTTATAATTTTTTTAATTAAAGAGTAGTTAAAGGTCCTAGAAAACTGTTAATCTGATACAGTGACACAAATGCTGGTCTTGTGTCAGTGCCTTTGATAGGAAAGTTTGATTTATAGAAAAACACTGAACTCATTTTCTCTGAAAATTAACCCTTACAATCTCCTGTGTCCACATCTTCCATGTTAGTCCCTGGGCCTGGAGGATTTGAATAGTTCTAATTTGTGGCCTCGTATCTCATGAATGCAGATTATTTTGATTGTCATACTCTCCCAGGTCTGAAGATCAGGCTACTGCAAGTGTATATGATTTAGCAGGAGTTGGTGTCCTTTTTAGACTCAGGAATCAAAGCCCTGCAACTTAACAGTTCAGGGACTTTAAAAGCAATACAGAAAATTACATGGATATAATACTCTTATTTTTTTAAATCTCAATTTTACTAAGAAAATCAGAAACTTAATAACAATGACATAGAAATTATTTCGATAAAATATAAAATCTGTTTCTTAGGCCACTTACCGAAAGGCAGAAAAATAAAAACAAAAACTTGCTTCAGTGAGATTGCTTTCCTCTCTAAGGGCTCCATTTAGATAACCTGCAAGTCAAAACTACTGAAAAGAGTACATGAATTATTTAATTAGACATAGGAAGAGTGTGTCCTGAATCGTAAGTGAAGGTTTTCAGTTTCATAGAACAATTTAGATATATTAAGAAAAGCCAAGAGTACAGAATGTTCTATCAGAAGAAAACATTTTCTTTAGATCTTTAAGATAAAATAGTTTTCACATTAGGCCACAACAACAATTAGAACCTGAGGGGAAAAAAAAATTACAAGGGCTGATGAAAAACACGAAGGAAATTGTTATTATCACAGGCCTTCTCAAAGAGGAGAGAAAGCTGAAAACAGAAAGACATAATAGAAGTTAAATTTTTGTATTGAAAGTTAAAATTTCTTGTGCCTGGTGCGGTGGCTCACGCCTGTAATCCCAGCACTTTGGTAGGTTGAAGTGGGCGGATCATGAGGTCAGGAGATCGAGACCATCCTGACTAACACAGCAAAACCCCGTCTCTACTAAAAATACAAAAAATTTGCTGGGTGTGGTGGCAGGTGCCTGTAGTCCCAGCTACTCAGGAGGCTGAGGCAGGAGAATCACTTGAACCTGGGAGGCAGAGGTTGCAGTGAGCTGAGATTTGCTGCTGCACTCCAGTGTGAATGACAGAGCAATACTCAGTCTCAAAAAAAAAAGGTTAGAATTTCTTAAAATTCTATTAAAAGCAAATCAGTACTTTACAGACATTTTGGTTTCAAAACATTCTTTGTATAGTGTGAAAAAGAGAGAAAAAGGCGGGTCTCAGCTCTGTCTAAGCCAGGCTGGAGTGCAGTGGCTGGCGATCTGGCTCACTGCAAGCTCCACCCCTCGGGCTCACACTCTCCCGCCTCAGCTCCGAGTAGCTGGGACTACAGAAGCCATGCATGTGACTAGTTTTTGTATTTTTAGTAGAGACGGGGTTTCACCATGTTAGCCAGGATGGTCTCGATCTCCTGACCTCGTGATCCACCCGCCTCGGCCTCCCAAAGTGCTGGGATTACAGGCTTGAGCCACCGCGCCCGGCCATATCAGTGTATTTTTAATATCAAACCCAATCTCTAGAAATAATTTCCTTTTAATTTTAGCCAACTTAATCACATAACACTTTTTCATAAATTCTCTTTTTACAAACCATATTAAGACTTACAGAAATTTATGGCATGCTTGGACTTCCTCTTTTAGCCTAATTATTCCTCTTTCTTGAATAAACAGTCATTTTATTTCAGACCAATAATTTGCCATACAAAATTTGTTCTCATAGAAAATTGTTTTCCTTTTAAATTACCAGAATTATCTCTTTATAACTTTCTTTACATCTGCCTTATTTACTGCTTCCTTTTACCTCGTTTTATAAATAACCTTTGAATTAAACAAAAATTATTTTTCTTTTAATAACTTTTTTAAGAAAAAAAGGCTTTACAGCTGAGCACAGTGGCTCACGCTTTTAATCCCAGCACTTTGGGGGGCCAAGGTGGGTGGATCACTTGAACTCAGAAGTTCAAGACCAGCCTGGGCAATATAGTGAAACCTCATCTTTACAAAAACGTACAAAAATTAGCTGGGCTTGGTGTATGTCCCTGTAGTCCCACTTATTTGGGAGGTTAAGATGGGAGGATTTCTTGAACTTGGGAAGCGGAGGCTGTGGTAGCCAAGATTGTGTCACTGCACCCCAGCCTGGACAACAAAATGAGACCCTGTCTCAAAAAAAAAAAAAAAGATGTTTCTTTAGTATATATATATCTTTAATTGAAAATAACCCAGACATTTAATGAATATCTTTTATTAATAAGCATTTATTCCATTACATTTCCCTAATTAACTTACTCTTTTTAATAGTTTATTTAGATTACTTAGAAAAACTGCAATATTAGACAAAGCTAGTCATCATTTAAAGTTATTTTCCTGTTGACAATGTTTTTAGCCTGTGACTGTCTAGTTGTTTATCTAAGCAAGAACCTTATGGTTAAATGAATCAATTTTTTGCCAATAACCCAGGATCTAGCAGTTTTCATTAAATCAGTAGTATAAAATGCCTTATTTATAAAAAAATTACACAAAGACAATTCTGTTTTGAGCTGCATTTATAGCATTAGAATCCTCATGCTGAATTTTCATAGCTTATAATATCTAGCAGATATAATTATAAAACTTCTGGAAAAATAAATCTAATGTATAATAACATGTATTTATAATTATGAGGACATTTCTAATTTTATTTTATCAACAATTCTAAAGCTACCTTATTTATTAAATATTTACTTAAGTCAGGTGAACTTGAGAAAGCATCTGGGCTTAAAGTGTCTGTTTTTCTGATATAATATTTAAGTGCTTTTTTATTCTTTAAGCCAATTAACTAGAGCTCTTTTATATATTTTTGATAGTGAGACATTATATACATGACACAAAAATAGATACATATATAGACACACAGACAGAAGTAGATCTTATAGAATCATAAGACTTTTATTCCTCCCCTACTTTAAACTTCACATTTCTTGATAATCTACTTCATTACCCTAGGCAATTGTCAGTTACAGAGCCCTAAATTTGCATACTAAAGGAACAATTCTTAGGTGAAAATCCGATAGCAAAATTTACATCTCAAAGGAGAGCAAAAGGGAGAGACAGAGAAGAGAGAGTCTGGGTGTGTTAGAGGAAGGTTAAAAATGGATGCCAAGCCAAACATAAAATTGTAGAAATCTACCACACATAGAATGTTTGTAAAGAGTACAATTTTACTTATAAAGTCAGTTTTAAATTTAGGCTCTATCTTTTAACTGTACCTCTGAGCACTGGGCAGAGCCTACACTTAATCCTGGTTCTCCAAAAAGAAGGGCCATATAATGGGACTAGGCCATATAATGCTTTTACAGTACACTTTGTTACTAAGGCATTTCTCTAACTGTTTAAACTGTACCCTTTCTTATTTTAAACACACTAAGAGTAGCACCCCTGCCATAGTAACAACTATGTACTGTAAGCAGCTGCCATTTAGCCATCTCTAAAAGTATATTACCTAGCTATTACACATACCAGGGTAAAAAAAAATTATCATAATGCAAAATAATATTTGATACCCTCAAAAGCTAAAAATATCAAGTAATTAAATGCAAGGAAGCTGAGCTTTAGACCTGAGAAGAGTTCATCAATGACTTTGGAAACTCCACAGAGGAAGCAGAAGACCTCAAAAGAGGTATGGGTGGCCTTTATGCTGTGATTTTTAAGGGGTCTGAGTTATTAGACTCCTTCTCAAGATGTTTTTTCACTTTATACCAAAAATGGTAAAGGGGAAAGGAGGAATAGGGTAGAAGAAAAGTAAATTAGATAATGATTTTAAAGAAAGAAATGGAACAGAGAAACTGAGCACGTGTTTTCTTTTTCGTTTAAAAACACGAAAGGTTTCAGTAAACTGAAAAAAAATTCTGAAAACGAGATCCAAAAAGAGAAGTGTAAAAACCATTGGTCAAATCTGATGGGAGAAAGACTGAAACAGCAACAACAACAATAAAAATGTGGTTATTTAGAGCTCTGATGGTAAGGAGAAATTAAGACCAGCTGGTTGTCAGTCTTTACTTTTAGTCACTAAGGAAAAGTTTGCAAGACAAAAATCCAAATTCATCTACTTAATATAGAAATGGGGCCCAGACTGAAGACTGCTTTCTACCATCAGAGAGGAGAAAAAAACTCATCCTTACCTTCCCTGTTGAAAGCCAGCTGAAACTCCAGAACAGAGCTGCTTGCCATCCATTGTCTGGGAAGCAGGAAAACTCACCTTTCTTGATGGAAATGAGCAAAACTCTAGAAAAGGAATTGTACATCAAAATAAACCTTAGATCCCAACCAAATTTGGGGAGAGCAGGAATTCTTTGGAGGGAAGAAATTCCCAGAGCTCAGCCAATTGTCTTGTTGGTTTGGGCAATGTAGATGGCCCAGGCTAGTACCAAGACCAATAGGAGTTTTGTCAAGGGTCAGGGTCACTTCCACTCAGAGTCCCTTCTGTTGGTCACCAGTTGGTAAAACAAAAAGTATCTGAGACAGGAGTTTTTTTATTTTTTATTTTATTTATTTATTTATTTTTTTATTTTTGAGATGGAGTCTTGCTCTGTCGCCCAGGCTGGAGTGCAGTGGCGTGATCTCTGCTCACTGCAAGCTCCACCTCCTGGGTTCACAACATTATCCTGCCTCAGCCTCCCGAGTAGCTGGGACTACAGGCGCCTGCCACCACGTCTGGCTAATTTTGTTGTATTTTTAGTAGAGGCGGGGTTTCACTGTGTTAGTCAGAATGGTCTGGATCTCCTGACCTCGTGATCTGCCCGCCTCAGCCTCCCAAAGTGCCGGAATTACAGGCGTGAGCCACCGTGCCCGGCCAGACAGGAGGTCTTAATCATTTTAGAAATTTATTTTGCCAGCGTTAAGGACATACGTAGAAAAAAGGAACACCAATCCACAGGAACAATCTGTGGGCCATGCCTTTTTCTAAAGATAATTTTGAGGACTTTGGTATTTATAGCAGAAACGGGGGCTGGAGGGTCAAGAGGGAGGGTATGGTCATGTTATTCAATCCATGTGTTTCAAGAGAAAAGGGACAGGTTGGGGGATAGTTAAATATGTATTCCTCTCCAGTAAGTCCGCACTTTAGGTGAGAGTAGCTGCCTTTGGAGGTGTTCTAGCCCTTAATCTGCAACTGTCTGCTTAGGAACAAAAGGGAAGGCAGTTTTTTGCATGACTCAGCTTTCAGCTTAATATATTCCTTTTGTGATAGTCAATTGCGGTCCTAAGATTTTACTTTCTTTTCACAACCACCATGTTTTGGGTCTCAGAAACTAAAAACTGCACGTGTCGTTCACTTACATGAGAAAAACAGAGGTCAGGGGCAAATTTGAAGGAGAACATTAAGAGATATAAATTGAGGATGTAGGATTTGGGATTTGTATGTTGTTTCCAGATACCATCAACTGCACAGATACAGAAAAAAGTAACTATGTCGAAGATTTAACCAGAGTTGGGGCTTTTTCTTTCTTTTCCTTTTTTTTTTCTTTTTGAAGGGAGAATGGAGTAGTATATTGAGAATACGTTAGGAAGTATTTATACAAAGAGTATATATCTCTGTTGGGTGAGGAAAGAGTGAGACCAGTTCAGGGCAGGGGAGAGTGAAAAGCTGCTAGGGTCTATATAGTAGTAGTCTTTGCTGGAATTAAGATATTAGAATGAGTGAGCCAGAAAATAGAAGATGAAATTGGAGAGATGTGTCTGTAAAATTGCTGTAATGAAAGGGATGAGGTTGTGAGTAATACTTTGATGCTATATATAATATGGAATGACTGGCGTAAGTATGATGGGTAGCTGAATTATTGGAGTAAAGACAGTAATGGAACTGAGTTGCAAGGGTACTAGAATGTTCACCACATTGACACTGATACCACCAAGAATGTACACACTGTGAGAAGGAGGAGGCAGTAGCTAGATGGTACATGTTGAAAGAATAAGCGTTGTGACTCCGTGAGTATACTTGAAAAGTTTAGTGGACTGTGTAGATTGATGGCCTAACCTTCAAAGCTGGAACTTTTCAGAGGATGGAAATCTGAAATTGTGAAAGCAGAGTGAGGAACAAAGAGGATGTTTACCTCACTTCCCAGTCCAGTGCTCTGAATTGTGCTGTAGAGGAAACGTGACTGCTTGAGAGTACAGCAGAGAAAGCAAGGTCCTCTGGAGAGAACCCAATCTTGTTTAGAAGAAGGGAAGGTTTAGAAAAGATGTTGAAAATATAAGTAATTTTGCTACTGACTGACTGATTTCAGAGAGAACAGAGAAAAAACTGTAATCATATTTTTCCTTGTGGTTTATCTGATAAAATAGAATATTTCTGTGTGTGTGTGTCTTTGTGTGTGTGTGTGTCTATGTTATAGTTAAACTTTTAATTAGGTTTTATTTTTATTATGAAGATATCAGTTAATGTAAATCAAAATTTGTTCATATTTCTAGTAAGGTGCCTAGTATTAAAGATATTTATTATTTTCTTTTAATTCATGAAGGATATCCTTGTGTTTATTTCTAATCTTCTCTGACAGGTATTCAGTTAAAGTATTGCCGAATTCATCAAGCTTAATCTTTGACCTTCAATGAATACCATTACTAAACAGAGGGATTCAATAATATTCAAGACATTGAAAAGACACTTTTCTAACTTGTACAATTTTTAAGATCAGAAAACTGTTTGCAGTCAATTCAATTAATTCAGGAGAGTTGATGATGCTAAAAGATGTTATTTATTAAATGCAAATCTCTTGAAATAGTTTTTTCAAGAGGGAATCAAAATTTAAACAGTGATTATAAATCCCCCTACATTTAATGACACAGGAATGCAGCGGCTTTCCTAGTCACCTAAGGCAGGTGGTGCTTTACTGTGTTTTACAGGGCTGAAAGAAATGAAAATTTTTCTTTGAGAAAGCAGAAAAGCAGATCAGAAAAAGACTTGTGAGAAGACACAGTTATTATTACTATTGTTTCTTATATATTCAGGGACACTGTGCTCAGTGTCATATCTACAACGAAGATCACAGTTCCAGGCCCCAATACATATAATCTTAGGCCAAAAAACAGGTGGTTTAATTTGTTTTATTGTTTAATTACTTCATTAAAGAAAGAAGCAAGATTAAGAGTATGTGGTATATTAGTTGGCACTACAGCCTTGATTTCCTCTTCAATAATGGGGAAAAATATATTTTGATGCAATTTCAATGCCATGCAGCATGTTTCTGAAAAAACAGTAGATAATATACATTCTTTGGAAATATTTTGCCATTTCTAAAACGATGTAGGAAAACTAGCAATATTCCATGCTTGAGTTAGCATAGAAAATCTACTGACTTAAGATTCGGAGGTTTTTGTTTTATGAAACAAAGTATAACATTTTATATATATATATATTGTCGGTAAAGCTAAATCATTTAAATAATTTCCTCTAGTTCCATGCAACAGCAAGTAAGATGCATAGCTTTTAATTTTCTTTGCTATGCCCAGAAGTCTTTACCATAATCCAATTTTCTCACAACTTTTGAAGTCTGTGTTAAGCAATAACACAAAGCAAGTTTATTCCAACATAGGACATAGCCTCTCAAATCAGAGCCATTTTAAATAATTATTACCAATAGGAACTTTTGAAATCTACTGATAGTAGCTGAAGAGATGAAGTGATTTGTCTTTAACGGATGTGTGTTTCTTTTAAATTATTCATTTTCAGAAGCATATTTCTGTATAACAGGTGCCCAAAAATTGCTGTGGAAATATGAATATATTTAGAAGACTCCTATTTATGCTAGGCATGTTGTTTTGACAGTTCAAGGGAAATTTCTGAATTAAAATGAATATCATACTTCTCAATTTCTCAGAAAAGGTAGTAATCAAGAGTACTTGGTACATATGATTTAAGATTTAATCTTACATCCAATTTTAGGATCAAATTTTGTTAATATATTTCTTAGCAAAGAATATAATCATCAACCAGTTAGACAAAACACTTGAGGGTGATGTGACTTAAGTCTAGATAAATGTATTGATACATAACTCTAGTGTCAATCTTTTAGTATCAATGTCATCTTTTAAAGTGTGAAATAATGCTCCTGAAATGTAATATCACAACATGATATTGGGAGGACAAATATATTCTTCTTTTCATTATATAAAAGGCAATTTGACAATTCTCCTGCCAAAATGTCATCTTTCTGTAGATGAGAAGTACATTTTTCAAGACATCATACTTATGCCACTTTAAGAAACAAAGTCCAAATCTTAGTCAATATTTTTTAAAAACAGCTTATTTCTTGCTCAAGAATATTCTGCTGCTGTCCAGGTGACATATCAGCTGTTGTCCATGAGGTGGTGATTCAGGGATTAAGCCTTCTGGAATTTGTCGGTCTTGCTATATCCACAGGTGTTCTACACACCCACAGTGACAGAGAGAGCTCACACTGAAACTCACACCTAATCTCTCTCTGCTGTAGACAGAAATGACACACCTCTTCAGTTCGTAATACTCTAACCACATCTGGTCACGTGCATCTGCTTAATAGCAAATGGGGCTTGAAATGTAGGTGAAAGTAGGAAATATTTGGTGAGCATTACTTCCTCTGCCAAAGAGGGATACACTAAGTCTCAGATAGGCCGAATAACTTGTTTATAGTGTGCAACTAAAAATATGCAGCACTTGACATTGGGACTAATTCTATCTATAACCAAACCTACACTATTTCTTGCATATTGATCTACCATCGTTTATTGGAGAATAGTATACATAGAGAAGCTTCAATTAGGTTGTCATTTATTTTCATATTTGTGGCATGGCCATATAGGCCATGAAATTATATATGAGGAAGTATATGGGGAAGATGGTAACAAATTGTAGTTCTGGGTCTGTAACAGATATATTCAGAATTACAGTGCAAGGTTTTATAATTATTTTAAAAAGATTGTATTCAACTTTGAAATGAGTCATAATTTTATCAAATTTTCATAGACATTTCAAGGTTGAAATGTTCTCTAAGTTCACGCAGTACTATTAATGCATGATCTCATATTACAACGCTACCAAAGATCTTAATGTTCTAAAGGAGTAAAAGCAGATCATTGATCATTTGGAGTGAGAGACACCTGATTTGAAATCCAATGGACTGTAGTGGTGGCAGTGATGTCAGTTACCACATATTGAGTGCTCTCCTGGTCACTGTGATTAGCACATTACAAATATTATTTTAATGACTCCTATAGAGAATCCTCTGAGATATAATTTCTTAGGATGCCACTATAATTATCTCCATTTCACATATGAATAAATGGAGGATCAGAGAGATTAAATCATTTATGCTGAGATCCACAATGGGACTATTGTGTATCATGTTATCGTCTCTAACTCTGCTTTATTGTCCTAACCACTACATGGCTTCCTTACATTTTTCACAGCACACTTTTGAATCTTATTCACTTTGTATTTGTTTAGGATGTTCTGTTTAAGGTACAGTTTCCCCATCTAGTATCTATTCTTTCAAAGTAATTGGTGTTCATCTCAAGATCGTGTTTATCACTGATGAACATCATCTTGTTAGATTTAGTTCATCCCATATGTAAATCCAAAAAACTTTTCTGTTACCTCCAGGTTACTTCTGACAATATGCCACTCTCTCGTATCTAATGAAGACAATAATGTTACATTTACAAAATACTCTAAAATTCAACATTTTATTATCTTCTCACAATAATTCTCATAGCAGTTCCTTTGACGTCTACACTCTTTTCCTTGCCATTTAACTAGTCATTCTTTCTTGTTGGTAAGATCTGTTTCATACACTCAACATCGAGATATTTGAGTACCTGAAAGCTTCATCCTGGTTCCCTTTCATCTTTATTTATAACCTCTCCCTAAAAGGTTTCCTCTACCTTCATGATGTTAATTCTGTTGATAAGCCGAACACTTCCAGATTTGCATCTTTAGCACTGGTCTGTTCATGGAACTCCAACTGTCTATGTCCAGCTTCTTACTCAGCCTAATAGGCATCTCACATAGAAAAGTTCAAAAGTGAACCCTGATTTCCACCTCCAAGGTTTCACCAAATCTCAAAGTAAAGAATTGAAAATGAAATTTGTAAAATGTTATGTAGGCCCAAAGACCTAGTACTTTACATGGCAAAGAGTGGTTGCTTAAACCATGCCAGATGTATTTAGAAGATCTTCAATTTTAAAAATACGTGATGTTATGTTAAAGTCACACAACTAGGAATAGCTCCTGGTATGAGAGTTAAAAGTGGGTTTGCTGCTTTATGTTTCTAAGATGCTCCTTTCTTTACATAATCATCTATAATTTGACTTCATTCGTTGTTATTCTTAATAAATATATATTTTATGATAAAGTTAATTGTGAAAACTAAGAAAGTCTGATTAAAGTATATAAAATCAATTTTAAGTTTAATAGCAGAAAACATTTAAACAGTATTTCTCATTGTATATATCTTTTTCGTTTTTAAGCTGGTCATAAAATATATTAAAAGTGATGAATTCGGGTCGAGTGTTGTGACTCATGCCTGTAATACCAGCACTTTGGGAGGCTGAGGCGGATGGATCACCTGAGGTCAGGAGTTCGAGACCAGCCTGACCAATATGATGAAACCCTGTCTCTACTAAAAATACAAAAATTAGCTGGGTGGCATGTGCTTATAATCCTAGCTATTTGGGAGGCTGAGACAGGATAATTGCTTGAACCCGGGAGGCAGAGGTTGTGGTGAGCTGAGATCATGCCCTTGCAATCTAGCCTGGGCAACAAGAGTGAAACAACATCTCAAAACAAACAAAGTAATAATTTGAAAAGGTAAAAACTCTACAGAAAATAAAACTTTCCAAATTTTCACCACCATAGAGCAATCACCATTACAATGCTAATGTATTTTCCATATATTAAAAATATATATTATATTTAAATACAATGTTAATATATAATTATATATTATACAATGCTAATATATTATATATTAAATACAGTGCTAATGTATTTTCCATATATTAAAAATATATATTATATATTTTAATATAATATAATATAATATATTATATATTTAATATATGCATATAATATATAATATTAAAATATATATTTCCATATATTAAAAAATATGGAAATATCTTTTTCCATATATTAAAAATATATGGAAATATATAGATAAGATTCTGTTCCATGTATAATTTGGTATTCTGTCTTTGTCAGTTAGTATAAGAATGTTTATATATCATTAGATGCTTGTAAACCATCATTTTTGCACAATATTTAACACGTGAGTAAAGGCTTATTCATGCTAGAAGTTTAATAATGAAATAATGAATTATTCTAGATTCTCTTAAGATGTACCTCAACTTCTCAAATTCTGATTGATTCAATAAATACTTAATACAGCATGATGAAAACAACACATCATAATTTATTTACATGCTTATTTCAGGAATCTTTTTTTAAAATAAAGATTTTTGAATAGTAAATTAGAACATTTATTGATGATCACTATAAGTCTGAGTCTACTATAAGGAAGTATTCATCTTATGTCTATTTTACCAGCAAAGATGCTCAAGTGATGAGTATATGTCACATATTTCATGTCTTATAGCCCGTAATTGTTGGACAAGAATTGAAACCTGGTAGTCAGACTTCAGAAACTGCTCTCTCACACTATTTTAGGTCACCTAAAAATACCTTTCTGCCTTCTTTATTTTCCTTCATATTCTTGTTTTCTCCTATCTATTTCTCTCTTCATATCTCTCTCTCCCCCCCGCCCACACACACACAGTATAACTTTTTCTAATTCATATCATTTAATTTATAAATATATTATACATTAGCATGTTTTAAAAACATAAAAATTATCTAAAGAGGACACTGTATACAGTGATATGTTTTCCTCCAAAGCCCTAATTTTTCATTCATTGAGGTCCCCACTCATGTCACAGTTAACTACTCAGTAACTTTTGTGCATCAATCCAGAGTTTTTTTATACATATGTAAGTTCATAAAAATACATATATACCTCTGGCACGTTTTTCCAGCAAATCAGCATTACACATTAAATGGCCTGCTTCAGGACCGAGTTAACTCTCAGCACTTACACACAAAGTCAAAATACAGTGTGCAAGGCTTTGATAATGTTGTAAAGCTATAGTACTGGTGATATGCAGTGAACAAAATAAACAATAAAATTACACATAAGTTAAATAATTTCTGATTTTAATGAACTCTCTGGGATGAAAATAGAAGAAAATGGGATATAAAGTAATATGTGCAGTTTGTCTTTTCGACAGAGCGACCTAAATGATGAGGATTACACATATAAACATGTGTATAAGGAATGCCCATGGGAGAGAAGTAAGCTTATATTAAAAAGCCAAAGGCCAAAGGCAAAAACAAATTATATGTAATCAAGGAACTTAATGTCCAGTATGGCTATAGCACAGACAGTTGGAGGGGAACAGAGAAGGAATCAGGAGGCATGTTAATGAGCTGGTACATGTAGATGTGTAGATCTGTCTGTGTGTGTGCGTGTGTGTGTGTGTGTGCATTTAATATTTTAGAGAGGAAATATGCACTGTGAATCTAAAAAAAAAAAAACTTTAAAAATAAACTTGTACACAAATGGGATAAATACTTAGCATTTAGACATACATGGCCAGGCGCGGTGGCTCATGCCTGTAATCCCAACACTTTAGGAGGCTGAGGTGGGTGGATCACCTGAGGTCAGGAGTTCAAGACCAGCCTGACCAACATGGTGAAACCCCATCTCTACCAAAAAGACAAAAATTAGCCAGGCATGGTTGTGTGCGCCTGGAATCTCAGCTATTTGGGAGGCTGAGGCAGGATAATTGCTTGAACCTGGAAGGCGGAGGTTTCAGTGAGCCAAGATTGCACCACTGCACCCCAGCCTGGGTGACGGAGCAAGACTCTGTCTCAAAAAAAAAAAAAAAAAAAGAAAGAAAGAAAGAAAGAAATATTACACATTTGTATCTAAATCTAGATATATATTTATAAGTATTTTTAGATAAGATAAATGCATCTTGCCCCTGTCCGACAATTAAGATTCATAAATCAATGTATGCAATGAAATACATTAGTATTTGGTAATGGAGAGGAAATAGTATTTAAAATATACATAAAACATTTAGATCAATGCAGATGTGGGTGTAATAAAAGATAAAATTTAGAAAACAATATGGATCATTCAAATAAATCAGAAAAAACGGTAAATGTTAAAGCATTAAGATGATTGAATACCATAATGAATGCATTAGTATTTCTGTGGTTATACTGAGGATTTAATTCACTCTAGAACATTTTCTTCTGTTAAAACAAAAAACTTTCCTTCACATTTTTTTCTATAACTTTCAATAAATGAGGATAATTACATTTAGAAGTGATTCATCTTAGTCAGTGCTCTTATAAATTATACCAGCTAATTTTTAGTGAATTAAGTTTATTGGGATACTGCTGAGTTAAAAGGGATATATTTTGTTGTTGAAGTTTTCTTATTAAGTTAATGACTTCTTGTATAACTAAAATGACAACTGGAATTATTACTAACATTTAAAATCTTAACTGTTTGGTTTGAACATAAAATACAATTTTTTTGTTTATTTGATTTGACCTCCTATAATTTAAAAAAATATATATTTAGAAATATCATTAAGGGAATATTTATATACCATTATACCTAACACAAAAAAGCAACTTAGGTTGTCTAATCCACTGTGCTTTCTGCAAAGACTTTCAGAATTATTTACAGGTTACCTATTTAGATAGATAATCACTAGTTGGACAAGATTGTTAAAACCTACACAAGATTGTTGGGCTTTGTTTCTCTGATGACTTTGTCCATAGTCTTGTGTAACCCTTCTTCTTCATTCTTTTTCATTCTTACATAACTTGTTTTTTTCTGGATGCTTAATATTTGTCAGTGTGAATGGATGATCTTAAAATGTCAGCAAAAGGGGAAGCATTATGAAGGAGCAAGTTTTGAAGTGCATAGATATGTCCAGGCTTAGAAGTCACATTCTATTGGTGAAAATGTAATCCAATGATCATCACACTAAATTGCAAAGAAAGCTGGGAAATGTAATTAGCTGTGTGTTCAGTAAGAAGAGTACACTAATTATGGTGAACCAATTACAATCTCTTGCACTCTAGACAATATCATAGCACAGCTGGTAAGACAACACTTCGGTTTTTAAAATTATTATTATTATTATTATTATTATTATTATTATTTAGAGATGAGGGTCTTGCTGTGTTGTCCAGGTTGGTCTGAAACCCCTAGCCTCAAGGAGTCCTGCCACTCCTGCCTCCCAAGTAGCTGGGATTACAGGTGTGAGCCACCCCACCTGGAGATACTTTGTATTTAATATTCTAAGGTCGAAATTGTGTGAGCCTTGCATTTTCTCTTTAGCAATCAATTAACAAATGGTGCCTTAACTCTCTCTAAAGGGTGTCAAAATATTGAGAATAATTTCTGATTAGCATAATATTTAGTCTAGTTACCTCATCTTAACCTCTTTTAAACAATTACCTATGGGATTCCCTTTTGTATTGCTTTAAATCTTGACTTTATACAAACAATAAAATAATATTGAACATGCAAATTATCCTCTGCCCTAATTTTTGTCTAGATCTTTCCTAGAACTTTCTAACATATATTAGAAACACCCCCACATTAATATACTAGCAACTAAAACTGTCTCAGCCCCTTTCACTGAACACGTGAATAATGTTCTGGCATAGCCTGTATTTCCTCCAATGTAAAACTGCAGAATTCTCAGTTCTTGTTTAAGGGGCAGCCTCAAACTAGCATCTCCTTCTTCCTTTTTTCATTGATGACTGGATTCAGTTGCACCAAAGTAACTCAGGAGAGGTTGACTCAAAATAGGAATTGATGCATTCAGATTGCTTCCTCAAAACTTAAAATTGTAAAATTAGGAGTGAATCAAGCATGTGGATGTTAAGAGTCTTGGCCATATTAGTAACTCTAAAACAGTTTGGTAATCTTACAGCTTGACTCAGAACTCCTGTTTTTTTTTAATGCATTGTTATGAAAAGGCTACAATTTTTGGTCATTTTTAATATATTTTGAAATGTGACTTCATGTGTTTCCATCAGTGTCCAGCCCATCTGGACTGTTGGATTGAGATCTGGGGTTCTCTGCCTCCCTACTCTTGATAAGAATGAGAAGTGAATTCCAGGAAAATACCCTGTGTTATCTCTCCATTAAATCCTGAGTTATAATCTCCTCTGGGATGTTTCCCTGATCATCCTAAGCAGCATTGCTCTGCTACCTTTTATATGGCATCTTCACATTTTGTTGTAGTTATTTGAGTACATGCCTTGCTAACTTTGTTCCATGGAAACTACTGAACTCATGTTGTAGTTATTTGAGTGCATGCCTTGCTAACTTTGTTCCATGGACACTACTGAACTCATGTTGTAGTTATTTGAGTGCATGCCTTGCTAACTTTGTTCCATGGAAACTACTGAACTCATTTATGCTACCTATAGCTATGAGGGCCTTTTCTTTTTTTTTTTTCTCTCTCTCTCTCTCTCTTTTTTTTTTTTTTTTAAGATGGAGTCTTTCTCTCTTGTCCAGGCTGGAGTGCTGCATGATCTTGGTTCACTGCAACCTCTGCCTCCCGGGTTCAAGCGATTCTTCCACCTCAGACTCCCAAGTAGCTGGGATTACAGGCATGTGCCACCATGCCCGGCTAATTTTTGTATTTTTAGTAGAGACCAGGTTTCACCACGGTGGTCAGGCTGGTCTTGAACTCCTGATCTCAGGTGATCTGTCCACCACGGCCTCCCAAAGTGCTGGGATTACAGGTGTGAGGCACCGTGCCTGGCCTTGAGGTCTATTGTTTAAGTATACCCATATTAATCAAAGAGACAGAATTTTTGTGGAAATTATGGGGACAGAGCTCTAGTGTTTTTCTGTCAGCTTATTTTATTTTAATGTTGATTATTTGATATGACTCTGTTCGTCTATGTATGCTTGTGCAGATACATGTATATGTCTGTGACACCTGCAATAAATGCTAGAACAAAGACATTTAAAACCAGTTTCTTGAATTTGTAAAATTCGTGCTTTAGTTTCTTTCCCAAATCCTGCACTTTAAACCTCTATGGTAAAGGAAAAAGAAAGCACAGAGATGATATTATAACCAGTAATGATGAGAAATCTGTGGCCTGGTTCCAAGTCTGTGAAGGAAGTGATACAAAACATGACTACTGAGAATGGTTGGAAATTAATTTTGTGGGAAGGGTAACATTCCTGGTAGGGTGTTCCTATGTGGATGTGGATCCATGTGGATGGCACTGTAATTGGCCAGACTCATACATGTCTCCTTGCCTATACAGATATTAAGACTTTCCAAATTTTTCTTACTTTATGATGTCTAGCACTGTGTTATTAATTTAGTAAGAACTCAAAAATAGTTGAATAAAGTGATAAAATAATTCACAAAAGAATTAATGTTTGAAGGTGAAAGTACTTTGAAAATGAAAAGAAAAAAACAGACAAAGATCATGGATAGAAGAAAGGAGAACAAGGATTGAAGTCACTAGTGGCTTGTTGAATAAAAGACTGTCTACATCTGCTTATCAAAATGCTCAGACAAATGAAAACATGGAAGTATTTTCTTTGATCCTGACACAGGTGGATCCGAATTACAAGCCGTCCAAGAATGGTTAGCTGCTGCCCCTTTTCCTTTTTATCTATGTGTAATTGTAGTGAATTATTCAGAAGGATGCTGCATAGTCCCAAATGAATTGTTGTTATTGATGTCTTATTATGTAAATATGTAAATATTGATTTTTCAGAAATAGTGGGTAGCCTGTGTACATTTTCATGGTGTTTTGACAAAAACTTTGCAGTAAGTGTCATGAGTCAGTTTTTGCTGACAGTCCAAACCAGCACTCCAGGAAAAATGCAAATTGATGTCACTTCTCATTTGTAAAAGGTTTGAAAATTATGAATTCATAAATATTTAATAGCAATGGGTCAAACAGAAATTTGCTCTATCTATTAGAGTATACGTCTGCTTATGCGTGTAGCATATAGAGAGATGCTTTCCTGAGACACTGCTACCTAGATTAAAAATTGGAAATAAGATAATATCAGGTGGCTTTCTAGGAAGTGGGTCATTGGCTGGTGACCTAAATATTGTACTTAAAATACTTGTTTATGGATCATTAATTTTACCAGTCTGAAACAGATAGGAATGCCAGTGGCCTTAAAGCTTTTATGATTTGGAATACAAAGAAGCAGGACTATTTTTGAATCTTTTCTATCGAGACTTTCAATAACTTTATTGAAAATATACGTGGGTGCAGTGGCTCAAGCGTGTAATGTAATCCCAGCACTTTGGGAGGCGAAGGCAGGTGGATCACCTGAGGTCAGGACTTTGAGACCAGCTTGGCCAACATAGTGAAACCCCGTCTCTACTAAAAATACAAAAATTAGCTGGGTGTGGTGGTGGGCGCCTATAGTCCCAGCTACTCGGGAGGGTTGAGGTATAAGAATCGCTTGAACCCAGGAGGCAGAGGTTGCAGTGAGCCGAGATCGCACCACTGCACTCTCCCCTTGCTGACAGAGCAAAACTCCATCTCAAAAAGAAAGAAAGAAAGAGACAGAGAGAGAGAGAGAGAGAGAGAGAGAGAGAGAGAGAGAGAGAATGTATCATTTGCTAATTCACCACCAATAATTTTCTGAAAAGTCATATTAAGTCGGAGGTTATTTGTCAGAAGATGGTACTGAAAATGAAGGAAAGAATAAAGAAACAAAACACCCAGGCCTCTGGGATATTGTGATATTTAAGAAACAAGCAAGCATCCTAGTTAAAACTGATGGCATATGTGTGTAAAATAGTAAAGAGCTAAAATGCCCAATCTCACCATGCTTACACTTTCTGTGCACATATTAGTCAGAAAAAAAAAAAGTGTAAAAACATCTAACATACATTTCTTAAATGATGATCTATCCTTCATTCTTTTATAAGCAGATACGAAATTTACTGCTTACTTGCCAACATTACTTCAGGGGGACAGAAACTTCAGTGTGCCTATTGAATCATATCACCTTCATCTTCTTTTAACTGAGTAAACCCCTCAAAAGTTGAGTGTAGTATAGACACACATACATACATATACGCGTACATATATATTTGGCCTGTGTGTATATATGTATCTATATATGCAAATATATTGCCTAACTAGCTAATCTTTATATTTTTATTTGAAATTAGGCTCATTTTAAAACCCTTACTTATTTTAATTTTTCTATTTGATTTTCTATTTAACTGAACATTTTACCTAAGAAACAGAATATCATTTGAGATGAACTCACATCAAAAATTTAAAGAGAAAAGAGAATTGAGACGTTTAGGTCATTTGAATAATTTCGATATATTGCTTAGAAATTTAGAGTATATTCATTCAAAGTGGGGTAAAATTCAGTTTTATTCCTCCCAGAGCAGTGTGCATGAATGTGTGTGTGTGGTGGGGGGGAGGGGTGTGTGTGTGTGTGTGTTTGTAAGTTTAGATATATCTCTCAGATCTTTAGTATAATGTTTTAAGACCATTTGTATGTACACATATTCAAATCTAGTCCTTCCTCTTTTCCTATAGATATTCATAAAGAAAGAATATCACCATGTTGACACTAGAGAGTTAAAACAGTTTTTGTTTTACATTTAATATATGTGCCTAAATACTCATATGATCAAAAGTTTAATCGGGAAACAATTAATTAATT
This sequence comes from Papio anubis, assembly GCF_008728515.1. NCBI lineage: Eukaryota > Metazoa > Chordata > Mammalia > Primates > Cercopithecidae > Papio > Papio anubis. Next base: position 34,831,809 of record NC_044987.1, on the reverse strand, counting down.
TGCTTTACAATTTGTGGCTTAGTTTTCCACCTTATGGGCTAATACTATATTTACATGTGTTTGTATTTATATAAATTTATATATAAATATAAATATATATTTATATATACACACATATATTTATATTTGTATATTTATATATGTATATTTATATGCATGCATGTAAGTGTCCCTATTTAATCATACATATAGCTTATATATAAATAATCTATGGATTTGTGTGTGTGTATGTGTGTGTGGTGTGTTTGCATACATACATGTATGTACATATCCTCCTTTTATTTTTATTCTTAAGAGTTCTATTTCACTTCAGCTAATGAGGCTGAGTGTTAGTCACATTGGTGGCAATCAGTAAGATTATAATAAATACTACTTTCTATTTCACTAGAAACTTTTCAAAGCATTTATGATGCCTGGATACAGTACTTGTTTAATAACAGTTAATTTCCTTCATTTCTCAATGAATAAATTCTCTGTTCAAATGGTGCCTCTAATTTCTTGATTCTGTATCATTGCTTGTAGCAAACATTTATTTACACTTACTTAGTGTTGGGCATGTATGTACATCTTTACTAATATTAATTTATCTTTCCCATATGTAAAAGACAATTTTTCTTGCATTCTTTACGTTGGATCTACTCTCTTTTTATTCTATCTTCAAAGAGTCAGGATGTTGCTGGATGGAAGAATACAAGATGTTTACTAAAGAAATGGACAGTGTCCTCTATCTTCCATCCACTCAACCATTTTCTTTTTTATATTTGGCTCACACCTGTAATCCTAGCACTTTGGGAGACTGAGGCAGATGGATCACCCAAGGTCAGGAGTTCAAGACCAGCCTGGCCAACATGGTGAAACTCTGTGTCTACTAAAAATACAAAAATTAGCCAGGCGTAGTGGCAGGCTCCTGTAATCCCAGCTACTCAGGAGGCTGAGGCAGGAGAATAACTTGAACCCGGCAGGCGGAGGTTGCAGTGAGCCATGATCGTGCCACCGTACTCCAGCCTGGGGGAGAAGAGCGAGACTTTGTCAAAAAAAAACTTCCTTGGATTTGTAGAATCCTCATCCTCATGTTCTTGATTACTGTGGCTGCATCTTATCTTAGCTTCCCTCTGCCTTTCAGATTGCTCTTATTCAGTTTCCTTTGTTGATTTTTCTTATTGCTGCATTTTAGCTATGAACATTTTTGAAGCCTTGGTGCACATTATTTTCTTTCTGTGATATTTTATCTTAAGACCTCAACTTTGGAGAATGTGCTATTGATCACAAATTATAATTTAGATTCTGTCCTGTCTTCTGGGTCTGGACAAATGTTCTTAACTATCATTTATATTTTCACTTGGTTATTTCAGTATCATGTCAATTTTAATAAATTTATCACTGATTTTATTATGACTTTTGCCTACAAATTCTTTTCTTCCAATCCTTCTATTTCAGTCAGTAAAGCTATTGGCCTGCAAAAAATAAAGATATAAAGTTAACCTTGAAATAACCTTGTTTTTATTATTATCTTTCACTTTTATATTCAGTCAGCTAATCTGGTCTGTATGCTATATGAATGTGCATTTGAAAAGTGATTTATAGAAGCAAGGTTTTATCTGAATGAATACAATTTATTATGCCTGTGGTCTTCTTTACATTTATATTTCTGCCACCAAATATCTCTTTCCTATTAATTCAATAGGCTATATACTCTTTTAGCTGACTTTCCTCCTCAAATATAGTCAATACAATTTAGACTAGTCGTCCTCGTAAAGTTGAATGGATCTCATTCCCAACCTCAATAATTTCTAGTACGCTTTCCTACTTCTTAGCCTGACTTTCAAAGATTGGTTTATTCAAAATGTTCCCTCCCCACTATTTTTCTGGGCTTAGTTGGTCTTTCTCTTGAATTTATAAGCTTTTTCATTTTTTGACGCTAAGGGGAAGTCTAAGCCCCTTTGCCCCAAGCCTACTGTTGTTCATTGTTTCTTTTTTGGGCTGTAACAAAGGGAGGACACTTTCTGAGGCAAACAAACATAAGCTTAGACATCAACATTATCACTTACTGATAGAGTGATTAGCCTTGATAAATTACTCAAACTCTGAACTTCAATTTCTTCATTTCTAAAAGAGTGATAATTATATCCACCCCAGAGAAATTATGTAGTGATTGGTGTTCATGTATATTAAAAATATGCTGCTGTTTAGAATGTTTGCTATAATTATTCTCTACTGCACAACTTCACAGTAAACTTAATGTTTTCTTTTAGGCACACAATTTTTCATATTTATTAAGCACTTCTTACCAGTTTGTCTCACTGACCCTTTAAACTTAAAAACAGTATCCTACTATTCTCTTCTATCATCATGAGCATTTATCACAATTCTGAAAATATAAGAAGATAATAGAAATCAAGTTAGCTGATTTCAACTTCTAGCTTTACTACTTAACAGCCATACAACTTGGTGAAGTTATAAAAATTCCCTAGGCCAGTTTCTTTATGTGTAAATAGAAGTAAATTTTGTAACTCAAGGGTTATTGTAGATATTAAATTAATCAACATGTGTGAAGTATTTATAAAAGTACTAGTTATGCCTGGGTGCAGTGGCTCGCGCCTGTAATCCCAGCACTTCGGTATACTGAGGCGGGCAGATCACGAGATCAGGAGTTTGAGACCAGGAGTTTGGCCAACATGGTGAAATCCCATCTCTACTCAAAATACAAAAATTAGCTGGGCATGGTGGTGGATACCTGGAATCCCAGCTACTTGGGAGGTTGACACGGGAGAATCCTTTGAACACAGGAGGCAAAGGTTGCAGTGAGCCGAGATCTTCCCATTGCACTCCAGGCTGGGCGACAGGGCAAGACTCTGTCTAAAAACAAAAAAATAAAAAAGTACTAGTTATGTAGAAATTGCAGCTCATAAGTGTCAATTCATTATTGTAGGGAAAACCTATCTCTAAAATTAGCATGATCTGCTTGAATAAATAATTTTATAATTACATAATACATTTATTGTATAGTAATATGATAGTGAGTTAACATTATACATATCTATATATTTGAAATTCATCAAATTTATGGCTAAATGAGTCAGAGAAACACTTAACATGCAAAGGATAAAAGGGCTTTCAAAAGTCATCCATTGTTGGAAAAATATAACTGAGAAGCATCATGCAGAATTCTACAATGTATTATTAATACTATGAAAGACCCACAAAATAATAAATAAAATTCTTGTGTATAATACGTACAGAAAAGCAGAAATGTGTTTAGCTACATAATAAGTTTACTTGACATAAAAACTATGAGAGGCTAAAAACTGTAAATACATTCTGCTGCTGTTAGCTAATGAGTATATATCATGCATATGCACTATTAATCATTAGTTTTTCGAGGAACTTGTGGAGAAAAGTAATAAGATAAATAGAAACTAAAAACAGTTTAGAAACCTTTCAATTGTACAAACATTGCATTATTTATCTAGTTAAAGATAATTATGTTGAAAATAGGTAACACCGCATTTTTTTGTGACTATCAAGAGTAACTAACTACCCCTGGAACCTACATTTTTTGGTTTCATGAAATTCTGCACCTGGAAATTCCTAGGGTAAGGATGTATTCTTGTTATTTTATAGATGCGGAAATTGAGGCTCAAAAAGTTGCATAATTTGCCTAAAATTGTACGATTATTTTTATTTCATTTTATTTTATTTTATTTTGTTTTATTTTATTTTATTTTATTTTGTTTTAATTTATTTTATTTTATTTTATTTTATTTTATTTTATTTTTGAGACAGGGGCTTCTTTTGTTGCCCAGACTGGAGTGTAGTGGTGCAATCATGGCTCACTGCAGCCTCTGTCTCCTGCTGTACTCAAGTGATTCTTTCATCCCAGCCTCCCGAGTAGCTGGGACTACAGACACGTACCACCATGACTGGCTGATTTTTGTATTTTTTTATAGAGATCGGATTTCTTTCCGTGTTACCCAGGCTGGTCTTGAACTACTGAGCTCAAGCGATTCACCTGTCTTGGCCTCCGAAAGTGCTGTGTTTATAGGTGTGAGCCACTGCACCCAGCCTACAATTGTTTTATATAACAATTCTCAGCTACCTAACATGAGCTTACCATTGTGTTAGTAGATACAAAGAGGAATAAAAACTACTTGTTTCTTCAAGGAACTTCCATTTGTTCAATGAACTTTTTAATTAGTTTTCAGAAGTATGTTGAACATGTGTGAATTTTTCTAACTGCACAGAAAGTTCATGGATAATGATCTTGAACATTATTTTAATGCTGACTTAAATAAAAGCCATTAGCTAAATAGATATTATTGAGTTTTAATCTTCCTCTGCAATCTGTTTCCCTGTGGGAAAAAAAAAAAAATGAAAATGTTAAAGAACTTTAATTGCTTTCTCAAAACTTATATTTGTAGGGTTTGAAAATTACTCACAATATTTAAAATGTGCTTTCTAATATGATCAAATAATACTTAAGGAGCTTGCCAAATTTGTGTGCAATTACTCATTTCAGTTAGCCTTTCCTAAATAAGAAACCATCTCACGTTACTGCCTTGTAAAAATAATTTATTATTTCTCATTATTGTGTGGGTTAGTGGAAGTTCTTCTGCTGTTCCTGCATGGACTCACTGATGTTGGTAGCCTTTAGATGAAGGGCCAGCTGGGGACTGGTTCAGCTGGGACAGCTGGTGTGTCTGGGTCTCTCTTTATCTCTCAAGGTGGCCCCACCAGGTTTTCTCTTGCGGTGGCAGCAACACCTTAGAAGACAATTCCCCAAGCACTTATAAAATGTCTGTTGGTCTATTGGTATCACTTAGGTTGATGTCCAATTGACTAAAGCAAGTCTGTTATCAAAGCCCAGAATCAGTGTAGGAAGGGTCTACACAAGACCATGCATGTGTTTTTTGCTCCAGGTAATTCTACTGGCCAAATTAAGAGATTTTAAAATAACAGTTCTGGAAGGGACAGTAAAAACCATTAATATTTTTTTGATCGACAAACTGATGCACAGAAAAAGGTAATTTTCCAATATTAAAAGTCAAATTACCAGAGAGCTAGATTTAATATTAGGTGAGTTATAAAGGCTAAAACACTTTTAGTGATATTCCCCAGTGTTTGGGGAAAAAGAGTTACTGAAAAGAGTTCATCATATTACTTTAGTTAGAAAATGAAGATTTTTCAGTAATATTTGAAGAAACTCAGAAAATAAATATTTCTCACTATTTGGCAAAATATATTGCTGGTAGAAATATATATATATGTTTGTGTGTGTATGTCTATGTATATACATGTATTATGTATGTACATATATGTGTATATGTATGTGTATTGTATAGACTGTCTGTTCTCATTATGCCCAGTAATGTTCTATAAAGACTGTGATGTCACCACAAATGCTGAATTAGCAAATACTGAGCCGTTGCTCCTTAGGGGAAGAACTATGTATATACTTACATGTAAAAGATTATAATCTTAAATCTTAAAAACAACTCATCCTAGTAGATTCTATTGCTTTAAAACAAAACAAAGTTTAAATATGTTCAGTAATTTGCCTGAGGCCACCCCACTAACAAGTAAAAGAGTTAGAATTCAAACCCTGTCTGACTAAACCCAGTCCAGAGTTTCTTGCACTATATTGTACTGCCATCTCCATCCCCTGTTCATCTCAGTATGAGAGCTGAAACAAGAAGGCAAAGTCTTATTCTGTTTAACCTCAGTTAGATAGGTGCTCTTGCATTGAAGCAAATATTTTTTTCTGTTCTGCCCGTCTGAAAGGGAAAGTGCTTTGATTATTGATTTTTAGGGCTCCACATAAATATTAGCAACTAGGCCAATTTGCAAATACAGAATCTTGGAATAATGAAGATTGACTATATCTGAATAATAAGAATTATTCTATTATGAATGTACTCAATGGAGCAAAGATAAGATGTGTAAAAGGAATATGATAGGGGAGTCATAAGCTTACCCCATTGTGATATGTCCACAAAGTTTCAGACATTTGTCTCTGTTTTCATACCTAATCAAAGTAGCATTAATTTATGGAAGGGGTTGCTTGTAGTGAAAGGAGTAAGCAGATTGTACTCAGTGAGGACTGAGATTATAGCTTAAAATCAAGAGGAAGGATGGAAAATTTTAAAATTAGGTAAATTACTATCAAATAGCAAGAACCTACAATCTTATTGGAACTAATTGTTTTCATCCCAATATTTTCTTAGAATAACATTGAGTGTGAGCAGAGCATTCACACTGATGACCCAATGTTACGTTATACAGAAATTATGAGATGAAATTCACATTCGCTGATTCTAAGAACTAGGGAGGGGCAAAAAATATACACATAGTACATCAAAATATTACAAATGGAATACTGTTGGGCTACACAATGGAAAACATTTCTATTTCAAAATTTCTTTTAAGTGTATTCTGAAATCTCAGAAGTTTCAAATAATGTTATCAAATGGAAAATATGTAATATTCACTACAAATGAGATCTGATTACATGCCAGAGTTTTCTTACTCATAGTGGAAATTATTTTTATACATTAGAAAGCGTCATAAGAGCAGAATTAATTTTTTACCGTGTCTGAAGGATTAGGTGGTAGACGTAAGAAATAAAATTACCCTTACAGCTGATGTAAGATATTTATGAATATTTTATTTATCTTTTAAACATAGTACCTAGATAAAAGCCTAACATGCTGTAGACACACTTTCTTTTTATTTGAGCTAAATTAATTTTGGACTCATAATCTTCTTATGTTTTAATCAGTTGTAGAATGAAGTTTGCGTTTGAATAACACATTGTTCTTTTAAATCACAAGATTATTCCCGTTTACCTTGAAAGAGTAATTCACTAAATGGTGCCCTAGTGGAGAAACAGAATTAATTTCCTTCTAACTATTAAATTTACTTGTTTGCAGAAATTGCTCCAAAGTACAAATTGCTATGTGTTCAAACTTCACAGTAAAGATCTAATGTAATTTTATAAAATTAAATGTCAATTTTTAATAGAATTTTAGAACCCAAAGATACCTTAGAAATTATGTAATTCAAAATTCCTTGAATTTCAAATGATGAAGCGAAAGAGCAAAGACGTTTTTTGACTTAATTCATTGATATAGCATATATTAGAAAATAATTGTATACTGTAAAATACTGTATAAAATTGAAGTAATATAATTATTATTTTTGAAATTCACTCAAATAGTGTCTTGTCGGCACTAATATATTTGTCAGCTCCCAGTCCAAAGTCCTTAGTTCTGTGATAGTCTGAATTTTCTCAGCTAAAGAAAAAAATTGAAGTTTGTATCTAAACAGGTTTAAAAATAATCACCAGCTTCTAGAACGTCCTTAAGTATTGTGGTAGATGGTTATATAAGTCACTTCCATAGCAGTATCTGAATCGAGAAAAAGATAATTACGGGAAAATTAAAAATAAAAAGACTGTGGGTCAAAATCTTAAATTATCAGGTACTTACTTTATGCCAGGTAGCATAGCTAAAAAAAAGCTCATATATTTTCTCATCTAATTCATAAAAAAATGAGAAATATTTAGCAATTTCCCTTATCTTATAAATAAAAAATAAGAAATATCATGTAACGTTGTCAATGTAAAAAAGCTGAGAAGTGGCAGAACCTCGGTTCAAAACTGGTATGATGTGCTGTTAGTCACTTTGTAAAGCATTTCCCAGATTCAAAATATTTTGCCTGTAATGTTTTATTTTCATATTTTGGTTAGAACTTGTAAAAGTAGCACTAAAAAGTTTTCTAGATGTAGTAAATATAAGCCATGAAATTAGGCCCACGTTTGATTAAGATATTGATGAATCATACTTTATTCATTTTTTAAGACATAGTAAAGAGAAGCCTAATTATGCTGTCCATACTCAATTTTTACTAATTGTATAACAATTTAGGAGAGGAAAGCATTGGAGAAAGGGAAAAAAACTTGTAGAGAAAGTTAAGAAAAGTGATTGAGAAAATACTTGAAGCATTTTCTTTAATTCACAGTTGAAACCATTTGCTGTGAATTTCCAATGGTAGAGAAAACTCATTACTAGATGAATATTTCCTTTAGGGGATGGAAGAGTGAATCATCAATACAAGATTTCTTTTGTGTAATAGCTTTTGTAAAAAGCAAAAACAACCAAAAGATAAAAACAAGTAATTTTAATAAGAGTAACCAAATACAATTATAGCCTAAACTTAATCCAACAATTTTCAAAATTTATGAGCAATGAAAAAACTAAAGATCTTCAAGTGAAGCAACAAAACCTTGAAAATTATTTTTGCTACCCTGAACCTGAAGATAAGTTAACTGAGTTTATGTCCTTAGGTTCCTTTTTATATAATGGAGCAAAATGGGAGTGTATGTTTGTTAGGAAGAAATTAGAAAAATAGGGAAAGCGTGCAAAAGGAATGATTGTCTTCGATACAAGCCAAGACTGCAGGGTTGCCCAATTATTTGAATAGGCCTTGCATATCTCCTTTGGGAATGGGATGCATCTTAAAGTAGTATGAGTTGCAGTATAGAAATACTAAGAACTTCTAAGACGAGGTAACAAAGCACAATTATTCAATTAAATGACATACGTTTCTTCAGTTGATTTAGTATTCCAATCTTCACTCAGGCCTTAGAAAGATAAATAAAATATGAAATACCAGCTCTAAAATTTATTCTAAATTGCTAAGATTAATAGCTAACAAAAGAAATTGCCCACAGTGTATTTGCCCCAAAGAGCTGTCTGAACAATTTCTGAAGACAGCATAATGAAAAGAAAAAAAAATATATGGATAGTCAAAATATACCAATTAAGGAGGGAAGGAGAAAAACAAAAGTTGAATATAACAAGGAAGAAAGATACTCAGCTATAAAATAATAAAATAGATAAAGGGTAATGATATGGTTAGGCTTTGTGTTCCCACCCAAATCTTATCCTGAATTGTAATCCCTATAATTCCAGTGATCCACATGGGTCAAGGGTGGGACCAGGTGGAGATAATTGAATCATGGGCCCAGTTTTCCTCATGCTTTTCTCATAATAGTGAGTGAGTTCGCATGAGATCTGATGGTTTTATAAGGGCCTATTCCTCCTTTGCTCGGCACTTCTCCTTCCTGCTGCCTTGTGAAGAAGGTGCCTTGCTTCCCCTTTCCCTTCCACCATGATTGTAAGTTTCCTCTTGATCAGCAGTCCAATGCTTTACCTCCGACCTATACGCCCTCCACATGATTGTAAATTTCCTAAGGACTCCCCTGAGTCATGCTGAACTGTGAGTCAATTAAACCTCTTTCCTTTATAAATTACCCAGTCCCAGACAGTGTGAAAACGGACTAATACAGGTAATTATCCCAGTTCTTTTGCTCTGTAGAAGTACCTGATAAAATTATAAATTTTTAAATATATAACAAAATGATAACTGGACTTCCATTTAGTACTGTGTGTACTGATTACTCTGAAGAATACTCTGGAACAAAGTTATATCTTATATAAATCATAGTCTGCGTGTGCTCTGACAGGAAATCTAGTAGCCTTTCAGCAAACAGACAGAAAATAGTTGACACAGAAGAGTAGTAAGCATTGAGCTAACACAAAGCCATAGATTTGTCTGGTTGGTTTTGGAAAGAAAATGCACTGCATATAGAACCTAAACCTTGGCAAGGGATGAGTGGTTTTTCTTAACCTGAGACCTCAAGGTAAGCTAGTAACCTGAAAGGTGCTCAGATGGTCACAGGTTAATAGGATTATTTGACTCGGGGGAAGCAAATGCAAATCCTCTGTGCAGAAAACTAACTCCAAAGTTGGCCCTCAAGATGCTCACACATAAAGATGAACTAAATATGATCTTCAAATCAAAGATCACGTGGTTCTGAAATAAATTAGCTATAATGAATAACAGTTGGCAGAAACAACACACAGAAGTTTTAGTTTTCAATCCCAAATAATTTTAGATATTGGGATAACCAATAACAGTATATAAAATTTTGACATTCAGTGGGCAACTAGAAATAAAACTAATTTAGGAGAGAAGAATGTATGAGTGATAAAATTTCATTTTCCTGAAAAATATGTAGTTTTTTTTTTTAAAAAAAAAACATAAATAAACATTTTGAAAAGAAGGAATAAACAAGTATGCCTGGGGCAGAAATTTGAGGAATAATCAGAAGAGTATGATGTTGCCAAAATCAAGGGAGAAATTCTAAGAGGAAAGTTGTGGTCAATAGTGTCATGAAGTAAAAACTGAAACATATAGGCAGGCCACCAAATTTAATATTGAAGTCGGTTTAATCTTCTTCTCTTGTCTGCGCAGAGGCTCCTGTATCTGCCAGTCAAAGCAGCCACAGTAGGAAAGTATGAGAATGAGGAATTATTGAATTTTCCTTTTCAAAATTACTGATAGAAGAAAAGGGAAAAAAAACCATGAAAAATTATATATGTTATTCCAAGTCATTAGAGGAAATTTTGATATTATTTAGGCGTGATATTGCTTTGCTCTGCAAAGGTGTGATCTTTATTCATTTGTCCTATAGCATCTTTTCAAGGCCAGTATCTTTTACTTTTATTTCCAAAGGATAGCTGTGGCTCTACCCAATGCTAATAAGTAGTTGCCACAACAACCAGGAGCTCTGTCAACACAGTCTTTTTGTTTTAGAAGTCAATTTAAGGCAGAAAGTCAATACCATAGTTTCTAAAGACAATTTTCATTGAATTGCCCATTGCTGACGTTTTTCTTTTCAACCTCTTTTCATTCAGATCGATTTTTAAACTCTCTTTTTTATTTCAAAACTCTGGAAATGAAATAATTACATTAAGTTGGGTGCAAACTTTTCTAAAACTGAAAGGAAAATAAATACGAAAAGTCAACTGAGAGTTCATTTAAAAGGATCATCAGCCCACCGACAGAACTGACATTTCTCAGAGAAAACATGAGAATGTTTTAGGTAGTTAATCCTGACAAAAATTGAGGAAAAATATGTATTGCTAATCCGTTACCTTTGGATATCATTTCTGGAATATGAATGCATGTTAAATATCAAAAAGTAGAGCACATTTTAAATATTAAGGACATCTTGTAGAGAATTACTGAGAGAATACATTTTTCCCTCGTATGTAGTGTTATCTAAATCAGTCTCCAGGACTACACTGTCATGTTTCTAAGCAAGGGATTCAGGAGACCTAAAATGACAGCTTTCATTTAATATTGTGACAGAAGAGTTCATCTCAAAAAAACTGTAGACTTTTCTTGGGCCTACGTTTTTCTATGCTGCCTTTCCAACTATTTGTTCTTTTAACATTTGAGATTGCAGGGCTAAGTTTTGTTTTAATAACTACTGACAACAACAACAAAAAGCTTCCATGGTACTAAACCACATTAGATGAATGATTGAATATGCCTGATTATTAATATATAGCAATATCACCTCTGAAGTACATATTATTATTTTAGAGTTGCAAGAACTAAATTTTAGTGCATATTCTCAAAGAATATTATTAGATATTATAATTTAAATATTTTAATGAAAGTAGTACTTGACTCATTTTATGTACTGAACAAATGTTTGAGTATCTTTTGTGTGTCAGGCAATGTGATAGATGCTTCTGATAAAATAGAAGAGAAGACCAGCAAGGCCCTTGCCCTAATAGAATTTAAACTCTAATCAATATGAATTAATACATTTTCTATAGGTTTCTAAAGTTATTTGGAATCTGCAGATAATAGTGAGAGAATGAATGAACATAGGTGTGTATAAATATGTATTCAGGTAATGAAAAATCATTATTCCACCAATTTGAAAACATTATCTGTCTTTAGTATTTAGCTATAATCTACAATCTATTTACAGTTAGCTGGTGGACAAATATTTATATAACATCACATAATGAAAAGGAAACTGTACTAAGTGCTGCAGGAACTATTAAAAGGAAGAAAGATGCAGCTCTCAGGGCACAGAAATAGATACTATATTATGCATGAATAATACAAGTAGCTGTCAATAGAATTTAAAGGAGGAAGCTGTTTTAGGTGGGATGAAGAGAGCAGTTTAAAAAAAAGAAGTGGGATTTGATGTGTCTCTTTAAGAATGGGTAGAATTTCAGTACTTGGAGGGAAAAACAATAGCTGTATGTGGATAAAAAGGATAGAAAGGCATTATTTCCCCTAACAGTTTTATATTTTGTGGATGAGACAAAAATTGAACACTAACTTTTAACAGGAATTTTGTAAAATTATGTATTTCCTTAAATATGTTTAAATTGAAATGTTTTTTAATTATCAGTTTAAATAGCATTAAGATGTATAATTTTTAAAGATTCTTAATATTGATGTCATTAAATGAGATTGTTGTACCATTTTCATAAATATGGCCATTGGAATTCAAATGCATTAGCAACTTGATAATCACTATTTTGTATTTTAAAAAAGGTCATGTTTATCTTTAACAGTCAGAAATTATAAATTATTTTTCTCCATGAACTCGAATTTTCACTTCACCTCCCCCTGCAGGATTTTAGATTGATGTAACATATTTCATTCTTGAAATTCTTTTGTTGACATCCTACCTTTTCATGGTTCTTAGTGATTCTTTAGAATTTACTTTGACCATTAGACTCTAAATCTTAATACTTCTGAATTATATAATCATTATAACATGAATATAAAATTGATCAAAATCACATACATTTATATTTAAATTGTGACAAGTTAATAACAAAATATTATTTGTAATGCATCTGTTAATGAGATAAATAAGGCTTATTTAGCTAATTTCAGTACCACGGATAAATATTAATTATTGTTAGGAAAATATATATATCAGTATTAATTCTACCTCTTTTTTTATAAATGTGAGTGCTGAAGAAAAATTGTTTATACAAATAAGTAAATGAACATAAAAAGTGTTTTAAAATAGCAATGCCACTTAACTTTTTGAAATCCTTCAGTATTACATATTAAAATTTGATAGAGATTTATCATCAAAAGTCATTTTTAGTTATCAATCAGATTACACTCAGGGCTCACACATAAAAAGACTCAAGAGGTTGAGAGGTAATGCATTTCTTCTATAAAATATAAAAACAGTAATTGTAAGAGAAAGTTAATTGGGAATTGGGAAATGATAAAGGAAAATCTGTATATCTATTATGGATGTGTTATCATGTAGACTAATTTTAGGAAAAAGTAACTGTCCACTGAGGCTCCGAAAACTGATTTCCTTAAAGCTCTTCGTGCCAATACTCTAAAGTTCTTGAAATGCCTTTGTAAACCTAAGGGAGTGCCCATTCTTGAGTTTGAAGTCCATGAGAAGAGCATATTACGGGACCATATAGCCTTGGTGTAGTGAGTCATTTCAAGAGACTTAGTGAAGGAAAAACTTGAAGTCTGAGGAATTGAGCAAATAAAGTTCGAGTTAGGAGGAAAAGTAATTCTCAAGACAGCGGGTGGTTTCACTTGCAGGTCTAATAATGAGCAAGAACCTTATGTACTGTAAGAAGGAATTGTAAGAAGTTTTGTGCCATCTGAGGTAGAGTGTGTAAGACAGAGGGTGTTGAATAATGTCCCTAGAGAGGTGTTTGGAAACAAATGAAGTCAGCCTTGTAAGTTAGGCTATGAAATACAGACTTACCTTTGGACAGTGGTAAACTACTAAAATGTTTTTAACAGTTATTTTGTTTTTGTCTTTTTAAGACTTTCTTGGGGCAATAAGGAAAATATATTCCAGGGGAATGTGAGATAACAGGAAGATCTTTTAGCAGGTGCTAGGGGTGAAAAACAATGAAAGGATAGTTACTTGAAATGAACTGACAGCAAAGAAGATGGAAACAATTAAGTTTGAGCACTATGAAGGATATAAAATTGCCCAACATAAAAATTAATAGTGGAGGGTGAGGAAAATTAATTTTTTTCCAGATATTATTCAGAAGTCAAAATGAGACCAGATATGGAGCTTTGGATGTAAGTTGAATGAATAGTGACTCTATTCCGTAAATATTTGGAAACATTTGAAATTTTTTAATCAGTGAGAGTAATATGATAGAAATGGCATTCTATGAGCATTAACATTATTAGACTATGCCATTAGGATTGAAGAGTCTGGAGGAAGTGAGTATATCTTTAACTGAGACTAGCATGAATTATGCTACATGCAAGGAGTAAAAAGGACAGTTTTGATTCAGTGGGTGTTACAAAATAAAGCATGAAATGACACAAATTCAACCCTTCAGGAATTTTTTTTTTTTTTCTATGTTAATTATATGCTGGTCACTGCCTTTGCACAGGGCAATGAACAAGACACCTCTGTAAGCTAATGAAGTTTAAGGTCTAGTGGATAAGAAAGCAATGAAATATATATGTGCATATATTTACAATGGCAATGTGTCTTATGGGAGAAATATTAATAAAAGTTGTCATGAGAACTGGTAACAAAAGGGCTTAAATACTTTGGAGAAGTGTGAAGGGCAATTAAAGAAGTAAAAGAATGAGATATATGCTCAAAGATGCCCTAAGTCATAACAAAAACAGAAGGGTCTAGTATTGCTAGACACATGGAAATTAGGAGCAGAGATTATTTTAAAGGAAAAAAAATGTTGATTTAGCTTTTGTTTTGTGTGAAGTGATATTAGTGAGTCAAAATAGAAACATGCATTAGATAGCTGGATATGGAGGACTAGAGCTTAAAAATAGAATGCAGGTGTCTTCCAAATAAAGAATGTCGTGCAAAACCAGGACATGCAAGCTTCAGAAAAGAATACAAAACTTTTATTGTAAAGCAATATAAATTATTTAAAAATTATTTCTTCATATATAGATATATTGTAGTAGAAAGCACATTTCTCATGAATTTTTAAGAAGTACTGTTAACTTTGTTTTATGTATCCAAACGTCGTATTTTTCCATTCTTTTCAGGAAAGAAATATTTACTGTCTTTAAATATAAGGAGTATTGCAGTAAACAAACACATAAGGAATACTACAAGGAATAATTCATTTTTTATAAAGTTTAAACTTTAAATCAGGAAATTAGATATATCTTATGAAGCTTAAGATATTTAGAAAGAAGAAGTAGAACGTAAAGTAAAAGACATCCTCTGTCCAACACGTATTAACTGACTGGACTTACCCTCCTGCCTAAAGCAATTTTTAAAAACTTTATGAATACATGTCTGTAATCCCAGCACTTTGGGAGGCCGAGGTGGGCGGATCACGAGGTCAGGAGATCGAGACCATCCTGGCTAACACGGTAAAACACCGTCTCTACTAAAAATACAAAAAATTAGCCAGGTGTGGTAGTGGGCGCCTGTAGTCCCAGCTACTTGGGAGGCTGAGGCAGGAGAATGGCGTGAACGCGGGAGGCGGAGCTTGCAGTGAGCCGAGATCGCCCCACTGTGCTCCAGCCTGGGCGACAGAGCAAGACTCTGTCTCAAAAAAACAAACAAACAAAAAAACCCAAAACCGTTATGAATATAAGAACCAGTGATTTTCAGATACTGGAAATCAGGAAACTTAAAACAGTGAATCCTGAAAGAGGGAAAAGTCGAATTCTCATACCTTGCTAGTGAGAGTTTAAAGTGATATAGTCACTTTGGAATCATGTTATCAATTTCTTACATGGTAAACACATATACCTCTCAAATGATCCATCCATTCCAATCATAAGTCTTCAGTCAAGAAAAAAAATTTAAAATGCCCGTATGAAGATGTGTTGAAAATTATTATAACAAGTTTATTTGTAATAGCCAAAAATTGGAAAACACCTAAATGCTCATCAACAGGTGAATGTATAAATAAAGTTATATCCACACAACAGACTATTACTCAGCAATAAAGTTGATGCCCTCAAAACATTTATGAATCTTAATAATTATCTGAGTAAAATAAACCAATAAAAAGTTGACATATTGTTGGCTTTATTTATAAAAATTATTTTAAAATGTAGATGAGATATAGTAACAGAAAGCAGATCAGTGGTTGCCTGGGATTTGGGGAAGGTATAGGTAGGTAGAAAGCAAAGGGCAAATTCTAGGCAATTTTAAAGGTGTATGTTTATTATGTGCTACTGACATTTTGGCAGGATAGTTCTCTCTTATGCAGGTAAGAACTGCAATATGTTTGTCGTTTCTGATTTTCTCCCACTAAACATCAGTGTTGTCATTCACTTATAACTAAAATAAATAATTTTTTCTCTATATTTTCAAATGCCCCAGGAGATCACCTATTAAGACCAACAAGGATGTGAGGAGAGAGTACAGCCTAACTCACCTAAAACCAAAAAAATCTGTAGAATACCCTTGGAATTTCTTGAATAAATTTGAAGTGTTTTTTGCAAGAATTTGTTTAATAATTAGAAATAAACATTTACTAAGAAAGCATTGATATTGCGTAGTTTCTTGGGATGTTCAATATGGTAGTAAATTTCTCATTGGATCTGAGCCTGTCAAAAGTTGTATTCTAATCCTAGAGGAAACATTGTTTGATTAGCATTTTATTTTTCTGATTCCAGGTTATTCTCTTTCACAAAGTATAAACTCTTTTCCATATCTGAATATTCTGCTAAAGTGCTAACACTTTCAAGAATGGGCTACCCTCTTTAAAATGCGCAACCTTTTTAAAAATGTAGAATTTAAAATAGAATTGTGCTACAATATCAGATTATGTATTTATCATAATCATAAAGTAAATTTGTTTTCTTCAAAATTAGTTTTTGTTTTGAGGCATTTTTGAATTGATGTCTAAAACTTCAAAGCATGTTCTATTTATGCTATTCAATACAATAACCCACTAGTGATTAGTAGCCACTGAGTACTGGAATAGTGGCTATTGTTACTGAGAAACTAAATATTTAGTTTCATTTAAATAACTCAATGTGGTTTGTGGCTACCATATCATACAGTACAGTTCTAGAATGACTTGGAAGGTATAACCATTGAGATTTACATGATCACTCTCTGTATTAATTCTACTAAATCACTGCCTCTGTTTTTAAAATACACTAGACACATTTAAATTAGGGGAATTGATAAAAGTTTGTATTTTGTTCAGTGAGAACATGAGAAAGAAATAAGAAACAATGGCAGGAAAAAAATGTGTAGATTGTACTTTTTCATTCTTTTTTTTTTTACTTTTTATTTTTTTACATTTTTCAAAATATTCCACAAGTTGGCAAAAATTTCTAGAGAAACTTCTTCAATTGTTTAACTGTCATGAATGAGCATTATATTGATGTGCCCTGGAAGAAATATTAGCTCAACAAGTTTTCACTACTGTAAGTTGATTCTTAACTACTCCCAACTAGTACGGTGATCAACAATTTGTAAATATTTGAAGTTTATTCATCCTTTTGAAAAACAAGACCTTAACAGTGCCTTTGTTACTCAGCAAAGACTGGAGTTAACATCCTCCAAGAGTCCACTAGTGTTGAATATGCCTGTTCCCTTGCTAACACCTGAAACCTATACTGTAGTTGCCGCTTACTGGCTGCTACCTCATTGGTGAATTATTGATTTGTAGATTAGGACTGCAGGAGTAGGGGAGGAAATTTTAACTAGAAAATGCAATAGGCTGGGCACAATGGCTCATGCCTGTAATCCCTGCACTTTGTGAGGCTAAGGCAGGTGGATCATTTGAGGTTGGGAGTTCGAGACCAGCCTGATAAACATGGTGAAACCCCATCTCTACTAAAAATACGAAAAAATAAAAAATAAAAATAAATAAATAAAAAATTAGCCAGGCATGGTGGTGCATGCCTGTAGTCCCAGATACTTGGAAGGCTGAGGCAGGAGAACTCTCTGAACACAGGAGGCGGAGCTTGCAGTGAGCAGATATCGCTCCACTGCACTCCAGCCTAGGCTAGAAAGCGAGACTCCATCTCCCCCCCTCCAAAAAAAACAGTAGAAGAATGAATGAAAAATCCAACTTTCGGTGAAGAATTGAACTCATTATACTTAAAAAAATGTCTGCTATTCCCAGCTAGCACTATATAATGAAGAATTATAGCTATCTAATTAGCATAGAGAACCTGAGACAGAATCAGTCGTTTACCGCTATAAAGAAGGAAAAATAGAACCATTTAATATATTATAGATTCCTTTGCATGATTTGTAATATTTGTTTGACTAAAAGTACCTATGGCATCTGAAACAAAAAAGGCAAACTTCTTATTTCTGATACTACAAATTAATTTTTATTCTGTAAATAAGTATGCATGTGTGAAGACAGAGTAATCAAGGAAATAATTTTATGCTTCCTCTATTCAGAAGCTTGTCTTATGTAGTGACATACTTTAAATATCAGTTTTTAAACCAAAAGAAGATTATTGATTTTTCTGAATATAAAAATGATCCTTCTCACTAAAATGTGATCAAATAAAAAGTAAAACTATACCATATACTGCAAAATTATAATATTATGATGATCATAGTGAATTTTTGAAGCTCTCTTTACTAATTTCTTTAACTGGTTTGTAATTTTCCTCCATATTATAGCAGACAGATGCAGCTGTTGAAAGAAGACTTGGAGAACACATTGTGGCTTATCCAGCATAAGTGTGCTAAGTGTTCCTTGGACTCTATTAGTGATTTCCATATTCAGCATGTAACTTTGGGGAGTATCTTATGCTGCCTTTGAACGTAATCACAATTTTTTGAAGTGTGCTCAATTTATAAAATTAAACAGCTGTTCCATCTAGGGGAATTGGGGATAAATGAGCACATGTTATCATTGGAAGTGGATGATATAGCCCTCGATATCATTTTTCTAAAGAGATGCAAACTTTCATTTTAAATCATGAATCCACCAATCAAACAATTTCATTGATGATCTAGTTTGAAGGTATTCAGTATGAACATATTTGTCAAAGCTGGCAAATAGTTTTAAATATATATATAGGTGACGATGAGTGTGGGACAAAAAAGATGTCTAAGTTTGTAAGTTTTATGGCTATGACTTCTTGGTCCCTTGAAATATAACAGGAAAAGGTGTCTGTTTCTTTATGTTATAAGCATTGAAATCAAATTACATATTCAGAGTGTTTTGGAACCTTGACCAAAGTTATTTATGCAGCTTTTCCTATTAGGAACCTATAGATTCAGTTGGGGGAAGTGGAAACTGTATACATGTGAATTAATTTGAGAATGTTGGATTGGAATATGGAGTGTTTTTCCCCCAAACAAAACACATAATAACCTATAGGAAATATGTTATAATATGTATATATTTACTTAAAAATAGTTTAATCAATTGTTACCACTGGAGATTGGTAACCAACTCATTTCACCTAAAAAGTCACAACTTGTGGGTAACAACTGTAGTTAGCTTACTATTTTATTATCATAAATTAGCATTTACAGAGCATTTTGCTTTTTTTTTTTATTTGGAATATTTTGGAATAAACACAGGGCCATATGCAAGATAACCAAACATTCTGCTAGGAGTTATTTTTAAAATTTAATGACTCAGCTGGAGAATGGAAATCATGCAGAAAAATGGATGCAAGAGCAAGTTAACAGTGTATGTTAGGAAGACAAATCATGACTTTGAGTAAAGTAGAGTAGTCCCTTCTAAAAGTAGTAAATGTGTGAGTCAGGTTGGAAACTGGTTAATAAACACTTCGCCTATTTGTGTTTCCCTTCTCTTGGCTGATCTGTGTTCTTCAGTTGATTTAGCTCCCTATAGCTTCCTTTTGTTGTTCCAACACTGTGGTCAACTTCTATTGTCTTTACTGGGCTTAAATTGTTTTTATTTATAGCATCAAATATTTTTCTAAACCCTATGAAATAGTACAGTAATATCAAGCACATCTAGCCCTTGCACTTTCTATGCATTATACATATATTTAATGTTTACATATTAAGTAAAAATATATTTAATCTAATTTCATTATAGTTTCCACAATGTCTTACAACATTATTTCTAGAATTTAGACATTATATATTTTCCATAGGCTTCATTGTCTTACGTTCAGTGCTATATACCAGCTTCTAGAATATTACTTGGTATATAGTGGGAAATCAGTATATATATTTATTAAATTAATGAATAATGAATGATTTTTTTTAGATAAGCTGTATTAATCTGTTCTTGTATAGCTAAAAAGAAATACCTGGGATGGGGTAATTTATAAAGAAAAGAGATTTAGTTGGCTCATGGTGCCACAGGCTGTGCATGAAGCATGGTTTAGGAGGCCTCTGGAGGCTTAAAATTGTGGTGGAAGGCAAAGGGGGAAGCCAGCACGTCTTATGTGGCTGGAACAGGAGGAAGAGAGAGAAGGGGAAGGTGCCACACACTTTTAAACAACCATATCACATGAGAACTCACTCACTACTATGAGAACAGCAAGGGGAAAATCCGTCCCCATGACCCAGTCACCTCCTACCAGTCCCCTCTTCCAACATTGGGTATTACAATTCCACATGAGATTTGGGAGGGGACACAAATCCAAACCATATCATGCACCATTCCTAAAACCTTCTGGGATTTTTATTATTCGAAAAAATTTGCTTTACCTTCTCCATGTCTTTGACAGTCTTTTTTCAGAACCCCATGTTGTGTTCTGTTGTGATGTGGTCAATCTTTCTTTTATTTTTATATGGTTCCTTATATAGCTTTTTTTATAAAGACTGCCAAGAGAGGCAAAACTTTCTATAAATTTTTTATTAGAGTAGGCAAGGCTACTGTGTAATAACAAATCTCTAAGTCTTACAACATTACAATGAAATTTAATTGTTTTAATTAATAAAACATTAGACTGCTGTAGTCTAAGTCAAGAGGGGGATTAGGGGACTTTAGGGCTCCGTTCCAGTCATTAAGAGACTTAAGCTTCCCCTGTCTATGACACTGAAACCTTCAACACATCACCTCCAAAGCCACTACTGAGGGGGAAGAGAGGGTTTGGCTGATCACATAAGGACATTTTTATTTTTATTTTTTTTAATACGGATTTTATATTTAGACAGAGAAATGACATGTACACAATTGCCAGCACATTCTGTTGGCTGGAAATCAATCACCCAGCCTTACTCAACTGCAAGGAGAAATGGGAAATACAGATTTCCTATGTGCCTAGAGAAAAATGAATGTATTTACTGAACTCATAGTGTTATCTCTGCCACATCATGGATATCTGACAATGTCTTTATTCTTTCCTCACTTGAGGAATAGTTTGGCTACAGAATTTTAGTCTAGAAATCATTTTTCCACGGAATTTTGAAGATAATTTTATTTTCTCTTAAGAGACACAGGGTTTTTAATGTTTAAAACATAGAAACAAACTGATATAAACTAAAACTTTAATACAGTTATATCCAAATGATTTTCGTTCTATATTTGTGCTTTTTTGGGTCTGTCTTAGGAACTTTTACCTGTTAAAATGTGATGAAAATGCTATCCTGCAGTTTTTACCATTTACTTTATAAGTTTCCCCTTATATTTAGGACTTTCATTCATTTGGAATTTACCCTTATACATGGTGTAAGATTAGAATCCGATTTAACTTTTCTCCTATGGTGCTAGTTATATGAGTAACGTCTTCTAAACATCTTTCTTTTTTTGTTTAATGGCTAATTTGTCATACCACTTTATCATGAATGTCTGATCCTTGTACCAATTGTCTTCTCGTCTGTTCAGTTAATTAATCATTCAATTGTATTGATCTCTTTGTTCTTGCCCTAATATTAGTCTTTTTCATAATTTTAATTATTCTAGCTTTGTTACATATCCTTTTACTAAAAAAAGTGAGCCCCACAACACTATCTTAACTTCATGCTTTTTCTGCAGGATTGGGCAGGTTCTTGATCCTTTCATTTATAATATTTATTAGAGTTAATTATTTTCTCAATAGCCACCAGTTTATATTTAAATGTTGCTGTTTCTTTCTTGCTCAAGTTAAATTATCTCATTACCTTTCTTTTTATTTAACTATATTAATGTGCTTATATCTTACCGTATTTTCATTTCTTCTCAAGCTGTTTCCTTCTCCTAGCTTTTTGCTGATATTTTTACGTGGTATTGAGGTTGAGAAACATACGATTCTAAAATTTCCTCTTCATTCCTGTTATATATATTTCAGAGATCATACTTACCCCTTGAGTCTTCAAAATAATGTGCCGTGCATGCTCTTAGTGTTGAGATATCTTAAATAATTATTGTATTATTAATTTTATCTTTTAGCATTTATTATTAGGTGACCTCTATCTGAATCCAGTTGTACATACATAAAGGAAGACAGTGAATTGTCTTTAGCTTTGTTTATTATGCATGTTGGGTGAACTCCCTCAGATATACTGCTTGATATACTGCTGACAAAAATGAATATGCACAGCTATTAATTCATTTTCTAGTGTCTGATAAGTATCCATGTCTCCATTCTGTGAGTACTTACTAGACTCATGGAAGATCATCTTCTGTCCCATATCCTAATATCTGGTACTCTGAACCAATGGAGTGTATAGCATAGTATCAACACGAACTATGTACTACCACCTATCCTGTCTTCTCTATTGGAACAAAGAACATTGCTTATGAGGACTTAAATCAGAGAATGTAATGAATTACTCCTAAATTCTCTCTCAACCCCAACAAACCCTGTTGAAATTCAGCAATGTGAACTCTAGCTGCCTCCAACAGCCTTACATATACTGGTCTATATGATGGATGGTTAGGCAATGTAGCCTGTATAGTCATTGCAATGTTTGCTTACCTTCTTTCCACTCAAATTCTTTCCATCTTCCAAGTTATATGTTAATCTTAACTTTAAGTGAAAGTGTGAGTTTTCACCTTTTTTTGGAATTCTCATGGATATTTTTAGTGGAGATTTCAAAGAGGATGCATTGATGCTTATTGTTAGAAACTTTTTGAGATGGAGTTTCACTCTTGTTGCCCAGGCTGGAGTGCAATGTTGCGATCTTGGTTCACTGCAACCTCCGTCTCCCAGGTTCAAGCGATTCTCCTGTCTTAGGAAACTTTTTCATATAAATACGTTCTACTATTTTTAAGAATAACTTTATACATGTTAATGGCGTCTATTTGTGAAACTAGGATTAACGGAAAAAGAAATATTTTTTTTCTGTGAAATTCAAAATTACCTTTGCTTATTTTTGATATCTCCTCCTTGGCCTTCACAGCATTAATTCCATGCTATTTACATAAGATGTAGAAAATTTAAAACTGGTAAAAGAGCTGTAAATTAAATGTAATATTTGTTTTAAATTTCCATATTCTCATTGTGAGATAGAAATGACCATATTTAAAATCTTAGTAATATCAATAAGCAATTCTTTATGTTCACAATAGCCAATTTCTATGGAGTCAATGAATATGAAATTTGACATATTCCCAATTAATTGAGGAACTAATAATTTTATGATTGAGACTTAGCTTTCATCCATTCATGGTGTAGACTGTTCTACAGTTTTATTTCTATCCTTTTTCAAAATTATCTATTTCTTATAGTCTGTAGAGATTGTATATAAAACTACTACAAATATATCAGTATTTATTATTTGAAAAGTTGAATTATTCATGTTTCTCTTTGTTGTTTTATTTTTAATTGTTCATTATTTCTAAATTCCCACTTAACTTACTGTATAATATTGATCTATGTTGGGATAATATTTTATAGCTTTGATTTTCCCATGCCCCATAAAGTAGTTTAAACAGAGTATGCACATTGCATGCATACTACTGAGTTTAAACTCAATAATAATTTATTTCAATGAAGACAAATAAATGGAAAGAAATTACATTCCTAATACTTTTCTTTGTAGTACTAATTTGGTCTGTCTATGATTTTATTTATAATACTGATTAATTTTTTAATTTATTTTTTGGTTTTTGGAGTTGCCCCTAAATAACTATGTACCATTAAGCAAGGCTCAAAATATTTATGAAATTTAATTACTCTTACTGGAAGTGATGAGGTTAAATAAGCTAATAACTATTCTCTAAGGTTTCTCCTACCTTTATGAATAATAATAATCATAAGAACTACAATTTAATGAGTGTCAGCCATACACTAGGCATTAGTACTTAAAACAGACCTATTCATTTAGTAGAAGAAGAAACTGAGGTTCAAAGAGTTAGAGCAGCCTATTCAAGACAGCACATCCATGAGGTGGTGAATTCAGAATTGTAACCTGGAGCAGGCCATGTGATAGCTGCTTCGAGTGTTCTTTATCAGTTCTTTAGAGTTTATGATGCCGTATTCTCTCATTTCGTTCTAGCTTTCGTTATGAATCAATTATTTCATTGATATTTCAATTTAGTTTATATCCTCCACTGAATCTTTGCCAAATTATTTTATTCCCCCAATCATACCTGCCCAACTCTGGGTCCTACTCTCATAAAATCAGAATGGTAGAAGCCTCAGGTCTCAACATTTAAACATATTTAACTGTATTTTCATACTCATACTCTTTCTTGTTCCTATACAAATTAAAATAATGTTTCTTTTCTTTCCAAAGTGATTATTTGTATTCTCAGAATCCATCCAAGTTCATTTATGTATTTACTTTGTAATGAAGTGAGAATAAAAATGAAATAAATGTTCAATTTAGTTCATTTTCTTACCCTTTCTCTATACTGTTTCATTTTTTCAAGCAGAAAATCTGAAAATAATTTTTATTTATTACCTGATATAATACATATTTGAGGGTATGTACCTCATTTCCTCATCCACAAATAATACACACCTCATATTTTTGCTCCAAAGAGGTATCCAAATTGATTTACAAAAAAGGAAATGTTCCAATTATGAACATTATTCTGAAGAGGATATCCAATATATCAGCTCAGTCTTGGAAATGTGCCTAAATTTTTAATTTAAAATTAAAATATAGAAGGAAACTCACAAATTTAATTTTTGATCGTTATAGCTATATTCTGATTAAGTTTGCAGTTGGATGCTTTGAAATACTTTCACAAGTATGGATTCATGGCAGAATGTGAAATAAGAAAAAGTTGGGTAGATCTTATTTATTGCTGTAAGTCTTCATTAGTCAGGGACTACTGTCATCCCCAAAATAACTGTCATTGACACTTTCAAGTCTGGGTTCAAAATAATATCTATACTTATTCTGAACCTGAGGCAGTCATGTTGAAATTTCATAGAGCACCCAGACCCAATTCACAAACTTTCCTGATATATTTTTGGAATCACAAGTACATTTTACATTTACAGTAATGTTGCTGAAAAATGTAAAAATAAATTTTCCAATAAATATTTTCCTCAAACAGCAATAAAAGGTAACACAATAATAACTCACAATATTTTATACCCCCATAAAATAGCCATCTGCTTCCAGAATATAAAATATCTTCCAAACTCAATCAAACAATATAAGTAATCTTTATATCTAGAACTTGGAATCACAGGTACATTTTAATATTAGAAAAGAAGTCAGTTTTTACTCTCATGTACTTTCTGGATCATATTTTCACCTCCCGTTTTTACTTGGCTTGATACTTACTGTCCTTAAAGTTTCTGCAGGAATCTCTTTTCCTGGTCTAAATTTGTCATTTCATCAGTGAAGAGGCAGGTTAGCTAGTGATAAGAGTACAGACTATTCTTAATCCCTACTCTGCAATTTAAAAGCTGTGCCACCTTGAGAAAGTTGTGAAACATCTCTGTACCTCACTCCTTCATCTATAAATGGAGATGAGATACTGACTTTGTGTGTGTGTGTGTGTGTGTGTGTGTGCATGTGTTTCTGAGGATTACACTATTTAAGTCATGAAAAGCATGTGGAGACAGTGGCTGACATATAGTAAGTACCCAATATGTGCCATGCATTGGTAATAAGTTTTGTGTTCTTCAATAGCATTTTGTACTTTCCCTATCATGATAGTAACCACTCTGTAATTACGCTTGTTAATTGTCCCTTTTCCCAGAAAGATTATAAGGTCCATTCACTCAGCAATTATATCTCTGTTTGTCACAGTACCTCAATACCTATCATGATGCCCAAGATATGGTAAACACTTAATGGGTATTTATTGAATGAATTAAGTTTCTATATGTCACAGGTACCAAGATACATATTTTATGAATATTATCTGCTTAAAATCAAATCATAACCAAGCAATAAAATAGTATTATATAGGTAAGGAAATTGAACCTCAGTTTTCATGGTCATGAGACAAACCCCAAGTTAATCAAACTACACATCAAAGTTTTTCCACTACTTCCCGATGATTTCCCCTCCAGGTCTCCATCAAGACACAAAGTCAAAGTAGTCAAAAGAAAAGTAACATTTAGAAATTAAGTCTGTAGTATGAAGTTGTGAATTTGCTAAAATTATGGCTGGCTCATTATTTTCCAGGAATGAAGATTGCTTTGAAAATGCTGAAATAATCACCCCTAGATTCTGATTTTGTACATGAGTAGTTTATCATAATGACAACTCCTTTATCTCATCTTTGTACCACCTTGTCTTGGCATTCACTGCATTTACTACAAATTTTGTGTAGTCTGTTTCACATCATTGTAAACTTGCCTCAAATCACCTGATGCTATGTTTCTATGATTATGCCAAGTTTTGTGCTATGCTTAGTTCATTCTTTTGTAATTAGTTTTTCTGTCTGTCTGTTCAACACTTGCAGTTGTGCTTGTATAATACTTCCTGTAAAGTTTTCTTTGTCAGTGATCAAGTTTACATTGAAAATTTGCAGTTCAGTGACATCGATGTATTGGAAAAGGAAACATACATGCATTAGCATATTTCTTTCCTTCTTTCTTTTGTTTTCTTTTCTTGAGATGGAGTCTCACTCTGTTGCCCAGGCTAAAGTGCAATGGTATGATCTCAGCCCACTGCAACCTCTACCTCCTGAGTTCAAGTGATTCTCATTCCTCACCCTCCTGAGGTGCACACCACATGCCTACACGTTACAAAACAATAGTGAACAATAACAAATATTTTGGTTCAAGTGCATCTCTAGAAAATCATTTCCTATGGTACCTTATCCTTCTGTGATTGTTTCATCAAATTGAGCTTCTTGATAGCACAAATCTTATGAGTTAATCATTTTGTTCCCTCTCTGACAGTGACCAACATATATGTCTGACACCTACTATAAATATTTGAATTAATAAATGCTGCCAAAAGAGGTGGTTCTGACACATCTCTTTGCCTACAGTATACATTTATTTGATCTATTCTAAAAACATTCCACTGTAAAAAGAAAGGGCTAGTTCTTATACTAGAATGAATTATTTTTCTCATGTAGACAAATTATTTTTACTATTTCGTATTTATATTTGCTTTGCTTTTTAGCAGTAACCCTGGAAAATCTTTTTATACTTGAAATGAAGGTTATTAGGATGGATATTCTTTCCTTGGTATCTGAAGACTAATTTTGATTTTCACTTTAAACATACATCTACTTCTCAAAGCTTCTAAACACAAATAAAACATATAATAATAAAGCTAGAATCAAAATATAGCTTAAAACATTATATTCCTTTTGCAAATACCACAGAAGTAATGTATAACCCTTTGAGATGAGAGTTTGTAAATTTTGGCTTTCTCATATAACAAGAATAATTTGCATATGAAATATAGTATATGTTTAAATTCTCTTCTATGGGAGTTAGATGTTGAAATCTTTACTGAAATGATTTTTTTTTTTTTCCTGCGAACACTTACAAGACTTCTGTTCTCAACTTAAAGATTGAGATTTATGTGTCCAATACTTTAGATTTTTTTTTTTTATTTTTACATGTTTCTCAGTGAAACTCGCTTGTTGTCTTTGACTTAGAGACTCTATAATTAAAGTAAAAGCACATTTCTATTTAAAGTCTAATTCACAGGTAGTTTCTTAGTCAGTCTTCATTATATGAAATAATCACAGCAACATTTAAAATTATTGAATTTAAAATATATATGAAACCGCTAAAGTAAACATTCACATTCTAGAACTCTCTATAAACCATAGACAATAAATATATTTGAAATAATCAACTTACCACACTGGCTGGAGTGTCAAAGTGGCCGCAATGCTACTGGTTTTTAAGTCCACTGCTGAGTTTGGCCAGGACTACTACTTTTTACTTAAAATGGCTTAAAAAAAAACTACTAAGAATATTTGCTACATGGTGGGTAGTAATACACTCTTTATTGTACCAAAACAATTTTCTTTTTTTTTAATTTTTAAAAATTATTATTATACTTTAAGTTCTAGGGTACATGTGCATAATGTGCAGGTTTGTTACATATGTATACTTGTGCCATGTTGGTGTGCTGCACCCATCAACTCGTCAGCACCCATCAACTCGTCATTTACATCAGGTATAACTCCCAATGCAATCCCTCCCCCCTCCCCCCTCCCCATGATAGGCCCCGGTGTGTGATGTTCCCCTTTCCGAGTCCAAGTGATCTCATTGTTCAGTTCCCACCTATGAGTGAGAACATGCGGTGTTTGGTTTTCTGTTCTTGTGCTAGTTTGCTGAGAATGATGGTTTCCAGCTGCATCCATGTCCCTACAAAGGACACAAACTCATCCTTTTTTATGGCTGCATAGTATTCCATGGTGTATATGTGCCACATTTTCTTAATCCAGTCTGTCACTGATGGACATTTGGGTTGATTCCAAGTCTTTGCTATTGTGAATAGTGCCGCAATAAACATATGTGTGCATGTGTCTTTATAGCAGCATGATTTATCATCCTTTGGGTATATACCCAGTAATGGGATGGCTGGGTCATATGGTACTTCTAGTTCTAGATCCTTGAGGAATCGCCATACTGTTTTCCATAATGGTTGAACTAGTTTACAATCCCACCAACAGTGTAAAAGTGTTCCTATTTCTCCACATCCAACAATTTTCTTAAATGGGAGTACTTGCTCACATTGTGAACTGAAAAATATCTCCGGTCTATAACATGCCTGATTCCAATAATTCAAGTGTAAGATTCTAATTTATATATAAAAAATACTGTATTGTAATAAGAAGTCCTAGGGTTTATTTTAAATAATTACATAATGTTTTGGATATTTGTTTGTTCATTTCTATATTTATTTTAGATTATGATCTGCTGGAGCTCAAAGTTCTCCTAAAGCCATCAAAAAATACCCATCCTCTGTGTCTTCTTCCTCACTGATTTGAAATGCTAACTTTATATTTTAAAGTCTCTTTCATATAGAATTTGTTTACTGAGCTATCATCTGTCATAATTCTGTATGCCCTTGTTCACATATTATAACATTATTATTACCATTATCATTGAAATTACATAGCGTGTTTAAATTCTAATAAAATAGGCCCATTTCATTGTCTTTTTAAAATTAGACAATTTACTTAATTTATTTTTGCAGATGAAACAGAATAATCAAGATTGAAAGAAAAATCCATTTTTATTTTTATTCAAAAGGTGTCTCTATAATTTAATTTGTAGAGAATGTCCATCTTTGCAGTATTTAATCTTTCAGGGACATACTTTTTATTTGATTTTTGATGTCACCATATTTTCTTGAGCATTTTCAAATAAATCTTAAATGTTTCTAATTAAATCTAATTTTAGGTTTCCATATTTGATTTTCACCATTTCTAGGACCCCCTGCCATGGCTAGCTAATGTTTCTGATATAAAACAATACTTGTTTGATAACTCATTAATTATTATTATTTCTAGTAGTTTTTCCTCTTAGATGTCTACTATCATTTGAATGTTTCTCCAAAACTCATGTTGAAATGTAATTGTCATTGTAACAATTTTAAGAGGTGGGTCTTACAAGAAGTGATTAGATCATGTAAGATCCACCCTCGTGAATGAGTTAATGTCTTTGTTGTGGGAGTGAATTAATTATCACTATAGTGGGTTCCTTATAAAATGGATAAGTTTGGCCCAATTTTGTCTCCATGTCTCATGGCTTGCCTGCCATCTGCCCTGTGATAACGCAGCACAAAGGCCCACATCAGATATCAGAACTATGCTCTTGAACATCCCAGCCTCTAGAACTGTAAGAAATAAATCTTTATTCTTTAAAAATTACTTAGTTCCAGGTATTCTGTTATAGTAGCAGAAAATGAACTAGGAAAACTACCAACATAGGCCATCATATTATCTGAAAACAATCATTTATTTATTCAATAAATAACTGCATAGTACTTGTTATCTCTGTTATATAGCTTACACTATATTATACTTTAGTCCTCTTTCTAAAATTATTTCCTTCTCTTATCTTATTCTCTGATTTAAACTTCCTGGAAATATTAATACTATTGATTATGCCATAAACCTTGTCTTTTTTTAGCCTATAATGGAAATATTTCCAGTATGGCATCATTAAATGTTATATTGATTTTTAGTTATAAATAAATTATTTTATTGCATTTAAGTTTCTAATTCCAATAATTTTTAAAATAATAAATGGAAGAGTTGTGTCTAACGCTTTTTTTTTTTTTCAATTTTTGGATGGTTTCTATTTCCATCTTTAACATGACAAAATGATACTTGAAATTAAGTTCCCAATGTTTACATCATATTTGATGGCTGAAACAAATTTGGAGTCTTGCAATCTCTCTTCCCTTCTTTTCCTCT
This sequence comes from Papio anubis, assembly GCF_008728515.1. Lineage (NCBI taxonomy): Eukaryota > Metazoa > Chordata > Mammalia > Primates > Cercopithecidae > Papio > Papio anubis. The sequence continues at coordinate 34,801,282 of NC_044987.1, read as the reverse complement.
TTTCCTTCACATGGAACTTTATTCTGCCACCAGGCTTCATCTGATATTTGCTTAATGCAAATTCCTGTCAGCATCTGGCCTAACATATCATTGACAAACAGCCTCTAATATTTCTTCATAATACTTTATTCTCTTGCTTTCTTTCTCTTTTTTTCCCCCAAAGAAAGGGTGGAATTGAGTGAATTTGTTGTCACTCATGTCTTGGCACAATTCCCCAAATTTATTTTATGTTTATTTTGTTTTATTTTTAAATATTGCTATGGCATTACAATTATCACCAGATAATCAAGATAATTATTACTTGAGGCTAAAAATCTTATATCTGTGTATCGATCTTTTAATATTTATGTACTTTCTCAATTTATTACAATTTAGAGCATTCTTTGGTTCTATTTCTCATTTTAACATCTTATTAAAATTTCAAAATTTCACACTTTCATTACTTAGAATTTTCTTTAATGGAAATACATTTCTATTCCTTATATAATAAAATATAATTTACCATATGGAATATGTTAAGAAATGATCTTTTAAAAAATTGTTTCATGAGTTATGATGCATGTCACGTAGATATGTGATAGAAAATTATAGTGCACAAAATATGATATGTACTTTGTGTTACCTAAACATTCTGATCAACTTCTTACAGAACTTAGTCTTTAAAGCTAATTGGCATATGTAGCAATAAACATTCATAATTATGAACTGATTTCTTCAATGTGTAGTCGGATTGGGCCCAAGTTTCCCAGTTTATTTTGTATGTTCACTGCTGCTATAGCTCAAATTATTTCCTTTTTAGTAGATTCTGAATTCATTCTGATTAAAATCTCTGACATAGTAAGGATTTTAGCAGCTGAAGTATGATAGCTCATGTTTAATCAACTGATCCTTTCAAAGGGTTGTAGATATCCTCAACCCACAAGTGAATGGCTAATAACAATCCCCAACTTTTATTGAGTTTCGATTGTTTTGTTATTTTCCTGTTTCCTAAGTGAGAAACATATATCGATGCCACCCTATGCTTGTGTTTACCTTTACTTATTTTTGTGGTTTCGCTTTTTTCATACCATCTCTCCCGTCAGACTTTCTTTAAAAAAACATTTATCCATTTTTATTTATTTCTTAGCATCATTTTCATAGATCTAATTACTTTGCATGAACTATATATTGAATTGATTTAATTTTGAAAAAATAGTTAATATCCTTAAATAAATATATAAATTGAAGAAGTATAAAGTTTTAATATTTTACAGTTTTGTTTAGGAAAAGATTATTAATATTATACAATTGAGACTCTTAAAAAATAATTTAGTACCCCTACATAAGATGCAGTTCTCTGCATTTTCTGTATAGTTATTTTCTAATTTCCACAAAGAAAATTTTTTTTGTAGGGATCTTGTATTCTATGCTGAGTCTAGTATTTTCTTCATTGTATAACTAAACTCTGACTCTCTTTCCATTTATTTCATTATTTTATTACATGAACACTTTTATTTCAATATTTTTCTTCTGGCTTTCACCATATTTTTAATTATTCTAACCCTAAATAGTAATAAAGTTGATAAAATTACACTTATATAGAGACAGAAATGGTATATGTGTTTATAGACAAACATACATATAAAGGGAAAGAGAGAAAGTTAGAAAACTATAGTTAGAAGTATGCTAAAGCAAAATTTAACAAAAATAAAAATAATAAAACTTCAAGGAAGATCAGGGGCCAGATGCAGTGGCTCACACCTGTAATCCTAGCTCTTTGGGAAGCCAAGGAAGGAGGATTGCCTGAGGCTGGGAATTCAAGACCAACCTGGCCAATATAGTGAGACCCCATCCTAAAAAAAAGAAAAAAAGTTAATTATTTCGTTTAAAAAATTAAAAAACAAGCTGAATATTTTATCTTACATAAAGTTGGAAATACTTTAAAAATGCTAAATTTTGGAGGTACAATATAATTAGTAAGTGAAAAACTGAAAAAAATCCTGCTGTTCTAGAATCAGAATGTGAGTATTATACAGACACATTCCATAGGTTTAGTTGGAGATGATTTTTTTTTTTTTTTTTTTTTGCCTCAAGAAAAATTGTGAAGTTAAGTCTATTTTAACTAATGAGCATTTTAAATATCTTTTCTTTATTTATTATCTATTGTGCTGTAACACATTTTCACACATTTAGTGGCTTAAAACAATGCATATTTATTATCTCACAGTTTATGTGGGTAGAGTCTGGGCATGGCTGGGCTGTGCCTTCCTCCAGTCTCATCAAGACTGCAATGAAGGTGTCAGCCAAAACTGGGGTTTTATCTGAAGACTCAATTGGAAAGGACTCACTTTCAAACTTACTTCCATGGCTGTTGGGAGGATTCAGTTTCCTTTGGGTTTCCGGACTCAGGGTCTTTGGCTGAGGGCCCACCCTCAGTTTCTTGCCACGTGGATCTCTCTACCATGAAAACAGCGAAAGAAAGTGTCTACTAGCAAAATGGGTTAAAACTCTTTTAACCAATTCACAGAAGTAGGATCCTATTATGTCTGCTGTGTTATTTTGCCTAGCAATAAGTTTCTAGGCCTACCCATACTCAAAGGATAGAGATTACAAAAGGATCTATCAGGAGGAGGGGATCTTTGAGGGCCATCTTGGAACTGGCTACCATAATTCCTTTTCCCTTCTCTTTCTCCCTCTCCAAATGGGCTCTTTCAACAATGTGGATTTATGAATTATCTTTTTTTGAGATTTTTTTTTTTTTTTTTTTTTTTGTTGATGGAGTCTCGGTTTGTCGCCCAGGCTGGAGTGTGGTGGCCGGATCTCGGCTACTGCAAGCTCCGCCTCCCCGGTTCCCGCCATTCTCCCGCCTGAGCCTCCCGAGTAGCTGGGACTACAGGCACCCACCACCACGCCCAGCTAATTTTTTTTGTATTTTTACTAGAAACGAGGTTTCACTTTGTTAGCCAGGATGGTTTTGATCTCCTGACCCCGTAATCTGCCCGCCTCGGCCTCCCAAAGTGCTGGGATTACAAGCGTGAGCCACTGCGCCCGGTTTTGAGATGGTTGTTAAACCGAGGTAACATGTAAAATGCTTGGTGAAGGTAGCCAGAATATTTTAAAAATTCAAAATAATTACTAACTTGTTTGAAAATAAACCATTTTAAGAAAGCTACATAACTTCAGCTATAGAGTGACGTTTCCTACTTTTGAAAATATACATGTGCATTTTATTGATTTTATTTAATAGATATCTTTCTATTACACAGAGCAAATGATTTAATCTATACATTAATGTACATTTAACCTGAAAATATTTTGTAGCTAATGTTTTAGATTCTTTTAGGTTTGTTTTAAATTGTGTTTGGGATTTCTTTTAGCCCCTAAACACTAAATTGTTTGAATGAATAGAGAAATAAAATAGAACCCATTCATCAAAATGAACACTAATGCAAATAGCATATATTAAAATGTAAAACGATGGATTAAAATTCATATGGCTTTTCTGGTTCCTGGTGAAAACAGAGCATAAAGAAATCAACTGGTCATCCTCTTCTAGTTTCATTAATTCTTATTTTTAAGAACCATTTGTTTGTTTAAGACTGTGAATATTGATAACAATGGAAAATGATGACTTTTAATCTATTAGATTCAGAATGCCCTTCACACTGTTTTTTAACTATTTTATAAGAAAATTTTATTTATTATAAAAGATAATCAATAATTTAATAATTTAATTTAAATTTTACTGCTGTCCATTTATTCTATATGCAACATAAAAGTCATGCAGTACAGTTCTGGAAAAAAGAAACTCTTTGATTTTTTTTTAAATTCATATCATTCTAGGTAATATAGAGCAGAGCTTTAAAACTCTTGTAAACACTGTAAATGCAGGAAACTAGATAATTTTTCTTGGGAACAAATTTTGAAGGTAGATGAAACTTAAATAATCTAATTATAAATAAGCAATGACCATACTTTTCTTACCTTTACATTTTAAGTCTAGAAATACATAATACCAATCCATTTGGCATAAAGCTAAAATACCACTTTTAATGTGTTAAATATTTTGAAATCTTCTCTTAAAATTCTTAAGTGATGGAACAGGCTCTGATTCTCTAAATATGTATAATACTCTACTTAATTAAATTTAGAAAACAAAATTTTATTAATTTTAACCTCCAGCAACAGATGTATATGTTTTGAGATAAAGAAAAAAAAATTTATAAATAGTCTGTTTAAAATTTTAGTTGGCTGACACATTTAATTTTCACAGCTGTTTTCTTTTTTTTTTTTGTCCAGTTTAGTTCATTTTTCTTGTCAGAACTGGATAAAGACCTAATAAACCAAATTTATTCCCAATGGCATAAGAAGAAGGAAAAAGGCTAAACCCTTTATTATAGAACAAAACAGTTTCATTGGATAAAAGTAGAGATACAAAATATAGATAACAGATGACACTTAAGGTTGTTGCTATTCAATGTTAATCAGATTTGAGATATCTTTGACTCTGGTTGTAAATAAGCATGATTTTTCTCGTACATATTAACTATATGATGAAGTATGAGTTGTCTGTAGAGTATGCCTATTAATATAAAATATGCTGTATAACAAATTAAATACTTGCTCTCTCCTTTTATTATCTTCTCCATGCCTTTCCTATGCCAGTTTTGCTTCTTGAAAAGATAAAAATGACAATCTTTGTCTCCTGTGGAAGTGCCAATAAGTAACCAACATTTGGTCAGGTAAAGAGTATAGGCTTTGGATTCGGACAGCTGTTTCACCGGCTTTCAAGGGCATCTTTGGCAGGATATTTGACCTCTGGGGATCTGTTTCCTTATCTGTAAAACAGGGACATCAGAATTATCAAATTCATAAGATTGTTGTAAGTCTTAAATGACTAAATATCTGTAGAACATATGGAACAACGGCTGGAATAATTATGAATATCATATAAACGTTGGTATTAATTTTAACTGATTCTTGAATGTTTGTGTATTCTTGAGCTTCACTGTGTGTTTATTCTTCAATCGTTGCTTACAACCTTTTTCTTAACATCTAGAGTATATCTGTCTAACTTCTGTTACTATTGAAATCTATGACTTCTAATATGTGTAGTCATTTTTGTTTTTTCTCCCTGTGAACTGGACCCTAGTGTCTATCCAACTCACATTAGGACCTGACATGTTACAGGCCGTGAGGCATTTCTGTGGCTTACCTAACTAATGATCAACAGTCCTCATTCGACATCAGGGCATCTTTTATCCTACTACGTTCTAAAACAATGTTCTATGGAAAGAAGAGAATGCTTTTGGATTCAATGAGAATTCATTGGGGATATTGTGTGTCAAAGATAACTATGAAATTCACCTGCATGGGTCCTTGAAACCTTTGAGAAGAATGTGCACCTACTCTCACTCAGCTTACTGCAGTCTACAGTGATGAGACTGGGTTGAAAATTATGCCTATACCATGTCCTATATCTCAGTTCCACACATGATTGGCATTAAAAAAATGAATATTGCAAGGATTGTTTTAGTTTCTACTGGATATCTGCATTCAAAGTTTCTTGCCACAGGGTCTTCAATAACCAGTAATTCTAGTGCCTTTTTGAATATTTATTTTCATCTTTAAAATATTACTTTTCTTTATCTCAGGATATTTCCTCACAATTATCTATATCATATCATGCTAATTAAAGCCTGACACCATGAATATCAAAATATGTCTTTTTAATATGTTTGTAAGCAACCAAATCTTACACAAAATATGTTAGAATGCTCTATTTTCTGAGCCTCTAATAATTTTGTTTTTGTTCTTTTTTATTCCAATCATAGCCCTTTTCCCTTATTCATTGTTATATCCCCAGCATCCCACACTGGTGATCAGTAACATATATTGAATTTTAATGAATATATTTGCTGATGATGTGAGAAATCTTTTAAAATACAAAGCTAATTCTGTTATTCCACTGAGTAAAATAGTAAAACAACTTAATCACTCAGTATTACCTACAAATTCATTATCATGGAAGAAAAGACTCTTCAAGAGTTGGCCCTGCTTCTTGCTTCAAGCTCCCCGATGATTTCCTTCTCGAAGTGTTGACAACCCACCTTACTTCTCCACCTGAATGAATACATTTGGTTTTCAAGACTCAGTCTAAATATTTATCTTTTTAATTCATCCAAGAGCTAATTATTTTCTCCCCAGTGCCGGAAATATATTCTGTAGCTAAGCCTATCATAGTCAAGATTCTCTATACTGCAATTATACTATTATATTTCTGTATTTCCTTGGAGGTGATTGTTCAGGGAAGAGATTATATTTTCTTAAATTTTGTGTGATGAGAACATAATCAGTGCACAATGAATGTTATAAGAATGATTTAAGAATTAATAAATAAAGTGATACCTTACTAAGGTTCAACATCCCTAAAATAGTATTTTGGGTCTGAAATTCCTGGTGATTACATATAAAGGAAAAGGTAAATTTTGAGGATTTCAAGGGGAACAATAATTCAATAAAAATGTATTATTAATCTCCCTGTAAACTGAAAATATGAATTATTACACTATACCTTTCCCTTTCAGATACTGAGCAAAGTGATGCAATAAAACATGATTCCTATTAAGTACATAACCAAAATGCTACTTTTAATAAAAATTATTATTTGCCCATAGACAAGATTCACATTTTTGAAAGCTGCAAAGAACAGAAAGGTAATTCTACATTGCTTTAAATAATAAAGAAATTATAGTGCAACCTTTAGTATTAGCTTTTCAACTAGTATCATTTTAGCATTTGTATCTATGTTGGATCTGTAACAGTTGAATATTAACAGTTATATTTAAGCTTAAATTTCAAAAACCCGGAAGAGTTACTTTTGTATGTAACTTGTGAATTTAATCAGCTGCTTTTTGTTCTTAATGTTTTCAAATCTGAAATGTGACTTTTCAGTAAATGGAAACATTGCATTTACTTTTAAAATATTTAATAAAATCAATTATTTTCTTGAAATAAAAATTGAATCCCTATTCAAAATAGGTCATAGATCTAAATGCAAAATCCAAAACTATAAAAATCCTAGGAGAAAACATAGTAGAAAACCTAGAACTTTGGTATGGCACTTTTTTTTTGTTTGTTTCTTTTTCCCTTTGAGACTAAGTCTTGCTCTTTTGCCCAGGCTGGAGTGCAGTGGCCCGATCTCGGCTCACTGCAAGCTCCACCTCCTGGGTTCACACCATTCCCCTGCCTCAGCCTCCCGAGTAGCTGGGACTACAGGCAGCGTCACCCCACACCCAGCTAATTTTTGCATTTTTAGTAGAGACTGGGGTCAGGAGATCGAGACCATCCTGGCTGACACGGTGAAACCCTGTCTCTACTAAAAATACAAAAAAAAAAAAAAAGATTAGCCAGGCACTAGGCACTAACTTATTTAGACAGAACACCAAAGTCGCACTAACTTATTTAGACAGAACACCAAAGTCATGTTCCATGAAAGAAATAATTAATAACCTGAATTTCACCAAAATTAAAAACTTTTACTCTGTGAAAGATATCAAAAAATGAGACGTCAAGCCACAGACTGGGATAAAATATTTGCAAAACACACATATGCTAAAGGACTGTTATGCAAAATATAAAAATATCTCTCAAAACTCAAAAACCGAAGTGGGTGTATCACGAGGTCAAGAGACTGAGACCATCCTGGCCAACATGGTGAAACCCCGTCTCTACTGAAAATACAAAAAATTAGCTGAGCGAGGTGGCGGGCGCCTGTAGTCCCAGCTACTCGGGAGGCTGAGGCAGGAGAATGGTGTGAACCGGGAGGCGGATCTTGCAGTGAGCTGAGATCGCGCCTCAGCCTGGCAACAGAGTGAGACTATGTCTCAAAAAAAAGTTTTAGAGCAGGAAGAAAAGGAAGTAAAGTGCACTTGGAAGAGGGCCAAGCTGGCAACTTGAGAAATTCAAGTGCACAGTTTGACCTTTGATTTGGGGTTTTATACATTGCCATTCTTCATGAGCAGTGGCCTGCTAGTACTTGAGAGGGGTCTCATGCACAGAGTCACTGTGTGTTTACTGGAGTTCTGCACATGCTAACTTGAGGCATTTTTCCCTTACCAGTTGAGTGTTTCTAGAAGAAGGTCCTATACCAGCTAAACTCGATGATTTTGTTTCTTAGTACACATTCATGAGCCCACTCACCCAACTCTGGAGATCTTATTGAGAAGCTGCTGCTCACCAGTGTCAGGTGTTTCTATTAGGAGACTCCCTGGTGCTAGTTGTGACCAATTATTATTTTAGTGAGATAGCGTAACAACCGCCTGACCATCACCTGATGATCTCCTGACACTTCTGGTTGGCCAGGGTTGCGGGGTTGGGGGGGTGTGCTCTAATGACATTTTTCACAGAAATAGAGAAAAAAAAGGTAAAATTAGTATAGAAACACAAAAGGTGATAAATAGTCAAAGCGAGAGTACCGAGAAAATAAACTGGGCTAAGCACAGTCTCTTCAGTAAATGGTGCTAAGAAAAGTAGATATCCATATGCAGAAGAATTAAACTAGATCCCTGCCTTGTCACCCTATATGAAAATTAACTCAAAATAGATAAAAGGCCCTAAATGTAAGACCCAAAACTATAAAACTAGTAGAAGAAAACACACGTGAAATGCTTTAGGATGTTAGTCTGAAAAAAGATTTGATGGGTAAGACCTCAAAGCACAGGCAACAAAAGCAAAAATAAATAGATGGAATTATATCTAACTAAAATACTACACAACAAAAGAAACAATCAATAGAATGAAATAACAATTATCTGATGAGGATTACTATCCAGAATATACAAAGAACTCGGAAAGCTCAAAAGCAAAAAATAAAAACAAACAATACAATTTAAAAAGTGTGAATTATCTGAATGTACATTTGTTAAGAGATACAAATGGCCAACAAATATATGCAAAAAAGTTCAAAAACACCAATCATCAGGGAAATGTAAATCAAAACCACAATGAGGTATCATCTCATCCTTATTAGAATAGCATTTATCAAAAAAACAAAAAATAACAAACGCTGGTGAGGATGTGGAGAAAAGGAAACTCATATACCCCATTGATGGGAATGTAAACTACTACAGCCACCGTGGAGAACAGCATGAAATTTCCTCAGAAAAACTATAAACAGTGTTACCAGTTGATCTAGCAATGCCACTACTGGGCATTTATTCAAAGGAAAGTAATCAGTATATCTTAAAGACATCTACAGCTCTATGTTTATTATGGTATTATTTGCAACAACCAATATGTGTTCATTGTTGGACAACCTATGTGTTGGGCTACCTAAGTGTCCAAGAATGGATGAATGAATAAGGAAAATGGAGGGTATATACACAACAGAATACTATTCAGCTTAAAATAAAAAAAGTGAAATAATCATTCTCTGTTACACGAATGGAACTGAAGACATTATGTTAAGTGAAATAAGCCTGGAACACAAAATTAAATACCACCTGTTCTCATTCACATTCATATATGGAATCAAAAAAACATACAAACAACAACAAAACACTTGATCTCCTAGAAGTAAAAAGTAGAACAGAAGATACTAGAGATTGGGAAGGGCAGGGGAGAGGGGAGCATTGGGAAAGATCTGTTAAAGGGTACACAAGATATTTGTTACGGCTAGATAGGAGGAATAAGTGCCAGTGTCTTGTAGCTCTGTAGATGACTATAGTTATCAATAATACATAGTTTCAAATAGCTAGAAGGAGGATATTGAATGCTCCCAACATGAAGAAATGATAAATATTTGAGATGGATATGCTAATTATTCTGGTCTGATCACTAGACATTACATTTATTTCAACATCACCATTAACTCCATAAAAATGTACATTGTGAGTCACACATTTTTGAAAATTACAAAAGCAAAATCCCCCCAAAATTGTTAAAAAAAAAAAAAAAAAAGCGAGTGATTTCCATGGATTAGTGGGGAGAGAGAGAGAAAAATAGGCAGAACACAAAGGGTTTTAGGGGAATGGAACTATTCTATATGTTACTAAAGTGGTAACTATGTGTCATTATATATTTTTCAAAAGCCACAGAATGTACAACACTAAAAGTGAACTGTAATGCAAATTATGATCTTTGGAGATAATGATTTGTCAGTATAGGCTCATCAATTGTAACATATGTACCATTGTATTTTGGGATGTTGACAATACAGGAGGTTTTACATGTGTGAGGACCGGGGACATAAAGGAACTCTCTAAACTCTGTAATTTTACTGTGAACCTAAAAATGCTCTAAAGTTTATTGATTAATAAAAGCATTCAGCTGAATAAAAATATATACTAGGAATAAATGAGATTTTCTCTGTTTAATCAGAATGATTTAAACTTGAAAAGGCAAACAGACAAAAAAACGCTGAATTTCTGTCTTAATATTATTATGTCCAATTTGTAGTTTGGACATCTTTACAACCATGAAATTTCTCACAGTATTCTTTATTTCCACTCTAAAATTATGGAGAAATAATGAGTATAATACTCAATGTATTCATTCATAGTAGGCAGTCAAGCAATCGGTTTTCGTTTACTTGGTTTGGAAAAGCTATTAAAACCTTTGTCTGTAATCATGGATGCATAATTACACAAACTGTTTTGTCTCTGAATTCTATACATCACCCTTACAATTAATATGAATCTTCTGGGCTCGGTTATCCCACTGTTGAATTCTACAATTTTTGCCTATTTTCTCTTTCCTAGAGAGTTTATTGTTACTGTATAATAGGTTGAGGAAGTGTTTTAGTTCATTCTTATAGTTTATTTGGCCTTTTCTGCTTTTATGAGTTCAATTCAGTTAATAGTGTTTGTTTAAAATGCCTGCTTTAATCTTTTTCAGATATGTCTAGACCAAGTTGATGTCTTTCATTGAGCATATCAACTTTTAATAAACTAATTTCGATACTCTGACTTGCTGCCAAAATTATATAATAATAGTTTCCATTATGCATTATACTCTTGTCTATGCTTATGTCTCTACCTGGAAAAGTAAGCTTTGAAAAGCTCCTACTATATATTGTTTATTCTCTAAATCTTTGCATCCTAGCATAGCACATAACATATAATGGGTTCCCAGAAATTTGTTTAGATAATAGTCAGTATATTATTCCCTTTTAGAAGAGTTTATTTAATGTAAATTACTGTGAGTAAATGATGGTTTAATGTGAATTAAAATGATGATTATTTTTCAGTTAACTGTAAAATTGAAATATAAAACACAAAAGAACTCGGTGAAAATAAAACCTAAAAATGTAGTTTAGATTTTCAAGAGTTTTAAAAACTATTTCTTTCAAATGCAAAAACTGGACTGTTGATTTTTTGTGTTGTTGTTGTCCTCCTAACTTCAAAAGCATTACTTTGATCAATATTGGCTTTTGAAACAGAGTGCAGAGGTTAACCGTAAATTATAAAGTGGGGAAGGAATGATGACATAGATCTATTTTCTTGCTACACAAAAAAAGAGATTAGAATTATTTTTATTGGCTATAAAATGATGGGAAAGAAGGCTTATAGACAATGAGCTATATTATACAATCCCCAAATAAGGGAATTTAAGGGGACATAGGAACTGCATCTGTCTTTTCCTTTGGTATTTTTGGAAGAGTCAGCCTGAAAGAACACACTGCAACAACATGGTTGGCCATATTACAGTAAAAGTGCCAAGTGAACAGACGTTGGCAGAGAGAAGGTCAAGGAAGTACCTAAATTCTACATCGGTTCTGACAGATCACGGAAGACATTTAGTTTGGTTGGTTCAAGTGGAGAACTGAGTGTTACCATCATGTGTCCACCTTGTTTTCAGGTGAAGTGACTATACAGCAAGGCTGACACATTAACTAAAGGGTAGGATGTAAGTGTGAACCTGACGACCATCAGAAGAAGGATCCTCTAGGGAAATTTATTCAACAAAGGAAACTGATGAATTCCTAGGAACCATACTTTTTTCTGGCTTCTGCACTGTGATTACTTATGTAATAAAGCAGGTGACTGCAGTGAAATTATCACAAATAAGATACTTCTTGTCTGATACCAAGATCTTATCAGTGGATAAATGTTGGATGAGAGTAGGGATGAAGCAAATGCAAATATTCACATATAATCTGGGAAGCCAGACATCCTGCAGACGAATTTACAAAATCAAACTTAATAGTCTTTAATGAAAACATCCTCATGAAAAGTTCTTTTTTCTTTACGTTGTGTTTCTTTTCAGTGTCCCTAATACATTTTCCTTCTAGCACACATCACTTGGATCATCTCCATTCTGCACATAAACAAAACCTAAAAACATGAAATATCAAGAATGTCTTAATTTATTTTCAACCAGAAGATCCCTTTATTCCTATGAAAATTTGCCTATTGCTTCTCCAAAACCCAGCTCCCTATAACAAAATATATAAATTAAAGCAACTTTTAATGAGTTAAGAGTAAGTTCGCTCCCAGTCACCTAAATGGGTTTGTACATGTGATATAGTCACGTAGCCAAGAGGGCTTACTCAAATGTTATGAAAGAGTGGGAGAAGATTCACCCCACGGTAAATATAACTAATTATAAGTTAATTATATTTGATCTCTAGGATCATTGTATTTAATCCTACAATAATAAATATATTTTGCATTAGCTGCTATCATGAACAATTTCCAAATGCCAGAGGGATTAATCAAATGAAAGATTATTTCTTATTTATTTATTTATTTATTTCTTATGTAACTATCTGATGCTAGTGAGGAATCTCTTCTAAGAATCTCCAAGAAGTTTGTTTTTCTTTTAGACATGGATTTTCACTCTGTCGTCCAGGCTGGAGTGCAGTGGCGCGATCTCAGCTCACTGGAACCTCCGCCTCTTGGGTCAAGCTATTTTCCTGCCTCAGCCTCCTGAGTAGCTGGGACTACAGGGGCGCACCACCACGCCTGGCTAATTTTTGTATTTTTAGTAGAGACAGGGTTTCACCATGTTGGTCAGGCTGGTTTCGATCTCCTGACCTCGTGAACCGCCTGCCTTGGCCTCCCAAAGTGCTGGGATTACAGGCATGAGCCACCATTTTTAAGAACTTCCAGGCTCCAGAATCTTTCTACTGTGTGGCTTTCTTATCTCAAAATCTTCACTGCTAACCACTAGTATGGAGGCTAGGTCCTCAGCCACGAATCTTAAAAGAAATTCTCAGGGCCGAGAGAAAAGTTGGATATATCACCACTTTCTACATTCTATCTGCATCCAGAACTAGTTATAGTGTACCAATTTAATTACATAGAATTGTGGAAAATGAAATCTTCCTGTATACACTGCAAGAGAAAACAAAATTGATGAGAATCTATGCAATCATTTTACCAAAACTCCACACATTCTGACTTTGCCACATGCCAGGACAGGATAGATTGCTTCTCCTTGGAGGATCAGTCACATAATTAACACAAATTTGTGTGGGAGTTCATTGAAAGATACTGAAAAAGAGGGGAAAGTGAGCATTGTTCTGAATACTGGAAGTCTTACTTTAGTATGAAAAGCAAACGGAAAGTACTAGACTACTATTTTTGAATCTCAGTAGAATGCCGTATGCTATCGCCTCTGTCAAACAAGAGCAGAAGGTCTCAAGAGAGCCTACTCTATGATTTGCCAAGGATAAAAAAATACTCTTTTTTTTTTCTAAAACATAAATACCCTTGCTTTTCTTTTCTCTTTATTCTTAATTGCATTTGTACAATTGACTACTTTCTTTCACTTTGGAGTTTTCTAGATTTAGAGACATTTCTTTCAGACCATACAAGTGCCAGTCAAATGCTGTCTTTGTAGTCAACTTGCTAAATTACAGGTAACTCAGCCCAAAAGTAGGTTAAGTGGCATTCAGGTGAGTTCGCATTACTCTAGAGAGTAACTGGATAAAAATCAGCCTTCAAATGCAATAGAGTGTTATTTATTCTGGTATATAAGCATGTAAACATGACAAAGTGAAGCTGTTAAAACAATGAAACTATGATTCCCCTAAAGATTTAGAGCACCATTTAGTATTTCACAACACGAGGCTTACTCTTAACAGTATCTGACTTTGTCATATATATATTTTAACTTCTCATTCTCTCTAGTGGTTCCTGGCTTTAAGGAACCTCAAATAAAGCGTTGCTTTTTTTACTAATACTGACACCTGTGAATAATGAAGGCATAATATCTGAGATAATTTGTTCTCACTTGGAGTCCCTATTAAATTATAGAGTCTATGTATTATTTTAACATATCAGGGGTCCGACTAAGGTACTATTTATGAGTTGTGAAGCAAGACATCCATTCTGTAGCATGGAGTCTGCCAGGAGTTTGTACACCATAGAAGGAATTCAAGAAAGTACAGATGTTATCATATTCCTACTGCAGACCTCTTGCCAGGGAGAATGTGGGAGAGCAAGTGATGAAACAGCAAAAGTGAGAGTGAAAGTGAGAGGGAAAGAGAGACTGAGAGAGAGACTGAGAGAGAGAGGGAATGAATGCAAAATAGGAAAACATTTTAAAAAGGACGATAAATACTTTTGCTTATGATGGGGGATTGAAACAAGTACCTTGATCTTGAATTTTAATGTTTAACATCCATTTAACTCTTTCATTATATCTGGACATATTCACCCCCAGAATTCAGACACATTATTTCACTTCTTAGATTTCTTATTTGGTAATATGATGACTACACAGAAACAGAATTACTAAGTTTTATTTCAAAAATGTATTGGGGAATTATATTTAATATGTTTATACCTTACAAATAATAATAAGTCATTCTGTGATATTAATGATATTAATTAGTCTTAATAATATTATAAGAAAGTAGTGCTAAATATGACATTATTCAGACAATTACTCACTAATTTTGACCAACTCAAGAAGCATAATTTAGGTGTTCATCATTTGAACATTAAGTTATTACATAAATTTATCTTTTTCTCCACATCATGATTCTGTAGATTATTACATAAATTCATGATTAAGGGAAAACAAAGTAATCTGCTTACAAATATAATTTTTATTTGACCATGAAGTCCATACATAATTATTTAACGGAGAATACCAGTGTCTCACAATTCACTTTTAGTGTACTCTTCTTACTTTGTAAATATCATGCAGTAAAATAATAGATTATTTTTCAGTGTGTGTTCCCCAGAAATGGTAGTCGGAGACAGAATGCTTAGTCACTGTTAACTTATTAGGTATTGTGATCCCAGTGAGTAGAAGTGAGGCTCAGGAAGGTGAAGTGAGTTAGGAGGGGAGCCAACATGAGGCTGTAGTATTAGCAAGCTGCCTGCTGATTGCATGACGCCTTAGGATGTCCCCAAAGAAACCAGAAATTTAATTTACCTCTTCTCAGTTTATATGCGGTGGCCACCATGTGATGTGTGAAGTGGAACAATTTATCCATGGTTTCCTATCTCTCATTGATAAAAGCTTTGCTCCACTGAGTGTTAACTCCCAAATACTTCTGAGTCCCGTGGAGTCATCCTGAGGGAATCCTCTGGGCAGGAGCTGCAGGCATGAGGCACAGTTGTGTAAGCTGCCCTTGTGTGGGGTTACTGAGAGCCCACACAGACCTAACGACTATCGGGAAAGCTAAAACAGAATACTGGTAAGGCCTGGGAGAGCTCGAGTGGCGCATGTGGGAAGAATACTATATTCCAGATAGCACAGCACGGATGCAGTACTGCCCTCCACTGCTAGCTTCCATACTGTAATCTGGGGCCTCCATAGTTGTGAGAACAATGTACCCTCCTTTATTTTCCAAGCAATGAAGGGGATAGTGGGGATGCAAATTCAATCATACCTTCAAGGAG
This sequence comes from Papio anubis, assembly GCF_008728515.1. Taxonomy (NCBI): domain Eukaryota; kingdom Metazoa; phylum Chordata; class Mammalia; order Primates; family Cercopithecidae; genus Papio; species Papio anubis. The sequence goes on along the minus strand of NC_044987.1, from coordinate 34,785,443 downwards.
TTAGGTTTCCTCAGTCTTGGAAACGAGTAAGAGACAAGAATCATAAAATCAAGCTACAGCCTTTACTGCTACATCTGGCCTAACCTGACACCATTGTCAATATATATTATCTTTCTAATCTCAACACTGTTCTAGATTCCCCTCACCCTTTCTAGTACCTTGGATAGTCTATATGTTTACTAGTGGGGTGACCTCAGACCTCTATTCTTGAGAGGTCTGAGACTGTATTAACCTTGTATTTGTTAGGCCGTGTTGACTGGAATTCCCATATAGTGGTTCAGCAGGCCAGGCAGGGTAGTGCCAAGAGTTGTGCCAGAGAATTCCCTGAGTTCCAGTTTTTATTCCTATTGTCTTGCCTTCAGAGCAACAAGGCTAATTTTCCTGGTAATAAGATTGCTAACATACTGTCAAAAGGGACTTAAGGTGAATTGATTATATTTGGAGGTCAATGATCAGAGGAATCCTTACAATGACTCCTGGTGAAAGTATTTATTCCTTAGTAACCAGGCCTCTAGCATAGAAGAGTCTGAGATTTCCAGAGTGGGAGACACACGGATTCCACAAGGTGGATACTGACAGTTAAGGTAGGAGGGATCAATCCTGTTTCCACTCATTGTTTCTGAGACAATATGTATTGGGATTATATTAATAATTCATCGAATATGCATCTAGAAGCATAGCATTTCAATTCTGCTGCATATTTCCTTGAAATGGAATCTTAACTGAGGCTTTACCAGGCCAGTTATCTAACTATTAGGCTTGCTGTCTCAATGAGGAACATGAAATCACCAGTACATTTTGTGTTCATGTGCCTATGGTCATAGATTTTTGTCAGAAAATGGTCCCCTTGTTCTAATGCCATGCCATGTGGTATTGCATATTAAAAGATCAAATATTTTGTAAGTCCTTGGATGGTGGTACAAGTAGGAATCACAGGAAGGAAAGATAAGTCGTTATCCTGAAGGGATTTGAAGCTGTTAAAGAGCTGTCCCATCTTGGGTAGAAGAAGTCATATAACCAACCTGAAGCCTGATTCCTTCTCAACAGAGAAGGATCATTTTTAGTACCTGTTGTTGGAAATTCAGAACATCAAACAATGCAGTAGATACATTGTATTTGTTGAGGAGAACCATCTGTTGGGTTCATGCTATTTGTGCCATTAAAGACACTCTGTTCATGGGCCCATTGTTCAAACATTGCGGGGGCGGGGGGGTGAAGACAGACATTGGCTACATTTATGTGATGGGTCATGTTCATTCATTGTCAAAAAAGTCTCCTCTGTAAGTTGATGCTCTCTGGTGATCATTATGAAAAACAAAGATCTACATATTTTGTGACAATAGCCACATCAGTTACCTCTTTAATAGACCTTCTTACTCCTAATCTTCCAATCTTGCTTCATTCAGGCCTTTAAACTGGAAGAATTTTTTTTTTCTGTCTCAGGAATCAAGCTTATATTTACCTCAGCATTCTTTTTTTTTTTCTAACTTTTTGTGATGACTAATATAACATATTCATATGCTAAAATCTTCTGAAAAGATATACCTCAACGGAAAGTGATTAGTGCTATAGTGATGTGATAGTCGAGAATCTAGTTTATCATTATTAATTTTAAAATTTGGTGTTGTTCTGTGTAGGAGAGAAAAAGTAAGATCTTTTCCTTATCCATTGCAAGGGTCGTGGTTGAGACCCCTATACCAAAAGACACATTAACAAGAGAAAAGTGTAACAAATTCATTTAATGTCATGTTTACATGACACAGGTTATTCAAAAATGAAGACTCAAAGAAACAGGAAAAGCTGTATATTTTTATGGTTGAATTTGGGGAAGGGAAGCCGGGCATGCAGAATTGTGAAGGAACAAAATGGATATGATCTCATGGTAATAAAATGAAGAGGGGACACAGCGAGGACTGTTTGTTCAGATTCTTCTTGGCATCTTTGTCTTCAGTTCAGAGATGAGGGCATGTTTTCCTCTGGGAACAGAAAGAGTCCCTCAGGAATGAGTAACTTTTAGACTCTTTTAAAGGAAGGTCAGATAATTCTTTAATGGTTTGTTTCAGGGGAGAAAAGGAGGAGACCATGTGAAAGACCTTCCTGCTTCTACTACTTCCTCAGATACCCAGGCACCATATTTTTGGATAGCATGACCTGAACCTCATCACTTTGTCTGTATTTTTAAATTATATAGTTGATGATATTTAAGTTTTACAAAAGTCATCTGAAATAGTTAAGTTTGTTTCTTTCTTTTTGAAGACAAAATAGCCTAAAGAATGAATTGGAATTCAAAGTTGGTTTAAGTCACAGATTCAAAAGATGAAGTCAGCATAATGATAACAATTAATCTTAGCAAACGCTAAAGCAGTGTATAAAGTACTTTTATTTGGGCTCATTTCATTCACCTAACCAACAACTCTAATAAATGCCTTGAGTATTTTCATTTTATAGGTCAGTTATTGAGTATCAGTAATTCTATACCTTTTGCCATAATGAGCAGTAGCTCAAACCAATGCTGTCTAATTCCAAATCCAGGGATCTTGAAAATATATTAAGTTTATAAATGCAGTTAGCAAATATTAATGGAGAAACTTAAGTGACAGAGACACAGCAGTGACTCAAACAAATTCCATTTCTAGTGGAGATTCAAAATAAACACATACATATATAATATGATATGAGTAAAATTAAGTGTTAAGAAGAAAAATAAAGCAGGGTAAAGAGATAGACAGAAGCAGAGGAAGATTGAGGTGTTCAAGGAAGTTCCACCTGAGCAAATGTCATTTGAGCAAATTATTGGTCCGTGTATTTTTTAACAAATAGAAAGTTAAAGGATTTACTTACCTTACATGTGCTGTGTAGCTCTCATTGTTATAATCATGGAATGTAATGTGACATTTAAATTTCTATAAGATTTTACCAAGATTTACTAAATGTAGTAAACTTCAAAAGCAATCTATATAGTCATGTAGAATTGGAATTAAAATTGAATTTAATAACAATATTAAATGTTATACTCATTCTGATATTGGTAGCTATTGGTAGATGTTATTAATTTTCTGTTGGTCGTTTATTATAGGAAAAATAAGTATTGCAGAAAGTTGTTTTCCTGAGAATTAAAATCTATAGAGATGCCTCCACATTTATTTAATTTTGATGTAGTACCACTGTGAGACATTTATGTCAGAGCTTTCGAATTCTTCCCTGGATCTGATGAGACTCCATAGTATTCTACCAAATTTAGAAGTAATCAACTCCATGTGGCAAACCAAAGCCCAAACGAAATGTCTCCTAATCTTTAGACTAACATGTCTACTCAGAGTTTAAGGTGTAACTCCAAAATAATGGAGTTGCAATACCCTTTTACTTTCTCGTCAGGCTATATTAAGCTAGGAGACCTAAAACAGATTTAATCCTAAAATATATCCATTTGTCTAACATATTTAATAGCAAGGCTAAATCCTTTAAACTGTATACCTTTTATCCTCATTGGAATAAATAATTGCTTCACAATATACTAACAGTTTTTAGACCTTGAATTTAAAAGGTGAAGAAAATCTTGCTACTTTCTCGTAATGGGGCCCCAGGAAGCTGATGTAACTTTAATGCCTGAAGAAAAACACCATAGGGATTCTTAAAAAAAAAAAAAAAAAAAAGTCTACTCTGGAAATAGAAGTTTTACATAGGTTTTCCCAGGCTATTAGCCCTGGACGGTCTGTGATAATTAGCTTACCACAGATGACTATGATGAGGAGTCACATGGTTTCTTATATAGCTGAACCAGTGCAGGCTAACCAAGCTGACGGACATGCCCTCATTTCTAGCTCCAAGTAAAGGTGTTATTTGATTTTCCAGTGCTGTATAATTATTGTTTCTTCCCAGGATATTAATCTTGACCTTAGGGAATCGGAGCTCTAAATGAAAACCTACTTAAAAAAAATGATAGAACAATATCTGATCATTTTTTCCACACATTTAAAAAGACATCAGATTCTTGCTCATATTTTGTGATAATTAATTATAATTTGTACAAAGGTAGTCATTTTCCAATATAAACTTTTATAGATAAAATCAAAAACACTAAAAAGTGTTGATACAGGGTCTTAATATTTTAAAATTACCACACATGTATATCTCCAATACCTTTATTTAAATCATCTGGGCCGGGCATGGTGGCTCACGCCTGTAATCTCAGTACTTTGAGAGGCGGAAGCGGGAAGATCACGAGGTCAAGAGTTCAACATCAGCCTGACCAACATGGTGAAAACTTGTTTCTACTAAAAATACAAAAAAATTAGCCAGGCATGGTGGCATGCACCTGTAATCTCAGCTACTCAGGAGGCTGAGGCAGGAGAATCACTTGAACCCGGGAGGCGGAGGTTGTAGTGAACTGAGATCGTGCCACTGCACTCCAGCCTGGGCAACAGAGGGAGACTTTGTCTCAAAAATTAAAAATAAATAAATAAATAAATAAATCATCCCTTCATATATTGCTAAAGGTAAGCCATTTGCCGTGTACCTATCTTATGAGATATGCTTTCTGGAATTAGCCAGGCTTTGGTATGGCCCACTCACCTAGAAATCAAAGACTTTCCTGGCTTCTGAGGAGGCTTTTCTGAGTAGGCCTTTTAGAGCATCAACTCCAATTTTGTAAGAGGAAATATATACCAAAGTCACACTAGCACGTACATAAAGGCCATGGTATATCATGGAATGAAGATTGCATTTTCCTCTGAATGTAATGAAGGCTTTCTGGCAGTAGAGAGCTTTATCCATTAAAAAAAAAAAAAAAAAAGCCACTTTGATAGCAGGGTAGAGAATAAATTGGAGAAGGGGGAGTGTTTTAATTCAGAAGAGCAATTTAGAGGATGGTGTGCAAATATAGAAAATAGAGAAGACTTAATCTAAGGCAGTAAGAAGAGCAGAGCGAGACTTGAAAGACAGAAGATAAAACCAATATAATATGGTGACTGATTGAGAGACTGAGAAAGAAGAAAATGTTCAGTGTACTGGCTTGAGTGACTGAGTGACTGAATGCATCACTTACTGACATGGGAATTATATATTGAAGGAAAGAAGAGCAATGTGGGAAAGGGTACATGTCTTTGTTTAAGCACATTAATTTAAAACGTCTATGATATATCCAAGTGTAAATGTTTTGTGAACTATTTATTATCTTGGAGTACAACAGGCTGTGATAGACATTTTGGAGTCAGTGATTTTTTATATATGCTTTTAAAATCACAATAATAGAAGTATTCATGCATCTATTTTTGATGGAGAAGAGTGAGGAGGACTGAGGTCACATTCTGTGAAGTTTAACATTTAAGTGATGTGTCAAAGACTAGGAACCCATGAAAATGATTTATTTTAATTATTTGTTTTATTTTATTTTTTGAGACGGAGTCTCACTCTGCCTCCAGGCTGGAGGGCAGTGGTCAGATCTCGGCTCACTGCAATTAAAAGTACTTTTTTAAGTGGTCAGAAAGGTGGGATGAAATCTAAAATGCTTTGACCTCATAAATCAAAGGAGAAGAATGTTTTTCACCTTCTCATTTTAAATATAGTACTTGACACATTAAACATTTCACCATGTATTGACATAAATCCAGTTCAATTGTCAGGTCTTACCTAATGTAAGTTTCCTATAAAGTATATGGGAACAGCAAATGAAGGAACATTTGTAAAGGCATACACATAATTCCCAGATGTATCGGTGGCTGTCTAGCAAGATGCTGAGGAAACAAAACACAGGCATTAAACAAATTCTGCCTCTCTACTACTTAAAATCATATAAGATACTGTAGATGATGTATTTGAGTGAAAGATGCATAGCAATCTATGTGAAGTTGTTAGGATGCATACTCAAGAGATGGTGAGTAACTGGGGTTGGATGTTGTGAAAACACTCTCCATTCGTAAGTAACTATGGATTCATACGTTTCAGCCTGTATAAAGTCAACCCTAAATGAAGACCTCTGCTAGTCACAATTCAAAGGAGAGAAAAATAGAGAGAAGCAAAATAAGTTAGGCTTGTAATATCATCAGCCAGAATTCAAGTATATACTTCCAGCACTTTATAGTTGTTTGATTTTATTCTCATGGAGCTTAATTTGCTCTTCTGTGAAATGTAGATGTTAGCACTTCCTATATCACAGCCTTGAGGATTGAAAGAGAAAATATTTGTAAAGTGTGTTAAACAGGGCATAGCACATGTAAGCATTCAAAAAAAGAAGTAAGTTATGCCAATAATTAGAGACCCAAAAGAGAAAAATGTAACAATCCCAGATGGGAAAAATATTAACTTAATGCTGGTCTATGAAATTTTATGGAAACAGGTTATCTTTTAGTAAACCCATATGTTTCTAAGAAACCTAATAAACCAGGGAGAAATAGAATGCTTTGATGAGTTAGATATCTTGATAAAACTAGTCAGAAGCCATTTGTGAGAACAGACAAGGGAACACTGCCTTTGATGGAAGTTCTGGCTGTTAAAAAGAAAAAATGCTCACAGTTGAAGCCACAAAAAAGCTAGTTAACCCAGATAGAAAATTATCCCTTTTCTGTAGGAACTTAGTAGGACAAAACCCAGAAAGAAAACTTATTTCTAGCTCTCCAAGAAAAGGCAGTGATAACATGGGCCGAGACAACAAAACAAGACTAGCAAACAAAAAGGAAGGAAACAAACAAACAAAAACTGAGAATATTCAAAAAGAGTTGAATGACATACATGTAGCTCAACTCATTATATAATGCTATGATGATGAACTTGAAAATAAACTCCTCTAGATATTCATTGTTTGAAATTGGAGACGTCTTCCTACCACTGTAAAAGATGGGAAGTACCTGACAGATTACAGGTAGAGTGAAAAGATTAAGAGAATGTATTACTAAATAAGGAAAATGGGGACATATTAGGAATCATCGTTTTTACATCAGAAAACTCCTTTTTAAATACACTAGGTTCAGAAATTTACCTAGGAAATTAAGTCTCCAGGTTCGACTTGTTTAGGGTAAATTTCAAATTGTTCCAAAGGCCATCAAACTTTTAATCATCAGACAATTTTTTCTAGAGTTGATTTTGACCAGAGATATCATTTTCTACTTGTTAGCCACTGTGTGTTCAGGCTCATAGTCTTGGCAATTTTATACATGCTTCCAAGTAACATCTTTATGGTTATTTTTGTGAACTGTTCACAATGAGTCCCCATAGAGCTATAGTGAGTTTAGAGGCTGAGAGACAATAGGTTACATTTTCCATGTATTTTTCTAATTTTTGTTGCTTTTCTCTAGTTTCTTTTAAAATTGTAATCTCTAAAGAGTATTGATTTTTGCTGGGCGCGGTGGCTCAAGCCTGTAATCCCAGCACTTTGGGAGGCCGAGACGGATGGATCACGAGGTCAGGAGATCGAGGCCATCCTGGCTAACACAGTGAAACCCCGTCTCTACTAAAAAATACAAAAAACTAGCCGGGCAAGGTGGCGGGCGCCTGTAGTCCCAGCTACTTGGGAGGCTGAGGCAGGAGAATGGCGTGAACCTGGGAGGCGGAGCTTGCAGTGAGGCGAGATCGCGCCACTGCACTCCAGCCTGGGCGGCAGAGCGAGACTCCGTCTCAAAAAAACAAAACAAAAAAAAACCCAAGAGGATTTATTTTTATAATAAGGTATAACGCATAATAAATACACTGCATTTTTTTATAGCTCTAAGTAACATTATCACAGTTCAGTGTAAAGTCAGTGTATCATTTGTTGCTCTAGTTTTCGTCCTCCCATGTCTCGTTTATCTCTTTATTACCACAGTTAACTTGTTAGTCAAAGCTTGTATTAACTTGATTCTGAGTTATTGTAATTGTTTCTAACTAATTTTTTTTTAATTCTAATTCATTCTGCAAAACTTTAGGTAATTTTCCTTAAGCAATTCTCATTGTGTTAATTCCTCCATTTTCCTCTTCCTAACTAGCATCAATGTTCCCTTTTTCCCAAACTTTCCTTTGAAAATTTCCTCCCCACTCTCACCCAGCTCCACAGTATTCAGATATGGAGTTTGAATAAGTTTCATTTCCTGCCAATGATATACAAATAGGCTCTGATCTGTGGAAGGTAACCATTATACCTCACACCTCTGTCACCATTGAGGGGCTTAAGAATAAATACATAAGCTATTAGGGAAAAATGATGCCTCAGTTTGTAGTTACAGCTTCTGGGAAAAATGTTTCTTCCCTTGAAGGAGGTAAAAGAAATAATTTTTCTTCTTGTGCACATTGCAGTGAGAGCGTGTAAGATCCAAAACCACTGTAGCCTTATTTTAGGATGAAACTGACACAAGTGAGTAAGGAGACCTAGGAGATGGAGCTTTGATTAGTATATCAAAATTCCAATGATGTCATGATAAAGGCAGCTCTACTTCTGATCTTTGCAATCACATGAGCCAATACATCCTCTTGTTGGCTTAAAGCAATATTGAGTGACTGCTTTCTTTCTCAATCAAAAGCATTTTATCAGATAGAAGATATTTTTGGTCAGTGATATCATATCTAAATTTTGTCAGTGCTACTTTGATTTCTGTTCCTACTGAGATAGTTAACACCCCACTATTCCTAAATTGGAATGTGAACCGTTTCCTAGTAATTTCTGTTCTTCTTGAATTTTTAACAAAAATGTTACACCTAGTGCTGTGGTTTGAATGTGTCCTCTCCAAAAATTCAAATGTTCCCAGCATGATAGTATTTAGATGCAGGGATTTAGGAAGTTATAAGGCCATGAGGACTTCTCCCTCATGAGTAAGGTTAAGGCCCTTATGAAAGCATTTGCATGCAGCTTTCAGTCTCTTGCCCTTCTGCCTACTGTCATGTGAGGATGCAGCCTCCCTCCCTTCCGTAGGATGCAGCCCCCACCGGACAACTAAACCTGCTGGTGCTTTGGTCTTGTGCGTCCCAGCCTCCAGAACCGTGAGAAATCAATTTCTGTTCTTTATAAATTACTCAGTCTCAGGTATCCATATCCTGGTATAGCAACACAAATGGACTAAGATACCTAGTTGGTATCCATGTTGTCTCATGAAAATTCTGCATGAGTTGTTAACAAAAATTTATTCTAACAATATTGAAAATGTTAGTCAAGTCAGTTTTGATATTTATTTGACACATGTCATATTTCCTTTTGCTGACAATGAGATATTTATAATGTTTAAGTTAATCAATTGAACAGTTATATTTTTCAGACCATATTGTTTTCTGTTTTTGATGTGTTTCCTATGGAATTCATATCACAACATAAATAAATCCTACCTCTTTATGTATTGGGTGCCATAGAAAAAGCTAGACTTATAGAAAAAATATAGGCTTTGCCAAGAGTATTTATGACTACTATTCTGTATTATGTGCTTGTTTTTGACTTTGAAAAATAATGGCAAAAAAAGGGCTGGTTTCAAATATTTCACCATATTGAGTTCTGGGTTGTAGCTTCCAATTAAATGGGGACCTGAAAGTTGGAGAAGAGTGAAAATAGTGTAGTGACTATAGGAGTAGATTTGTTTGATAATGGGAAAAAAAAAAAAAAAAAAAAAAAAACAGGCAAAACACACTCAAACATTAGGTTGGTGCAAAAGTAATTGTGTTTTTTGCCATTGAAAGTATTACAAAGTATTGCTAATCTTGATCTTATTTCAAAATCCTGAAAGGTTATTTATATGCAGTGATACAACTCAAAGCATTTGAACAAATGGATTAACCTCTCTTTTAAGGCACTCAAATTAATTCCAACAATACCTTCAAAAAAAAGTTGTAAAGCTAACATGTTTGTTTTAATGGAAGACAAATGAGATCTGAAGAGCTTAAAATGGAAAAATAAATATTTTTTTCTAAACTCTCATTTCTATTTTTCAGGGTCCTTGTATATTTCCAAAAAAATATTTCTACCTACCCCAAAGTGTATCGATTTTCTTTTTTTTTCCTTTCTTTCTGCTCTTTTTTGTTTCCTTCTCTCTATACATTCTGTGTGAAACTTGCTTTCTATTTAACGTCACCTAAAAACATTTGGGACTTCATGCTGTATATATGCATAGAATGTTTTTTTTCATGGCTACATGATATTCCATGAATTGTATATATCTTAATTTATGTATGTACTATTTAGGCATATTTGAATTATTTTGCATTGTTTTCATACAAACATAATAGCAACGGGTATATTCCTATTTGCAGGTGTCTTATCTACTTATCTATTCTTTTTTTGTGTAGATTACTGAGCTGAAATTGACTGCCAATAAGTATATTTATTTAAATATTTTTAGATATTAACAAATTTCTTCCAAAATGTTTCCAAACTTTATACGCCTAGCAAAGCTATATGAAAGTTATTTTTTCTTACATGTAATCTGTATGCCTTTTGTAAAAAAAAGAATTCAGAAATTTGTGTGCACAGTGAAGATCCTTGATATATGCACCATGCATACATATTTGTATTTGTATATATTCTCTGTTTTGTGTGTGTTTGTGTGCATCTGTGTGTGTATGTGTTCTGTTTGTAAGAGAGAATGGTTGCATTATGTTAGAAATAAAACACATAAATATTTGCTGAGTGGGTAATTGAATGAATGGTTGAATCACCTATGCTGTTCTGTGCTATTCATAGAATTGAGTTGAATCTACTCTTCTGCTGGAATTGTAATTGGAACACTCAGTGACAAGCTTCTGCTCAGCAATTTGCTTTGTAAGTAATGATTGTTCTGCCCCTTCATGAAATGAATGAGATCCAGGTCAAGCCACTTATGAAGGGAGAAAACGTTGAAGTTAATGCAAATCATTCAGAATAGGTTTAAATAACCCTAGATTTGTTTAACTAACATTTAGTTTAAAGAAGACTTGAAATACTACTTCCTCTGTGAGTCCTTTCCCAACTAAGTAAACCTGAAATGTACATGCAGCCTTCAAGAAACCACTGACACAGCAGTACTTTCTCCTGGCATCAGGCAAGATGCTGCGGTTGCAAAAGAACTGATTTGCTTCTTCAGTAGCAAGTGAGCCCATTCTTAAGACAAAAAAAGTTTTGAATTTTATCCACAGGTAAAAGACATTTTTACTATTAGTGGAATCAGTGATTCAACCATTCATTCAATTAACAACTCAGCAAATATTATTACTGCTTTATTTATAAAATAATGCAATTAATCTGTCTTAGAAATAAGGCACACCTGGTTTGGAAACTAATTTTCCTCTCTGACTGTTTGACATTGCATATGTCATTCACATTCTCCAAGATGATATGCTCACCTGTAAGTTTTTTCAGTATTTGATTTTAAAAATGTGGAAGGTCTGACTCATAGGCATTTAGTGATTCTGTTCCTTCTTTTCCATCTTTCATTAGTGTAAATGACTGTCATCATAATCAGGTCATCAGTCAGAGATTTCCGGCTTAGAATTATTCATAGGTACAACGCTGATGGCTCTTCTGAAATTGCCCCTGCATAGGTTAATCCACAAATTGTAAATGTATCTAATCTTTGGCTTCATAACATTGTATTCCGTCAACACCTCAATTATTTTATATTTATGCAACAGACAATTCAATTATATTATGTTGTCAATTGCTAATATCTAAGTTGGATGGTTTTTATAAACAGTCTATATTGTAGAGGGTGGGAAAACAGTACATGTAGCAGGGTTCATTTTACTTCATTTGTATTTATTTAGATCCATGCTTTTTCAAATATTTCAAATATTGCTATTTTCTTCTTGTGTCTTTAATATGATTAGGCTTTGTGTCCCCACCCAAATCTCATCTTGGATTGTAATCCACATAATCCCCAAGTGTCAAGGGAGGGACCAGACGGAAGTAATTGAATCACCGTGTGGGGGGGTGCGGTTCCCCCATGCTGTTTTCGTAGTAGTGAGTTCTAATGAGATCTGATGGTTTTATAAGGAGCTCTTCCCCCTAACTTTGCTTGGCACTTCTTCCTGCTGCCTTAAGAGGAAGGTGCCTCGCTTCTCCTTCGCCTTTTTCCATGATTATAACTTTCTTGAGACCTCCCCAAGCATGCCAAACTGTGAGTCAATTAAACCTCTTTTCTTTATAAATTACCCAGTCTCAGGCAGTTTTTATAGCAATATGAAAATGAACTAATACACCCCAACAGTAACTTATTTTCAACAAAAGCGCAGTTATGCTCTAGGTCCCTACTCTTCTAAACCATACACCCTCCTAGAGGTAAACTAAAGACCTATATGATGTCTCGCTTTTCATCTTTACCTGTGTTTGCCAAAGACACTTCAAAATCTGTCCTTTCTTTAATATGTCTTCTCCTTCCCAAAATATTTTTCGTCACCTCCAGTCCACATTTCAGTAAATGACATCGTATTTCAGTCATTCTGCACTGCTAGAAAATTAGGAATTATCTTGGGTTACAGTTTCTCAAACTTTCATATTAAAAAAGTATCTAACACTGTCAATTTTATGTCTTAAATATTTGTTATATATATATATATCCTTTCCTTCTTTATTTATAACACTTTTAAGTCCTTTTTAATTTTTACTTGCAATTTAACAAATATGGTTCTTACTAGGATTATATTATGCCTATTCCTCTATAATCTTTTCCCTGTGTAACTCTACATCTTTCTTCCCTTCACTTCCTTAATGTATTTTGTCATTGCATGTCCACCATGTTTGCATACACTAATTACTAGAATGTGACACAACCCCTCTTTAACCTTGTCATCCCTTTGGGTTGTCAAAACTGGGTGATCCATCTTTATTTACTGTTACACAACTATGAATAAAGTTTGTTCCCAAGAAAAGACAGCAACCTATCTGGGTAAAAGAGGATCATATTTTCTTTAAAAGATATGCTAGATTCTCGGTCTCATATTCATTTTTTTCTCAACCACCTAAGAGCTACACATTCTCTAAAGCTCAGTTCAGACATAATCACTTCCAAGGAGCTTTCTGCAATTCTACGAGTGTGAAATAAGTGTCCCTCTCAATGTAATTTAGGGCAAAATGAGTTATATAGCACATGATTGTTAGTTTGTCTTTCACCTTTGTTGGACTGCAAACTACTGAAGGACAAAAACCTGGATCTTTTATTTTGTCATCCCCAGCTTCTAGTAATACTGTTCCAGGCATACAACAGATAACTGATATATAGATGGGTAGACAGACAGATAAACAGATCTATATCTATTACATATAACAGATTTTTTCATGTAACATATATTCTATAATGGCAAGGAATTGTACCTCATTTCTCCTTTCTGTTAAAAAAAAAAAAAAAAACTACTTTAATGGAAAAATCAATTTTAGTTAATACTTATTCAATAAATATGAACCAAATTGAGTTAAATTAGCAAGATACATGATTTAAATTGCAATGTATTTGTAACAAAAATCTTAATTTAATACAGTGATTTACATGTTACTTTTTAATATTCGTTTTTTGCTATAGATTTGTGCGTTAATTGTTCAATGAGATGCTTGGCTTGCAAGATTTTTCTCACCCATATTTAGGTGAATGTATTTGAATTATAAATCTGTGTTAAACAGAGGCAGCACAGAGTTAAGGTAATTTTAATATGATCACCAAACTGACTTTTTTTAAAAAAAAGGTAGAATTTTGCTGTAAACTAATATTTTGATAATAATCCTAGCACTCATGGGTTTAGACAAGTGTTTTTACTCTTATGTGATCCAAAAGAAGTTAAAATGGCCGGGTGCGGTGGCTTGCGCCTGTAATCCCAGCACTTTGGGAGGCCAAGGTGGGTGCATCATGATGTCAGGAGATCGAGATTATCATGGCTAACACCGTGAAACTCCGTCTCTACTAAAGTACAAAAAATTAGCCGGGAATAGTGGCACACACCTTTAGTGCCAGCTGCTTGGTAGGCTGAGGTAGGAGAATTGCTTGAACCCGGAAGGCGGAGGTTGCAGTGAGCCAAGATCGCACCACTGCACTCCAGCCTGGACAACACAGTGAGACTCCGTCTCAGAAAAAAAAAAAAAAAAAAAAAAATTGAGACCCACTAACAATTCAGTAATCTGATTTAATATTTCTACTCTTGTTGCTATAGATGAATGTATATATTTTTAATAGAATTTTGGATTTTAAGCAGTAAGTGACTGTAACTTCAAGTAAATTGTTGGAAAGTCATTCTTCAAGCTCCAAATGAAAGATTCTTTACTCTTTGGGACCTTCTTTTGCTGACTCCATAGACTTAACCACTTGTGATTAAAGTTCCCTTGACACTGAAATTGCATTACAGATAGTTGTCTTTGGTACTACTTTCCTTAATAGACCACAACCTCTTGAGTGCAGAAACCATAGTTTATTGTTCTCCTAATTCTAAGTGAAAACGGAAAGGAGAAGAGAATGTAAAAAGCAGGGGAAAGAGGCAAGCAGAAATAAAATAGTCTTTGAATATTTTGCAGCCACTTAATAAATTCTTACATCAAATCCTTTTTTGTCCCACTTCTGACTTCTGTTTGACTTTATGTCTACCGGGATGGCCTCTTCTCAAGACTGAATTGTGTTCCAGTATATTTTCTTTCTTCTCTCTCAGCATACCTCACATTTCCCCTAAGTTATACAGTAAACTAGCTGTTTGAAAGAAAGCATTTGATTTATTTAATTTATATTAAAGAATGGGTGACCATTTGTTGCTTTTATATGGTATCTCAATATGATGTTAATATTAAAAAAAAGACATGCTGACACAAAATAATAAATCTGTAATGGTAGAAATTATCTGTACAAATTTGGGATATAAGAGCATTGATTATCAGTACCTCTCACTGTCCTGCTTTGCTGAATAGTATTTGCAGAAGAGAGAAAGAGTTAGTATGCAGGATAACTTTAGAAACAAATATGATGTGGGAAGAATAGAGTTTTTTGAGAGCTTAATAAATTTTTTTCAACATAACTTTTGAATGATTCACTCTGGTCATTTAGACAGGAGGCCCAAATAGCAATGTTAGAAAGCTGCCAGAGAGTTTGTTACACAAGATAAATCCAGCCTGTGGTAAATATTCTGGTATTCTTAATTACCTGTTTGTTTCTTTATATACGTGAGTCTTGGATGCTGGAAAATAACACAATTATATCTCCTCGCCCAATCCCTATGTAACAGACTTTGCATGTCGAATTTCATATTTGTTTTTAAAATAATATAAAACCGTTGCATTTCTCCAGGTCAGTAAAAATACAGGCCTCACTGTGTTGCTAAAGGATCCTCCTCTTTTCCACACTTAGAAATTTCTGAACCTAATCAGCAAGGAGCATTTTGCCAGGCTCCTGGTCATTGGTCCATAAATGAATGACACTCTTCAGGCCAAGGGCTAGCTAATCGCCAAGTCCGAACTCTGTGTGTGTTTACTAGTGTGTGTTCTTTTCACTTTTCAAAGTCATAACGGATCAGATACAGTGGCTTTTGCTTCCACGTTTGAGCTGCCTGAATAAACAGGAGGTAATCCCTCACCTTAGGCTGCTGCATAATGCATTCCAGCTTGTTGCTCTGAGTATTTTTGACAGCTTTAACATTTGTTACTAGTAGTTGATCTTGGACTTTTTGATCCATGAATCTGAATGGTATGGCTTGTCCTCATGCTCATCATTTCTTGATCAGCAAATTAGTCTGGGGGCCTTGCTCAGGATCGTACTAAAAATGAGCATCCCCCATGCAAAATAAGTATTTCAATAATTTTGAGTATTTTTGTTCAAAAAGAAAACAACGTTCTCTCTCTTTTTAATGGCATAAGGCAGTTGTTCTTCAATCATTTGAGCATCTTGCTCTCTGTTTACGATGTGTATGTTATGCAGATTCTTATACAAATATCTTTTCTATTTTTTTAAACGAAGGCAGGTTCATGCCTCTCTCTTACATCCACCTTTCCAGGTACTACTCCCTCTCATTTATTCTTAGTTTTCAGTATTGCGATTTGTTTTAGGTAGATGATTTGTGCCTTGAAAAATAGTCATTGCAAACCATGAGGAAATACTTCAAAAAAATTACAGTGTTTATATAGTAAAAGTATGTGTTGTTTTCTTTTCCAAATTTCCTGTAATGTCATATTTTACTTGTAAATAGGTAGGAATGTCAAGGTAGTGATGTAAATAAGTAAAATTAAACAAGCAATAGTTCCAAATACTGTTTTAATGTTATTGTCTATTTACTTCATAGTAGTAATTGTAGGAATATATTTCAACAAAGTAAATGTGAAGTCTAACAAAGTCACTATATTATTTGTTATAGTAAAAAAATAGCAACAACTAAAATGCCCAAAATGAAGTAATTGATAAAATTTAATGAGAACAACCTGAGGAAATATTGTATGGGTGGAGACAATTGTATTTATTTTTAAAAAATCTGAAAAGTTGAAAAATGCTGTTTTTATGAAAAAGCAGAATTTAACATCTAACATAAGAAATCTAAATCCATGTTTTTCAGATGTTTTATTTTCCATCTTTAAAAATAAAAAGTATATTGTACCTATGACCCTCGTATATGCATACATAATACACAAATAAAAGTTTTTCTCACGCCTGTAATCTCAGTACTTTGGGAGTCTGAGGCAGGCTGATCACAAGGTTGAGAGCTCGAGACCATCCTGGCCAACATGGTGAAACCCTCTTCTACACTAAAAATACAAAAATTAGCTAGGTGTGGTGGTGCATGCCTGTAGTCCCAGCTACTTGGGAGGCTGAGGCAGAGAATCGCTTGAACCTGGGAGGTGGAAGTTGCAGTGAGCCGAGATCGCGCCACCGCACTCCAGCCTAGCAACAAAAAGAGACTCCGTCTCAAGAAAAAAAAAAAAGTTCTTCAAAACAACAGTCATCCCGTTAAATATAATGTATATTGACATTTTCTTTTTTCTCTCTGTTATAATTTAATTTTAAAAGAATTTGAATTGTGACCTGTTAAAGTGATTTATTGACCAACAAATGGGTTGTGATGTGTAGCTAACAAAACATATACTTTGAAAATATTCTAGAAAGAAATGCAGTATAATATTAATACTTTATACATGACATTTAGATATGGAATATTTACATTTTTCCCTCATTCTGCTCCAAATGTTTAAAAATATTGGCAGTAAACATTTTAACATCACAAGTGTGACTCAGCTTTTCAAATGCCATCTTTTTTCATCAAGTGTAAATATGTTTTACTTTTCAAAGTGCTTTCTTCCAGCTTCTTTTCCATTTTTAGTAGAGTAGAGCCCAGGTCTTAAAACACAGAGTATTTTTCTGGACATAGTAAGTTCAAGATAAATAACTATTACATGAGCGAGTGAGTTAAGTGCTTGAATGGTTTTATAAAACTTAAATGTGTATTTATGAAGTAAATGTTAGTTTTTATTATTATTTTATTCACTTTATTACAGAGCAACATCAGTTCTACTAAAATGGAAGTTAATATAGTCAAATGACATTTTCATATTCAAAACATACTCTTGTCCAAAAGATGTGTTCAGTGTTAGGACAGAGTTATGTTTGGTGATAATGCTGTATAAAATGTCATACTACTACAGAAAGAACATAGGCGTGGGAGCCGAAACAGTTTATAGTGATCTCGCTGAGCCACTCTGTTGTAAAATGAAAATAATAATATTTGCCTCATAAACTTTCTGAATAGTTAACAGAATTAGTTTGTATAAAATACCTAGGTTCATGACCAGCACATATGTTAAGTGCCTGCCTTTCCTTTTTCCCAGCTACTAGATAATATTTGTAAATATTTTATAATTAAAAAAAAATTGTTGTCATTTACAGTCAGCCCTCCATATGTGATGCGGAATCCATGGATACAGAGGGCCGGCTTTTGGATCCAGGGTTGTTGACTGAGTACACAGATGCGGTGCCCACACATACTGAGTGCTGGCTGTACTACCATTTTATACAAGCGACTTGAGCATCCACAGTTTTTTGTTTCCACAGGGTTTACAGAGCCTTTCCCCAGTGGATACTGAGAGAAAACTGCAATTAACTATATATAAAACTATAATCTTTAAAAATGTAGGCTTTTATATCAACTGAAGTGACTCAGGTTCAGCAATGCATAAGAGAATTTTTCTTTTCTTTTCTTTTCTTTTTTTGAGACGGAATTTTGTTCTTGTTGCCCAGGCTGGAGTGCAGTGGCGCGATCTTGGCTCACTGCAACTTCTGCCTCCTGGGTTCAAGCGATTCTCCTGCCTCAGCCTCCCAAGTATCTGGGATTACAGACATGCATCACCACACCTGGCTAATTTTTTATTTTTAGTAGAGACGGGGTTTCACCATGTTGGCCAGGCTGGTTTCAAACTCCTGACCTCAAGTGATCAGCCTGCCTCAGCCTCCCAAAGTGCTGGGATTACAGGCGTGAGCCACCGTGCCCAGCTGCCAAGATAAATTTTATAAATGAATATATAAAGTGTAAATATGAAGTGGGAAAAAAAACACCATCTACTTTTAAAAAGATAGAACACTTATACAGATACGATGTGGGGGAAAAGTATCTTCGAACCAAAAGTAGTAAGCTGAATATAAATCATCATGTAGTACTGTACCTGTGAAAAGGAATTCTCATATATATTTCAGAAGATTTGGCCAACAAGAATAGAAAGTGTCTTTGAGCTCACCCCTATGTTCTTTAGAATCTTCATTTAAGAAGCAGAGTTGTCATTAGTGTTTTTTGTTTGTTTTCAGGGTGTACTAAAAAACGAAAGTCAGTTCACCATTGTACATGAAAATTCTCAAAACATTTGTAAACAAAATTAAAGATTTAATTTGATTTAATTTAATAGAAATTAAGATGAATTTAATACAAATCTCTGTGCACATTCAAAATAGAAATGGTGAATTCTTTATGTTCACTGAGAAGAGATAAGGATATTGGTTAAACTAGCAAAAAGAAAGAGCAAAAAGGGAAGGTGCTGTTGAAATTTTAAAGCAGTCTTTTAAAATATAGCTGAGCAAAATAAGTTTTAGACTCTGATACAACAAAATAATTTAGTGAATTTTTAAAGTCGCATAACTTTTTAATAAAATAATATAATGTCCCAAAGGTTTTGATTTACATCTGAATAGAACCTTTTTATGAAAACAAAATATGCACAAAAATGAATAAATAAAAATAAACAAAAAATATTTTACTGAAAAAAAAGAAATTATTGATAATACAGGGCTAATTTCCTTAATACATTTATTTTATATATTAATGTTTTATATATTAATTTTCTAAACTTAGAAAAAGAATTCCCTACATAGTATGAAAAATTCAAACAATGTGATAATACAAGGTAATGCTGCACAGGAGGTAAACATACAGACTACTGGGCTTGAATTCAAGTTCTGACTCGATCTATTAATATTTCTGTAAGTCTATATACAAATGTTGCTTAATCTCTCTGCCTCAATTTAAGAAAAAATGTAAATGAAAATTAAAATAATTCTCGTTTCTATTAGGGGGCTTAAATTGCTTAATACTGGTAGATTACTTAAAACAGTGCTTGGCACAGAGTAAGTATCCAATATATTTTAGCCTTTATAATTGTTGTGTAATAATATAGTCAAAAGACACAAGCAGAGATTGCTTACAGAAAAAAAAAAAAAAAAGGGCAACAAGTATATAAATTAAAGCTAACAATTCTTACAACCAAATAAATGCAATGATGAGATACCCTTTTTTACATATTGGATTGAAAGATTTATCTGTTGTTACAGGTATGGGGAAAAAAGAGACTCTCAAACACTGTTGGTGAGAATATAAACTGGCATAACCTTTTTGAGGGCAATTTAGAAACTATCAAACTAAAACTGCACACATCTTTTGACCTAGAAATCTGACTTCTAAGATTACTGATATTTAAACGTGTCTACAATCTTGTTAATAGAAAACTAGTAGATGCAACATAGCAGTTCCAGTATGAGTTGTATGTGCTTCAGAAAAGTGCATACATACACTCATATATAATATGAGTATGTATACAGTCATGTATCCCATAACGATGTTTTGATCATTAACGGACTACATATGTGAGAGTGGTTCCATAACGAAGCTGAAAAATTCATATCATTTAGTGACATTGTATTCTTTGTAATGTGGCACTGCAATGCATTACTCAGTTTGTGGTGATACTGGTGTAAACAAGCCTATTGTACTGCCAGTTATATAATAATATACAACTACGTTACTGGTTTACATATGTACTATACTATACTTTTTTATCGTTACCTTACAATGTTCTCCTTTCAGATCTTTTTTATGAAGTTGACCGTAAAACAGCCTTAGGCAAATTCTTCAGGAAATATTCCAGAGGAAGACATTATTGAAATCATAGGAGATGACAGCTTCGTGCATCTTATTACCCCTAAAGACCTTTCAGTGGAACAAGATGTGGAGGGGGAAGACAGTGATACTGATGATCTTGACCCTTTGCAAGCCTAGGCTAATGTGTTCGTTTGTGTTTTAGTGTTTAATTTAAAAAGTGTAAAAATAAAAAAAATAGAAAAAAACCTTATAGAAAAGAACATTTAAAAAAATATTTTTGTATAGCTGTACAATGCGTTTGTGTTTTAAGCTAAATGTTATAAGAGTCAAAAAGTTTACAAAATTAAGTTTATAAAGTAAATTAATTACAGTAAGCTAAGGCTAATTTATTATTGAAGATACAAAAATATTTTAAATAATTTTAGTGTAGCCTAAATGCACAGTGTTTATGAAGTCTACAGCAGTGTACAGTAATGTCCTAGGCCTTCACATTCACTCCCTTTCACTCCTGAACTCACCTAGAGCAAAATGTCAACCCTGCAGCCTCCATTCAACGTAAGAGCCCTAGACAGGTATAGCATTTTTTTCTTTCATGCCACATTTTTACTATACCTTTGATACGTTTAGATACATACATGGTTGCTAACCATTGTCTTCCAATTGTCTACAGTGTGCAGCACAGTAACATGCTGGGCAAGTCTGTAGCCTAGGAGCAACAGGCTATATCCCGCCAAGCCTAGGATTGTAGTAATCTATACCACCCAGTTTGTTAAAGTATATTTATGATGTTTACACAAGAAATCGCCTAATGAGGCATTTCTCAAAATGTATCCCTGTCATTAAGTGAAGAGTGACTGTACAGGCATACTTGCCTTATTGTTCTTTGCTTTATTGCACTTTGCAGATATTGTCTTTTTTATAATTTGAAGGCTCATAGAAACCCTGTGTCCAGCAAGTCCGTTAGTGCCATTTTTTCAACATCATGTGCTCACTTCCTGTCTTTGTGTCATGTCAGTAACTCTAGAATAGTTTCAAGCTTTTTCATTATTATTATGCCTGCTATGGTGATCAGTGATATTTGATGTTACTATTGTAATTGTTTTGGGATGCCACAAACAGATCCCATATAAGAGGGTGAGCTTAACTGATGTGTTCTGCCTTCTCCACCAACCAACCATTCCGTCATTTCTCTCCTTCTCATCCATCCTTATTCCCTGAGACACAACAGTATTGAAACAGGCCAATGAATAACAGTACACTGGCCTCTAAGTGTCCAAGTAAAGGGAAAAATAGCATGTTTCTCATTTTAAATCAAAAGCTAAGCTAGAAATGATTAAATTTAGTGAGGAAAGCCTGTCAAAAGCTGAGATAGGCCAAGAGTGAGGCAGGCCTCTTATGCCAAACAGTTAGCCAAGTTCTAAATGCAAAGGGAAATTTCCTGAAGGAAATTAAAAGTGCTACTCCAGTGAATACATGAATGATAAAGAGAAAAAGCCTTATTGCCAATAGAGAGAAAGTTTTGGGTCTGGATAGAGGATCAAACCAGCCACAACATGCCCTTTTAGCCAAAGCCTAATACAGAGAAAAGCCCTTACTCTTCGATTCTTTGAAGGCTGAGAGAAGTGAGGAAGTTGCAAAAACAAAGTGTGAAGATAGCAGACATTGGTTCATAGGACTTAAGGAAAGAAGCTTTTTTCATAACAAAGTGCACGGTGAAACAGCAAGTGCTGACATAGAAGCTGCAGCAAGTCATCCAGAAGATCTAGTTAAGACTGTTGATGAAGATGGCTACTAAACAACAGATTTTTGATGTAGACAAAGAGCCTTCTGTTGGAAGAAGACACCGTCTAGGACTTTCATAGCTAGAGAAGAGAAGTTAATGCTTGGCTTTAAAGCTTCAAAATACAGGGAGCCTCTCTTGTTAAGGACTAATGCAGCTGGTGACTAAGTTGAAGCCAATGCTCATGTACCATTCCAAAATTCCTAGAGCTTAAGCTGGAAACCATCATTCTTAGCAAACTATCACAAGAACAGAAAACCAAACACCGCATGTTCTCACTCATAGGTGAGAACTGAACTTGGACTCGGGAAGGGGAACATCACACACCAGGGCCTATCATGGGGAGGGGGGAGGGGGGAGGGATTGCTTTGGGAGTTATACCTGATATAAATGATGAGTTGATGGGTGCTGACGCGTTGATGGGTGCAGCACAGCAACATGGCACAAGTATACATATGTGACAAACCTGCACATTATGCACATGTACCCTAGAACTTAAAGTATAATTAAAAAAAAAAAAAAAGAAACAAACAAAAAAAAGAAACTGATCTGACCAAACCTGAAGTCCAAACTCAGGGAAACCAAGCTTCTTTCTACCTTTGTGCATTAATGACTTTATTTGAAATCAATAAATTAAAAATAATTGTAAAAAAAAAAAAAATGCTAAATCTACTCTGCCTCTTCTTTGTAAATGGAACAAAAAAGCTTGAATGACAGTTCATGTGTTTACAGTATGTTTTACCAAATATTTTAAACTATTGAGATTTAATGCTCAGGAAAAAAAAAAAAAAAAAAAAAAAAAAGATTCCTTTCAAAATATTACTGTTCACTGACAAAGCACCTGGTCATGCAAGAGCTCTAATGGAGATGTACAAGGAGAGTAATGTTCTTTTTATGACTGTTAGCACACTATCCATTCTGTAGCCCATGGATCAAGGAGTGATTTTGACTTTTAAGTCTTTTTATTTAAGAAATAGATTTTGTAAAGCTGTTGTGACCATAGTGAGTTCCTTGATGGATTTTGGCAAAATAAATGAAAAACCTTCTTGACAGGATTTACCATTCTAGATGCCATCAAGAATATTTGTTATTCATGGAAGAAAGTTAAAATATGAACATTAACAAGAGGTTAAAATATGTCAATTTTAACCCTCATGGATGACTTTGAGGGGTCCAAGACTTCCGTGAGGGAAGTAACTGCAGATGAGATGGAAATAGTAAGAAAACTAGAATTATAACTGAAACATCAAGATGTAACCGAATTACTGCAATCTCATGATCAAACTTCAATTGATGAGAAGTTGCTTCCTATGGATAAGTAACGAAAGTAGTTTCTTGAGATAGAATCTACTCCTGATAAAGATGCTGTGAACATTGTGGCAATGACAACAAAATATTAGATTACATAAATGCAGTTGATAAAGCAGCAGCAGGATTTGAGACGATTGACTTCTGAAAAGAATTCTGAAAGATACTCTACCATGGGCAAAATGTTATAAACCAGTGTTGCATGCTACTGAGAAATCTTTCATGAAAAGACGAGTCCACTGAAATGGAAAACTTCACTGCTTATTGTAAATTTAAAAATTGCCACAGCCACCTCAACCTTCAGAACTACTAATCTTATCATCAAGAACCCATTAACATAAAGGCAAGATCCTTCACTAGCAAAAAGATGACCACTACCAAAGGCTCAGATGATCATTAGCATTTTGTTTTCACAATAAATTATATTAAATTGAGGTATATACATTGTTTTTACCTAATGTTATTGCACACTTAATAGACTTCAGTGTAGTATAAAAATGACTTTTATTGCACTGGGAAACCAAAAAGCTAGTGTGACTTGTTTTACTGTGATATTTGCCTTATTGTAGTAGTCAAGAATTCAAGTTTCACCATACCCAAGTATGCCTATATATGGAAAGAAAAACTGAAAACTTGATATTTCCTTTACATCAGTGAGACTATGAAGGGTGGGACCTATCATGGTTAAAGAAAGGAAGGTATTAGACTTCCATCTCATAGCTTTTTAAAAAATGATGTGCAATTGTTATAGTAAAAATGTCTAAATGAAATACATAGTTTCAGGCATAAAGAGCATAATCATATGGACTAAGCAAAATTGAAAACAGGTCACCAAACAAAAAGGACATTTAAAAAGCTCTACTTATTTTAAAAGCTCTGTTGGTACAGTATGTATATTTATACATATTTGTAGAAGAAATTATGTATTTTTAATAAAAGAAGCAATGAAGAGAGATTAACACTGCTGAATGTGGTGTCAGACAAAGCAAAAAAATTAACAGCAGTCACAATTCTTGTAGTATAGATAATTTTTGATAAAATATATACAAAATTAGAATTGATAGCCACAGCCTGAATGGATTTAGCTGAAAATCCTGCTAGAGAAAAATGACTTTGTTCTGAATATTTGAAATACTAGCTATGGGATTCAGAATAAAAATACGTTATTGTAGTATTAGGTAAACACTTGCTTAGTAGAATAAACTGCCAAAGATATCATCTGTCTTTTTCACCATTGTATTTCATACCTGCGTTGAGATTTTCATTTTATTTTTAATAAGAGATAATTATTAGGCAATAGAATTCACTTAGTAAAATCTGAGGCATTTTATAAAGTTCAAAGTAGGAACATATTTTAAAAATGTAAAAGCTTTGCCTTAATTGTCCCCTCAATTTATTAGTTAATTAGTAATCAGTTTATTAGAAATGTGATTTGCACATTAAGATTAGCATTAAGCCATAAATTCATGTTTTCTAGTTGCATTTATGCTGTTTTATTTCTATATGCTGTTTTATTAAAAGGTTTGTAGACAAACTAGGAATCTTAAAGTTAGCTGATTATATAGTAAATATTCAGTATATCAATTGCTATTATCTCATATAAAATGAATAATTGCTAGCTATGCTTTAAAAGATATATTTTCAACTACATTGCAGAGAGTCGTACACTTAAAACAAATGTTTATTTATATAATTTTATGAAAAAAAACAAAATCATACCTATACACCTTACCAAATGGAAAGTTTTATGGTCAGCTAGGTTTTTCTGACCACTTACCCTACACTAAAAGAGTAGTTCACATATGATTATGTTATGAATTGATCAATTGCTAGGCTATATGCAATACCATAAGTAACAGAATAAAGAGGAGGTGCTAATTGTTAAGAAAATGGCTCATTTATAGTAGTTATAAATATAAGTCCAACCTATCTTTTATCCTTAAGTTAAAATGAGATATATAAACAGGAAGATATAGCAGTAAGAATCATTTTTATCATTCCAGTGGTCTATGTTCTAATCCATTTCTAATATATAGAATTTTCTCAACCGAAGAGTCTATTTTATATTAGCAAAAAATTTCCTAATAACCTTGCATAATTAAAATTCATATCTAGCTCAAATTTCTGGTAAGAGGAAACCAACTCCATATAGACTAGAATTAGTCTCTGTGGAAAATAGCATGTTCTGCTCTTTTCAGGTTCTTCTCTTTTTGAAAATGAGCTGGTCAACAAAATGAAAAATAAGAATGGCACATTCATAATGCACACATACACACACATACATGCTCATGCACAGGCACACAATCCAAACTGAGAGCATCGAGTGAGGGTCACCAATGGGACAGTGACTAACAAATGTGAATTTCTTTCTTGGCTGTTGATATAGTTGTTAAGAAAAAAGATTTAAATACATTTGTTTTTAGAATATATTATGGAAAACATCGCAGTTTTACCTCAATTCTAATCCTGAATTTTTTAAGATTTCTTTTTAATGAAATTCAGTATCATGTGTAAATTTTTTAATATTTAAAAATGTAAGAACTTGTTTTTTCATTTCATTTGGAATGCACATAAAAATGAGTATGTGAGATACTTATGTTAGATGTCATTTTGTAAGGGATTTGTTTTAATCCCAACAAGTGAAATAATTAGCAGTTTAAACACTGAAAAATGAATGGGTACTAACTGTGATTGACATGAAAGAGTATTTCTCTGATTATTTTAAATTATTTGGTAAATAGAATAAAAGGGAGAAGGAAACAAAATCTGTTTGAATTCCTGCTATATATTACACACACTGTTGAATTCTCCACAAATGATCTAAGTTTATTCTTTACAACATCTTATAGACAGGTTTTATCACTCTTTTAAAGATTAATAAAATACAGGGAGGTTAAGTATCAAGTCAGAAATAGGAGAAGTCTTATCTTTCTTTATCCACAAATTTAATTGGTCACCAAGCTCTATCAAATTTCCTTAATGTCTTTTATATTAACCCCCTTTTTATATTTTCTTTATTATTCCCTTACCCTTCATCACGTCTTGCCTAGACTCTTGCAGCAGTCCTTTTATAGTCCTCAGAAAATGCAGTAGATCTTCTCCACAGCCTTCTTCTACAATATAGAACTAATCACATGATTCCTTTCTTTAATGGCCTTCAGCATGTCTCCATTTTTCATAGAATGTACTCTGAAGTTCTTGGCAAGCTCTATAAGACTCTCTACAATCTGGTCCCTGCTCATCACTTAAGGTTTATTTTCACACATTCTTATTCTATTTCTCTCCTAGACTTCTCAGCCATCCTAAGATAATTGCAGTTCCGAATCTATTTTCTGCTGCTTTATGTCTGAGTATTTTCTCACCTTTCTTTGACTTGAGCTCACCGTGCCCCAACTCACAATTTCTACCAGATTGTCTTCTGTAAGCTAATGATAACGTCACTTCCTTCACAAAGCATTTGCTCACCTGCTACCCTTGTTCTCTGACCCCTTTTACAAGTGAATTGACAGCTCTAACACATTTTTACCATAGCCCACCTAACTTTAGTCTTAGTAGTAACTTACATGTTTTCTTTGATCGTTAGTTTGTGATTAAGTTTAGGGTTAGGACAGGGACCATGTTATATTTTGTATGCAAACCTGGTAACTAGCACACTTCTTGGGACATCATAGGCATTGTGTTTATTATTTTGTTTGTAAAGGAATGATATTGGAGAATATAAAGGATACTAGACCAAGGGAAAGATTAGACATATACCCGTAACCTAGAAAAGAATCAATTCAGGGTATCCAAACAGTTATCAGTCACGGACCTTCTTTTAGAGTTTTATAATTAATATTACTCAATTCTAATTATTTAATATCTGTGTGTGTGTGTCTTTTCCAGGTTTCAAATTTCCAGTATAGTAAATCTGATTTGCTCAAGTTGAGTTGGATATGTACAACTGAATTAAGAAAAATAACTTAGACTCCTGTGAGATGTGACCAGTAGGTGCCATTCACAGGAAAGCAGCATTGTTAAGACTCATGTCACCACCTTATGAGATATCCACTGGAGGTATTCAAAGGACTTTAGCTGGCTAGGTAGTGTTTAACCGATAAAAATAGAGCAAGTACATTTACAAAGTGTTTATCAACAAAAATACAGTAGACCCACAAATATAAAACCACTACGAGTCAAAACCTCTAGCGACAAATCATGAAGTAGGTCTTCAAGCTCTTGTGAAACTCTTGTGTCCTAAATTATGTATATCACTGCAGTGACAACAATTTGAGAAAAATTTTACTTCCAAAAGGAATTAGCAACAATAAGGTTAATGTTTCACGTTGGAAAAGTGATCTTTCTCCAGGGCAATATGGCAGCAATGGCTATATTAAGTATTTAGTCAAATATACTACAAGCTTATGGTCTTCCATTGTTTCTTATTAAGATGAATGGCAAGGCCTTCCATTTTCTTTGTAGTCCAGAAAATGTGAAATCATTCCTAATAACATCTTCTTTTACCTTCATTTCATATTTATTTTCCCAAGCAATTATAATAATTGTGCCTGTATAATGTCTCTTAAAAGTTTTGCATTGTCTAACTCCAATGCAACACTTCACTTCAAATTACTTTTTTATTTCACCTATACTGTGAATTGGCCTCCTAATTTATAACCAATTGTATTAAATGCATCAATTCTGCTAAGTTCCATACTTCTAATTTCTTCTTCATACCTCATCCAGAGTTAACTTTTGAAAACTCAAACCTAAGCATGTCTGTATCCTGCCTGAAACTTTTCAGTGGGTTTCCATTTCTCCTGGAATAAAAACAGAATCTCATCGCTTGGTCTACCAGTACCCCATCTCCAACTTCACTAGGCTCTGCCTAATCAAACTCATCATTTTTTCTTATCCTTTGTACTTAGACTGCTCCAGTAAGTGTACATGATGTTCTCTGTGGAATTCCCTTTTATTGCTTTTTTACTTAGTTAATTTCGACTCACCCTTATGTTCTCAGCTCAAGCTAACTTCTTTACAGAAGCCCTCTTTGATCTCCCTGCTGGGTCAAATTCCACTACTGTCTTTTTTATGCAATACTCTTATTCTTAACATCATGCTGCTAGCCTCACAGTTTGTTCACAGCACCAGTTTTACTTGTTTGAGTGTGATTATTTAATTAATGTCTCTATACTACAGGATAATTACTGTGAAGTTGGAGATATGTGTGTTTCTGTTTCTAAGGTGTCTATCACATGGCAACAAATTAGGCAATCAAATATTTGTCAGATACATTTATGTATTATTATTCACCAAAACGTTAGATAATAATTTGAATATGTCAATTTTCTTGTTTCTAATTATGCTTTCATTTATAATACATGTTGACAGTATTATTTCTACTTTTATCATATATTAAAATAGTTATTAATACATAATGCTCGATTTTAATCTTCATTTATGAGTAGATAAATTGCTAGTTTAACTGCATAAAAATGTGAATTTCTCATTCCGTGTTTAGTCAACCAGTCTAGGAACAATTCTAGAGTTTACATGGAAGAAAAGAAGAGCATTTTGTACTGCCAAAAGACTTGATATGCCCTAATTCTCACCCTAACTAGACTGCAGGTTTCTCTGTCAGAGACCATGCATTTAATGTTTTTAACCCTAAAGAATCAGGAGAATTCCAGACTTTAAGTGGGTAGTCAATAAATAATTTACTCTGTTTTTCTTCCCACATTCATGCTCCCTTAGCTGTTTTTTGATTACCTGTCTTCCATTTTTTTTTTTTTTTGAGACGGAGTCTCGCGCTGTGGCCCAGGCTGGAGTGCAGTGGCGCGATCTCGGCTCACTGCAAGCTCCGCCTCCCGGGTTCACGCCATTCTCCTGCCTCAGCCTCCTGAGTAGCTGGGACTACAGGCGCCCACCACCGCGCCCGGCTAATTTTTTGTATTTTTAGTAGAGACGGGGTTTCACTGTGGTCTCGATCTCCTGACCTTGTGATCCGCCCGCCTCGGCCTCCCAAAGTGCTGGGATTACAGGCGTGAGCCACCGCGCCCGGCTCTGTCTTCCATTTTTATGGCAACCTTTTGTGCTAGTTCACTGAACCAGAATATTTAAATGTTTTTATATAGCATTTATTTTATGCTCACCCTGGCTTTTATAGCACATGAGAATTCAATAGAACCAGAAAGTATTTGGTGATTTAAAAGTTAAGTATTTATGTTAGATTATCCGTCAGAGTATTTACATTTTTGATTTATATACAGCTATCAAAATACTCTAAATATAAAGCGAGAGTTCCCTAAACTTTGAAGTAGCTTGGAAAACATCTAACCTGGCTGTAAGAAATTAATAACACCAACTTTATGTAGTCTTCCCTAGATAACTGCTTTTAATAAGCTATTATTTCTCATTTTTATTCTCTTTGTACTTCCCCAATCCTTATCAGTCATGCTAAGGTAAACTTACATGTTTTATGCATGATCAAAATGCTTACACAAGAAAGATAGGATGATTAAGGAAAACAATGTGGGGAGCAGTTTCTTAAATTTCTTATTAAAGCCAACTTAATTCTCAGGAAAAAGGTATTGAAGCAGCATGTGAAGGTCACCAGCTCTTCCCAGGCCTTTCAAAGTATCTGGTCCTGAGACACAATGTTTGTGCAGCCACAACTGGTTGCCTGATAAAGAAAGAAAAGAGTGAGGGACCTCACTGATAAAGAATTGTGGTGAGGGAAAGGACATGTGTGAAGGTAGGAGTATTACTACATACAACCCCCTATTTTTTTTTTCCTTCTCATGTATATTTTGGGATCTAAGAGAAGATAAAAAATATTTATGGTCCAAAAATTGTTGACCAAAATAAAAAACATATGCACAACATCATAAAAATGTAACAATGGCTTGGGTGGCTCAAAAAATGGCAACTGGGGACCTTTGCTTGTACTGCTTGAAGGCAACAAGTAAATATTAATTAAGGCAGGATCCTTGGTAGAGGTAAGTGGCTTATGATATGATCAGAATAATAGCTTTCAATTGCATAGTAATATGCAGTTTATATAGCTCCTTCAGATTAATTGCATACTTTAAATCTCATCACAACTGAAGATTATGTGATTAAAATTTAGAAGAGCCAGAACCAAAACCCAAGCCTTCCATTCTAAGTCCAGTAAGCTTTCCACTATAGGATGCTGAATCCTTTCTTTCCGTCCTCATCTCCTCATACTCCTCCTCCTCCTGCTGTCAACTTCATTATTTAAATTTAGATGTGCTAGCATGGTTGGAGCTGGGGAAAAGATGTGGCTGAAGGTTGATAACATCAGTCCTTCAAGCCTATTTCCTGAGCTTCCAGATGTTGGGCTTGCCACTTGCTGGATATATGTCTAACTTTTCTAAGATCAAGTATCTAGGTGTAAAATAGAGGCATTACCTCTCGGGCCTAAATCACAAGTTTCTTTTTAAGTTTGATACCAAATAATTTAGGAGAAAATACTTTGTAATCTCTAAAAAATAATTTTAGGTGATTTATTTTAATTGTATTTATAATTTTCAAAGAATAACATAATAATTGCATTCACTAGGTACAAATTTCAAATGATGAATAAAAACGTGAGTCATCCTTTGATTTAGAGGAGAGGAATGAAAAAAAGTACACTATATAAATAAAGTTTGCTTTAATTGCATTAGCTTGCTATTTCCCACCATTACTTTAGTCCTCCTCCTTGCTCATTAAGCAGTGAGTCCAAAGTGTATCTGTTGCTCTTGTTGCTGTAGTTGACTCTGAGTGGCTACAGTCTTTTCTAACTTGGACAAGAAAAGCTAGAGCATCAGTAATCAGTCTTTTCCTTGTATTTTTCTCTTTTTTTCCCCTGGTATAGCAGTTGTTTTAGAACAAAATTCGTTCAAACATGTTTCTCTAAGAATTAGCTGGGGATGAGTTTGTCTGCTACCAGGAAGAAGAATAAGGAACAGGCTTAAAATACAAGAATATTTGCAATCTCTTTACCTTTGTAGTAAGTTTCCTTCTGCAAGTAGTCTTATAAAGCTTGGATAATGAAAAAAAAATGAATAAAAAATCATCTTCTATGAGAATGTCAACCATGGGGCCACAGCGGCCCAGGTTATCATGAGAAATTGCACTTGGGAAAACTGACATGAAGTGGAGGAGGTTTATTTTTTTTTCTCTCTCTTATGGTAAGATTTGGAGACAGCAGAGAGAATATGACCACATATAAAAGAGCATATAAAGTTCTTTTCAGAGAAAGAACTTTAAGGAACTTTTTGAATAGAAAAAGTTTATAATTAAAATACCATCTTCTAGATTACAACTATTGTCATCATGGAATTAGCAGATATTTAAATTTGATTATTTTTACCAATTACTTAATTTTCATCATTAATTGAGGCCAACAAATCTAATTTGAAGTATCAGGAACTAAGTGGTTATTTTATTAACAAGCCTAGAAAATAAAATATTAAACATTGTTTTCAAATATGCAAAGAGATATTCTAGTATACTACTG
Source organism: Papio anubis (assembly GCF_008728515.1). Classification (NCBI taxonomy): domain Eukaryota; kingdom Metazoa; phylum Chordata; class Mammalia; order Primates; family Cercopithecidae; genus Papio; species Papio anubis. The sequence continues at coordinate 34,753,620 of NC_044987.1, read as the reverse complement.
GAACAAGTAATGGTATTCTAGGAAAGTTTTATCCACATTTACTACAGAAAATTTAAAGAAGGAATAAAAAGATACTTCTTGTAATTCTCTACAGACATTCACTAAAAGGCTGAGTTATTTGAAGAATATAAATGAATTATTTAATACTTTGTAATTCTATCAGATCACTCATCTTTTAAAAATTGTTTGGATTTTCTGCCTTTAATGTAGTCAAAGTATCATATGATTAATGTACTAGGAATGAAAAGAATAATTTTTAAGTTTTACATCCAGACACTTTTAGGAAAGCTCATATTTAAATACTGGCATCTATCTTTCTTTATTGATATTCTTTAGAATACTTCAATATTCATGTAATAGCCTCTTAACTCCTCTCCTTGTAACTAATGCCATGCCTTCTCATCCATCCTTCATATGTTACAAGAATCACTCTTCCAAACAAATCTGATTAGATCACACTCCCACTTAAGACCATTCAATAACCTCTCCCTGTACACACACTGAATTCCAAAACAGTCCAAGACATTTATTTATGTTCTGGCACTAACCAAAACTTCTATTTATTATTCTTTCACATTATGTTCCAGCAATACCAAGCCATAGGCGATTATCTACGTTCTATCAAGCTTTCATATTTTTTTTTCTCCTTTCAGTACCTGAAATGACTTCCCCTCTTTTACCCTGTACAGCCTTTCTCATCTTTCAGTCTACTACATTCATCTGTTGACACTCTTCCTTTCTGTCAACTACTTGCATACATTGAGTTTACTCATATTATTGCTCTTATCACTCTGTATTTGAACATATTGGTACAGTAAATTACAGTCTAGATTTTGGGCTGTTTAAAATAGAATGCTTGTGGCTGGCTGGGTGCAGTGGCTAAGCATTTTGGGAGGCTGAGAGGGGCGGATCAGTTGAGTTTAGGAGTTCCAGACCCGCCCTGGTGACATGGCGAAAGCCCATCTCTACAAAAAACACAAAAATTGGCCAGGTATGATGGTATGTGCCTGTCATTCCAGCTACTCAGGAAGCTGAGGCTGGAGTATGACTTGAGCCCAGGTGATGGAGGTAGCTGTGAGCAAAGATCACTGCATTCCAGCCTGGGTGACAGAGGGAGACCTCGTTTCAAAGAAAGAATAGAATAGAAAGAATAGGATAGGGTAGAATAGGATAGGGTAGAATAGAATAGGAATAGAATAGAATAGAATAGAATAGAATAGAATACTTGTTTGGAGACCCCGTCTCAAAGAAAGAATAGAATAGAATAGAATAGAATAGAATAGAATAGAATAGAATAGAATACTTGTTTGTTTTTGTATCCCAGTTGCTACTACACACCCTCCACATCAAAGCAGCGATTTCGAGCAAAAATAGAAACAGATCTGGAGCAAGACAGGACCAAACAAAAATGCCAAGTGGTTTCTTTGCTGAGTGCATGCTGATGTTTGCCAGTTTAGTTTGGATGTTAGATGAGTACAAACAGTCATTAATTTGCAAAAGATTGAGTTTCTCTGAATAACCCAGACTACTTCTTCCATAATCTCTTTTCTCCAGAGCTGTGTCAAAGATGAAGGACTTTTTTTTTTTTTTTTTTTTTGGCTGAAATTGACAGAGATGACAAGAAATTTGAAAAATAGAAATATATAAATGCCTATAAAAGTAAAAAAAAAAATGAATGAAAGTAACTTCTCAGAATATCTCTTTAGAAATAGACAATTTATGGCTCAACATGCCATAGCAACAGGCAGAAAATGCAGACTCAGTTTTTGGTCTGGGTCACTTTTGATGGTGCTTTTAATCTGGTGTTGTCTGGTCGCTATTTGGAGGAGATTCTCTGAATAGGCTGTTAAAATTTCTGATTATACAAGTTTGTTTTGTATTTTCATAAGATGATCATTTTAAGTTAAAGGTATAATAATATTCTTATTTCTTATTCAATGTTTTATATCTTTGTGTAGATATATTTTCCTTATTGTTTTCATCTAGTTTGTTAAATTAAAATTAAATCTCAAAAACCACCTATTTGTGACAGATCACCAAAGCCTTTAATGTTATTTGTACAGAGAAATCATGAAATAATACCTGTGTCAATTAAATATATTTGTACTTATAGGCTGGGCATAGTGGCTCATGCCTATACTCCCAGCACTTTAGGAGGCTGAGGTAGGCAGATCACTTGAGGTCAGGTGACCAGCCTGTTCGACACTGTGAAAACCCATCTCTACTAAAAATACAAAAAATTGATGATGGGCACCTGTAATCCCAGCTACTCGAGAGGCTGAGGAACAAGAATTGCATAAAGCTGGGTGGCAGAGGTTACAGTGAGTTGAGATCGTGCCACTGCACTCCAGCCTGGGCGACAGAGCAAGATTCCATCTCAAAAAAAAAAAAAAAAAAAAAAAAAAAAAAGGATTTATAGGTATGTACATTTTCAATGAAGACATACTAAACTGTGTAAACACTAAAATCCTTCCATCTTTTTACCCTAATTTTAGTCATTAAGTTCTTATGATCAAATGGCTTTCAAAACGTACTGAGGCCTCCTTAACAACAAGTGAAAATTTCTAAATAAATGATCTTAATTAAATCATTTAAAGTATAGAGCAAACATGAAAGAATTATTAGTTATGCCTCAGTCCTCACAGAAATTATGTGTACTAGATAAAGTACATATTGTCATATTTTCCTATGTTATTGTCATCATTTACCATAAAAAGTCAATTTAAAAGAGAGGTTTATGTTTTTTTAAATTAGGAAGACCTGTCTATCTTCTAGCAAAATATTATAAACTTTAAAGCAGGATCAAAACTAAAGTCAGGACACTAGTTAATGAATCTGGAAATGAAGGTCAAATGGGACTTTGTGCATCAACTTATAATTAAAAAAAAATAAGGACAAAAACAGCACACAGCTTGTTTAAAGAGACTTCCTGGTGCTGCTATATCTTTAGAAATTTTGATTATCTTGTAAATACCTACTAAGTACAATAGTCACTATTCCCAAAGTACTTCTAGTGCACACATGAATAGATTATGAAATATACAAGGCTCAAATGATGTGCCAAAAACATGGTCCAGATAAGTATTATAGGAGTTTTGAGGAAGCAGGATTCACTTCGAATTAGGATAATCTGGGGTAATTTAAATAATAGATGGACTTGATTGGCAAATGGGATGACAGAGTTATTTCTGAATTTGTATAAAGAGAATTTAGGTAATAGATGCAAGCTACAAAAGTTTGAAGAAATGCACAGACTTGCTAGACTGGAATATTAGTAGGTCCACTTTAAGAAAGCAAAAGGAAGAATGTGGTTTTGATAGCCAGGCAGAGAGCCAGTAATCAATAGAGTCTTGAGCATGAATTTCTACTCAGAAACAAAATGACTGACCTGGCATTTTTTGTTATTGTTCAGATAGTTTTATTTTATTTTTTTCTAAGACATTTTCCTTAACTAGAATAGAGAGAGGATGATTATCAATCCTATTGCTTTGAAAGGCACAAAACAAACACTGACATGAGATAAATAACAACAAAAAAAAGGCTTATTTTAGTTACATCAAAGCAGTTCTACATTTAAAAGGCATTATACTTTAATGTTTTAATGTATCACTTTTTATGTACATAACAATTTTCCTTTGAAGTGAAGATGCAGTTTAGGTCATTGGATTTGTGAGTAAAACAGACACTTTCAGGTCCTTTAAACAAAAAACTATAAGGCTATATTAAAGCTTGTTGGTCTATTGATAGCATAGTCTCTGGTTCTGACTTGCCAATAACTTGATCTCATAATAAAGAAGAGAAAATATTTAGGAAAATGACATGGTAGAAGAAGAAAAGAAGTAGTGTGTTTTTTCTTTAAATGCTTCAAAATAGAGCTCTTCCCACTGACGTATACATCTGGCCTGTGGGGAACAAGACCTAACAGCCACTGTGTGGTCTCCTTTGATACTTCGAACAACCCAAAATAACTCATTCAATTCATTAGATGACTTCATTTCAGAAATCGTGCTTTTTACTGAAATCTGAAAGCAGAGAAGTCCGGAACTGGCTTTACAAAGAGATAAAATGGTTTATGCAAGAATAGTTCAAACAAAATGCAGGGATTTTTTTTTTTTTTTTTTTTTTTTGATTCCTTGTGGCTTTGTTGACAGTGATACATTGATAGTTTGGGGGCATATCTTCCTAGGTTGGAGCTGATCAACAAGTGGGAATCTTTAGCAAATTGTCTCAAGTCATGATCAATTCTTTGAGGTGTAATGATATTTTTATTAAGGCAAGTCAATGGATACTTAGTACCTATTAATGTTATATACAAGGTGTGTCATCGTATGTGTTCAAGTGTAACTCTGTGTTTACTGACGCTTCTTTACGACAGATACCTACATATTCATTATGTGTGCATTTGTTTCCATTTCAGAGTGAACTTGATGTTATTTGAGTCCACAGTCTGTAAAACTCAGCCAACACACAGAAAAATATACTGCTGCTAGAATTGTTTTCCAAGATCGTGAAACTGCTCTGATGTTTTACTCAGAGAGAAACCTTTATACCATTTCCACAGTCAGGTTTGATTAAACAAACAGGTTGTGCATTTGTACTGAAGCATGTGGATGAAAAACACAAAGTACCAAATTACCTTTGTGCTCATTGTAAGCCTGTTAACATCTCAAATATCTCCTGAGATCCACTGCCCTTTTAACTAAGAGTAAAGCCACCTGTCTCTCCTGGGATGGCTGGGATGTCTGAAATAGTGGAATGTTTGCTTTCAGGCTAAATGCCTCTCCTGCTAGCTAGTTTAGCTATTGATTGTGCTTTAGCTTATGACTACTTAGCTCTGAGACTTCTCTCAAGGATTATAATCTACCTAACATTTATTCAGCACAGCCAATGCCTTTAGTCCTCAGGGTTTCCTTTCTGATTGACCTTATGTTCCCTTCAAGAAACTACCAGAGTATAGGCATGAGGTATATTAATATGATCCTTAGGTTAATATTATTTCATTCCTTTTATGCAACTGCTGTCTTACAGTCAGAGACACCAAGCCTTTAATAAATTATAATTTCTTTAAAATTATAAAAATGTCTTGGTCAGATTTAACAAAATTAACAATGCAAAAGAACGCAGAGTAAAGCTACATCCCAAGACTTCCAGTATGAATATGGAAGAAAAATAGAGTAACTTATTTTTTCTGCATTTCCTACAAAAGCGACAAGGTAAACAGAAAAAAATAACTTCTCTATTTTCATTGAAACATGAGGCATATATCAATCACAGACTGTATGACTCTTATAGAAGCCATGTGAAGTGAGGTTCAATAGAAGCCTCGAATGGGAAAGTGTTCACTAACAAGAATGACAGTACAACTGCCAGGGAAATGCCAGTAAAAATACACCTCAGGAAGGCATAATGCAAAGGCAGAGTTGGAAAAAATTTATTATTTGCATCAAACAAGAGTTGCAGGATCTAGAGAGAGTACACAGAGATCAAGCAGATGCTGCATAGAAAGAAAAGTTGCAACAAAGCCCCGCAGAGAACCGTCAAACAATCCAGAGATGCAAATTTTAGAAAAGGCAACAAATCATGTAATCTTTGAAGGAAATGTTTACAAATAACTGGGCCAGGAAATCTAATTCATTCCTTGGTGAACCATATAAAAGTTGGAAAGAATCAATATAAAAATACTATTAGAAACCTTTGCTAGAATGATGCTGTCATAAAACAGAAAATTCAGGAGAACTATCCTAACTTTGAAAGATCAAAATCCTGAAAATATAATTCTGGAAAAAATAATTTTAAAATTATTCTGAAAACATTTCTTTACATATTTGAAAGCGGAATTATTTGAGAAACATGCAAAAGCACAACAGTACTTCAGAAAAATTTATGAATGCATATCACTATGGTCAGTTAGTATGTGCACCAAGCTTTATAACTGGAGTCATCTGAAATACCATGGCAGACAACCCAAGATTTTTGACAAGATCTATAGAAAACCACAGTAAGTTACAACTGCCTATGCAGTCATCAAAAGAGCTGAGATCTTGAGAAACTTTATCTTTTACAAATGCACATGTACAAATAGGACATTTCTCCATTTATTAAGGAAGCTTCAGTGTTTTTACTTCAAGAACCAGAGAAGCTGATGGTGCATTTCTCATTTGTAGGCTGAAAGCTTCAAGACTTAGAAAGTCCAAAGGCCAGTGAGCTTGAAGTTCTAATGTCAAAGATGACATAAGAAAGGTCACCCAGGTGCCTATGGCTCAGGCCAGGCCTGGTGGCTTACGCCTGTAATCCCAGCACTTTGGGAGTCCAAGGCGGTGGATCACCTGAGGTTAGGAGTTCGAGACCAGCCTGACCAACATGGAGATACCCTGTTTCTACTTAAAAAAAAAAAAAAAAGAAATTAGCTGAGCATGGTGACACATGCCTGTAATCCCAGCTACCTGGGAGGCTGAGGCAAGAGAATCTCTTGAACCCGGGAGGCAGAGGTTGTGGTGAGCCAAGATCATGCTATTGCACTCCAGCCTGGGCAACAAGAGTGAAACTCAGTCTCAACAAACAAACAAACATACAAAAACCATGAAAAAGAAAGGTCTGTCCCAGCTCTCAGAAAGAGACCAATTCACCTCTGTATTTGTTCTCTCCAGGGCCCAGCTGATTGAATGGTGCCCACCATCATTGAGGGCAGATCTTCCCCACCTGGTCCACTCAGGGTCACACACTAGTCTCCTCTGGAAACACCCACACAGACACATTCAAAATAATGCTTCATCAGGTTTCTGTGTATTACTTACTCCAGTCAAGTTGACACCTAAAACTTAAGTCCACAAATCTACCCCTTGTCAACTTGTCACCTGTAAGCATCCTCTTAAACCATACTTCATTCCCAAATAAAGACAACAACAAGGGAATAGTTAAACTTAACATGAAACAACTATCTTGTGATGGGAATTTTCAGAATTTTTCTTTTAAACGTTAGGGATTTTAAACTTTAGATATTTAGACAAAAGGAATTTTGATATGTCAGGATTTCAACATTAGGGTTAAGGCATTTGGGATTGAGTCTTTGGGGATTATGATCCAAATCCAAAGTTCAGACCAAACATTTTCCCATGACTTTAAAAAAGTAACAAAATAATGGTTTCAATGAAAATAATACAGAAAAAAATGAAATGCAAGAACTCAGGTGAAGCAACAGTGGTTGATTAAAATTAATTTTTAGAACACGATATAAAAATAAAACAAGTTAAAAAAAGAACCAAGAACAAGGTAAAATGGACAATGTGGAAAACTCTGTAATTAACATGGAGTATGAAAAAATATGAGAGTGAAAAACCAGTGAAATAGGATTAGAAAATGTTAAATAAAAAGTAAGCAAAAATATTCAACATTTCCAAAACTGAAGTTTCCTTTAATAAGAAAAACAAATTACTTAAAACTATTTAAAAATGATTAGAGGGACATAAAACATTTAAGGAAAGCATTATTTTATTTTTCTGTATTTTGTATTTTTAGTACTTGTTAGTCTTTACAACTTTGCAATGTGTTGTGATGTTTTTCCCTAATCAAGCAAGCATTCAATTTGTACCCAATTCTGTACTTAAAATTGTACATTATTTTTCTAAAGAAGACACTCAGTATGATCTTCAGATACCCTAACTCCTTGGCCTACTCCTGTATTACTGTATTTCTCTCCTTAAGATAATATAAATGTTAAATGCATTCTTAATCATCCTTTTGCAATCGGTTTGTATTAAAAAGCTGTAGGTTAGTGAGAGTCTAATTTCATACGGTAAACGTGATTTTGTTGCTGTGGTATGAAACCACAAAGGAAATAGCAGATATTATGAGAATGATTATGATTTCCCCTCATTCATTCATATAATAGCGAACACTTATTGAAGGCTTGCTATATGATACACCTTTAAGCCAGGTAATGTACGAGAAAAGATAAACCAAATTTTCCATAGCCCTGAACCTCTTGGAGCTTAGACTCTAGGGGGAGGTGAGAGTCAAAGTAATAGTTATACAGCTTCGATACTGATATGGGCTGGCTGTGTCCCCACCCAAATTCCAACTTGAATTGTATCTCCCAGGATTCTCACATGTTGTGGGAGGGACCCAAGAGGAGGTAACTGAATCATGGGGGCCAGTATTTCTCATGCCATTCTCGTGATAGTGAATAAGTCTCATGAGATCTGATGCGTTTATCAGGCATTTCTGCTTTTGTTTCTTCCTCATTCTCTCTTACTACCACAGTGTAAGAAGTGCCTTTAGCCCTCTGCCCTGATTATGAGACCTCCCCAGCCATGTGGAACTATAAGTCAAATTAAACCTCTTTTTCTTCCTAGTCTTGGGTATGTCTTTATCAGCAGAATGAAAACAGACTAATACAGTACATTGGTACCAGTAGAGTCGGGCGTTGCTGAAAAGATAACCGAAAATGTGGAAGCAACTTTGGAACTGGGTAACAGGCAGAGGCTGGAACAGCTTGGAAGACTCAGAAGAAGACAGGAAAATGTGGAAGAATTTGGAACTTCCTAGAGACTTGTTGAATGGCTTTGCCCAAAATGCTGATAGAAATATGGACAATAAGGTCCAGACTGAGGTGGTCTCAGATGGAGATGAGGAACTTGTTGGGAACTGGAGCAAAGATGACTCTTGTTATGTTTTAGCAAAGAGACTGGCAGCATTTGTCCCTGCCATAGAGATTTGTGGAACTTTGAACTTGAGAGAGATGATTTAGCATATCTGGCGGAAGAAATTTCTAAGCAGTAAAGCATTCAAGAGGTGACTTGGGTACTGAGATTTGGAGGGGTCAGGGGCAGAATGATATGGGTTGGCTGTGTCCCCACTCAAATCTCAAGTTGAATTGTATCTCCCAGAATCCCCACATGTTGTAGGAGGGACCAAGGAGGAGGTAATGGAATCATGGTGACCAGTCTTTCCTGTGCTATTCTCATGCTAGTAAATAAGCTTCAGGAGATCTGATAGGTTTATCAGGGGTTTCTGCCTTTGTTTCTTCCTCATTCTCTCTTGCTGCTGCCAGGTAAGAAGTGCCTTTTGCCCTCTACCATGGTTATAAGACCTCCCAGTTCATGTGGAACTGTAAGTCATATTAAAACTCTTTTTCCTCCCAGTCACGGTATGTCTTTATCAGCAGTGTGAAAATGGACTGGTACAGGTATTTAACCAGTATACACACCAATAAAGATCATCCAGTTGATAGATTATTACAATGCTTAAATACCAGTTGGGGCTGGGCACAGTGGCTCATCATGCCTGTAACCCCATGCCTGTAATCCTGAAAACTTTGGGAGGCTGTGGCAGGTGGATCACTTGAGGCCAGGAGTTCGAGACCAGCCTGGCCAACATGGCAAAACCATATCTATCAAAAATACAAAAATTAGCCAGGTATGGTGGTGTGTGCCTGTAATCCCAGCTATTCAGGAGTCTGAGGCCAGAGAATCACTTGAATCCAGGAGAAGGAGGTTGCAGTGAGCCAAGACTGTGCCACTGTACTCCGCCTGGGTGACAGAGTGAGTGAGACTTTGTCTCAAAAACAAACCAACAAACAAATGACAACAACGACAACAACAAAACCCAGCTGGTAAAGTGGATAAATGGCTGCCATTCTCAACAGTACAGTCTTCCCCTTCCCCACCCTTCTTGATGTCCAGCAACTAAAACAGTAACACTAGGTAGGCACAGAAGCAGGTCTCCAGTTCCCAGATCCAGTTTAATCCATTTCTATTTTGATTCGTCAATGTAAATACTACTCAGTCTCTTTTAAATCTTGTCTCCTTACTTGGTTCTGACATTGAATCCGAAGGAGAAAAAGAGATGCCAACATCTCACTCTCTGATCTCCTGCCTTGCCCTGGGAATGGGGACTTCGGTAAGAAGGCTGGTGCCTGTCAGCTGTCCATCTAGCCCTCCTCCACCCATACACTTACACTCAGGGCAGAGCAGGGGGGCACTCAGCCATAAAGATACCCCTGTTCATTGGTGGGGGTACAGGGAACCCAATCCCTGAAGGCTGAAGCTCATTTAGTCAGAAATATCTGTGGTAGACATTGCCAGTCAGCATCCTCACTAGTCCCTTTGTTGGAGGGAAACTATGGCCTCCTTGGCTTTAGCTTTTACAGAACTGGAGAGAGACCAAGATAGCTGGGGTTCTGGTGTAACAGGGGCAGCTGGGGATGTGGGAAACATTACAGGCTCTAGACTCATAGAGAAAATTCCCTGGGTTTGATTTAGAGGAGATTAGACCTGGGGATACTGATGAAAAGTCCTCCTTTTACCATCACTATTCATTTTTACCTTTTAATGCAACAGTTCTGTTAAAACCCATCAAATGTCTGCCTTCTCGATCAATAACAAAATACATTTGTAAATATAAACGAGGCTGACTGCCACATGGTTCTACTGCACACCTTTAACCAGAAGGATTAAGTTGAGACCCATTAAATAAGATGTTGCAATAAATACTTTTTGCGACTTGGTCAGTAATATTGACACTGAGTATATTAAAAATACAGTATTTTCAAGGCCAAAAGCACAGTAGTGTAATTACCATTAATTTGACAGGCACTGTGAATATTCGGCACCAGGCGTATTATTGTTGGTATAAAGATAAATGTTCTGCTTATTGATAGTGTCATCTAATGAGCATGATTTTAATGAGATTTTCATTTAAATAGCTTTATCTGGTTTCTTATGTTAAACCATAGGATAGAAAAGGACTTTACATAGCTCATAACGTCTGATACAAATAAAAGATCGCAAAAATGCCTTTTAAAAATCAACAAAAATGTGGGCATAGTTAAAATAATTTGATGAACAAATTATGCTATAAATCATCATTTAATAAATGATAGTTTACAGTCACTCATCTAAAAATACTGTGTATTAGTGTATTTAGAGAATGGGGAATATGCTTGAATTTTTGCTTTATATGTTAATTATATATTATTTTATATTGCTGTACAAGTTGTGACATAATTTGAATATCACCCTGTAATCACACTAATAAATGTGTAATGCCAGATTGGGATGGGGTGACCATTCTACAGGGGAAAGGTCCAGTTCTATGAGCATGTAGTAAAGTAATATTTCATATGTTGGGATGGTCAGGAAGATCTTTTCTCTGGTAGTGATAAGTCAACTACACTGTAAGGATGATTAGAAATAAAAGCATTCTAGATTTACCCAAGATGTGTGAAAGGTAGTGTGTTGGAAAGGAGCTGGTTGCGTTCAGAGAACGAAAGAAGGCTAGTGGACTGGAGTGGAATGAATAACAGAAAGAGCACTATGGGTTGAGGGTTGAGTCATAGTTGGAGGCCAGCCCATGTAGTATGTATGCCATAGGTCAGATGAAGAATATATTCTGCACTAATGCTGAAGCCATTAAAGGGATTTGATGAGCTTGGTGAAGTGATTACATTTTAATTTAGAAAATATCACCCTGTAAGTGTAAAAAACAAACTGGAGGGAGACAAGTGGCATTATTGAAAGACAAGATATTAGGAACTTTCAGTGGTTCAGGCAAAAAGATGATGATAGCTAATACTAGGCTATTACTGTAGCAATGGAATGATGGACTAACACAAGGAAAATTTAGTAAGATTTGTGTTAGATGTGGAGGATGAGAGAGATGTAGATAAACACTAGACAGAGTAGAAATATCCAAATTTACCTTTAGCTTTGCTGAGTTTGGGCTTCTAATACTGTTCCACATGAGAATTCCATTCCCTTCTTTGGTGCTACAGAAAAAAATGGAACCCTCAAAATATTGTTGCCAAGATCTACTTGGATCCCATTAGAATCACCTGGGGAGCTCTATTCAGAGACTGTGATTCAATTGGTCTGGAGTAAGGCCTGGGCATGAGAATGTCTTAAAAGCTCCTCAGGGGTTTCTAATGTAGAGTGAGGCTGAAAACTACTGATTCAGAGAGAAGTGAGGTTGGTTTGAACTATGAGGTTATAAGAGAAATGAATAGACAGCAGAGTAGAAATATTTTACAAATGAACAAAAATACAGCAAAATCTTTGTAAAAATGCTACTTTCTCTCTGTCTCTGGCTTTGCCCTTAAAGAAAATCTTCCAGCTGCGGGAGACTTAATTGAATCCACTAAGATGCATTTTAGAATTATTACGCACTAAAATCTTACTTCTTGTTTGATTCCTTTTTTTAGGGTATAAAAGTGAAAAAATCATGTTAATTCTGATTAGTTTGGTTTTGAATATTGATAGTTGGTGGGTTGCTAGGCTTTCAGAAATAATGGTGTCAAGTCCATTCTAAACGATTTAATAGGTCAGATGATATGTGGTTAGAAGGGTTTCTGTGCATAAGAGATAGGATATACAAATGAATCATTTAATAGGTAAATATTAACTGATGAAACTGCAATATCTTTCTTCCAGCCTCAGAAGCTAAGTATTTAAAAGTAACATTTATTCACATACTGGTGGCACTTACTAACGTCCTTGTATTTTAATGCATTATTTGATTAGATAAAATAGACTATCAGCCTTCAAATAATAAGAAAATCTTTTTTTTTACTGAAATTGGTAACTGGAGTTAGTTTATTTTAAATACTAATGTTTCGTTTAACATATATAATATTTTGGAATTATAAAGCCTGTAACAATAAAATAGGTAAAAATATAGGACGTTGTTCTGGAGATGTAAAAATGTCTAAGACATATTCTGTGCTCTAAGAAATCTTAGAAACTGACTGGTAAATAAATAAAATAAAATATTGAACGTACACAGTAGCACATAACATTGAAAACCTGCAGATAACCAGTACAATTTTGTTCTTCCTATTTTAAGGATATGAACCACAAAAATACAGCAAAATGACTTCACAATTTGGAGAAACTTGCCTTCCCTCATGCCTGGGGGAGGAAGAAAAGAACCAAGTGATGATAACACTAATAGCTACTGTGTTCTAGGCATTGGAATAAGTGTGTTTTATACGTGACATTGTTAATAACCATGACAATTCTTTGGAGAAAATATTGTTAGTAACTCTGTTTTACAGATGAGAAAAATGCTTAGGAAGTCCCGCCCAATAGAAATACAAAAAGAGTAACAAAAATAAGCCGGATATGTAATTTTAAATTTTCTAGTAATCACATTAAAGAAAAAGAAAAAGGAAACAATTAAAACATAATAAATTACGTTACAAAATCCAATATATGTAATTCAAAAATAGAATCATTTCAACATATATTAAACTGGGATATTTTACATTCCTTTTTCTGTACTAAAGCTTCATATATATTTGACACTTCCAGAATATCTCAATATGGACTAAGTACATTTTAAATACTCAATAGTCATATGTGGTTAGAAGCCACCACAGATCAGATTTAGAGATTTTAAATAAGTTGTCCAAGTTTTAGCTACTGGAAAAAGGAAGAGCTGAAATTCAAACCTGGATGGTCTAACCACAGAGCATGAGTTCTTAAATACAATCCTGTTCTGCTTAGGAAGATTTGATCTCAGATTAAGACACTAACTTGAGATAATCTTATTCATACAGAATTTTTTGACAATTAAAGAATACATATCCTCATTTCACAAGCAAATATATAGTCTTAATGAGGGTAGGTAAAATCCTAAAAGATTCACAATTAGTGCTTAGTACAATCAGATGTTGAACCCACATCTGTCTAGTTTCAAAGACCATATTTTAACTATACCACAAATAAATAACTAGATTCACTGAAAAGGAATTCAAAGGTAAGTAAGACCCCTCCCCACCCAATGAAAATAATAGATGGTAATTACAAAGCAGGGGGTTTGTATAACCAAGCACTCTTTTTCGCTTCTCTTATTTAAAAAAAATTGCCTATGCTTTCTCATGCTCATTAAAAATACAATAGGTACTACCACCCCCACCATCACAACCACAAAAACTTCAATTAATGGGCTATGGCCTACAGAGCTCAAGTTGTCCGTGGCATTTTATTGGCAAACAGCTGTAAGAAGTATGTAATAAACATCTAAGAACCACGGCTGGTATTTAGATTATAGTGGCGTGTTAGGAATATACTACGCCATGGACATGATGCTGGAGCAATGATACAGCCTTCTGGGAAACAGCAGAGGTAGCCTCAGGCAACGAGGAGGTGGGAGGCTACCCTAATGCTTTGTCATTAATGGCCTAGAAGATTTCATGTTATGGTGTCTTGGGTTTTAAATGAAATGTCAAATACAATTTGCCATTGAAAATGTGAAGTGTGAAACTGCCCTTAGAGACTCTGAGAATTCAGTCCTCTAATTGGTGGCTGCCTAATACTGAGTAGAAACAGAGATTATTATTTGGTAAATTGTCACACCAGTCTGCAGAAATGTGTGGATTTTTACATCTTACACTTCATGTCTGTAGTAAAATCTTCAAACAGATAAAATATGCAGTGTTCAATGTAGTTTTAAATACAGTGGAACTGATAAACTCTTCCCTTTGGGATCATGCCATCATTTATGTCCTGATCTCTCTGACATTTAGTCTATAATGTCAGGAAATCTGTGAAAGAAACTGAAGCAGCACACGTTCTATTTACAGTGGTTTATTTAGTTGACTCCTTCCCTGCTGACAAAGGTCTGTTTCAATAATAGGACTAATAATAGGATTTCCAATTCACTTTAATGTGTCAGCGTTATATCTTTCTGAACTATCTGTATATTAGTGCTAATTTTGAGATGTGTTTAAGTCTAAAACTGTAGGCTTAAACACGAAGGCATCATTTTTACTGCTGGTTTTAATTAGAAACCTAAAAAAAACCACGTACAATTAAATATGCCCATAAAAATAATACATACATTCCTATAATCCTAGTCAATTTTTTGCACCATTAATATCATTCAGCATGGCAGTTTTAAGAATGTATTGGAGTAAGTCAAGTGGAAAATGGCAAAGAACAAAATTACTAGCATTTAAACCACCGTAACTGTTTTAGAACAGTGAGTACTGCTCTAAGTATCTCCTGCAATCACCGTTTTATTTTGCAACCACAATTTAAAGATAACTGTTTGCCCATTTCATGTACCTCTTGTTTCTGAGAACAATTAATCTTGTACTAAAAGTACGCAGCTTAAGAATCAAATTAATTTGACTTCAAATATTTATTGTTGCAAACATAATTTTTAAAGGAAATATTAATGCATTTCAATTTTCCTGATACCAAGAGAATGATTTATTTTGCTTGAAGAAATCTACTGTTTGGCAACTCTCCTCCTCCATGTAATAGGTAAACCCAGATGGCATAGGGTATCACAATGCCATTTTATAGGTTAAAAAATGTCACCATGACTTTTCCAGCCACATGATACCTACAATAAGAGAACCTTAGGAAATAAGCAAGTTTTATTCATAGATAACTTGAACTTCATACCAGATTTAGTCTAAAGGATCAGAAATTATGAAATAAGTTTAAAATTAAGTTTCATCGCTATGTTATAGTTCATTGTAAAGTGAAATACAATTTTATATCCCTAGTTAAGATGTAAATGTTATTTTGAGATTGTTTATGACATAATTTTTACTATTAAACATCATTTGGTAATATTAAAACTTTAGTCTTATAAATCTTTAAACTATTAAACTGAAACAGTAGACTTTAAATAAAGATTAGATCTTACTATTTTCACATGACCCAAATTATCATTTTATTGTTTTTGATCTATTCCCTAAATCATCTCTAGACATTAATAATTGTTCTTTTATACTTAAATCTTACGTTGAAAGAGAAAACTAGAGTAAGATAAAAATATTTATTGAATCCCTATTTTATTGCTAGCATTTTTCATTTATTTCATGTAAGTATCATAAAAATTTCTGCAATAACTATTATTACCAATTATCTTTCATTTTCAGATGAGGAAGCGAAGTGTCAGAATGGTTAAAAGTACCAAACACTATCACACAGCCAGAAACATGTCTAACTGAGATTTAAAATTCATGTCTTCTCTTCCAAATCTCATGTTCTTTCTGTAATATTGCAAATACTTCACATACTATAGTCACTTTTGCAAAAGTATTAAAAAGTTTTAAAGTGTTGTAGGAAATGAGTTCAACATAAAAATCCTTGTACCATATATGTAAATCATTTTCCTCATCTCTAGTCCCACAATTTTAATAATAATTAAGCTTCTTGATATAGTAATTTGATCCAGTATACTGATTTTTTCATGTATTTTAAATCTTAGGTGCTTTCTTCTTTTCTGAAAGTGTTGAAGTAATTATATCCAATATATGCAAAGATGGTGAATTTGCCTGTTACAGATTCTTCTTTCTCCTGTGTCATCTGAGAAAATGTGAACAAGTCCCTCAAGGACTCTCTTTGTTGTACTTTGCCCTTGCCTGATGTGGCCTTTTTTGAAGGATGTTATGAAAAACAATAATATAGACAAGACATCTGTAGAGCAAGAAGCTTCTATATTGGGAAAGTCTATAGAAGTAAGCACAGCACAGATAAATGCCTAAGAACTAATGATAACTAAATATGTGTTGTGTTCAAGATCTGAGATAAAGAAAGAACAAAAAAGTGCATACAATATATATTTGATATTAGGATTTTGTTATTATTTGCTTTGTTGACAATTTAAAGATAAATAAATTAAATGTGATCATTTATTGAGTACCTAATGATGCACAACACTTTGCTGGGTGCCTGCAAGACAAGTCTAGACAAGATATAGCCTATACTTTCGATGTGTTCACAGGTTTAGATCAGGAGACACATTCATAATTGCTATATTATTATAACATAGATGTGGCCTGGGATACAAACTAATTGCTACAAAAAGCACAACAAAGTGTTAGATTAATGAAGAGGTCAAGGACATTTTTTTTCAAAGGCATGAGACTTACAATACAGAGCAGAAATAGACTATTGAGAGCTAACGAAAGTTTAGTCATGGGAAGGAGCACGAACAAAGAAGAAGCATGTTAAGCTTGGAAAGGAGCAAATAATACTCAACTGCTAAAGCAGTCTGACCTAAGGGGCTGTGTCTGTCTTTCTCACTATCATATCTGCCTATCACAGAAACTTGGTATGTGATAGATGTGCAGGTTCTCATTGAGGAATGAATGAAAATTTAGGGTATGTGTGGGGAAAATATTAGGTAAGTCTACAAAGGCAAATTTTAACTAATTTATGAGGATCTTTGTAAACATCTAAAGCAGTCTGAAATTTATTATGTAGCCCAATGACCGCCAGTAATTCTATGCTAAAAAGAAATAATCAGTTTTGCTTTTATGCAAAAACACTACCCATTAATAAGTAAAATTCGGTCAGGACCTCCCTGCCCTCTTAAGCCTTTATCCTTCATCTTCTGACAGATGCTGCCCAACCCCATCTGAAGAATCATAACAAGTCCACACTTGAGAAATACCTCTGCCCTACTCAGATTTAAAATAAATATTAAAATATTAATATAAATATTAAAAATATTTATATTTTTAATATAACTGACTGAATCCTCTGACATGCACAGTAGGTATGCCTGAAACTTCTTGTAGTGTAGCTCTTCCATTGAATTTTAATATATTAATATTCATTGTATTTTGTGTTATGAAGGTTTTCTATATTGTATGATCTCCTTGAAAGACAGTTCATGTCTTGTTTATGTTTTTCTCTTAGCAGCTAGTATGGTGGTTGGTACTTTTTATGATTAATAAATGTTTATTAAAGGGTGTCAGTTGGATGTTCTAGAAATCAGGACTCTTAGACTGAATAAGAAATGCCAAGAGAAAGTTAACAACTGGAAGGCCAAAGAGGAGATGAAGTACAGTTGAATAGGAAAGGTTTTGGACCAACATACAGCTTTGACACCTGTGATAAGAAAAGGAGGAAGATAGAAGATTGCTGAGGGAAATCCTCAAATCATGTTCGGATGTGATAAATTCTGGGTCAAGATTTCTCAGTCTCAGCACGATTGAGATTTTGGGCTCAGCCAGGTGCAGTGAATCACACCTGTAATGCCAACACTATGGAAACCAAGGCAAAAGAATGGCTTGAACCTGGGCGTTTGAGGCTAGGCTGGGCAACAAAGTGAAATCTCGTCTCTAAGGAAAATAAAAAATTTGGTTACGAAGGATGACATGTGCCCATAGTCCTAGTTACTCCGGAGACTGAGGTTGGAGGAGAGCTTGAACCTAGGAGATCGGGGCTGCAGGGCTACAGTGAGGTGTGATCATGCCACTGCACTCTGGTCTTGGTGACAGAGTGAGATCTTGTCTCAAATAAATAAATAAATAAATAAATAAATTTTGGGATCAATATTTTCAATAATTTACTTTCCAAATTTATCTCTTTGTTTTTAATTGTCATATAATAATTGTACATATTTGTGGGGTACAATGTATTGTTTCAATACATTAATACATTGTGTAATGATTAAAGTAGGATAATTAACATATCTATCGCCTCAAACATTTATAATTTCTTTGTAGTAAGAACATTCCAACTATTCTCTTCTAGCAATTTATTGTTGACTCTAGTCACCCTACTGTGTGATAGGACATTGTACCTTTTTCTTCATTTAAATCTGTAACTTTGTATCCACTAACCAACCTCTTCCCATGCCTCCTCCCCTACACCCTCCCAAGTCTCTGGTAACTACTGTTGTATTCACTGCTTCTATGATTTCAACTTTTAAAAATTCCACATATGAATGAGAACATATGGTATTTGTCTTTCTATGTCTGGCTTATTTCACTTGAGATAATGTCCCCATTGAAGAAGGCTGAATATTATTAGGCTGGTGCAAAAGTAATTGTGGGTTCTGCCATTACTTTCAATGTCAAAACCACAATTACTTTTGCACCAACTTAATACAATGTTTATTAGTATCCTTGGCCCCTACTACTAGATGCTAGTAGCATACCGTCAGCTTTGATAACAGCAAATAATCTCCAAATATGGCTAAATGTTCCCTAGAGGGCAAAATAACCTCTGGTGGAAACCAGCAGCCTGGGCCAACCCTATGTGTACCTCCAGAGCCAAGATTGGTTATTAGGGGCATCTCTCAGTAGGCAGAAATGGACAGGTGCTGTACCACCACCATGATGAGTCATTGGTTGGGGCTGCTGGGGAATCACATAGCCCAAGCTAAGATACAGGTAGTTCCTGGAGTTGCTGACAACTGGAAGCTGGCAGGTCACTGCTCCCTTTGCAGTTGAACTGAAAGTTTTTCCTTGGAAGGAACTTAGAGCAAGGTATCTTCAAGGCTGCCTCATAAAGGCCATAGGTCCTCCTTTTCAGTTGAAGTCCTGGTGTTGTGCCTTCTCTGGTATGCCTTATTTGGCCACCTCTATTAAATTTATCCTGGATATATAATCTGTGCTCTGTTACATATATTCCTGGAGTAGAATTCTTTCTGTCTGTAATATCTGCAACTTTAGCTATTCCGTTTCCTGGGTGATAAAAATCTCAGTTTGACTCTACAGAATCATATTTCTCTGCTTTCAAGCCTTGAAATACATAACTCTTAGACTTCAGAAATGAAGTGATTTCTGCAGATGAACAATAGCACAAGAATAGCTATATATAGTCCACATTCGTTTTATACAGCATCTTATATTTGGGTCACTGCCCAATTGACTGTGGTCACCTATTTCTTGTACTTTCTGCTTTTATTATACATTTCTGGAAAATATTCAAGGTATCTGTCAAGTGTATCTTTCTGGTGGGTGGCTTTGCTGACCATCAAATTTACTTGCACTTCTGATATCAAATTCAGTTAGGCTGTAACTCTGCTAGACTTACTTTCTTAATCTAGTCTGACATTTCTCAGAGCATTTCAAAGATTGTGTGAGCCAATCACAATGGTTTAAAACTATCAAGGTACAATGAACGTAGATAAACAATACATAGTTATTGTTACTTTAATAGATATAATAGAAAGTTGGCCAGGTGCAGTGGCTCATGCCTGGAATCCCAGCACTTTGGGAGGCTGAGGTGGGCGGATCACCTGAGGTCAGAAGTTCAAGACCAGCCTGGCCAACATGGTGAAACCCCATCTCTACTGAAACTACAAAAATTAGCTCGGCATGGTGGCATGCACCTGTAATCCCAGCTACTCATGAGACTGTTGAGGCAGGAGAAGCGCTTGAACTCAGGAGGCAGAGGTTGCAGTGAGCCGAGATTGCACCATTGCACTCCAGCCTGGGCAACAGAGAGAGTCTGTCGAAAGAAAGAAAGAGAGAGAGAGAGAGAGAAAGAGAGAGAGAAAGAGAGAAAGAGAGAAAGAGAGAGAAAGAGAGAAAGAGAGAAAGAAAAAGAAAGAGAAAGAAGAAAGAAAGAAAGAAAGAAAGAAAGAAAGAAAGAAAGAAAGAAAGAAAGAAAGAAAGAAAGAAAGAAAGAAAGAAAGAAAGAAAGAAAGAAAGAAAGAGAAAAAGAAAAGAAAGGAAGAAGGGAGGGAGGGAAGGAGGAAGGGAGGAAGGGAGGGATAATATTACCTTGAAAACTTTTCCGAATATAGGGACATTGTGTTAGGCTGTTCTTGTGCTGTTGTACAGAATACCTGAAGTTGCATAATTCATAAAGAAAGGGGTTTAATTGGCTGACAGTTATGCAGGCTGTATAAGCATGGCACGGCATCTGCTTGGTTTCTAGGGAGGCCTCAGGAAGCCTTTACTATGGTGGAAGGTGAAGCAGGACCAAGAGGATCTTGTGAGAACTATTGCTCACTATTGTAAGGATAGCACTGAGAGGATGGGGCTAAACCATTCATGAAATATCTACCCCAAAGATCCAATCACCTCCGACTAGGCCCGACTTCCAACAGTGGGAATTACAACCCAACATGAGATTTAGAGGATACAACATCAAACTGTGTTAGGCATATTCTGAGATCAGCAGCTATTAAAAGACATATTTAAACTCATGTAAATTAAATGTGCTATTTATACTATTTAGAATTACTGCTTCAGATTATTTAGCTGAGAACATAATGAAATTATTATCTGCTTGAAGAACTGAGTTAGGGATTGAAAAAATCAATCGCTTTCTTTTTGAGTAAATAGTTTAAATGCTTGTTTCTGAAATAAACAGTATTAAGAATTTTTAAAGCCATTTAACAGAAAAAATATGGAGAAATTATAGTGACTCTATTGAGATTTTTTTATCTGTGAGGTTTCAAAGGACTTAATGAAATCAGGTAACTGGTTCCTAGGAGTCTGCAAAGGCTGGTGCTACCTGGGCACAGAATAAAGGCTTTGCCCAGAATTCAGATTTCTTTTCTTTCCTTACTAGTTCCTATCTATTTGATCACGATGCTTCTCAGTCATTACTGTGTGGGGGAAAAATCAATAATAGTCATTTGGATTAAAGTTTGAGATACAGAAACATCCACTGCATATCCCTGTAGTATCTCTTTTTCATTCATTGAGATTTCTTTGTAATTCCTTTGTCAACAACATAGAAGACCACGCTTACAGATTCTTGTCACATTGTGAGTAAAATTCCACCAGGGGAGCTGCCTAATATTTTATAACAATAGTATATATTTTTACAGACTATGTTCCCAAGTTTGTTGTTTGTTTGGCTTATTTTTTATCAGACATATTTGCCTTGTCTTTAGAGAATATGAATATTTCAGGTAAAAAGGTTTAATGTGGAAATGAAGAACAAAAATGTATATGACTCCTAAGGGCATTTCTATTTGCTGTTTCAAACATTGCCTTGGAATTATTTACAATTCCCAGTTTAACCATGGGCCTATAACAAGACATTGTTTAAATGCAATTTAGCCCTGTGGTTTCAACTGCCAGATGAATGATTCGAAATGCCAATTTTTCCAAGGGGATGTGGGTTAAATTTTAAGTAAATCATTAAAAGCCCAATTTAGCCAATAATAACTAAGCATAATTACTCTTAACTACCTTGCAAAGATCCTTATTTTCATATTTAATTAAATTAAAAGAATTTAAATAACAGAGTAAATATGGGTTTATTTCTCTTGCTCGAGACCATGGCCCTAAAATTTTATTCATATTACGTTATTCAAAGGAAATCTTTAAAACTCAGAATCTTTCAGGTTTCCTCATTGCTCTACTAACTTTTTCAGAAAATGAATTTATCCATGTGAAATCTTTATTACCTCTCACTGTTGCACAGAGTATATATTCTTCAAATTATATATTGAAAACTCTTTTAGTCAGAATTTAATCGACTTACTTGTTCATGCAGAACCCTGGACAGGTGTTCTCCTGTTCTCACTGGTTTGTTTTCCACGATGCAGTAACCCAAATCTCCTTTTCCATAAGTCACACATTTTGAAATGTGTGAGTCCCTTTCCCTGCACGTAGCCGGGGCTTCATCTCCTAAGTCATCCCACTCATTATCAGAAGATCTCCTACAATGGATACCAATCTGTTCTTAAATTCTTCAACAACTTGGACTTTGAATAGATTTTCCTATCAGTAGGAAATGAAAAAGTCAGCATGAATATATTATTTGACCTGTCGACCAGGAATGAGAAGGTGCAGCTCTAATTCTGATGCCGAGTTTGAATTACCGGGGGCATTAGGCAAATCCTATTACTTTATCACATCTGTTTGTCTTCTCTGTAATGATGGAACGTCATTTGATCCTGTGTACTGTCAACTGAAGCACCACAAGATCTATAACTTTGGAAAGATTTCATTTTTCATAAAGGGTTATGTCCTGCAAGGTGGCCATTCTGATGGGCTAGAAAGGGTAGCCTTCCGTAAAGACCATTAACTGGCACTTTGAGGGAGGGGAGGGTGGAACAGGAATTTATGCTGAACAGGTTGCTTAAACATACATATTCAAAAGGATACAGGAGGAACTATGAGTCCCATTCAGAGCCCCAAGCTCATCTGTCAGATATAGCAACTGAAGAATCACAAGATCTTTAAATTGAGAGAGGAAACTTTAGTTCTTATAAAGAGTTACAGCCTGTCAAGATGGACACCCTTCAGGCTATAACCCTTTATAATAAATAAAATCTCCTCCTCACATTTGTGAATCTCATGACTCTTCACTTGACAGTACATTATATTGCAAAAAAATAGGTAATACTGGGTTATCAGAGAACTTTTGAAATTTAGTTATGTGATTAGTTATTTATTTATGATGGTGTTTTTAATAAAATTCACACTCCTTTTACTGACCTATGGATAATTTGCTATCTGGCCTTGTATAATCCTCAGGCTTGATCTCCTACTGCTTGCTCCTGGCATTACTTTGCACTCATGATGGCAGTTTATTTAGGCAAATAATGATTCATAAATCAGGCATCACTCAAAATTGAAAGAGGTTCAGAGAGCTCTTCTCTGTCATCTGAGCAGTGAGAATTTGTAGGCTGGACACAAAAGCAAAGTTGAAAAATTACCCGATTAGCTACAGCTAGATGTTTGTCTTATTTAGATATGAGCTGATGGGAGGTCCCTAATTGTATAACCAATCACTAGTTGACTGTTTGTGATTGGCTGAGACTTATTTTTCTTAAGTCAGTTACAAGGAAGGTTTCCAAGTTAAGGTTCAGTTTGCTTATCTAAGTGCTCGAGTTAGAGAGACCACCTCAGGCTAATGGATTCCTTATTTACTTTAGCAATAAAGTACATTATTCTCATTTGTTTTTATCTCGCAGTACATTATTTTAATTTTTTAAATCTCATTCTTGCTATCAAGAAGTCAAATGTGAGTCTGATTTTCCTACTTTTATAGTTACTTTCTTTTTCTCTCTGGCTGCTTTTTGGTTTTGTTATTTTGCATTTTCAATATGATGTGCACAGGTATTTCTTCTTTGGGGGTTTTTCTGGTCTTCAAGAATCTTAAAATTAGTAAATTTTATCAATTCTGGAAAATCTTAACAATTATCTATCTTTTCACATATTGCCTCATCCCATTCTCTTTCTCATTCCAAAAATCTGATTAGACATATTAAGACCTTTTCACTATCATTGTGTTTCTTTCTTTCATAGTTTCCTGCTGTTGCCTTTCTGGGCTACTTTTTAGATAAGCTTTTTATTCCTGTTTCCTCTTTCTCATGGTGTCAATTCCTTTATTTTTTTATAACACATGTAATCTGCCTAAAAAGTCAAATATCTGAAGTCTTTGCTGGTATAATTCTGACATTTATCATTTCTATTGACTCTAACTTACAGTTATTTGTTTTCCTGTACATTACATGACTCCTGACTGAATTTTTGACTATTGAGATTTTCTTTATTCCTTCCATTTATTCCCATAGTTTAGACCTGAAAATTCTATTTACTGTTTTATGAATGGAGTATCTCTCTAGAGAGATATCCCTTTGGGATCTTAGATATATGGATTCTCCTATTTGATTACCCAGCTCTGTGGCCCTAGGCTTTGGTTTTGGTCCCCAACTTTCAAAGCAGCCATATACCTAAATCTGAAGTACATTGAGAATTGCAAAATCACTTAATAGTAAAGTTTTCTTTGGTTCCCAGCTTGCCACTCTTATTTAGCTTTGATGTCTAATAAGTTTTTCTCTTCCTCAATAGTTCATTGAGGCATTCAAGAATATTTTAAAATATTTTCTGTATTACTTTAAGAAGGACATACTCCTTCTTAGTCATGATGTCCAGTTCCCAAATTGCCAGAAAAGGAAATCTACTGCCACTCAGCCATGAAATGGTATTCAGCATCCCAACACAACACAAGACCTGTCAGAACTGATGTGGAGTCGTGAGCCATAGTTGGGTGTTTACCCTGTTCTAATATCAGTCACTAGGTGGTAGGAATCACAAACTATTTCTGGCATCAGATTTCTAGAGCAGTTGTCTTTTTTCTTTCTGATTCCAGTCTCCATTAATTATACTTTTGAGTAGTAAATAATCTTGAACCATATTTTTTCTACTCTTATATTTTAAATAAAATTATGAAGTTGACTTGAAGTCTCAGAAAACTGGTGTGGCTCCTTTTAAAATTCTTGCTGGATCCTATTCAATGCAGGTTTTGTTGAGGCTTAAAAAATGTTTATATTAAAAAGAGTAAGGAAAACTGAACTTCACTATGCCTCACTGTGTTTAACACACTATAGAAAATCATGTTAAAGAATGCCTCCAAAACATGTGGACACTGTGAGCTCAGTCTGCTCGCTACATCTCATAGCACTTTTTCTAGGACACAGAACTGTCATTTGCTTTTATAAGATAAACAATATCATAACTCAATCTGGTTAAATTTGAAAGCCAAAATTTTTTTTGCTGCTTGGTCCTCAAAGGATGTATGACAGCAAGCAATAAGAAGACACATTCTTTTTTATTCCTGCTATAACTTTGGCCACATTTTATTATCTTTTTCTTTTTCCCCAGGTGCATTGAGCTAGATAACTTCAAGGATACCTTGAAAGCAATTCACCTCAAAAGCATTTTATATTCCTTTTCCTGAGCCGTATTCCCACCTTACTCAGTCCTTCAAGGGTACTTCCAAGCGAAATGTCACAAGCTTCAGTCTTAACGAAGAGTCATGGTTGAGATGGAGAATAAGGTCCACTGAAAAAGAGATATTCCTTCATTGTATTCATTTCACCAAAATTTACATACAAAGCCCTTACATTGAGGCCTTATCACATGCAAATGGGAGTAGAAACACTTTTACTCAACCTCTACTGTTCTAATTTCCCAGAATAAATCCATCATTACCTTAATAAATGAAAATAACTCAGAATACAGATGATATTCACAGGTAAGTAAGCTAATTTCTAGTTTATTCACCGCCACTTTGTCAGTCACATGCTTACCAAGATTCAGTTGTATTTGTTCCAAGTCTAGTTATGTAACTTGTCCATGTTATTGTAATTATGTAAGTCAAATAAGCATTTTGGAAATCACAGATACATGAGAGTACCAAGAGGAAGAGCATTTGACAAAAAGTTTGTTTAAGGCTAAAGCCCTAAACTTTATAAGATAGTCACTTAAAACTGCTATGACGTATGTATGAGATAACTGCATAAAAATAATGAAAGCCTCCAAGAATCCTGCCATCAGATGACTTCATACGCTTTTAGGCCACTTGAAATAAGTTTAAAGTTGTATATGATGCAACACAGGCACTATTTATACACTACAGTTTCCTGTGATGCCAAGATAAAAGAAATCATTTTTCCACCAGAATCTTCATAATCGTAAAAAGATGTCACTGCTATATAATAATTGGCAAATATATTCTATATAAGAATACAGAATTAAATATTACATGACAAACATTTAAGGCATATGTTAATTAAATGTTTTTAAAGGGGTTTTTATTCACTCTGTACCAGTCCCAATTGTGTCAGTGTAAATGTTGTCTAGTCTCTTGCAGGGATTGCTTTGGATTCTTGTAAGAAATGATGGAGCTTAAGGGTTAACATTATTTACTAACTGTGTGACCTGGGGCAAATTAGCTTCATCAATAAGAGATGTCCTAGAGATTGTGTAGGTAAAGTGTTTAACACAATGCTTGTAATTTATCTAATAAATGGTAGTTATTAGTATAGTCAAGTATCTCTTAATGACTGAGCCACATTCTGAGAAATATCTTCTTATTTCTCACATTGTATCACACAGGGATATAATCATTGTGTGAACATTGTAGAGTTTACTTACACAAACCTAGATGGTACAGCTTGCTACAGATCTAGGCTATAATATAGCCTATTGCTTCTAGGCTACAGACCTGTACAGGATGTTACTGTACTGAATAATGAAGGCAATTATAACAAAATAAATATTTGTGTATCTAAACATATGACAAGTACAGTAAAATATAATTATCTTATGGGAGCATCATCATATATGCAGTTCAACATTGACTGAAATGTCATTATACAGCATATCACTGTAGTATGAAAACCTAAGAAATACTGAGTATTTTTGTTTGTTTTTTTTTTCTTTTTTTTTTTTTTTTTTTGAGACAGAGGCTCTCTGTATCACCCCGGCTGGAGTGCAGTGGCACAATCTCGGCTCACTGCAACCTCTGTCTCCCGGGTTCAAGTGATTCTCATGTCTCAGTCTCTCAAGTAACTGGTATTATAGGCAAGTACCACCACATCTAGCTAATTTTTGTATTTTTAGTAGAGACAAGGTTTCACCATGTTGGCCAGGCTGGTCTCAAACTCCTGACCTCAAGTGATCTGTTTGCCTTGCCTCCCAAAGTGCTGGGATTATAGCCATGAACTACGCACCCGCCCAGTTTTGTTTTTGTTTGTTTTTTTTTAATCTTTTGCCAAATAATTTATTTCCTAGAGACTTCAGTTTATTCAATAATTATTATCTAAAAAATAATAATTGAATACTTTCTATGGTGGTCATTGTTCTAGATGCTGGTTCTGTAAAGATAAACAAGACAAAAATCCTTGCTTCCGTGGATATGACATTCTAGTAGGAGAAAAAGATAATTAAGATGTAAACAGACTACTTTAACCTCAGGCACTGATAATTGCTAAGAATAAAAATAAGGCAGAGCAAATGTAAGAAAAATCAGTGACAGGGCTGACAGGAGAGGGCTTGCTATTTTAAGGAGAGTAACCAAGAAAGGCTTCTAGAAAGAACAGTCTGCAATGATTTAAAACTCTAAGGTATGGAAAGAACTGATGTTGGAGAGGTCTAGGCAGAGGACACAGTATGTGCTTGGCATACTTGAGGACCAGCAAGAAAGTCAGTGTTGTGGGGATGGAGTGAGTCTGTTAATTTCTTCAGAGTATGTATCACTGTTTGACACTGACTTATTTATCCATGTGTTCCTTGTCAGTCTTTCCACACTATTCCACTCAAAAATCGGTTCTTTAAGACCAATAACTCCTTGAAATTTTACTGAAGATCCTTTGCTACTGTGTCCAATTTATCCTGCTATCTTCATGAGTCAATTCTCCTTTTGATGACTATCAACCTGTGTATGTGTGTGCACATGAATGTCTGTGGGTTTTCCTTTTGCTGGTCCCAGAAACAGTCCTTAAGGGTTGTAATAACATTTGTATTTGTTTATGAAGAATATTTAGAACAACAGAGGACCTTTGGACATTGTAAATAGACTGGGAAGTACCAGTTTGGGGAGTATGGGACTGAGCACAAGCTCGTCAAAATGAGTTAAGTCAAAGCTATATTACCTTCTCAGAATTCACAATTTCAAAAAAGGTCAATTTAATCATGAATTGAAAATTTGCTAACTCAACTGTGCAGTTTTCATGAGTCATAATTGTACTTCTGGCAACTTTAATCTCTCTAGTTATTATATGTGATATGTGGATTTTGTTTTTTTCCTTTCTGCTAAAAACAGTGTATAAATAACCAAGATGTTTTAAATTGTCACAATTAGCTATGAGGTTATTTTGTGCTTCAAATTGTATGTATTTCTGATATTTACTCATAAAATAGAGAAAATGATGAAAAATTCTTTGTTTATGCTTGTTATAAATAAATTAACCATTATTGTCTTAACTTTCTTCTCCATTAGTGATCCCCAAATATAAAGTTAAAATAGACTACCAAGACTTATATTTAAAATTATAAATAAAATGTAACTGACTCCATTCGGGTAGAGGTACTAACAATAAATTCCTTTCTTTGACATAACTAAATTAAATTCTGATCTAGCTAGGGGAAAAATACCTATATATATTTTTCAGATGCTTCCCAAAATATGGAGATAATCTAGACTTCTAATTTGATAAAGAGGGACCAGGTACCAAGAAGGCAATCATTATTCAAACATAATTGACATAATTGACAATTATTTCTCAACTGAATGGCTTTGGGCCAAGAAGAACATAGCTGACACGTGAAAATTCTGGAGGTACTTGTGAATTATAGAAACGTCCAATATGTATTTGTCAAGTTCTTGCAGAAAGTTTAGTGTCAGAATTTTATATTCTTTTCATGTTTATTGTATCATTCAGGGAAAAAAAAAAGGAACCAAATTATATTAATGTGCTACACTGGTTATTGTTATAAAAATGGCATTAGACAAAAACATTAAATATTCATGAAAATTCTTTTTCCCTTAGGTTCCAGCTAGCAAAAG
Source organism: Papio anubis (assembly GCF_008728515.1). Taxonomy (NCBI): domain Eukaryota; kingdom Metazoa; phylum Chordata; class Mammalia; order Primates; family Cercopithecidae; genus Papio; species Papio anubis. The sequence goes on along the minus strand of NC_044987.1, from coordinate 34,724,605 downwards.
ATACTGAAAGAAATGATTCATCAAAGGAGGGAAATATAACACAGTACAGATAATCATAGGAGTTATAAACAAAGGAAGTTGACATTAATAATTAAATGAGAAAAATTTCCTGTGGTGGTTTTGATGAGCTACAGGCACAGTGTGTAAAATTACTTGACCAACTGATCATTAGTTATGTTCTAGACCAAAGGAGTATATACTAATGTAACTGGTTTTTCTTTTCTATTTTTCTAGTCCAATAATTTGTCTAAGGTAATAAATATAGCTATTATACATTCCCTGTGAGGAAAAATTATTCCCATTAGAACCCGTTGTTTTTACTATTCAAGTAAAAACATTGAAGGGAGTATTCAATGTAGATAAATGTGAAAAGGAGAGTTGATCACATTTACTAAGTACTTGTGTTGTGTATTACATGAATTCTAGCAGAAACTGTATTATTGCTCTTTAGTGCCTATTAATCTGACCTTTGCACTAATAGTTATTTATCATGTTATTAGGAGATTTTTGCATTTGTTTGTATTTGTTTGCTTTTCTGTTTGTTTATTTTCTCTGTTTAAGAAAATTGTTATCTATTTCAAACAGGGAACTCTTTAATGAAGAAACACCAGAGCTGTTAAACCCATTGAGACACAGAAGATTCTAGTGACCGACGATGGCTTCCTCCTGGAAACTAATGCTGTTTCTGTCAGTCACCATGTGTCTTTCCGGTAAAAGTCCTGACTAATTAATTATTTGATTTTCTGAGTATCAAAATAACCAAAATATATCAAGGTCTCCATTACAAAATATCCTCAGGTATTAATTTAAATTTATAAAGCAACAACTCTTAAGCCTCTGTTAGCATTGCAAAATGCTATATACAACTTAATATAATAAGGTACACTATAAATGTTAATGAGTATTTACCTCTTTGACATTCATTTACAGTCTAAACCTTCTAGCTTTCAGACGACTTGAAGGTATATATATATATATATATACACACACACACACACGTGTGTGTGTATATATGTGTGTGTGTGTGTATATGTGTGTATATATCCCACACACATATATACATACATATGTGCATATATTTATTCATATAATGTTTATGTATATAAATATGTATTTTATAGCAGTTAATTATAAAAGTGTCTCCTGGTCGGGCGCAGTGGCTCAAGCCTGTATCCCAGCACTTTGGGAGGCCGAGACGGGCAGATCACGAGGTCAGGAGTTCGAGACCATCCTGGCTAACACGGTGAAACCCCGTCTCTACTAAAAAAAATACAAAAAACTAGCCGGGCGTGGTGGCGGGCGCCTGTAGTCCCAGCTACTCGGAGGCTAAGGTAGGAGAACGGTGTGAACCCGGGAGGTGGAGCTTGCAGTGAGCTGAGATCCAGCCACTGCACTCCAGCCTGGGCGACAGAGAGAGACTCTGTCTCAAAAAAAAAAAAAAAAAGTGTCTCCTTACAATACTAAATTTCACCATATAAAACAGAATTTGGTTAGCTTTATTATATATAACATATTGTCTAAAGGAATCTCTAACACAATATATTTTTTCTGATTGTCTCACCTTCTCTGACTTTGTTTTGATTAAACTTATTTTTCTATATCTCGACTCTAAAATGAGATATTTTATTCTGAAGAAGAGTTGACAGTATTTGCAGTAATAATATCATAATGCTGAAAGTTAATATGTCAGAGTTTATTTGTTTTAATTGAAGAATGATTAGAAATTAACTTGTGGTCATAATTTAAGTGCTATGCATGTAACATTTCCAGCTTGATTATATTTAAATCAGTACCTATATTGTGGGCTAAATTTAGATAGTATGTATGATAAGAGAGTCTGAAATAATATGTAACAGTTGATAATTTTAGACTGAAAGCAATGCTTTCATTTTAAACACGTTTTTAATGTGTTAATTATACTAAATATATTTTTAAAGCAATAAAATATTCGTTTTGATATATATGGTCATTCAGTACTTTATGCAAATATTGATATATATACATATATATGCCATATATACATATATATGAGGATAATACATGTATAAGATATATATTTGTGATCATACATATAGAATACAAAGCTATATAAAGACATAGAACATGCACATTATTCACATATGATCACTCATATTGCCTCAACTTCTATATGGTTATATTACCATGCAACAAAAATATCTAATTGGTTATATTAAATTTCTTTATTTCAAAGAACTAAACACATTCTCCTGTCAACTAAATCTTTCCTATATGGTGTAACATGAAGAAAACTGCAGATTATCTAAAGAAAAAGGACTGATAGAAGAACAAACCCAAATAGAAGTAAATATAAACTCTTTTTAGAATCATTTGAGCTATATTTTTTAAATTATAATTTTATAATAGTTATTCTTTAGCCTTTATACTATTACTACTATCCGTAATGTACCAAAAGTATAACTTCAATTATGTGTGATGTATAAATCTTCCTCATAACTGAAAAGGCAATTCTCAATTTACAATCAGATTATGCTCCAAAATGTTATTTGAAATCTAAAAGAATTTCTTTACATACAGAAATAAATGTAGTATTTCAGTTATGTAAGTTATGTGTTGAATGTAATATCTGCAGCATAACTGCACTTATCTGAATGCTCTTACAAGATATATAAAAGCCTTTTTATTGCAATACTAGTAATTAAATAACTGCAAAAACAAACAAAAAAAGTAATTATTTATATATTAGCACTATTATATGTTCAACACGTTGCTTACAGAAAAAACAGGTTGAATAAGAGACATTCAAGGAAAAAGGAGACCTCTATAAAATGTTGATGGAGACATCTATGATATGAAATGGTGAGATATCTCAAAGGCATTAAGAGTTAAATGAAAACTGTGATTCATCAATATTATGGTTACTTAAAAAAGAAATCAGGAGTCTTCAGATATTTTATTCAGTGTTGGGTTTCTTTTTGTGTGTGTGCAGCATTACTGTCTTTCCTAATGATCTCAGCTGTTTCTCTTTTATCTTCTCAATGTCATTTTCCTCTTGAACTTACAAGCCAACTGATGGAGATGGAGGTAGGGTTGCAAGATGAAATATAAGGACACCCAGTTAGATTTGGATTTCAAAAGATATTTGTGTGTGTGTGTTTTGTTGTTGTTTTGTTTTTAGTTCTGGTATGTTTCATGCAATATTTTATTCCATTTTATCTAGAATTTAAATTTAATGGATGTCCAGTGCTTTTATTTCTTAATCTGACAATGCTAGAAAGAAAGAAGGTAGCAGTCTATAATAACACTCTGAAGTTTCATTCTCTTTTACTTGTCCAATATTATTTCTTTAAACAATCACTGCAAAAGAGCCATTATACAGTGGTTGTGGAAACAAAAATGAAAGTATTCAGCCTGATATGGGGTCCATGATTGCTAGATTTCCAGCTAATACTGGAATCAAGTTACTATTCTTTTTGTGGAGTAAAGGAAACATTGGAAGACAGAAATAATTAGGCAGAATTTTGATATAAGTGGTATTTCAAATGTTATAGGCAAAGCAGAAAGAAAAGTTGAAAACAAAGGTCATGTATAATTGTTACATGGGATTTGATCTTTAATCATCATATCTGCAGTTGATGTGGAGCAAATATTCAGTTACTTTTTTAAACAGATGAATTTCTTTTTTGCTGTAGATATCTGTTTAAAGTAAAATTGATTAGGATACTTGAAAGGATCATTTATCAAGAATGATTATGTTCAAAATCTTTCATTTGCCTTCATCCTCATTTTATCATATTATTTTGGAGGTAGAGCCCTTATTCTGCTTTTGTTCCTTGGTTAATGCTTATACTCTATATTGTCCTCACTATTTTGTTATTTAGTATTTTATTATTTCATTTTCACTGGTTATATTTGGTACACTGAGTTAATTACTGTTACACAAAATGAGGGTCATTGAGCTGCGGATCACGAGCATATTTTACGTTGTTGGTGCTGTTTGAACCAAAAAGACTAACTGAAGAAGTAAAAGAATACCCTGACTGTATTCCATATTTGCTTTATTTATTCATTCTTTGAAAATCTATGTATTATCTCGGGTGTGTCTAAGAAACAGAAAATAACTCTTACATAACTTTATGTTTGAAAACTCACTACAGGTAGTCATAAAAGCTTGGCAACTTTCACAAGGACATGCAACCTTATATTAAAAATGAATTCACAATTAATACAACAATGATATATTGCTACACAAATCAAAATGGCTAAAATCCAAATAAATAAAAATTAATTAAAAAATACCAAATTCTGGTGAAGATACAAATTGATGGGAACTCTCATTGACAGTGAGATTTCAACATGGTATAGCCATTTTGGAAGGCAGTTTTGCAGTTTCTTACAGGGCTAAATACAGTTTCGTCATATGATCAAACAGTAGGTCTCCTAGGCATTTACCTAACTGATTTGAAAACTTACGTCCACACAAAAAAATGCCATGTAGGTGTTTACAGGAGATTCATTAATAATAATGCCAAACTGGAAACAACAAATGTCCTTCAATAAGTGAATAAACTATGGAATTCTATACAATGGAATACTATTCAGTGATAAAAAAAAAAAGAAAAGAATGAATTACCAATATCAAACTACACAAACATAGGAATGGGTTCTATATACAAATGGCTAATTGAAAAAAGATAGTTTGAACAGACTACATGCTATAGATTTCATTTACATAACAACTGGAAAGAGAAAAACCATGGAGACTATAAACAGATCAGTGATTGCCAGGGTCAGGAAGAGGGTTGAATGGGTAAATGAAGCAAAGGACATTTTTTAGGATGTTGAAACTACTTTGTATGACACTATAATCGTGGATGCAAGACATTACACATTTATCAAAACCAACTAGAACTTTCCAGGATGGAGTGAACCATAATGTATGCATATTTAAAAAATATATAGTAGTAGGTCAGAGGATCTGAGGACAAAAAGCAGACTATGACAAAGAATCTAACTGTATTATCATTATCATTATTATTATTTTGCGATGCAGTTTTACCCTGTCTTCCAGGCTGGAGTGCAGTGGAGCGATCTCAGCTCACTGCAATCTCCTCCTCCAGCATTCAAGTGATTCTGCTGCCTCAGCCTCCTAAGTAGCTGGGATTACAGACGTGTGCCAGCATGCCCAGCTAATTTTTGTATTTTTAATAGATATGGGGTTTCACCATGTTGGCCTGGCTGGTTCAACCTCCCAACCTCAGGTGATCTGCCTGCCTCGACCTCCAAACTGCTGGGATTACAGGCATGAATCACTGCACCTGGCCTGTATTATTAATATGAAGCAACTTCACTTAGGGAAACTAGGGGAAAAACAGACTTAAATAACTTTGGAAATGAGTCTGCAAAACTAAAAGCAAAAGATACTATACTTAAGCACTGTACTCTAGTTAACAACATTTTTTCCCATGTTAGCACTTCTAAAATCCATAAACGTGTATACTGGAACAACTAAGTCCATGGAAGGCAGATGATGGAGGTCAGGTTTCTCACTGTTGGTGTGGGAGATTACAGATAAGCAAGGGAAAAAGTTTAGAACTATACATGTGATAATGGATTAGAATTTGAGACTTCAGTATAAATTAATATTTAGCTTAATATAGATACATATAGTTTTATATATACACACACACACATAAATGTGTGTGTGTGTGTGTGTACTTGCGTAGATATACTAATACCTATTTCACTTATCTTACAGCTGAGAAGGATTAGAAGCTATGTGTCTAAGTAGCAACCAACACACAAAGTGTCAAGATTTCAGTTTCTAAGTTTCTAATACCATTTATACCATTTTCTACTTAAAGGAGCCAGGGCTGTTTAGACAAAAGCCTAATTCTAGGACTGGGTCAAGAAATGCATAAATCATTCTAGAGTATCTTGTAGTGCCAGAAAGTAAGCGAGTGCTAAAACAAACAAACCAAAACAAAAACAAAACCATAATGAATATGAGAATCTGGTGTGTCAAAGAGATGTAGTAGCCAAGTGGGATAGTTCCCAAAGACTAAAACCGGGACAATTTCAGCAAATAAATAAATAAATATTGGACTATAATCCAAATAAAATGAATATTCATAAGTCCATATTGATATAGATAAAAGATTAGATAAATAATGAATCAGGAAAATTGATCAATCTTTATGTAGATTAATTTCAAATAATTTATGTAGATACTTCATTCTCAAGGAGGTATGAAATAAATGTCTCTTTTCTTAAATATTCGTTGTGCATAGTGACTTGTTTCCAAAGAGTACAGAATGGGAAATGGGGACCAAAAGAGAAGCGATTTTACGGTGGAAAAAGCTGGTAAACATTTCCTCAGCCAGGTAATAATCAGGATCAATATTAGCAGAGATAAGTCATGTTAATGATATTACCCTCGGTATGCTGAGAATGACAGCTGACCTCTGTGGTTTTCCTCCCCAGAACCTATAACCCCAGTCTAGTCATCAGAGAAATTTGAAGATATGTTTTCTAAGGAGGATTAATTTTTAAAAAAGAAGACTTGACTAGTACTCCTCAAAACTTTCAAAATCATCGAAACTTAGGAAAATTGGGGTAACTTTTGCCCAGAAAAAGGAGACAAAGGAGACATGATAACTAAATGTAATGTAGTATACTGGATAGGATTTCATAAGAGATAAAAGAGCATTACATAAATACTAAGGAAATCTCAGTCAAGTATGTATGTTAGCGATAATGCTCAGGACATTTCACTCCCAAAATATGACGGAGATCAGAGTATACCACTCCAAAATAAGCCTCCTTGGCATACTAGTTATTTTGAGTTGGTTATTTTGAAAAACTGCAGGCACAGGACTGGCTCTGAGAAGTTGCCCTTTTGTAAGAAAAATGCGTGTTTGTATAAGAAATATCTGTTTGCAAGAGTGTTGCTCGCTCTCTCTGCACCAAGAAGAGAAGGACAATTAAGTTACTAGAGACTCATACTCAATAAAGCAGGCATTGATTTAAATCTGCATAGCAAATCTTACCTTTGTTTAAGGTGCTTTTCTGTCCAACTTAGCTGGGCCTTCCTTGAACTCTTTTTTCCTTTCTGCTTAAAAGGAATGATATTGAAACCTAAAGTTTAGTTTTATTTTCTTTGAGATCTCCTCTAGACATTTATGTATTTCTCTGAGTTATCAGTCATATACAGGGTATATACATGTTAATAAACTTTTTTACTCTTGTTGGTCTGTCTTTTGTTACAGGAAGTCTTAGTTAAGAACTATTAAGTGCACAGAAAAAAAATAAATTATCTTTTCTCCTCTACATTTGTCAAAAATAAAATAGAAATATTGATCTATTAATTGTGATACATGTTCCCTACCACCATAAGATGTTAATAGGAAAAACTGGTTATGAATATATGAGAATTAATTAGACTAAGCATAACATTCTGAATACTTGAACAAAATATTATGAGGGCCTGCAATAAGACTACAGTGAAGAGCATCAACAAGAGTGAAATATTTAAAAGTATATTGGCATTAAAATATATAGGACTTTGTAATTTATTAAATATTTATTGTTAAAGAAAATAGTTTCTTACCTTGCTTATAAGTGTAGATGATCTTGCCATTTACTTGGATTCTGAATAAAATGGGAAGTGCAGATTTAAATCTGGGAAATACTGAGCTCAACAATGTATATGTTGAGCTTTAGATGTCTATAATACCCTTAGGTGAAAAGTATCTAAAATTTAAGGAAGATGACCAAGCTAAAAGTAAATCTGTGATTCATTCTTGCATAGATGACATTTTAAGATATGGGAAAGGAAATAACCATTCAAGAACTATGGATGTAATAATGAGTTATAAGACAAGGAAGCATGTCTGAGTAGCATGTACTTTTTTAAGGGGAAAGAGGAAGTACAGGCTGAAAAGAATGAAAGGCAAATTATAAATTTTGGGGAATGGCGGGAAAGAGGGAAAGCAAAACATCTCCAGAAAGAAAGTGGTGAGCAGTGGCAATGCATTGGGAAGTTTAAATGCGATTGGTACTAAACTCTTTTGTTTTAATGATAGTAATAGTTACCTTTAATGAAGTAGTAGAAACCCCAGTGTTATGGCAATGAATTGTGAATTGGTTAGTAGAAGAGGAAAATTAGACAATTATTGTCAAATCTGTTTTCTGAGAACATAAACCTAGGAAAATGAGAAAGAACGGTAGATACTTCAGAAAAGACAAAAATTTGAGAAGGAATATTGTCTTTCCATTTGTGGATATGTGTTTTAAGGCTGGAGAAACTGTTTATGGAATTTCAATTCACTTTATGCCCAATGTACATGAAGAATGCATATAACCTTAGCTAGCTTTTGCAGTATAACAAATCACCCCACAATTTATTCACTTAAAATAAAATAGCATGTATTCTTTCTTACAGTTCTGAGGGTTAGCTAGGTGGTTCTTCTGGTCTGGGCAGCCTCAGTTTATCTCTGCAGTACCCATGACCCACTGGATGGTGCCATTTGCTTTACTCACATTGCTCGTGATTGATGCCTTGTTAGCAAAGGCAATGGGAATGACTTGGTCATGTCTCTGATCATCCAGAAGGCTAGCTCAAGATCTTTGATGTAGTTGTGATTGCAGGACTTTTAAGTACAGGAAGAAACAGGAAAAACACCAATCAACAGGCACTTTTCCTGGCTCTATTATATTTGCTAATATTTCACTGGACAAAGCAAATCCCAAGAGCCAAGGTCAGATTCAAGAGATGGTAAAGTAGATTCAATCTCTTCAAGAGAGGAGCTGCAAAAGCACATTATACAGAGAGCACGAAGAGCAGTAAGAAAAATGTGCGCTCATTTTTTACTCTAACAGATATTTATATATTTCTGTGACTGTTTTACATGCAAAGGAAGCAATTCTGTTGATTTTTTTAAAGTTGTATTTACTTATTTATTTAGACGGGGTCTTGCTCTGTCACCCAAGCTAGAGTGCAGTGGCACCATCATGGCTCTCTGAAACCTTGAATCCCTGAGATCAAACGATCTTCTCACTTCACCCTCTAAAGTAGCTAGGACTACAAGCATGTGTCACCACATCTGGGTAATTTTTTTATTTTGTAGAGACAGAGTCTCACTATGTTGGCTGGTTTTGAACTCCTGGCCTCAAGCGATCCTCCTACCTAGGTTTCCTAAAGTGCTGGGATTACAGGCATGAGCTGCCACACCTGGCCAACAATTCTGTTTATAGCAAAAGTAAAGTAGACTAAATATTTCTTTCTATCCTCATTTTCAAGTACAGTAGCAGTGAAAGAACTGTGACCTAAACTCATTAGCTGAATGTTTAAAAAAAAAAAAATGACAAAAATCTTTAAAACTCAGTAAATTAATTTATTTTTCTTAATGTGAAATTAATTAACTTGAAGAAAATCCAAGCTTTTATCAAGGAATATGTGAAATCATTTGAGGAAATCATAATTACTGTAGCCTATTAATATATATGTGAAAAAAGCATCAACATTTTAATCTCTATTGTGTCAAAATCTGTTACTGTTCTATTTGAAAATTCTTTTTTAGGCCGGGCGCGGTGGCTCAAGCCTGTAATCCCAGCACTTTGGGAGGCCGAGGCGGGTGGATCACAAGGTCAGGAGATGGAGACCATCCTGGCTAACATGGTGAAACCCCGTCTCTACTAAAAAAAAAAAATACAAAAAACTAGCCAGGCGAGGTGGCGGGCGCCTGTAGTCCCAGCTACTCGGGAGGCTGAGGCAGGAGAATGGCGTAAACCCGGGAGGCGGAGCTTGCAGTGAGCTGAGATCCGGCCACTGCACTCCAGCCCGGGTGACAGAGCGAGACTCCGTCTCAAAAAAAAAAAAAAAAAAAAAAAAAAAAAAGAAAATTCTTTTTTAGAACACATACATCCCCCAATATGTGCAGAGATAGCAATTGGAAGAAGACAGTATGGTCCAGGATTTATCTACTTTCAATTTGCAAGCAGCTTTCCTGATGGTTTTCGGCTCTTTGTAAATTGCTTTTTATTTGGTCTCCATGTTTAAACAAACTCAACAACAAAAACTAAAATTTTGCATTCCTTTACTATGTTATGCAGAATTTCTCCAGCCAATAGATTTTTTAACTATCATATTCTTTTTAGACTATGGTCAGTAATTATTCTAATTTATTTATAAGTATTTAACATTTAAATAGCTACATCACAATAATATTTAGTACAAATAGGTTCCTTTTTATGAGTTATAAATTGTTCTTTATTCATGTGTTGGAACTTAAAGAACAATAACCCAAAATATGATGCTTTGTCGTGCTGAGCACTTTCAACTTGTCTTAAAGGAAACTGGAAGCCCCTAGAAGCTGCCTCATAACCAAGGACTTTCCAACTTTCCCTTGTTTCTCTCCTCTCAAGGGCAGGGAGGGGCTTTCTATGGAAGTGCCCTTATCTGATTGAGGAAATTTCTTCCAAAAGAAATGCAATTGTCTCAAAACCTCCTCCTCAGAAATCTCATCAAATGATCAGGCAATATTAACTAGCAGAGAAGAGAAAAAGACTAAAAGTTGTCACCATGCCCAGATAGACTTTTCATGTATTCTTCCGAGGGTACATTCGAGAGATTACTCAAGAGACTTCGTATACATAATAAGACAACCTTTGTTTTCAGTGAAGATTCACCCCTCACCTTCCCACAATTTGTTGCCATCTGCCCCAGAGCTCAGAGGAACCTTGGCCCTTGCTATTTTCTGTTCCCCATTACCACTTGGTATTCAAAGAGAACCATTTACAAACCATGGTGTGCTCTTTGGGCCCATTCAGTTCTCTAAAAAAATGATTTACTGTTCCTCAAAGTTGCCTGCATTCTCCCATCTCTCTCTTTCCAATGAAGAAGAGAATATACAATTGAGAACCTGATTGGGTTGTTAGGTAATCATTCTCCCATGATTTTCCCCCATGCATGTTAGTAAATTTGTATGCCTTTTCTTCTGTTGTTCTTTCCATTGTCAGCACATTTCAGCCAACCTTCAGAGGGCAGAAGGGAAGTTTTCCCTTCATACCTATAGGTGGAACACAAAACCATGTATGACATCTGTTTAGGTCATACACAGTGGTATAAACAATTAACAATAATAGTGATATCATTGCTTTCAATGAGAGTAGCTTTATGAAGGCAAATAACTATCTGAAATTGTTTTGGCTTGTTAGCATGCCGAAAGAGTTTGGATATTTGTCTTCTGCAAATCTCACGTTGAAATGTTATCCCCCATTTCGGAGGTGAGGTCTAGTGGGAGGTATTTGGATCATGGGAACAGATCCTTCCTGAATATCTTGGTGCCCTCCTCTTGGTAATGGGTGAGTTCTCACTCTGAGTAACTTGAGATCTGGTTGTTTAAAAGAGTGTGGCACTTTCCCCCTCACTATTGCTTGCTCCTGCTCTCACCGTGTGATATACCAGCTCCTCTTTTGCTTTCTGTCATTGTTACAAGCCTCCTAAAGCCCTCACCAGAAGCCAAGAGTGTTAGTGCCTGCTTTATCTACAGCCAGCAGAACTGGGAGCCAATTAAGCCTCTCTTCTTTATGAATTATCTAGCTTAAGATATTTCTTTACAGACACGTAAGAAAACGAGCTAACACACGTGCACAAGGGTTAGCAGGATCACTTTCATCTCTTTTCCCATCATGTTTTGTCTTCCTATAAATTTTACTTAATGTCACATTCTTTTTTATTACTTTTATCATTTTTTGGTTGTGTGTTTAGTTAAACTAAAAAATATAGGTAAGAAATGAGATGGAAAGACACGGAGACTAGCAGTGGCCAGCACATTAAAGAGGATTTGCAGAAAAGGGTTATGTATTTGAAGTCATTAATATGAGTCGGACTATTTCCTGACTGGTGTAATAGAGATTTTAATAGAACAACCTAATAGGACACTGAGATCAGGGAAAATAATGCATGGGAGATATGTCATATACAAATATTATTAGTATTTATTATTAGAGTAGGCTGGAAAGCCATGATCATTAGTTCATTAACTTTCTATCATTTGGTTGGAGGTTTTTGAAAAAGCATTCATTTTGCAGTCCTTAGTACCAGCAAATATTTTTGTCAACATCCTAAATTTACTTATAGATTTCTAGCAAAAGTTGTAGACTAAATAAGAATAATATTTAATTAGGTTTATTAAAACTAGGTATATTAATATCTTTTCCCCGACTAAATTTATAAATCTTAGAATCAAAAATAATTTGAGGTTTAAGTAGTCTGTATCTATGCATTTGGGTAAGTAAAGTATTTTTTTCTTCTCAATAGGGATGAGGCTCGGAAAGTTTCCATCTGTCTATAGATCGTACCTAGTAGAAGAATGATGGGAGAACTGTCTCCTATAGCAATGCTTTTCAACATACCAGACAATATGAAGGTGAGACAAGAGAGGAAATCTAATTCCTGGAGCCACAGTGACCTCCTTCCTAGACCTACATTAATACATATAGTTTCTTTCTTCTGAATCACTTTCAGATGCTTCTAATGTCAGCTGTATTGCTTTAAAAACAACAACAACAAAAGGCATTTTTTCTCTCTACTTTGACCCCATTCTCCTTCATTGAGTTAAATCCATTTTATTGGAAAGGTGACAGTTTGTTCCTTCTGCCAAGACGATGATATACTGTTGAACAGAGAGTGTCTGTCATTGATAAGCTTATACAAATACAGTCCTTCTTGGTGGCAGTGTGGTAAATTGCACAGAACTTTGTCATTGCCAGTTAGTGCTGCCTAAGAACTTACAAAGGAAAATGAAAACAGAAATGTTACAGAAAACAGGTGCCTGCTAATATAAATTCTGACTTCCCTACTGCAATTGAGAAAGAGAAATGGATTATGGCTCCTCCATGATCAAATTAAAATTATGTATTTGCACACTGTATCTGTCCCTGGGGAAGTTATGATGATAATGGAGACTACCTCTGTGTGGAAACCCAAGTTGACTCTTATCAGCTGTGCACTGGCGGTATTAGACGTGTAATTAATCAGAAGACAATTTAATTTCTCCTTGTCAGTGGGCGGTGGGAACTGGATTACCTGAACTTAGTGAGCTTTGATATTTTTATTTTAAAAGAAAAGAAAATGTTAAAAGGTTTCTATAATTGTCACAAATTCCTGGGGTGATATAAAATTAAACTATCAACTAAAGAGCCAGGTTCAGCATCCTAGAGAAATAAGAGCCTCAGTGTATTGGAGATTAAAGAAAAAATTAACTAACTGATTAGATCAGCTAAATATTACTTTTTACATAAGAAAATATTTATTGAAAAATATTTTTCCCCTTGAGTATTGGCTAAGGAGTAAGCAATGTACATCAAAAGTGTTTTGGATTCTAGACAATGACAGGGACATTATCTCTTCTTTAAACTGGACTAACCCTTTCTGGCACGATTATTTTCAACAACAATACATCCTTCCTGGTAGAAGATTAATAATACATTGATTTTCTTTATTATTGTAAAGTAATGCTCCAATAATTCATATTGTATCAAGTGTCCATGAGAACTTGTGAATGAATGTTTATATTATCATTTGTTAAGCAGAAATAAATTTGTACCACAATAATACTACTGCAAAATATGCTTGTTTATGATAAGGATTATTTTATTGCTTAGCATGAGCATCTGGGGAACTGCCTGTATGCAGTCACTTGAAAAATTTGTGAGCAAGAAAACAGCTTATGTTCTGTGCCTCACCTGTTCAAATTCAGGTCTCTTTGGAATATTAAGTGAAAAGACAATTACATTCATTGAGCACTCAAACAAGCAGACTTAAGTGGGATGCAGAATGCAAGGAAAGATTCCTGATCTGCTTGATATTAAACAAATTTTATAGTTTTATCAGGACCAAAATATGGATTATATATCATATGTAAAACAAAGCATGTATAACTAAGTACAAGAATGAAAGAGAGAAATGCCATATATTTTCTGTTTATTTTAACTCTTGGAGAAAAATCCTATTTTGCTAGCCATTAATAAAGTTAACAATCGACTTTTTGAAACTGTCAACTTTCATATCTGATGATATTTAACATAGATATCAACCAGAAGATTTTTCTTTTCTATTATTTGGAAAAGAATGTTCTCCATTCTAATTTTCGTTATAGCTTTCACACTGAAATTTGTCAGAGCAGTTAGTTAATTATCAATGAAGTGTTCAGGTTGATGACTAGGCTTATAGTATGGCTTTAACTTTGCTGTGACTCTAGGGTATGCTGGACCATCTGAATGGTCCAGATCAGGGATAAAGATGGTTTTAAGTGAGAATTTTTTTTTTTATTTTTCAGCATTTGAATATTTTGCAATTATGACTTTTTTTCTTTCTTTCTTCTTTTTTCATTATACTTTAAGTTCTAGGGTACATGTGCACAATGTGCAAGTTTGTTACATATATATACATGTATCATGTTGGTGCGCTGCACCCATTAACTCATCATTTACATTAGGTATATCTCCTAATGCTATCCTTCCCCCGCTCCCCACAGTAGGACCCGGTGTGTGATGATCCCCTTCCTGTGTCCAAGTGATCTCCTTGTTCAATTCCCACCTATGAGTGAGAACATGTGGTATTTGATTTTCTGTTCTTGCAATACTTTGCTGAGAATGATGGTTTCCAGCTGCATCCATGTCCCTACAAAGGACATGAACTCATCCTTTTTTATGGCTGCATAGTATTCCATGGTGTATATGTGCCACATTTTCTTAATCCAGTCTGTCACTGATGGACATTTGGGTTGATTCCAAGTCTTTGCTATTGCAAATAGTGCCGCAATAAACATACATGTGCATGTGTCTTTATAGCAGCATGACTTATAATCCTTTAAGTATATACCCAGTAATGGGATGGCTGGGTCAAATGGTATTTCTAGTTCTAGATCCTTGAGGAATTGCCACACTGTTTTCCACAATGGTTGAACTAGTTTACAATCCCTCCAACAGTGTAAAAGTGTTCCTATTTCTCCACATCCTCTCCAGCACCTGTTGTTTCCTGATTTTTTAATGATTGCCATTCTAACTGGTGTGAGATGGTATCTCATTGTGGTTTTGATTTGCATTTCTCTGATGGTGAGTGATGATGAGCATTTTTTCATGTGTCTATTGGCTGTATGAATGTCTTCTTTTGAGAAATGTCTGTTCATATCCTTTGCCCACTTTTTGATGGGGTTGTTTGTTTTTTTCTTGTAAATTTGAGTTCCTTGTAGGTTCCGGATATTAGCCCTTTGTCAGATGAGTAGATTGCAAAAATTTTCTCCCATTCTGTAGGTTGCCTGTTCACACTGTTGGTAGTTTCTTTTGCTGTGCAGAAGCTCTTTAGTTTAATTAGATCCCATTTGTCAATTTTGGCTTTTGTTGCTGTTGCTTTTGGTGTTTTAGATATGAAGTCCTTGCCCATGCCTATGTCCTGAATGGTAGTACTAGGTTTTCTTCTAGGGTTTTTATGGTTTAAGGTCTAACATTTAAGTCTCTAATCCGTCTTGAATTAATTTTCGTATAAGGAGTAAGGAAAGGAACCAGTTTCAGCTTTCTACTTATGGCTAGCCAATTTTCCCAGCACCATTTATTAAATAGGGAATCCTTTCCCCATTTTTTGTTTTTCTCAGGTTTGTCAAAAATCAGTCTCTTTGTAAGTCTCTAAGGACTTGCTTTATGAATCTGGGTGCTCCTGTATTGGTGCATATATATTTAGGATAGTTAGCTCTTCTTGTTTAATTGATTCCTTTACCATTATGTAATGGCCTTCTTTGTTTCTTTTGATCTTTGATGTTTTAAAGTCTGTTTTATCAGAGACTAGGATTGCAACCCCTGCTTTTTTTTGTTTTCCATTTGCTTGGTAGATCTTCCTCCATCCCTTTATTTTGAGCCTATATGTGTCTCTGCATGTGAGATGGGTCTCCTGAATACAGCAAACTGATGGGTCTTGACTCTTTATCCAATTTGCCAGTCTGTGTCTTTTAATTGGACCATTTAGTCCTTTTACATTTAAGGTTAATATTGTTATGTGTGAACTTGATCCTGTCATTATGGTATTAGGTGGTTATTTTGCTCGTTAGTTGATGCAGTTTCTATCTAGCATGGATGGTCTTTACATTTTGGCATGTTTTTGCAATGGCTGGTACCTCTTGTTCCTTTCCATGTTTAGTGCTTCCTTCAGGATCTCTTGTAGGGCAGGCCTGGTGGTGACAAAATCTCTCAGCGTTTGCTTGTCTGTAAAGGATTTTATTTCTCCTTCACTTATGAAACTTAGTTTGGCTGGATATGAAATTCTGGGTTGAAAATTCTTTTCTTTAAGAATGTTGAATATTGGCCCCCACTCTCTTCTGGCTTGGAGAGTTTCTGCCGAGAGATCTGCTGTTAGTCTGATGGGCTTCCCTTTGTGGGTAACCTGACCTTTCTCTCTGGCTACACTTAACATTTTTTCCTTCATTTCAACTTTGGTGAATCTGACAATTATGTGTCTTGGAGTTGCTCTTCTCGAGGAGTATCTTTTTGGTGTTCTTTGTATTTCCTGAATTTGAATGTTGACCTGCCTTACTAGGTTGGGGAAGTTCTCCTGGATGATATCCTGCAGAGTGTTTTCCAACTTGGTTCCATTTTCCCCATCACTTTCAGGCACACCAATCAGACGTAGATTTGGTCTTTTCACATAATCCCATACTTCTTGGAGGCTTTGTTCATTTCTTTTTACTCGTTTTTCTCTACACTTCTCTTCTCACTTCATTTCATTCATTTGATCTTCAGTCGCTGATACTCTTTCTTCCAGTTGATCAAGTCTGTTCACTTGTGCGTTTGTCACATAGTTCTTGTTTCATGGTTTTCATCTCTATCAGTTCTTTTAAGGTCTTCTCTGCATTGATTATTCTAGTTATCGATTCATCCATTCTTTTTTCAAGGTTTTAGTTTCTTTGCACTGGTTACGTAGTTCCTCCTTTAACTCTGAGAAGTTTGATCGACTGAAGACTTCTTCTCTTAACTCGTCAAAGTCATTCTCTGTCCAGCTTTTTTCCATTGCTGGCGATGAGCTGCGTTCATTTGGAGGGGGAGGTGCGCTCTGATTTTTTGAATTTCCAGCTGTTCTGCACTGCTTTTTCCCCATCTTTGTGGTTTTATCTGCCTTTGGTGGTGACATACTGATGGGGTTTTGGTGTGGGTGTCCTTTCTGTTTGTTAGGTTTCCTTCTAACAGTCCGGACCCTCAGCTGCAGGTCTGTTGGAGTTTGCCTGAGGTCCACTCCAGACCCTGTTTGCCTGGGTATCAGCAGCGGAGGCTGCAGAAGATAGAATCTTGCTGAACAGTGAGTGTTGCTCTCTGATTCTTGCTCTGGAAGCTTTGTCTCAGGGGTGTACCCAGCTGTGTGAGGTGTGAGGTGTCGGTCTGCACCTAGTCAGAGATGTCTCCCAGTTAGGCTACTCAGGGGTCAGGGACCCACTTGAGCAGGCAGTCTGTCCATTCTCAGATCTCAATCTCCGTGCTGGGAGATCTACTGCTCTCTTCAAAGCTATCAGACAGGGGCATTTACCTCTGCTGCGGTTTTGGCTGCTTTTTGTTTAGCTATGCCCTGTCCCCAGAGGAGAAGTCTACAGAGGCAGGCTAGCCTCCTTGAGCTGTGGTGGGCTCCATCCAATTCAAGCTTCCTGGTGGCTTTGTTTACCTCCTTAAGCCTCAGCAATGGTGGGCACCCCTCCCCCAGCCTCGCTGCAGCCTTGCAGTTAGATCTCAGACTGCTGTGCTAGCAATGAGGGAGGCTCCGTGGGCGTGGGACCCTCTGTTCCAGGTGTGGGATATAATCTCCTGGTGTGCCGTTTGCTAAGACCCTTGGTAAAGCACAGTATTAGGGTAGGAGTTACCCGATTTTCCAGGTGTTGTGTGTCTCAATTTTCTTTAGCTAGGAAAAGGAATTCCCTTCCCCCTTGCGCTTCCCAGGTGACATGATGCCTCACCCTGCTTCAGCTCTCGCTGTTCGGGCTGCACCCATGGACCAGCGCCAACTGTCCAACACGCCCCAGTGAGATGAGCCTGGTACCTCAGTTGAAAATGCAGAAATCACCCGTCTTCTGTGTCACTCACACTGGGAGCTGGAGGCTGGATTTCTTCCTATTCGGCCATCTTGGGCGTGCCCCATGATGACTTTTACATGTTTATACAAAAGTACAAGATCATCTGTTCTATAAGAATAGATAAAATATCTGTTCTATGTGCTGTTTCATATAAAGGACATAGCATAATCCTTGCTATGGGATAACTATTTTTCATTTTTGTTATTTATTTATGTATTTATTGAGAAGGAGTCTTGCTCTGTCACCTAGCCTGGAGTGCAATGGTGCAATCTGGGCTCACTGCAAGCTCCACCTCCCAGGTTCAAGCTATTCTCCTGCCTCAGCCTCCTGAGTAGCTGGGATTACAGGTGTGCAGCACCACACCTGGCTAATTTTTGTATTTTTAGTAGAGGCAGGGTTTCACCATGTTTGCCAGGCTGTTCTCGAGCTCCTGACCTTGTGATCTGCCTGGCTTGACCTCCCAAACTGCTGGGATTACAGGCATGAGCCACCATTTTAAAAAACTTCCAGGCTCCAGAATCCTTCTATTGTGTGGCTTTCTTATCTCAAAATCCTGACTGCTAACCACTAGTATGGCGGCATAATGGGATAACTATTTTTTAAATGAATGCAAAGAAGTATTTACTTTAGTATTTTTGCTTGGGTTTAGATGGGCACAAACTATGTTCCCTGTTATGATAATTTCTGGTGAAGAAACATCTAAATAGGATGAATAATTTTACATTCTCCAAATCTGATCATTCTAATATTTTTAATATAAGAAATAAGCTGAGATTTCTTTGGGCATTCGGAAGTCATCCTGGATTAAAGCCACAGCAATTATCTTAGGTTAGTTCAGGGGATTGTAAAAACAGCTAAGAAAAAATTACTAAAAGCAAAAGAAAGAAAGTAAAGAAAAAAACTAAGAAGATAAGATCTTTGAATAGTCAGTGTCTTCATCAGGCTGCTCAGTCTCATGTCACCCATTTTCACGCAGTACTGAGGTCTGCAAGAATTTGCTTCAAGAAGTTCTAAAGCTTACTTAAAAAGACAAAAAGGAAAAAGCTTAGGTCATATCCCTCTTTACTTGTTTCTCTATGGTAATTCAGAGATATACTGGCTCACATTGTGGTTGCTAGCCCAAAGCTATTTTTATTTAATGCCTAAATTCAAAAAGAACTATTTCAACCTGGCCCCAGGATCCTTATTTGTTCCAGAATAGCCCTGAAGGAATTGACTGTTTTTAAAATAGGATTCTATAAAATCCAACATGCAGCATTTGTTTCATTTATGGTTCAGTCGTTCTTCTAAAAAACATCATAGCTATAGATACAAAGTTTTAAGTCGTTGTAGCCTACATAAATTGTCGAAGATACTATGTATTAGGGATAAAGATTACAGAGATCAAAGGCATTTAAAATATTATTTCAAGTACCAGTTTTGTAATAAATTTCAAGGATCTTTTAGTATAATTCATTTGTCTGTTAATTTACCAAATATTTATTATGTGCCTACTAGATATTTTGCTAGGTGCTAAAGCTATGGGAGTGAACAAGACAGGCAAAATGCCTGTGTTTATGGAACTCACATTGTTGTAGAGACGACAGACTCTTTAGCAAGAAACAACATAATATCCAATAGGAATAATTCCCATAAAGAAATTAAATAGAATAAAATGATAGTGAGTAATAGTAGGGGTGATGGAGTGGCAAGGTGTTAAACATAGGATGATCAAGGAAGTTCAGTCTGAAGAGGTCTCTAAGGAAAAACGCAATGAAACTGGAAAAGCAAGCCTCATGAATATCTGAAACAGTGTTTCAGGCAGGCAGGGAAAGACAAATGTCAAAACCCTCAAAGGGCAACAGATAATGTATATGAAGAAGAACTAATACAGATGAGAGAAGAATCAATACAGACAAAGAGTATGTGACAGGAAGAGTGATAGGTGGTGAAATAATGAGATAGACAACGGCCAGAGCAGAGGAGAGGTATAAGTTAATTGCATGTAAAGGCAACACCCTTTCTGCTTTATGGAAAACTGACTGTCCAGCTTGAGTAAGAAAGAAGGTATGGACATTGGGTAGGATGCTATTGTAGTAGTTACAAGAGAAAAGGTAACATGAAGTATTTAGATCTGTAGGTTTTCAATGGCTATTTGTTGACTTCATTATGAGTCAGTACTGGTATGCATCTACCAAATAAGGAGCTCGCATAATCTTCAGCTGTATTAGTAACGCTTAGAATAAGGGAGAGGTTAGATCTGTTTTGCTGTCATGCTAACAATGACTGATTTTATGTTCAGTTCCAGACTCAATCTTATAATTGAAACAGATAATCACAAATGTATTCAGGGGAGGGAAACCAAAGTTAGGAAATCTTGACACCTTAAATTATGTTGTAACAGAAATGAGAATTGAAATGGAATGACTAGAATGAGAACTAAAGACTGAGCTATTATTTAGGGGAGTTTTTGACCAAAACTTAGGGAGCACGTCTTTTTTCTTGCAAGATCTTCACTAAATTAATTGATTGTTGCTTTTTGTAAGTCAATGAGTAAAAGATGCAGAAGCTTAAGATACAAGTGACTTAGGAAGGAAGGCACAAAAGGTTTATTATAATGAAGTATGGGTACATATCCTAGTCATACTTCCATAAAGTGATTTGGCCTGTCTTTTCTTTCGTATTCAAATTAATCATAGTGAGTTTCAATTATAGATTTTCTTCTTTACTTAGGACATCGAGAGTTAGCCTTTACATATTCTCTCATAACAAGCAACTATCATTGTAAATGACATAAAACAAGGCTATAAAGACTTTGAAGAAAGTAACATTTTTTCTTCATATAATATATGTAAATATCATTTCAGTATCCTGCTCTAATCTTAATGAGATACGAAAGCCTCTCAGTTCACACAGCAATAATCATTACATGGCCCATAGCAAGAAATCTCATCTCAAAAAGACACAGTTTCCAAAAGTTAATACTGCATACAACCACTATCATTAAATAGCTAAAAGTTTGTTATATATAAGCCATTTAGACTTATCCTCAAAGATCTAAAGTGGGAATGTTCAATCCTTTGGCTTCCATGGGCCACAATGGAAAAAGAAGAACCGTCTTGGGTCACACATAAAATACACTAACACTAACGATAGCTCATGAGCTTAAAAAAAAAGTAACAACAACAAGCTAAAAAAAATCATATTATGTTTTAAGAAAGTTTACAAATTTGTATTGGGTCACATTTAAAGCTATCCTGAGCCACATGCAGCCTGTGGGCCGTGGGCTGGACAAACTTAATCTGAAGGAACAAACCAGTAGAAGCTACAGAATAGCAAAGGGTAGAGTTAGCTTGTCTAAAAAGGTCATTCTAAGTATCCAGAGTTGCCCAGTGGTGGAATTGGCACTATCAAAAGAGTTTTTCAAGAAAGTTCCTGTCAAGCATGAACTTCCTTAAAAGAGAAATGATCATTATTTACTAAATGATCATTGTGTAAAGATAATTTTAGCATGAAAGGGCTTGCTCAAACTGATGATATAATGCCCCCCACCCCTTGTCCTTAGATCTATTATACTGTAAGTCAGACTTCCAGAAATAGTTAAATGTTTTATTTTATTTTGTTAATTTTTAATAATTGAGGATTTTTTTTTTAAATAGAAGATTACCAAATGAGAAAACAGTGAATGATTATAGGTAGAAGAATTGAAAATGGAAAAATATATTGGCGGTTAAAACAATACATAGAAACATCTAATGGACTTAACACATTTTAGATGAGAGGAAAAACAGAGGAGGGATTAAAATATATTTGTGTTTGACGTTTTGAGCCAGCGTGTGAGAGAATAGTGGAGCCAGCAATAGAAATAAAGGAAGAGTAAAAAGGGGGATTATTTTTTAAATTTAAAATAGCAAAATATGGTGGAATATTGAATTTAAGAAATAAACAGTTGTTATTGTCAAATAGAATGCAATTAATTTAGTAGAAAAATCAATACACTACAATCAGGTTTTTAATGAAGTATGTTGCCAAGAATCTACTCTGTTTTGGATTCCATCCAAGGAATTTTTTTTAAATAATAAAATGGACCTGATTACATAATAGTCTCTTTATGAACTCAGATGATTCCACTCTTCCAGGCTATTCTATATGGTAAGAACGTTGTTTTAAATAGTTCCTAATAAGCTTCCAGGAATGAATTTTTTTTTTTTTTTTAAACAGAGTCTCGCTCTATTGCCAGGGCTGAGTGCAGTGGCACAATCTTGGCTCACTGCAACCTCTACCTCCAGGGTTCAAGCGATTATCCTGCTCCTGACCATTTCTTTTTTTTGTCTTCTTTTCATTGGCCATGCATGCATTTTGGAGAAACCTTTCTACAGGATATGGAATTCTTTCAAACTTCTCTAAGTTTCCAAGACATATTCTTCTACCACTGTCATAGATTTCGATTCTTAAAATAAATCAAAGCTAAAATTATTATTATTTATTATACTTTAAGTTCTGGGATACATGTGCAGAACGTGCAGGTTTGTTACATTAGTATACACACGTCATGGTGGTTTGCTGCACCCATCAACCCGTCATCTACATGAGGTATTTCTCCTAATGCTATCCCTCCCCTCACTCCCCACTCTCCGACAAGCCTCGGTGTGTGATATTTCCCTCCCTGTGTCCACGTGTTGTCGTTGTTCAACTCTCACTTATGAGTGACAACGTGCAGTGTTTGGTTTTCTGTTCCTGTGTTAGTTTGCTGGTGTTTGGTTTTCTGTTCCTGTGTTAGTTTGCTGAGAATGATGGTTTCCTGCTTCATTCATGTCCCTGCAAAGGACATGAACTCATCCTTTTTTATGACTGCATAGTATTCCATGGTGTATATGTGCCACATTTTCTTTATCCAGTCTGTCATTGATGGACATTTGGGTTGATTCCATGTCTTTGCTATTGTGAATAGTGCTGCAATAAACATGTACATGCATGCATCTTTATAACAAAATGATTTATATTCCTTTGGGTATTTACTCCATAATGAATTGCTGTGTCAAATGGTATTTCTGATTCTAGATCCTTGAGGAATCACCACACTGTCTTCCACAATGATTGAACTAATTTACATTACCACCAATAGTGTAAAAAGCTTTCCTTATTTCTCCACAGCCTCTGAAGCATCTGGTGTTTCTTGACTTTTTCATAATCACCATTCTGACTGGCATTAGATAGTATCACATTTTGGTTTTGATTTGCATTCCTCTAATGACCAGTGATGCTGAGCTTCTTTTCATATCTTTGTTGGCCACTAAATGTCTTCTTTTGAGAAATGTCTGTTTAGTTTCTTTGCCCACTTTTTGATGGGGTTATTTTTTTCTTTTCCTGTAAACATGTTTAAGTTTTTTGTAGATTCTGGATATTAGAACCTTGCCAGATGGATAGATTGCAAAAGTTTTCTCCCACTCCGTAGGTTGTCTGTTCATTTTGATGATAGTTTCTTTTGCTGTGCAGAAGCTCTTTAGTCAGAAATTACTTCTTTTAAAATGAAAAATAGCACATTTGTGGGAAATAGACTGGAAATAGGAAGGCTATATACTAGTTTCAACTTTGCCATGAATTGTGGGACTTTGGAGAAGTCATTATTTCCTTCTCTGTAACAAAATGGGTTAGGCTACATTATTTGAATCTTCTTGCATATTCTAATGTTGTTTTCCAATAATCTCAGATCTTTTATTATAAAGTCTCAAACTTGGGAACAACAGATATTAAGTATCTCAATATTTGAAGAAATGCTGTTAGACATATCTATATAATATTTACCAAAATATGTAAAATATAGTCCTACTTAAATAATCAGAAAATTTGATACTTAAAGAAAGTTAAGAGAAGTAAAAAAGAAGTCACCAGGCTAAATGATGCTGTTGGCCGTGGTCTGAGATTTATTTTCCCCTCACTCAGAGAAAAGAAAAAGTGATGATTTTCTTTACCCCAGAGTAGGTACCAGAAGAACTGCTTGTGGTCATTGGAGTGTCTGCAGAAAGGAAAGACATGCCTTTCACTCTACAGCTAAATGCTTGCTAAGTGACAGAACCTCAGATTTGATGAGAACATGCTAAAGCAATCTTGAGAAAGGTTGACATGCTTCCTGTAGATTTTTAGGGTTGGTAACATGGCTGCGTAAGAGCATAGAAACTAGATTCTGTTTTCCAAAGTAAGTTGATAAAAGCTAGTCTTGAAACAAAATGAAATTAAAACGTAGTAGGGTACTTACTGAATCCCAGCATTTGGAAGAGCAAAGGTTCATGAACCTTTTGTGGGACAGAAGTTGATGCTTCATAAGTAGTCAGGAATGACCCTTATTGGTGGATTCTAATGAATGCCACCAGACAGGAGGAGGTGACTTCAGAAGAAAGAGGAAGGTAGTCTCCCCCAGTGGTGGAGCTGGGAGGAGAGCATCAGCATAAGACATCAGTTCAAGAGTAGATTTCTGTGTCTTAGAACTAAGCAGTATGGCAGATTAGAAGCAACTTCCAAAGAACCAACACGTGCAACCCACTAGAGAATCAGTACTTGGACAACTACTATACAGAGGGCCCTGGTGGCCATATCACAGCTGCACCATTCAGCTAAAACTTGTGGCCTGTATACTTCCAGCAACATTGGAAGGGTTTTTCAGGAGAAGAGAAGGGAAACAAATAAAGATCAAAACCAAAATAGAACAAAATAACCCCTTTTTCCCTACCATATGTCCTGAAGCACCAAGGCAAGACTGATCTGTGAGGAGAAGAGAGAGGAGGAATGAGAGATTGCATTTTTTTTGTCTAGGCAGAGCTGGATATATTAGTATTCTCAAAATGAGTCTTAACTGCCAAAACATGCTTTGTTTTAATACCTGAAAGTGTATGGAATGCTGAAGACCCGTCAAGAAGGTCATCTATGGCAGAGAAAGGGAAATCTGGAACGAGGTGTTTAAAGCAGTAATTGGAGTAATAGAAAGTGTTTTAGTCCCTATTATAAATGCATTGCATATACTTGGATATTTTCTCTTTATTGACATATAATCCTTTTGGTAGCCTTTCATTGATATTTTTCTTTCAGTAAAAATATAATGAATACTACTCTGAGTAAGGCAATGTGCAGGACAGACACTGTAGATAAACCAGAGAAAAAGGTGACCCTTCACAGTCTTAATTCATAGAGGTAACAGACTGTCTTAATCCATTTGGGTTGCTATAATAAAATACCATAGACTGGGTGGCTTATGAACAATGGAAGTTTATTTCTTATATTTCTGGAAGGCGGGAAGGCCCAAATCAAGTTGCCTACAGATTTGGTATTTGGGGAGGGTGTGTTTTGTCATAGATGGTGCCTTCTCAGTGTGCCCTCATCGCTTGTTGGAAGGAGTAGGGCTGCTCTCTGGGGCTTCTTTCATAAGGGCACTAATCCTATTCATAAGGGTTTCACCCTCATGACCTAATCACCTCCCCAAACTTCTCACCTCTTCATACCATCACCTTGGAGTATATGCATTTTGGAGGGACACAAACATTCAGACCACGGCACAAACCTTTGGACTGAGTAATCAAATTTGAACCACAATAAGGGGAAAAAATGTTGAGGGATTTCTATGGTATTATGAGTTTCTTTTATTAATCAAAGTTTCATTAGAGGTCTTTCTTGGACTTTCTGTGGCACAATTGTTAAATAATTCATACCAAAAGTCTTCAGGAGAAGACAGGGCTTAAGAAAGAGGTTGCAGTGTTGAGGGTATTTGAATAGGTATAGAGAAAAAACGATTGCATTAGTTCATTAAAGCAGGGAGAAATGCCCAGCATTTTGCACATAGAGCTGTAGCTCTGCTTGCTTATGTCCTTTGACACATTACAGAGATTCTTGCCCAACTCCCTTCCCTTTGCCTCATGCACTCATATTCTACAACCATATGCTCTAAATGGGCTCTTCATATTTAGGAAAATAAATTGAGAGTATATGACTAGTGATTCCACCAATGATTAATCTTAATGTTTAGAGAAAGCATGGGATCCAGAACAAATAGATGTTTTTACTAGATTAATGTACAGAGCTATGACATTTATGTTTCTATGAAGCAATTTGCTGTAACTTATGCTAATATGGTAGTTTGCTATACAATGATTTTCATTTAATTAAAAAGAATGTGTGACAGATGATTATTTTTCCATTGAGGCTGATCATTAAAAATTTATTTCTAGAGTAATAAATAAAATAAAAATACAGTGTTTAAAAGAGTTTGTGGGGCTATCACATGATAATTACCATAGATATCCATACTGAAAACAAAGTTTGGACAGTCTTTCAGTTATTGCTTCTAAAATGTTTAAAGATGATTCTGCATTTGTGCAGGTTTTTATAATGAGGAATTAATTCTCAAAGATTTTAACTGTTTGTTTATTATTGACTGTAAGTAACAGTCATCATTATAAAATTACTCTCATGAAATAGATCAGATAATCATTTATTGGGATCAAAGGGATTAAGGAAGATGTGATTTCTGTACCAAATGTTCTTTATGCTGGGTTCCTCAAACTGATTTTTCAATTTGCAAGTATTAACTTTAAAATCAAATATTTAAATTGTTCAACCTTGTTCCCTTTTTGGGGAGAAAGTATATAGTATGTTACTAGGTCATAACACTCAGAGTATTAAAATTCTGCTACTTGAAAAATAATTGCATGGCTTTTCTCCTCCCTCACCATACTCATTCACACTGGCCCTGATTACTCTTATACCCCTAGTGCAGGGCTTCTCATTCTGTAGGCCACAGACAGAAGGACCTTGAAGATGCTTCAGACTCTCCATGGTGTTCAAATTATTTTCCTCATAATACAATAATATGTTATTGACCTGCTTTATTCGTTTCTTTTCTTTTCTTTTTTTTCTTTCTTTCTTTCTTTCTTTTTTTTTTTTTTTTTTTTTTTTTTGAGACGAATCTCGCTCTGTCACACAGGCTCGAGTGCAGTGGAGCAATCTTGGCTTTGCTGCAAGCTCCGCCTCTCGGGTTCACGCCATTCTCCTGCCTCAGCCTCCTGAGGAGCTGGGACTACAGGCGCCCACCACCACGCCCAGCTAATTTTTTGTATTTTTAGTAGAGATGGGGTTTCACCATGTTAGCCAGGATGGTCTCCATCTCCTGACCTCGTGATCCGCCCGCCTCTGCCTCCCAAAGTGCTGAGATTACAGGCGTGAGCCACCACACCCGGCCGGTCTGTTTTATTCTCTTGACATTTTTACTAATGGAGCAAAAGCAATGGTGAGAAAATTCGGGAGCCATGGCTTGCACGTGGCACCAGCAACTGTATTAAATAAAATATTAAAACTTGTCTCACTCAACAATATCTGCCATGAAACAACAAAAATATTAATATTATTAAATAAACCCTTAAATACACATATGTTAGTAATTTGTGTGACAAACAGGAAGTATACACAAAGCACTTCTGCTTCACGCATGCAGAAGTACAGTGGCTGCCCCAGGGAATAGCATTATTCTTTCATTTGAGATTGTGTGGTTGTTCGGACTGTGAAACAAACGAGCAGCAGCTGCGTTTTCATGAAGCACCGTTTTTACTTGGAAGAAAGACCAACAGACAAACTGTTATTCAGGCTTGCATATTTGGTGAATATTTTCTTAAAAGTGAACTGAGTAGGCCTGTTGCTGCAAGGGAAACAACGAACAGGATCTGTTGCCAATGGCAACATTCAAGCTTTTGAGTAAAAACTAAAATTTTGGAAGACTTGTATCCACCTCCATGAGCTAGACCTTTTCCCAGTACTTAGAGACTTACCTGATTGTTAAGAATTTGTGCAATTCAATGAACACATATTTTCCAAATGACCAAACGCACAGTGTTACAAAATCACACATGGGTAAATGATCTAATCTAAATATATGACAGATGACAAGATTTTAATTTTACAGTGTGAGAAGTTAACTCAGGTGATTTCAGATTACTCGTTACAACTAGCCTGTAAGAAACTTCAGTTTAAGTATAGTATCAGAGAAGAATATTCATAATTATCTGAAAAGGTTTTTACAATTCTTCTCTCTTTTTTGACTACATATCTGTGAGAGCTGGGTTTTCTTTAGCTGCTTCAAAAAGGACAAAACTACAACTGGTTGAATGAAAAAGGTAGGAAGATCTAGCTGTTTTCTATTAAACTAAATTCAGTTTACAAAAACATGTAACAATGCCACTCTTCTTACAGGCTTTACATTTTGTCTTGAAAAATATGGTTATTTAAAATATATGTATATTTAGGTTAACTGATAGTGGGATTATCATAGTTGTTTTAAAATCATTTAATGCATAATTGTATTTTTTCAGTTTTGATTTCTAATATAGTAAAAATACAGATAGATATACTTCACCTAAACAAAAGTTCTTTCAAGACTTCAGTCATTTTCAAACTGTAAATGGGCCCTAATATCAAAAGGTTTGAGAACAACTACTTTAGCACAAAGTTGAATGGATTGCAGACACTTGAATGAAGATGTGAGGAGTAAAGGCTGGAGAGTTAGTCATGTTTGAGATCATGGAGATAATATCTGAAACATTTTGTAATTCATAAAGAATTTGGATGATTACAAACCACTGATATAGCCAAGGGAGTTACTGAATTTAAAATTTCCAAGGTGAAGCAGGTGAATGGCAATGACAAAGTCAGGATTTTCTTGTAAAATAAATTGTTCTTTCTTTCCATCCTTCCTATTTTTCTTCCTCTGAATTCAGTCAGCTACTGTGTTAGCTTATTTCTTCTGTTATAATATCTCATATCATCTATTCTTTTCTTGATATATATCTCATATCATGTATTTCTTTCATTCATTTAATTAAATCCCATTCCAAATGGCCTCATGTCTAGCCTGCTGATTTCTTTCTGGTTTCTGTGCAATCAGTTTTTATTTTTCTCTCTTTCAATCCATCCTGAAATCTGCTGACTGATTAACCCACTTCAAAGCAGTCTTAGCTCCATTACCATCACCCCATAAACTCAGTCAGATATAATGAAAACATTAGTGCCAACCATTGGTGAGATGATAAATCTCAAACTTCTCAGCATAATAACTGACATAACTCAGCATAATGGCTAAAGGATCCTCTCTGAAAATGGTTTACCCTTTCTCTAAATAAAAACTGCTCTAATTAAAGTAGTTTACTCATTTTCTTTTTAACGTGCCAAATCTGTTTTAACCATGGTACCTTTCTTCATGTCATGTTCTCTAGCCTGAAATGCCCGCAGTCTTTGCCTTATCATCTTATACAGATAAAATGAGATAATCCTTTTCAATAAATTAGTGCAATATCTGGAACATCATAAGCAGTAAATTACTGCCAGTTATTTTTTTTATTAATAGTACTACTATACTGTAAACTTTTGGAGGGAAGATACTATACTCTGTATCATAGTTAATTATCCATTGTTTAGTAGATGCCTCTCTATAATACATCTTCAGAGAATGTATGTGGCTCATAGTAATGATTATCCATATTTTGACTGACTTTATTTAGAGTTTTAAGAACTTTAAATAACTCATCTAAGAAATCTCTTCAACAAGACATAATATTTTAACATAGCCACCAAAATAAAGTAAAAACTCTAACTCAGGACACCATAAAGTGCTAGACATGTAAGCTTATCCGGAACATTATGTACCTAGGCAGAGAATCATCAACAATAGTCTAGTAATTGGCAAGAATATCATTAATCAACTTTTTTCCAGGCAAGTGAAGTTAAATCAGAATTCAGCTAACAATCCGTAATGTGTGTGGGAGTGAGGATCAGTTAACAGTTTATGAAGTTTATGCCATATTTTGAGAACCAGGTCATATTGCAATGAGGTCATGTTGGCTACTAAGAAACAGTAACTCAGAAATGAAGAGGTTTTGCAGTGTGAGTAATCCGCTGGATATCGTGTCTCTGACACTAGAGAAGCAGCTATAGAAGCAGCCTGCTCTATACTGTACAGGATCTCCTCATAGAATAGAACATGGAAACAAAGCTCCATTTGCTACCATTATAGAGAGAATGAGCTTTCTTTGGAAGAAAGTATACACATGGAGGATCTAAACAAAGCAATGCACAAGGTAAACTGGCTTAAAGACACAGTGTCTCCCATAAAGGAGCGAGAAATTCAATAGCAGGTATCTGCTATGGCAGGTAGTTCTCTGAAAAGAAGAGCAACCAGATTCAGTTACAGGATACCTGGGAGAAAAACCTACAGTTTGATGCTGTTTGCTACTAACGAGGATCCGTTGTCTTCTGGTAATCTGCCCAGGGAATCATATGTGTGGCTACATTAGATAGTACATCTCTTCTTTCAAAACACCACCCAGAATTTGAAATATGTGTGTGGGAGTGAGGATATTTTCTGAAGTTGGGGGTCATTTGCTTTATACTACTTTATAGTAGTACAAAGATTTGCTAAAGGAAAATTGTTGAGATTTTTATTTTTAAAATAATGATCAGCTTAAAAACTAGTAGCAGAGTTCTCAAACAAAATAAATGCCATTTGCTAGCAAAACACTTTGAAGGATTATTGTGGTTTTCAAAAGAGTGTTTTAAAAGTTTGGTCAAAATGGGTTCAGGCTGAATGACATTAGGAGCAGAATGGTTCTGCTTAATAAAGTGGAAACCTGTTTATTTTCTTGGAGCTGATCTTGAGAAGGATGAAGCAAAGAGGAACAGCATAACAAGTGAACAAGAACTGAGGAAAACATGTGGCCAGTGAGAAGGTCCCAAGACTTCTATACCTTCCCCACTGTGAATCCAAAATCTATAGTTTAAGACCACCATATACAATCACTTTATGTAAATGGCATTTTGTAGAAGTCAAGACAAAGATATGATGTTCCATGTTTGTGTCATTTTCAGATTAAGAAGAGGAAAAGAAAATGTTCATGGGTAAAATTAGGAATTCGGGAAACTGGGACTTCAGGACAAGGTATAATAATGAAACATTAAAGCCCTAGTGAGCCCTTAGGGGGCACGTGGTGGAGGTAGGAGAATTTGAACATTCCACTCTCTATGGGGTGGGTCTTCAATCCATTTTACTTAATATGTCAAAGTAAAAGGAAAATTCCTAAAACCAGAGGATTTATGGATACCTAGCAGTTGATATCTGGGCTAACATCTGACCTATATTTACCTTCAGAAATCAGGGAAATCCAAGATGGTAGAAACAATGTCAATATGACACAGTGAAACAGGTCTCACCATAGATCAACCTGGTTGCAATATTCCTGCCTGCCTTGGGAGCTAAGTAACTGGAACAAGTTTCTGTAATGTGATTAGAGTTTCTTAGAATGAGTAATTGTCACAGTTGCTGTTGTGGAAAAGTAATTAATTATACGAAGTAATTAGTTTTCCCTCAAGTATACTTAGGCTTGATATTTTTGTGTGTAGAAATGAAAATAACAAAAGCAATAATATATGTATCTTGATAGGTAGCGTGCTGTTTGGGACCAGGATTGTAGATAGAAAATGGTGTTGACGGAACGTGAAACATGAACATGTTTGTGAAACTAAAGCAGTACAGCAAAATGGTAACACAAACACTGTCATAATACAAGGGGATGACTTTGAAGGGGCAGCTTTAAAATTAATATCTTCTTTCGTAGTGGTAAATGCTTTATAAATACTGTCTACCTGAATAACAAGATGGGAATAAGCCAGACAAATGTAGTCACGATTTTACAATTTCAGAGAAAATCACCATCAATAACATGCAAAATGAAATAATTTGGAAGCGTGTTAAATGTGCATATTTAAGTTCTCTAATTAATTTCAACATAGAATTCAATAAGTTCTACACTGAATATTCAGTATTCATATATTCAACATTCTAAAGCACTAAAAGCAGAAAAATACTACTTCCGAAGAAGGATCTGAAGTAAAGCACATGTATATTTAGAATATGAAAACAGTAATTTCGCCTTGAAGAAATATACTAATAGAAAATGAATCAAAGGTGATCTTGGGAATATGTTTTCTATAGCGAATACACATGTTAGTTTGAGTCACAAATTCCTTCCTATAAATATTTAGAAAGTACATTGATGTTCATAAATCATTACACTTTAAATATATTTGAAGAAAACATATTTGAGTACAAAGAAAATCCCAACATACACATTTACATGTTAATATCAACTTAAAAGTTAATGGCTATTATCAGTCAAGTTTATATTAATATAAAACAAATACTGTATCTCCAACACTGGAATAGAAGGAATGGCACACAATGTTTACAGAAATATAAAAAGAGCTTCCTATCCTTATATTTTTATAATATTATTGGGTATAGGGGAAAGTTAGTGAGCAGAAAAATTAAGGTGAGTAATAGAAGATGAGTCATATTGTATGTAGTACATCCACACCCTATCTAAATGACTAAGGAAGAGGGTTTTACAGAAGAACGATTTAGGGAGAGATTCACTGGGCTAATGAGAGTATAGCCAGTCCTTGACAGATGAACTTCAGGTATAGAGGAGGGAGGATCATGCAGGGGAAGATAAACGTCACGAGCAGAGATAAACAGGCCTCTATGTAAGCAGAAGAGAAATTCAGTGAATGCAGTGGGAGGGGAAAGTGGAAAAACAGAGGAGAGTAGTGATTATACAAGTCAAATAAAGCGTAAAAGCATCAGTTACACAGAGCACAATTTCAAAAACTATCATTGATAGTAATAAAAATAGAAGAGATTGCTGGATACAGAAAGGCAAAAGCATGAGTGATCTCAGAGATTAATGGAAAGGAGATCCAAACTCAGAAACCCTGGGTTCAAACCCTAGCATTGTTGTTTATTAGTTGTAAGAGTTTGTGCAAATCAGTGAGCCACTCTGAAATTCCTCAAATGGCAATGATATTAAGTAATTCACAAGTGGCAAGGTTAAGATAGGACGATATTTCTGAGTAGATAACACAGTACTTGATATAATAGAAATATCTGTTATATAAAGGTCATTGAATGTAAATCTGGAAAAAATATTTAGACCTCTGTACAAATTATGTGTTGTAGATATGTGTCAGTAAAGCCACTCTCCAGATTCATGGCAAGAACATTCCAGACAAAGAGAATAGCAAATGCAAAGGCTACGGCGGGAAAGAGTTTAGAGTAAGAAATGAAAAGGAGGCAAACACAGAAAGACCATAGTAAGCAAAGGAAACAATGGTTTGAGATGATTAAAGAAGAAGGCTAATGCCAATCATCTTGACCATGCTAGTTTATTCTGAAAAGTGCCACAACACCAGAGATGCTAGCATTAAGAAAAAGTTGTTCAGAATATATTTTTCCAAATATGTATAGAAATAAATATTTACCATATTTCAAATAAAGATATGATAAATGTATTATAAAATATCAAAGCATAAACTGATATAACTATAAATGCAAATAATAAATTACAATTATAATGTAAATTGTGAACCATTGATGACTCTGCTTTTTTTAACTTCAGCCCACTATGCATGAAGATTACTGAGCTGCTGCTGCTGCTATTGATGTAACTTCTGTATGTTGGCCCAGACTTTCCTGCCCTGTTTAGAGGCTTTAAGAGACGTTAAGTTGATCTTTTCTCCTAAGGAAATGTTATCTTAAGCCCGTGTATCTTTTTGATGGTTCTCTGAAGGGAGATTGGGATAGCTTTTTCTTGGCCAGCAAATGTAAACCCCTGCTGACACCAGCAGAACCCAACTCATTATTTACCTCTTCTCTTCACCAGACATCTGCTTATTTCAGAATAATCTTTCTACAAAACCTTTTTTTTTTTTTTTTTTTTTTTTTGATGGAATCTCACTCTGTCGACCAGGCTGGAGTGCAGTGGCGTGATCTCGGCTCACTGCAACCTCTGCCTCCTGGGTTCAAGTGATTCTCCTGCCTCAGCCTCCTGAGTAGCTGGGACTACAGGCGTGTGCCACCACACCTGGTTAATTTTCTGTATTTTTAGTAGAAGTGGGGTTTCACCATGTTGGCCAGGATGATCTCAATCTCTTGACTTCAAGTGATCTGCCCGCCTCGGCCTCCCAAAGTGCTAGGATTACAGGCATGAGCCACTGCACCTGGACCCTCAACAAAACCTTTTTTATTTGGCAGCGGGTATGGGAAGAGAGATAACAAGATATTGACCTTGTAAGAGTTGTGGAGTAGAGGCTGGGGGGACTTGAGATACAGGTATCCTAAATAAGGATAAGAGAAGGCAGGAAAGGGGAGAGTAAGAAAAATATAGAGTGCCAAACATTTGCAGACAAATGCCCAAAATAAAGATTTTATGCAAACTGAAATGCCAGTAGTTTGAACTTAAAATTGCTTAGTATAATGGAATAATAAAAATCAATATTGAAATTCCAATAGAGATGGAGAAAAGTAACCATTTCTTTAAGAATATGGAAAGAAAACGAGGGCAATTCTTAAGTTTTTGCCTTGAGCAGCTAAGTATAGTTTTAAACAGGTGGACTGTTTACTAAATGGTGAAGACTGGGAGTGTATGAAATTTGAAAGAACGACTAAGAGCTCCACTTTGAATATGTTAAATTTGTGATTCTTCTATGCAAAGGTTGGTTAGGTGGTTGGATATATAAGTCTGCGGTCTCCAGAAATCAGTGATAAAAATATACACAAAGTTGACTCTTTTCAAGATATCTCTGGCTTTAAAGGCATGGAACCAGATGAGATTTCCTAGAGAGGGGTTAGTAGATGAGTAACAGAAGTTCCTATACAATCTGCAGATAAGGTTAAACAATGTCTGAGGAAGGAACCGAGATAAAAACTCGAGAACAAATTGCCAGAGAAGTAGAAAGCAAGCCAGCAGAGTATAATTCAGAGAAACCAAGTTAAAGAAATGACCTAAATATGAGGAAAAAGTCAGCATATCAAATGCTGCAATGATTACAAATATGATGGAGACGGAGACGTAGCCATTTGAGTAGGATAACATGGGAAGACACCAAGCTGGAGTTAGGGAAATGAAACAGAGGTCAAGAACTGGACATGATAAGTAGAGAAAATTCCCCTTGAAAATTCTCTGTTGAAGGGCACAAAAAAGTTAGACAAAAAAGAAAGAAAAGAAAAGGTAAAAAAAGGTACAAAGATATAAGAGTAACTTAGGGGAATGTAAAATTAATATCATGTAACATTTTTGTTTGTTTTTTCTTTGTAAATTTGTAGTAGAACATGATCATATTTCAAAAGCAGAAGGGTTGTTTTGAGGAACTGTAGGAGGTGAGTGGGAAGAATGTAAGGAGGTGAGTGTAGCAGTCTGAGTAAGAAATGACAGTGGGTTGGACCAGCATGGTAACAGAGGATGTGGAGCTTCATTGTCAGCTTCTGGATGTATGTTAAAATTAGAAGCAACAACATTGTTTAATGTTTTGCAAATGAAATGTGGGAGAAAAAGGGAGGCAATGGTAATAGACGTGACAACTCCTAGAATATGACAACACAGGCTTCCAACAAATAAATTTTTAGAAAGAATGTGTAAATAAATGATTTTTCCCCACCAAGACTGGCGTTTAGAACTAGCTTAGATACTGCTCTAAGTTTTGACCCTGGATTTCCCTATTCTGTTGGGGAGTGTTTTCTCTCCTTCATTAAAACCCTAAAATCCAAATGCATATTTTAGCTTTTTGTGGATTAAGAGCATAAAGATTTTTCATCTTCTCTTATAATATCCCCTTGATTGCTAGAATGCCTGAAGGATACATAATACAAATAAATAAAAAACAACAACTCTATGTTTCAGGCCAACAAGGCACATAAGACATAAAAATTGAATGTAAACTCTTGTCACTGGTTTGAAAGGAACTGTCAGTTGTTTGATTCTTTAAGTGATTCTGTCACACACTGGGGACCCCCGTCAGTGCAGTTTCACTCCTTAACTACTTTTATTAAAAGTATGTATCATCATGTGGCCACAGAAGCCTGCTATGACAGAATCGTATTTTTTTCTTTCTCTTATCTTCACTATCTTCATCATAGAAAAGTGTTATGTTTCTATGGTTGCAGGAACTAATTAATTCTATATCAAACAGATATAATAATAGAAAATACTTTTTAGGTATTGAAAAACAAAGTTAGTATTTTAACACATTTTAGGTTGCTCTGTTCTTCCCATCAACAAACTCCCACGATCTAAAAAGTATTCCTGTATTATTGTTTTCAACCTCTCCTTCATCTATGTTTACAAAGCATCTGGGCCAGAATGTGTTACTTCTGCCAGATCCCCATGATTTGGATTATATCCATCTCTACTTCTGAGTGTTTTCCAGAATCTCTTTCTTATTCCCAGTGTAATGCCAAGGGGAGATCAATCACTGGAATGTGCCAATTATCTTAATATATGCCTTTGTCAGAGGTCACCAGTTTGAAGTGTGTCATCTCTTTTATGTACAGAGATTGTGGTGGTGTTAGGGATTTTTCCCTCTTTAGAGCTGGTGCACTTTAACTGGCATGTTCTATGGACATATCTGATGATTGCAATTACTACACAGGCCTGATTGTTGGTCTGCCTAGGATAGTCTCTATTTTTCATGCATGATCTATCCAGGATTGTCATACTTTTTGATGGATTCAGCGGATAGTGTTGCTTTATTGTGAAGAAGCATTTTAGCCTCAACCTTACATGACCTAGCCTTGTCTACTCTTCTAGGACTGTGGAAAGTAGCGTTTATTTGCTACAAACACTTCTGTTGAGTGGAGTGCTTTGGTTGGTAGCTTTTTCCATTAAGTGCAGTAGTGTGAAAGGCTGCAGCTAATGCACACAAGTGAGGCTTTAACACTCTGCCTGTCTGGGGGATGTTGCTGATATCTGGACAAAGCTTGCACTCAGAAGGTAGCCTTGGTCTGTTTCTTTGTGTTTTGACCATCGTGTAAGCTCAATTCATAGCATGCAGTTGTTCTTCACCTGTGTACTGTTAAGAAGGGTATTGTACTTTAGGAGCAGGTAAAGGTTAACTATTAGAATCCACCCAGCATATAATGGGATACAGTGGGATTTGAGGTTCGCTTTGGCCGGTTCTATCAATATGAGCTCTTAACTTGGAATGCAACTGGGAAAAGAAGTGCTTTAGTCACAACACAATAGATAACATCAGTTTTGCCCAGCACAAAACTGCAGGTGGTTAACGATGGTTTGCCACACCACTGTTAATGGTGCCGCTTTAGATCAGTACAACCCTGTAAATGGTAGCATTTAAACCCAGCACAATGTAAAAGGTGGTGTTTTTATCTCATTCAGAAAGACCCTGGTGTGGTAACCCTCACTTTCTAGTTGATTTTGACAGGACACATAGATGATAATATAGACTATTTCCATCGTTATTCTCATCAAGTCACAGATCATTAAAGACAATATTAAGTGAAATAAGCCAGGTACAGAATGACAAACACTACATAATCTCACTCATATGTAGAATCAATTAGTTGATTTCCTGAAAGTAGAGAGTAGGATGGTGGTTGCCAGAGGCTGGTAACGTGGTGGGGAGGTCAGAGGACCAGGAAAGGGTGGTCAATGGGTACAAATTTAGCTAGATGAGAAGAATGAGTTTCAGTGTTCTATTACACATTAGGGTGACTATAGCAAAGAACAATGTACTGTATATTTCAAGACAGCTAAAATATTTTAAATGTTGCCACCACAAAAAAAGTAAACGTTTAAAGTGATTGATATGGTAATTACACCAATGTGGTCATTATATTTTATGCATTGAAACATCGCAGTGTACCCCATAAATATGTACAATTAGTATGTGTCAATTATGTATTAAAAAATAAAATAAGGGAAATATTTGTAGGCATTTCCTTAGTACCAATGATTTCCTTACCCATGACTCAGACTTTGTTTTAAAATAAGTGGACTTAATATGAAAATATTCTAAACCTCTCAAACATGTCTCTTTTAAACAAGTATCAACATGAAATAGGAAAAATAATAGGTAAAGTGCAATATTAAAAAGCAATTTGTGGAAAAGCACAGGTAAATATGCCACAGGAATCAGAAACATATGGTAAGCCATAAAGCACCCAGTTTATGTATGAATTACTAGTATTTTTCTCTAATACTTCATTCTAAATAAAGAAAAACTAACAATACAGAAGCTTTATCCCCGATGTATGAATCTCAACTTTTATAATGCTGAAACGTCACTGAATTCCTCCTTCTGCCATATGTATATGATTGTATATACTATTAGTTGCAAGAAACCTGTGATCTTTGCAATTAAAATCAATAAATATTGAACTTTAGTATGGTGCATCATATCCCTCATAAGGATGTAAGACCTTTTAAAGCCTTCCTGCTTCAAATCTAAGTCCCTAATTAGCCACATCAGTATCACTTCTTGGGAACTTGTTAGAAATGCAGAATATATATATATATATATATATATATTTTTTTTTTTTTTTTTTTTTTGAGACGGAGTCTCGCTCTGTCACCCAGGCTGGAGTGCAGTGGCCGGATCTCAGCTTACTGCAAGCTCTGCCTCCCGGGTTCACACCATTCTCCTGCCTCAGCTTCCCGAGTAGCTGGGACTACAGGCGCCCGCCACCACGCCCGGCTAGTTTTTTGTATTTTTTAGTAGAGACGTGGTTTCACCATGTTAGCCAGGATGGTCTCGATCTCCTGACCTCGTGATCCGCCCGTTTTGGCCTCCCAAAGTGCTGGGATTACAGGCTTGAGCCACCGCGCCCGGCCAGAAATGCAGAATCTTAACCAAATCTACAGACTCCGAAATTTGCATTTCAGCAAGATCCCCCTGATTCAAGACACACTTTAAAGTTTGAGGATCACTGATCTAAGAGACCCAGATAATCTTTTGGGTCTTGCCTTGGTGAAGACCCTTTCCAAGACTCAGGCATCACAATCTAAAGCTTTTGTAGGATAAGTCAAGAAGACCATTACTAAATTTTGGAGCCACTTCAGGACTTTGCTAAAAATTACAGAGATCATTTGCTTTGTGACTGAGAAATATCGTTCTACACCAAAAGATAGGATTAGGATATGAGTTTAAGTAACCTGGAATCCTGCTGAAGAGATGAATTCAGTCACTGACTATCCTACTAATAGCGTAGTAAGAGCAAGGAGTTCTTCTGGAAACTCAGAAGACAATATGGATTTTTATTCATAGAAATGCAATGTGAAAAAAAGATCACAGCAAACTACCAAGGGCTACTGTCTCTTATGTGAATCTCTTATTTAACACACATTCATTCAACCAGGATTTTTTAAACATTTCATAAACACCCACTAAAAATCACAGATTTAGGGAGAAAGCTCATAAGCCTCATAAAGAAGTCTGAAGCAAATTATCTTAAAGAAATATTTTCTTATATATCTTTGCTTCAGAAGTAAAATTAACATAGACTATATATTAGTGTACTTGGTACCATTACATAAACATGTGGGAGGGAAAAATATATTTGTTCTGATTGAGTTCTTTGTGTTGGCAGACAGCCAATTCTCTTTTCAGAATTTCACTACTGGAATACTTGAAGTTGAATGAAATATAAAGCAACTTCTGTTTGCCAGGCTGTAAAACTAAAGATGTCCATCAGGCCAAAGGATTCACAACTTTATAAATAGACAATAATAATTGCAATCAATTACATTGGGTTGAAATAGGCATACACATAAAACTAACATGCTTGAAAAATGATGACCTGTTCTGGTATTATTGTTAATCCTGTTATACATGGGAAGTTTTCTTCAATCAATGATTACCAAGAAAAATAATCAGCACTTAGTTTTTGAGATAAGTTTTCTTTATACATCCAATTTTTTAGAAACTATACATAGTATTCATTTTCACATCTCAACTTCTTGATGCGTTAGAGTTAAGAAATGGTTTCTGGTCCAGAAGACTCTCTTACTGTTGTAAGAGGTTGTATTAAACAATAGCGATCATTTGATTCATTTGACTAACAAATCTAATTGAATATTTAGCCTCAGATATAAGCAAATATAAAGCTGGAGTTTCACGAAATGTTCTTAGTTCTGAATTCTCAGCATGCCTCACCCCTGTAGCAAGTCATCTATAGGTGACTCTATCCCAATTAGTTAAATTCAGTCCACCTTGGTATGCTTTCAATTCCTTCAGGTTTGAGTAGTCTCAAGTAGAATAGAGAGTAGGAAAATTAAGCTATTTTGAATTCTTCTCCTTCCTGTTGCACATTCTAAACTCCCAAAATATTTCAAGTCCATCCAAAGAATAGTAGTGAGCGGAGCTTGGAAAGAGTAGAAACTCTGTTTATGTTTAGGACTCTGAAAAAAAAAAAAAAATACAGGTTGTTTGTTTAGTTTGTGCTCAATTATCTACTGGCTCTGACTGTCAGGGTTTTTACCCAGCCTGTTTTGTGGTACTGGTTATATCTAGCTGTTTAATTTTAGGTCCTCTGCTTCCTCACATATCTTATACTAACTCTTTTGTGATATTATAAGACTAACTTGTGGCACATTAAGTGTTCCTTCAATGCCTAGCTGACCACATACTCCATAACCTCATGGTACTAAGAATTCTGCAGAGAAATGATTACTTCTCCCTCACATCTTCAATGAATAGTCTGCCCCACAGCTTTCTTAGGGATTTTTCACTTCTGGATGGCTTCTTGGGGTGGGGCCATGAAAGTGTCAAGCTTATGAATGCCACAGCATCTCCTTGGTTCTTTGGGTGTGCGGGAAGCCCAGGGATTCCTTCCCAGGTTGCATCAGCTCCGCAGAAACAGTGAGCCTTCATTGATCCCTTCTTTCTTGTAATACCACCTATCATCTCCTTTTGGCATTTACCACGATTCTGAGCCAGTGGATGTGTCTAGGGATCCTGTTGATTGGAAAATTCCATGTAGGGAATATGATATCAGTTTCCTTCACTTGCAAATATCCCTACATGTTATGGGGCGGTATGCCAAGAATAACAATTTTAGATACCCCAATTATTGCTCCCTAAGACTCTATTCGTGCTACCACCATTCCCCAGGCCCGAACCTGTTCTTTCTTTCTTTTTTTCCTTCCTTCCTGCCTGCCTTCCTTCCTCCCTCTCTTCTTCCTTCCTTCCTTTTTCCCTTCCTTCTTTCCTTCCTTCCTCCCTTTCTTTCTTTGTCTCTTTGTCCCTTTCTTTCACGGCAGAAGTCTTTTGCCTCCTTAATACCTTAAGGGAAGAGTTTAGAAGTTTGCCCTTTGGAAAGGTAGTTCTTTTTTCATTTAGGATTAAAAAGACAGCTTTTTTTTTTTTTTTCCTCAGATATGAACTAACAGTCCAGCACTTCCACTTTAGCACTCAGATGGGAAGGTGCTGGTGATAGCTGAGGGAAGCAGGAAAGGGCATATGTAGGTGATATTTCACATCATCACATTATATTTGACCATAAACTATTGCTAATATTACTGTGGAACTTTAGGACTTTTACTGTAGGGAACAATTTATATTTTAATATGCTGGAAAAACACCATTTTTACTGACAAGCAATGACATATTTCATTTTAATCTATGATAAATGTTAGTTAAAATCAATTTAAAAAATACTGTAAAGCTCAAAATTATACCTATGATATATATGCCTTTAATAATGTCCTTTATTAATGAGATAAGATTAGGAGAATTTGATATGAGAGCTAACATTTAAGAAAATTAAAATTATGAGTCATAGTTTCACTTTTTAAAGTTGATTTTTGACATACTCTAGATGCATGGTTAATTGATTTTAAAGCAGCGAAATATTGTATCCTTATAATATATACTGTGTCTAAAAATCACCTGTAAATCTCAATTTGTTACTTGGAGGTGTTTTTTTTGTTTTGTTTTGTTTTTTTTTTAACATAAAATAAGATATCTACATTCTGAGGCATTGAGGAAATTGGATTTTATAAAATAACTACAGGAACCCTTTTGAGTTTTTTTTTTTTTTAAATGTCTCCACCTTTCATAGGTTGCTTATTGACACATAGCTTGAGAAGAGAACGGTTTTCTGAGAGATTTTTTAATATTGATTTAGCCATTTAAGAAATGGATTTTAAGCTGGTATTGATTTGTCTATTATTTTACATATTATATCTGTAAGATTTTATAAGAAATCAAACATCCTTTAAGATGCCAGTTGCCTGCTAAGTAGCTTGTCATTTTGATATTATTTTGGTGTTATTTCCAAATAGTGTTTTATGCTAAAGGGCACTAATGTTATTACACTATGTATTTTAAAGTAAAGCAAGATGAGTTATACTAATTATATATAAAACATATTATCACATATTAATCTCCCTTCCTCCCAATATACCATGGTTAATATGTTCATATCCAGACCAAATTCTTTTGTGCAAATGTTCCTCAAAATCTTTGGTGACCATCTTCAATCACATAAAAGAATTTATTGAATGTTTACAACATATTGAATGGTGTATTATTTGATTTATTAGGCACAGACACTTTTTCAGAAGCTTAAAATCCATATGGGAAAATGACAGATTTATAAAAAGACATTTACAAGTCAATAAAACTAGATCATTAATATTTAATATGTTATACATAAAAGCTATAGGAATGTGTAGAAAGGAAATCAAATGGGGTCATCTACTTTAAAAGTAAAGAGAAAAAAACCTTTCCTGATGATGACAGGACTGAAGTTGACTTATAAGAACTGATACAAGGATGAAGAGAAATGGATTAAAGGGTACAAACAAGGGAGGAGGAATAAATTCAGTCTTTGATAGTAGAGTAGAATGGCTACACTGAACAAAAACGTGTTGTACTTGGGTGATGGATACCCTGAGTACCCTGACTTTTTAATCACTATGCATTATAAATATGTAACAAAATTCCTCGTGTACCCCATACATTTGCACAATTGAAGAAAAAACTGATATGAAAATATGTTTTCTCTAAATTTAAACCTAGTAACCAATGACTTGCTATGTGAATAAAATAAGACCACCATAGAAAGTTCATGTTCCCTTCTGAAATAGCATGTTGTGAACTAATGAAACTGACATAAAAATTAGTGTGACACATTTAATTATTTGCATAATCATTATTTTACCTCATGTTAATTAGGTATAAATTGTAATGGGTAAGAGAAATGCCAAGGACGAACTTTGCCCACTTCAACAGTTGCCTGAGTACATCTAGGCTAAGAAAATGGTCGCCCTACATTCATCTCAGCTTCCCAGGGCAAACTGCCTCTCCTTACCCCCAGGATGAGTGTTGGACTCAGGAGGATTGGAGCACTATACCCTGAAGTTCTCAGCCAGCCCTCTGCAACTATAATACTAGCTCAATAGGAAGATGGCTAGAAGCCAAATTTTTCAAACAATTTTTATACAAAGTTATCCACCAGTGTTGAAGCACCTATCTGATATACAGTAATGTTATTCACCTCATCAGAAACATGGATAAAAATATAACATCACTTAAGACGTAGAAAATCAAGTTAGAGTTTTTATGCTCTACCTCTTCTCACTATGATGCCTCATGAAATGTGAGATAAGAGACAATTAAAATCTACTCAATGAGAAAGCCTTCACTTGGGAATAAGTTATGTTCTCCAACAAGGAATTTTAGCTTCTCCTTTCTTTTCCCACCTTTCCATATTAAAGGATAAAATATTCTGTTTACCATGGAAATGAAAAACAAATGAACAAATAGGATGACATATTCAAGAAGCTCAGAGGTATTTTGGACCCAGTTGATCATTGTTAATTACTAAGCATCTCTTCACTGAATTTCACTGACACTGAACTTCTACTGTATCAAGCAGCATTTATATTTACTGCAAAGCTAATTGGCCTAGGGCCCTTCTCTCCATGTATTTTCTCAAATATTTATTTACTTTTGTGTTTGTTTGTCTCTCCTACTAAACAGCAAGGATAACATATATCTTATCTCCCTTTTTATCTCCAAAGTTTGGCACTTTGAAGGTTTTTAATAAATATTTGTTAAATAAGTTTCTGATTTCATCTGCCATCTCTCTATAAATTACTTCCAAATTACAACAAATGTGACTTTATTTAGTGTTTAACCAATATGTTGAAAGTGGAACTCATCACTTCTTATGTTTTCTACTTTATAACCCCCAAAAATATACTCCTTTCTGAGGGATCTGTCTTCCCTTCTAAGTCCACTTACTAAGTAATCAAGCTTTACATTTTCTCTCCTTCGGGCTGTTTTGGTAGAC
Organism: Papio anubis; assembly: GCF_008728515.1. Classification (NCBI taxonomy): domain Eukaryota; kingdom Metazoa; phylum Chordata; class Mammalia; order Primates; family Cercopithecidae; genus Papio; species Papio anubis. The sequence continues at coordinate 34,680,361 of NC_044987.1, read as the reverse complement.
CTCTTTTTCTTTCTACCTACTAGTCCTAGCAGCTATTGTGTCCGTTATTTGTTCCTTCTGGTGGGTTCTGGTCTGGCTGACTTCAATAATGAAGCCGTGGACCTTCCTGATGAGTATTACAGCTCTTAAAGGTGGTGTGGACCCAAAGAGTGAGCAGCAGCAAGATTTATTGTGAAGAGTGAAAGATAAAAGCTTCCACAGCATGGAAGGGGACCCGAGTGGGTTGCCACTGCTGGCTGGGGTGGCCAGCTTTTATTCCCTTATTTGTCCCCACTCGTGTCCTGCTGGTTGGTGCATTTTTACAGAGTGCTGATTGGTGCATTTTACAATCCTCTAGCTAGCTACAGAGAGCCGATTGGTGCGTTTTACTGTCCTAGCTACAGAGTGCTGATTGGTGCATTTTACAATTCGCTTATAAGACAGAACAGTTCTCCAAGTCCCCACTCAACCCAGAAATCCAGCTGGCTTCACCTCTCATGATCAGTTCCTGTCAGCATTTGTCATCCCTCAAGCCTCTTCTAAACATTAATAATAGAGAAGATCCTTAAATCACATCTTCTAAATTTTGCTTAGAAATATCCCTTGAGAGTAAGAAAATACCCTAAATTCACTTGATATTCAAAGTACTTCATAGGTGTTTCCACCACAACCTCCTCTAATGTATTATATATAAACTGTTTGACAAAGCAAAATTTACTAAACAACAACTTTGTATTACTCCTTCTTTGATGACACCATATCCTAACAGTTTTCTTTTCTTAAGTCTCATCCTTCCCTGAGACTAATCAAGCCCACCTCCTCTCTGTTCTTCATCAACCAGTAGAGTTCTGGCTTCCTCTTTGAATCCTGTGCTGCTTGTCTTCTGAGCCAGCCACCTGGCAACTAACTGTGAAAGGCTGTGTATGCTTTTTTACATTTAGATGCACATGTCACACTTCTGCACATAAAGTTATTTTGCTCAATAGTAGAGAGTATGCCATATACCTTTTTAATCATATCACTTTACAGACGAGCTTATATCTACAAAATGCATAACCATTTTACCTGTATACTAATAAATGATTTAAATATTACAGATATGCATACACATATAATAACTGTGTTATAGAAATTCCAAATTCATCAGATGAAGTACAAGTTCTCAATAATCTAATAATAGATACAAATCATGTAGATTTCTGAAGAGGTGCAGACAAAATAGTTACCATGAATATAGAGACACATTTTTATATGAATATATATTATGTATACATAATACATGTGGGGGATCTAATTTTGTATATTAACTTCTAGTTTCTATTTTGATTATTTACTTTATTGAATAATATTAATCACAAGATGAAAACATTTTTGATGGAGAATATAACTAGATTTAGTTAGTAGAAATAGTATTTGTTAACTTAGTGAATTCAAAGGTGATATTAAAGAGGTAAGTGCAGTGTTTACATTCATATGAACTCAAGTGTTAGGTGAGCCAAGAACACAGCTGAAGAGCCAATAAAAGGAGCAGAAGGTTCATTGGTGATGGTACTGATCAGGCACATTTCTGGCTACTTCAATTGAGAGCACTATCCATATATTAATATAGTTATAAAAAAAAGCACATACAAATGAACTGTAGCCATTTAAGGAAAACAACACAAGGTTTAGCTCACACTACTTTATGAGAAGGTCTGGGGAGGAGTTTGTGCAATGTAAAAAAAAAAAAAAAAAAAAGTACCAAAAGACCACAGTGTTTGTGAACTCAAAACTTCTATACTGCAAAACTCTTCTAAAACTATAGTATCATCTGCTGAAAATAGTCATAATTTTCAATAAGATGTTTAATAAATATGTGTTCTCCCACCTATGCTGCATACTAGGAATTGGAAGTCCTTTTGGATACTGGCAAATGTTACAGCCCACTACCTTGTTTGCTTGCCCAGGAAACTGATGTCAGAAAGAATGATAAGGTCTACAGAACAGTAAGATTAGACCAGGTAGTAAGGGCAATACATGGGTTGAATTTTGTCTTCCAAGGAAAACTATGTTGAACTTCTAACCTCCCTGGTCAGAATGTGACTTTATTTGGAGATCAGGCCTTTATAGAGGTAATCAATGTAAAATGAGTTGAGATCGGGGCCTAATCCAGTAAGCCTGGTTTCCTTACAAAAAGAGAAAAATTGTACACAGAAACAAACATGCATAGAGTGAAGATGATATGAAAAGACACAGGGAGAATAAGATAGTCATCTACAAGCCAAGTAGAGAGGCCCAGAACAGATTTTGTCCTCAAAGCCTCCAGAACTGTGAGATGCTAAACTTGCATTGCTTAAGCTACTCTATTTGTGGTCCTTTGTTACACTAGCCCTAGTCAGCTATTATAGGCAGTAAACTTACTCATCTAGCTTTCCATTCTTCTAGTTCACATATGTAGGTGGATTATGATGACAAGGACAATGTGTGTCTATATGAGTTCTAAGTCTCAATAGTTATGAATATTCATTAAGTGGAGATCATAAAACTGTAGGAGTGTTAAAATCTAGCAATGGACATAGACATTGCAATCTGCTCTATTAAAATTAATTTCAACACTTACTCTCCTTTCTCACTGATAAATATGCACCACATTTTCTTAAACTTGTCCTTTACCTTTGTATGCCAGTTTCACATGACTGTTAAATGTCTCCCTTTCTTCCTGGAAATGACATGGTTATGACAGATGATGCATATAGCTTAGAATGGAAGTTTTGGATCAATATATAGAACTCCAGTTAGAATTCAAATTTTTATTCTCTTGCTTTGTGCTTATTTATACTTATGGTTGTTTAAACTTGTGTTACAATACTGATGTTTATCTGCTGGACAACTATTCTTTATAACTTCATAGTGTTTGGCTTCCCCTCCCCCCCGCAATGTACTCAGCTCTTCATAAAGAAATAAAAGATATGTGGAAAATTTGTAGAAAGGAAGGATCAAAGTACACAGCAACATGTAAAGAAAGTACAAAATAGCTTTTTTGTTGTTTCAGTAAAAACACATATTTTTTTTTTAATCAGAAGTTGGAAAAAATGTCCTCCTGGAAATATTAAGAATCTATTCATACATGAGATTCTGGTGAAGAAATTTTAGTCAATGTACTTAAAACATTTTAGTAAGGATTTATAAATACATTTGTGAAAGGAAGGATTTCAGATACACAACTCTGTATAAAAATTGGCACTAAAAGATATTAAATATTCTAGAAATAATGATTTCTGGTAGGCTATCCATGACCTCACTGTATGTATACCTGCAATGCCCCTACTGTTCCAAGATTTCACATGTTTACTCCTTAGGTCTTCTGCATCTCGTTATGGAATTGTACTCGAAGAGTACTGATCATCACGTATTGTTAGCAACAAATTATATTGGACAGTGTTTAATCAGGGATTTGAGATTTTTCAGTCATCATTTAATGCTGTCTCAGGCAGTGATGGGACATGGCTATGCTAAAGAAAGGAGAGATCAGTAGTCCAGGAATGCTGACAAGATCATGCAAGATTTTAAAAATCAACATAATGTTAAAGCAAAATAAAATATGAATGTCACTATTAAAAAATCTATCCAAATCAAGCACCAAAGGAAAGTGTGTTAAGAAGAACAATTGTGCATTATCTTCAATAATGCTAGGCACCATGAAGAGATACTACATGATAGACATGTATTAGATACTTCATATATTATGTAATCCTCACAATCTCAAGAGGGCAGAAAAATCATTTTTGTCTCATCTATATATGATTGAGGAACATATATAATTTATCCATTCAAACCTTGTAAAAGGCAAAACTAGCTTTCAAATCAAAATCTACCTAGCTTCAAAGCTGTTGTCTTTCAGGTGCAGTGATAGTAAAACATAATCAAATGATCAGTAGCCATCAAAATGATGGATAATCAGGTCTAGATAAGCATCTTTCTGCAGATTTTGTCTGGCAGAGGGATGTATAAATAGGAATCTAGTAATAAAATGGCATCAAGGAAGATAGTCATTGGTTGTAGGACCTGTGAGAAGCTGTGAAACACACCAGTTGGACATTCTGTCACTGATTTATCAGAATTCTCTTTGTATTTAATTAAAAAACAAAACAAAACGGTAGATAAAGAAGGATATATAGACCCAAAGAGATAATCTGTAAGCAATTATTCTGAGCAAGGATACATAGACCCCAAAAGATGAGTGGTAAGCAATCATTCTGAGCATCTGACTAAGGAAGGGCTCCTCGTAATACCAGTGATTATAGGTGATACCTGTGCAGATCAGAAAGACCCCACCTGTCTAGGTTCTTTCTCTTTTCGTAAGGTTATGGCTGATGCTTAATATAATCATTATTGTACTCAGGGAATTGTGGAACACACAGAAGTCCAGGAAGACCCAAGTAGAAAATTAGGAATCGATTATTGGGGAAAAGACGGAAGACACAGGAATTGGTTGATATGCCTATCCTGGTTCTGGCTGATGAAGCAGGTTCATCAGGAAAATAGGAACAGATTCTCAGGCTTATTCACTTAGGAACTTTAGATTATTGAGATAAGATAGGCATCACCATCTCTCAGAGCCACTGTTGAGGAGATGTTTATATTGGGTAGAAGATTATGCTGGAAAGAATATAGACCTTGAAAACAGAAAAAGAAACAATATTAATGCTCTGGCTCAACTGTTTACTGGGTGTAGTTCTTTTTGCAAAGTCCTTAGTTTTACTCACTGCCATTTTCTTTTTCTTAGGGTTGTTAGAAAGACAGAGATAATAGCAGTTAACGGAAATGCCTCCTGTTCTATGTGCCAGGCACTATGTATAGTGATTCACATGTGTTACCTTATTCAATCCTTATAACATGTTTATAACATAAATTGCACTGTTAATCCTTTTAATACAAATGAAGAAATTGAGATTTGGGTACTTCTTCAATGCCACAAAGGCAGTATATGGTAGAGCTTTGTCAGTCTAATTCTAAAGTCTAAACACTTAGCCCTGCTTTCTAATGTGTGAAAAACACTTAGCATAATGTCTGACATACAGAAGGATTAAGTGAATATTAAGTCCCTTTTTCCCAACTAACTCTAAAATATTCAGACTGTAAGGATTCTATTAATGAGTTCTCTAATCTGTCAATAGGAAAATATCACTGACATAATGGCCTATTTGAGTCTGGCCCTGATGCATCCTATTCTATCTAGTGTTATTTCTCACTCAGGTATAGATTCTCAGTCCCATACCAACATTTAGGACCAGGACTAGACATAACATGATGACAAATAATGGGACCCAAATGGTGAATTTATGGAGGAAGGTGGATATGGATCTTAGAACATATTTTGTTTTCCAGACAGTGCTTTAATCAGATTCAAAGAGGTAAAATTAGTTTGTAAGAAATCGAACTGTTGCTTCACGAGATGGCTGTCTGTGAAGAGAGGACGGTGACATTTATATAATTATCAGGTAAAAGCAAAACTTAGTTTCAGTGCAGACAGGAAAATAACTACACGGGAACATGTGAAGAACATGTGATATTAAACCAAGCAGGGATTCCAGTGGCTGCATGATAAGAAATAATTAAAGTTAGATGGATAGCTATAATGAAAGGCAGCAAGCTTAGTTTAGATTGTTTTCATTAAATATTCCAGGTAATGGCAGCAAGTTTGAGAGATTTCCCCAAGGTAAGAGTATAGCAGGGATGGCAAAAGCAATGGTTTCAGAAGCAAAAGAGAAATATTTGTTAAAGAGAGCTATAAATAAGCAGGGCTATGTGCTTAGAAAAAAGCGGGGAGTAGACACACAATCCTAAGTACACAAGTACGCATGCACACAAAAGCAAATAATTGAAACTGCTTACTAATGTAGTTGAGCCTTCATGGTATTTTGCACTCAAGGTGCTGGTGACTGATCAAAAAGTAAAGGTTTTCATTCCCTTTTTTAACATGATGCAAATGATTTCAAATCTTTATTTTGAAGGTGCCAGCAAAGACAGCTTAGGTTGTCATTTTCCTATAGATGCTGCTGTACCTTCATATATCAAAAAGTTTATTTGAATAATTACGTCTTGTCCACATTTTTATCATAGGAGTTTCCTAACCCAAAATAATTATATCAACAGAATACTGAGCTACAGCATAGTGCATTTCAATAGTGTAGTCGGTAACAGATACATTCGAAAAGCTGTTCAAACCCGCCAGTATTTAGAGATTCCCCAAAACAGATATAATTCATCTGAGTAAAATATATACAGCTGTAATTTATCAGGTTGACTCAAGGGAGATAAATCTTACTAAAGACATACAATTAATCACAGTCCTTTTAGTATTTATCTGGCGGGTTAGAAAAGTTAAATGCAAAATAAGAATCAGTTCAAATTCTCTAAGTGTGCTTTAATAGTCTGTGGTTGAGTAAATATACAGAGGAAAATGGATTTGTGTTCAATTTAAAGTAAACTATATTTAAATCAGTAGTCCTATTCAATAGCTATGAATTTACCAATTTCAACCCTTTCATGATTCATGTATATTATAATCAACCCAAGTAGCTGAAAAAGGTGGATGGAGGAATACACAATCTTCACTACAAAGATATAATATGCTTCCTTTTTCCTTCATTTTAGCAGCTTCATTTGACCAGAAAACAAAATTACATACGGAAAAGTTGTCTTAGCCAATTGCATAGACTGGCAGTTTTATACTTTTGGATAACTTTAAGAAAGGTCTTTGAGAATAGTACCTGAACACCTAATATGGATAATAGAATTCTATAATCCTATAATGAAAGAGGTACTCTGTGGAATTTATTCCATATGGGAGAGTAAAAAGCAGAGTTAACAGGGGTTGTCATCTATACTCATGATTGTATTTTGTATTTTTCAAGGGCTCACTAGAGCCACCACCTTCAAAAAAGATCAATAACATTACTAAGCAACTGATATGTAGGAGTCACTTGCAGTAAGAATTTCTGAGTATACTAACTCTGTGAGGTACATTGTATTATTTAGACCATCCCTATGAGGAAACTGAGACTCATAATTGTTCAATAGAATGTTCAAAATCAGAAAGCTACTATAATGCAAAATCTGACCAGGTTTTCTGATCTCAAGACTCATGTAATTTCTACTTGAGCAAGATGCAGTAGAAAGTGAACAGGTTTTTGGAGTGTGGGGTCAGACGAACCTGTTTGAAAGGCTCTCTCACTTATCACCTGTGGATCTAAGGATTATTCTCTTAATCCCTCTGACCCCATCTTCCTCTTATGTAATTTAGATTGAGTAGGTAAAAAGTTAATTTTTTATAAAAGCTTAAAAATTACACCACCTGTAATATATAAAAACCCTATTGAATTCCCTTCTTAGTATATTGACATCTATTGTTGTACAATCATTAAACCCATATTGTCTTCTTAGGTCTTTTTAAAACCTTTTTATCGGGAGGATTCTAAGTCTTTCACGAAACAACAATGTAGGAGCCTGAGCTCTCCACAGCTGCCTTTACAAAATTGAAAGGCACTCTTTATTTTCTCAAAACACAGGCATTATAACTTATTAATCTTTTTAACTTCACTTTATGCATTCAATGACTCATTCCTTTTTCATATAACATTTCCTATGATTCCCTCTTTCAACTACTTATTATTCTTTATTTGAAAGGCACTCTGCCAGACAACAGAGATTCAAAATGCATTAAGACAAAATTCTGGCCTTAGAGATGTCAACACTGTTGTGAAGTGAAGTTGACACACAAGTAGACAGATGAGTGGTATAAAGAGGAGTGGGCAAGGAACTGGAAGCACTGGACCTAGAGACAAGAACTGAGGTTAGAAAGCCAATGCAAGTGTGGAGCCCAGGGCATTGGCAGATTTCAGAGCCAGTTACACTCCAGGAAGTCTGGAAGCCAAATGGCAAGGTAGAGCCAGATTTCTGGCTCAAGGTCTTTCGTACACAACCATGATGCTCACAGGCACCATCTATCAGAAAAGGAAAAAGCCAAAGAAGGATGATATGGTCAGGCTTTGTGTCCCCACCTGAATCTCATCTTGAATTGTAAGCCCCATAATCCCCACGTGTCAAGAAAGGGACCAGGTGGAGGTAATTAAATCATGGGGGCAGTTTTCCCCGTGCTGCTCTCTGCGATAGTGAGTGAGTTCTCATGAGGTCTGATGGTTTTATAAGGGGCTCTTCCCTGCTTCGCTGGGCCTGTCTCCTTCCTGCAGCCTCGGGAAGAAAGTTGCTTGCTTCTCTTTCGCCTTCCGCCATGATTGTGAGTTTTTCTGAGGCCTCCCCAGCCATGCTGAACTGTGAGTCAAGTAAACCTCCTTCCTTTATAAATTACGCAGTCTTGAGCAGTTCTCTATAGCAGTATGAAAATATTTATACAAAGGACATAGCAAAAAGTAAATCAGGAATAAAATCAGGCAAGAAGCAGACCATAAAGATAGCTGGGATAAGAAGAGAAGGAAAAAGTACCGAGAATATGCAGCAAAAAAGATTGAAATTTTAATTTTTATTCTGGTATTAAATATAAAAAACTAAAAACCTTATAGAAAAGTAATGTCAAGATATATTTGACAAAATATGATTTACCATTTTTATTCTGAGGATAATAGATACTTGCTAATTTGTGATTTGATGGAATAAAAAAGCTTCCACTAAAGTTCAGTTTATCAAATGAAATGAAATGAAGGATTATTTGCACAAATATATTTTAGAATAAATATTTTGGATGTAAATTATTAATTTGTAGTTTGGCTAATTTTAGATCTTTAAAATCTAGATTTTGCTAAAAATAGTAGAATAAGAGTCAAAATGCTTCCTGACTTATTTTTTCTGCGTTGTTACAACTACAGAATAATTATGAAACTCTATTATAGCTATATTGTGTGTGAATTACGTTTTCAAAAGAATAGCAAAGTTTTATATGTGTTTGAAATATTCATTTTCTGTTAGTCAAAATAAACTTCTTGAAAGTTGAAGAATTTAGGCTAGGTGGCTTTAATCATTTTTTAATCCAAATGTAGCAACAAGCTGTAATGCCATTATTTCATGTAGGCATTATACTCTTATGTGCTTCTTTTTACTATATCAATTCCAGATATCTGTAAGAAGTATTTTCATTCATTGAAATTTACTTTTGTCATGTACACAGAATCGTTTCTCAGGTTTCAGAATCAACTCAAAATAACAGTGAAACAAATAATCCAGAGTAAAGGGAAAAATAAACATGGTTTTCTCAAGTTCAAGCTTTCATACTTATATTTTGCTTTTCTCACTGTAGCATGAGTGGAGGGATGGTGGGAGCCGCAAATAGCTGACTTAAGGATTACAGCTTTTAGCAAGACTTGTCTCGGTGGTTTGAGAGATCACATATACTCTTTGGCTGTTTAAGGGAAGAAAAAGGCAATGAATTGGATTAGTGATTCTTAGCCTTAGGGGATGGGAGCAGTTAGAGCTGCCAGGTGGAAAGGAATCCAGTATCCGCTGTGCATCCCCCAGTTCTGTGGCTTTGCTAGATGTTTCTGTGACAATCTGTTACAGATCTTTGCTCCTCGATCCAGGTGCTTAAATGCTAATAATAAAAATTTGTGTTGTGAGACTGGAACTGTGGAACTGATGGGAAGTAACCCTATTTTCTTAGGCCATTGCCTTTTTTTTTTTTTTTTTCCTTACGCTCCACTTGATAAATAACTTGGCAGCCAATAGCAACACAAAGTACACCCTGGAAAGAAGTATCCCCTTTTTCTGTAAGCTTATAATCTTTATGATGAACTTTCTCAAGAACAAGGTGGAATTTAAGTTTTTCCTAAGAATGGTCATAGTGTTGTATACGTGTGTGTGTGCATTTGTGTGTAGGTAGGGAGGTAGATAAATATAGATATAATACTGTATCTATTTTACTATACATATCTATTATATATAACAATATAGATAATGGTATATATCATAAATACATAAAAATATATATTATATAGATATAAAATATATATAAGAAAATGTATCTTGCCGAGGAAGAGTGAATAAGAAAAGTAAAATTTACCAAGACTGATTATTTGATAAATAAGAAATCATAAATAGTTGAAACTACTATTTATATTTGTTCTTGTTTGCAAATGAGAGGATCTGATTCATTTGTTATTGTGCTCTAATTGTCCTCTTGGCTTTTGGACATCTTGAAACTGACTATTTTTACTACCAAAATTACATTTCTACGTTTTGTTAATAGGTTTTCTTTACAAAATCACAAGATTAGAATTTAACTTCAAGTTAGTATAACCCACCTTTTTAAGAAGAATTTTTGGTGAAAATTTACTCAATTATTACTGATTTTATGAAACCTAATCTACAATTTTCCTACCTTTATTTGGATAGTGATATCCCTTCTTCTGTGATTATAGCCCAACTACTGAAACTGACTTGTTCTTTTGATTTACTTTTTTTTGGGGCTTTTTGTTTTGAAATAATTAGGAATTCACAGGAAGTTGCCAAGAATAGTACAGAGAAGACCTATGTACACTTCAACTAGTTACCCCTACTGGTGTTAATAGTATGTTGTGTAATGATAGTACAATATCACATTCAGGAAATTGACATTGATAAACTCCACACACTTTATTTAGATTTTACATGTGTTTATTTTTTTATTTTTTTTGGAAAAGAGTCTCACTCTATGGCCCAGATTGGAGTGCAGTGGCAAGATCTTGGCTAACTGCAACCTCCACCTGTCATACTCAAGCAATCCTCCCACGCCATCCTCCTGAGTAGCTGGGATTACAGGCACATGCCACCATGCCCAGTTAATATTTCCAGAGACGGGGTTTTGCCATTTTGCTCAGGCTGGTCTTGAACTCCTGGGCTCAAGTAATTTGCTCTCCTCAGCCTCCCAAAGTGTTGGGATTACAGGTGTAATCCCAATGTACAGGTGTAAGCCACCATGTCTGGCCTAGATTTTACACATTCTATGCCTGTTCTAGGTGCACTTACCTATGTAAGCATTGTATGTTTTTAATTCTATGCAGCTTTATGACATATATAGATTTGAGTAAGTAAAAATATAGAATTATTCTATCACTTCAAGAATAACTCTTGCTACCCTTCTATAATTCTGTGTTCCCTCTACTGCATTGGCCTTTCCGATGTTGCAGTCCATTAGAGATAAAAATGACATGTAAGATATTAATAATAATCAATAGTCTAAGCTCTGAAGTCAGACTACTTGATTCTGCACCCTGGCTTTACACTTCATGTAAAGTGTAAAGTTCATGTGACTTTGAACTTAATCTCCTTAAACATCAGTTTTCTTAACTATAATGTGAGTATATTATGCCATGTACTTCATGGTGTTAAGATCAAATAATTCTAATAATTAACTATGATGGAAATTATTATGTTTGTCACTGCCTAGTGAATTACCCATATTCTCTACTAGATTATAAGATAGAGATATGAATATAATATGGATATTCTCTTCTTACAATTTAGTAGAGAATGTGGATAATAGACTATTATAAGGCAGGGTAAGAGTTAGTGGAGATTGCTGTGGCAAAACCTATGAAGAAATTTAGGGAAAGAATGTGAGGAACTGATTATTGGAGGAAGTGATAAAAACTGACATAGGTGATGACTACGTGGGAGGTAAAGAAGGTGAAATACTTTTCAAAGAGGGTAGGGGCTGGGATTAATGAAAGCATAGGTCCTTTAAAAAACTGTCAATTGTGGCTTGGTGTGGTGGCTCACGCCTGCAATCCTGGCACTTTGGGAGTCCGAGGTGGGTGAATCACCTGAGGTCAGGAGTTAGAGACCAGCCTCGCCAATATGGCAAATCCTGGTCTCTACTAAAAATACAAAAATTAGCCAGGCATGGTGGCGCGTGCTTGTTATCCCAGCTACTCAGGAGGCTGAGGAAGGAGAATTGCTTGAACCCAGGAGGTGGAGGTTGCAGCAAGACAAGATTGTGCCATTGTATGCTAGCCTGGGCAACAGAGCAAGACTCTGTCTCGAGGATATTCGAGATGATAATTTTAAAAGAAATGCCTGAAACTTGGCACAGGTCTGGAAAGCGGTTCTCTAATTTTTGGTCTCGGTACACCTTTATGCTGTTAAAAATTATGCTTACAGAGCTTTTATCAATACTATATTAGATGTCAGAGTTCATATTATAAAACATGTATTTAAAACAACACATTAATATGAAAAAATGTTGGAAATTGAATAGTCTTCATGAAAATTCTTATAAACTAACTGTAGGCAGGAACATAGTGGGTGGAAGTACTTCCATTGCTTTCAACTGGGCAATGATTTGATATGCCAATCATTTTACAAATATATGGTAAGTATATTGATTCATCACTTGATTGATCACTCACATTTTCATGTATCTAAGCTTCATCTTCTATGTAATCTACATGAAAGCAGATAACCAAATTTAACTGTTCTTTGTCACCTACCAGAAGAGGAAATTAGTATCTTAAGAATTTCTATTTTCAGCACAAAGTTTCACTCAATAGATGCTGCTATTTTTCAGTCATAGTGATTTACTCAGAAAAACTAAAATGATTAAGCCTGTCAGTTCTTCTAACACACGGACAATAAATAAGATAAACATATATTCTGGTTAACCTGGGACTGTTCCTTATGTCTCTTATACCAGGCTTATAACATCTCATACTTTCACTCTCAGAATATCCGGGTTTTCTAATTTTCCATGATGTGATAATTATGCATGGCCTGCCTGTACCAACATATCTCATGTACCCCATAAGTAAATATATATACCTACTATCTGCAAAAATTTAAAAATAAAAAATTTCAAAGGAGTATCTAGGATTGGATACTAAACTATTTGTTTAACCTGGCCATAATGCACAACTTTGTCAGAAGTTTTAAATAATCAATGAGTCTGATTTCACATGTCAAATGAACATCTAGATCATGTGAAGAAAATAAATTAATAGACATTTCAATGAAAGCTTATAAAATCATTTAATATCAGCAAGTGAAAAAAAAGAGTGCAGCATTGTCAATAGAATGCTTTTACTTACATTATCCCATTTGTCCCATTCAAGATGATCAAAACTGACTCCATCAAAATGCTTAAAATCAGAGTTTTTTTCCTCATCAAAACAAAAATCACAAAACTGTATTAGATTTTAACAATGTTATTTATAGATCCTAAAATATTTCTATTTGGAGATCAATAGAGCCTATATTAAATTCTAAATTTGTCACAAAATTATACAAATTTAATTCTGATTTTGTAAAAAGTATTATAGCTGAATGAGCAACCAATATATTAAGTAATATATATTTCTGTCTGGTATTTTTGTTATGTTTCTACTGTGGTTAAATATACATAACCTAAAATTGGCCATTTTACAATTTTTAAGTATAAAATTGCTTATATTTCACATTTCCATGGAGCTGTCATCACCATCTATCTCTAGAACTTTGTCACTGTCCTGAACTGAAGTTCTGCTTGATTGTTATTTTTAAGAGTAAGAAAAAGTATTTTTATACTTTTTTGCATCAAAATGAGATTTAAATACATTACTCACGTAATAAATTAATTTTGGAATTCTGTGATCTAGGCCTAGTAAATAAGTTGGTCTTGCCTTAGAGTGAGTTTTAAGGATTAAAAAGTTCTTTCAGGTCTTAAATAAAATGTAAAATACTAAGAAACAAAGCCTAGATCAGTTGAGGGCTCTAAGCAATGTTAATCTATAATTACTTTTCATTAATCATAAATTTTAATATTTTTATAAGTGTTTAAAGTAAATCTGCAGGATCCATATTGGTTAAGAGAAGAGGATAATTATTTGGCTGCAGAACCTTGCCACTTTTAAGCATTAAGCTTGTCCTCAAGGCTAAGTATAATTATTCCCAGTCGTGTTCATTGGTATTTTATTGATAGAGTTCCAGAACCTCTTAATATTTTTAACCTTGCCTTTATCTCAAAATGTACATTTTAAACTATCTAAATATTATACAATTAAAAGTAAACATACATATTCATTGCCAGCATATAATATTTAACTATAAATATTGCAAATTCTTATGTCTTTCATTTGACATTTCAGTAATATTTTGCTTTTGGAGTAAAGTAAAATAAAAAATGAAAAGTAAAATAAATAAATACAGCTATCCCTAAGATAATTAACTGCATGCCTAATTTTAAAGGCTGATGACCCAGCAGTTAATATCAGTAGAAATCCCAGGAAAGCTAACATGTTGCATATCAAATTGTGGGCATAGAAAATCAAACAATTAAAGCTAGCCCCCGCCCCCTGCCCCGCCCAGCAGCACACAATTTCATAGTGGTTTTCATTTTGAAAAAGCAAGGAACTCTCAAGAATCAGAAAGTAGGTTCCTGAGACTGAGTTATCAAGATATAAAACTGAAATCATCGAACAGTAGCAAGGAAATACACACTAATAGAGACAGAAAAATAAAAACTTTAGAGAAATTTAAGAATTTAATAATTATAGAATTTTCTCTAAATTTTTCTTTACATTTTCTTCTAACGAAATAATTCAATGGATATTTGAAGGCCTATTTTTTTTTCTTTTTTGCATTTACAATAATGCTAGGCAAAAGGAATACAAATGACAGACATAAAGGCTAACTGCATGGAGCACGGAGTCTGTAGTAGAGAACAGGCAACTATAATACAAAGATACGTATTGTAAGGGCCCTGATAGAAGTAGGCACAGTATACTATGGAGCATGTAGGATTGGAACCATTGTTCAGTCATGGCCAGTGATGAAAGACTACCCGAAAGCATTGCATTTAAGTTGAGGTGTTAAATTCGAGTTAACCAGTCAGAGCAGAAACGAGCAAAGCAATCAGAGGTAATGATGTGGAAAAGCCTGGAGTCAAAAAACAAATAAGCAAAACCAGTGTACTTGACTGATAGATATAACCAGATTGTAAGTTTTAAGTTACACACAAAAATCTCATCGAAAAATATTTTTTCATATTTAAAGTGAATTACTGTATAGAAAGATGCCAAGATTATTAAAATAGCTACAAGTAATGAGAATACTGTTTTCCTTTCAAGAATAATTAATATATCTTCATAATACAAAAAATATTTACTAACTATTAAAATATTTGGGATAATTTTGTACTGCTCTATAATCTGTCAAGAGGGTTTTGAGCAGGTGAACATTACTCCTTTCTAATTTTTCATTGGTAATATTTTGCATTGGTAATAACAAATTATGAATTTGTTCATAATTAAGATTGCAACTATAACATTTCTTCATTAACCTTTTAGAAGGCAAGTTATCCTGAAAATTAGAAAAGTTGATTAGTCACACATGCGAAATTGTCTTCCCAATACTCTTATCTTTGCCCACATGAGTCTAATTGAAAAGTTAGAACATTTACCAGTGACTGTAGAATTATATGGCATGGTTCTATGGCAAGCCTTTAAGCAGAAATGTTGACTACAATTTTTTTAATTGGCACTGCTATCCACTGACCATTTCCTAAATAGCTGACTGAACTCTCTAACATGATGGATAAAATCTGACTCGTTTTATCTGGAACACTTTAAAACCACACACATTTGAGTGGTTAATATCTAATTCAGTATAGACCCTTTACACAGTGAATCTTTTTAAGAGTGTTTTATTTTTTCTCACCTACCAAGGCAGCCATTGAACACATCTTCTATCTGTTGCCTACTACTTGACTAAGTGAAAATCCTTTTTCATTTACATAACATTTCATTCACATGTAGGATTCAGCAAGTTAATATAATAATTGTATATTTGCAATAGCTGGTGATTATTCCCCTAATTTCGTATCATATATTCCAACTGTTTAAAATGAAATTTACAACAGGTGGCTGTCTTAAGTATAAACAAGCTTGCAATCAATTTGGTTTAATGAAATTAAAACCCTACAGTATGACTAAAGAGAAGAAAGCTTTTGGTTCTCTCCTGAATTCATAATGGAAACGATTGTTCTGGTCTAAAGAGATCATGAAAAACATGGTTGGGCCAAAACACTAGGAAAAGATTTATTCCGTATTAGTCAACACAGTAGAAAAATCTAATTTTCTAGAGAAGATTAGAGACGGCATTTTCAAGTGATGTGGTTTTTTAGATACTTTATATTGCTGTTGTGTATTGAGTTAAGGTGTGGAATAATAATCACTTTTTCAATGAAAGGAAAATTTAAGCATAGATGCTGAACCAACTTCTCTGAGCTTTTAGTAGAATGCTAATTAACAGATATGGTAATCTAAATTTCATTGTATGCTTAGCTTTGGGAACAGGTGTTATAGCATTGATTATTCAATGAAAAGGCCAGTTCCCTGGAAAGGTTATACACATGACTTTTGCTAACTTGTTAATTGATTTTCCCTGTGGTATTCTGTTTCACCTTTTTATTAGAAAACAAAACAAAACAAAAATGCCGAGTGAACCTGCATGCTCTTTTTCAAAAGTTTTTAATGGCTCTCCAACCAACGCTCCAACATTACTGGGTCCCTATACAGTCCTCTTGCTTTAACTTTATATTAGTGTCTCACTCAATTAGAATGACTCTACATTCTGTTAAAATCACCAGGCTTCATTTGCTCTTGAGAGTAGCATTGACTTCTTTGTTGTAGATAGCAGTACATTGTTCATCTTTTGAGATCCGTTTCAATGTTACCGCTATTTCATGAAGGTTTTCCTGATAATCTCCCCTTCCTAGTGATTTCTTCCGAGTTACAGGTGTTCTTGGAACTATTTGCCACTTAAAATTATATTAGTTTGGGTCCTTTCAGCTGTAGGTGATTAAACCTCACTAAAAATAGTTTATACCACAAAAAATGTGGGGAATTATTGACCCAAGTTACTGCGAAGTTCAAGGAGTAGCCATAATTCAAGTTCAACTGGATCCCTGGGCTCAAATTACATGGTCAAGATACTCTCTTTATCTTTCACTAAGTTTTGCTTTTCTTTGCATGAACTTGACTCTCAGCCACTTCATCCCCAGTAGGATGGCACTGGTACTCAACAGTCTTGCCAAGCTTACATTCTTAGAAGGTACCATGCATTTTCCCAAATATTTCAACAATGTATCTAAGAAAATTGCTGATTACATTAGCATATTTTGTTACATAACCTCTCCACAGATAAATTACTGTGACAAAGAAAATGAAGAAAGCCATATTCTCACCCACAAACCCAGGTTCTCAGGTCTACTCCAAGAATGTCATGAGTTGAGAAAAGGGAGGCATAGTTCCATAAAAGAAATCTGCACTAGTTTTACCAACAAACAGTAGTGGAGAAAAAGATTTAGCAGAGAAAGATAAAATAAAAGCTGTGCAGTAAGATATCTATATTTGTATTTATTTGTACTGATACATATTATTTGATTTATAAATTGATGTTGGGGTGTGTATTTTATTAATCTGGATAGCTATCAAAAGCTTCGTTTCTAACATACATCATTTAAATAACTGTAGTTATCATTTAAAAATACTGTTTAATGAAGACGTTACCGAAACTTGTAAGTTAAGGGTGAGAAGTTGATATTCTGTTTTCAGTTGGTGAAACTTTGGTGATCAAGAGATAAAATTGTATCTCAGTATACTAAGAACTAAAGAAAAGTTAACAGGAAAAATGTATGGTTATCTTCTGAACCCTCATTTTATCAACATGTCTCCTCATAGGCTTATTCTCCTTACAATAGTATAATGAATGTATTTTGTACTGTGTACTTACCCATACGGAGTGGTCATTGAAAGCAGAACCTATTTCTCGGTGCCCTTCTGTGTATGCATTGCCTAGATCAGTACCTTATCTATATAATATTTGTTTTAATTACTGTTCCTTATAAAAGTGAAACATTTTCAAATAAAAGTACCGCCTGTATTAAAGGATTATTTTGTTTACTTCTGTCTTAAGTAGTCTGACTCTCAACATTTGAGCAGTTTAGAAGCTGTCCTAATTGACTAGTCATTTCATGTCCACTGATAATTTATAAGTTGCATTTGTTTTTTGAGCTCACTTCAAATAATCTTTGAGTTTCTAGGTAAGTGTTAATCCTCCTTATCAGATGAGATGGTGGGTTTTGAGAGTGAAAACATAAAATTTGAGAAAAAGAACAATTTTTGACCATATATTGCCAGAACAAGTTTTTGCTTTAGTCAGTTTATTTGACTAAATTTCATTTTAGCTTTCTTTTCTCATTTTCAATAGACAGCTGTAACGTTCTTGTATATATGAGAAAGCATAACATGGTGAAATCCATTCTGAGAAGCCCTCTGCCACAGGCAGCAGGGTTATTATTAAGCTCTTGGCAAATGTGGCCGATACATGCCTGATGGTGATACACTGTTGCCTGTACAGAAACTTCATCTTTCTCCAAATATAGCTCATTGCTTCTGCAAATACAGGCCATCAGTCACAGGGAGAGAATATGGAGATGGTTTAGAAACACATCACCCCTAAAGGGAGAATGTAGAAAAACAGTTCAAACCCATGCCTGCTGGTGCTGACACCATGGTGTTAGTTTCACTTGACATAGGAGAGCAATATCAGTTACCTGAGATGCTCTTTTGTTTACCGTGTAGTGATTGCCCTTTCATTCTGCCTAGTATCTAGTCCAGTGTTGGACACATGGCAGGAGAGTAAATAATTGTTCCAGAATTAATGAAAGATTATCTATTGGTTAAAGTCATCCTGCAGGACAGGAAATAGATTAAGTGCCTTTTTCTTTTATACTCATCTGCTATTGAATTTCACAGTGATCCGTTGTTTGTCCAAATCCATTTCTTGTTTGGCTTTTCTACTGAACGATGAGAATTAGCCTAGTGGAAGAATGCAGGTGGGTGCTATGAGTGAGCAAACAACTTTTGTTCCCTGTAAGTCACTAAGCCTCAAAGCAACTGTGTTTCAGGAGGAAAAGAAAACATTATTTGGAGGGTCATGAGTCTAAATAGAAGAGAAACGTCACCAGTAACATAATTCTTTCCCCCTCAGTGTAGATTCTACTAATACTGGCTCTTTCCTAGTATATTTGAATTATTTTTAAATTTATATTCTGTGAGATTCAATATAGAGAAAGGAAATATCAATGTGCATTATCGTAGAGACTGTACCAAAGGATTTCTTAATGGTCAAAATACATTAAAATATGTACATATTTTATCTAATCATTAGAAGTCATTTTCATTTCCCCCAGAAATTTAACAGCTATTAATAATAAATGACTATGGAAGTGCATCATTAAATCTTATAAAGACCTTTTTCTGTGTATATATATCCCATCACTTTTCTTCAGGTGAGGTAATGAAACTATTGAATCCTTTATCATATTCAATTAAAAAGGTATTGATAGATTGTTTCATGAAAGGTACTTTTTAAATATTTCATGATGAGGTAAGAAGTAAAAAGATGAGTAAAATATGATCTTTACATTAAGTCTCATATGAGCTCATGGTAAGGGCAAGATATACATATATATGTATCTCTATATATCCACACACATAAATCTAATGAAATTTAGGATTAATACGTATTCTCAAAAACATAAGAGGAGGTCAAAGCAGGGAAATACATAAAGTGGGAGCAGAAAGAGGCCAACTTCATGAAATCATGAGGGAGGCTGTGAAGGACGCACAGGGATGTATTAAGTGGTGAAAGGGAGAATGAAGAGAAGTGCTGTAGAAGTTGCAGGAAGGAGGAGTCATGCAAGCGAAGACATGCACAGAGGGTGACACTGATCCCAACTCTATGGACAGGGATTAATTCAGCCTTATGGAAACACAGATTTTCTGTAGGGGACTAATGAGAATTGACAGTGGAGAGGTTTCTTGGATCCAAATTGTTCAGTGCCTCAGACTTGGTGAAGAGGTTTTAAGAAATTTGTTGGAACATGAGAAACTACTTTCTTTAACATCACAGAATAATAGAATGACACTTTAAAGACTGTTTTAGCAGAAGTATTCAGAGTATTTATAGATTTTTTTGCCTTGTTGATTTAGTTCGATGCAGCTGAAATGCTTCCTCTTTACATCTCTGCTTCTCCAAATTCTGCCTATCCCTCAAGACCAGTGCAAATGTTGCCTTCTTCAAGAAGTCTTCTATTGCCCTGCCAGACTGAAGGAATCACTGCTAGAGATTGCAGTGCTGGCTTTCCGCATGTAATTGCAAAAATTTTTAGTATGTCATTTTATTTTTTTATATAAAATACTATATATTAGGGTAAAGCTCTATGTAATCTAAAACATGAATCACTGACATCTTAAGACAGACCTAGAAAGTACTACGTTGTGAGAACATACTGTGTATTTCAAAGTAGTTAGAAGAGAAAACTTGAAATATTCACAACACAGTGAAACGATAAATACTCAAGGTGCCAGATGCCCCAAATACTCTGACTTGGTCATGATACATTCTATGCAGATGGAAAATGTAGGTTCATTTAGAAAGCATTTCTGTATAATTCCACAATGCTCAGGAGGGTGAGGAAAATGGTAAATAATAACGTACCATTTCTCAGCTATATTATCCTTAGTCAACTCAGCCTCATTGTTCAATTTTCCATAGTTTCCTTTTCTCCATGTAGTTTCAGATGAGAATCTGCCAAGAATCATGCAAGACTTGGAAAGCAGAAGCGGAGAGGTTAGTTGCAGAAAGGTTGGCGGATAGAAGCCTGTCTCTTGACAGGCTTGCTCTTCCGTGTTGCCGGCAGTGAAAATTGTTGGTGCCTACACTCCATGACATTGCCAAGATTTGTCACTGACCATGTGAATGACTAGATCTTAGCAGCTGTATCCCTTGCGTTACTTTCTTAGCCCTTGCAATAGTTTTTAAAGCCTCTGTTTCTGTATATTGAACATTTCCAAACTGAACTACCTAAAGTGGCTTGTAGCTTTTTTTTCTTAATGAAAATTTGACTTGATACAACTTCTATTACAAAAATTATTCTTACTGTAGTTGAAGGTTTATCTAATGAGTAATACCGAACATGATTAAGGTTACAAAATGGAAAAAATATGCTTTTGAGGGTGAGAAAAACTACACTGCATTGAGAGAGTANAACCCCAGTTCCTGTTACAAGTGAAAATAATTTAAAAATAACACCTCTAATTAAACTAAAGAGCTTCTGCACAGCAAAAGAAACTACCATCAGAGTGAACAGGCAACCTACAGAATGGGAGAAAATTTTTGCAATCTACTCATCTGACAAAGGGCTAATATCCAGAACCTACAAAGAACTCCAACAAATTTACAAGAAAAAAACAAACAACCCCATCAAAAAGTGGGCAAAGGATATGAACAGACATTTCTCAAAAGAGGACATTCATACAGCCAACAGACATATGAAAAAATGCTCATCATCACTGGCCATCAGAGAAATGCAAATCAAAACCACAATGAGATACCATCTCACACCAGTTAGAATGGCGATCATTAAAAAGTCAGGAAACAACAGGTGCTGGAGAGGATGTGGAGAAATAGGAACACTTTTACACTGTTGGTGGGATTGTAAACTAGTTCAACCATTATGGAAAACAGTATGGCGATTCCTCAAGGATCTAGAACTAGATGTACCATATGACCCAGCCATCCCATTACTGGGGATATACCCAAAGGATTATAAATTATGCTGCTATAAAGACACATGCACACGTATGTTTATTGCAGCACTATTCACAATAGCAAAGACTTGGAATCAACCCAAATGTCCATCAGTGACAGATTGGATTAAGAAAATGTGGCACATATACACCATGGAATACTATGCAGCCATAAAAAAGGATGAGTTTGCGTCCTTTGTAGGGACATGGATGCAGCTGGAAACCATCATTCTTAGCAAACTATCACAAGAACAGAAAACCAAACACCGCATGTTCTCACTCATAGGTGGGAACTGAACAATGAGATCACTTGGACTCAGGAAGGGGAACATCACACACCGGGGCCTATCATGGGGAGGGGGGAGGGGGGAGGGATTGCATTGGGAGTTATACCTGATGTAAATGACGAGTTGATGGGTGCAGCAGACTAACATGGCACAAGTATACATATGTAACAAACCTGCATGTTATGCACATGTACCCTACAACTTAAAGTATAATAAAAAAAAAAAAAAAAAAAAAATAACACCTCAAGGTTATCACGTAGACTATAACCCCACTGGGGAATTCTAGAAGAAACACATACTTCAGAATTAATTTATTATAGGAGTGAGGGAAATGAGCTGTTTACACACCCACTCTTTTCAAGCATTAAAGTAAGCTCAGGTGGCATTAATTACCAAGCACTGCCCTAAAAATGTAGTTGAAGGCCAGAAAAGGCTCTCATGCACTTGTCGGTCTTTAATATCTGGGCCAGCCAGATATTTAAAGGGCAAGACCTGAAAGGATATAAATGGAGCACTGACAAGTCTTGTGCAGACAGGTTAAACATTTTATGTATCTCAGGATTCCCCATATCATGAAGATTATTCCTCTGTTCCTAAGTTTGGTGACCATTCGCCAAAGTAAAATTGTGTATCAGATGGGTAACTTGGCTACTAGATCAGGGAAGCACATTCAGCTACAAATTGTAAGCGTTTCATTCTTACTTGTGTTGGATTACTTTGATTTAAACAACGTGTTTGGTAGAATGAACCCCTGGATTTAATCAGGCAAAAGTCTTAATGTGTTCATTGGTTACACAAGGTCTCTTGCAGCCTTAAAAGGAGCAATTAGAGTATTCATTTCAGCATCAACTTGGTTCAAATTGCAGGCAAATTAAAGTCTAATTTATTCTATAATTTATCATCATTATCACTCACCATGTAACTAGGAAACTTAGTAGTGGTATTTTTAGGGTAAACATTGGACCCATCTAGAAATCTCGTTGCCTCTGCATTATGTTTTGTTTCCTTAACTATTTTTAAGAGGCAACACTGCCTAGGAGAGGCAACTCTAGATTGAAACACCACATCTTTAATGAAAACATAACCTCACTTATTTCTAGTACTTGGGAAATTATGCCAGTCTTAAAGTAAAGCATCTGTTATTCCTGAGATAATGTCGCATGATTTAATCAACCTCCAGTGCTTTGTAAAATTGGTCTCCCAGTTGGCCACGAGGTATCGTGTATCATATACAGATACTACTAATGCAGCCAAAAGATGTACGTAAAAATCTGAATTATGCCTATCTACACACATTTCCATGGGCCAAGAGATAGAAACTGACACACACACACACACACACACACACACACACACACGAAGAGAAAAAGGATATTTATCAACATTGAATATAACAGCTCATAAATAATTCTTATAGGTAAGAATATATTCAGTGAGCTAACAAAGGGCATAGGGAAATACATTGGCGTCAATTCTGTTTCATGTTTTTCCTGCTTTGTCAGGGAAATGGAATTGCATCTAAATAATGGCCTTCCCATATATTTTAGAAGCAAAGTTGTTTACAAACCTCAAACAAGTAAAAGCTATCACCAGTTAATTTGTAGACAATTTACTGTTAAGATAATTGAGATAGTGGCACTTGCTTGTGAGAGCATTATTGGAAAAAATCTGGTAGACTCAGCACGTATTCACAAGTACAAATTAAATACTAAAACAAAAAGTCAACTTTTAGAACTATTAATTGCTCCTGAAACTTGCCTTACTACTCACAGAACAAATAATAAATATATTGGGACAATGCCAGAAATTAGAGGCCTAATAATGAAAAGAATGCAAAGTTTATTACTGTTAGGATAGTAAGAGGCAAAAAATCATAATTTATTTTGTAGCCACAAAATTATTATGTAAAAGATTAAATTTATTAAGGCATTTTGGATTGTTCCTTTGCGTGAGAAATTCGTGATAAGAAATAATTTAAAACAATATTTCACTAGATGGTGAGATTTTATTCTTGTCTGTATTTGGACTAGAGTCCCAAAGTTTAAAAGGTAGTTTCCTCTAAATTCTAAAAACCTTTGTTTGAGGACTTTACTCTTTTGGAACAGACATTTTCTCAGGATCTGTTAAAAAATGACCCAAACGGTCTTATTACCACACAGTCATCTATTAATATCCTTGTTCCTAGTCTATATAGTTAAACAAGTATTAGCATATTAAGGGGATAAGATGAGAAAGGAGTGATCGGGGTACAGGATTTATGGGGAAAGTATATTAAAAATCAAAATTATTGGATTTTTCTCTAATCAAAAAATTAACAATTGATACACATGCAATTTTTTAAAAAAGTTTAATTCTTACAACCTGACATTTATGTAAATATTTTGATGACACAATTATACAGAGCCTATTGCTAGGTTCTATAAAAATATAAAATGAGATAATTCATTTCTTGGCATTTTGTATAATTTCAGTCAAATAAATGTTAAAGTGAGGACTGATTCATATTATATTTTAATATGGTAATACTTGATATAAAATATTTGTATGCTCAGACTATTCAATAAAAAAGGTTCTAATAGACATTTCCAAATTAGTTTTAATTTAATGGAGGTGAATTGATGATATGCATGGATCTACGCTGTGGGAGATATAAAAACATAACAATTGATAATTCCCATCCTAGACTGAAAAAAATCAAGTGATTTAAATACCTATCAATAGGTATGTAATTAAATTATAATCAATTCATTAAAATAAGAAAGATGGGTTTGTGCTGATTAAAAATAATTTCAAAAATCTTTGGTTTTAAGACAAGTTTCAAAATATACTTTGCTTATGGATATATACATACATATCTACAATATTGTTGGAAATATCATTTAAAAAATTAACAGTAATTGCCTCTGGGGAACAGTCTTCAGGACATCAGGGTGGCAGGGTTTATGAGGAGACTTTCCTTCTAATCTGTCTAATCTTCTGTCTTCTGACAGTCTAATCTGTCCTATGTTGAATTCTTGTAATCATGTGAACATGGTTTGCATTAATTTTCTGACCATGGATTCATAGGTGACTCGAATGATTACATTAGTTGTCTTTCACCACCCCACACCCCCATAACAACCACCATGCCTCATCCCCTGTTTCACACAATTCAGACACATGGCCACATGGGATATAGAACACAAATTTCTCGAGACAAAATCTTCCTATTTCTTAGTCACAATTCATGTCTGCTTTTAATATTTAACTATTCTATGTGCTGGAGTTGGCAATTTATTTCAGCCATGTAACACAAAGTACACATTCTCTATCTGGGGTATACTCTTGGGCCTTAGTAATTTGTGGATTAGACAGCAGAAACTTTATATCAAGTCCTTGACCAATCTCTTAATTATTTACCATGTCAAAGATTCTTTAATGTTGTTGCTTTTATTGCACCCTTGTGGACCATTTGCTAAAAAGCAATTTGCTATTTTGGAGATAAATTAGCTTTATTACTTCCTGTTCATGTACATTGAAAAGCACTGTGGACTGTTACTTTCCCTAACTCATCTCCCATCCTCAGCATCCATGCATCTATTACATCTAAAAGCATTTATTTTTTACATCATAAAAAGGTAGAGTTAGGTTATTTGTCCTGATTAAAAACACAAAATGTTTTTGCTAATTTATCCTTCAGAATTGCTGGGTTTTATTTCCATGAAATTAATCATGACAAATCAACAAGAAAAGAAGCACAATGAGTGCTTCTCAGTTTATTGGAATACAGTGTTAGTTTGCTTTTTTATGTATGTTGATGATAAGATTTTGAGATTTAATACTGTACTAAATTTCTAGAAACATGGAATTATTGAAACATTTTATGTTTAATAAGAAAAGATAATGGATAAAAATATTCTTCTTACCTTAAATAACTTTGATATGTTTCAGACCCATATAATGAGCTATTTATGTGCAGTGTAATATCAGCCTGTATAGTAATAGCATTGGTAAAATACAGAGTGCATTTTCAGGTTACTTAACAGGCTGCTTGAATTAGTAAAGAACAAAGTCAATAATATAAATATTTTTAATTATAAAAATGTTATTGAAAATAATTATAATGCCGAAAATTGTAGTTAAATCAAACTTTTTATTATATACTAAAGTTTATTAGGTCCTGTTTATATTTATTTCCTTTTAATTCAATTGTATTTACTTTTTTGTAATTAATAATGTTACTTTGCTAAGCAGTACTAAGTTTTTAGTAGTATCATGTCAGTCATTTCAAATACTTTTTTTTTTACTTTGTTAGAATAAAGCTGACTAATTGGTATTGTCACACTCATTGGGAAAACACACACACACACATACACTGAAGTTCAGAGAAGTTAAATGATTTGTATAGGGTAACACAGCAAGTAACTGGAATCTAGTCTCCCCTTATTAGCAGTTTTGCTTTCTGTGGTTGTAGTTAACTGTGGTTACTTGTGGTCTGAAAATACGTGCATACAGTACAAGAAGATACTTTGAGAGATAGACAACATTCATGTAACTTTTATTACAGTATCTTGTTATAATTGTTCTAGTTTTGTTGTCAGTTATGTTGTTCTTACTGTACCTAACTTATGAATTAAATTTTATCATAGGAAGAACATGTGTAGAGGAAGAAAAAATAGTAATATAGAAAGTTTGGTACATCCATGGTTTCAGGTGTCCCCTGGGGGACTTAGAAGGTATACCCTGTGAATAAGTGGGGATTACTGTATCTGAAATACAAACTAAGATTTGTCTGATTATACAAACCATCTTAAAATCTTCTTATAATTTAGTGCTAAAATGTAATATATAACTATGTACATGTAATCTAATGTAGCTAAATGTTGAGATAAAATATACTGTAAATGTTCATAGTAATTATTAAATTTGTAATAATGCAAGTATCTTTATAGCTTTTCTCAATGAACTGTAACTAGAGTTCTGTGATTACTCTTAGGGTAAACATGTCATTTTTCCCATTTCACAGCTGAAGTACAGGGGTTGGAACACTCAACCAAGGTGAGAATGATTTTGAATGACTCCAAAGGCCCAGGATTACACAGACAGAAATCTATGGGTTGTGTCTTACTAGGGAGTCCTCTACTCTTGAAATCCCTTTCTTTCTTTACTTGTACCCCAAATTGATTTTTACTCTAATACCACAGGCTTTTGGCTTGAACTCATGGCTTTCAACTTCACAAAATTGAAAGTAGAGAATATTTAAAAATTAGTTTCCTACATGTATTTAACAGTATTATTAACCACTGAATCAGCAGAGTATAGATCTAAAGGGTATAGATTCAGTTATTTTTAATGTTCCCATTATATATAGAGAAAAGTCTCAGATGGTGTTTTGCATTTCTCAGCATTAGATTTTTAGATTTGAAAAGTTATTGGGGTATTTAAATTATTCAATTTCCATATATTCAGAAGAGTTTTGTTGAAACCATCACAAATGTCCTTAATTACTTAAGGTGTCTTCTTGGGGGTTACAAAAATAGTCATCTTTTAGTTCTGAGACAAAATACTGCAAAATAATTGATTTATTCATTATCTGAATGGAAATGTAACTGTTAGCATTCTAAAAAGATATGCCCTCTCCCTAAGTTAGTTCACAATTCTTAGGCGTGAAGGGCTATAAAAGAAGTATGAGTCAGGTCATGGTGAAATGGGGAATCAGCTCCCATTTGAAACCTCCAGAAATAACTCTCCTCCAAGTAAATGGCTACAGAATTCTTAAAAAGAAGAAAGAACTTTCAGTTTCTCAGTGGCCATTTTTTATTATATAATAAACCTGACAAAAATAGACTTCTATTCCTAGAATTGTCAATTTGTCATATTTGATGAACACAAAGTGTTCTATTTTTAAACTGACACAGGCCTTGCTCCTGCTATGTCTGTATTGTATAGTAATGGCATACTTAGAAATATTGTACAGTAGAAATATTTCTGCTAATTTTCAGGTCTAAAAAGTAGATATTTCTCAATGGAAACACATGTCCAATAAAGAGCAAGGCTCTACTGAATATTAGAAAAATTTGCCCAGTAACATTGGATATTTATTAAGCAGTTTTTGATACATATCTATCAAGCAGCTTCTACAAGCAACATCATCTACCAGGTACTTCATACTGAAAGGTGAAGACAGCCTCTTTCCGCACAAAAAGTCATTAAGTCTAGTGCATAAGACAAAACAACAATGACAGTAAAACACCCAGAAAAGTAAACCATTTAATAGAGATATACCCTCAGTGCTATAAAGCCACAAAGGAAAAGTCCATTGCTTTCTCTTGATCAGGAAAAGTGCAGCAATATGAGGATTTTTGTTGTTGTTGTGTAAGGTTTCACTTAAGATATGTAGAGCTTTTCACTTAAGATATGTAGAGCTTTTGAAATACTGTGAGAAAACATGGGCAAAGTGAGCTAGGCAAGAAGCATCTAAAATGCACATAGGCCTGGAAGGAGAATGACCCACATGGGAGACAAGGATTTCAGGAGAGAGGAGTACAAGGCACGTATGCCAGGGGGCTGCAGATCTAGTCAAAGAGGAAGGTGAGGTCCAGACAAAGCAAAAGTTTTTTAATACTGCTTGAGAGGTTAGCATAGACTTTGTCTCATTCCAAAGCAATAAAGAGTGTTAAGTAAGGAAGAGATCCTCAGGTTTGTATTTAGAAAAGTTAAACAGGCAGTAATATGCAGGATATATTGGAAGTGGACTTGGAAGATTAAAAACAGGAAAATACTGTTAGAAAGTAGTTTGCAGTGGTCCAAGAAAAAGTTGTAAGGGCTAAGCTCAAAACCTGATTAACGTCTGCACTTAATGGGTATTTGAAGATAAATGTGTACAACTTTAAGTGGGACAAAATAGCCAGGGAAGAAGAGGGGACAGTGATGAAAGTCGAGGGATGAGGCAGATTTAAGAAGATATAGTGTTCACCAGTGCAAATACCACTAACAGGTCAAATTAGATAAAGGTGTATAGGCATTATTGAGAAATTCTGAAGATGTTTGATTATTGCTGGCAAAACTTAAGGGAAAGGTGGAGAAGGAAGACTGACCGCAGTGAACACGATCGGTGTTTTGAGGTTAATTCTATGAATAAAATACACTAAAATGTTTACTTGCATTTTAGTCTTGGCCCTGATATTTAATACTTGATTCTGTCGATTTAAATGGAAATGCGGTTGAATTAAAATACTCTAATGTTCCTGTTAGTCTCTTAGTCTAATCTATACACTACTCCTCAGATAAGCATGTGAAAGCACCATCCTTCTGTCAAACACCTTACATTTGTGAATGTATTCTTAAGGATTAGGAACTTTGCTCAGTCTCTTCTCTGTCACTCCACTTTATACTTTCCACAGTCAGTATTGGGCAAGAACAGAGATGGATTGGAACAGAAGTAGGCAAGATGATAGCTCTCCTGGGGAAAGGTGACCCCTGTCATCAGTGACTCTCCACCCATAGCACTTACTTGTTCCACCCTATTGTCTAGCAAGAGACAGATAAGGAACTCTTACCGGTGTAATTAATGTAAGGTTTGCTCCTCACAGTGAAAATAGGAAATAGATGAATAGAAGAAAAAATAAACGCTAATATCTGTATACATTTGTGGGGAATAAAGAAGGAATGCTTCTCACATCATTAATGATGATTCCTGGACAGAAGTGGAAATGGTGTGGGTTTGACTAGAAAAAGAAGTCTTTTACTTTTCACTTGCTATAATTGCTTTTCTCCTTTTTAATTTTCAGTATTTTTCAAACAAGAAAATCTTTAATATGTAGGTTACATATGTCGATATATAATGTGAAAATTACAGAGTGTTCGGAATCAAAAGCATGAAAGTCAGCAATTGCAAACTTGGGAGATCAGCACACCCTCATGGAAATCTCAATTTAGTTATTTTTGCTTATGCAAGTCACTTAAATTCTTTGAGGCCCAGTTTCTTTAAAATGAGGATAATGTTAACAAAATTTCACAGTTCCTTTAAAATTAGAGATCATATATTTTTAAACAGCCGGGACAGCGTAGAGCAGGAGCTTAGCAAATGGTAGATGATAAAATTGGAAATCCCAGCAGAAGTAATAAAAAAAAATTTAGCCTACTACATATTATTACTGTACTCGCTACCTTTCTGCTGGCCAATTCCTGAGTCTAGGAACGTTTTTGTGTTCTGAGTAGCAACCTCTGCAGGGAATTTGAATCCCAGGGATGTGGTGGCATTTGTATTTTTACAAATATATTTATCAGCTATGTGTATAGCTGTGAAAACGAAGAGGAGAGGGAAAAATGTCCTTTAAATGACAGCATCCCTAGGGAAAATGACAAGCTCATCGTTGGTAAATAAATAATGTTTATATATTTGTATGTTTATGTCAGTTTTGTTACTATTTTCATGCTGGCACTTGGGGGTTCACAGCTTTCATTTTATTACAGTCACTTTATTTATAAAAGTATAAAACCCAAGAAAAAATTTCCCAAGTGGTGCACTAAACCAGTACTCTGAAGCAACAAAAAGCTTTTGTCTGCTTTCTTTGACTATTTTCAATGGAAAATGAATTTGAAAAAAGAATTAGAAGCCTTTTTACATGGATAAAATTTAATTAAAATTATTTTTAGTCTCTTGAATATGCTTCATTCTTAAAAAAGAACTGAAGTAGAAAACTATATAGGAAAGCATTTTTTTAAATGTTCTGTACATTCCTGACCTAGGAAAACAGATACACATATGCATATACCAGTGGACACTTCATAAATCATCTAAGAACAAAAAGGAATGGTAATTCTATTTTTATCTTTAACTATTTTTACATTTTTGGTACTATAGTTATATGGGGCAGACTGGGCGGCCTAGCCGAATAATTACCCAATGAAATTGAAAAAGCATCTTCCCTAATATATGCCAAGATATTTAGACATAGTTTGACATGAGCATACAAGAAAGTTTTTAATCAAAGGAGTTCCTTTTATTGTTGTTGTTTATTTGCAATTTGCTCCTTCAGGTCCACTTTCCAACCTTTTCTGTTCTGTCCTATCAGCGTTCTGGGAGGCTGGGTCTTTGTGCTGTACCAATGACCTTTCTTTACCTTTTCCTCCAGGTTTTATTTGGGTTGATGCTATCAGTGACAGGAATAGAAGATTGAAGGGCAAAAGAAATGTAGGATTAGAATATTAGTTCCCCGGTGCCTTCCAGACCAAGTCACTGTTAGTTACCTGTGTTCTTCTACTAAAGGCCAAAACTTGAACAGGCAACTCTCTTCATGTAGCTGTATTTTCCAGCATAGTAACCTGTTAGGTTAAAAAATAAATGATCTGGCTGGGCGCGGTGGCTCATACCTGTAATCTCAGCACTTTGGGAGGCCGAGGTGGGTGGATCACGAGATCAGGAGATCAAGACCATCCTAGCAAACATGGTGAAACCCCATCTGTACTAAAAAATACAAAAATTAGCTGTGCATGGTGGCACGTGCCTGTAATCCCAGCTACTCGGGAGGCCTGAGGCAGGAGAATCACTTGAACACAGGAGGCAGAGGTTGAAGTGAGCCGAGATTGTGCCACTGCTCTCCAGCCTGGTGACACAGCTAACTTCTCAAAAAAAAAAAAAAAAAAAGAAAAAAAAAAAAAAGAAGAAGAAAGGAAATGACTCTGTATTACAGAATATGCACTGTCAGTTTGATGGGTTCCTGTATTCTAATATGTCATTGACAAAGTATCCCATTATTTAATGATAATAATCATTAAAATGTAATTGTTTTCTACCTTACCCTGTCCAAACTCTGAGACAGTTTATAACAGCAAAATTTTACAAGCAACTTAAACCAATAGCTATAAGTAAAGTATGCTACGTCTCATAAATAATATATAGCCATATAGAATACCTTATAGTATATAAATGAATAAAGTAGATGTACACAGATCAACATGGATGAATCACAATGTCATAATATCAAAGAAAAAAATTAGTGTTGTGTATAGCATATTTGTATAAATTGAGTAAACATAAGCAAACACATCACATGGCGATCATGTACATGTATACATGAAGGGTGAATTGGGAGAACTCACATCCAGCTCATCTTGGAAGGAGAATTTCAAGTGGTTGATGAAGACTGTGCCAATTACTAAAAAATAAAAAAGTTACATATAGAGATTACTGAAAAATAATTTTAAAAATCAGTATTTTTTTAAGTAGTAGGAAATGGGCATTTCTCATATATTTATAGTTCATTTTTAAACTTCTCACATTTTTTGACTATATTCACATAATGGCAAAAACAGAAGAGGTGCTCAAAAATATATAACTATTTCTTTTACTCTAAAATTAACTATTATATCAGTCTTGCCTTTACATTTCCTATTTGTCTCTACTTACTATATATAATATCTACATATTATATATATATATTTATTCAAAGGACTCCGTTTGATATTTGTAGCTCTGGTTTTAATCCTCCTGTGTCTCTGAGCCAGCCTTTTAGCATTTCCTCTCTTTAGCCTAGCCTTCATGTTAAGTGTTAAGAGAGAGCTCTTGTAGGTTGTTTTTCTTTTTGGTTTATAGTCGTGCATCTCATAATGTTTCAGTCAATGGTAGACCACATATGTAACAGTGGTCCCTTAAGATTATTGTGTTAGTTTGTTTTTACGCTGCTGATAAAGACATACTTGAAACTGAGAAACAAAGGTTTAATTGGACTTAGAGTTGCACATACCTTGTGAGGCCTCAGAATCTTGGCGGGAGGTGGAAGGTTCTTCATCCATGGCGGTGGCAAGAGAAAATGAGGAAGGAGCAAAAGCAGAACCCTCTAATAAACCCATCGGATCTCATGAGACTTGCTCACTATCATGAGAATAGCATGGGACTGTCCGACATGATTCAGTTACCTCCCCCTAGGTCCCTTCCATAACGTGGGAATTCTGGGAGATAAAATTCAAGCTGAGATTTGAATGGGGACACAACCAAACCATATCATTCTGTCCTGGCCCCTCCAAATCTCATGTCCTTGCATTTCAAAACCACTCATGCCTTCCCAACAGTCCCCCAAACTCTTAACTCGTTTCAGCATTAACCCAAAACTCCACAGTCCAAAGTCTCATCTGAGTCAAGTCTCATCTGAACTCTTCTGCCTATGAGCCTGTGAAATCAAAAGCAAGCTAGTTACTTCCTAGATACAATAGCAGTACAGGCAATTGGGTAAATACAGCTGTTTTCAGTGGGAGAAATTGGCTAAAACAAAGGAGTTTACAGGGTCCATGCAAGTCCGAAATCCAGCAGGGCCGTCAAATTTTAAAGCTCCAAAATGATCTCGTTTGACTCCAGGTCTCACATCCAGGTTACACTGATGTAAGAGATGGGTTCCCATGATCTTGGTCCTGTGGCTTTGCAGGGTGCAGCCTCCCTCCCAGCTGCGTTCACAGGCTGCAGTTGAGTGTCTGCAGCTTTTCCAGGTGCATGGTGCAAGCCGTCAGTGGATGTACCTTTCTGGGGTCTGGAAGATGGTGGCCCTCTTCTCACAACTCTACTAGGAGGTGCCCCATTAGGGACTTTTTGTCAGGGCTCCAACCCACATTTCCCTCTGTACTGTCCTAGAAGAGATTCTCCATGAGGGCCCTGCCCCTGCAGCAAACTTTTGCATGTACATCCAGGAGTTTCCATATATCTTCTGAAACCTAGGCAGAGGTTCCCAAACCTCAATTCTTGACTTCTGTGTACCTGCAGGCTCAACACCACGTGGATGCTGCCAAGGCTTGGGGCTTCCACCCTCCGAAGCCACAGCCTGAGCTGTACATTGGCCCTGTTCAGCCACACCTGGAGCGGCTGAGGCACAGAGCACCAAGTCCCTAGGCTACACACAGCACGGAGACCCAGGGCCTGGCCCATGAAACCGCTTTTTCCTCCTGGGCCTCTGGGCCTGTGGTGTGAGGAACTACTGTGAAGGTCTCTGACATGGCCTGGAGACATTTCCCCCATGGTCTTGAGGATTAACATTAGGCTGCTTGCTACTTACGCAAATTTTTGCAGCCAGCTTGAATTTCTCCCCAGAAAATAGGTTTTATTTTCTATTGCATAGTCAGGCTGCAAATGTTCCAAACTTGCATGCCTGTTTCCCTTATAAAACAATGCCTTTAACAGCACCCAGGCTACCTATTATGTTGTTGTTTTTTTTTTTGAGACTGAGTTTTATCTTGTTGCCCAGGCTGGAGTGCAGTGGTGCAATCTCAGCTCACTGAAGCCTCTGCCTCCTGGGTTCAGGTGATTCCCCTGCCTCAACCTCCCAAGTAGCTGGGATTACAGGCATGAGCCACCATGCCCAGCTAATTTTTTCTGTTTAGTAGAGACGAGGTTTCACCATGTTGGTCAGGCTGGTCTCAAACTCCAGGGGTAATCCACCCACTTCAGCCTCTCAAAGTGCTGGGATTACAGGTGTGAGCCACCACATCAGTCCCAAGTCACCTTTTTAATGCTTTGTTGCTTAGAAATTTCTTCCGCCAGATACCCTAAAGAATCTCTCTCAATTTCAAAGTTCCACAAATCTCTAGGGCAGGGGCAAAATGCCACCAGTTGTTTTGCTGAAATGTTAACAAGATTCACCTTTGCTTCAGATCCCAACAAGTTTCTCATCTCCAAGACCACCTCAGCCTCCATTTTATTGTTTGTATCGCTATCAGCATTTTGGACAAAGCCACTCAACAAGTCTCTAGGGAGTTCTAAACTCTCCCACATTTTCCTGTCTTCTGAGCCCTCCAAACTGTTCCAAGTTGTGCCTGTTACCCATTTCCAAAATTGCTTCCACATTTTCGGGTATCTTTTCAGTAAGGCCCCTCTCTACTGGTACCAATGTACTACATTAGTTTGTTTTCATGCTGCTGATAAAGTCATATACAAAACTGGTAAACAAAAATTTAACTGGACTTACAGTTCCATATGCCTGGCAATGCCTCTGATTCATGGTGAGAGGCAAAAGAGAAAATGAGGAAGAAGCAAAAGGGGAAACCCCTGATAAACCCATCAGATCTTGTGTGACTTATTCACTATCATGAGAATAGCAAGAGAAAGACCAGCCCCCATGATTCAATTACTTCTTCCTGGGTCCCCTCCTCAATGTGTGGGAATTCTGGAAGATAAAATTCAAATAGACTCAAGCCTGTAATCCCAGCACTTTGAGAGGCAGAGGCAGACAGATCACGAGGTCAGGAGATCAAGACCATCCTGGCTAACATGGTGAAACCCCGTCTCTACTAAAAAAATACAAAAAATTAGCTAGACATGGTGCCGGGCGCCTATAGTCTCAGCTACGGGTGAGGCTGAGGCAGGACAATGGCATCAACCCGGGAGGTGGAGCTTGCAGTGAGCCGAGATCACACCACTGCACTCCTGCCTGGGTGGCAGAGCAAGCCTCTGTTTCAAAAAAAAAAAAAAACAAAAAAACAAAAAAAGATTTGAATAGGGACACAGCCAAACCATGTCAATTATAATACTATATTTTTACAGGACTTTTCTGTTTTGATAGGTTTAGATACATACTTGCCATTGTGTTACAATTGCCTACAGTATTCTACACAGTAACGTACATATTGTCCAGGTCTTTAGCCTAGGAGCAATAGGCTATACCATGCCAATCGTCTAAGTATGTAGTAAGCTGTACTATCTAGGTTTGTGTAAGTATACTCTGACACTTGCACAATAAAATTGCCTGACAGCATGTTTCTCAGAATGTATCTCCCTTGTTAAGCAATGCACAGATGTATTTTTAAGATGTAGTGTCAGCTATTTCTGTAAAAACACAACTGTTGTTCTTATAGATATGGTCTCTCTTCATACCTACCTTGATGTTCCTGTAATTGTTTGCCTAGTCAGACTAACATCTCACTGATTGTCATCAGTGATGGAGTGAATGGAAGTCATATATTTCTTAAATTCAACACTTTAGTCTTTTGTTTGTCTGTCTTACCTATTCCATCTCATAAAATTTGACCAAAAGTAAATTTATAGTGCCCTTGATTTTTAAGAAAAAGTCTAGAGCCACATTTTTTTCTCTTAAAATTCCTAATTTTATTTGAATATAATACTACATATGAGAGTTTTGAAGATTAAGAATCTAGCCAAGGACCTAGTGTTGTGTCTAGTACATACTGGGGACTAAATAAAAGTAAATAAATACACGGTGAAATAAAGGAGTTACACAAAACATTTTAATGAGCTTTAATAAATTAAACTTGAAATATTTCCAGATATATTTTATCTTACTGTACACACCCAGAGCACACTGAGATAGAAATTTGCATGTTGAATTTTCATTGGGAACTACTCTTGAAATACCAGTAAGGGAGTGAGGGAACAAGGATTGGACAGAGAAGGGAGTATTGAAATAACTGTTGGAACAGATGCCTCAGATGATCCCACAGAAAGCTCTCCAGCTTTCTGATGAGAGGGGCTGAAATCTTTGAACTCCTGAGTATAGCAATCATTACAAGTGGGCTACCCTACATCCCTCTGTTCAGCCACACCCAGGGAAAGATACAGAGAGCAAGGAAAGTAGTTCTTCAGTCCTGAAAGGAAAAATGGGTGGCAAATAATAGCATCTGCTTACTATGCATATGTTAACTCATTATATATATATTTTTTTTCCATGTTTTTAATAGGCAGAAGATCTTTATTTCCAAATGAGAAAATTATGGGAAATTGAATTAACTTTGCTTAATGCTATAATTGCGCAGCTGCCCATTTTGGCCAAAGATCTATGGGCTGGTTACAAAAATAAGATCCCAATGGCACCAAACTGTGTCTTTATTAAAATCCATAAACACAATTTGCCTGATTTATTAATGATTTAATTAATCTTTAGGCACAGAAAAATGCATTAGGATTTAAACACGGTAGTTAATATTTGTAAATGTGCTAAAACAATTACGTTGATGTTTAAATATACTTTTGTAACTTAATTATTGCAGGAGACATGAAATGTAATGAGTTAAGATTTGAAGTAAGTACACCCAAGGAGGCTGAAAATTTGGAGGAAGAAAAGTTAGGAGAAATAGATGGCTGTGAAGAGCTAGATTTCAGATAATCTTTTTCCAACAAATTGAGATTTTTAAACTATCAGGTGTAGCTATTAAACTTTAATCCAGCTATTGGGATTTCTTAAAAAGAGATGCAGACAAAGTCTGCACACTGAGTGATCAGATAAAATACTGAGTAGAACAAAAGGACCAAGAACTACCTGAACAGTGAGGGTTACCTTTGATGATAATAATGAAACAGGAAAAGCAACCTGGAAAAGTTTATAGTATCTGAATTCTAGTTACTAAACTGTGAATTGGTTCCAATCCTCCTCCCGGCCTGGTTCTCAAAGGGAACAGGCAGAAGTTCTCACCTCTGTATGGAATTGAAGACAGAGGGATCTAAAGGAGGACACATAGGAGGGCATGTCCTGGAAGTTCATGGGTGGAGAAATGGCAAGCCACTCCATCTTAGAAAGTAGAAATATACAGTGAACCAGAAATTCCTACATCATTCTCTGGAATCTGGCCTATGAAAGAGATACCGGCTGACAGGGATTTCTGGAGTCAGTGCCATTGTTCTCGAAGTATCAGCCATCACGGAATCCATAGTATTCCATTAATATTTAAGCGGGAGAGGTGGAACCAAACCTCAACTTAAACCTGGGAAGATTTGATCTCATGGTCAGCTTAGCTTGTCATTTTCCCTATCTCCCAACTTCTTCATCCCTGCTCAGTCCTGCTATTAAATGCATAATAGCAACAATAGAGAATATTAGTTGTTTGCCATAACTTCCAGTATTTGAGAGCATTGCTTCTTCCTCATCCCACCTCTTCCGTTCAGTAGAGGGTTGCCAGTGCTGTACCCTGGCTCCCCTAAAAGCAGGGAAGCATGTGATCTCCTCCCTTTGAATATGATAATTGGGCCAAAGATTGGGATGAAACCCACATTAGATCTTTAAGCATCCTTTTCTGGGATTTTTCTAAGTATAGCTGATAGGGAAGATTTCATTCTACTTGAGAATGAAAGAGTGCCAGTCTTGAGTAGCCTCTGGTCATGTTCCCTGCTGTGCTGAACAATTCCTTTTGATGTGTTATGTAATAGGAGAACATGGCATTAATACAGAAAGACAAGATTCAGAGAGAAATTGAGAGTCCTGAGAATATCCAGGTTTCTTGTTTGATTGTCACTGATTTTACAGTGGTATTCTGTCCTTTGGTTTCATGAACTAATAAACCTCCCTGTTTTTTAAATGTTTTAATTCTTAATCTCTTTCAAACACCCCACATGTGCCAAATGCTGAATTAAGCTTTTTATTTTTGTTGATCTTTTTCATTGTTTACTTTTTGTTTTGTTATTGGTTGGCACATAGGAACTGTACATATTTACAGGGTACAGTGTGATGTTTTGATACATTTATACGTTGTATAATGTGTATACAGGACAAATCAGGTAATTAGCATATCTATCACCTCAAATACTTGGCATTTCTTTTGGTAAGAACTTTCAAAGTCTTTAGCTATTTTGAAACATACTTTATTTTTAACTGTAGTCACACGACGGTACAGAACACCAAAACTTATTCCTCCTATCTAACTATAACTTTGTACACACTGACCAACCTCTCTCCATCCTCTTCTCCCCTCTACCCTGTCAGCCTCTGGTAACCACTGCTCTACTTTGCTTCTTATGAAACCAACTTTTTTAGATTCCACTTATGAATGACAATATGAGGTATTAGCCCTGTGCTTGGCTTATTTCACTTACCATAATATCCTCTTGGTTCATCCAAGTTGTTTCAAATGACAGGTTTTATTCTTTTTTGTAGTTAAGTAGTATTCTATTGTGTATATATACCATATTTTGTCACGATTTACCTGATTGATACATATTTAGGTCTATTCCATATCAAACTATTGGCTATTGTGAATAGTACTGGGGTAACACAGGAACACAGATCTCTCTCTGGCACATTGATTTTTATTTCCTTTGGATATATGAGGTTTTTAAATGTGTTACCTTATGCAAAACTTATAAATACTCCTATGGGAGCATTTTACGCAACTAAAACAAGGATGTGCAAAATCTCAGTACTGGGGAACTGGAAAAGGCTTGAGTATGTGTGTAGGTGTTGGTATGTCTCTGTAAAAATGTACATGTGTACAAATATTTGATTCTTTATATAATGTACACACAGACACACAGAGGTAATGGGATTATAGATACATAATGAAGCAATACCTTGTGGTGATTAAGAGAATGGATATGTAGCTGTATTATCTCAGACGTTGTATATTCTGTTTCAAGCATTGGTAATTCCAGCAATGTATTATTCTGGCACCTGTTATACTACTTAGTATTTCAATTTTTATATCTATAAATAAGGATGATAACTGTACTTATCTCTTAGGTTTGTTGAGTATTATATGAGTGAATGTACATATATTATTTAGAGTAATAAATTGCAGTGCATAAAAGAAGGAACATACATAGATTGCCAAGACATATTAATGCTAATAATAGTAACAGTAATTATAATAGCTACCACTGCCTGAGCTCTTACTGTTATTCCAGATATATGCTAAGCACAGCTGCTATACTTTGTGACTGTGAGCCACACAAACCTTACATAGATGGGACCCCTATGGTCCTTCTAATGGAATGGAATTGAGTTTCTCCAGTAACGTACATTTAGAAAAAAATGAAATAATGTTTCCTATGTTTAAATTCTTTTATTTCAAAATAATTTTAATTAAAATAAAAATTTAAAAGAGCCATATTAACTTTTCAAAACAATATATGTGGCTTTAACAAATTTCAGTAATTTAAAAATGTAAACAATTTTTTCAGTAGTCAGAAATCCGTGTCCCATGCAAAGCCCATATTCTATATGTATACATGATAATTTTACTCTTAAAATGTTTTGAATTAAATATGTAAGAATTTCTATATACAAAAACACAGAGCTTCACATATAAAGCTACTTATACCTTCATGTGTTAGCCTCTAAACATATATCCATATGCCCGCTGAACTTGTAAATATCATTTCCGAAAAAGACTGTCTCTAGCATAGAAAAAGGAAATTTGACCCATGTCTTGCAGAGGAGTCAAATCAGAAGCTCTTCCTCAGTCTTATATCTTTTTCCTTTGGTCATTTTGCTTTGAGTTCCAGTTGAGCACTTTGAACACATATGTGAAGAAGGAAAACTGCTACCTCACAATGGGCAAGGTCTTAGTTTCTTTTTTAATTTTGCCTTTAGATTGTACTGTCCTTGAAATGTGGAAGAATTGAGGACGGAAACAAAACAACCATATTTAGCTCTATATTACTTTGTAACTAATAATTTAGATATGAATCTCAAGTGAAATAATTAATTCTCCCTATCTATAGGATTTCAAATGGGTAAAACAATGTTCTCACTGTCAGAATTCTGACATTAAAATATTTTTTCAATCACAGATTCCCATCAATGTTGTAAAAAATCCTCAAAAATATGTTGTAAATATTAGCACAAGAGATCAGTCAAAATTGGCCATTTAAAACATGTTTTGCTTGTTGGTCAATTCAACTAAATTTATTTTGGCAAATTATATTAAATACTCACTAATGAAGTAACTGAGCAGAGCACTGCAAGTTATTGATGTATTTGAACATGTAGTAAATCTTTGTTCTAATATGTTGTTTTTATTCTGATACTGAAAGAATAAACACTAAAGGAACTATACAACAGGATTCCTTTTAAAATACATTTTCTTTTAACAATAAATGCAGCTTTAGATTCTTATATGTAATATGGTACTTCGTAGTTTAAATACATTCCAGAAACTTTGTTCCCAAAACTTTAATACTAAGAAACAAACGAAAAGATAAGAAGAAATATTTTGAGGCTGGACATGGTGGCTTATACCTGTAATCCCAGCACTTTGGTAGGCCGAGGCACGTGGATCACAAGTTCAGGAGTTTGAGACCAGCCTGGCAAATATGGTGAAACTCTGTCTCTACTTAAAAAAAAAAAAAAAAAGGCAGGTGTGATGGTGGGTGCCTGCAGTCCCAGCTGCTTGGGAGGCTGAGGCTGGAGAATCACCTGAACCAGGGAGGCAGAGGTCATAGTGAGCAGAGATTATACCACTGCACTCCAGCTTGGGCAACAGAGTGAGGCTCCATCTCAAAAAAAAAAAAAAAAAAAAAAAGCATATGAATTTTTGAGACTTAAGTTACTCTGAGGATGTATAGGATGTATATGTTTGTCAATAAAATAATTGTCTATGTATATAGCCAGTAATGGGATTGCTGGATCAGATGGTATTCCTGGTTCTAGATCCTTGAGGAATTGCCACACTGTCTTCCACAATGGTTGAATGAATCATTCTACTATAAAGACATATGCACATGTATGTTTATTGGAGCACTATTCACAATAACAAACACTTGGAACCAACCCAAATGTCCATCAATGATAGACTGGATTAAGAAAACGTGACAATATACACCATGGAATACTATGCAGCCATGAAAAAGGATGAGTTCATGTCCTTTGCAGGGACATGGATGAGGCTGGAAACCATCATTCTGAGGAAACTAACTCAGGAACAGAAAACCAAACACCACATGATCTCACTTATAAGTGGGAGTTGATCAATGAGAACACATGGCCACAGGCAGGGGAACATTACGTACCTGGGCCTGTCAGGGGCTGGGGGGCTAGGGGAGGGATAGCATTAAGAGAAATACCTAATGCAGATGACGGGTTGATAGGTGCAGTAACCAGCATGACACATGTATACCTATGTAACAAACCTGCACGTTCTGCACATGTATCCCAGAACTTAAAGTATAACTTTAAAAAATAATTGCCTAATGTATAATGTATTCCTTGATTGGATTCCTATCACAATAAGGGTTAAGCAATGGTAGAACAAAAGTTTACTGAACAAGTCCAAGTCACTAGTGCAGTTAATTTGTTTTTGTGGAGTCCATTTCTCAGTATTGATTTTTTATATGGGCATACTTTGCCAGGAGCTGGAGTTATTTGCAGTCCAAAACATTGGCTCTGGTTTAATTTGTTGGGCAGCTCATGTCTATGTACAATCACTGCCTAGAAGAAAAAATGGAAAAGCCTGTCAAAAGTGAAGAAGCTGGATAGCAAACTACATACGTACCTTCTTTCTATCTGGAAGGATTACATCTACCCTAATATGCAATAAGCTTGTTTTCCAGTTTTTGCTGTTAGTCAAATATGAGAAATTTATTCTATCTGCATTGACACTTTGCTTGTGTCTTCAGCTAGAGAAGCAAATGTTTTTAAGGCCATGTTTTTTTCTACAATCTATCAGAATATTCAATGTAAGGGTCAACCAAAAGGTAAGATGCAAAAACTCAAGGCAGTATTTTCCACATCTGGGTCAGAATATACAATCAGTCCACTCACACACATGTTTGACTGACTGTTCAATATGACTTTATTTAGGACATAAAGTTGGCATGCACTTATGTGCTTAGAAGGTGTGTCTTCCCTAATATTTTGAGAGCTCTTTAAGGAAAAAGAGTGCATTTTGTTTAGTAATGTAATTCCTATTAAGTATATTGCCCATTAGTATATTTCACTGAAATTGACAATATATCATAAATGACAATATGTGATAAAAGACTGAACAAAAATTTAAAGAGTTTGAAGCACTTTATCAATGTTAATTCTTAAAAATAAATAAATAAATAAAAACCCTGAACTTGCTATTCAGATCATTTGCCCATATTTCAAGTAGATTATTGGCTTTTTTGCT
Source organism: Papio anubis (assembly GCF_008728515.1). Classification (NCBI taxonomy): domain Eukaryota; kingdom Metazoa; phylum Chordata; class Mammalia; order Primates; family Cercopithecidae; genus Papio; species Papio anubis. The sequence continues at coordinate 34,637,700 of NC_044987.1, read as the reverse complement.
CTTGAGATGTTTGAATTCCTTACATACTCTGGATATTAATTCCCTGTCACATGAATAGTTTGCCCATAGTTTTTCCCATTTTGTAGGTGTCTTTTTACTGTTGTTTCCTTTGCCGTGTACAAGCTTAATTAGTTTACATTAACCCCATGTGTTTCTTTCTGCTTTCATTGTCTGTGCTTTTGGGGTCTTAGTCATTACATCTTTTTAACAGACCAGTTTCCTGAAGCATTTCCCCTATGTTTTTTCCTAGTAGTTTTATAGTTTCAAGTCTTACGTTTAGGTCTTTAATCCATTTTTAACTTCAATCCATTTTGTAAAGGATGTAGTTTCACTCTTCTTCATTTGGATATCCAGTTTTCCCAGAACCATTTTTTAAAGAGACTGTACTTTCCCCCATGAAAGTTCTTGACACCTTTGTGAAAAAATCAGTTGTCTACAAATACGTGGATTTATTTCTGGGTTCTCTATTCTGTTCCATTGGTCTATGTGTTTGTTTTTATGCCAGTAGTATGCTGTTTTGTTTACTATAGTTTTGTAGTGTATTTTGAAATCTCGTAGTCTGATACCTTCAACCTTGTTCTTTTTGCTCAGTATTATTTTTCACTAATTAATGATCTTTTGTGGTTCCATACAAAGTTTAATTTTATTTTCTATTTTTTTATAGAATATCATTTGTATTTTGATAGAAACTGCATTGAATTTGTAGATTGCTTTGTATAGTACAAACACTTTAGCAATATTCTTCCAGTTCATGAATATGAGATTTCTCTTCATTTTTTGTGTCTTTTTGATTTTTTTTCCATCAGTTTTTTACATTTTTTTTTGGAGGGACCTTTTACCTCCATTGTTAAATTTATTCCTAGACATTTTTTTTTTTTGTAGCCATACTGATGGGATTGCTTATTCAGCTATTTTGTTATTTGTGTATAGAAACACTGTTGATTTTTGTTGATTTTGTATTTGCAACTTGATCAAATGTATTTATCTGTTCCCAAAGGTTTTTGGTAGAGTTTTTAGGTTTTTCTATATATAAGATAATGTTATCTACACAGATAATTTAACTCTCTCTTTCCCTGTTTGGATGTTCCTTCTTTCTTTCTCATTTCCTCATTCAGTATGATGTTACCTGTGGATTTGTCACAGATAGCCTTTATTGTGTTGAGGTACTTTCCTTCTATGCCTAACTTGTTGAGTGATTTTATCATGAAAGAATACTGAATTTTATTAAATGCCATTTCTGCATCTATTGAAATGATTACATGGTTTCTGGCCTTTATTCTGTTGATGGTGATGTATCATGTTTACTGATTGGCATATGATGAACTAGCCTTGCATTCCTGTGATGAACAAATCCCACTTGATCATGGTTTTGGCCAACAAATTTGTAAAAATGCTCAACATTACTAATCATCAGGTAAATGCAAATGAAAATCAAAATAAGCTATCATCTCACCCAAGTTACAATGACTATTATCAAAAAGGCAATAAATAACAAATGCTAGCAAAGATGTGGAGAAAAGGAAACTCTTGTATATTGTTGGTAGGAATGTAAACTAGTGCAGTCACTATGGAGAACAGTATGGAGGGACCTCAAAAAACTAAAAATAGCACTACCGTATGATCCATTAATCCCACTACTGGATATTTATCCAAAAGAAGTAAGTATATCAAAGTGATATTCTCACTCTGCCTTTATTGCAGCACTGTTCACAATAGCCAAAATATGGAGTCAACCCAGATGTCCAAGAGCAAATGAACAGTTAAAGAAAATGTGGTATATATTTACAATGGAATACTCTGTAGCTATTAAAAAGAATGAAACCCTGTCATTTGTGGTAACATGAATGAGCTAGAGGATATTATGTTAAATAAAATAAGTCAGGAAGAGGAAATTAAACACTGCATGTCCCACTCATATGCAGTAAAAGTTGAATTCATAGAGGCAAAGAGTAGAACAGAGAATTCTAGAAGTTGAGAATGCTAGGAAGAAGCAGGGAAGGGGATAGGGAGAAATTTGTTAAAGGATACACATCTACAGGTAGATTGGAGGAATAAGTTATAGTATTCCGTAACACTATGGCATAACTATAGTTAAGAAAATACCAAATATTTTCAATAGAAAAGATATTGAAAGTTCCCAATACACAAAAACTGATAAATGTTTGAGATTATTGATATGCTAATTATGCTAATTATTATACATTGTATGTATCAAAACATCACTGTGTGCTCCATAAATGGGAACAATTATTGTGAATTTAAATAATATTGAAAAAAAAGTCTTGCTAATTACAAATTATTTCCCATGTTTATATAGAAGTATCTCCCAAATTACTTCTGTTAATTTAAACTTAGTAAAATACTCTGGATTTATTTATCCAGTCATTTAGTTTTATCCTGATCAAAATGAGTCAGAATCCCAGTGAAATGCTGAAACAAGAGAAATATCAATAAGGTAGAATTGTCATTAGGAGAAAATTCAGAATATATGGGCTATCATAAAGATGAAAATATCAATGTTGCAACTTTATTTTCCCTGTGATAAACCTCAGGTATTTTACTGATACAAATGAACATGGAAGTCTTTGAATAATGAGCAGATACTGAAAGAATTTCTTTGTGAACTGCAGAACTTCCAAAACCCCACAGTATTGTAAACTTACTTTGGGTTGTATATGAAGTCCTACAATATAATAAGATATTTATTGCTTAAAAGATAAAACATGAAGAAAGCAAAACTATCTGGAGAGAAATTTCGTTTAAGAAGGGGGCTCACTCAAGAAGGAAATTTTTAATGAAATATTAAGTTTTTTCCTATAGAGTAAATAGTTTTTTTGCAGAAAACAGTCTGGAAACTTGATTCATTTGGCTCTGTGTACTCAGTTACCTGAAGTATTGCCAATACTTTATGTTGGTTATCACTATTTGACTACAAAATTGTTTGTATTTTCAACCTTTTTATAAATGATTCTTTATAGAAAACCTATACCATTTCTCATTCCCACAGGAATGATTCCTGGAATACCTATAGACATGTCAGGATCCTCTTTCGTAACAATAAGTGTTGTAATGTACCTGAAATGTGTTATTTTTCCATGCATTTGGAACATGCAAAGGATACAAAAAGAGTATTTTTTCTAAACTCTTGAGCTATATGCCAGTCTGAAAAATGAAAAGTACTTCTGTAATAAATTTTTTGGTATGGAACATTATTACTCAGGTTGAATCTTAATATTACAGAGCCACAAGAGAATTGTAAAAACCGTGATCTCAGTGAATTAACTTATAGTGAGAAATATAACTATGAAGTAGGCTACTCATGTTCAGAGTCAGTGTTTTCTTTCCTTGCCAGCAAATCTAATGGGGAGTCTAGTATTATTCGGGAAGTTTTTTGGTAGGCATGAACTCTGAGCATGTGGAGTTAGTTCATTCACCTGAATAGCTGATTATAAAGCTATGGTAACATAATGCATCAGTCTCTATTATACTAACCATCTGTGCTACATGAGTAAGACCCAGACTTTTGTGGGATAGGCTACTCTCAGCCAGTTAGTACCATAAGAACATTACTGATATTTTTAAAATTATAGGTGTTATGTAAACTACTTACTTTCATTTTTGTTCTTTCCTTAGACAAAAAGCAAGGCAACTTTCTGTGATAAAAGTTTTCTTAGTTACAAGGAACAACATTGAGTTGCTGTTCTCTAATACTCATCTCTCTTTACCTGAGTTTTGGAAGTGTACTGACAATCTCTTGTGTGATCCTTCTACTACAAATGAAATAATACTCAGTAGTAGCTCAACATTCCAATTCTGACTTTTTCATTGTAATTATTATTTTTAAGTAGATATCTGAAATTGTGCACATTTATGGGGTACATGGTGGTGTTTTGGTATGTACAATATATAATAGGGTATTTAGCATATCTCTAATCTCAAGTATTGAGCGGTTTTCACAATTAGGCCCAAAACACAGCTCAATAATGTTCTTATCTATGTTTTTCCACTTAAGGCTTTAAAGCAACCAAGTTTCTGCCTTTGGAAAATGTGTTAAATGGGAAGAATAGGAGAAATTGTCTTATCATTTCTATTTTATTCTCAATATATGCTCCAGCTTAGAAGTTATTTGTTATTTAACATGCACAATCAAGATATGGGACTCTGTCCTTTTTAGAATAGGAAGTGCTTAGCATAAAATCCAAGATGTAAGTGAATAATTTGAGGACATATATGACGGCTCATGTAGCCTGAAATTTGAAAAAGCGAAACAGTTATGTTATAAACAGAAATCCCATAAACAATGATCACAAACTTAGTAATATTGGTAACATAGAATCTAAGATCATTCTATAAAATTTTTATTGCATGTGGCAATTGGAGAGTGCAGAAAGGGGAAAGAAGTTAAAATATAAAAAGATGAGAAAAGGTTAAAAACGTTCTAAAGAAAAAATATTTTCCCTGAAAGCAATTCATCCTAGAAACTGATAGAAATTCTAAGCTGTGGGTAGGCAATTTGATCCAAAGCACATTTAAATGTAATACCATAGAATAAGCCGTCTTCATGCCCCTAGTAAGAATTGAAGTGACAGATATAAAGTGTTTTAGCTATTAGACTTTCATGAATCATACTCCAAATTGTAAAATATTTTGTTTTATTTTTATCAAATCTGTGTTTCATCTAGGAGAACAGACTTGTTTCAAAAACCCACCTAGTTAAAATAGTGTTATATAAAGTAAAATCAAGTCACTTCCCTAATATTCTTTTCTCAGCACTTATTTTTTAACCCTATCAACTGCCTCAGGATTATATGTAAACTTTCTTTAACGTGAAAATCAACTATAAAATTAAGTTAAAAATCCTCATCTCAAGATATCCTTCTGTTTTTTACTTACCCATATGACTGAGACAATAACTTAATAAGAATTTATAGAAAATGGATAAGATTTCATATAAGGATTTGAAAAAAAAATGTTCTGAGTTAGAAAGAAATGAAATGTACTGACTATATTAGTTTTCTACTGCTGCATAACACATTGCCACAAACTTTGCAGCACAGGCACTACAAACGCATTATCTCAAAGTTTCTGTGGTTCAGAATTTCCAGCGTGGATTAAGGATCTCCTCTGTTGAGCGTCTCACAAGACTAAAAGCAAGATGTTGTCTGTGTCTGGAATCTTCTCTCTCACCTGAAGCTCTTCCAAGGTGATTTAGGTTGTTGGAAGAATTCAGTTTCCTGAGGTTGTAAGACTGAGGTCTTCATTGTCTTGCTACCTGTCAGCCAGAGTGACTTTGACCTCCTAGAAGCTGCCCTCAGGCCTTAGTCATACAGCCCCCTCTCACAACATGATTGCTTGCTTCTTTAGCGCCAGCGGGGCAGTCTATCTTCAGTTGGTTACAATAGCGCCTTATATAACATAAAATAATCACACCATCATCGATACTATCTATACCATCATCTTTGTCATATGATGTAACCTAATCAAGCGAGTGACTATTTAGTATGATTCAGAGGGCCTCCCAACATTTAAGAGGAATGCTTTATAAGAGCTGTGTCCACTAGAAAGCAGGATCTTGGAGTACATCTCAGAATGCTGTCAACCAGAGTGATTTATTTGAATCTTACAAGGCTGTAGTCACTATCCCCAAATAAAAATTTGAAAGCTCTAAAAATCAAAACCTTGTCTAACTTATTTGGTGAAAAATTTTGAGCAGAACTTACACATAATTTATAGAACTTATTTAGTCCATTTGGTACAAATATTTAAGTTTGCAGTCAAAATATTAACATGCTTCAGTATGAAATACATTATACACTATTGCATAATTATTATTTTGTATGTTATTAACTCAAGGTGTTCAGTAATACACTGAATATGTGCAGAAAAGTATTACCTTTCTAAAGCCTAAACAATCTCCAACCCTGAAACACATCTGCCCCCAAGGGTTTCAGATAAGAAATTTTGGACCAAATTTATTAAAGTTCTTTAAAAAGGAGGTCATTGAGAAAGGGTTTATTTCAAGAATATGTAAAACTTAGGGTAAGCTCAACATTTGTTGATTTAAATGACCTTTAAAGAGGATAAGGATGAGGAAAGACAAAGAAAAAACAAGTGTTTATACATCACATCTGAATTCACTGGTTTCAATTTTATTGCTAACAACTTTGAAAACCAGGGCAATAATGGCAGGGAGATACATAGTAAATACAAGGTAAGGGAAAATACTTATTTTACTAATTCGTTCAAGTTAATGAATAAACTCATAAAGAGACAGATTAGATCAGTACTACTAAACTGTAGAACAAATAAATGTCTCTCATTTTCCCAAAATGCATGGTACATTAAGGGCAAGACTTTTTTTTTTTTTTTGAGACGGAGTCTTGCTCTGTCACCCAGGCTGGAGTGCAGTGGCCGGATCTCGGCTCACTGCAAGCTCCGCCTCCCGGGTTCACGCCATTCTCCTGCCTCAGCCTCCCGAGTAGCTGGGACTACAGGCACCCGCCACCTCGCCCGGCTAGTTTTTTGTAATTTTTAGTAGAGACGGGGTTTCACCGTGTTAGCCAGGATGGTCTCGATCTCCTGACCTCGTGATCCGCCCGTCTCGGCCTCCCAAAGTGCTGGGATTACAGGCTTGAGCCACCGCGCCCGGCCTGACTTTTTTTTTTATAAGCTTGTTGATCTCATCTTTGTTCCTCTTAAGCACAATATCTGGCTCTTGGGGCAAAACCTATTTCACTGAAGAGCCAATTTATCCATCTAGATTTGAGTCAACTAATAAAAATTTTATATGATCATAGCTTCCCCCCAACTCAGCTTTCAACCTTAAATCAGTAAGCAGTTCTATTTATTGAATTACCATATTAAAAAAAAAAAAGTGTATATCTTGGTGACAATAGCTAGGAAAAGAAAAGTCCTGAATCTGTGTCTATCAATGCTAAATGTAAAATGTGAGAGGGGAAAATGCTTATAGGCAAGAAAGAAATATAAATCGGTCTGTCACTAAAGTCCCTCTCCTCTGAAATGTCTTATAATTTACATGTAATATATGTGAATTTACAAGCAGCACTATAACTTGCACTTTGAAAGCAATGGTTGAGTTAATTAAATGAGCTCCTAGGAGAGCATGGATTTCTCATTAGATCTTTGCTGTAGTCAGGTTTGAGAATTTAATTCAGGATATTCGATTCTTCAAAATGAACAGAGTAATTTTATAGAATCTTTTTAAATGTCATTTCTACAATAGATTGTTAGGCAGCTTCTAAACTGCTAGTTAAAATGATATATCCCTCTTTGTCTAAATACTGCCAAAGCAGTCAGTCAAGGCAGTTAAACTACTGTTGTTTCTATTTAAAAAAAAAAAAAAAATCCATCAAGTTGTTTAAGTCCAAAACAAAATAAACCAAAACTGTTAATATTTTTACCCTTCAGTGATGATAAATATTTTATTATAATGCAAACAAGCAGGTGAAAGCACAAAAGGAAATTTATCAGAACTGAGTCTTTGCTTGAATTTTGAGTGATTACTAGGTATGTTTTCAAACAGCACTGCCGGAACATAGCCTTTTAGTTGTTCAAATTAGCAGATGTCCACAGTATCTGTGTTTATTAGAATTGTTTAATTTATGGAGCTAAAATATATGGTAGGCCAAATCTAAACAGTGTTAGAATTTTGAGATTGGTAGCCTCCTCCTCCTGTGGAAGGAACTTGCTAAGGGATATATCAACTTCTTAAATAGGCCATTGGCATTCTTAGCGGTTTAGCGTTGATGGGATTAGGCAAAGGTGGAGTTCCATTTGCTGGTTCTGATAATGCAAAAGAGACAAGAGAGGATGGCAGGGGAACAGGGGATAGTATGGGACTAATGCTTATGAAATGGTGCTTCAGAAATCACATTAAAAATGATGTGGGTTTCAATCGAATCAGATTTTCTGATCTACCTCTACTGGTGAAGTTACTGAGTTGGGTGAGAAAGAATGAAGACCTGAGTTGTTAAATTGCTTATTATGTAAGCAATTGCCTGCCTAAAATGATGTCCCTTAAGTGCTGAAAAGGTCTGAACATTAACTGCACTTTCTACAATGCTTATTTAGACTAAAAGCAAATCACTTAAATCTTAGAAGCTGTATTGCATAAAAATCCCAAGCCTTTCTTAGTAGACCTTAAATAAAAGTTTTGTAAACATAACAGGTTTGTTGCCTGATGCACACAGCAAGTCAGTATGTTGAGACACTGGGTTGCAGCAGAAAAAAAGCTTTAATCTTAGCGTTCCTGAACTAGGAAATGGGAGGACACGGCAACTCTATTTCGACTTACATGGGTTCAGAGTTTATAAGAGTTTTGGAATGAGCTGCAATGTGAAGATATCTGATTGGTCAAAGAGTGCTGGGTGAAGTCATGGGCCAGGGAGATGAAGAAGCTGTATTTGAGATGCCATTCCTCTGTGCGGGTCTTCAAACTGGTAGGTGGAATTTAGGGTCTTAAAAACATCTTAAGCGGTCCTTAGGTAAAACCCTTATGATTCCCAATGTCAGAGGTCCTGTCTGAAGGGACAATGAGTATCAAATCAATTATTAAACAGCCTTAGAAGCCTAATGTCAGCAATACTACGTATAGGAACAATGTGGAGGTGAACAGTATCTAGTGCTACATGACTTTCAGCAAGAAGAAATGGCCCAAAGTACAGCCCGATTAATACTTAATTATGATTATATTTCTGTCCAGAACCTGGCAAACAATTCTTGTCAACGGTATGAGGACAATTTCAGTTCTATAGCTTAAAAATTAGATATGCAGACTGCGAGACTCTTTCAGAAAAATCTCTTGCATGCTTCCTTCAGGCTAGTTTTCTGTCTCCTCAAAGTCTTCCGTCCATGGTCTTTCATAAAGGTCTGAATCTCTTCGGAAGCAAACAGTTGTAGTGTCTGTAAATTACTCCCTTGAATTCATCTTGGGGACTGTGGGATTAATTTGGCCTTGAACACGGAATACTGAAAATAGAATCATCAGTCTTTCTTTATCCGGTTTATATATAATAAAATCCATTGCTGCTTTATTTTATATACATATATACACACATACACATAGATGTATATATGCACACATATATCACACACACATACACACATGTAATGAGGTAATAGAATAAAGATGTAAAGACAGGAATAAATCTATCCATGACTACAAATTTGTGAACTTTTAATATTCCATTTAGCTCTTCAGAGGCTCCAAAATAATATACACACACATAAATATATACACACACGTGTATATACACACATATATATACACACATATATGAATGTGTGTATATGTGTTTGTGTATTGTGGCACTTAATACATGTATGTGTCTGTGTGTGTATGTGTATATGTGTGTATTTAGGTGTAAGTGTGTGTGTGTTATTGTGGAGCCTCTGAAGAGCTAAATGGGGTATTAAAAGCCCACAAATTTATTTGCAGTCATGGATAAATTAATTCCTGTCTTTACATCCTACCTCTTTAACCTCTTCATTTAAAAAATAATTGTAAGGTATGAAAAAGAGATAGATTAAAACAAGTGTGTCTGAATAAGCTTTTGGCGTATTAATTTGCATTTTATTGCTACTGTTTCCCTCTTTCTCCACCTTCTTAATTTCAAACAGATAGCTAGACTTTTCATATTTTTTTTTCCCTCAGGAAATTTTCCAGATCACAAAGTAGAAACTGTTGGAAAACAAAGGCTTGTCCTGTCTAAAAATTTAAGTTCATGGAAATGATGTGAAGCGCCAGGGGTAAGAGGAAAGCTAAATGCCTGCCCTTTAAGGCAACACTTGAGAAGGGCAAAATTTCTGGAAAATGGAAGAAACGTAGTAAGTTTCTAGACTGTCCTGCACCCATGCCCTAGTTTATGGACTTTAAGAGTGGGCTTATAAAATCTTAGAGGTGACAGTTGTGCAAGGTACCCAGGGAGCTAGTCCATTTGCCCAGAGATGCCAGTCCTAGCAAAGATGCCTGCAGTCCGCTAGAGACATGGAAGACTGGAGGCAAAGAGAAACATGGCTGCAAGACACCAGGAAAATGAGATCAGCAATGACCACAGTGGACTGGATAGCAAAGGCCCTTCATTTCATTATTAGGCAGCTTATAAGCCTCTCTGACTCTGTTCAGGGCCTCCAAAATACCCACCCAAATATTTTTATTTAGAAAACTGTCTGTATGAAACGCCCATAGAAGTACAAGAGTTCAGTATCTCATTTTAACCTAGATGTTTTGGAAAACAAAAAAAAGTGTTTCTTGCACAGTTAAGTTTGTGGACCAAAAAGCATGTTCCCTGGAAAAAAATGTCAAAGATCGAAAGAGAAGAGTTCCGTCTGTCCCAGTGCCCAAAAACAAATAAGAAAACACTTTGGGAGGCCGAGGTGGGTGGATCATGAGGTCAGGAGTTCGAGACCAACCTGGCTAACATGGTGTGAAACCCCGTCTCTACTAAAACTACAAAAAAATTAGCAAAGCATGGTGGCAGGTGCCTGTAATCCCGGCTACTCAGGAGGCTGAGGCAGGAGAAGGACTTGAGCCTGGGAGGCGGAGCTTACAGCGAGCAGAGGTCGCCTCACTGCACTCCAGCCTGGGCGACAGAGCAAGACTCCCTCCCCCCACCCAAAAAAAAAAGAAAAAGAAAAATATAAGTATAGATAGCTTAATGAAAAAAACGCAAACTTCCAACAAAGTCTATACAGAAAGTTTCACTGAACTGTTGTAAATTACAAAAAACATTCCTAACCATCTACTTAGCACTTCCTGGAGTTCGGCATGTTACAGGGAGAATCTTTCCAGAAGTGTTGGAAAAACATCAACATCACAAAAAGCACGTAATGGATATATAAAATAGTACAACCAGTGTATAAAATACATATACCTGCATCTATTTTGGGAATTTGGAGGTTTGGGGGTTTCCATATCCATTTCCATATGATCTAAGGACTGGAAGTACACATTGGGCAGGGTGAGGTAATACTCTTGAAACAGTCTCCATGATATCCATGGTTGCTGTACACAGTGATAAAAATTCCTTGCAAACCATTGTAACCTGAAAAAGGGATTCACTCAACTGATTATTACTACCCAGTAATGACCATTTATTTTAAAATACATATTTTAAACATTTTTATGTGTGTCTTAGGAAATTTTTGCTTTTGTTTGTTTTTTTAAAAAAGCCCAAGTCTCTTAAAAAGAGGCCTAAGTAGTTTTTAGGTACTTGACAAGTCGCATAGTCATGCTGTCAATTATGACGTATTATAATGAATGGTAACACAAATGAAACATCTGTTTGATCATTCAGTGACTACATCTGTTCTGTCACATTTGACACATTGAGCAGGAGAACATAAAAAATTCAAGGAAAATTTGGAAATGTGAGTGCTAGATCATTGATTTTGAAGGATGAGATGTGTTAAGATTACTAGACCCATTCAGAATTTACTATAAAAGCACTAACCCCTCAAATTGGCCGCCTTTCACCACTGAGGCCCATTCTAATGGATGCTATCTTTGTAAACATAATTACACGCTTTTAAAACAAAGTTTAAATATAAGTTCTTAAAATTTATATTTCATTTAAGAAATAAGAATCTTTAATTTGTATCAAACACCTTGTTGGGTGCTAGGATGTAGCTGTGAACAAAACAGCTATTGTGGAGTTTACATTCTAAAATAGGAGTGTGCAAACACAAAAACAAACAAAAAAAATAATTAGGTTGCAACAAGTCATCTGAAAAGCAGAGCGAGGTAAGGGGATGACAGCTAATGTGCCAATTTATATAGGGTGTTTAGAGAGTATGATTCTCTTCATTATCTACTGCAAAACTTTTAAATAATTGATAATATAAAATGAAATCAAATCCCCTCTCATTCAGAGCAAGTGAATAGAGTCAGAGCTAAAAGTCTGATTTGAAAGGAGAAATGTTTCGTGTAGACTGTCTGGAGAATATAAAATTGGAACTAAAATTTTATATTCCATTTTTTTCTTAATATCCCAGGCAATGTCTGATAATGCCAGCAAGCTCTCCAATCTACAGAGTATATAGTACATATTTACTCTTGCATCACATTTAACAATTAGGAATTTAGACATTTAGCTTATTTACTGCTTCTGAAAATAATGGGTGGGCCTGGCACGGTGGCTCATGCCTATAATCCCAGCAGTTTGGGAGGCTGAGAGGGGTGGATCACCTGAGGTCAGGAGTTTGAGAACAGCCTGATAAACATAGTGAAATCCCGTCTCTACTAAAAAGAAAAGAAGAAAAATACAAAATTAGCCAGGCGTGGTGGCACATGCCTATAATCCCAGCTACTGGGGAGGCTGAGGCAGGAGAATTGCTTGAACCCAGAAGGCAGAGGATGCAGTGAGCCAAGACTGTGCCATTGTGTTCCAGACTGGGCAACAAGAGTGAAACTCTGCCTCAAAAAAAAAAAGAAAAGAAAAGAAAAATGTCATAAATGCCATTTGCCTGTCCAGAACCCTCTTCCTTTAAGAGCAATCTCCTGTGCATCATTTACGGGGCTCCAGCACAAACATCATTTTATATTGTGCCTCCAACCCCTGCCACAATTGACTTACTTAGAGATGGGCACCTCACCCAAGCTGGTCAAAGACACTTATGCATGGGCTTTTGAGGGTTGGGAATGAAAGATACATGATCATTTACTCTTTAAGATAAAAGTTGTAAATATCGGGCTGGCAGTAGCCATATCCTGTTAGGTGAGTACCTCTGGGAAGCAGAGAAAGTCAGACTTTCTGACTGAGTAATAAAAGAAAAAGGGAAAAAATTTATGAAAGGAAGAGAATCATAAGATGTGCAGAGACCCAATGGCATTTGAATTTCAGGCTCCAGTTGTTCCTGAGAGCAGGTTTTCTATCTTTGGATACCATAAGATATATAAGTAAACATAACAAATTTTATGTTTAAGCTAGTTTGTTTTAGATTTTGGTAACTGTAAACCATGTTTTAATTAATAGAAATACACTACTAGTCTTAGTTCTTCAGAAAAACAGAACGAATTGGGTGTGTATATATGTATATAGACATTTATTATAAGGCATTGACTCACAGCATTCTGGGAGCTGGTAAGTCCAAAATCTGTGGAGTACGCTGGCAGGCTAGAGACCCAAGGAAAAGTTGACATTGCAACTCAAGCCCAAAGGCAGTCTGGAAGTAGAATTCTCCCTTCCTCTGGAAACCTCAGTCTTTTTTATCTTAAGGCCCTCAACTGATTGGATGAGACCCACCAAATCATTATGGAGAATAATCTACTGTAGTCAAAGTCTGTGGATCCTAATGTTAATCTCTTTTAAAAGATACCTTCAGAGAAATGTATGGACATGTTTGACCAAATATGTGGGTACCATGGATTCACCAAGTTGGCATGTAAAATTATCTTAATAACCAAATCTAGTAATTATTTAACTTCGCTGTTATTGATTGAAACAAGAAAATTATGAGCCACACATGTGGGCAGCTGACTTTTTAGAAAGGTGCAAAGGCAACTGAATGGAGGAAAGAATCTTTTCAACAAATTTTACTGAAACAGATTGGCTCCCCATATGCAGAAATAAGAATATTGATCCATCCTTCATTTTATATACAAAATTTCACTCACAGTATATTATACAACTATATATAAAACATGAATCTATAAATTTCTGGATGAAAAAAATACAAGAAAGTCTATGTGCCCTTGTGTTACTTAAAGAATTCTTGGAGGCCGGGCGCGGTGGCTCAAGCCTGTAATCCCAGCACTTTGGGAGGCTGAGATGGGCGGATCACGAGGTCAGGAGATCGAGACCATCCTGGCGAACACGGTGAAACCCCGTCTCTACTAAGAAATACAAAAAATAGCCGGGCGAGGTGGCGGGCGCCTGTAGTCCCAGCTACTCAGGAGGCTGAGGCCGGAGAATGGCGTGAACCCGGGAGGCGGAGCTTGCAGTGAGCTGAGATCCGGCCACTGCACTCCAGCCTGGGCTACAGAGCGAGAATACGTCTAAAAATATTTTCTAAGCTCTAGATCGGAAAAATTCTTGGATCTCAAAATAATATTCATAAGTGAAAAAATATTTAAATCATTCTGTTTGCTTATATGTATGTAAACCTTAGAAAGTACAAGCTAATTTATAATGACAGAAAGCTAAATGTCAGTTGCCTAAGGATGGTGTGAGGTGGGGCCAAGGAAGATTATAAATTGGCCCAAGGAAAGTTTTACGGTTGATGAATATGTTCATCCTCCATATTGTGGTGATGGTTTCACAGGTCTATCTATATGTCAAAACTCAGAAAATTATGCAAATTAAAAATGTTCAGTTATATGTCCTTTACACCTCAGTAAGACTGTTGTAAAACTGACAAATTATTTTTATAGTCTAAATAGTAGGTGATGATTGCCTGAATTAGGGTAGTAACAGGGGATCATGGAAAGAAATAAATGGATTAAGGATTTATGTATTTTTGGTAAAGCCAGCATGACTTGTTTGAAATAAAGAAAATGATGGGATAAAAATGGTTCCTAGGCTAGAGGAGCTGGGTAAATAATTGTTCCAATGTAACATATTTATTCTTTAGAATTCCAAATTCCATGGAGCCATCTCAGTAGTAGTTACAGTGGTAGGAGAAGCTCAGTGAATAGCAACTCTTACTTAATAGTTGTTCTTTTCTTCTCTACATTTCAGTGGGTAGACCTTAGTTCTTTGGTAATGTTTTATATATTAATATGCTATGTAAGATTTTATTTAGAGAATTAATGTCCCTGAAAAAAAGGAGGGTTGAAAATCACTTTACTAGCATCTGGGAAAATGCATTGAATATTCTTGTATTCTTCCTTGGCAAAAAATGAAAATAATATGAAAATATTGATATTTTAGTCAGGATAGATTGATGTTCATTATATGTCAGGCTCAATTCTAAACCATTTAAGTGTCTTAGATTGTATTTTCCTAATCTTATGATATGGATAGTATTAACCTCAGTTGATAAAGGATCAAGATCAGAAAGGTCAAGCACACAAATGATTGGGATGATACTTAAATTAGGTCTGATAACATTTATACTCACTCGTCTACAGCCCAGAAAATTCTCCTAGACTGAAGAATAGAAAAGTATATTTTCTGATACCTATCTTTGCTGCAAAGCAGTAATGAAATTAAAGTAAGAACTTAGCGAAGTGTCTTACAGAGGGACCTTGTTAAATTCAAGCTTCCTTGAAGTTATCAGTAATTAGTATAAAGTGCCTGTGTAGACAGTTTTTACAATTCATATTTGTCAAGAATAAACAATCACTTAATAATGGGTTATTTTAATCTTAGATACATTTATTATATATTAGATTTTCTTTTAAAGTTACTATATGTGTATATGCATATATGTGTGTATGATGTGTATGCATTTGTTTGCATAACAACCACTATCACCAAAACTGTGTCCCCACTATGCCGGGTATCCAGCAGTGTGAGAAAGGACTAATGTGTATGCATTTGTTTGCGTTCACATAACACACACACACACACACACACACACACATACATACATATACACATACAGTAACTTTAAAGAAATCTAATACATAATAAATGTATCAAAGATTATTAAAATAACCTCAGTTATTAAGTGATTGATTGGGATTGGAACACATAGGTTTCAGAGATACTTAGAAAATGCTTCCAAAACTAGTTACAGGTACTCCACGATCCAATACTTAAAAGTTAGAAGACTGACTTGAAGAACATACCTATTTTTAATTGATGTAGAAGCAAGAGAAAACTCAGTAATAAAATATACACATAGACTGTCGGGAGAGCAATAGAGCAAATTGATTATGTGTTTACATGTTTTTTTTTTTTTTCTATATTCAGGATAATACCTAAAAGTCTGTCGGAATTATCCAAGTTTTTCAATATCCAGTTCAAATTGTAGGTGAAAAATTTGAATTTACATAAATATTTTTAAATAATTTTCTACTAACGAGGTTTGCTGTTCTCAACTATATGCTTAAAAGTATTTAAAATTTTACTAAGTACTGAAAGTATTTCAAAGAAATAGGAAACAAAGTTGTTTCTTACAACATTGTTATTAATGACATAAAATTAGAAGCAGGGCAAGTGACTAATAAGGGGGGATTGATTAGGAATATTTGGTATCTCCCATATGCTACAATAATCGACATCCATTAAGCACTGTGTAGACAACCATATTGAGAAATGACTGTATCCAACATGAGATTTGAAAAATGTAAAACAGCATTGATAATGTTATCAAAATTTCATTAAAACAAGCTAGATAAAAGTAGTACACACAAATACATTTAAAATGTAACAACGGTTATCACTTTCTGAAGTGAGGATAGATTATGCTCATTTTCTTCACGTTTTCTCTTTCTCAACAGTGTTATAATAAACATATTTATCTTCAAATTTTTTGGAAGGAACAGATTATCTGAAGTGATGTAATGATGACAGTAATAAACTTTTAACATATAAGCTATAGTACTTCATTGTGTGTATTTTGCATCATTATATTCTAATTTTAGGAGCTCAAGTACATTTGAACACTGCTGTGATCTGGAAATTTACAACTTTCAGTTTAGTCCCAGAGCAGCAGCAGCAGCAGCAGCATCACCTGGGTAGTACTTGTTAGAAATAAAGAATCTCAGACTCCATCCAGAGCAACTGATTTAGTAACAGCATTTTTAAAAAGCTACTCAGATGCGTGTACATTATAATTTGAGAAGCTCTGCTCTAGAGGACAAAAACTGCCTTAAGTAGAAATATTGTTTCCTGATTTTGATTAAATGAACACTGAATATACAATAGAACATTTAACAAAATATTTTAATAAAACAAAACACCAGCTAAGTTGTATTATATAAGAAATTGATTAGTTCACATGTCTGTTTGTATATGGAGAGTAATACTTTGAGTCATCTTCTAGCAGTGCAAAAGATGGTAAGATGGTCTTACAATTGTTGTCCAATAGGAAGCTGCAATGTTAACTATACAGACAAATTTAAGTATTTTAAGACTTGCATTAAGAAAATAAATAGGCAGAGTTCAGTGGCTCATGTCTGTGATCCCAGCACTTTGGGAGGCCGAGGCAGGTTGATTACCTGAGGTCAGGAGTTCAAGACCAGCCTGGCCAATATGGTGAAACGCTGTTTGTACTTTAAAAAAAAAAAAAAAAACTGGACGTGGTGGTGGGTGCCTATAATCCCAGCTACTTGGGAGGCTGAAGCAGAAGAATCCCTTGAACCTGGGAGACAGAAGTTGCATTGGGCCGAGATCATGCCACTGCACTCCATCCTGGGTAACACAGCGAGACTCCGTCTCAAAAAACAATAAAACAAAACAAAAAAGAAACAAAAAAACACATGTTAAGTGAATTTAGTAGTATATGGTTGATATGGTTTGACTTTATGTCCCCATCCAAATCTCATCTTGAATTGTAATCCACACGTATCAAGGGAGAGAGGGAGGTGATTGGATCGGGGTGGTTTCCCCCACGCTGTTCTCGTGATAGTGAGCTTTCACAAGATCTGATGGTTCTATAAGGAACTCTTACTCCTTTGCTCTTTGCACTTTCTCTCGATTGCCACCATGTTAAGACATGCCTGCTTCCCCTTCTGGCATGATTCTAAGTTTCCTGAGGCCTTCCTGGGCATGTAAAAGTGTGAGTCAATTAAACCTCTTTTCTTTACACTTACCCAGTCTCAGGTAGTATCTTTATTGCAGTGTGAGAAGGGACTAATACAATGATATATTTAGGCCAATATAATTGAAGTATTGTCCTTTTAATAGTAATCAAAAATTATTAATGGGGTAGTTTACATTTATTGTACTTATTATTCAAACTCTGTTGTGTATATCTTAAGGTCAGAGTAGCCACATTTCAAATGCTCAATACATGACTAGTGTCTACAATATTGGAACAGCACAGGTAGAGACCATGGCTAATTTGTAAGTTATAAAGTCTATTAAGACTGAGTCTTACGTCTTTCAGTTTGTGATCTATGTGTTCATTATATTCTATGGATGTGGGAAGACATGCTTTGTACAAATGGCTCCAATAGTTTCCAAAATCTTCATGAAGACATGATGACATTCCAGCTGCATTTAATAATTGCAATATTGTTTACATATGTTTGTGCTGCCTGAGTTCCCACTCAATGGTCCAGTAACAACCATCCTCACCCAAACTGCATCCCCACTATGCCTGGTATCCAGCTTGAATTTATACAAGTTGTAGATTGTGATGATTTTCTTTTCCCACAAATAGAGTAGAGAGATCTCCAGGATCCAGGAAAGGCTATACTTCAGAGGCAAGGGTGCAAGAAAAACCTGGAACAGAGTTTTCAGTCCTCAGTAACAACATTTTCTGCAATTCTTGTTCTAGAAATACAAGGTATCAATGGCATTTATGGCTATAGCCATTGTTTTACTATAACATTTTATTACATTAGAATTATAATTTTCTCTCATATTAGGATAATTTGAAGAAAAAGTATGGATGCTTAAGGAACAAATACTTTGTTGGATCACGGTAACTATTTATTATGCTGATTATAAGTTGAAGAAGTTATATTTAGTTGATGCCCAAATGTATTATAACTTAAAGTAACTCAGAAGGCTACATTTTTTCCATTTATATAATTTGAAGAAATATTTATCACTGCTGAAATTAGTGACCACATGGATCTTGCAGGGTACCTTATTAATTTTTAATTTATTCTTTAATAGAAAACCAAATGTGCACATTTTAATTTAGCTTGCATGGTGTAACGTGGAATGTCAAATGTTGTGGCTACCACAGAATCTTTTTCCTGGTAGCACTAAAGCCTCTGTATCAGGACAGATTCATATTTTGTCCTCAATTCCAAGATACACAATAATTTAATAAGAACATTTAATTATGTTTATGTTTAGAAAACGAACATTGAAGTGATACTTCATTGAATATATAGTTCGCTATAAGAAGAATGTCATTTTCAGAAGTGTAAAAATGTGAATAATAAGAAAAACTTTATTCTCAAATCAAGATATTTTCAAATCAAGAAACTGTATTAATTGGGAAGTTAACACAGCAGCAGATGCTAATTTGCATAACTTGCCTTACTGTATTCTAGCAAAGGAAATATGTGAAATTCAAAACTGAACAATTTTGATGTGACCTGGAGTTAAGAAAGTTAGAGAGCATCTACATACTTAAGGAAAATGTCTGGGCATTTTTGTAGAGCAGTAATCGCGGAGGAGGAGAAACGTAACCAGGGAGCACAGCAGGACATTTGAAAAAACTACACATTAATGATACTGTAGGAATAACTGAATCTTCAGACACAAATTCTGATTTTATTATTGGAGCATTGAGACCACACTGTATCTTTTTATTTATTTATTTATTTATTTATTTATTTATTTTTTTTTTTGAGGTGGAGTCTTGCTCTGTTGCCCAGGTACTAGTGCAATGGTGTGACCTTGGCTCACTGCAACCTCCACCTCCTGGGTTCAAGCAATTCTCTCTGCCTCAGCCTCCCAAGTAGCTGGGATTACAGGTGCCCACCACCATGCCCGGCTAATTTTTGTATTTTTAGTAGAGCCGGGGTTTCACCATGTTGGTCAGGCTGATCTCAAGCTCATGACCTCAAGTGATCAGCCTGCCTTGGCCTCCCGGAGTGCTGAGATTACAGGCGTGAGCCACCGCGCCCGGCCTAGAGTACAATATATCTTGTAACAAAACACAATATAAAACAAAATGTGAGCGATTTGTTTTTATTGTCCTTTAAATAATACTTTTGTTTTCTAATCATTCCCCTATATGGTGGTTGAGAGTGAAAACCTCACCATAGAGGAAGAGCAAAATTATCAAATTCTTAATTTTTTTTTTTTTTTTTTTTTTTGAGACGGAGTGTCTTGCTTTGTTGCCCAGCCTGGAGGGCAGTGGCTCAATCTTGGCTCACTGCAGTCTCCACCTCCGAGGTTCAAGCAATTCTCCTGCTGCCTCAGCCTCCCCAGTAGCTGGAATTACAGGTTTGTGTCACCACACCCAGCTAATTTTTTTATTTTTAGTGGTGACAGTGCTTCACCATGTTGGCCAGGCTAGCCTCGAACTCCTGACCTCAGGTGATCCACCTGCCTCTGCCTCCTAAAGTGCTGGGATTATAAGCGTGAGTCACTGCGACCGGCCAAATTACTTTAACTTTAAAAATTATTGTCCCAGTCTACAACAGAAAGTGAATTGAAGATGCAATGGGGAAGAACTCAAAAAGAAGTCTCTTCTTGACTTTTTAGCTGGAGAGCAGGCTGGAGACTGCTGGAAATGAGCAAAGAGATTTTCTCTGAGGTTGGTTTGGATCCTGAGCTGTACATTGCTTCCTTTGCTTTCCTATTGCTTCTGCAAAGGAAAGCATATTAGGTCCTTTTTATGTTTGGGAAACCAAGAGTAGATTAAAAGGCATCATGCTTCACAAAATTCATGCTGCCACAATAGCACATAGAGAAGGATGTTGAGAACTCCAAAACGGTCTTATAGAGTCTCCATGCTCTTTGGTGGAGTTGGGAGAGGGCTGGAATGGGATAGATGTGTCATCAGAGGAATTACAGGCCTTGGACTGCTGCATAAAACTAAAGATACGGTGTGAAGACAAATGCAGCAGAAACCAGGGCATGACTGGGGAGTGGACTGTTTTTTCCTGTCTTAGCATCAGCTCCAGTCAGAAGAAAGAGCTGAAAAAAACAAATTCTGAATGGGATTAAAATTAGGGTTCTCTAGGGTATTAAGATTAAAATCTTTTATAGGAATCTTTATTTTTTATAATTAGTTCAGTTTTATTTTTTGAAAATACATGGTTTTTAATTGATACGTTTATGTCTCTCTGAATGAATTCCAAGTAATTCTGACAATAGAATTATAATGCTTTAATAATAATTAGTATAATTATTGGTATCATAATTAAATTTTGTGATGCTATTAGAGTGAAACACTTGGAGAAGTAGAAAAAAGCCAAATTCTCTACAAATTATAAGTTGTATTTTGTGAATTTAACATATTTTATCCTTGCATCAGTTTTTTTTTTTCCTAAAACCCAAAGGTCAGTGGTAAAATATTTTTAACTGTGTGAACTTTATTTTAAATATTTTATCGTGTGTACCTCTCTTTTCTCTATAATTGCCTACAAAAGTTTTGTTTTGTTTTCATTCTAAAGCAATTAATACATTTTAGTAAATAACTTTTCATCTATTTACTAAAACTTTCACCTTCCTGAGTTATGCATAATAAAAATAAATGGCATTTATAAGATATGATTATGTGAAAATTGATTTTAATACAAATTATTTTTATATAGCCATTTTTATATCAATAGCTAATGTTGATAGTAAAGTTGTATATACAAGTTAAATAAAATGTTGGCTCTGTTTATTGTACCCCTGGTAAAGAGGCATGGTGTTTGACCCATATTGAATACTCAATAAATGTAAATTGAAATGGATAAATCTCAAAGCTATTAAAATACATGGAATACTATGCACCCATAAAAAGGAATGAGATCATGTCCTTTGCTGTGTCATGGATGAAGCTGGAAGCCATCATCCTTGGCAAACTAACACAGGAACAGAAAACCAAACACCGCATGTTCTCAGAAGTGGGAGTTGGACAATGAGAACACATGGACACAGGGAGGGAACAACACACACCAGAGCTTGTTAGCGGGTGGCAAGCGAGGGGAAGGAACTTAGAGGATGGGTCAATAGGTGCAGCAAACCACCATGGCACACATATACCTATGTAACAAACCTGCACATTCCGCACGTGTATCCTGGAACTTAAAGCAAAAGAAAAAAAATCCTGGCTTTGGAAATTGTAATTATAATTTATCTGATATTGCTTAAGGTAAAAATGATAAATATCCAGTATGATAGCAACTGAAAGATCCTACTGTATAACCAACATCTTTCCCACTGAAACTGAATACTGCCTCACGCAGGATTCACACAGTATACTTGTCATTTCTAGTTGAATGTTACTGCCATTTCAGATACAGTTGCCATTCTTGGAATAAAGAAAATGGAAAGGTAAAGGGACTGCTAGTAGGACACAACTAGCCAGTGTCCACACCCCAGAGTAGCAAGATAGCTATGCAGGAAGAATGCATTCTATTCTAGGATGCCTCACGCTGAACAGAGGGCTCACTGATCACTACCTTTTGCTGTGTGGTCTGACTCAGACAGCAGCAAAGAGGGACTCAGTGGACATCAGTCCTGGAGTGGTACTGCCCGTATACTTCTTGTCTATCGTAAGGGAAGAAGTGCTGACCAGCGCCCATGGGAACAGTAATCTTTGTGAAAAGCTGTGAAAGGATCAGATCTTAAACTCAAGGTTGGTACTAAAACCAGGAAATATGGAAGAAGCTTTGTTTCCTGCCATGCTGCAGGTGGAATTTGAACCAGAAAAGAACATTATACTACTAGTTATCGCTACCGCATTTATTATACTCTCAGACGGTTTTCATATAACTATTTATTATCTGTCTGGGAGCAGTGGCTCATGCCTGTAATCCCAGCACTTTGGGAGGCCGAGGTGGGCAGATCGCTTGAGTTGAGAAATTCAAAACTAGCCTGGGCCACGTAATGAAACTTCAACTCTACAAAAACTACAAAAATAAAATTAGCCAGGCGTGGTGGCATGTGCGTGTGGTCCTAGCTACTCGGGAAGTTGACAAATAACTATTTATTATCTTATGAGTTGGCATTGTTAGGGATGAAAACACAGACTGAAGTAAGTTTTCTCATCTCATTTTATGTTGCGTGGCTCAATATCAACTTTAAAATGTTCCACTGGGGGGAAAAGCTCATTTTCTATCACCACACAGACTATAATTGTGAAATACATATTTTCTATTTCTTGTGAAATTTGATGCATGAGTGGATATTTGTGCTTTCTTTTAAACATTATTTATACTCTTACTTTGTCTAGTTTTGCAGAGCATCTTCATTTCTGCCAGCCTCTACATTTATAATTTTATTATAATAGTGTACCATGGCTTGAAAATGTCTTCTTAGTCAGTGAAGAGAGACATATGGAGGTTTTTACTTAAGCTATAATCAAGGAAAATAAGACTTGAATGAATCTTAAGATGAGAAAAGATATAAAAGATTGAGTCCTAGAATGGAGAGATCAGAAAATTAATTTTAAACCTTCATAGCCATTTAAATTATTGTAGTCTACTTACACAACTTTGAGTAACCTGGCTATTTCTCATTTCAAACTAAATAGGAAAGCCTAGATTAGCAGTTCTTGACTACCTTTTCCAGCTATTAAATATAGTGTGTGTGTATGCATGTATGTATATAGACATATATGCATAATATATGCATATGTTTTTGTGCTAGATAATATTCATGAACATGAGAGACTTTCATGGGATGAGGAAATAAATGTATGTAGGAAAGTGAGTAAAAGTGTTAGGATAACACTATTTCCCTATTTGACATATTTTTCTAGGGCAAACAATTGACAATAAATTATTGTTAGTAATAGACCTACAACTAATCCTACCACACTTTTATGATTTAGCTCTACTGGAATATCTGGTCTCTCTCATCTTACTAGTTCTAGAATTCTGTGATTCTGATCTCCCTCTTTAATAAAGGTTTGTCCTAAGCCATGTATTTAAGCTACTCCTAGAAATTAGTGCCATAGGGAATGACATTTTCTCGTTCAACACCCTGTCTGTGTATTTAATGCATCTATCATAAGCAATAATGAAATATTCAGTTGCCAAAATCCAATGAGGGTTTTGGGAATTTCACAACTAAAGTCTATAAACTGCTTTAAAGATTTAAGGAGACATTTATTCTCCTAAATTCATCCCTGTGAGGATAGATGCATTGTTTTATGTGCCACGTTTGTGAAAATTAGACTCCTTAAATAGTATTTTATCAATGTCTTTGGTTCTTATTATTCTACTTGTCAGTTTAAAAAATCGTCTGAGGGAAATACCATTAAACATGTTCTCCCACTCCCCATTATTTATGTATTAAATTAATAGGAATTATTCTTAGGATATGAAGTCACCCTATTGCACATTCAAGTGTAACCCAACAGCATAGGGTAGATCACATAACTGAGGTTGCTACAACAGAGTGATGACTGCAGGTTTTTAATTTCTGTTAGGCTATTTAAAGAAATCCCCATAGAAAAATTATGACCCTTTTGTCTCCTTGAAAAACTAGGAGTCATCCATTTATCTCCATTCCTGGTTCAGGCCATCAACATTTCTCACCTTGATTATTGCAAAGTCCTCTTAACTGGTGTCTCAACACCAGCCTATCACTCACCTAATCTGACATTCACACTGCAGCCAGGGGATTAGATTGAAGACACATGTACTTACTCTGCATAAAATGATTGAGTGGCTGCATGGGAAAGACCACCTCACTAGTATCTAACATCCTTCCTGATTTAGGCTTTGCCTGTCTCTGCAGTCCTAGTGATGTTCACCATTTTCTCTACTACAGCCAGACCGAACTGAGAAGATCCCACAAATGTATCACATACTTTCTTCTGAATGTCGGGTGTGGTGGGAGGGGGAGGGCACCAAATGGCACTGCAGAGTGGTAAAAAGCACGGTCCCTGGATCTTCACGATAAGTTTGCATCTTATCCATGCTGCCAACTAACTGTGCTGTTTGGACACATTTTGAACTCTCTGTGTTTCTGTTTACTCATCCCTAACGTGGTAATTAAGCAGTACCTACCTTATAGTTCATGCATGTAAAGTGGGTAGAATCCTGTAGAATCCTGCCTAGCATGTACTAGGCACTATTACTGTAATTACTGATACTGTTGTTTCCCTTATTTTGGACCATTCTTTCACACTCCCTGGCTAATTCTAACTTTTTAAATGCTTCCTTTAGCTCTCATTTTAAATATCATTCACTCATGCTTGTGCTTGCACGTGCTCTCTCTCTCACTTCCTTGCGCCCTCTCTCTCTCTCTCCTCTCTCTGCTTCCCGTGTAGATTGAGTTTTTTTTTTTTCTTTTTTTTTCTTTTTTTTTCTTTTTTTTTCTTTTTTTAATGTATTTACCTCTACTTCTCATATTGTATGGCAAGGCACATTTTTACTTAGCTGCCTTTCCTAACAAATTCTGAACTTGTAAACACAGAGATTGCTTTCATCTTGGTCATTATGATATTGCCACTGCCCAGCACAGTGCCTGAAATGCATGAGATCATCATATTCATGACAAAATGAATAATTAGTGATTTTATTAATAGCAGGTGTTTAACTTATTGGAAAAACAATGTGAGCATACATAAACACTCAAAGTGTACAACTATACCATTGGGTAAACTGCTGGTGAATTTGTGCACTTGTGCGCGCGCACATGTGTGTGTGAATGAAACACACACAGATAGCAAATGTTATCAAAAGTTTCCAAGTTCACCTGATATGTGAAGACAGGAATTAATAAAGACTTTTAAAGTAATGTCTAAACAAGTAAAAATAAGTGTGAAAGGCTGAGGCACATTATCAGATATTTTCATTTTATTGAAAACAAAAAATGCTGTCAGGAAAGTGTCTTGCTGAAAATATGTATTACTTAGCTTTTGTTCTATCTCTGAAGTGTCCCACAGAACTCTTCAGGAATAATCTATTGCATTTTTTGAATAAAACTAAAAATTACTTCTGAGAAATTCAGATGCTTATTGGTAATAGTAATATATTTGAGTAGAAAAGAAATTTTAAGTTAAGAGGTATAATATACCCTTTCCAAGTTAAAGAAATACTACACCTGTGTTTGCATGCACACACAGTAATTCACACACTCACATCAACACACACACCTGGTTTACTGAGGACTTTCAATCTTTGCAGGTGTGCACGTGAAAAATGTTACTTTCCTTGTAATCTTTCTCCAAATATACTGTGTCATGATCTCCTTTCCTGCTAATCAACAGTATCCAAAACGACGTGTCCAGATTCCATAATTTCTTGTCACATTTTTCTTATTCTAACAGACTTTCTTATTATTATGATTCAGTTCATTTTAAAGTCGTAATTTCACTCTCTTCGAAAACCCTACTCTGCCCCCTCAAAACCGCCCCTGACACCTGTCTGTGGTCTGCACTTTACTCAAACTTTTTTCCTTTTGCCCTTTTAATGAGTGCTATCTCCTCTGGTATTAGGGAAGAAAGGAAGGGGAAGGAAAGTACCAGTGTTGCCACCGTGTACCGTAATTTTTTTCTTTTTAGGCTTGACTTGCTGATCTAGATCATCGTCTTGCTTGTGGACTCGCCATGGGTGCTGGCTACAGTGTGATTTTGGAGTTCTGGTAGGCTTCTCCTATGAGCTTTAGCAATCCCCTTAGAGATTTGGCCCCCAGAGGGTGGCTACAAGACTTACTCCTCTGATATGTACACCAAACAGAAGCTATCCAAGCAAATTCTTACTTACAATGTCATACTCTGCACAAGCAAGAGGAGGTGTCCAGAATCACACTTCTATTAGGAACTGAGAATTCCAGAAGAAAATTCCTGGACCCTGGCAACTAGATCACCTGCCCCTGTGTCGACTCTCCCCAGTTTTCTCTCTCTTTCCAGTAGTATCACTGGGAAGTGTTATCAGGCCCTTTGATTTAATAATCTTCATTTTAAAAATTACGTTCTAGCTGCTGCTTTTAGACTTATCCAGTATTTACTATTCTTTCTTTAGAACCATTTTCTTGGCTATGGGGAGGAGAAACAATTCCCAAAACAGAAAGAGCAGGTGGAAAGGAAAGAAGATGGAAAAGAAAAAAAAGTGGAAGGGAAATGTAAGATTGCCTCTTGTAGTCTTTCATAGGTACCTCATAGACGGTGGTAGCAGATGGCTCAAGGAGTTGGTGTTTCACAGTGGGATACATTCTCTTAGGTTAGGCTAGTCAGGGAGTCTTCCAGAATGGCCAGTGACCCCAGCTGGGAATAGTTCTCTGAATATAGAATGAGGCACACTTGAAATTCTTAGTCCTCAGCTTAGAAGTTTAGCTGCAGTTTTAGAATATTAGAAAAGACACAACTCAGTACCATGCTATGCTTTTAGCTGTAGCTCCAGTTATAGATCTCAGAGAGATGATGGACATTTGACAAGCTTTCGACAGACAGCTGTGTCAAAATTGAAAAACATTCAAGTCTGATTTTATGGGCATCATAGCATAGTGATAGGAAGCACAGACTTATAGCCAGATGGCTAGATGTACTACCAATCTTACACTCCTCTGTTAAATAAAGAAAATAAGAATGATTGTACAGAGTCATGGTAAGGATTCAGTGACTTCTGTAAAGCGTGAAGAACAGCATCTGATATATGAGTATTTCTCCTTTTTTTTAAGTTCAAGGGTATACGTGCAGGATATGCAGGCTTGTTACAAAGGTAAAGTGTGACACGGGGGTTTGTTGTACAGATTATTTCATCACCCAGGTATTAAGTCTTGTATTCATTAGTTATTTTTCCTCATCCTCTTCCTCCTCCCACGCTCCACTCTCCTCTAAGCCCCACTGTGGGTTGTTTCCCTCTGTGTCCGTGTGTTCTCATCATTTATCTACCACTTATAAGTGAGAACATGTCATATTTGGTTTTCTCTTCCTGTGCTAGTTTGCTAAGGATAATGGCTTCCAGCTCCACCCATGTCCCCGCAAAAAGACATGATCTCATTCTTTTTCATAGCTGCATAGCATTCCATGTTGTATATGTATCACATTTTGAAAAATTCAGTCTATCATTGATGAGCATTTAGATTGATTCCATGTCTTTGCTATTGTGAATAGTGCTACAATGAATATACGCATGCTTGTGTTTTTATATTATAATAGAACAGTTTATATTCCTTTGGGTATATATCCAATAATGGGATTGCTGGGTCAAATGGTATTTCTGTTTTTAGGTCTTTGAGTAATCCCTGCACTGTTTTCCACAATGATTGAACTAATTTTCACTCCCATCGACAGTGTACACGCTTTCCTTTTTCTCTGTAACTTTGTCAGCGTCTGTTATTTTTTGACTTGTTAAGAATAGCCATTCTGACTTGTGAGATTGTGGTTTTGATTTGCGTTTCTCTAATGATCAGTGATACTGAGGGTTTTTTCCTATGATTGTTGGCTGCATATATGCCTTTTTTGGGGAAGCATTTGTTTAAGCCCTTGGCCCACTTTTTAATGGGGTTGATTTTTTCTTGTAAATATGTTTAAGTTCCTTACAGATGCTGGATTTTAGACCTTTGTCAGATGCGTAGTTTGAAAAATTTTTCTCCCATTATGTAGGTTGCCTGTTTACTCTGTTGATAGTTTCTTTTGCTTTGAAGAAGCTCTTTAGTTTACTTACATCTATATGGACATTTCTTCTGTTTGTTTATATTCTGCTGGTTACTTGTCACTCCCCATGTTTGCCTTGCTCCCAAGATTGACTAAGTCTTCAAATAGAACATCTGGTTGCCTTTGTGAAATCTGCAAATACCAGGATGCAATCACTCTTGTCAGACCCAAACAAATTGCAGCTGAAAATGCACAAAGTAGAGGAGCTGATGCTTACATGTCTGAGACAAGGATTGTCTCAAGGCTTTTCTAAAATAACCCCACAAAAAAAATCCGTTCTTTAGGACTGCAGCAGTTCAGATAAGACGCTTTCTAAAGAACACTTGCCTTATAACACCATCTTCTCCAGTGAACTGACACCAGCCTTAGCTTTGAGCCTCTGAAACCAATGAATTCTGTTTCCAAGAAGCTTTTTTGCCCTTGCTCTAAGCTTTCTCTTACCCTTCCATCTTTGGATAGATCTGTGGCTTGCCATGAATGTGCATACTGGATTACGATCCTTCTTGATTATTCCCGAATAAATTCATTACATTAGGAGGCATTTTTCTGCGTGTGTGTGTGTGTGTGTGTGTGTGTTTTCTGACACTAGGGATGCCTCTTCAGTGTCCTTTGCTCTGAGCAAATCACTCTGTTGTTCATCCTACTAATTGTTGGAATAAACATTGCTTTATGTCCTAAATTTCTCTGAGTAATTATTAACTGACTAGTGCTAAACGAGTACAATCTAGTAGAATGCTCACTTTTCTACAGAGTAAACCCACAACTCCAAGTTGAAATCTCACCCATCAGTACTGGGCGAAGGAATGGATTTTTGTAGATTTCCGAGAATTTGTAAATCCTAGCACTAAAGAAGTCATTTGTGGGAGGGGCTTATGTTATCCTAAGGTTGTAGATAGATTTTGGTAAGAGTAAAAAAAAAAATGCAGGTTGGGCGTGGTGGCTCACACCTGTAATCCTAGCACTTTGAGAGGCCGAGGAAGGCAGATTGCCTGAGCTCAGAAGTTCGAGACCAGCCTGGGCAACACTGTGAAACCCTGTTTCTACTAAAATACAAAAGAAATTAGCCGAGCGTGGTGTGATCCCAGCCGCTTGGGAGGTGAGGTTGTAGAGTTGCTTTAACCTGAGAGGCGGAGGTTGCAATGAGCTGAGATTGTGCCACTGCACTCCGGCCTGGAACAGAGCAAAACTCCATCTCAAAAGAAACAAAAAGAAGTAACAACCAGTAAAAATTAAAGTAGAAACAGATTAATCTAAATGGAAATTCTTTAAAATTCAGGTATTGAATATTAATGGGAGGAAAACGGGAGAAGGTACATAGCCCCTGCAGTTGGTATATGGGTACTAAATTGTGACTCTCTCAACAAGTAGTTGTGTTACCTTAGTATATCATTTCATTTTCTTGCAAAAATGAAATAATTGTATCTGACTTGTTACCGTCTAGAGCTGTGGTAATATTCGATAAAATAATATGTGAGAAAATACTTTGAAAAATACAAAATTCCATATAGATATAATAATTATGATTTTCACTACTATCACCTCAGAACTCTGACAGTATTTGCAGATGCCACTCTTATCTCATTTCTGCCTTCCAATAATGTTGTAATTTTTGAAAGGGATAATATGTAAAACTATTAACAGTATCCAACATGTAATAAATAGTGAATTATTACTTGCTATTAATGTTAATGTGATTTATATTTATTGATTTTATTACATAATTTTCATGTTAGACCATGAGTTCTTATTACTCTGTTTTACTCAGCCCTGTACCACTGGTGCTCAGAATATCTTAAAGATTTAATATATGATTGTTGAACTAATTGGCTAGTTATTGTTAAATACATCAATACAATAGATTACAACATAAAAAGGAAAACATTAAGTATCACAGTGGAACAATAGAGAAGGTAAAAATTCAGAAGCCACCTGGTGATGAAAAGCTAAAACTGACACAGAAAAAAATATACTACATACGTTTTGTCACATTATGGGATTTTTCCAAGAAATACATTTCTTTCTCATAGGCACCTCACCAGGCCTCTGCAGTCACTGCATGGTGTTCTGGTACATGTGAAAAGCCTGCTGCAATAAAATTACAAGGGCTTCTGCCTATAAAATTTTATGTGCTGCAGACTTTGAATTTGCATTACTTTGCAGAAGCAATGGATTTTTGTTTCACAATTTGGTAGTCGTTAAGAAAAAAGAACTTAAAAAAAGTAGTAAGTTCTTGAACTTGCCACTGTGAAAAAATAAATCTATAGAACAAAGTCTTAAACACAAATCATTACAAAGGAAAATTTATTACTGAAATAAAAGTGTTATAAATTAAGGAATTCTGCAGTATATAAAATCTTATGGCCTGGGATCTTGTATGCTAATCACACTGCTTAAAGCTCTCCGCTAACATGCAAGCGTGTTGCTAGGTTATTAAAATATGTATATGACATGTTTGACTACACTTTTAGAAACTCAAACACATTATCAAGCTAAAAATGTTAAATTTCTATCTCCTACTCAATAATTATTTTTAAAATAAATTAAAACATGTTTTAGAACTCAGCAGAGTAAGAATTTGTGAGATAAAAGTATGTTTTCTGATGTTACACAACAATAATTGATACTAATCCACCAGAAGTATTAGGCAAAATAATTGTGCCTATTGAATTCCAAAATGAATTATGTTTTATTGGCCATCACTCAGAAGAAAATAATGTATCTTGTTTTCTCTAATTATCTGCTCTGTTTAACTTATCTCAGAGACCTAAAAGCTACCAATGGTGAATCCTTTTTACATGTTTATGAGAGCTGTTTTTATAATAGACATCTGAGATAATATTTGTCCTTGTCCTTCTGATCCAAAGGACAAGAACTTGACTAACAACGGAACGTTTTCAACCACATGAGCAGTTTGAAGATACTGATTTCTGAACCAGCCGGTCAAGTTGACAGCATTTATCTTTTAGTTAATACATGACCTTGATATTTTGGGGCACACATGGCAACATGTAATCTCATGCTGATCGAGTTACTTTTGCAATCAGGATAACTTAATTGTGTTTTGGTCTTCTCCCTCGGAAGCTATTATTCACTAATTCCACTAAACAAAAAGATTTCAAAGACCACGTTAAAAATCTAGATTACATTTCTTAAAAATAGGTTTCCTCATTGTTCAAAACTGTTTATTTTATTCTATATCCTTTTCCAGAAATAGGATGGGTTGGTGATTATGGTATAAATGTGTATATGTACCTATGTGTAAACATTTTCATACTGATGTTTATGTGTCTGTTGACTTTTTTCAAAAATCCAATTATCAAGCCCATGACCTTGCAATTTCCAAAAGCTTATTGTTTTCTAAACATACCAAATACCTTTTAATAACTGTTTCTGCCCTTTTTATTAGTGAAACATGGATTCCCCTTGGTACTCTCGAAAAACCAGATTTCCAACTATTCTGCTTCTACTGAAGCACTTTCTTTCTGCTTCATACTCTCACAGCCCTTTGTCTTACATGATTTTTGATACTTATATATTTTTATTTCTATTATTCGAGTACATTTGACTCTCAGAAAATAAGTACAAATTATGTAAATAATTGTTGAATAAATTATATCACTACACACACACATCATAAAGGTATTTTAAACTGTTTGCCTCAATATTCAATGGATTTCTGAATATTCCTTTTCTACAAAAGAACTTAACTACCTGGTTATATAGCAAGTAAGCTTTTTATAAAAGAAAAGAGAAGTTAAAGCATAGGCTAAGTCCACTCGGCAAAAAATGTTACAAAGAAGGATTATACAGTCTACAGATGGGTGATTCAAATATATGGCTGCACAAAACAATCATTGCAGCATGTTTTAAAAATAGCTCTTCCTGAATTATGGACACGTGAATCTAAATCTCTCCACAAATTATTTTCCCCAAACATTCAGGAAGGAATGTGAAAGTAAAACATAGGTAATCAACAAAGTCAACACTTCTATGAGAAAGAAAATGCCTTGAATTTCAAATTAACTATAAACAGATAATTACACACAAAGTCACATCAGTACTTTGACCAGAGCTCCAATGGCCACTGCGAGCCTGTGAGTGTGGGAGGGAAGATAAAGAGAATCCATGAAAAATAGGAGAGGACAGTGAGAGGTTTAGAGTATAGAGAAAGTTATCCGTAAAAAGATAAAGTCCAATAGAAAGAGGTAAATTAATGCACAGAGTTCTGTGGCATGGTGGCACAGCACCAACTACAGTAAAGAAATAAATTACTAGGTATCCACATGAGAAGAATACAAATGTTAAAAAAGTAATTAAAGAAAGGCATGTAAACAACCTAGAGAAATTAAGATGTATAACCTTTTTTTTGTATTCCATTTCAACCACTGTCTCTTTGACCACATTATTTATTTTATCTACTATTCTCTCTCTCTATATATATATAATTCCATAAATATGCATATTTATTTTAAATATATATAAAATATATATTATATATACTTATATATCCCCTGTATATAGGAAATACATATACACATATATAGGAAATATATATATTTATATACTTATATAGGAAATATATATAAGTACATATAACCTATATATAGGGAATATATATAAATATTTTATATACAGAGAATATATATATAAAGAGATTATATATACATAGTAAGAATATATGTTCCTTAAAAAGGGTGAAATTGGCCGGGCGCGGTGGCTCAAGCCTGTAATCCCAGCACTTTGGGAGGCCGAGACGGGCGGATCACGAGGTCAGGAGATCGAGACCATCCTGGCTAACAGGGTGAAACCCCGTCTCTATAAAGTGGGAGACAGAGCGAGACTCACTCCCTCTCAAAAAAAAAAAAAAAAAAAAGGTGAAATTATAACAAAACTAGCCTTATTTTATTGTACTCTGCTTTATTATATTATGGAGATACCATGTGCTTTACAAGTTGAAGGTTGTGAAAACCCTGCCACAAACAAGCTTACCGGTACCATTTTCAAACAGCCTGTGTTCACTCTGCCTTTATATTACATTTTGGTAATTCTCACAATATTCCAAACTTTATTATTATTATTATTATTATTATTATTATTATTATTATTATGTCTCTTAAGGAGATTTTTGATCAGGGATCTTTGATGTTACTATTGTAATTGCTTTGAGGTGCCACAGACTGCACCCATATAAGACTGTAAACTTAATTGCTCAATACTGCGTATGTTCTGACCGCTCCATGGCAGGCCACTTTTTCCTGTCTCTCTCCCTGTCCTTGGCCTTCTTTATTCCATAAGAGACGATACTATTGAAATTAGGTCAATTAAGAACCCTACTATGGCCTCTAAGTTTTCAAAGTGAATGAAACAGTTACATGTCTCTCACATTAAATCAAAAGCTAGAAATGATTACATTTACCAAGGCGGGCATGTCAAAAGCCAAGATAGCCTGAAAGCTAGGCCTCTTGCACTAGTCATTAGCCAGCCTATGAGTGCAAAGGAAGTATTTTTGAGGAAAATTAAAAGTGCTACTCCAGTGAACACACAAATGATAAGAAAGTAAAACAGCTCTATTCCCGACGTGGAGACAGTTTCAGTGATCTGGAGAGAAGATAAAACCAGCTACAACATTCCCTTAAGCTAACGCTTAATGCTAATTCTCTTTAATTCTTTGAATCCTGAGAGAGATGAGGAAGATGAAGCATAGAACCTAGCAAAAGCTGATTCATAAGGTTTAAAGAAAAAAACCATCTTCACAACATAAAAATGAAACATGAAGCAGCAAGAGCTGATGTAGAAGCTGTAGCAAGTTATCTGGGATATCTATCTAAGATCATGGACAAAACTATCTGAAAAAAGATTTTCAATATAAATGAAACAACTTTTTACTAGAAGAAGATGCAATCTAGGACTTTCATAGCTAGAGAGGAGAAATCGATGCCTGGCTTCAAAGCTTCAAGGCCCAGGTTGACTCTCAGCCTGTACTGTTAGGTTCTAATACATATGATGATTGTAAATTGAAGCCAGTGCTCATATACCATTCCAAAACCCTGAACCTCTTAAAAGTTAAGCTAAATCTATTCTTCCTGTGCTCTGTAAATGAAATTACAAAGTCCAGATTACAGCACATCTGTTGATAGCATGGTTTACTGAATATTTTAAGCCCACTGTTGAGATTTAATGCTCAGAAAAAAGATTCCTTTCAAAACATGGCTCATTGACAGCATCCCTGGTTACCCAAAGGCTCCGATGGAGATTCACAAGATGATAAATGCTATTTTCATGCCTATTAACACAACATCCATTCTGCAGCCATTGATCAAGGAGTAATTTTCATTTTGAAGTTTTATTATTTAAGAAATATGTTTCATAAGGCTATAGCTGCTATACAGCTATAGCCTGTGATTTTTCTGATGTTCCTGGGCAAAGTAAATTTAAAACCTGATAAGGATTCACCACTCTAGATGCCATTAAGAACATTCAAGATTCATGGGAGGAGCTCAAAATAGCAACATTAACAAAAGTTTAGAAGTTGATTTCAATCATTATGAGTGACTTCAGTGGAAGAAGTAACTGCAGATGTGGTAGAAATATCAAGAGAACTAGAATTAGAAGTGGAGTCTGAGGATGTGACTGAGTTGCTACAATCTCACGATACAACTTGCACGGATGGAGAGTTGCTTATTATGGGTGAGAAAGAATGCAGTTCCTTGTAATGGAATCCACTCCTGGTGAAGATGCTGTGAACATTGTTGAAATCACTACAAAGTCTTTATAATATTACATAAATTGAGTTAATAAAGCAGTGATAGTGTTCGAAAGATAGATTCCAATTCTGAAAGATGTTTTACAGTGAGTAAAATGCTGTCAAACAGCATAGCATGCTACACTACGGAGAAATTTTTTGTGAAAGGAAGAGCCAAACATGTAGCAAACTTCACTGTTGTCTTATTCTGAGAAATTGCCACAGCCACTCCAACGTTCAGCAACCATGAACCTGATCAGTCAGTAGCTGTCCACATCAAGGCAAGGCCCTCCAGCTGCAAAAGAAGACCAGTTGTGGAAGACTTAGATGATAGCATTTTTTAACAATGAAGTTTTTTTTTTTTTTTTTTTAATTCAGGTATTTACATTTTTTAGATGAATGCTACTGTATACTTAGTGGACTAAAGTTTAGTGTAAATATAACTTTTATATGCACTGGGAAGCCAATAAATTTTTGTGACTGATTTTATTGCAATATACATTTTCTTGCAGTTGTCTAGAACTAAACCCACAATAATTCCCAGGTATACCTATAATTATATTCATCTAAAATTTAATAAAACTTTCTAGAAATAATCCCTTAGATCTATATATTGAAAGACTACACTTGTGTACTTTACCTGAAACAATTAACTTCAAAACATATCTTAGTAAAACTATTAAATTTTAAAGATAACTTAAAAATATCCTTAGAATCCTCTAGGAAAAAAGATTAAATTACTTACAACAGTAAGAAAATTAGACTGGCTATATACATCTCAGGAATAACACACAAAGCAAGGAGTTAATGGAGTGGAATTTCAGGAAACCCCAAAAAAGAGTAAGCCAAGCATTTTATGTCTAGGCAAAAATTTTCAAGTATCAAGTGTACAGAAAAATAATATGCAAGAACCAAGGGAACATTATATACGCAAATTGTTTATGAATAATCTGTCATATACTGAGTTTCATCTAAATGAAATGTACTGGTGAAACTTAAGGGAATTGATGATTAGCATGAATATATTTATTTCTTGAAATATGACTTAAAAGGGGTGAGTATAGGAGTATATGAACAATATGTAAATTATATGCATTCTGGCAAAATACAGTATTCAAGTGTAAAATGAGAAAGAAGTGAAAATAGATAATAATTGTGGGGTACGTCATAGATGAGTCAAAGGATAATCCCTAAAAATGAAAGCCAGTTAGTACAATGCTACAAATACAAGGCCAGGGTGGGAGGAAGCAACTTTAGGGAACTGGGGACTATAAAAATTACAAATACAAAAATAATTAATAGAACAAACTTGCAAACTTTTCTAAATACCAAAATAATTTTTTAAAAGGAGACAGTAAATTGAGAAACACAGTAAACAAAATATAATTCAAACTGAAAGGATACCAAAAAATGAAAGCACCAAACCCAAACACATCCGTTGTGTCAATAAACATGAATAGGCTGAACTCACCTATTACAATAAAAAGATTTTAAAATTGGCTTATAAAGCAAAACCAAAATCTATGCTGTATGCCAGACACATCTAAAATACAGTCATTCCAAAAACTTAAATCAAATGAATGGAAAAAACACATCAGGCAAATGAAAACAATAAGACAATAAACCTAATACCAGAGGAAGTAGAATTTAGGCCAAAAGCATTAGATGAGACAAACAGTGTTGTTTGATGTTGCTCATAGCCACAGTTCATAAGTTATATAAAATACTATTTGTATCTACGCACTAAAAAATACAACCACACCCACATACAGAACAGAAACTTCAGTTGGTGCATGGAGATACCGAGAAAAAACACTAACAGTAGTATTGCCTTTTACTCTGTTGAATTGTCTTATTGATCTGGAAGTACTTGTTATTTATTAACGTGTAATTCCACGGTTGATTTCATGTATTGTAAATATTACCTGTATGACTACATGACTAGTATTTTTACTCTTATAGTAGTATATTTTGAAAATAAAAGTTTCTAATTTTATTGAAATCCAATTTTTTTTTTTATTGTTAGTGCTTCTCTATGATGTTTCAGAGATCTCCCTTCACCACAGCTCATAAAGATATTACCCTGTGTTATTTTATGGAAACCTTCCTGTTCTACCTTGTACTTTTTGATCTACTCTCCACCTCATATCATGTATCATTTGAGGTAGGAATTAAGTTTTATTTTTTCCATATGGATGTGCAACTAATCCAGCACTATTTCTTGAAAAGACTGTCTTTTCCCCACCAAGTTTCATTGCCTCCTTTGTCACATATTAAGTGCACACCTATGCAAAAATAAAATTATAGATTCTTAATTTTGTTTCGTTGGTTTATCTGTGTGTCGTGCCAATATCATACTGCCTTAGTTATTGTGCCTTTATAGTAAATCTTGTTACTTGGTTGGCCACTTTCCAAAATGTTCTTCTTCAAAATCATTTTGCCTAATCTGAGTAATTTGCATTTTCATAAAAATTTTAAAAGTTTGCCAGTTTTCACACACAAAAAGAATGAGATTTGTTTGGTAGTACTCTGAGTCTATATATGAATTTGGAGGAAAACTGTTTTAAAATAATGAGTCTTCTAGGTATATAGTATATTTCTCTTTTACATTATTTGTCTTACTGTAGTCAGTAATGCTTTCTTAAAAGTGTATTTCTAATGGGAAATTTAAAAAATTATATATGGTATACATGTTTTGATACATGTTTATATGCACATTGTGGAATGGCTACACCAAGTTAATTAACATAGGTAGTATCTCACATACAGTTTTTTTGGTGATGGAAACAGTACTTAAATTGTACTCTTGAAGCAAATTTCAAATATACAATATATTAACTGTAGTCATCATGAGGTATAATACATATCTTGACCTTAATTTCTCGTAAGTGAAATTTTGTTTCCTCTACTCTACATATCCCCGTGCCCCAACCCCCGTCTGGTAACAATACTTTTACTCCCTGTTTCTCTGAGTTTGACTTCTTTAGATTCTGCATGTAAATGAGATCATGTGGTATTTCACTTACTATGCCTGTGAGTCAATAACGCTTTGTATTTTTCTATGGAAAAGTCTATCACCTCTTGTGGGAAACCATTTTCTAGGTATTCAGTGTTTTTCATTATACCATGTATAATTTTTTAAACTCATTTTTGTTTTGTTTATTGCTGGAATGAAGATAGAAAATTATATGGGCTGCTGAATACATATATTATGATTATACTAAGTACACTTATCAACTGTAATTATGTAATTGTATAAAGTTGTAATCCTTCTCTTCCAATCTTATTTTGTGTGCGTTCATTCATGCCTTATTGCTGTGGCTAGAACCACCAGTATATTGCACAAAAGTGCTGATAGCAGATATGCTTGTCCTCTTTCTGATCTTTGTTAATGTTAGTTTTTGGTTTCTGTTCACATACCTTTTATATGATTGATAAAACTTTTGCATTTCCAGCTTCCTAAGTTTTGCATCATGGATAGGTGCTAAATATCTATTGTTTTTGTTAGCTTTGTATTTTATTCTGGGAATTTGTCCATTTCAAATAATTTTCATGTCTTGTCATAAAACTATTAATATCCTTTCCTGTTACTTCATATCTGAGGGATCTATATTGATGATTCTATTTTGGTTCTTGATATTAATATTTTTGTATCTTCTCTTTCTCTTTTTCCCTTGGTGATTCCTCAAAAATTTTAGTAATTGTTGAAAAAAACAAATTTTTGCTTTGCTGATCTCTTTTCTATATAATTGACTTAAATATTATTAATGTCTGCTCTTATTTTTTATTTAATTTTTAGTTTGTTATTTTTATGATTTAAACATATTTTTGATAGTTGATTTTTAATCTTTTTCCCTAACGTATGTATTAAACATAAATTTTCTTTGAAGTATAGTTTAGCTGCATCTAAAATTTTTCTCACATTTTTGTCATAATTTGGTTCAATTTTTTTGAGTTTTCTTTATTTTTTCTTTAATATGTGGGTGCTTAGAAATACATTATGAAATTTCCAAGTGATTATTCTGTTTTTTGTTTTTTGTTTTTGTTTTTTTTTTTTTGCTATTGCTTTAAGGCTTTGATTTACTCTGTTTAGAGAGATACATTATTTTAATCTATTGTTAAGTATATGGAAAATTTTAGTAAATATGTATTTGAAAATAATGTGTACCATAGTTACTGAGTACAGTCATATATGTCATTTAGGTCATATTGTTTAAATGTGCTGTTTAAATCTGCTCTTCTGATTTTGTTTCTGTTTGCTTCTTCCATTAATAGAGAATGTGAAAAATATTCCACTATATTTTCAATTTGTCTATGATTTTTGTCAATTTCAGCTTTATATATCTGAGCTTACATATTTTGATAAACACAAATTTAAAATTATATCTTCTTCTTTAACAGTTGTCTAATAAGAGGTCTCTCTTTATTTCTGGTGATGTTTCTTACTTGAAGTCTTGTCTGATAGCATAGCTAAGCCAGCTTTCTTTGCTTAGTGTTCACATGGTGAATCATTTCATCTTTGATTTTCAAGCTGTGTTATTATATTTTGATGTCTCTCTTGTGTTTTGTTTTCATTTTCAAGGCTGATAGTCTTTGCATTTTAATATATTTTCTGTTTAACTTTCCTGCTGAAATACTTGGGTTCAAATCACATATATTTTCTGTTTTACTAGTTGTATCTTGTGTACTCCTTTTTTCCCTCTTCATGTAAATTATTTTGGATTGGAGTTTTTGTAAAAATAATAATTACATATATTCCCACTCCATAGTTTATTAGTTATATATGCTTTTGCTATTCTTTTACAGATAACCCTGAACAGCTTAAAATATACATCTTTGACTCTTTTAAAGAACAAAAAGAATTTGTACCATGACCATATTTCAAGCAAATGTTGGAACACTGTCTGTCCATTCAATCCACCTGTGTGTATATATATATATGTGCCATTGTTTCCAAGTATTTTATTATGTATATATCTTTTAATCTGAAAATGGCATTGCTAGCATGGTTTTGTACAGTCATTTAAATAGATTGACTCACCAATTTATCCACTGCTCTCTAGTCCTTTCTACATCTCTAATACTTATTCAGAGTCATTTTTATTATGTCAACAGAAATTTCTTTAGGATTTTTAATGGACCTGCTGATGATGCATCTTTTTCTTTTTGTCTAAATAAGTTCATTTTTATTTTGAATTTTGTTCTGTGGTTAGGTAGAGAATTCCTGTTTCTTTTTGCTTCCTTTTCTATATTAGTTATTTGATACAGTTGTTGAATTTGCTCTTTCAAGTCAGTAGCAAACACACATGATTTTTAAAACAACCATATAATGTTTTAAATAGAAAATTTAATTGTTTTTCTAACCCACAAATTCTTTTGCAGTACTGTTGAAGTTTTTTTCAAAAATTTTATGTCTCAGATACACTTTCACTGTAATACATACAAGCTCAGAGAGATTATTAAGATTTTCTTGGCTTTTTGGATTTCAGGTGTGTATTCTTGGGAACTTTAGGTGTCAACAGACCTACAAGCAGAGAAAAAGTATGGACTGTCTTCCCATCATGGCCAGTAATGGATAGCATGTGGACCGCTGGTCTCCTTCTAGAATCATACAGGCTCTCAGTCCCAAAAACTAGAGGACACAGCTCATTGTTTCAGAACCTTCCTGGTAGCCTGAGATGTGAACCTTTATTTTGCCAGCAAAATTCTTCCCAGGATCCTCACTCCACAGTTCAAATGCTGGCCTGCTTTTTCTCTGCCCAAAGGTGAACAACTTTCTAATCAATTATTTCTGCCCAAACTCTCACAGAAACCAAGCTCTCAGAAACTACTTAACTCAGGAGATGTATATATACTGACGCTGTCAGTCTATGTGAAGAGCTCTATTCAGGTTCTAGAATCCTCCATAGTTAGTTATACAAAAAGAACTTGAAGGTTAATGTACTTATGTATCTACAATTCAAATTCTTCACGTTTTGTTTTTGCATACTGTTATTTAGTTGGGTACTGTAACAGAAACTAAGGAAATCAATATACTGACCTGCCCAGATGGCAAATTGCACCCAAGAACCCCTCAACCCACAGAAACACTTAATATAATATTAACAAGGTCAATATAATACCCCTCAGTGTATTAGAACTGTAATTTACTAAGTAATTAGATGCCTGACAATACAATATTCTGCGTAAACATAAAGTAGTTTAGTAGCCATTGAATTTGCCTCATTGTATGTAAAATCTTCTTAAAAATGTTTTGAAGTAATATTCTAGATAGTTAAGTTGCTACTTACCCAACATTAACTGACACAGTTCTGTTCTTATAGTGCCTCTCAAAGGTCAAGACCAGAAGGTACACATTGAATTTTCAAAATGCTCACTTAGCCATACTTTATGGGCTGTAGCTCATTCTAATCGCTCAAGTTACATAGTAGTTACTTCATGGTGTTCTTCCTTAGGCTTTATGAAAATGAATACTACATTTAGGTGGCTCAGTGATAACTGATACCACTAGAGACACAGGTTATAGGGAACATAAGATTCTGCTGCCTTTATGTACCTGTACATTCCTCCTAAAATATTCAGTTACTTGTGAAAGTCTTAATAATATGTCTTGATGTAGCATATTGTATTTCAACAAAAGTAAAAGTACATTCAGGTGCTGGTTCTGTCCTGTGACATGATAGGAATCAGATTATATTCCTAGTCTTTTTTTGCTTCAATTGTTATGCCTATATTTAATATTCAGAAGCATATGCTTGGTCAGCAGCATGCTGAACTACAGCTTTGAATAATCTTCTGACTAGCTGTTTTCCAGATTTCCAGGAGCTGTAAGATTTAAGTAATATGTTGATTGGTTAGTAAACTATTTGTTTTATAAATCAGCAGTGGATTCCTTTTGTAATGTATTCACCATGTTTATTTATTTCTTACTTGAAGAATCCATAAATAACGCACGTATGTTAAAGGAAACAGAGTAGACATATAGTAAATCAGTAAAACAAGGCATACATGTGGCCAAGAAATATATGAAAAAAAGCCCAACAACACTGATAAGTACAGAAATAAATATATTTAGTTTTAATAAATGTAGATACCATCTTGCTATGTTGCCCAGGCTGGTCTTGATCTCTTAGCCTTAAGTGAACTTCCCATCTTGGTCTCCCAAAGTGCTGGGATTACAGGTTTGAAGCCATCATGCCCAGCCAAGAAATTTATTTAAAAGATAAACAAACAAAAAAACACACTTCAGGGACTACTTCAAGTCAGCTAAATAATACAAAGTTATTTTGAACATGAATTATTTACAAAGTCTTTTAACAGGTGAGGTTGGGATAAGTTGCTGTAATTCTACTTTCAAGGAGTTTAATGCTAAGTAAGGAGTCAATCATGTAAACTACAACAGGTAGAAAGATGTAAATGTTTTGTTTTGTTTTTCCTACAGTACTTTTTAACTTTATTATTTTATTTTATTATAATTTTGTTTCCAACTTTTATTTAAGTCCAGAGGTATATTTCCAGGATGTGCAGTTTTGTTACATGGGTAAATGCGTGTCATAGTGCTGCACAATCATTCCATCACCGAGGTATTAACCAGCTATTCACCAGCTATTCTTCTTGATACTCTCCTTTCTCCCTGCCACCCTCTGACAGGCCCCAATGTGTGTTTCCCCCTCTACATATTCATTTATTCTCATCATTTAGCATCCACTAATAGGTGAGAACATGCAGTATTAGGCTTATAATTCCTGGGTTAGTTTGCTAAGGATAATTGCCCCCATTTCAATCCATGTCCCTGCAAACAACGTGATCTCATTCCTTTTTATGGCTGTAGAGTATTCCATGGTATATATGCACCACATTTTATTTATCCAGTCTATCATTGATGGGTATTTAGGTTATTTCATGTCTTTTCTATTGTGAATAGTGCTGTAATGAAGATACACATGCTTGTGTCTTCAGAACTATTTGTATTCCTTTGGGAATATACCTAGCAATGGGATTGCTGGATCAAATGGTATTTCTGCTTCTAAGTTTTTGAGAAATCGCCACACTGTCTTCCACAATGGTTGAACTAAGTTACACTCCCATCAACAGTGTGAAAGCATTCCTTTCTCTCCACAACCTCAGCAGCATCTGTTGTTTTTTTTTTTTGACATTTTAATAATCACCATTCTGACTGGTGTGAGATGGTATCTCATTGTGGTTTTGATTTGCATTTCTGTACTTATCAGTGTTGTTGGGCTTTTTTTCATATATTTCTTGGCCACATGTATGCCTTGTTTTAAAAGGTGTCTGTTCGTGTCCTTTGGCCACTTTTCAATGGGTTTGTTTGCTTTTTCTTGTAGATTTGTTTAAGTTCCTTGTAAAGTCTGGGTATTACTCATTTGCCAGATGAATAGATTGCAAAAATTTTCTCTCATTCTGTAGGTTGTTTGATCACTATGTCGATGGTTTCTTTTGCTGTCCAGAAGATCTTTAAGTAGATCTCATTTGTCAATTTTTGCTTTTGCTGAGATTGCTTTTGGCATCTTTGTCATGAAATCTTTGCCCATGCCTATGTCCTGAATGATACTGCCTAGTTTTCATCTAGGATTTTTATATTTTGTGGTTTTACATCTAAGTCTTTAATTCATCTTGAGTTAATTTTTGTATATGGTGTAAGGAAGGGATCCCATTTCAATTTTCTGCATGTGGCTAGTCAGTTCTCCCAGCACTACTTATTAAGTAGGGAATCCTTTCCCCATTGCTTGTTTTTGCCTTCTTCATCAAAGATCAGATGGTTATTGGTGTGAGGGTTTATTTTTGGGTTCTGTATTCTATTCCATTGGTCTATGTGCCTGTTCTTTCACCAGTACCATGCTGTTTTGGTTACTGTAGTCCTATAGTATAGTTTGAAGTTGGGTAACATGATACCTCCAGCTTTGTTTTGTTGTTGTTGTTGTTTTGTTGGTTTGTTTTTCTGTTTGCTTAGGATTGCCATGGCTATCTGGCTATTCAGTCTCTTTTTTGGTTCCATATAATTTTAAGATAGTTTTCTTTCATTCTAATTCTGTGAAGGATGTCCATGGCAGTTTAATGAGAATAGCATTTAATCTCTAAATTGCTTTAGATAGTATGGCCATTTGAAAAATTCAGATTCTTCCTATCCATGAGCATGGAATGTTTTTCTACTTGTTTGTGTCATCTCTGATTTCTCTGAGCAAGCATTCATTTGTAGTTCTCCTTGAAGAGGTCCTTCACATCCCTTGTTAGGTGTATTCATAGGTATTTTATTCTTTCATGTCTCTGCTAGGTTTGGATATTAGGATGATGATGGCCTCATAGAAGGAGTTAGGGAGGATTCCTTCCTTTTCAAATTTTTTGGAATAGTTTCAGTAGAACTGATACCTGCTTTTCTTTGTGTATCTGATACAATTCAGCTGTCAGCCTGTCTGGACTTGGGATTTTTGGTTGGTAGGCAATTTATTACCTTAATTTCAGAACTCATTATTGCTCTACTTAGGGATTTAGTTTCTTTCTTGTCCAGTCTTGGGAGGGTGTATGAGTCTAGCAATTTATTCTTTTCTTCTAGATTTTCTTGTTATTTGCATAGAAGTGTTTACAATAGTCTCTGATGGTTTTTGATATTTCTGTGAGATCAGTAGTGATACGGCCATTATCGTTTCTGATTGTGTTTATATGAATCTTCTCTTCTTTCTTTTTTATTAGTCTAG
Organism: Papio anubis; assembly: GCF_008728515.1. Classification (NCBI taxonomy): domain Eukaryota; kingdom Metazoa; phylum Chordata; class Mammalia; order Primates; family Cercopithecidae; genus Papio; species Papio anubis. Next base: position 34,592,886 of record NC_044987.1, on the reverse strand, counting down.
CTTGCAGTCTATCTTATTTTTTCAAGGGAAAAAAAAATGGTTCCTGGATTTGTTGGGTTTTTTGAAGAGTTTGTATGTCTCTATCTTCTTTAATTCATCTCTGATCTTTATTTCTTGTCTTCTGCTACGTTTGGGGTTTGTTTGCTCTTGGTTCTCTAGTTTTTTTAGTTGTGATGTTAGGTTGTTAACTTGAGGTCTTTCTAGCTTTTTAATGTGGGCTTTTAATGCAATAAATTTCTCTCTTAACCCTGTGTTAGCTGTGTCCCAGACTTTCCGATGCATTGTATCTTTGTTTTTCACTATTTTCAAATAACTTCCTGATTTGTGTCTTAATATCCTTATTTACCCAAAAGTCATTCAGAAGCAGGTTGTTTGATTTTCATGTAGTTGTATAGTTTTGAGTGAATTCCCTAATCTTGAGTTCTAATTTGATTGCACTGTGGTCCAAGCAACTGTTTGTTATGATTTAATTTCTTTTGCATTTGCTGAGCAGTCTTTTACTTCTGAGTATGTGATCAAATTTTTTAGTAAGTGCCATGTGATGATGACAAGAATGTATATTCTGTTCTTGGGTGGAGAGTTTGTAGATAAGTCGGATCCACTTGATACAGAGCTGAGTTCAGGTCCTGAATAGTTTTGTAAATTTTCTGTCTTGATGATCTGTCTGATATTGGCAGTGGGGTGTTAAAGTCTCCCAGTATGATTGTGTGGGAGTCTAAGTTTCTTAGAAGGTCTCTAATAACTTGCTTTATGAATCTGGGTGTTCCTGTATTGGGTGCATATATATTTAGGATAGCTAGTTCTTCTTGAATTGAACTCTTTATCATTTTTAATGCCCTTGTTTGTCTTTTTTGATCCTTCTTGCTTTAGTGTCTGTATTGTCAGAAACTAGAATTGCAATCCCTGCTTTTTTAGGTTTTCCATTTGCTTAGTAAATTTTCCTCCATCTCTTTATTTTCAGCCTATCTGTGTCTTTGCATGTGAGATAGGTCTCTTGAAGACAGCATATGAATGGGTCGTGGTTCTTTATCTAACGTGCCACTCTATGTCCTTTAATTGGGGCATTTAGCCCATTTACATTTAAGGTTATTGTTATGTATGGATTTGATTCTGTCTTCATGATGCTAGCTGGTTATTTTACAGAGTTGTTTATGTAGTTGCTTCATAGTGTCACTGGTCTATGTATTTCAGTGTGTTTTTGTAGTGCCTGGTAATGGTTTTTCCTTTCTGTATTTAGTGCTTACTTAGGAGCACTTGTAATGCAGGTCTGGTGATGACAGCTTCCCTCAGCATTTGCAAAAAAGGACTTTATTTCTCCTTCACTTATAAAGCTTGGTTTCGCAAGTTACGATATTCTGGGTTGAAATATCTTTCCTTCAATAATATTGAATATTTGTACCCAATGTCTTCTGGTTTGTAAGGTTTCCACTGAGAGTCTTTTGGGTTTCCCTTTTTTCATCACCTGACCTCTCTTTCTCTCTGGCTTCCCTCAACATGTTTTTCTTTTATTTCATCAATGAAATGTTTTTATAGTCAAATAATTTTGCAAAGCATGATTTTTTTATAATTCACAAAACAAATTCATATTTTAAATGTTCCTTGAGTAAAGGAGAATAATCTTATATGACACCAATTTTGATTGACTATAATATACCATAAACTCATTTTTATTCCAAAAATTTTATTGATATTATTAGAATAGTACACATTTGTGGGACACTTTTGCAAATCTAATAGCTAGGAGAAACAGTTACAGCCAACAAATCCTGACTGTGGAATCAAGACAGTATTACAGAGTGGGTGATCAGGCATGGAAGAACGAAAACAGTATTTCAATAGGTTAATCTAAAACAGGAACTGCATATAAAATTAGAAGAAAACATTTTCAAGCTGTAAAAATCACATAAGCAAGCAGTTGAGGAAACATTTCCGAAATAAGACATAAATATGTACTTCTAGCTATTTTTGAAAGTAATGTCTTCAAACAAAAACATTGAGAACTGAGTACATGTGTGTTTTTAGTACCTGTGTGCACAGCACTGAAAACACAAATATATTTCAGACTCGTTTTTGGCATCAAAGAGGAAATAATAGTCTTTAAATAATATTACTACAATGGAATATAGCTAAATTATTCCAATTTATAAACTCCTTTCTGTATGGAGCTTAGAATTTACTTTCTTTTTTAATCAAACAGTTATAGAAATTATGATACATGGTACAAAAAAAGTTGCAACCTATGATGATTGTAAGGGTTTAAAAGGAGGAGGTGTTGAAGGGGTTGAAGGATGAGAAGGAGGAGGTGTTGAGGGATTGAAGGATGAGAAGCTGATGAGGTAAAGATTATGAAATGAGGCATGATAAGCAGAGGGCACACAGGCCCAGTGGACTGGGAAACATGATGCCTTCTAAGGTGGATAGAGTAATCGATAGTAGAGCTGGGACAATAGAGGATAGTGAGAGACATGGAGTCTCTGCAAACATACCCAAACTGAGTAGTTGAGAAGAAAAACAAATTTTATTTCTGAAATAGAAATACCAATATGTCCGTGAGATTTTGACAGACTGGGTTGTTGCTTTGATTTCTAATAATGTGACATGTATGGTTTTTAGAATGGATAATTGACAACATGAAAGTTCAGCTTGGCTCAAGAAATATTTATTGAATCAGATTCCAAAGGTAGGTAAATGAATATGATACATTCCCTATTGATGAAGTAGATAGAAACATAAATATTTGCATGTATCTAAGATGCCTAAAAAGGCCTTTTGAGTGAGAGGAAGTCTGAGCTGATACATAATGTATAAACATTCAGATCTTGAATCTGAGATCACAAGGGTGATCCAGATAGAAGGAACTGCATAAACAGACACATGAGGCATAAGCAAATAGTGTCGCTGAGAACCATAAGTACTTGAGTGTTGCTGGAATGTAAAATATGAGAAAGGAAGAAAAGGCAGAGAAAGCTAGAAAAAGAGGATAAACACATGCAGTATATCACAATATGGCTCTGAAGCCATTCTAAAAGACTTGTGTCTAAAAGTTTATATAGTTTCTGTATCTGTAGCTACAGTTTCTGTATCTACAAGTTTATGCTATACTTCAGGGCTGTGCAAACTTTAGACAGCAAGCCAAATCTGTCCTATTGCCATTATTTGGTGAGTAGGCATTGGAACAGAGCCCAAATTATTTATTTAATGTTGTCTATGACTTTCCACATTTCATTGTCAGAGATGAGTAGCTGCAACAGACTGTGTGTAGTACACAAAAGGCAAAAATAAGTATTATGTAGCCTTTACAGAAAAAAATTGCTGACCCTGCTATACATAATATGCCAAGCACAATCTTCAAGCAAGGGAGTGACAGTTTTAGACTTTTTCAAACTAAAATATATAGTCACCACATTTTTATTATTATTATTTCACTTTAAGTTCTGGGAAACATGTGCAGAATGTGCAGGTTTGTTACATAGGTATACACATTCCATGGTGGTTTGCTGCACCCATCAACCTATCATCTACATTAGGTATTTCTCCTAATGCTATCCCTCTCCGAGCCCCCCACCCCTGGCAGTCCTCGATGTGTGATGTTCCCCTCCCTGTGCCCATATGTTCTCATTGTTCAACTTCCACTTATATAAGAGTGAGAACATGTGGTGTTTGGTTTTCTGTTCCTGAGGCACCACTTTGTAAGTATCTAATATATGTTAAACACCAGACTAGATGATTTACTTACATGAACAGAATGTCAAAACCATTCTTCCCAGTAGATATCAAAATTCTCCATTTTACCGATAAGTAAAGAGATTAAGGAAGGTTATGTGCCTTGCCGAGGCCCCATAATTTTGACATTTTTGAATCAAGTTTAAACTCAGTTCTGTCGAACACAAAAGACATTACTTTTTTACAGTCTGGTAGCATATTAAAAAAATGAACACTAGAATCAAATGAAGTCTAATTGTGAGGAATTTGTTGCAGATATCCCACCAATCCATGATCTGTGTCTAAATTAGGTAGAAGGTTGATAGAGATAATTTAAGGAGTTCAGTATGGAAAATAAATAGATCATCTAGACTGACTTATTTATTCTTGACAGATTGGCTGACTAAGTCAGGGAAGCAACTTCCCACTTTCTGGTTTGGGTGGTTAGAAGAAAGATATATTCATTTCTAGATACAGGGAATCTAGGACAGCAAGCAGGCCCACAAGCAGGGTAGGATTGATGAGTGATGTTTTGTACAGTGTGTATACTTTCAAATGTCTGGATTAGATCCATGTGAAGATGGACAAAAGGCTGTTGCCTACAAAAGGCTAAAACTCAGAGAGAGATGGGGCACATGTTGGAGATTATTCAGCTTTAGCATAGACTGAAGTAACAGAAGCTGAGTTTTATACAATTTTAGGAATGAGTGTAAAGTATTTTATATATTTAATAGAAATCCATTAGATTTAGAAAGAGGCACTGGATTGTGGTGCTTAAGAACACTAAGGGCCAGGCACAGTGGCTGACACCTGTAATCTCAGCACGTTGGGAGGCCTAGGTTGAGAGGAAGTTCGAGACCACCCTGGGCAACGTAGCAACATAGTGAGACTCCATCTCTACAAAAAAATAAAAAATAAAGAGAGAAAAAATAAAACTCTGTAAAAGCTGACCACCTGAGTTCAAATCTTACTTCTACTCATATTCTATAACCTTACGCAAGTTACTAGATTTACTTGTGCTTTGGAACCCTGTTATATAAAATAACTGTTACTAATAATAAAAGGACTTATCTTGTAGGGCTGTTATGAGGATTAAATGAGTTAATACATATAAAAGTTTTAAAATAATACTTGTATATTGTAAGCACTATATAGATGTTTACCTGTATTTATTTAAAAATATTTTTAGCATTTAATATATTTAATTAGGATTTTTCTGCATAATTTTCTCACTACCTCATATACCGATGTTTATTCTAAACTGGAAAGGGATGTATAAGGGGCTATAAAACAGGGCTCACCTGAATCCAGTGTTTTCTGTATACCTGTGTATCAGCCATAGGCCTAGAGCATTGTGTGAGGTTAAAATCAATGAATAAAGTGTTTTAAAGACATATGTGCCACAATAGAGCTTCCTTACATATCTATAAGGAATATTATAACCAAGCATACTCTCACAGGCTCTAAACTCAAATGATGAACATTTAAATTAAGTTGTTGCTTATTTTGCCTATACCCATTTTTATCTTTCAGTGTCATTTTTGCTTGACAGAGTATGATGAGATAGAGTGTTTTTATTTGGCAAGTCCTCAGCAAGATGAATTAGCCAAAAGCAATAATGGTTCAGATTAACCATAGTGGAACTGATCCAATCACCAGGCTCAACTAAGGAACAGTCGCTCTCTGAATGTTTGATTTTAGACTATAAATAAGTTGAGATGTTGTAATATTTATGGGGGAATTGCCTATCTCAGTTATGGGATGAAGACTTGTTGTACAACTGCCATCAGTAGTCATTCTTTTTTTTTAAACTTTTTACTAAACTAATACAGTTAGATATTTCCACTCTATCATTATTACATTTTTTATAACAGAAAAAAAAAACAGTTCCATGTTTTTATAAATAGTCTTTGCAGAGATTTCAGATGATATTATTGGTATCTCGGTTTGGCAGTATCTGAAAAATTGAGATTGCCTTTAAAGTGTTCATGCTACTTTTAGTTAACTAAACCCCCAATGTATAAGACCCAGGCTGATTCCAACTAATACCAAGGTTTCTATGCACATAATAGTTTACAAAGAACTTAAGAGTAAAGACTATGGGTTAAAAACAAACAACAACAACAAACGTCCTTTAAAGAACCAAACAAATCCTCTCTTGATTGGAATGTCAAAAAGGACACATGAGCCAACTGAAAACTCTTTAAGACCAGACCTGGGACAATTTGAGCAATCCGATAAAGTAGTATTGAATTAATATCCAAAGTATAAAATAAATGTCCTTGAGTCCCTCCTGATACAAATAAATAATTGAATAAGTAAATGAGGGAGGGGGGCGGAGCAAGATGGCTGAATAGGAACAGCTCCAGTCTCCAACTCCCAGCGTGAGCGACACAGAAGACCGGTGATTTCTGCATTTTCAACTGAGGTACTGGGTTCATCTCACTATGGAGTGCCAGACAATCAGTGCTGGTCAGCTGCTGCAGCCCAACCAGCGAGAGCTGAAGCAGGGCGAGGCATCGCCTCACCTGGGAAGCGCAAGGGGGAGGGGAATCCCTTTTCCTAGCCAGGGGAACTGAGACACACAACACCTGGAAAATCGGGTAACTCCCACCCCAATACTGTGCTTTAAGCTAACAGGCACACCAGGAGATTATATCCCACACCTGGCCGGGAGGGTCCCACACCCACGGAGCCTCCCTCATTGCTAGCACAACAGTCTGTGATGTACCAGCAAGGCAGCAGCGAGGCTGGGGGAGGGGCGCCCGCCATTGCTGAGGCTTAAGTAGGTAAACAAAGCCGCTGGGAAGCTCAAACTGGGTGGAGCTCACAGCAGCTCAAGGAAACCTGCCTGTCTCTGTAGACTCCACTTCTGGGGACAGGGCACAGTAAACAATAACAAACACAGCAGAAACCTCTGCAGATGCAAACGACTCTGTCTGACAGCTTTGAAGAGAGCAGTGGATCTCCCAACACGGAGGTTGAGAGCTGAGAAGGGACAGACTGCCTGCTCAAGTGGGTCCCTGACCCCTGAGTAGCCTAACTGGGAGACATCCCCCACTGGGGGCAGTCTGACACCCCACACCTCACAGGGTGGAGTACCCCCCGAGAGGAAGCTTCCAAAGCAAGAATCAGACAGGTACACTCGCTGTTCAGCAATATTCTATCTTCTGCAACCTCTGCTGCTGATACCCAGGCAAACAGGGTCTGGAGTGGACCTCAAGCAATCTCCAACAGACCCACAGCTGAGAGTCCTGACTGTTAGAAGGAAAACGATCAAACAGGAAGGACACCTACACCAAATCCCCATCAGTACGTCACCATCATCAAAGACCAGAGGCAGATAAAACCACAAAGATGGGGAAAGAGCAGGGCAGAAAAGCTGGAAATTCAAAAAATAAGAGCACATATCCCCCGGCAAAGGAGCGCAGCTCATCACCAGCAACGGATCAAAGCTGGATGGAGAATGACTTCGACGAGATGAGAGAAGAAGGCTTCAGTCCATCAAACTTCTCAGAGCTAAAGGAGGAATTATGTACCCAGTGCAAAGAAACTAAAAATCTTGAAAAAAAAAGTGGAAGAATTGATGGCTAGAGTAATTAATGCAGAGAAGGTCATAAACGAAATGAAAGAGATGAAAACCATGACACGAGAAATACATGACAAATGCACAAGCTTCAGTAACCGACTCGATCAACTGGAAGAAAGAGTATCAGCAATTGAGGATCAAATGAACGAAATGAAGCGAGAAGAGAAACCAAAAGAAAAAAGAAGAAAAAGAAATGAACAAAGCCTGCAAGAAGTATGGGATTATGTAAAAAGACCAAATCTACGTCTGATTGGGGTGCCTGAAAGTGAGGGGGAAAATGGAACCAAGTTGGAAAACACTCTTCAGGATATCATCCAGGAGAACTTCCCCAACCTAGTAGGGCAGGCCAACATTCAAATCCAGGAAATACAGAGAACGCCACAAAGATACTCCTCGAGAAGAGCAACTCCAAGACACATAATTGCCAGATTCACCAAAGTTGAAATGAAGGAAAAAATCTTAAGGGCAGCCAGAGAGAAAGGTCGGGTCACCCACAAAGGGAAGCCCATCAGACTCACAGCAGATCTCTCGGCAGAAACTCTCCAAGCCAGAAGAGAGTGGGGGCCAATATTCAACATTCTTAAAGAAAAGAATTTTAAACCCAGAATTTCATATCCAGCCAAACTAAGTTTCATAAGTGAAGGAGAAATAAAATCCTTTACAGATAAGCAAATGCTTAGAGATTTTGTCACCACTAGGCCTGCCTTACAAGAGACCCTGAAGGAAGCACTAAACATGGAAAGGAACAACCGGCACCAGCCATTGCAAAAACATGCCAAAATGTAAAGACCATCGAGGCTAGGAAGAAACTGCATCAACTAACAAGCAAAATAACCAGTTAATATCATAATGGCAGGATCAAGTTCACACATAACAATATTAACCTTAAATGTACATGGACTAAATGCTCCAATTAAAAGACACAGACTGGCATACTGGATAAAGAGTCAAGACCCATCAGTCTGCTGTATTCAGGAGACCCATCTCACATGCAGAGACATACATAGGCTCAAAATAAAGGGATGGATGAAGATTTACCAAGCAAATGGAGAATAAAAAAAAGCAGGGGTTGCAATCCTAGTCTCTGATAAAACAGACTTTAAACCATCAAAGATCAAAAGAGACAAAGAAGGCCATTAAATAATGGTAAAGGGATCAATTCAACAGGAAGAGCTAACTATCCTAAATATATATGCACCCAATACAGGAGCACCCAGATTCATGAAGCAAGTCCTTAGAGACTTACAAAGAGACTTAGACTCCCATACAATAATAATGGGAGACTTCAACACTCCACTGTCAACATTAGACAGATCAACAAGACAGAAAGTTAACAAGGATATCCAGGAATTGAACTCATCTCTGCAGCAAGCAGACCTAATAGACATCTATAGAACTCTCCACCCCAAATCAACAGAATATACATTCTTCTCAGCACCACATCGCACTTACTCCAAAATTGACCACATAATTGGAAGTAAAGCACTCCTCAGCAAATGTACAAGAACAGAAATTATAACAAACTATCTCTCAGACCACAGTGCAATCAAACTAGAACTCAGGACTAAGAAACTCAATCAAAAGCGCTCAACTACATGGAAACTGAACAACCTGCTCCTGAATGACTACTAGGTACATAACGAAATGAAGGCAGAAATAAAGAAGTTCTTTGAAACCAATGAGAACAAAGATACAACATACCAGAATCTCTGGGACACATTTAAAGCAGTGTGTAGAGGGAAATTTATAGCACTAAATGCCCACAAGAGAAAGCAGGAAAGATCTAAAATTGACACTCTAACATCGCAATTAAAAGAACTAGAGAAGCAAGAACAAACGCATTCCAAAGCTAGCGGAAGGCAAGAAATAACTAAGATCAGAGCAGAACTGAAGGAGATAGAGACACAAAAAACCCTCCAAAAAATCAATGAATCCAGGAGTTGGTTTTTTGAAAAGATCAACAAAATTGATCGACCGCTAGCAAGACTAATAAAGAAGAAAAGAGAGAAGAATCAAATAGACGCAATAAAAAATGATAAAGGGGATATCACCACCGACCCCACAGAAATACAAACTACCATCAGAGAATACTATAAACACCTCTACACAAATAAACTGGAAAATCTAGAAGAAATGGATAATTTCCTGGACACTTACACTCTTCCAAGACTAAACCAGGAAGAAGCTGAATCCCTGAATAGACCAATAGGAGGCTCTGAAATTGAGGCAATAATTAATAGCCTACCAACCAAAAAAAGTCCAGGACCAGATGGATTCACAGCTGAATTCTACCAGAGGTACAAGGAGGAGCTGGTACTATTCCTTCTGAAACTCTTCCAATCAATAAAAAAGAGGGAATTCTCCCTAACTCATTTTATGAGGCCAACATCATCCTGATACCAAAGCCTGGCAGAGACACAACAAAAAAAGAGAATTTTAGACCAATATCCCTGATGAACATCGATGCAAAAATCCTCAATAAAATACTGGCAAACCAGATTCGGCAACACATCAAAAAGCTTATCCACCATGATCAAGTGGGCTTCATCCCTGGGATGCAAGGCTGGTTCAACATTTGCAAATCAATAAACATAATCCAGCATATAAACAGAACCAAAGACAAGAACCACATGATTATCTCAATAGATGCAGAAAAGGCTTTTGACAAAATTCAACAGCCCTTCATGCTAAAAACGCTCAATAAATTCGGTATTGATGGAACGTACCTCAAAATAATAAGAGCTATTTATGACAAACCCACAGCCAATATCATACTGAATGGGCAAAAACTGGAAAAATTCCCTTTGAAAACTGGCACAAGACAGGGATGCCCTCTCTCACCACTCCTATTCAACATAGTGTTGGAAGTTCTGGCTAGGGCAATTAGGCAAGAGAAAGAAATCAGGGGTATTCAGTTAGGAAAAGAAGAAGTCAAATTGTCCCTGTTTGCAGATGACATGATTGTATATTTAGAAAACCCCATTGTCTCAGCCCAAAATCTCCTTAAGCTGATAAGCAACTTCAGCAAAGTCTCAGGATACAAAATTAATGTGCAAAAATCACAAGCATTCTTATACACCAGTAACAGACAAACAGAGAGCCAAATCATGAATGAACTTCCATTCACAATTGCTTCAAAGAGAATAAAATACCTAGGAATCCAACTTACAAGGGATGTAAAGGACCTCTTCAAGGAGAACTACAAACCACTGCTCAGTGAAATAAAAGAGGACACAAACAAATGGAAGAACATACCATGCTCATGGATAGGAAGAATCAATATCGTGAAAATGGCCATACTGCCCAAGGTAATTTATAGATTCAATGCCATCCCCATCAAGCTACCAATGAGTTTCTTCCCAGAATTGGAAAAAACTGCTTTAAAGTTCATATGGAACCAAAAAAGAGCCCGCATCTCCAAGACAATCCTAAGTCAAAAGAACAAAGCTGGAAGCATCACGCTACCTGACTTCAAACTATACTACAAGGCTACAGTAACCAAAACAGCATGGTACTGGTACCAAAACAGAGATGTAGACCAATGGAACAGAACAAAGTCCTCAGAAATAATACCACACATCTACAGCCATCTGATCTTTGACAAACCTGAGAGAAACAAGAAATGGGGAAAAGATTCCCTATTTAATAAATGGTGTTGGGAAAATTGGCTAGCCATAAGTAGAAAGCTGAAACTGGATCCTTTCCTTACTCCTTATACGAAAATTAATTCAAGATGGATTAGAGACTTAAATGTTAGACCTAATACCATAAAAATCCTAGAGGAAAACCTAGGTAGTACCATTCAGGACATAGGCATGGGCAAAGACTTCATGTCTGAAACACCAAAAGCAACAGCAGCAAAAGCCAAAATAGACAAATGGGATCTAATTAAACTAAAGAGCTTCTGCACAGCAAAAGAAACTACCATCAGAGTGAACAGGCAACCTACAGAATGGGAGAAAATTTTTGCAGTCTACTCATCTGACAAAGGGCTAATATCCAGAACCTACAAAGAACTCAAACAAATTTACAAGAAAAAAACAACCCCATCAAAAAGTGGTCAAAGGATATGAACAGACATTTCTCAAAAGAAGACATTCATACAGCCAACAGACACATGAAAAAATGCTCATCATCACTGGCCATCAGAGAAATGCAAATCAAAACCACAATGAGATACCATCTCACACCAGTTAGAATGGTGATCATTAAAAAGTCAGGAAACAACAGGTGCTGGAGAGGACGTGGAGAAATAGGAACGCTTTTACACTGTTGGAGGGATTGTAAACTAGTTCAACCATTACGGAAAACAGTATGGCGATTCCTCAAGGATCTAGAACTAGATGTACCATATGACCCAGCCATCCCATTACTGGGGATATACCCAAAGGATTATAAATCATGCTGCTATAAAGACACATGCACACGTATGTTTATTGCAGCACTATTCACAATAGCAAAGACTTGGAATCAACCCAAATGTCCATCAGTGACAGATTGGATTAAGAAAATGTGGCACATATACACCATGGAATACTATGCAGCCATAAAAAAGGATGAGTTTGTGTCCTTTGTAGGGACATGGATGCAGCTGGAAACCATCATTCTTAGCAAACTATCGCAAGAACAGAAAACCAAACACCGCATGTTCTCACTCATAGGTGGGAACTGAACAATGAGATCACTTGGACTTGGGAAGGGGAACATCACACACCGGGGCCTATCATGGGGAGGGGGAAGGGGGGAGGGATTGCATTGGGAGTTATACCTGATGTAAATGACGAGTTGATGGGTGCTGACGAGTTGACGGTTGCAGCACACCAACATGGCACAAGTATACATATGTAACAAACCTGCACGTTATGCACATGTACCCTAGAACTCAAAGTATTATAATAATAATAATAATAATAATAATAATAAAAAGTAAATGAGGGAGAAGGGAAAATCTCCTATGCAAAATTTCAAATAAATTATGTAGCTGTTCAATGCTTAAAGAAATACAACATAACTCTTCTGTGTGTTATACATAGTGACTTTCTTCCCAAGAATAGAGTATGGAAAAGGATGGGGTGGGAGAGAGAGAAAAAAAGGGAGGAGGGGGGGATCTTCACAGCCTGGGTTCAGTGATCAAGGTCATCATCAATAGTGAGAAATCATGTTGATACTGTGTAGTCCTGATATGATGCTTTGAGAATGGCACCTTAAATCCCCAAAACTCAAAATTCATAAAATTAATCATTAAAAAATCAGACAATTTCAAGATATTCTACAGAAAAGGTGATTAGTGCTCCAAGAAACTTTCAAAATCATCAAAAACAATGAGTGACTGAGAAACTCACAGACAAGAAGAGCCTAGGGAGATGTGATGAGTAATGTAAAATGGGATCTTGAAAAAAAGTAACATTAGAGAAAACTAGGGAAATCTGAATAAAGTATGAATCTTAATAAATATTAATCTATCAATATAAGTTCATTAACTTTTACAAATGTACCTTAATATAAAGTATTAATAATACTAGAAACTGAGTGTGGGGTGGATGGGAATTGTATGTAGTATCTTTTAAATGTTTCTGAAATCTGAACCTATTCTTAAAAAGCTTATAAAACAAATTAACAAACAGCCAGTCATATGATTTAAAAGCAATCATGGGACGCTGATTACAGTTTTACATTCTCCTTCTTTACTAGCTTAGTATTCATATTAATCTCTTCAGTTATGCAACTAATTTGTGTTTCCTAAATAACAAAAAGGAAAATTCACCATTAACCGTTTCAACTATTGTTTTACTGTACGTTTTACATTATCTGCACAGTTTAGTTTGTATGTTAGTATTTTTTATAACTTGTGAAATAAATTACTTCTACTACATATTTCCTATACCCTTAATTCATTTTTGCAGTAAGCCACCAAAATCTTGGAGTTTTCCAAAGTATTTTACATTATTCAGCAATTTAAATAGAAAAATAAAGATAACTTAAGAGTATTACTTGTAATTTGATTATTTAAAATGTCTAGAGAAGAAGAAAGCTATAAAGGGAAAGTATTCACTAAAAGCTGTATTCTAAAAATATTCCCAAAGATTTAAAACCCTGGAATCACATTGTAATAAATTATATTTATTTTGAGTGCCTGTGTTTTCATGAATATTCAGAATGTTATTAGCTTATTTATCTCCTTTTAGGGTCAAATGCATTTACTGACTGTAGTTGCATGCTTTTGGTGACAGAGGCAATTCTTAACTTTAACACTACCTGCACAGTCACACATTATATGTTAACGCCTCTAAAATACATTTCCTATACCAACTCTTCCAACTTTTGGACACACAGTTTCAGTAATTGTATGATAGTGTTGCCTGACAAACCAATACTCCCATTTTGTTTTAATTTATACAGAATTGTCTTTCTTTACAATTAACTACATACTTTAATAAATTTTCCCACATCATAAAATTAGGGGGAAAATAGAAAAATGAAATTACTGATTCTTGTAATACTATAATCACAATGATGGAACTATTCTATAGAGCAAAGCTGTGAATCTTGATTTCTATTAGATACTGATTAATTTTAAGTAGTATAGACAGTGTGGGAAGCATAAAAACATAAAGAATATAAAAAATACTTGGAATGATTCTGAAGAGAGTTTCCAAAGGGGGAACTACTCTTGGGGGTATAAAAATTAAATTAAAACCTTTTTACATAATGAAATGCAGAGAGAAGTTCATAGGGACATACCATGGTTAATAAAGGTAGATCACAGTATGTCTTTCATGAAGAAAGCATTCAATTTTCTCCTCATCAAGATTTGAAAATATGTAGTAAAGCCATTCCTTGTTTATGTCGTGATGATTTGCCTGGACAATTTCTTATAAAAGCAAATCCTTTTAGTATTTCCTAAGCAATGACACTTTAAAATTAACTGAGAATTAAATTTGAGGTAAAATTCACTATATAATAGTTACTTATTTAATATTTAATTTGTGTTTCTACTGTTTTACAAATTAACATCTAAAAAACTTTTTAACAATCTAAAAGTATGTGTCCTAATTTGAGTTTTTATCACTCTTTAATATCTACAGAAAAATAACTTTCTTTATAACACACGTCTCAAATTTCTCCTCAAATAGTATACATTGAGCTATCATGTAAGACTTCCAGATTTTATTATGGATGAAAATGGGATCTACTTGTGCTTGAAAAAGTAACGAATAAACAATATTCTTTTTTATCTATAAAATGGAATCATTATAAAGGCTAGAGATAAGCCAGTGATGTGCCTAGCAAAATATTAAATGTATATAAATCATCTATTGCTAAAATTACTCACTTATAAGTGTTTCCACTTTAAGTTCAAGTAAACTAACCATGTAGATAATGGGATGCATTTGAAGAGTTTTAAACACCTCACTACCACCTTTAGTGTACACTCTAACCCCATAAAGAGCCCATTACTGTTTTCCTTTTCTCTTATTCCTGTGGCCTTAATTTATAAATCCAGCTACTTTATTTCTGATAACTTTACATAATAGGTCCCTGTTGCTAAGACCTCACAGCATTTCACAAGTACTTTATTACACTTAAAAGTTGTGCTTCATTCCACTGAGAACACATTCCAAACCCTAACATAGTGTCCTGGCACATATTGGGTACATGAATGAATACATGAATATACAAATACACGAATACATGATTATTCCATTTACTACCAATTTGATATTGGCCTCCATGGTTCCACAGGTATAGTCATGAAAATACATAGCACCACTATATCTTGCCAAAATCAATGAAGTTAATCCAAAAGATTTGCCGAATGTGCCCAGAGAAAAACACTTTTTAATTTCTTCTCTTTAAAAGATTGTAAAGTCATAATGCTCTAATAGAGCAAGTTTTCCTTGGGACTGAATGTTAAATATTATGTTTGGGGAAGCAAAATAAGTGATCTCTTAAAGTAGAATACCCAGTCGTTTCCATCCAGGATTCTATGATCATGCAACTTGATAGTGAAAATAATATTGCCAATCCTGAGTATGAAATGCTACATTTATGAAATATAAAACACAAAACACATTTAGGGCAATTAGATATATCAGTATTTTATTTACTGAAAGCTAATCAATGCAGAATATTTAGGAAATTACATTTAGACAATGCAAGGTTATGCAGTCATACATTACATGATTTTGTTCAATGTCTCCATTTTTATCTCACTTAGCTCTAAAAGGTAGATAGGAAGATATTAGCAGCTGGACTGAAAAATCAAATACTTGGTGACCTTGTTTAATTTTTATTTCAAGCATAAATTTATATTTATGCTTCACGTTTCTAAAATAATAAAATTCTCAATTTTGGCATGAAATGCAACAATGGTGGCCGAGTAACAGTAAAAGAAATACAATGACATAGAAGAAATGAGCAGGTGAGTTTTATTTTGTATTAAATGGCTACTGTCCTGGTCCTATCTACACAAGGAATAGCAATTTCATGCTGTTGTTCATACAATGCATGGAAGCCAGCTTTGTCAAAAGCAGAGAGTGGGGTGCATGGAGGATAAGACTTCAACAAGATTTGCTGTAATTCTCCCCTTTAATTACTTCCTCCAAAATGAATATCAAAATGTTTTACCTTCCATCATGGCAGAAAGGGAAGAAGATATAGGGCAGGTGGTTTTTGTAACTAGTAACAATTATGATGACAGGAAAATAAAAATTTTCTTTACTGAGAATGAAGTGAAATACCTATTTAAGGATCATCTTAACTTATTTTTTTTAAATATGTGCATTAATTTATACATTCATTTATTGTACAAGCATTTTTAAACACAATGCTTATGTGCTGGTTCACTGAAGGGCATGTGGAAATCTAAAGGAAAGTTTTGTCGTTCTTCTGCAGTAGATAAATGAAACATACAAAGAGAAATCAGCCGAACAACAGATAAAGAATTCAAATGAGCTTCATAAGGAAACAGGGACTAGAACAAAGTGTAAAGTGGAAGAGATGGAACCTGAGAAATCATCTCAGAAAGCTGAGTGTGGAGAAAAGTCCTAAGAAAAAAAGTTATTTTTGAATACTATGACTAAGAGATTATTGATATAACCATCTATTTTTTTCAATAGGTAAGAGAATATAAGCTGGTCTTGTAGAATATAAAGAGAAGAGTTCATTGGTTTTGGGATTCTGACTTATTCCCAAATATCCAGATGTTTTCAAAGTGATACAAATATTAGATATATTTAATGAAACAAAATAAAAATTTTATGTATGAAAATGAAGCATTCTAAATTTGAATTCAGATTGTCAAATTGTATATATTATCCTATTCTGTTTAAAAACTGGATTCATAGTTCCTATATATTTTTACAATTTAATATGATTATCTCCTAAATAAATAGAAAATATTTAATTTTCATTTTTATTTTGATCTTTCCTATAATAAACATGTACACCTTTGAACTAAGAAAATAATTTTTTAAAACTCTACATTTAGAGTGGTTCTCTGAATATCACAGTCTCTTAAACAGAGTAACCGTGAAGTTGATTCATAGATTCTGTTACCTTTGGTTCTTCTTTCTCTTTGACTTGGCCTTTAATATTGCCTTATTCATATCAAGCTTTTTTACTCCTAATTTCTTCATACAGTTATGTCTGATTGTACTGTTAAAAAGCATTCCAAATTTGCTTAATACTAATTTGTGACATTAACAAGAGGCCAAGGAGCCGAGTCACTGTCCTCATTTATTTACTGCATTTTTGTGAGTTGTTGTTAATCAGTGAGTATTTTTAAGGTATATAGTTTTTATTATTAACAGAGATAATAACTCTCCTTATTACATAAAAGTTCACAAAAATTATCTTTTCAAGAAGAAGGTATTATGCAAATGGAGGTAGAATAAATCTAATTTTCAGTATTTATCATGCACAAATTATTTGTAGCCCCAGTTTATTGTAAATGTTGTGGCACCTACCTAACCATATTTTTAAGGTACATATTTCATATGGGTAGCAAGGGGCTAATGATAATGAAAAATTTGGAAATAGGAAGTATTCTTTTCTATTACTAGCCATGCCAACAACAAAGCACATAGCCTTGTTTGTACCTCACTTTCCCATTTTCAACCTATTTGCAATAAAATATCAGGTGTTAAAAAATGAATCAAATGTTGTAAATTATTTCAGTGGAAAATGTTTCATATATTTAATAATGGCAGGCTTATTAGTATCACTAGACATAGAAGTAAAATGTAATTATTATCAAAATCAGTTTTGTTATATTTAGATTCTTTTTCTAATTGAAACCTAGATGCATACTCATTCTGCTGATGTTTACTATCTTCAACAATAAATATTTCAAAATTGGATCATATTCAATCCAGCAGCATTTAAACACTACTTATCAATATTTTTCAGGATACTTACATATTTGAAATCCCATTCTCATGTCTTTATATCCAAGCTGTTTGATGTTAGCATTTGAGTTAATTCATGAATCCTCCAGAAGATCCAGCTGTTTCCTATTCAGTGTTGAAATACTGGTTTGAAAAGCTGTTTGCTAAGGATAAAAGGTAGGAATCATCTCTCTAGGAAAGAAGAAATACTGTTATTTATTTTTGTTTATGAGATAACCTCTGGAAAGGAGATCTAATTAACGAAGTATATAAGGATGAAGTGTGTGGAAACTTTCTTTCCCTTTTAAAATAAAGATACTTCAATACACTGAAACAATATATAAACATCACATGAAGATGTATAGGATGCTTTAAGAGGACAGGAAGAGTTTTTCTTTTGTATAATAAATGAAAATATCAACTTCAAGCACTAGTTCTCTAACTCTTATTTTAAAATCCTTTAAAAATCTTAATGATTGTATATTTATAATCTTTATTTGAGTTTTGATTTTTAAATTTTAATTTTCTGAGTGTTTCTTATAAAACCAAAAACATATCAAAGTGTTTTTGTTTTTTAGCTTGTGTTTTCTGACAGTGTGCTTGGTTTCTGATCAAGATTAAAGCAAACCATACTGGTGCAGATTAAATTACCTAGAGGTTGAGCTTTGTTAAGTTTCTTTCACTTCTTACATGTACTGAAGTGATATATATCGTCCTGTCAAATGATCTTTGTATCTCGATAATGTTTTCATTGCATAAGTGTTTCTATGAATAGTAATAATACATAATAAAAATACTTGTCATTTCTTAAGTGCTTAATATCTCCTAAGCACTGGACAAAATTATTTATATGTAATCTTCACAGTAATCTTATGAGGTAAGTGTTACTGTTTTTTTTTTTTTTTTTTTTTTTGTGGCGGAGTCTCGCTCTGTCGCCCAGGCTGGAGTGCTGTGGCCGGATCTCAGCTCACTGCAAGCTCCGCCTCCTGGGTTTTACGCCATTCTCCTGCCTCAGCCTCCCGAGTAGCTGGGACTACAGGCGCCCGCCACCTCGCCCGGCTAGTTTTTTGTATTTTTTTAGTAGAGACGGGGTTTCACCCTGTTAGCCAGGATGGTCTTGATCTCCTGACCTCGTGATCCGCCCGTCTCGGCCTCCCAAAGTGCTGGGATTACAGGCTTGAGCCACCGCGCCCGGCCAGTGTTACTGTTTCTGTTTCGAAGATGAGGAAATTTGAAAATCTGAAAGTTTAAGAAATGCACCTAGATATACACTGATACCAAGCGGTCAAATCACAATTAAAATTCAGTTATATTTGATTCCAAAAGCCATAGACATATCTAATGATGTGTGATGCCTATATTGATAGGATTTGAATATATGAAGTTATTGGCCATTGGTTAATTTAATCATTTAGCGCGGATATCTAGAATTTGAGTAACTCCACTGGATCTCATTCAGCTATCATTGGATCTAAGCAACTTGGAAATTTCATTGCTAGAAATTATAATGCATAGCTATATAAAATGTATGACATATAAGAAATGATTAATCCATAGGAAAGTAAGTAGAATGAGAATGAGAATAAATCCTAAACAAGTTGGGATTGATTTATAGGATATTGTAGCTAACTGCTTAAGCACCATAACAAATGAAGGCAATAAACAATTATGTGTGTGTGCGTTTATATATATATGTATATGTGTATGTATAGATAGGTATATATGTATTTGTGTGTGTGTGTTTGTATGTGTATACACACACCTATATGCGTATATATTAATAAACTCATATGCTTTTCTGGCCGCCAGTGACTAATCCCATTCATAACTCTTGAGTTCTATACTGTTTTGTACAATATTTCCAGAAGAGTCAATATTCAATTCCAGACTGAGAATCCACTAGATACTCACATAGAAACTTACTAAGTGCCATGTTAAATCACATAGGAACCTATTAAATGCCACGTGAAATGATGACAAAATTGATATGAATTGGAGGTAAAAATTAAAAGCCACGTTGACTTTTAATTTTTTTCTTTGCAATTTAAAAAGTGAGTTTTATGAATAACTTAAGTTATGCACTCTACGACTCAGATTACTGTGGTTCCTAGATGAAGGTTACAAAAATCAAACTTGAGGTATGTTTTGTTCTGTGAAAATAAAAATATATGTAAAATACTAGAAATGTTTTGTCCTCTTTTACTATCAAATGTTAATAAAGGTTCTAAATGTAGTAAGTTTATTATAATACAAAGAAGAGAACCTGATTTTATCTCAAATATCTATTAATCATGAAATGTTTACCACACACCTACTACATTTAAAATATTAAATACTATGACTATATTTTATCTATATATGCATTCTATATATCCCTGTAGGGATACACTACTCTCTGGAATTTATTCTACTTTTGAAGATGAAATACATCTATTTTCAAAGAGGAAAAAGGAGAAGTAAAAAAAAGAAATGTGAAAGTTATCCCCGAATGAAGAATTTCCTCTTTGTCATCAGTGACTTAATCTTTCCCAAAAGATAGCATATTTATTTTATTTAAAAATATTGTTATGTTGCCCAGAAATTCTTCGTTAGAGAGCTTCTGGTATTCCAATAATTATTTATAAATAACATATTGATTTGGACTCCGTTAGATTTAGCCTGTGAATATGCTTTTGGCATTACCTGTGGTTTATTTTGGAAAAAGCTAATGAGTCAACCACAAAAAGTTAGCTGTATCTTCCAGCATCTTCAGGCCTCATTAACTGCCCACTTTACAGCTGTCATCCAGAAGTGTATACGAATCTCTCTTGAACACATACATATTCTTATTCTGTTCTCCTTTCTAGAAGATTGTGCTTTATTATTGTATTATTTATATAAAGCAGTACTCCCTTTGTAAGTCCTTCTGATTTACAGAGATTTCTTCAAGGCCTAGTGTTCCTAGAATGTGGTCACTGAATCCAGATGTGCTCTAAGAAGAGTTACTGAAATTTCTTGAATTTTACTCTTAGTGTTACCTTTCTCCATTACCGACTGAAGACTCCTGAATTTTTCATTCCTTCTTCCTGCGAAAAAGACTCCATGCCTACATGACCCTGATATTCACTGATACAGCTACAGAGGTGATTGTGTGTATACTCAAATTCTTACAGTATTGAATATATTAATTCTGTACCTGGTTAGTTATTAGAATCCTAATTCACTTAAGCAAGTATTAGGCCTAATTTTTGGACTTTTGTCAAGTTTGCTTGTTCTAGAGCAACTCATTTTTCTTGATAAACGACAACTTAGCAAAAAGAAATGCAATTGTTTATAAAGCCATGAGACATCATATTTAGAGGTTAGAAAGGGGGACTCTTTAGGACCTAGGAAGGAAGTGTACTTTAGCTGGAAAACAGAATGCAGAAAGAGGGGCAGGGGTGATGGGTTTGAAAAATAGACTTTAATTAATTATTTTTTGAACAGAGACTGTGGAGCTGGTACTATGCTAGATGATGAGATTACATAATCCTGATCCGCAAGCATCAGGATCCTCACAATCTAATAAGAATACAGACCAATGTTATACACTGGAATAACAGAAAACTACCCAACTAGAAGAAAGTGTTTTGATAGCTCAGACAAGTTCCACCATCACGAGGTTGGAGAGAGATGCCATCAAAGCTTTTCCAAAGAGAAGACTCTTAAAAATATATATTAATCATTTGTTAAGTATTTAATAACTGAGCTCTGTTGGCTATAGGAATTAACATAAAGACTAATGATAATAGCAAAATGTATTTTATTACTGTGGGAGTGGTGCTGCTATCAATAAAAGAGGGACTAGGTACAGAAGGGGAAACAAATCTAATGAGAGCAATTGGTTGGGTTTTACAAGTGTGCATAGGTGGAAATCCATCCTACATATTGGGAGATGTTGATAATGAGGCTGCATATATTTTGGAGAACTTTATAAAAGGCACGCTGTTAGAACTTAATCTCACATGTAAGCAATTAATTTTATTAAAATATGTTCCTTACCCCATTACCTGTGTAACAGTCTTCATAGCTGGGTTTATTTTAAGTCATTTAAAATAAATATTTAATTATTTAATAAGAATTAAAAACTCCTAGATGGTAGCCGAATAGCTTTCTTATTCTTTTACTTGGCAGATATATCAACATTTAGAAACACCATAGGAAACTGCCCGTTGAAGAAATTAACTAAATCACTCTCCCTGTTCCTTTTACAAAATAAGACCAATTCCCTCTCATTAATTAAATCTCTTGATTTGAAATTCCCATTTTCTAAATTTGTATGTGGTGTTGTCAGAAACTTCTTACGAGTGAATTCTATCTGTCTTTTATTTTGTTTTCCTGCCTGTGGAAGACTTTTACATTCTACTTAACTGACCTTTTTAATGACCAAAAGACAGAGGTGTTCTCCTTCTTATCATAATCAAATATTGATTTATTTGTGTGTGGTTTTTTTTTTTTTTTTTTTTTTTGGCTGTAAGGATACAGCATCAAGTATGCAGACTTTAGTATAATCAGAGTAGTTTGAAGTTCACTAAATGTAATCATGTGCTATATATCTCAATTAATCTAGCAGACTATGGCTAATCACATTCCCAGCAGGCATGATCACACAACTCACAGAGCCAGGATTATTAAAATCCATATTTCACGTTAACAGCCATGTGGGTGAGATTAGTTTCTAAGTAGTAATGCACCTGCCATAAATTCCCCCTCTCTGTTATCTTCTGAAATACTGCTCTGTCAGAAGATGAAAAGTACATGATGTGCATTCAGAATCAGTTTACGGCCTTTTTTTTTCTATTGGTCAAGTAAAATACATCTTCATCCCTCACTGATTACAAATGCGCTGAAGAAGATAAACACTATTTAAGATTCCTCTGTGAAATGTCATAAAGGCCAAAGTGATCAAGTTTCCTTACAAATCATAAGTCTTTTCATTTTAACTTACTGTCCTAAACTAACCTAAACAAAAATAATAATTAACAAATACAGCTTCAAAAAAGTATTCCCCATTTGATTATCTAAATTAATTTTCCTTCCAACATTATTGCAAATTAAAAGCTCCTGAATATCCTACACATTTAGTTGTGCATGAATTCTTGATAAAAATGAATTACACTGGAGTAAAGATAATAATAAACTGAAAATCAAAATATCTAGATCTTAGGCAAGCCTCTGTTGTTAATTGAATAATTCATAGATAGCCACATAGTTTGCTTGTTTTTCACAGGACTTGAGTCATATTTACATTTAGCTTTGTTTGTCTTCAATTTGAAAGCTAATTCTCTAGAAGAAAATGAAGAATCAAACTGAATCTTTATTAACCTGAGTATGAAATATGCTTTTATGAGAGATACCAGGAAACATTTATTCTCCTTGTTAAAGTGTTTAGCATTTCCCTCTAATCTCTCAGTAATTGTATCTGAAATATGCTCTATTATAATATTTATTTAATAAATATCAACATTTTTAAATGTCCCCCTTTTTGCCCAAAATGGGAAACCTATTTTATCATTATTAATAGAATAATAACACACAGAAGTACTTTAAAAGGAGTAAAGCACTTTGATGAGCGCTTTTAAGAGAATTCTTGAAATGTGTCCTGGTTAGGTCTGCAGATACTATTAATCTACTTACTTTATCACTAAATCGCTCTGTATCTTTGTTTTAAAAAGAACTTGAAATGTGGACATGAGCAACTTTCAGAGGTCAAACTTGAAAAGTCAGAGGACAAGTTGTGACATAGACCACTGTTCTTGATGTTGATCTTCCTCTGGCTTGGTATAAAATTGACATTTTTCCTACTATGGGAAATATAGGGAAAATATTACAGCTGTGAAAAATGAATCCTGCTGCAGAATTTAAATTTTCAGACCTTTTAAGAAAATAGATGTGAATGCTTTCTGTTGAGTTGCTATAGTTTCACATTCATATATTAGAGATGACTTAAATACGTTTCCCTGTTTAATAATTTAAATGCTTTAAATATATACATTTGACATTTGCATGACAAAGACAAATACATTCATACCACTTTATAATGTCACAGTCAACATTAAACTGGAAGATTAAAAGACCAAAGTAAATAAAAATATAAAAGTTGACAGATGCATTAACTTTCCCTTCTGTACATATTGTTTATAATAAGATACTTACAAAACTCAGATATATGAAAAAAGCACCATTTTAATCTACTAGTGCCTAAGCATTGCCAAGCAGTAAAATCTAACTAGACATTCTATCCTCCTCCATTTTTCTTCGATGCCTACTGATGCCTACTTTCTTTTCTCACTGTTGGGTGAATGCATCTACTACTTACAGCTAAAGGATGAAGAGTCCCAGCTTCCCTTCTGCCAGAGTCACCATCATTCTTTTTGTTTGTTTGTTTGTTTTTGTTTTTGTTTTTTGAGACGGAGTCTCGCTCTGTCGCCCAGGCTGGAGTGCAGTGGCCAGATCTCAGCTCACTGCAAGCTCCGCCTCCCGGGTTCCCGCCGTTTTCCTGCCTCAGCCTCCCGAGTAGCTGGGACTACAGGCGCCCGCCACCTCGCCGGGCTAGTTTTTTGTAATTTTTAGTAGAGACGGGGTTTCACCGGGTTAGCCAGGATGGTCTCGGTCTCCTGACCTCGTGATCCGCCCGTCTCGGCCTCCCAAAGTGCTGGGATTACAGGTTTGAGCCACCGCGCCCTGCCCGTCACCATCATTCTTACAATCAATGGGGCTGAAAATCCTCGAGTCATTTTTGATCATCCTTCTCATTTTCTTTATTCAGAGTTACGAATCCTGCCCAACTTAGATTATATCCTAAGTTTGTCCATCCTCTCTTTCACTTATACTAGTCCTGTCCCCTCTACACAGTTTAGAATTTACTCTCAGATTTGATAAGACTCTCCTCACTAGTACCTATGTATCCATTCACATTCATCTTCCTTGCTACTCCATTGGTTTTGTTTTCCAAACGCAAAGCAATTTTTGCCATCTCTTCCTCTTCACATTTTTAACGTTGTCTAAAATTTTCTAAATGACATGCAAATTTCTTATGTAGCTAATCTCCTTAGCACATCATCTTTCTGGCACAAGATTACTACAACATTCTGAGCTACTTTATTTATTTAAAATGTTCCCTTTGAATTCCTTTCATGCAACCATGATGACAACTTTGTTCTTAATAAAATGTCTTTAAGTGAACGTAAGATCCAGATCACACACATTTTTTTTTTCTGAAATATCACTCAACATCTACTGTATGATTGCCACTAAATTAAAAGAATTGAACAATATTACTAAAATTAGGTTAAATAATGTCAAGATTTTGCACTGAATTGTTCAGTGGAACTTTACATTGAAAGTTTCAGTCTGTTTAAGTCATGTGTCTGAACTCTAGATAGTGAAATTATTTAAGAATTATGTAAACACCCCATGTGTGCACATGCATTTAATTACATTTATAAATATAAAGACACGTATGCATACATACATATGTGCTATAATTGTATATATAAATCTCACCAGAACAATAGATATATTTCTGAAAAATAGTTTGTACATTTCACATTTCTAAATTGGGTAATACTCCAATCAAACTAGAACAACTGCAAATTAACAGTTTTTAATAAGCAAATAATGCCATCTAGTTTATGTTTTGGATAAACCTTAATAGAGGTTTGAAAAGGATTTATTAAGGTATATAATACAGTATTTGAGTTTGCATTCACTGGTGTTTTATTAACGCAAAGGTATTGAGGTAATTCAAGCCATTCAGGGTTTTCCAACGAAAGGGATTAGAGAGAGCCCTTAGATTTAGAGTTTTGTATTAAAAAATGATCTAATGAAAGTTCATTGCTGAAAAGTTGATTTTTTTTTTTTTTTTTTTTTTGGTGTTTGAGTTTATATCAGTGATTAAAGCACATTTGTGATTTCTGCATAAGCTGCGTCTTTACAAAATTCATTCTGCCTTCCTCTTCCAGAAATGTTTCCGGCCATATTCTGCTTTTATTTTGCTTTTAGTATTTTTTTGTTGTCGTTCTAAAAGAAAGAATGCACCTGCTAGGCAGGGTTGCTAATTTTATCCCTGAACTCACTCGTACATACCACAAGCACTCCCCAGTCGATATGCTTCCATATATCTGGCACCTTCTATAGTCCCATTCTAGGGTCACCGCTGTTGCTGTTTTTATCATCACTGCCCAGCATTTTTACCCTGCGTCAAGAATCCTATGCACATTCCTCCATAGAACCTTGCCCCATTCATTCATCTTGTCATAACACTCCAGGATACAAGTGAACTCAGACTTTCTACAAACCCTTTTGTTCTAGATAATCTCATAAAACTACTACAACCATACTCTTGTAGCATTAAGTGAGTTAAGGGTGTGTGTCTGTTGTTCTCATTCCTGTTGTTGCATCTGAATCTGTTGGAAACAAAGG
Organism: Papio anubis; assembly: GCF_008728515.1. NCBI lineage: Eukaryota > Metazoa > Chordata > Mammalia > Primates > Cercopithecidae > Papio > Papio anubis. Next base: position 34,566,765 of record NC_044987.1, on the reverse strand, counting down.
GAGGATGGTAAGACTGAATAGTTCATGCAAGGGGCATGGCCCCTACTGCAGAGTTCCTGTGCTCACACACACAAACACATGTGTATGTTTGAGTAATGAATGTCCGCATCCCAAACCTGACTCTCTTTTTTAATTAGAAACACAGTCTCACATGTTGGGGAGTAAAAAAAAAAATGACTACACAGTTCGTGTTAAAGGACTATTAATGCCTCCAAATTGGCGAGATATTATGCACATTTAAAGGGGAATAGGGATATTCATCAAAGGATGAGAGAAAAGGCAGAGATTAATAATTTTGAATGATTATAAAATTGTTTAGAAGTAAATGTTATACATCAACTTACTTAAACATATTTAGAACATAAATATAAGCAGGAATTTTGAGTTGGTAGGCAAAATGCAGAATGCCCAATTAAATTTGATTTTCAAATATGCAAAGGAAAATTTTTTAGTATTAATGTGTCCCACATATTGCATACTGCATACTATTCAAAGGAGTACTTTATTCATCAGATCTGGAAATTCTCATTGTATGTAACCTACATAATAACTTCTAAATTTCCCAATGGAATCGTTTCAAAGCATTTTTAATTGTTCTTTCACCTTACAAATAAACCCTGATTTTTAAAAATCACCCTTTAATAAACTTTTGTGTAGAAAGATAATGTTGGTCAAATCAACTCTATAGAGATAGATGATATTTATAAATTTCCTGTCTGACCTTTCAGAATTTCTATAGCATATTCTTTGAGAGAAAAGTAACACACAACCATTAAGCGGTGATGTTTTTGGTGGTTGTATTTTTATTCATGGTTCAATCATAGCTATGTTGCCTAACTTACTTTTACTTAGAATTTAGCAAAAGTGTAATAAAATAATGTTAGTTTTATAAAGTATTTTTTCTTCCAGACTAAATACTTTTTACTCTCTTATACATTATTTGAAGATACAATTTTTTATTATACTTTAAGTTCTGGGGTACATATGCATAATGTGCAGGTTTGTTACGTAGGTATACACGTGTCATGGTGGTTTGCTGCACTCATCAGCCCATCATTCATATTAGGTATTTCTTCTAATGCTCTCCCTCCCCTAGCCCCCGACCCCCTGACAGGCCCCGGTGTATGATGTTCCCCTCCTGTGTCCATGTATTCTCATTGTTAAACTCCCACTTATGAGTGAGACCATGCGGTGTTCAGTTTTCTGTTCCTGTGTTAGTGTGCTGAGAATGATGGTTTCCAGCTTCATGTCCCTGCAAAGGACATGAACTCATCCTTTTTTATTGCTGCATAGTATCCCATGGTGTATCTTCTGTACATTTTCTGTATCCAGTCTATCATTGATGGGCATTAGGGTTGGTTCCAAGTCTTTGCTATTGTGAATAGTGCTGCAAGAAACATACATGTGCTTGTGTCTTTATAGTAGAATGATTTATAATCCTTTGGGTACATACCCAGTAATGGGATCACTGGGTCAAATGGTATTTCTAGTTCTAGATTCTTGAGGAATCGCCACACTGTCTTCCACAGTGGTTGAACTAATTTACACTCCCATCAACAGTATAAAAGTGTTCCTATTTCTCCACATCCTCTCCAGCATCTGTTGTTTCTTGACTTCAGTGATCGCCATTCTAACCGGTATGAGATGAAATCTCATTGTAGTTTTGATTTGCATTTCTCTAATGACCAGTGATGATGAGCATTCATTCGTGTTTGTTGGTGACATAAATGTATTATTTTGAGAAGTGTTTGTTCACATCCTTTGCCCACTTTTTGATGTGCTTTTTTTTTTTTTTTTCCTTGTAAATTTGATTAAGTTCTTTGTAGATTCTGGGTATTAGCCCTTTGTCAGATGGATAGACTGCAAAAATTTTCTCTCATTCTGTAGGTTGCCTGTTCACTTCGATGATAGTTTCTTTTGCTGTGCAGTAGCTCTTTAGTTTAATTATTTCTCATTTGTCTATCTTGGCTTTTGTTGTCATTGCTTTTGGTATTTTAGTCATGAAGTCTTTGCCCATGCCTATGTCCTGAATAGTATTGCCTAGGTTTTCTTCTAGGGTTTTTATGGTTTTAGGTTTCAGGTTTAAGTCTTTAATCCATCTTGAGTTAATTTTTATGTAAGGTGTAAGGAAGGGATCTAGTTTCAGCTTTCTGCATGTGGCTAGACAGTTTTCCCAACACCATTTATTAAATAGGGAATCCTTTCCCCATTGCTTGTTTTTGTCAGGTTTGTTAAAGATCAGATTGTTCTTGATGTGTGGCGTTAATTTTGAGGCCTCTGTTCTATTCTGTTGGTCTATATACCTGTTTTGGTACCAGTACCATGCTGTTTTGGTTACTGTAGCCTTGTAGTATAGTTTGAAGTCAGGCAGTGTGATGTCTCCAGCTTTGTTCTGTTTGCTTAGGATTTTCTTGGCTATGTGGGCTCTTTTTTGTTTGCAAACGAAATCAGTTTTTTTTCCAATTCTGTGAAGAAAGTCAGCAGTAGTTTGATGGGGATAGCATTGAATCTATAAATCACTTTGGGCAGTGTCGCCATTTTCATGATACTATCTTTTTCCTATCCATGAGCATGGAATATCTTTCCATTTGTTTGTGTCCTCTCTTATTTCCTTGAGCAGTGGTTTGTAGTTCTCCTTGAAGAGGTCCTTCACATCCCTTGTAAGTTCTATTCCTAGGCATTTTATTGTCTTTGTAGCAATTGTGAATGGGAGTTCACTCATGATTTGGCTCTCTTTTTTGTTATTGGTGTATAGGAAGGCTTGTGATTTTTGCACATTGACTTTGTATCCTGAGACTTTGCTGAAGTTGCTTATCAGCTTAAGGAGATGGTGGGTTAAGACGATAGGGTTTCTAAATGCACAATCATGTCATCTGCAAACAGAGACAATTAGACTACCTCTCCTCCTAATTGAATACCCTTTATTTCTTTTTCTTGTCTGGCCAGATTTTCCTTAAACCCAACCTCTATGCAAGATGCTGGGGTAAATTGTAGAAAAAAATTGTTGGAGTGGAAATTGCTTTCAGTATCATAAATGTGTATGTATGTTTACAAATAGAAATATGGAACTCAAGGTACTATTAACTATTAAGACTTCATCTCTTTTTTTACAAGGCATGTACCTTTTCAGAACTAGGAAGACAATAGAAACACTTGCACTTTAAGTTTGAATGTGGTCAAACCTGGGACATTTTTACTGTAGAAAGTAAAGAATTTATTCTTTTCCCTTCATTTAAATAATGCATTAATGAAGAAAGAATCCTTGCTGTCTGTGTATATTGTAAAGGAACAAAAGCTAGAGAATTAAATTATCTGCATAGCTGAACAAAAAATAGTTTTTCTGTGTTTGATAAGTGTCAGATATTAATAGAATTCTTACATTCCGTGAGCAGAATGGGGACTATGCATGGCATTGAAATTTTCCCCAGACACAAAATAACTTGTATTACAGCTGACCCATAGCTTTCTGGGGACATGTTTCTTTTTATTCTTAGTGTTAAGAATGGTGCATTATATTATCCATTTAAAGATGCTACCTGCATTTTTGAACTTCAAATACAATCATGATTTTAATATTAAGTAAATAAAATATATTTTAATATGGCTACACAAAAATGATTTCATTAACATTTATAGGACCCTTGGTATCAGTAGCTCTGTAGTACTTTACCAAATGGAAGCATTTTATTTCATTGTATATTTTTTGTGTTCTTCTACAAATCACCTATGCATATACATCCCATAAAAAAAAGAGTATAGCAAGCTACATAACATTGAATTAAGCTTTAATTTTCCCTGGCTGCTTACAGAAGAAAATAACTTGTATAGCATTTAGAATTTTGAGTAGGACAATCCCCATCATCTTATGCTGTATATTACAAAAGCAATCTACCTAATGAATCATAGGGTGTGGATGGTTTAACTTATTTTTCGGATAAGAGAAGAAAGAAAATAGTGAGTTGCTGCCTTTGAAGTATTCTATGCACCATGCTGGTTGTTTAGCATGCATTTTCTTGAAGAAGAATATTTCTCATTTTAATACAGGTTTATTATACCTTTTAAAGACAAAGAAATGGAGTCTCAGAGTTACAGCAAATAGCCTAAGGTCACACCAAGGACAAACGAGATTGAAACCAAAAGCCAAGTACCTTTTAATGTACAAATCCCATGTTATGTTCACCATATTCTGCCTAATTGAAAAGAGATTATCATTTGTTTGATGGAAATACAATTATACATACTATTAATATATCAAACTACTTAGCCTGTTTGAACTTCAGTTCATGTGGGAGAAAAAAAACACAAAACAAAACTTCAAGCCGTCTAACTTCTAGAGACTATTTTTGGTAATGTATAGCACTCTTTAGAGTGCTTATGCCTAAGGGTTGTGGTGTTGGAAAGCTTGCATCTGAATATGCACTATACTATTAATTACTCTTTTTATGCTTTAGTTTTCTCATTGGTAAACTAGAGCTAATAATAGTACCTAACTTAGGAGTGTGTTAGAAATGAACTTGATAATGTAAAACACTTTTTGTGACATATAATAAATGTTCAATAAATATTTGCTAGCTGATTTGTATAGGAAATTTTATCTGTAATAGTAGAGGAAAGGAAAGAGCATTAGAGAAGAAGCTAAATAAAATAGAGTGAAATAGAATAACCCTTTGAATTTAGCAATTACGTAGTGAACGTCTGTAGTGGGAGAACTTATTTTTGTAAGACATTTTACATAAAATCTGAGTACCAGCAGCAGAACTCCTCTAAATCTAGCTCACAGAGGCAATGGTGAGGCTATCCTTCCCACCTCTACATGGAATCCAGAGTCTTCCAGTACTCTGAAGATCAGCAACTTGAGACCACCAAGAGAGCAGAATAGTTGGCATCTTTCTTCAGTGGTGGCAATGGTGAGGCTCCTTCAACATTCGAGCAGGCCAGAAATGTTTCCCAGGGGAGTGAGAGGAAGAACAGGGAACAGAGTGAACCCCAAAGTCTGTTTTATACCTGTGTAGTTTCAAGAGCCTCACATACTCCCCAAAATGTTTAGGATGATGTTGCAAGGAGTAATGAACAAAAAGAAAGATCAGGAATTTTTGATTATCAATTATAACATGGTATAATATCTCTTTATCCTGGGAAGATCTAAAAGCATTTGATATATTTTAATATTTATATTATGTTTATACATAAATTTACATAAATGGATATACTTGACTTATGATCTCTTTATTCTTCATATTCATGAATTATTCCTTTCCCCACAAAAAAATGTCTAATATGGTTGGAAAGGAAATTGTATTAAGCAAAGGTTTATCTAAATGACAGAACCATTGATTTCCATATATTATTTTTTTGTTGTTAGAAATAAAGAGGAAAGTACATCCTTAGAACAAGAATAGAAATGTATTTCCCAAAATAATCATAACATTATTAATTTTCAGCTTTTGACTTTAGTCTTCTAATTAAAAAAATGTTTGGAAGATTTTCTTAGAGAAATGTTTCTGAGAAGATGTGCTTGCTTTCATACTTGGTATCTTATAATTTGATAGTCTATTGTAATCACTAATATGTCTCATTTTTTCTTTTGTTATTTCTTTAGTTGTGAACTCTTAGGTCAGCAATAATATTGTGTATCCCTTTGAATCCCTTAACAATTCCTCTTGAAGTAATGTACCCAAGGAAACCTCTTTAAATATTAAAACTTGATAGAGGTACTTTCTAATTTTCTTTACTCTTTTTGCTAGACTTTACTTTGGCATTTTAAATTGATGACTACTTCTAAAAATTCTTTCCTTCTTTATTGAAGCAACCTCTCCATGGCTTCAATAATATTCTGGGTTCTTGTCTCCTACTCCTCTGCTACTCCTCAGTATCCAGAATGAGCTCATCTTTCTCTGTCCACCTCTAGTCAGACCTTTGTCCGGATGTTGACATTAATCACCTTCTTTTCATGTTGCTCCCATTCAGTCCCATAAGACAACTAACCTTAACACACCCTGCCTAGTCTCATCAGCTTCAAACTCTGCCCCATTCTTCATCAATGTATTTTCTATCTCAAACTACATGCAGCTGTTAGAAATTGTAGTAAACCTCTTACCCTTAGCATCCACAGAATTAATATTGCAACCAACTTTTGTATGGGGGTAAGGATAGAGCTCTCAATATTTTTAAGTAATTTGTTTTAAATAGTTTAAGTTTTCTAACTCTAAGGACATAATATATTCCAAGAATATGTTAGTAGAATGCTTAAAATTGTGTTTTGGATAGTCATTCATTCAACAGTGTTTTAAAATGAAAATATTTTGTGTTCAAGCATTATGCTAAGTACAGTGTGTGCTGGAGAAAATAGAAAATGTTTAAGATATAGTTTCATACTCAAGAAGTATACCAGGGGAGCAACTAAGTGAATCAACTATGGTTTCATTTTATTTCTTTCTTTTTTATTTAGTAGCATTGGTGAAATTATAATTGGGCATTCAGTCTTCCAATTGTTTTTCCTTTTGCTTATTACTCTATAGAATTGGAACCTACAAATTGTATATTGCATATACAGTATATTTTATTTGCTATTTTCAGATGGTTTCCCAATTATTTTTCTGTTCTTTTGTAATAATGCTTGCAAACCTGCAGTATTTGTAGTTTTATTTTTTAACCTTGCTATATCTGTTGATTTGAACTTTCAGGAGAAAATGTTAATCTCAGATTGTTACTATTCTTTTAAACAAAGAAAATTAAGGAAAGTCTTGTATACAGTATAGATTAATAATAATCACAGACACATTGTTTCTATTTAAAATGTCATAATAAATTTGCAACAGAGTTGTACCTGCTTATAGTTTGGCTGGGCGCTGTGGCTCAAGCCTGTAATCCCAGCACTTTGGGAGGCGAAGGCAGACGAGATCCTGCGAGATCAGGAGATCGAGACCATCCTGGCTAACAGAAACCCGATCTCTACTAAAAAAATACAAAAAACAGCCAGTGAGGTGGTGGCCTGTAGTCCCAACTACTTTCGGGAGGCTGAGGCAGAATAAGCGGGAACCCGGGAGAGGCCCGGAGGCAGTGAGCTGAGATCTGGCCACAGCAGCCTGAAGCGACAGGCGAGACTCCGTCTCAAAAAGAAGTGTAGGGAAGTTATTGCTAGGAGTTACGAGTATGCACCAATAAGATTCTATCAAGAATATAAGACAAAGATAAAACATAAGAGTATAGTATTTCCATTGTGTCTTTTGGATGGGGAAGAGATGTGTTTGCATGTGTGTTTGTTTTATTTTGATTGTTTAAATTTTTTAATTAAACAGGTGTTCTGAATCAAACATTTTTTAATCACTTTTTAAGTCACATTTGTGTAATTAAATGGAGGTAAATCAGAGGTAGCATATGGATGTCTCTATAATCTGTTTCCAAAAATGAATTATAGCAAAAAAATGATAGAAAAACATAATACCAAAATCCAGGTTTTCTTCAAATGCATATAGAGGGAAAAAGTACCATAATTTACATGACACAGAAATACTTTAAATATTATTCTGAACAGAATGCTTATCAAAAATATTCAGAATGATACACAATTAAAACCCTTATTATTCAAAGAAGATTATAGTTAGAGAAAGTGATTTTAGTTGCATAGATCCAACTCAGCCATGACAATGCTTAGCACCCCACTAGAACTTTACCACTTTGCCCTGCAGCCATTTCATTGCAAATTTCAACTCAGGTTTTCTTCCTACATTTTATTTATAAATTGCCTCATTCTGAAATGTCAGACTTTGCTAAAGAATATCATATAACTCTCCTTAATAGAATTCTACTTGGTCATGCCAATAACACTCTAATTGAAACCTTACACATCTTCAGGAATTACTTCATTTATTTCTTTTTAATCTCACTCTTTATGATTATTATTCTAAGCCTTTTGCATTGCCTTGTATTGTGTATTCACTAACATATTTGTTAAACCAAAAATATTTGTTAGTCACTGTGTCAGACACTGTTCTATGCACTGTGGCAAAAAACAGCATTAAAAATGCACTTTTTGACTAGTTCATAATACGTATTGTTATCCTACAAATTTGTCTTAGCATCAGCATAACAGATTCTGTTTTCAGATATTTTAGTTCAGTCCATCTGGAAGAGGGTCTAGGAAAAGTTCCTTAGTGATTCTGAGATATGGCCAATTTGGGAACCAAATATAGACAAGTAGAACATGTTTGAAACTTGAAAAAGACTCTTGAGAAACATCAGTTTGGAGATGCTTCTTGTAGCCATATGAAAGGGAAGGAGCACTGAAAGTATAAAGGAAAAATAAACTATGTTACGAGCACACATCTAAATTGGTCAGAAACTTGAGAAGAACAAAATATGAGGATGATAATCTGTAGCATGAAATGCTATAGTTAGCAAGTTGAGAAAAAATAATTTTAGTCTCTATTTACTGACATCTTACTATGTACCAAACACTTTGCTAAGTGTCACAAACACCATATTTAAAATACCACAGCTATATAGGAAAATAAAGTTCATAGACTTTAAATAACTTTTAGGACTTCAAGGTTCTGTGGTAGTAAGGCCAGGTTTCAACTCTGTCTACTGTACTTTCAATGTATTTATTATTTGAGCATTATTCTCCTCAAGGATTATCACCCATGATAGAAATGGCTTTTATATTCAAGATAAAGAAAAAATGATAGGGCGATGTTCCCAGAAAGAGTAAGGAATTAAGACCATAATAGAGAGTGGGTGTGGTGTCTCACGCCTGTAATTCCAGTACTTTGAGAGGCTGAAGCAGGTGGATTACTTGAGGCTGGGAGTTTGAGACTGCCTGGCCAACATTAATGAAACCCCATCTCGAGTAAAAATACAAAAATTATCTGGGTGTGGTGGCACACACTTCTAGTCCCAGCTACTCGGGAGGCTGAAGCACGAAAATCACTTGGACCCCAGAGACAAAGGTGGCAGTGAGCTGAGATCACACAACTGCACTCCTGCTTGGGCGAGAGAATGAGACTTTGTTGGAAAAAAAAAAAAAAGTAACATAGTAACAGAGGATCTTATTTAAGAAGGTCACTCTTTCCTCAGGAGCTTATGTGAGGGATATATACGTAAAAATGTTTTCACAGGCGTAAAATGCATGCAAATTTAAAATATGCTTTCTAGAAAATAATACAGTGAAGAGAAAACAAAGGACGAAGATAAAGGAAGATTTTGAGGCAATGAATTAGAAATTCAACTAAGGTAGTATTAAGGGGGAAATTTATAGCACTAAATGTTCATATCAGAAAGTTACAGAGATGTCAAATTAGCAACCTAACTTCACAACTGAAAGAATTAGAGACACAAGAACAAATAAACCTCAAAGCTACCAGAAGACAAGAAATAACAAAAATCAGAGCTGAACTGAAGGAAATTGAGACACAAAACATTAAAGAGATCAACAAATCTATGGTTGTCTTTTGAAAAAACTAATATGCCGGTAGCTAAGCTAATGAAAAGAGAGACGTTCCAAGTAAACACATTTAGAAATGACAAAAGAAATGTTATAACTGACCCCACAGAAATGAGAACAACCATCAGAAACTACTGTGAACAGCTCTTCATACACAAACTAGAAAACCTAGAAGATACTGATACATTCATGGACACATACACTCTCCTGAGACTGAGCCAGGAAGAAATCGATTCCCTGGACAGACCCAGTAACGAGTTCCGAAAATAAAGCAGTAATAAATAGCCTACCAACGACAATGAAAAAAAAACCTGGAACTTTATGGGTTCATAGCTGAATTCTACCAGATGTACAGAGAAGAGCTGGTACTTCAGAAACTATTACAAAAAATTGAGGAGGTGGGACTCTTCAACTCAATCTGTGAGGCCAGCATCATCTTCCTATCAAAACCTGGCAGAGACATAACAACAACAACAAAAGACTTCAGGCCAGTGTCCTTGGTAAACTTGGTAAACTTCAACGCAAAAATCAACAAAATATTTGCAAACCAAATCTAGCAACACCATGGTTAAGTAGGCTTCCCTCTAGGATGCAAAGTTTGGTCAGCATATGTAAATCAGTAAATGTGATTCATTACATAAACAAAACTAAAGAGAAAAAACATGATTATTTCAATAGATGCAGAAAATGCTTTTGATAAAATTCATCATCACTTCATGTTAAAAACTCTCAATAAACTAGGTATTGAAAGAACATACCTCAAAATATAGCCTCCTATGACAAACCCCCGGCCAAAATTATACTGAATGGGCAAAAGTTGGAAGCATTTCCCTTGAAAGTCTGTACAAGACAAGGATGCCCTCTCTTACTACTCCTTGTCAACATACTATTGGACATCCTAGACAGAGCAGTCAGACAAGAGAAATAAAGGAATCCAAATAGGAAGAGAGGAAATCAAACTATCTCTGTTTGCAGGCGACATGATTCTATAGCAGGAAAACCCAGTAGTCTTGTCCAAAAACTCCTTCAGTGGATAAACTTCAGCAAAGTTGCAAAATAAAAAATAAATGTGCAGAAGTCATTAACATTCCTATATACCAACAATAGTGATACCGAAAGGCATTGTCAGAAAAGCAATCCTATTCACAATTGCCACAGAAAGAATAAAATACTTAGGAATACAGCTAACTAGGGTGAAAGATCTCTACAATGAGAATTAAAATAGACTCCTCAAAGAAGACAAAAACAAATGGAAAAACATCCTATTTTCATGGAAAGGAATAATCAGTTTTATTAAAATGGCCATACTGCCCAAAGCAATTTACAGATTCAATGCTACTATCAAACTACCAACAACATTCTTCATAGAACTAGAGAAAATTATTTTAAAATTCATATGGAACCAAGAGAGAGCCTGAGTAGCCAAGGTAATCCTAAGCAAAAAGGACAAAGCTGTAGGCATCATGCTACTGAACTTCAAAACAGAATACAAGGCTACAGTAACCAAAACAACAGGTACTGGTGCAAAAAAAGGCACACAGATCAATTGAATATATAGACCAGAAATAAGGCTACACAAATATGTCCATCTGATCTTTTACAAAACTGACAAAAGCAATGGGAAAAAGACTCCTTGGTGAATGAATGGTGCTGGAATGACTGGCTAGCCATATGCAGAAGATGGAAACTGGACCCCTTCCTTACACCATATACAAAAGTCAACTCGAGATGGATTAAAGACTTAAATGTAAAAACCCAAGCTATAAAAACCCTGGTAGACAACCTAGGTAGTACCATCCTGGACATAGGAAGCAACAAAGATTTCATGACAAAGACACCAAAAGCAATCGTAACAAAAGTAAAAATTGACAAGTGGGATCTAGTTAAACTTAAGAGCTTCTGCACAACAAAAGAAACTATCAACAGTGTAAATGGACAACCTACAGAATGGGAGAAAATATTTGCAAACTATGCATCTGACAAAGGTCTAACATCTGGCATGGATAAGGAACTTGAACACATTGACAAGAGGAAAACATGCAACCCCATTTAAAAAGTGGGCAAAGGACATGAAGAAACAATTCTCAAAGGAAGACATACATGCAGTCAAAAAGCATATGGAAAAAAGCTCAGTGTCAGTGATCATTAGATAAATGCAAATAACAACCACAATGAGATGCTATCTCACACCTGTCAGAATGGCTGTTCTTAAAAAGTCAATAACAGGTGCTGGTGGGGTTGCAAAGAAAAGAGAACAGTTGTACACTGTTGGCGGGAATGTAAATTAGTTCAACCATTGTGGACAGCAGTGTAGCAATTCCTCGAATAGCTAAAAGTGGAACTATCATTCAGTCCAGCAATCCCATTACTGTTACATAACATGACGAATATCAATCATTAATCCATAAAGACATATGCATGTGAATGTTCCTTGCAGTGTTATTGAAAATAGCAAAGATACGGAATAAACCTAAATTTCCATCAGTGACAGATTACATAAAGGAAATGTGGTACATATACACCATTGAATGCTATGCAGCCGTAACAAAAAACGAGATCACGTCTTTTACAGGAATGTGAATGGAGCTGGAGGCTATTATTCTTAGCAAATGAATGCAGGAACAGAAAACCAAATACCACATGTTCTCACTTGTAAGTAGGAACTAAATGATGAGAACTTATGAACACAAAGACGAAAACAGACACTGGGGTCTACTTTGTGGGGAGGGTGGAAGGAGGGAGAGAAGCAGAAAACATAACTATTGGGTACTATGCTTAACACCTGGGTAATTGTACAACAAATTCCTGTGACAGAAGTTTACCTATATAACCTTCACATGTACCCCCAAACATAAAATAAAAGTTAAACAAAAATAATTTAAGGAAGTTCTAGTCAACCTTGTATCTTTTAAAAAATACAAGGTAGAGTGAAATTGCTAAGATTTGTCAGAGAATTTTGCTAGAATATTCTGGGTGTTCCTGGTAAGGCCCTATCTTTTATTGAGTCTGTAACTCTCAGACCTCCACTCCCAACCCCATATACATATTATATACATGGAGTCTCCAGGAATCCCAGTCATGTCATCTATCTTCCCTGAACTCTCATTTCCTCAGATGCTCATTTCCATTGTCACTTCATAGATGTTGTGATTACCAGTCAGTTAAACCACTTTCTAACAGCACTCTATTTTTTCAGCTCATGCACTCTAGTGTTTCAACACCAACTATGTTTGGACTCCATTGGGATCTGTAATCTACTGTTCCTAACATGTTTTCTCTTTACCTATCATTATTTCTATGCTCATAATTACTGCCTTACTTGGGAATTCTATGACCTGGTATATAATTGATTCGATGCATATTCCCCAACTCCCTTCCTCCTTTATCCCTTTATTGTCGATTCCACTTTGGGAAAAAAATCCACATTAGCCAAACTTGTGTTTGCTTCCTGGTTCCTCTCAGACAAACGTACATGGCTGGAGAAAAAATTAGACCATGCCACCTGGTCTCATTAAATGTAAGATCCCTACTGCAAGCGGCCCTTTAGTGTTTCTAGGCAAGCACATTGTATTCCCCTAGTACTTTTCATCTCCCATTCTCCTATATGATCATTTAATGCCTTTGCATCTCTACTCCAACCTCCAGATGACTCTGCTTCCTATTTCCCTCATAAAATAAAAACCAACGTAGACAATTTTTATTAACTTCCACCACCACACCTATCTTGCATTTATACTCTGCTTGATTTATCTCCAAAGCATTTACTGCCATCTAATATGCTACATACTTTCCTTAAGAATTGTGTTTATTGTACATTATTCCCCCTCCTCTACCATTATAAGTTTGAAAATAACAATGTTATTTTCTTATTTTGTTATTTTTGTCTTTGTGGTATCTACCGCAATGCCTGGCAAGTGAAAGATGCAGTAAATTGTGTGTGTGTTTGTGTGTGTATGTCTGTGTGTGTTTTGTTTAATGTTATGGGATAGATCTTACAATCTTCCTTTTACACATGATGAAACTGAGGCTCTGACAATTTTAGTCACGTTCTCAGTACCACTTAGCAATTAAATAGTGGAGCCCGAATTCCAGCCCATGTCAGTCTAATCTGAAGCTTAAGCATGTACCAAATTAAGTTTAAACTCTTCATTGTAATAATCTGAATTCTTGGGTTTGTGTCTCAGAATATCTTCCCAGGCTTATCTTGCTCTACCTTATTACACACACTTACTCTTCAATCAAACTAGAAACTTCCTGTCCTTCAGCATGTCCCGAGCTGGTCCTGCACAGTCATTCATGTGAACAGGCTTCTCTTCAGTGCCTGGAGCATGTTCCGTCTTATGCCTATTGAAATCCTGCTTATTCTTCAGGATCTATATACTCTCTCTTTTGTTTTTTTCTAAGACGTTTCAACTGGAATTTTCTGTTCTCTGCTTTTTAACTCTTACCAATGTCAGACATCTATCTTAGAGCACTTATTTAAATTACAAAGTGGAGAGAGACGTTGTATCCATGTCTCAAGTTCCTCCAGACTCCCTGGCAGATCATCAGCTCCTTTGAGTATGTGTTCATTTTTAAATATTCCATATAGCAACACCACTACACGATTTTCACTTGACAATTATAACAGTCTTGGAGCGCTCACTGCCAAACATTGTTCTGAGCCATTACGTATGTTAATTAATTCAATCCTCAAAATCCTGTGAGGACAGGTACTATTATTATCCCCAAATTTAGAATGAGAAAGCGAAGAACAGAAAACTTGTCAAAGTCACACAGTTAGTGATTATTTGAACTGAGACTTGAACCCAGACAGCCTGGCTCCAGAGGACTTGACTAAGAGATACTACGTTTTAGTTATTGGTAAATGCACCATAAACATTGGTTGAATTCAGTAAGCTGAATAATAATACCTTAAAAAAAAATTATAAAAACACAGCAGGAAGACTAAGGGAATAAATGTCCCGTTGTGTTACCTGGCTGTTTGATGACAAAAGTAGGTTACTATACTACAAGCTGTTAGATATGTTGCCTATTAAGAAAAAATGTAAAGGACTCAGTAAGGCTAACTGTATGAAATCAAAACAGAATTTGCATTTCACATCACAAGATAAAAGATTGTTTGCGCCAGTGCTAAATTTTCTAAACTTTGCTTTTGCGATTAAATGGAAGACTTGATTGTTTAGAAATAAACTGTAAGTCTATTGTGAAGTCTCAAAATGGCCCAGCAAAAGGGAAAATATATCTGAATTTCCTAGTTGCATAATTATCTGTGTAAGTAGATGTGAAACTTCTCTTTCACAGTCTTCCCTCATCATCTGGATGGCCTCAGCAAATAGTTGTCATCGTCTCTTCAGACTTGCATGAGATGCACTGAGATTTTTATAAGACACTGTTTAAACTTCGAGAATAAAAAGCAACAATAAGATAAAATGAGATTATGCATAGGTACGGATTTTTTGTTTTTGAAAGGAGAAGGTAGATATCATTTGAAAACTATGTAGAGAGCGATTTTCAAAGTATCTCTGTAAAGATGCTATTCTTAACTTTTCACAAACAGAAATTTTCTTCCATTATATTAAACTTATTTTAATAATTGTCATATATATGCACTGTAGGCAAAGTTTTGATTCAAAACAAAAGTGTTTTATAAAAATCATCATGAGCTAAGTAAATATTCAGCATTTTAATATTTTCCTTTATAACATTTTCTTCTCTTAATTTCTTGGGAGAATGAAGAAAGGAATACATGTATTAAAAACTAAGTATGTTTAGCAAATCTAAATTCATTACTTTAAAAAAGGTATTATTTTTATATTTCATAAACATAAGTATTCTTAGAGCAGATCACACTGGTGTATCTGCATGTCCTTCAGACTCTGCTGTTGAGCATTTTCCTTTCAGGTCATTAGTTATGCCCTGCTCTTCTGCCATTTTGAATGGTCCAGTGGTAAATTTGTACAAGCTTTATTAAACCCAAGCAGTACACTGCAGATTTTGATGACCAGGCTTTCCGTAATGAGGCCTTTTAAATCTGAGGATTTAGAGGCACTCTCCAAATCCTCTCCATTAGTCTTTTTAAAGATACGAGCTACTTCAGAATAGCCAAATAAGAATATTATTATTAGAATATTGTCATGCAAGTCTTATTTGGCTATTCTGAAGTAGCCAACTCTAAGGCACACTCTATGAGCCTGAAGGAAATGAGAAATTCTCTTTAAGTATAATTCCCTCTTGGATATGACATCAGTGGCATTTCCTGTCCCTGTATCTATGGGACTGCATCCACCACCACTTAAGGCTACACTGAGGAAAACTGAAGAGGAAACCCACATCCTCTCCAAAGAGTCCTAAGACAGTAGCAAGCAGGGAAAACAGAACAGGAAGTTACTTGTCTGGAAGATCTGATGTGTAATCTATGCTTTTTGTATGTGTGCCAGAGTAACAAGCAATTAATAGCAAAATATTTTATAAAAGCTTTTTCTGAAATCTATGGCTATGTTTATCTTATTGTTGTTTTATCTTTTTTGTTTAGAGTGTGCATTTAGTGTCTGAAGCAAGGAGACTTTGATAGCTCACGAGGTACTACACATTTTCTACTAGCAAAGCAAAATAAGACAATTCCCTTGAGAATTACTGTGGATTATTTGCTGTAAGCTAAACTCTATGTAATAATAATCACTGACACTTAGTTCTTACTTTCCTTGAGGCAATATTCTAAGTATTTTTATATATTATCTAATTTAATCTGGCAACAAATCCTAAAAAATAGGAATCTATTGTCTCCGTTTTACAGATGACAGTTCTACAATACAGTAGATTAAGTTAATTTTTCAAGATCATACAAGCAGCAAGCAGTGAAGTAAAGATTTGGACACAGGCTGTTATTTTAGACTTTAGGAGAATGTCAAATTCTGTGGGCAGGTCATATAACCACTACACAATACCACCCTTCCCTCCAAATGTAAGTACAGTGCTTTTCCACCTCATCAAAAAGTTTGTGATGGTATCCTATAAATTATATCATTAAAAGAACCATAAAAATTTGTATTAGACACCGACTTGAAACAAATTTACATAAAAGATAATAGAAACTATCTTAGTCTAGTCTTTGTTCTACAATCAACATTTGTTTTGATAAATCTATAAAATTCCAGGACATTCTGCTGCTATTGTTATTAGAATATTGTCATGAATAAGCAATGATAAGCCTGATTCTCCTTCTAAAATCTCTTTTGCTTCTGATATGACAAGATAGAGCATGTCACAAACCGAAACCTTACCACTAAATATAATTTTCATAGTTATTACATTATCCCATCCTTAATTGTTTCAGAATTGTGAGCATCAAATTTTCCTGGAACTCGAAATTTCCCATTTTGAAGCTGAATGTAAATTACCATTGTCCTTTAATGAAACAAATCAATTAAGGAAAGGAAATTACACATTTTTCAAACCTCCCACCAGAAAAACAAAAACAGTTACGGAAAAAAATGAAGAGATACATGGGTTCACTGATATTGACTGAAAATACTCACGCTTATGGCCATCCACATACATAAGTTAATATAAAATAGAACACCATAAAGTCGTTTAAAAACTGTAGCATTTATTGTGTTTTTGCCCATTTCAAATATTAGCTCATGCTTATATAGTACTAAGTTCTAAGGGCTTCATATTTATTAACTTATTTAATCTTCACAATTATCCATCACTATCTCCATTTTACGTACAAAAAATCGAGTCACAGAGAGTTTAAGTCATTTGTCTGAGGCTTCAAATGCATTCAGATTTATTACTTAACCACTATGGTAATTCACTCCTGACAATCAACTAAATCAATCATTTTATTCATTCAAGATCAATGGAATCAGAAGTGAAAACATTTAAGGACTCTCCTGTATATTAGAGTCAGTAGGGAAAAGTGATGGATTTTTAAAAAGAAATACATTAAAAGTACATTGAAAAAATGTAGATTTCAATATATGTTTAGAAAAATATAGAGGAGTCTGATCATACATGTGAGAGAGAGAGAGAGAAGGCATAGATATTGGGCAGGAGGAAAAATAATGTGTATAATATTGTGAGTGACATGAGATATTTTTAAGGATAAATCTTAAGACTTGAAGATTAGAACCCAAACCTTGCAAATAGTGCAACTCTGGTAAATTCCAGCTGAAATTAACCAAATATACTATATTCTGAGAGAATAATTAAACAATAACAAAGACAAGAATATAGCTCTTTTTTTGTTGTTTTACCAGTTACTGATGATATTTAAGTATATTCAATGTTTCTACATTTTTCAGGGTCTATCTAACAGAATGAAGTGTTTTTTTTTGTTTTTGTTTTTGTTTTTGTTTTTTGTAGAAATAAATAGGTAATGATCTGCTGTCAAGGGTATTGCTTTCCCTTATTAGCAGCCTTGTAGTGTTGTAGAACAAAGTTGTCGGGATAGAAAGCTGCTTTGGTTGCTTGGTCTCCTCAGATGGTAACACTAGGAAGGGTAGATGAAGACAGTTCACCCTAAAAGATGGTGAGTAGTGACCATGAGTCACCAGAATTGGAATTGACCTTCGATGTAAGCTTTGCTGAAGGGGAACAAAAAAAGTCTGAGGTCTGAGGAGTTAAAAAGCGGTCAGCAGTCACTGGTCACTTCCGGCAGGTGAGAAAGGAAGGATGAATTTTGAGCTTACGTTAGAGCCAGAACTAACCTCATAACTTGGGAACACAGGTTAAGGAGCATCCAGGTATCACACCTCAAGGTACAACGTAACTTTTCATCTTAATAATCATGGGTTATTGAGCCATACTATCTTCGGTAGAGTGATTTCAACATTAATAGGGGGTGCTGAGTAAGGGAGGTTCAATGGTGAACAAGACCTGTTCCTGTTCCTCACAGAATCTCTATTGCAGTAGAAAGATAGGCATACTTATGTCTTTACATAAAATGAAGATGAAAGAGTTATAAATAAGGTATAACATTCACGTGGGTGTTCAGAAGGATGAGATAAATTCCACTTGGGGGGGAAAGTGGGTGATGGTGGTGGCTTCAGAGAAGGCATAGATATTGGGCAGGAAGGAAAATTCAATGCTTACTATTGAACTGACATTTATCACATTTTTTTTTTTTTTTTTTTTTTTTACCTTAAGGTTTGTGAGCACATGTTAAGGTTTGTTATATAGGTAGACTCATGTCATGGGGGTTCGTTGTATGGATTATTTAATCACCCATGTACTAAGCCTAGTACCCAATAGTTATTTTTTCTGCTCCTCTCCTTCCATCCTCCACCCTCAAGTAGACCCCAGTGTCTGTCGTTGCTTTCTTTGTAACACGTTATTTTGAATTAGTATATCTATCTGTATGCTTCTTCACTCAAGCTATTCGAAACTAGAGGGCTGGTTCTAGATCTTTAAGGAATCATCACACCGTCTTCCACAATGTTAGAAGTACTTCACAATGGCAGAGACATGGAACCAACCCAATGTCCATCAATGATAGACTAGATAAAAAAATATGGTACATACACACCATGGAATACTATGCAGCCATAAAAAGGAATGAGATCATGTCCTGTGCAGGCACATGGATGGAGCTGGAAGCCATTATCCTCAGCAAACTAACACAGGACCAAAAAAACAAACATTGCATGTTCTCACTTATAAGTTGGAGCTGAACAGTGAGAACACATGGACACGGGGAGGGGAACAACACACATTGGGGCCTTTGAGTGGGGTGCTGCAGAGAGGAAGAGCATTAGGAAAAGTAGGTAATTCATGCTGGATTTAATACCTAGGTGATGGGTTGGTAGGTGCAGCAAACCACTATGGTACACATTTACCTATGTAACAAAGCTGTACACCCTGCACATGTACCCCAGAAGTAAAAATTAAATTTAATTAAATGAGGGCTGAGATCCCTCCTTGTTTCCATGTAATCCCCACACCTAGCACATGTCTGCCATCCAATACTTACTTGTATTGTCAACAGAGTTAAATAAATATGAGCTAGCTGCTGTGTTCTATTCCCTAGAAGGAGGCAGGATTCTGCTGGAACTGGCTTCTGATTCCAGCAGAGTGGAGCTAGATTCTCTAGAAAAAAGGGTGTGATAATGCAGAAGGATCTAAGTAGTAACAGTAAACCTAAAATGCAAACATCACTTTTACCTGATTGGTTTTACTTTACAAAGAGAAGACAGAAATACCATATTAACTTCCTAAAAATCTTTTCAAGACTAGATTGGGTAAAAGCCATCAAAGATACAGCCTTGACTTCAACTCTGGTTCATTACTCTGCAGCCTTCCCCTTTGATTTGAGTTATCTATATAGACATACATACACACACATATACACATACACACTGATGATGTAAACACATCAGTATTTTATGCCTTCTTGGGGCTGCTAGTTGTCTACTATTAGACTTCTACAAAATCATTCAATGAGTATTTTTAATACTTGTAGAAGCAAGTTTATGGTTATGTTTGGGGTACTGAGATTTTTAATGTTACTTCCTTCTTTTGAATTGATAAATGGTTATATTATTGTTATTTTAATCTGTTCTTCAATAACAAATGAGTATTTTAAAACACTTTACTAATACATAATATTTCTACATATTTATGGAAACGTGTGATATTGCATGCATACAATGTGTAATGATCAAATCAGGATATTTAGGATATCCATCACCTCAAACATTTATCATTTATTTGTGTTGGGAACATTTTAAGTTTTCTATTTTGAGATATACAATATATTGTTTTTAACTGTAGTCACTCTGCTGTGCTAGAGAACACTAGATCCTATTCCTTCTACCTAAGTCTATGCTCGTACCCATTAACCAACCACACTTCCTCCTCTTCCCCACCCTTTCCCAGCCTCTAGTAACTATCATTGTACTGTCTACCTCCATGAGATAGCTTATATAGCTCCCATATATGAGTAGAAACACATCCTCAAAACTTACAAAGATTACAAAACTAGAAGGGGACAAGGAACTATGTAACTTGGAAATCAGCCTTTTTTTTTTTTTTTTTTTTTTTTTTTTTTTGGGGGTGTTCCCCTTCTCTCCCCCCTGCTGGAGTACAGTGGCCGGATCTCAGCTCACTGCAAGCTCCGCCTCCCGAGTTTACGCCATTCTCCTGTCTCAGCCTCCCGGTGTAGCTGGGACTACAGGCGCCCGCCACCTCGCCCGGCTAGTTTTTTATAGGAAATCAGCATTTTTTATATTGAAGTAAGAGTTTATCTTTTCTTACAACTTCCTTTATGCTGAAAAGAAGCTCATTAGTTAACTCTGTCATGTATTTGGAAGTCAAGTGCCTATTCCTTGTTTTAAAGATGATTGCAGTCTTGGCATGTCATCAAAATGTAAATACTTCACCCTTACATTAAGCCCTTATTTAGAGACGTCAAAATTCCCTGGAGGGAGGGAGGAGGATAGTAGTGCTATATCAGAAATGTATATTTTTAACGTATAGAGTTGGCTGAAGTTGTTTTATTAAAAATGGGCATTTCTAATCCTATCCACGCCACCATCCTCAGTATCTCACCTCGAATTTAATGACAATTTAATTCTCACCTTAGGTAAAGTCCTCCTTTCTAAGAAATACGTTCTCCAATCCCCCAGACTAGGATAGATACCTTAGAACCTTCTGTACTCCCTTAGTTTCTTAAATATATCTTAAGGGCTAGTCTGCAAATTGGCACCACATCACTTCTCCCACATTCTGTTGTTAAGTATAGCACAAGGCCAGCCAAGATACAAAGGAAAAAAACTCCTTATCTTGAGGGGAAGGGTCACACACATGTTAGAACAATAGGAGGAATTATTGGTGTCCATATTTAGATATAATCTGTATAAATGAGATTCTAATCTTTGAGATTAGAATCATACTTTTAATGTCAGCGTAGCTTTTTTAATTTTCACACTTTTTATTTACTAACTAGGATGTAGATACAAAGCAGACAAATAGTTTAATTCAACCAGCATTTGAGTTTCATCAGGCAAGATAAACAAGTCTTGATAGGCAAAGAATTTAAAAGGTTTATGCAAAGAAGTTGTTAGAGCAGATGCAGAGCCAAGAAAAGAAATGGGAGAGAGAGTGAATAATGAAAAACTGCATTTGAGGTTCTTTTAAAGAATTAATGGAATGGAAGTAATGGAGTTAGTGAGCTGGAATGATATCGGGGTGATGAGAGGTCAGATTATAGAACTGTATAGTTATTGATGATAATACATTTAGAAGGCAGAACATGGAAGCAGAAATACGTTTTAAAAACAAGGCAGTATAATAACTGACTACATGGTACAGTTCTAAAAATAAGCCTTAAATTTAGAACAAAGACAGTGATCATTGTAAGTTGAAATGGAATGGAAAGATTCCATGAGTGAGGTGAGAACTGAGTGGAATCTTGGAGATAGGTAGGAATCAGCTAAAGAAGGATGCTGGAGAAGGCCTGGCTGACCTGAAGCATCATCCGTGTAGAGTGCTTCAGCTTAGTGCTTAAACCCATGTTGGGCTTCCACACTGTCCAATAAGGAGTTGAGGATTTTATTTTTGTAAAGTGGGAATCACTGAAAACATTTTAGTAAGAAAGGGCTATTAAAATAATAGAGGAAGGTTAACTGACATGAGAAGTAGTATGTAAGATTAATTTAGTGGGACTGAAAGCTACCAGTTAAAATGCTAGTGGAATAACCCATTGTGATGAAGCATTTTTTAAAACATGCATGTATTGGCTGTATGGAATTAAAAGATTTGCCATTTGATTGACATCTTTGATTGGTGAATCAGGCATAAAAAAAGCAGAGGGCTCTTAGGAATTTTTTAAGCCTATGATGAAAAGCATGTGATCTGCTGATGATCCTGGAACAGTAAAAGGCTTTGGCCGGGTGTGGTGGCTCATGCCTGTCATCCCAGCATTTTGGGAGGCCGAGGTGCATGGATCACAAGGTCAGGAGTTCGAGACAAGCCTGGCCAAGATGGTGAAACCTTGTCTCTACTAAGAATACAAACAAAGCTGGGCATGATGACGGGTGCCTGTAATCCCAGCTACTTGGGAGGCTGAGGCGCAGAGAATTGCTTGAACCTGGGAGGTGGAGATTGCAGTGAGTGGAGATCCTCCCACTGCACTCCAGCCTGGGTGATAGAGAGAGACTCTGTCTCAAAAGAAAAAAAAAAAAAGCCTTAATGTGGCCATTTTCCGTGGCGCCTCCTGCTGGTTTCACTATGTCTTATTGATCATGGTATTTTCTCCACAAAGCTCTTGAAGGCTGTTTTGAACATGGTTTGGAAGCTAGTTGAGCAAAAATGAAAAGATAACTTGGAGGGTCTATGGAAACTGAATAAAGGTGGTAGCTATGGCAGTAGCTTCACCCACTTCAACCAAATGTTGTTTGTCTCGACGATTGCTTTTCTAATAAGGGTATTATCTCCAAAATACTTGTTTTTAAAGATGCAAGGTGCTGCAATTGTATTGAACCTGTGAGATTCAAATCAACCTGGAGGGCAGTGAGGGGACAGAGGTTTCACAGTAACACAGCGGCCAATTAAGTGCTTACAAATTCTGGTTTATTAGGAGGCTTTCACACACCAACAATCATGCAAATATATTTAACACACAAGTAGTGATACAAAGGAGCAAGTAGCTCCAGAGACCAGCCTGCTGACTTATGAACTGGCAGGTCCAGTTTTCCTAAGAGTGCCAGTTCACCCAACAGAAGGGCCTCGCTGCTTTTTTTTTTTTTTTTTCCCAGCAGAGCTGTGGCACCTGCAGCTGTAGGAAGGAGGCCTCAGAGCTCTCACCGGCAGAAATGCTATAGGCTTCTCACTGAGGTCAGTTCCTTTGTGGTGTCTGGAGTCCTCCACAGGAATGTTCATGGCCATTATCTTCAGCTGCCTTTTAGAAAAGAATTTTGTGAGTACATAGTAGATGTATACATTTATGGGGTGTGTGAGAAATTTTGATACGGACATACAGTGTGTAATAATCATATCGGAGTCAATGGAGTATCCATCACCTTAAACATCCTTTTTTTGTATTATAAACAATCCAATTATCCTCTTATTTTAAAATGTGCAATAAATTACTGTTGACTGTAGTCACCCTGTTGTGCTATCAAATACTAGATCTTATTCATTCTATCTAACTATTTTGTAACCATTAACAATCCCATCACTTCACTTCACTTTCTTGCCAGACCTCAGGGGTACCTGGCCATGCTAGGTGTCATCATGTCATCTCAGTCCATGGTAAGTGTTTGTATCACTCAGAGAGGTCAGCAATTTCACGGAAGCTGAGTCATTTGTCATAAGTGACTCCATTTTGAGACATTTGGGATTACAAACATTATATATCATACTGATTTCACAACTCACATTACTAGATTCTTAATTTGCCTCAAAAAGAGACTTCTAAAAGGCATTTTGTTTTCCATACGTAGTTGTTTTTGATGATCCTCAGCCAAAGAGGGTGTGTCCCTATTTACATTGTTGATTATTACACTGATTATTTTTTTGCTTGCTTCCTAATGGAACGGAATAATCCCTAATTCCTACATCCAGTGCTGGAGCCGGGGGGAAAAGCTTCCTATACAATAGTCTATTTAAAAGTGGTGTAACCCATTGTGTTATAATAGAAAGTAAATTAAGTTGTCAACATCTTAGGTACATTTATTTTTTCTACATATTTTTACCTATACCTACTATGTATCAGGCATTGTTTTAAGATCCTGTCCTTAGGGAACTTACCTTTTAGAAGAGTTTACCTTCTAAGGTGTATTAGTTAAACAAAGTATCTCCAGAAAAACAATCCCAATGAGGGATTTTTATCAGAATTCATCTTCCTGTAAAACATCAAGTAAATTATGTCCCAGTTCCTTCAGCTGTCTTTAGTTTAACTCCTCTACTTTCATATTTTCTTACATATTTTCTCAATAGTAAAACTTGAGATACAAAATTTTAAAAAGTAGAAGGTGTATGTTTATTTTGTACAGCAACACATAGACTATACTATTTCACCAATTTTGGGTAAAATTTCCTTTGAATGTTGTGGACCATAGAAAGATTGAACAATGAAGATTGAATTTATTAACTCACAAAAATTGTTTGATACCTACTATGTGTTAGAATTGATACTCAATAAAAACAATTAAATATTTATATTATGTTAGTAGAATAAGCCAAATTTCTGGATGAATGGAAAGCCTACTGAGAAAGCTGCTTCCTCCTTCTCATCTTTATTGAGGTATAATTGACAAGCAGATATTATACATGCTTAAGTTGCACAACTTGATGTATTGGTATATACGTTATATATCACCACAAACAAATTAACATATTCATCACATATAGTTAGCATTGTTTGTGTGTGTGTATAGAGAACACAAGATCCACCTGCTTAGTGGATTTCATCTATACAGTACAGGATTGTTAACTACAGTCATGTTGCTGTACTTTAGATTTCCAGATCTTGCAAAACAAATTTTGTACACCTTGACCAACATCTCCTCCTTCATCCTCACCCAGCTCCTGGCAACCACCATTCTGCTTGCTTCTATGAACTGAATAGCTCCTCTTTTTTCTTTTTTTTTTTTTCTTTCTCTCTCTCTCTCTCTCCCCCCCCCCCCCCCCACCCTTTCTTTCTTTTTCCTATGTAAATGCTGAAAATATCAGATTGGTAGATTTAAGATTTCTTTTGAGCGTGGGACAAAACACAGACACTTGGCTAAATGGAAAGCAGAACTCTTATTACTTGCAGCTTTCGACAAAGTTGCAGGGCTACCCAGGGGTTGCATCTATGAACAGTGTAACAATAAGCTTATCTATGGTAAGTAGGGTGGGGTTAGTTAGGTTTCTCAGACTTACTGTGGATTGGCTAATTTGAATAATTTTGACAGGATGTGGAGCCTAAAAGCTGTTCCTTCTAGTGTGGAACCTAGGCCTGGGGCAATGAGGGCTGGTGTAGAAGAGCCCAGAATGTAAGGATCTGATAAAGGAAGGGGTTGGAGTGTGAACTTCATCAACTGCCTAAGAAGGGGAACAGATTCCTCCAGTCAAGGCCTCGAAATGGGGTCAAGACAGCATTTTTAAACAACTGTGTTAGACGATTGTATCTAATGCATTTAATCTATCTCTGTAAGATACAGTTTTCTTAAATCCAAGAGCTAGCAGGAGTAAATTTATTACTTGTTTCAAGCCCAGGAAACAATACCAGCTAACCATGTATATGAGATCATAATTACTGAAGTGTGAAAACAATAGTAGAAGGATACATTGACAGTGATATTTATATCAAATATTTTGGTTTTCTTAAATATACTGCCCTAGGCCTATCTATATCAATATGTATCTGTATCTTATCTATAAAATAGAAACAATACCTACTCAAAGTGATTATGTATTAAATAAGATGATACAGTCTTATTTACATATACGATATAGCCTTGTATACAGTTCTTCCTATCACCATTCACAATAAACAAATGGATCAGCAGTGGGGAATCACAAATTTTTTGATCACTTATGCCAAAATACGTAAGAAAATCCTAAAAGCCTGGGAAATTAAGGAATTAAACAGCAATATTCTCAAGCACAGTGAACTTTACGCAAGTCTTATATTTTGACTAATAATGCCTTCTGTCCTCAAGTTTCAGAATAGTCTCCACGTTTTGCACTCTTACTCTTTTACTTTTGTCCAAGGGAAAAAACTCCTGTAACACACACACATATACACATATCCATGCACATACTCTTTCAACAAATCTTTCAAGGTCCAACTCAAGTCTTCTCTTACCATGAATTTCTTTACCACCTTCTCTCTCAATTAAGTTACTCTAAGTAACTTATAATATTATTCATATTTATTATTCTCCTGAAGCTCCTGTAATTATCTTCCAGTTTAAACATTCTTATAGTCCAAGGTGAAATACAAGTGTTATATTACTGTTGATAAAAAATACATAACCATGAAGCTAAACAACGTCTCTCTGACCAATGAATTAAGAAGACAGAACTACATTCCAGGTAGCTTGAAAAAGTGGATAGATATCTAGACTCAGAATCAGAATTTCTTAGTCTCTGTTTTTTCAATTTCTTTGTTTCTGGTCTCTGTTTTGCAATTTATTAGTTCTGAAACATAGGGAAAGCACTGAAAAAATAATCTAAGCATATGGGTTCTAATCTTTGGATTCTTTCCAAATAACTGTGTAATTTGAATAGATATTTTCTATGAGGCATAATTTATTCTATTTAAAATTGGTGTAATTCCAAATTTCCAGTTTTACACAAGACTTATGAAGATAAATTAATCCTTGAATTCAGAAACTATTTCCTGAGTCCGTCATGTAGATCAGTTACTCAACTAAGCCTGGAAGATAGAAGAAGTACAGTGTTTTACCAATTAGAAGATGCATCTTTTTCACTTTTTAACATCACTAAAATAAAATATCTTACCATCAGTGATGTCTACTGATGATCATGAACTATATTTTCACAGCATAAAATCTTAGAAATTGTGATGCTTCTTTAGTAAAATATATTTACACTCCTTTACTTCAAGTTTAGTTGAGGAAACATAGTTCATAGAACTAAACAGAAAACGTCTATGCAATATTGTTAAAGGATATAGAATATATTTTGAGATCACAGAAAAAGAAGCACACAAATTAATTTAGGTGGTCTTAAGGGCTGAATTATGCCTCCCAACTTTTTCAAATCATATGTTGACGTCTTATCCCCAAGCACCTCAGAATGTGACTGAGTTTGCAGATAGAGCCTTTAAAGTGATGATTAAGATGGGGATGTTAGGGTGGGCCCTGATCCAATCTGGTATCTTACAAGAGGGGGAAGTGTGTGGATACTTAGACACAGTAAGGAGGTGGCCACCTACAAGCTAAGCAGAGAGGTCCCAGAGGAAAACAAACCTGTCAACATCTTGATCTTAAACTTCTAGTCTCCAGAACTATGAGAAAATAAAATCTTATTGTTTAAGCCACCCAGTCTGTGGTATTTGGCTATAGCAGCTCTAGGAAATTGAAATAGGTGGTCCAAGGGATCTTTTAGACACATTGATGTCCATTTCATTTCAGGATAAGTTGGACTTGATCGACCGAAGAAATAATAGAAGGAAAGTACTGAAAGCAGAAAAAATAACCCAGAAAAGGCAGGCTATAAAAATGATATAGTCATAAGACAGTAACTTGTGTGTATGTGTGTGTGTGTGTGTGTGTGTGTGTGTGTGTAGAACCTGGAGTGTAGAAAGCATGCTTACTAAAGGAAGAAACGTTGAGTAAGAAATGAAGCTGAAGAGATATTCAAATGCCACAGGACCTAGGGCTTGAAATTCAGGTAAAGGAACTTGGACTGTATCCCATAGGCAGTAGAGAAGGTTTTAGGCATGTAGAAGGAATGTAAATAATAAGGTGGCTTTGTTTAAAATGTATGTTAAAAGTTTATTTTTTCTATTGTCATGAAGCAAAATATTAGAATCACCTCTAGCTTACACTTGATACACATATGAGAATAAAGTGTATGTGTGCGTGTATGCACTTGTGGATAAGGAACTGGATGCCTTACAAATCTCAGATGTAATAAAAATAGACGATAGATTAAGAGTTTAAACATCTGAGTCTCCTGGGGCCTAGTACCCTCCTGTCTTTTATTTTGACTACCTTGTTCTGTGTTGCTCACTTTGATTTAGACTTTGCTGTCTTTATAGCTGTTCTCCAAACATTCCTCTTACTACATTTACCACACAAAGCATAATTGTTATTCCCTTACGGACTTTATAAGTTCATTTTTATTTTTTTTATTTATTTATTTATTTTTTTTTTTGAGGCGGAGTCTCGCTCTGTCGCCCAGGCTGGAGTGCAGTGGCCAGATCTCAGCTCACTGCAAGCTCCGCCTCCCAGGTTTACGCCATTCTCCTGCCTCAGCCTCCTGAGTAGCTGGGACTACAGGCGCTCGCCACCGCGCCCAGCTAGTGTTTTTTTGTATTTTTTAGTAGAGACGGGGTTTCACTGGGTTAGCCAGGATGGTCTCGATCTCCTGACCTCGTGATCCACCTGTCTCGGCCTCCCAAAGTGCTGGGATTACAGGCTTGAGCCACCGCGCCTGGCCTATAAGTTCATTTTTAATAATATAAATTTGGAAATTAACCTAAAGCTCTAAAGTTACCTTTTTAAAAATATGGATGGTTCCTGTATCAAGATGGTTCATATGACGAAGTAATGAAAATGATAGGGATGAAACTCCATTATTAAATATATAAAATCTAGTTTTTACTTTAAAGAAGTACATAGTAGGGAAAGTGTGAAATTTAACTTCAAGACAGATTGTATTTTTTCGGAATCTTTTACACCTCTGATTTGCCTTTACATCATCTTAAACAAAGATCGGGCTTGAAAAACATAAATATTAAAATATTCATCCATTTTGAATGAATAAGTAAATAAAACACATCTCTCTGAAAAATTCTGGGATTCCATTTGACCTGAACATGTATCTTATTACTACAGAGGATGGAAAGGTGGAGGCGCTTGGAGATGGGAGAAAAACCCTAAAGTCTTATGAATGATTATACAACAGTGTCCCCTGATGGGCAGAATGGGATCTGAAATTCAGATGGGATTTCTTACCAAGTCAATTACCTGACTTAGTCTGTCTTTTTGCTTCCATTTAAACAGATTTTTGTAGCGATGCATCAGTTTTACTATAGAATCTGACATATATTACACACTGAAAATATATGAGTAAATCGAACTGAAGCATTAAGTCTACGCAAGGAGCTTTTAAAAACTTCAGCCGGCGCAGGGGACTAGGTGTGTTACATATGACCATAACCTTGAGTTGTCTGTTGGGTAAAATACATTGATCTTTATATGTTAAGCTTTTGGCAAGTGCTATTTCCCCTACTAATTTACCCACACTTGGTGATAAATATATCTTCAATCTCAAAGCATTATCACATACTATAATATTATTTCAAAATTTTGATAGTATAATTAGGTCATATTTAAATAATCTTGAGAAAGAATGATTTCAATTTTAAGGCAAAAGTGTTTCAATAACCAAAAGAAAATAGTTTTGCTTTATTTTTTGTTATTAACTAGGCATGTTAATATGGTCTATAAGAACTGTAGCTTTTCCTTCTCTAAAGGGATGTAGGAATGGAAAGGAATGAGTACTGAAAAGGTAACAAAAATTAGCACAATCTAGGGTTTAAATTCAAACCCCAGAGTAGTTCCATGGAACAAATTTACTCATCTTAATAATTGTCGTGGGTGCATGGTAAATAAAAAAAGAACTTGCTTGTTAAGAATGAAGCATTATCATAGTATTGATAATGCATTCTATAAATAAGATTTAGTTATGTTTTGAGAAACTCAGATAAGAAAACAGGAATGGAATTTTAGAATTGAAAGAGAAGGAATGTGGAGAGAACGTGTGTGTTAGGTCTGCATCTGGCTCCTAGGGAGATTTGAGTGAATTAGAAGGAAGCTTCCTTTCCTTCTGATGTTTGCAGTCCTGACTGGGTAAGGAGACACAGGCTAGATTTCAGCCCCTGGCTATGCCCTCAGCAGGCATCAGGCATAATTATCAACCTGCACCATCAGAAGTTGCAGCAACTCATTCAGTGATACATATTTGCTGGATATGCGTGGAAGACTCTAGTGAATTTGAAAATTTGGAACTGAAGAAATATGGATATCTAGCATTCATTATAGATAATCTCCCTTGACACCTTTCCAAAAACTTCATGAACCTGTAGGAAGTAGCCTCTTACTGCTTTATTGAACATGGTAAGTATTCTGTTAAATCCAACTATCTGCTTATGTTTTCCGCTCAGCTAAAATGCTCTTTATTCTAAAATGCTCTTTATTTTATATTTTTACTATTTATTTTGGCAATTTAAACTTTACCTATTTTATTGTTTCCATCTTGAATCCCACATTTTCTACAAACATTTTAGGTCAGAATATTATCTTTGTCTTTGTAATTCTCATTCCAAAGTAATATGTTGTCTGGAATATTTATGTTTTCTTACTATTTGTTTTACTTACTAATTTATTGTTGATCTTCTTCTATAATAATTTAAAGCAGTTGATAGTTTATTTTGTTAAAATTAATAAGTCTGTGAAAATGAACATATTAGAGTATATCAGAGTTCTCCAGAGAAATAAAATATATAGGGTGTCTCTATCTATATATCTCTGTATGTATGCTCATACGCATACGTACGAAGAGAGAGAGGGGCACTGATTTTAAGGAATTCTCTCATGATTTTGGGGGCTAGGTAAGTCTGAATCAGCAAGGCAGGTATTCAGTGAGATAAAAGAATAATATCATATAACATTGTTTAAATTATTGAGATTCTAATTAGAACAACAACTAACAGTTTTGCACCAATCAAAACTTACATAAACCATTAATTTCAATATTTTGGAATTTAACGTTGAATGGTAATGTTTATTTTTCTAAATAACTACAGAGTGATATTTGCCCAATTCAATTGCACCTTATCATTCTTTTTGTATTTCTAAATTCTGAGATTCAGTATGTTATTAAAACCTCCTGTCTCATAATCTATTTAGTGTGCCTTAAGGTAATACAGGCTGCTTAAGCATGCTTTGAATTTACAGGGAAGGGATATCTCTGTGGTACTAGAATTTATTCGAGAAAAAACAAGTTCAAATGTAGTTTTCAAACTGTGCAGTCTGTCGCCTCACTGATATCAGTAAGCAAAGGTTCTTAAACTTGTATCAAGTATCTGAATAGTCACTTACTTAACTATTCCATGAAATTAGCCACTAGGAGACAAGTTTGCCCTAAACTTAACCTCCACGGGAGATTTCACCTTCTAGAGTTAATTTACAGCTTAAAAACAAGCCCTTCAAAATCTTTCTACTAATTGTTTTACTCAATTTAGAAAGTTCATTTAAATGAGAATTCTTTTTTTATCTACCTTAAGGCAGGTTAAGTATTTTTTTTCCATTACATTTATATATCACGTCTTGCAGCTATGTGATTGTTTGGTGTTATACATTATTATATAGTCATGTGAACAGTTTTGCATAAATATGCCCAGTAAGATAAGTACTAATTCCCCCATGATGTCTTCCATTAAAGGTGCAACATTTTACTAACAAGGAGAAAAGTATCTTAATTTCATGATTCACAAGTAAGGAAAATCAGATTTTTCAACACTGAAAATTAGAATCTATAAAAGAAAAATAGGGGAAATGTAACTACTAAATGTTTTGTGCAATCAACGACATTAAGATCAGTCCATGTCATTATAACACAACCAATGGAATTCAGTAAGTCCTTTACTACTTAAAGTAGGAGGAAGTGTAAAGACAGATGGACAGTCCAATTCCCAGCTGAGTCTCTTCTGAATGTGAATAAGTCATTTTAAATTCTAAATTCACTGATTGTGTGTTCTCTCCCGCAAAATGGTGGAATGGCAATGCTTATGTAGAATGATTGCCATTTAAGCAATTGTTTTGTAAATTCCAGAGTACGGTCTAAAAATGAGTTATATCAGATTGTACTTAACAAGTAAGATTTTCTAATAGGATAATAAAGGTAAGACTGGAATGGAAAGAAGGAAACCTTGGTTCAATAATCAATCATTTGTGCTCCTTTGTCAAATCAATTAATAATTTTGAATGACAGCTTTAAGTGGGGTTGTGAGCTTTAAATAGGGTTGTGGTAGGAAGGAGGAAAAAGCAATCTCTTGGGCTTTTTCTATCTCTAAAACACTTTAATTCTGTCATTCATAGTGTTGTTTTTAAAAGCAAGTCATATAGTTTAATATTTATTTTATAGACTCATTCCCTATATTCAAGAAAGTATTAGAGACTTGTGCAAGGTTCCATGACAAATCAGCAGCTGTGTTGAGATAAGAAATTTACGCTGGATCCTAAAATCTGTCATCCTGCCTAGCGTTCCTTCTACTGAAACTCTCTGCCTTGATATTAATACTTCTAGTTTCTATACTCTAAATGAATCTTTTCATGTAGATCATTCCAGAAAGTATTGATATGTTGGGAACACTTCCAGTCAATGTTTTAGAGCCTTTGCTAATGCATCAGAATAATTAGAAACATAAGGCAAAGCTTCTGCCTTCAGAAAGCTCACAGTCTCAAAGAGGACTTTACATACTTTCATGTTTATCTTAGGTTGTGTGGCTAAACCCAGCAACATGCAACATGCTTTGATTAGTTAAAATTGGACAGCCACTCTCAACATAAGCCATGAAGCACTTCAAATGAAGGGATAAGAAAAATGCATTGCTTTGCTTATAAGTATGGTGTGGAAGGAGGAGAGAGATATATCATGTTGAAAGAACAATGAAGAATCTCAATTATATCAGGAATTTGTACATTAGATGTGGCATTTTAAAATCCTGTGCCTGATTATGT
Source organism: Papio anubis (assembly GCF_008728515.1). Classification (NCBI taxonomy): domain Eukaryota; kingdom Metazoa; phylum Chordata; class Mammalia; order Primates; family Cercopithecidae; genus Papio; species Papio anubis. The sequence goes on along the minus strand of NC_044987.1, from coordinate 34,533,894 downwards.
ATACACATATAACAAATATAAATCATCCTCTTCATACACATTTTTTTATTTAATCTTTAATACAAACCCATGGGAAAGATTTATCCTACTATTATAAATGATGAATCTAATGTTCAGATATTAGGAAGCATAATTTTGCTATTTGTCTTCCTCATTAAATTGTGAATTCCTGGGAGGAAGCGTGTAATAGTAGAATCAACTTATGCTGAGTTATCTGTCCCATAAAAACTGTGTGTAACCCGAACAACTTTTTAACCCTCCTGAATCTCAGTTTCTTTATAAAGTGGAATTACATGAAGGACATATAAAGTCTTTAAGGGCCTGTTATGTATTAGCTAAGTAATGAATGTTTCTTACACCACTATACATAGCAGAGTCAATGAATGGACTCTTTGTAATTGTGGAGGAGGGATGTCATCCAGTCATACTCTACAGGGGGACTTCTAATGTAAGTGGCTTCTTAGTAGGTGTAAAAAGTCAAACCCATTTACAAGTCCATTATAAAATCATAATTTAAGTATAAATAACTCCCTAATGATAAGGGCAAGTCATTTTAATAACTCAGTGAAATCTTAAGAGATTCTTGACTAAATATAGATAAGTATTAAAGCTGTCTACTTCCACAGATTTTTTTCTTATAATTTAATTCTTCTCATCTTATTACTTAAACACATATAGTTATTCAGAAGCAGTAAATGTTGAATAGAACTTAAACTAAAGCACAAAAATGAGAAATGTTCCTTACCCTGACTTTCATACCCCCGTCAAAGCCAGTATACAGTGAAAAATTTCAACCCTTAAAAAGAAAAATTCACATGTTGCCATATTGGAGATGGGGGAGAGGGAAGACATGTACTTCCAATGAAGGACCTCTGAGTTGATTAAAGCAGTATCACCAGAATAGTGCTGATAGACTAGAGCATTCAGGCTCGTTTAATTTTTCCTTGGAACGAAAGCGACCAATTTTCAGTTCTACTGCAAATATCTAATTGTCCTCTTTTTCACAGAGGAGAGACAAGTATTAGCTGCTCTTCAAAACAAAGTTACTCTGATTTACAGAGATTATAAACCTCTGGCCAAAAACAAAACAAAACAAACAAACAAAAGAAAACAGAGCAACAAGTCTCTTAAGGGCGTAAGACACCTAGAAGATAGTGTTCCCACTAAACAATGTTGGGACTGGGCGCTGTGGCTCATGCCTGTAATCTCAGCACTTTGGGAGGGTGAGGTAACTGGATCACTTGAGCCCAGGAGTTAGAGACCGATTGGGCAACATAGCAAAACTCCATCTCTACAAAAAGTTAAAAAAATTGCTGGATGTAGTGGTAGCTGCCTGTAATTCCAGCTACTTGGGGGGCTTTGATGGGAGCATTGGTTGAGCCCAGGAGGTCTAGGCTGCAGTGAGCAGTGATTGTGCCACTGCACTACAGCCTGGGCAACGGGGTAAGACCCCGTCTCCAAAAAAAAAAAAATGGAGGTGCTTATAACAACTGTAATTGTGATGTGGAGATGCTAACCTTGTACTCACAAAGATTGTGACTCTTTAAGCACAGAATAAGTAAAGCACATACTATGTGGGGAAACAGAAGAGTAGTTGGCTTATCTGCCAATGCCAAAGCTGCATATTAAGACCTAAATTCCAAAACTTTAAGGAAGGCCTTATTTTTAGCCTTCTATTCATTCCTTCATTTCCCTTACTATTCAATATCACATTACAAAGATCAATTCTTCCAAGTAGTTGATTGATTGTCATCATTGATCTTGTACACAGAAGGTGGGAAAAAACACAAATAAGTCTTGCTTGGCATTTCAGCAAATTTCCTCCATTAAGTGTTTGTATTGGCAGACCTAAAATGTATGTTCTTGGTTTGGAAACGATTCCCTGATGGGTATGGATTGCTGCTTTTCCCTCCCTGCTCACCCTTATAAATTTCTTAATTAGAACAATAGTAAAACAGAATTGAAGAAAAGCAGGTACAACTTTTTAAATGCTGGAAGTAAAAAACAAAGCTTCACTAAGGTCAATGTAAACTGATTCTACACGTGTGTAACCCTCCCAGAAATATCAGTAAACATTTTTATCACAAATTTACTTTGTCTTCTTTTCTAGAGGCTCTGTGTTCATTTATCTACAGATACTCTTACTAGGGTATATTGGTTTCAAAAGTTAAAACTGAGGCTAAGGATGGAAAATAGTGTACTACCATGCTCAGCTGATCAGTTTTTTGCTCTGCCAACTTATATGGCAGCCCTGTGAAATAGCTTTCATTTTATGTAAGCTGCTTTTGATAGCACCCTTCTCTGTTAAAAGGATTCTTTAGGCTTAGATCCAAAAAATGATTGATACTTTATTTTTACTAATGTGGAGCCCAAAAGGGGCCAGCAACATAAGTTTCAAATATTCGCTGTTCTTATTCCTGCCAACCTCAGTTAAGGCTTCTATATGACATGAACACATTCTTTTTCAATTCAGTAATTATTCATTGAAAACTTATTGCTGTGTTAGGCACATGGGACACAAACATTTAAAAAGATATGGGCACTGCTTCTAAGGCACTTATAAATAGTAAGGAACACAGTCAAATAAACTAATATAATATAGTGTGATGATTGAAAGAATAGGGCTATACTCGGGTTGTAGAACTAGCCAAGAAGAGCAGTGATGAAATCGGTCTTCCATTGGTGGAGGTGACAGATAAGTTCAGGGAAGTATTACCAAAAAGGTAACACTAAAAGGATTTTGAAAGGTTAAGAAGTTTTGGCTCTTTTAAGATCAGATGTGACCACTACCACATCAAGGTTGCCAGCAAGTGTTTAAGATTTTGTTTAAAAGAACAACTGTGTGTTTGGGGTCATACTAAAAAAAAACCTTGCGCAAACCAATGTGAAGAATATTTTTTCCCTACGTTTTCTTGTAGTGTTTTTACAGTTTCAGGACTTAATTTGTCTTTAGCGATTTTGATTTGATTTTGTATATGGTATGAGATACAGTTCTAATTTCGTTTTTCTGCTTGTGGATATCGACTTTTCCCAACAAAAATTTATTGAAGAGACTCTGTTTCTCAATGTGTGTTCTTGACAATTTATCAAATTTCAACTGACGATAAACACTTAGATTTATTTCCAGACTCTCTATTCTGATCCATTAGTCTACATTAAGGGTTCTTCACCCCCAGTCACAGACCACTACTGGTCCATGGACTGTTAGGAACTGGGCCGCACAGCAGGAGGTGAGCAGCAGGCAAGCAAGCATTACTGCCTGAGCTCCACCTCCTGCCAGATGTGTGGCCGCATGAATTAGATTCTCACAGGAGCAGAGCCCTCTTGTGGACTGAGCATGTGCGGGATCTAGGTTGTGCACTCCTTATGAGAATCTAATGCCTGATGACCTAAGGTGGAATAGTTTCATCCTGAAACCATCTCCACTGCGCTACCCCCTCTTCTTGCTGTCCGTGGAAAATTGTCTTCAACGAAACTGGCCTGTAGCGCTGGGGACTGCTGGTCTACATGGCTGTTTTAGTGTCGGTACCATGATGTTTTGTTAACTATAGCATTGTAGTTGTCTTGAAATGAAGTAGTGTGATGGCTCTAGCTTTGTTCTTTTACTCCAGATTACTTTGGCTATTCAGGTTCTTTTGTGGTTCTATATAAATTTGAGGATTATTTTTCTATTGCTGCCAAAAATGGCATTGGAATTTTGATAGGGATTGCATTGAATCTGTAGATAGTTTTGGATAGTACAGACATTTTAACAATATTCATTTTTCAATCCATAAATATGAGATAGCCTTTCATTTATTTGTGCCTTTTTCCGTTTCTTTCATAGGTGTATTGTAGTCTCAGTATACAGATATTTTGCCTCCTTAGTTAAATTTATTCCTAAGTGGTTCTTCTGATGATGTGATTGTAAAAAGTATTGCCTTCATTATTTCATTTTCTATAACTTGTTGTTAGGGTATAGAAGTACTACTGATTTTTGTATGTTTTTGTATCCTGCAACTTTACTAATTTTTAATCAGTTATAACAGTTTTTGGTGGAGTCTTCACAGTTTTCTAAAAATGAGATAATATAATTTGTAAACAGACACAATTTTACTTCTTCTTTTCCAATTTGAATATATTTATTTCTTTTCCTTGTCTAGGCTGGCTGAGATTTCCCATACTATACTGAATATACGTCAGCATTCTTGTCTTGTTCCTGATCATAAATGAAAATAGTTTTTCATCATTGAGTGTGTTGTTAGATTTGGGCTGGTCATATATGGCTTTATTATGTTAAGGTGCATTTCTTCTATATCTAATTGTTTGAGAGTTTTTAATCGTAAAAGAATGTTGAATTTTGTCAAATCCTTCATATCTATTGATATTATCACATGATTTTTATTCTTCATTCTATTAATGTGGTGTATCATGTTTATTGGTTTGTGTTTGTTGAGTCATCCTTGCATCCCAGGTCTAGATCCCATCCAATCATAGTGAATTATCCTTTCAATGTGCTGCTGAATTGAGTTGGTTAGTTTTTTATTAAGGATTTTTGCATCTGAATTTTTCAGGGATATATTGCCCTATACTTCTCTTATCTGGCTTTGGTATGAGGGTAATGTTAGTCTTGTAAAATTAGTTTGTAAGCATTCCCTCCTCTTTAATTTCTGCAAGAGTTTGAGAAATATTGGGATTAATTATTGATTAAATGTTGGGTTGAATTCAACTCGAAGCCACCAAATCCTGGGCTTTTCTTTATTGGAAGTTTATGACTACTGATTCAATCTTTGTATTAGTCGGTCTCCAGAGGAACAATCAAAGAGAAGAGAGAGAGGAACAATCAGAGAGAGAGAGAGTTAAAAAGGGGATTTATAATGAGAATTAGCTCATGTAATTCTGGAGTCCAGAAAGTTCTACAGTATGCTGTGCACAAACTGGAGAACTAGAAAAGCCCATGGTATAATGAAATGAGAGTCCAAAGGCCTGAGAACCAGGGGATCCACTATTGTAACTTTCAGCCCAATTCAAAAGGCCTGAGAACTTGGGTGGGGTGGTCACTGGTGTGTAAGTCCCAAAGTCTGAAGGTCTGGAGAACCTGGAACAATTATATTCGAGGACAGAAAAAGATGAATGTCCTAGCTCCAAAAGAAAGAGTGAGTTTGCCCTTCTTCTACCTTTTTGCTCCATCCAGGTCCTCAATTGCCTGTGTGATACCCACTTATAGTGGTAAAGGCAGATCTTCTTTACTCACTCTGCTGATTCAAATGCTAATCTCTTCTGGGAACTTCTTTACAGACATGCCTAGAAATTATATTTTACCAGCCATCTGAGTATCTCTTAAGACAGTCAAGTTAACACATTAAATTTACCATCACAGTCTCCTTACTCATTATTGGTTTGTTCACATTTTCTAATTCTTCATTATTCAGTCTTTCCAGAGTTAGAAGTCATCAAACATTGAGTCATGGACGTGGAAGAAAAAGCTGAGAAGGTAGAAGAACTAAATCATGAGATAGGAAACCAAAATAAATACAAATCTACCTCCATGCAATCTGATCCAGTGATCATGTCCATTAAAGAGAAGATGGAGGCTGATGCCCTTTTCATCTGTGTTGGCAATGTGGCCTATGGCACAACTGCAGAAGAGCTAGAAGCTCATTTTTATGGCTGTGGGTTAGTTACCATAGGTCAACAAATTCAGTGGCTATCCCTAAAGGTTTGCATGTATAGAGTTCTCAGACAAAGTGTCAGTGAAGACATCCCTGACCTTCGACGAGTCACTAATTAGAGGAAGGCAAATCAAAGTGACACCAACGTTAATCAACTGACCAGATATTAGCACAACAGACTGGGATTTCTGATGATACTGCTACTGTTCCCGGACCACCAGTTACAACAGTTCTCTCAATTTTACAGCAGGTTCAGGGGTTGTGTCTACACAGAGTAGCATAGAGCAACATCATAATAATTACCTTTCACATAAATAAAAGCCGATGTTTTTTCCTGATCCAAAAATTTGAAATCCAAAATTCTCCAAAATTTGATACTTTTTGAGTGCTAATATGATGCCACAAGTGGAAAATTCCACACCTGACCTCATGTGACAGGTCACAGTCAGTTACCCTGAAAACAGTATTTTTTCACTATATTAATGGTATATCATGTTTTTTACTGTTAGGTACTTGTGTAAGTGTAAGAACATGATTGCTTGTCATTAGCATGTGAATTCAGTCAAAATTCAGGTATGATGGTGATATAAAAAAACTACAGATTATCCACATGGTTGGCTGAGATAGTGATACTTTGGCTTTCTGATGGTTCAGTGTACACAAACTTTGTTTCAAACTTTACATTCCAAAATCTGAAATCAAAAATATTCTGGTTCTAAACATTTTGGGAACAGGGATTCTCAACCTCTATTCAGAGAGAGGGGGATTAAAAAAAAAGAAAAAAGAACAGGAAAAAAGATTTAAAAAACAAAGTAAGAAACATTTCATCTCTCTGATTCTGAATCTTCTAACCTTTAATATGATAGTACCTACTTCAAAGGATCCTTGTAAAGATTAAGTTAGTTACTATATGAAAAGTCCTTAGAACAATGCTTGGCACGTTGTATAGACTCAGTAAATATCAGCTGGTATTGAAATAATATTTGTAAATTAGATATTACATATTCTTTTTAAATATTTTAAATTAAAAAGAGTACCTGACACCTCAGTGGCCCAATCTTATGATTTCAGATAAATTTCGTCTGGAATACTTTCAGTTTGAGACTAGTTGTTTCAAAATCCAGTAAACGACTTTAAAGAATGTGAAATGCTATCTGAATGCGGACATTACGATTTTAATTCCAACAAAATTTTCTCATATGGGTTAAAAGGACAATCAGCTTTTATTTCCTCCTATCTTTTCATCTAACACACCACTTTTCTTAAAGCAAGTCTATTTTGGTTATATATTATCACGTTTCCTGGAAGGTATGATGGGTGGCCACCGCACTCAGTCTCCTTCATAGCCAAGCGTAGCCATGTAACTATGCTTTGGCCACTGGGATATGAATACCACTACTAGTTTTTTCCCTTGAAACCATAGGATGTTGACTTTCTTGCTCCCTTCCTCCTTACTGCTTGTTGGGAGATGGCAGAAACTGTCCCATCTACCATGGATGTATAAGTTAAAGCCAAAAGTGAACTACAGCACAGCCACTTAGCCTAAAAATGTCAGCTCATCTGTGGATTGATATATGAGAGAAAAATAAACTTTGATTCTTGTGTCTCTGTTATAATAGCTTAGCCTGTATGTGAATAAATATCTTCTTTTTAAATTTTTGATGAAAGAATTAAATCACCATAATATGTGTAAATCTACATGAAATTGATACACTTTGAGGTGTTTTTCTCTATATATTTCATGTCTTTTCAGCACAAAATATTTGAAGCTTTTAACGTAAGATTTAATATCTGTCTTACCTCTAAATAAGAAATGTTTCTTTGACAGTGTGGAAAGAGAATTTCAGTGATTATAGTCTTATACCTCAACTACTATTTCATTTTACGTGTAGAGCACCAAACTATAATCATACATTATAGCAATATTGTAACTACATCAGATTGATATATCTCTACACAGGTTTTATGAGTTCCAGGAATAATGTTTTTAAAGTTTGAGAAATTTGAAGGTGTTCCTTTCTATCTGAGAGCTAAGATAGAAGAGTAGTAGCTAAAAGCTACCACTCTTACCTCTTCTGTAAGGGGGAAAAAAAAAAGATAATAAATTTTGTTTTCCCAGGAAGACAGAGTAAATGTTGCCAAAATCTAACTAAATATACCTTCCTTAAAAGACAGAAGAATTAGAAATACCACATGCAATGAGTGAAATTAAGTGTGAGCATTTATACTAATCACAGGAACAATACCTTTCTTTTTTTTTAAATTTATTTATTATTATTATTATACTTTAAGTTCTAGGGTACATATGCATAACGTGCAGGTTTGTTACATATGTATACTTGTGCCATGTTGCTGTGCTGCACCCATCAACTCGTCTGCACCCATCAACTCGTCATTTACATCAGGTATAACTCCCAATGCAATCCCTCCCCCCCCCCAAACATAATCTTTGAGAATATTCCCTCTTAAAGCATCAGAGATAAGGCACAATTTATATTCATACTTTTTCATCTCATTAGAATCTTTTGTGAACAATCTTTAGCCTGCAACATCCTTCTAGTAGTGTGATTAGAAAGCAAATATAACTATTTTGGCTTTGGAGTTTGCATTAAAGCTAATATAGGCAAAAATCACTGTGGCCTTTCGATTAATTAACCAACTGAAGTGTTAACCTCGTCTCCTACAGTGTTAAGGAAGTGAGATGTTCATGCCTCACGATTATAACTTAGAGGTGTTGTGGCTCACGCCTATGATCCCAGCACTTTAGGAGGCTAAGGCAGGTGGATCACCTGAGGTCAGGAGTTCGAGACCAGCCTGACCAACATGGTGAAATCCCGTCTCTACTAAAAATTCAAAAACTACCTGGGTGTGGTAGCAGGCACCTATAATCCTAGCTACTCAGGAGGCTAAGGCAAGATAATCACTTGAACCTGGGAGGCGGAAGTTGCAGTGAGCTAAGATTGTACCATGGCACTCTAGCCTGGGCAATAAGAGTGAAACTCTGTCTCAAAAAATAAATTAATTCAAAAATAGAGAATAAGGCTTACATGGGACAAGATTACAGTTGGACTTATCAACTTAGTGCCCTGTCCCCAAAAGAGAGAGAAGTATTTAAATGCGAAATACAGAATGTACCCAATTTAAAATAATATTATTTAACAATTTATTCAATAATTTATACTTTCACCCAAAGGAGAATTTACCCACCTCTCTCTATAAATTCAAGGATAAAACATTCCATGTATAGTATAGTTTAAAGTCCCTGCACTCCTGATTTTTCACAGTAGTATATTAGCTTATTATCATCTGAACACGTTATGCTCTCTGTAATAATATAGGCTACCTTTCAATTAATGGTATAAATATTTTTGATTTTTTTCTATAAGCCAAGTTCAGTTGTCATAGGCTATAGTTTGAATGTTCATGTCACCTTCAAACTTCATGTTGAAACATAATCCTCAAGAAAACAGTATTCAAATGTGGGGCCTTTACAAGGCGATTAGGTCAGGAAGACTCCTCCCTTATGAAGAGGATTAAAGCCTTTATAAAAGAGGCTTCACATAGCATTTGGCTTTTTGCCCTGCTGTCCCTGCTGCCATGTGAGGACACAACATTCATCCTCTCCTTAGGGTGTAGCCTTCAAAGTGCCATCTTGGAAGCAGAGAGACCTATCCCTCCCCAGACACCTAATCCATTGGTACATTGATTTTGAACTTCCAGCCTTCAGAACTGTAAGGTTAAAAAAAAAAAAAAAATCTGATCTTTGTAAATTACTCAGACTTAGACATTTAGTTATAGCAGCACAGAATTAGAAACCATATATAATTGCTCTCTCTCTGCCTACAGGAATACATTAAGATTTTCTGTTTTGTGTATTTAAAGGTGATCCAATGACAACCCTTAGGGAGGAAGTTTTGTTTTTTAGAAAGTTGCAAGAGGAGAACTCATTTACAATATCTTACCCATGTCTCCACGCATTTACTTAGGACATACCTAGGACATTGTTGAACTTTTCTCTTGCTATCCTCTGGAGGAGATTTAAATTGCTAGCTAAAAGGTCATTAGCAAACAACTCTGATGATCGGGATGAATAACTGAAGAAATGAACAGACAAATTGACCAGTCGATTAATAGATAATCAAGTGTGATTAAAAAAATACCATCAAACATTATTGGAATGTTAGGTAATTATTTAAAGATGAAAATAAGTGATAAAATAAGAAGCCATAAATGAAGTAAATGTTATAATTTGTTTTTTTGTATATAGGTTCTTGACTTAACTCACTAACTATATTCAGTATTTCTATTCATATTATTACTAAAAACTGACGATGATTTAAGGTTTGAGTTTCTAATTTATAGCCTTCTACATAAAGTGCTTCATTAAAATTCTGATTTTATAATTAACCCCTACAAACATTGGCCCCATGGTATTGTGAAACAGTTGCCACTTCAGAATTTTTAAAAAGCATCATCCAATGGAAAAAAGTAACTGCCTTATTTGAGTTAAATTAAGGCTCTTAGAATCAAATCTTAGCCATGCCATAGCCACACAGTTTCAGTAAGACTTGCAGCCTGAGGTCAAAGGAGGAGTGGAATATACCGGTGATTAGCCAAGAAATGAAGAGAGCCTGCAGTTGTCTGTCCTGGGGAAAACCACACTTAAATTCATTTCCTTTTTGACTATAACCTACAGGAAGGCACAAACTATAAAAAAGAAGTCTTGTTTATTGTAGGGACTCAACAATATGTAACAATTGAAGAATGTGTGTGTCTGAGATCCTCTAAGGATTTAGAACATTTTAAGCCATATTTGCTTGTGGTAATTAGAGTTTTCACTCTAACCACTGAGAAAGGAAGGGCCAAAATATCCTGCATATGGGCATAAAGTAAGATCTAAATGTCAGATATTTCTCCCTGTCTCACATTATCAGGATCCACTTTGGCTTCTGCTCGTACTAGTTTAGTTTATCAGCTTGTGGCCCCACTTAAGCTATCCCAGCAGTGCACGGTTTTAAGCAGATGTGAGTCTCTGTCAACATTCTTACTGTGGGGAAAAAAAAAAGTAAAAAAATCACTTCCTTTTTTTTTTTTTTTTTTTTTTTTTTTGAGACAGAGTCTTACTCCATCACCCAGGCTTGGGTGCAGTGCCATGATCTCGACTCACTGCAACCTCCACCTCTGAGTTCATGCATGTCTCATGCCTCTGCCTTCCAAGTAGCTGGGATTACAGGTGTGTGCCATTACACCCAGCTAATTTTTGTATTTTTAGTAGAAATGGGGTTTCGTTATGTTGGCCAGGCTGGTCTTGAACTCCTAATCTCAAGTGATCTACCCGCCTCAGCCTCCCAAAGTGCTGGGATTATAAGCCTGAGCCACTACACCCTGCCAAAAAAAAAAAAAAAAAAAAAAAAAAAAACCACCTTCAGATATAAAGCATTTATGTGTGACAGTCTGAGGGTAAACTCAGGGCAATCATTTAGGTCACAGGCAGTGGTAAAGCCAAACTGATTTTATGGCTGTTGTCTGTTTGATTGCTCAGTGTGTCTGTCTTCACTGATGATTGTTCATGCTATATGATTTGTTAAATGTTTTAAATATCAGTGCTGGTTGTGGTAAGATGAGAGTAAAGATGGAGATCCTTAACAGTTCGCGAATACAAACACCTTTTAAAAGGAATAGACATATTTCTGTCTTAAAAGCTTCTTAGCTACTCCTCCACCATTTAACTCACCCACCCCAGTCTTTTCCCTCTCAAAACTATTTTTTATTCTTCTTTCCTTCACCCTTACATTCTGAATATTTATAATGTTGAAAAGTATTAGCCATCTCTCTTATTTGCTGATTTTTCTCAACTCGTGCCTTAGGGGTTCAACTTGTACTCCTAAAAGTTTACATATTTATTTTCTTAAACAGAGACAATTACCTCCTAAGAGAAGTTGTGGTATAAGGATCATACTTTGTGTATTTTTGTTGTTGCTGTTTAAATAGACTGTTTCTTAGAGCAGTTCTATGTTCACAGCAAAACTAAGTGGAAGGTAGAGGAGTACTAATTTACTGCCTGCCTTCCCTGCCACACACACAGCCTCCCTGACTATCATTAACATCCCTGAACCAGAGTGGTACACTTGTTACAATCTATGGCCACATTTGACACAATACTTATTCCCCAGATCAGTAGTTTACATTAGGGTTCACTTTTGGTGATGTACATTCTATGGGTTTTGACAAATGTAAAATAACATCTATCTACCATTATAGTATCATGCAGAGTAGTTTTAATGCCTTAAAATATTCTATACTGGAACTGTTCATTCCCCTCTGCCCCCAAGCCCTGGCAACCATTGATCATGTTATTGTTTCTACACTTTTGCCTTTTCCAGAATGTATTGCAATTGGAAGCATATAGTATGTAGTATTTTCTGGTTAACTTCTTTGACTTAGTAATATTCATTTAAGGCTTGATAGCCCATTTCTTGTTAACAATGAAAAATACTCCATTATCTGAATATACCTCACATTTATTTACCAATTCACTTATGGAATGACATCTTGGTGGCTTCCAAAGGGTGTTAGTTATGAATGAAGCTATGTAAACAGCTGTGTACAGATATTCACGTGGATATGTCTTTAGCTCATTTAGGTAAATACCAAGGAGTGCAATGGTTGAATTGTATGGTAAGAGTATGTTTAGCTTTGTAACAGTTGACAAACTGTCTTCCAAAGTGACTATACCATTTTGCACTTGTGTCAGCAATGAATGAAGTAATTCCTGTTGCTTCACATTCTCAACAGCATTTAGTGTTGTCAGTGTTCTAGATTCTGGGCATTGTCAAAGGTGTGTAGTGGTGTCCCACTGTTTTAATTTGTAATTCCCTCATGAGGATTATTTTGAACATTTTTATGTGCTTACTTGCCATCTGTATATCTTCTTTAGTGAATTCTTTTCAGATTTTTTCTATTTTTTAATTGTCATTTTTAAATTAAAATGTAAATGTTCCTTGTACATTTTGGATAACAGTTCCTTCGTAAGACACGTTTTTGCAAATATTTTATTCCAGTCTGTGGTTTATATTCTTACTTTCCTGCAAGTGTCTTTCGTAACTTTTTCATTCTGTTATGCTTGTATTATAGTATGTGTAATGGGAATTAGAGACCTTGAAATAACTTTAATAGATTACTCCTAAGCTGCCTTCCCACTCTCAACTCCTTAAGAAGTATATTTTTAAACTTAAGAAGTATATTTTTCAGGGGGCATTTTGATATTACAACTTATCACAAGGTATGATTATGAATAAAAGCTAGCAAACTCATTTAGAAATATTCAATAGCCTATTGCTTTTAAAAAGATTTTAACTAATGTTAATACAACAAAATGAAATATCCTTCCCCATATATTATTACTGTATCCTTGCATGCATTTAATTGGAAGGTAAAAAAGTTGACTAACAAGAGTCTGGGCTAAAGAAAGCCTGTCATTTGACAGCTCATTATTTTTTCAGGTTTTCTGTTAAAATATGAGAAACAAGAATGCCATGAATAAAATCAGATTCTCCTGTTTAGTTTCTTAAATGTTTCCTTTATGGTGAGGAAGTATTGCCCATATCTAAGACCAGCAGAATAAGACTTGTAAAGATAGGTCGGGAAATAAGGATTGGAAGAAAAGTTATCAGTTATGGGTTTCTTTAGTAAGATCTCTACCTATGATTTTTTTATAGTTTCCTTCTAAGTGTATGATTGCAGTCCAGAGGTATAGTCATATCAATTGTGTATTATTTGCATAGATTAGCGTTGCCTTTTCACAGACACTTTTCTGTTATTTTCCTGCCAATATAAATACCAAAGACTATTAAAGTAAGAAGAAGTTTCAGGAAAGGTAGATTGCATCTTGTCACAAATTGAAGCACAATGAGTAAGCTGACGTGACTTTTCTCTGCTAAGATCACTAGAAATCAGAGTTGTCTCATTAAATACACACTCAAAGAATGGAATGATTGCCGGACTTGCTGTGGTAAGACCTTTGAACATTTACAAAGACATTTAGGTAAATTTTAGCCTTGTCATCCATTCTCAAAGTATTTAAACTTTACAGTTTTGCAGATCTTATAGATGTACTTTCACTAACTCTAACACGCACATTCTTGTTATGTAAGAAATAAATGATGCTTAAAATACCAATTATGAAAGAATGAGTTATTTTAAATAAGAGATTTGGAATTATTTAAACCATATATTATATGAAAAAAACTTTTAAAAAATTCTAAAACTTAATATAGCCAGAAGTAATATAGAAAACAATAAAGGGTTTTTTTTTTTTTTCTGAGAAATATATGACTAAAACAACATAGACTAATACCAAACTTTCTGACAATAACGTTTTTTATACATGTGTCATATATATCACAATATGTGTAGTTTCCAAGGATTGCCATAACAAACTAGCACAAACCAGATGAGTTAAAAAGTCTCAGATCAAGGAGTCACCAGGGTCATGTTGTCTCTGAAGGCACTAGGGCAAAACGTGATCCATTCCATTCTCTTAGCTTATGGTATTGTCAACAATCCTTGATGTGTTTTCATTTGCAGATGCATCACTCCAGTCTCTTCCTTCATCTTCACATGGAGCTCTTTCTGTGTGGTTCTCTTTCTATATTTTCTCTCCTTATAAGGACCCATACTTATAAGTGTCCCACCCTAATTAAGTATGACCTCGTTTTAACTTGATTATATCTACAAAGACCCTATTTCCAAATAAGGTCATACTCTGAGGTTCCAGGAAGAACTTGAATTTTGGGGAGGGTATTACTCTCAACCCAATATACAATATGATATGTAAACTTTGCATACTGAGCAATCTGAACTTGAGTTCTGACTCTGCTGCTTAGTAGCTACGTAATCTAAGACAAGTTAGTTAATCTTTCTGGTTATATATTAGTCCCTTTATATATTACAAGTATGATAAATCCCACTTTGTTTTAAAGTTTAGAAATGATATTTGTGAATTAACCAGAAAGTATCCTCCACACAGAAGTTTCTAAAAATAGTAACTGTTATTTTATGATTATTATACATAATTATACCAGCTTCTTTCTTTTATAAACATTTCACTTAATTGTAGAAGCAGTATTTTAGAAACAAAATACTAATCTTTACCAAAATGTATGGACAATTTTAGTAAAAGTGTTGTCATACTGTTGCTTTGATGTTAAGGTGTAATAACTTTTCCTTTAGCTTTGCTAACAGTGCACTTCTCCTAGTCCAATCATCTTTCTGAGTATTAGATAGAAAAACAGTGTCCTCAAGGTTGACCTTAATGACAATATTGTGGTTCATACCACTTCAATCCCTCCCATTTTTTGCTCCTTGGAAGTATCATATTTTATTTATTTGATCAACCAATCAACAGCTATTTATAACCTATATGGAAAGTCTTACATTAGGAATTATGAATAACAGAAGTATTGTATGACCCTATTCCCAAAGAACTTATATTTTATTTGTCAGACCAGACCAGACTAACGTATAACATATAAAGTATTATTAGGAAAATTAATTGAAACTTAATAAGAAATCTACCTTTTTAGCAAATATTATTCCAATCTTTAAAATGGGCCAGGCAGTACACAGAATATGTAAAGATGATTGAAATGATTTGTTTTTTAAGATATTCTCAGATGAATGAGAGGCATCAGTGAAAAGATAATTTAAATTTAATTATAATCTTATGAGAGTGCTGTGTAACCCAGAGAAGAATAGTTAGATTAAAAGAGAAGGACGTCAGGTCTTCTAGGAGAAGGTGACATGAATTGATTACTAAATGACTAGCAGTAGAAAGTATATTGGGGAAAGAAGAGAAGACAGGGTAAGGAGTCTTGAGGAAGAGGAAATAGCATTTGTGAGAAAATGCACAGGAGCAAAAATTATGCAAGAATTTTGAAGTTATTCATAATTCATAGTATAAGATTAAAAGGCACTATTGAGAAAGAACATATAATCTGGAGTAAAAAGCCGGAGCAGATCTTAAAATTGTTTCAATACATGGTATTTTGTTCCATATTGCCTGTGTGGACAAAGAGAATTGCAATAGTATTCCAAAAGAATTTGATGAAGACTGGATAACTGAGGAAATCAACACTTATTAGCTTTTTACTTTAAGTAGGTACAAGTTGCTTTATGTGCATTGTCCCATACAATACATATAGCAGCTCTACAAGGTGGGTATTCTCTCCATTATGCAGAAGAAAAAAGTAGATCAAAGGTGTTAAGAAATTTGCCCCAGGTTACACAATAGATAAATGGTCATGTCTGGATTTGTTCAAAATGTTGACATCACGAGGGGAAAGTGTGTGTTATGGCCGAGCGTAAGTCCTGTGAGGAAACACTTAGAAATTTTTAGAATGAAATTCAGGTGATAGATTTACAGATTAGCCTTTTATCATGGTACTTATTTTCAGCCATGATGAACTTCCCCTCATGATGTCATCGTTTAAAACAAATTCAGACGTTGCCATTTATCTGCTGAAACAAATCTGTTTTATATAGAGGGCAATGGAATTATGAATGCACGTAAACTGAAGCCCACAGCACAGATTCAAAGAGGGTGACAATTAATAGGAAGCTAGTGAAATTATTAACATCAATTTTAGGTTTGTTTCAGCTACTTGAGATCTGACCCCAAAAATTTAGCAAGGAAATAGTTATATTAATTCAGATATGATGTGATAACCCCAGATCTAGGGTCAGATGAGGAATGCGAGGGATGGTGTTGGTAATCACACTAAGAGACAGCATAAGAAAAAGGAAGGGAGGGAGAAAGAGAGGGAAAGAGGAAGGGAAGGAAGGAAGGAGGGAGGGGGAGGGAGGGAGACGGAGAGAGAGAAAGAAAGCATTGAAAAGGAAGAAAGTATTTAAAAGAAAGAAAACTTAATGTAAAAAAGTATTTAAGTTCAACATTGGTTGGCTCTTGGAACATGAAGAAAACGGGAAATATTTAGGGTAACCAAGGCACTAGTCATGTAACTGATAGAGAAACTGTGCGGGAGGAGTCTAATTTAGCGAGGCCTATGGGGGTGGAGTGAGATGATACTTCAGTTTCAGACACATAGAATTTGAGATGATAGGGAAATATCCAAACAGCACATCCATTACTCTCTAGATATTTCACATGAGCCAGAACATGTAGTAGTGAGAAGAAACATGCACTTGGGATTGTGTCTCCTTTTTCCTCCAATCCTTTTTCAATAGTTGGAAATCCTAACAGACAGAATCTGTCCTAAATAAGTAGGTGGTTTGAAGTGTCAGAGGAGTCTGATTTGTTTTTCTTAAAGGTTAATTAAAATAGAAGTGTATTTGAAAAACATAGATTTTTGTTCTGTGACCTGTGTCACAGAACTGTCACAATTATGCTAATTCTATAGTTCTTTTCGGAGGAGCATCTGAGAGGATTTGGGGGCCACGGGCTACAAGCTAGGTTACTTTACCTCTCTATATGGTGACTTCAGAGAATGATTTCAAAATAGGATATATGTTGTAAAACTGGACTCTGCTGATGATTGTACAACTCTATACATTTACTAAAAATAATTGAATCATACACTTTGGGTGAATTTTATGTTAAGTTATACACTCATAAAGCTGTTAAAGAACAAAACAAAATAATGCTATGTTTTCATTTGTTGCTAAAAATGACCTATGGATTAGTTCTGAGTGAATGCTATTGTCAATGACTTGATTTTTAAAACTGCTGCCTAATACAATTCCAATTTATGTGTAAAAAATAGTATATACACATGAACACTGACTCTCTTAAAGTAATACAATTAATAACAGCTTTGGTTACTTTATATTATACTGTTTTTCTTGTCATATTCCTAATTAAACCTGGTTCATATAAAAATCCAAATTATAACTTAAGAATAAATAGTAAAATATTACTGTGTATGTATGTATATATACACACACACAGACAAAAAGGTTTTTTTTTTTTTTTGTATCATGTTGACTGCAATTTGGCAACAGACACCTGAGAACATCACTGTATATAATTTTTTTCTGTGTTTCAAATTAAGTTTCAAAAGAAAAAAATATTTTCTAATGATGTGGGTGATTTGTTTTATTGTAAATTGTTTAATCATTGTCTCATAGTTCTTGAATTCATTAATAGGGCACCGTACCAGAGGTTCTGATGAAAGATAAGTTAAAAAAGGTTCACATTCTCAGTGAACTTTCCTGTACGACAAAGATGATATGTGTGTGGAAGGTAATTATAACTTGGGTAAAAACTGATAAGAACAGTAGTAGTTATTATTTTAAGGCTGTTCAGAGTCAAAGGAGGTTGCCTTTAGGTACACAGATCAAAGTAAATCTTTAGGTAAAGATTCTGTGTAAATCAAAAAATGGAAATAACAACAAATACATTTATTTTTATTGGTTTATTCAATGAGACAAGAAGGGGAAACCATTCTAGAAATAGATTCTTCAAATTTAATGCCTATTCCCTTACAGTACACAAATACTTTCATAGTGGTAGGCAGACAGAAAGTTTTAAAGATTAATTTCCAGATCCTTAAGATTCTTATGAATTCTTTTCTAAAACTGATCTTCGTGGGGACACTTCTGAAGTAAAAGCTTCCTGCCTTCCACATTGAGTCTCCTTGTGACAGTATCCCAGTAAGCACATGTGGCTTTGGCATCCTTATTTGGTAGCCGAAATCTATGCCAGTGTTTCTTAAATTTTATTCATTCGTGTATCACTGCTACAATTTTCCATATCTCTGTATCAAAACATAACACATTTTCTGATTTCTGTCATATTTATGTACTTTACTGTATAAACAATGTTTTCTCTGAATTTTTCATATGTACTTAAATGTATTTGTAATTATTTGAAATATTGCATATCAGTTTTTCACTTGTCAGATATAGAATATAATGATACACGTCAATGCATTTCCCTTGATCAAAGAAAACACACTGTAGTCCATCCTTAACCTTACAGAGATGCAACACCGAAGAGGGGAAAACAGTCAAAACACCAAACAAAAGGATAATCACAAATATGAATGTGGATGGTGGAAAGTAAAAATTCTAACTCATGTAAGCTGTAACTCACCTGATTTTAGCAATTTGTGTTTTTAATAATATTAACAGGGAATCATAGTTTTTGTGCTGATAATAATTTTGATTGTGGATAACTGTAGTTTTGGAATATAACTGAGAAGTAGTTTAAAGTATTAAGTAACATTGTTACAACAAAGCCTATTCTATTGCCATCTACTCAGTATATGAACAAGTTTTTAAATGCATATAGTCAAAAACTAGAAAATAGCTACACTCACCTCATTAGGAGACAGTTCTAATAAAATTTTACATTTGATTTAAGCATATTTGTTATATATTCATTTAAGCAGCTGCCTACAAAAAATGAGTATATTGATAATTTAATCCTAAAGAAGAAGATCTTTAGAGTCTTGTGATCTGCATTTTAAAAATTGGTTTGTATGAATTGTGTGTGTAGAGAAATAGAACAACCATAAAAAGTCTCAAGCATAACCATGTATTAAATTGAAAAAAATTCTATGGGCAAAACGGAATAAGAAAGTTCAATAAGATAAAGGGACAGAATAAAATTTCTGACTCTTAAAAAAGAGCTTGTTCAGATATTGTTAAAATGAATTATTGTGAATTTCAAATAACCATGATATTTATTTTTTTTTTCCCGAAAGAACGATACAATAGTGTACTGGAAATGACATCATTAGCAATTATTTAAATTTCTGCTGTAAAAATTTAGATATCAAACTATAAATATGTGATGATATATATGATTTTAAAAATTACTTTATGGACTATATGAACAAAAAATTTTTATGACCACTGTTCTGGAATAAAGGCGTAGATGTACAAAACCTTAAAAATTTTGATATATTTAAGAGTTCAATTATTTGATAAGTAGACCAAGGCTTGGAACACAAATTTGAAAAGACTGAGGTTCTCCTAGAATGCTAAGGCTTTGTTGTCTAGGGTAATACTACCAAATGGGAAAACAAGTTGAGTGACTTATGCAATTTCACATTTTCTTCTAGACAGCCACATTAAAAAAAAAAAAAAAAGAAACACAGGAAATCAATTTTTTGTTTGTTTTTTTTTGTTTTTGAGTTGGAGTTTTGCTCTTGTTGCCCGGGCTGGAGTGCAGTGGCACGATCTTGGCTCACGACAACTTCTGCCTCCCAGGTTGAAGCAATTCTCCTGCCTCAGCCTCCCGAGTAGCTGGGATTACAGGCATGTGCCACCATGCCTGGCTAATTTTGTATTTTTAGTAGAAATGGGGTTTCTCCAGGTTGGTCAGGCTGGTCTCGAACTCCCAACCTCAGGTGATTTACCTGCCTCGGCCTCCCAAAGTGATGAAATCAGTTTTTGAAAAATATTTATTTAATGCAATACATTCAACATGTTATTTAACATATAATCAATATAAAATACAATTTGGAATCTGATGTGTGTTTTACTTCTATAGATAATCTCAACTTGGACTATCTAGATTTCAAGTGCCCAATAAACACATGTGGCTGTAGCATTCTTATTTAATAGCTCAAGTCTAGGCCAGTATGAGATTGAGTCACTGGGGAACATTTGCAGGTCTTCAGTGGGGCTCATAAGACAGAACTATATTTCATAACTTAATCAGGCTAATCTATAGTTTATTTCTATATTTTATTCATTCATGTACCACTGCTATAATTTTCCATATCTCTCTATCACATCATAAATAAATTTTCTAACTTCTGTCATAGTCACATATCTACTGTACCAACAATGTTCTCTGAATTTTTCATCCTTTTTACTTAAATTTATTTACATTAATTTGGAAAGTGTAGCACTGTTTTACGTGTTAGATATAGAAGATAATGGTATGAATAAATAGAATATAAAATATTATTACATGTCAGATGTTTTTTGATCCAAGAAACTGAGACTGAGCCCAGTTTCTCTATTAGACTAAGCAGTTGTTTAAGCGGGTTGTATATTCAATTTTTTCTAAAAATAATTAGGATTAAAGAAGAATAATAAATATCACTATATTATTTACTCTAAAGTCCACCTGAAACCATATATATTATATGGTATATACCATCAGCATCATGTGTTTCATACTGATATTTACTCACTGGGGACTAAATCTCAGTATGAAACACATACTGAGTATGAGATTGAGTCACTGGGGAACATTTGCAGGTCTTTAGTAGGGCTCATCAGAGAGAACGATATTTCATAACTTAATCAGGCTAATCTATAGTTTCTTAATCAGGCCAATCTATAGTACTAGAATTTGATTTGATATAGAAGATTAAAAACTCAGAACATTAATTTCTGTAACCTTCTAACTTTTTATATGTTTCTTTGTACTGATGAACTTCATATTTTATTGGGGTCATCCAGGCATATCTAACTTTTAAGCCTTTTAGATTATCTAGAATGCTGTTACAAAAAAAAAAAAAGGAGCTAAGGAATGCTGGAATTTTTAATGTCAAAGACACTTATAAAAGAGTCTTTGCCTTTTTTTGTTGTTGTTTCTGTTGTTAATGGTGACATATGAGTCCTAGAGAAGCCCTCTAGTAAGGGTACAGAAAAAGAAGTTATGAAAATGACTGATCTCCACTTATTTGTAGTCAATTAGATATGAAGAACATGGATCTGTGTTCTTTCTGGTGACGTTAAATAAGAGTAGCCCAGAGCCAAATAATACAGAGTCACAAAATATAAAGATAAAATTGTGAAAGCACCTTTATATCTGTCAAAGAGCAACCTCTAGGCTTCTAAGTTTTTATTACTCTAAATAATTTTACTAGCATCTTGAATATCATCTGTGATTAGAGAACATGAATATTTTCTCTGGTAATCAAATGTTATTGCAAATAATACCGTACTTCCTACTGACACAATATTATTTTATTATGATTTAGCTGTTAGATAAACATATTTTTGGAAATGTTAACTTCATAGCTATACATCGTATGATAAACATTTATTTAAACTAGAAGCAGTTCCAAAAGATATTTCTGGAAGTTGCCTTTATTGGAATGCAATCTTATTTATCTGTAGTATATAACAGGCCTTCACTGTCCCAAGCACAGAGAAGACATTCAGAAATATATTTTGAATGAATGAACAATTCCATTTCCATTAGTAGGCCTTTCAAATAAAATGCTTACAATATAGTGCCTTAAAAAGAGCAAGATAGAAAGTTTTATGTGCTGTATGATTTCCTAAGTAAAATACATGGAGGAATGAATTCCACTAGATGGTAACAACAGTGCTATAGGCCTGAAAAGATTATGGATAACTGTATTTTATGTTCCACTTTCTTATAATGAAATACTATTATTTTGTACTGAAAACTAATATAAAGTTCTAAAAGACTACCCCTTTACAAAAGAGAATGTAGGTTGAATACTTCAAGAGTGTGACACCACACTGTTTGCCAAACATCCTTCCATATTTTCTTAACACTTTTGTTAATACCCCATCGCTGCTGTTAGCTTCTCTTTTCATCATTTCCCTGTCAAATTTATCTGTGGAACTGGATTTAATATGCCTTAAAACAGATTTTTTATGCTCAAGGTATGGCTATTGTAACAGGCATTTAAAAAACTTGCATTAATTATTTTCAAATATAAATGATATAGTCAAGAGCATTTCAATTGACTGGGGAAAAAAGGGACTGACTATGAGCTCTTCTAGATTATCTCAGATGACAACAATTTCAGTTTAAAAAAGACAGCTTGTGTTTTGACATCCTTCTTAATCTTCGAATATTTGCTTAGCACTCCATGTCATATGGCCCGAAATCCTTTCTGTGACTTGCTATCCTCTGAATTATTCCTCACCTTCTCTGGACTATTATGTCAAATGTAGCTGTTTTCTAAGAGATTTCACAAAGGTTTTGTCTGTGCCATGAGATAAAATATGTCTCCATTTCTCTCTCTTTCTCTACTTCTAACTCTATATCTATCTCTGTATCTATCATGTGTCTATTTATATATTTATTCTGCGTGTATAATATACATGTGCCTTTATAACATACATTCATTATATAAAATTGTGTTAAAATATTGATAAGCAAAAAAAAAAAATCACCTGTAAAAGTAAAGCCAAGTGATAATTATTAAATCAGAGAGAGAGAGAGACAGAGACTGTGTAGAACTGTGATAGAGCGAGCATTTTCTTTATGTTTGAATCGTATCTGTTAAGGTAACTTAATTTCAAACAACTACTCAAAAAGAAAACTAGTGTCAGTACAGTATGTATTTTAATGTGTTAAATATCACAAGATTAGTGAATTCAAAAACAGTCTAAGTAATGGTATTTAATTTCCTATAGCATATATGTTTTATAAGAGATAGTGGATAAAGTAGTACATGTCCACATTTGATATGCAAATAATTTTTTTGTAAAAGTTTCTTATTTTCCCATTCATTACTATTAATTTTAAGTTTATAAACAAAAAAATCAGATCAAAGAATGTGTAGTTTATTATTCTCTGGCTGATCGTGCTTTTTGTTTGTTTCTAAAGACCTGGATCTATATAGTCTCTAACCTTCTCTTTATCTTGCTGAAAAGAGCAGTGACATTACAGCAAATAAAGGCTACACGACTTCTTATTAAATACTGTTGTTTTTCCACTTCTATAATGAAATCAAATGAATAATTTCTGTTCCAATAGAGAATTGTCATTTCTCCTATGTTTTTTATTTTAAATATTTTCAAAACAGCAAAAAAGTAAAATGAACACCCATAAAAATATTCATCTAGCTCAGAGATCTTCAAACTAGAGTTTCATGGACAATTTCAGCTTGTCATCTGCTTCTATCAATGGTTTTATTGGAACAAATCTATGCCCATTTATTTATGTATTGTCTGTGGCTGCTTTTGCACTGCAAGACTGAGTTGAGTACTTGTGACAGAGACCATATGGACCAAAACCCTAAAATATCCACCATCTGTCCTTGTAGAAAAAGTTTGTCAAACCTTGATTTAGATTCACCAGTTATCAAAATTTTGCTACATCTGTTTTGTCTATCTTTGTAATTATAGATAGGTAGATTATATTAATACATACATATATAGATTTTATGGATATATATACAATTATGCTTTTTTTCTGAACTATTTAAAAATAAGTGGCTGATGTTATAATACTTCAGCGTGTATCTCCTAAAAAGAACATAATCTTATATCTCCTGCATGATCACAACTTTATAATACCCAAAGTATTTAACAATGGTGCAATAATGTCTCAATACAATCCATATTCAGGTATTTTCAGTTGCCCAACTCAGCATCCAATCAAGGATTATGCATTGCAATTGATATTGTATATCTTGACCCTTCTTTAATCTATAATTCTCTCTTGATTTACCTTTCGCAACATTTCCACTTACACAAAGTCCAAGACAATAGTCTTGAGTCATACAATTTGGATTTGTGTGATGATTTCCCCTTAAGTATATTAATGATTTTGATAAAAAATGTTATGCAGACGATGATACACACTTCCCATTTCATCATACAGAAGGACTCACAATGCCAGTTTGTCCTATAATTGGTGACACTAAGTTTGAGTCACTTGGATAAGATAGGATCTGCTAGACTTATTTATTCTAGTGATATATTTATTCCATGTAAACTGGCTGTTGGAAACCCCTTCAAAATGGCAACTTTGACCTATTGTCTTCTCTATGCGTTCATGATTGCCTTAAATTCTGAAGCAACAAAATATTCAGAGCTCACTTTCTGATTCCTCTGCCCCAAACCTTGTATGTACTATTCTTTAAGGATTCCTGCTTTAATAAGAAAGATACCAAGATCTGAGTATTACGTGTGCTTATTGCTAGTGGTGATTTAAAAACAAAACTAGGGAATACGTAATCTTCATTAGTTTTTTCTTAATCATAAATTCTTCTCTAATTCAAATCCAATGATACATGGTTTTTCCTCACTTCTCTTGCTCTATAATTTGATCTCCCATTTCCTGTCATGAGAATCATGTCTCCCCAAAATTCAGTATATTTACTTATTTGATTTTCCTTACATATAGATGAACTAAATTAAGAATCATGATATCCACTTTGGGAGGCTGAAGAGGGCAGATACCTGAGCTCAAAAGTTGGAGAGCAGCCTGCGAAACATAGCAAAACCCCCAGCTTGGTGTGGTGGTGCTCACCTGTAATCCCAGCTACTTGGAGGGCTGAGGTGGGGGAATTGCTTGAACCCAGGAGGCAGAAGTTTCTCTGAGCCAAGATCGCACCACTGCACTCCAGCCTG
Source organism: Papio anubis (assembly GCF_008728515.1). Taxonomy (NCBI): domain Eukaryota; kingdom Metazoa; phylum Chordata; class Mammalia; order Primates; family Cercopithecidae; genus Papio; species Papio anubis. The sequence continues at coordinate 34,508,920 of NC_044987.1, read as the reverse complement.
GGCAATAGAGTGAGACCCCGTCTCAAAAAAAAAAAAATTCAGTTTATTTATTTATTTTTTTGGTTTAAGGTTGTTGAATGTAATCAGCTCCAGGTTAATACAGTGTAGTCAAACAGCCTTATCAACTGTTGCAATGTGGTGTGATACAGGTTAAGTCCTGAATGTATGTAAGTTGGTATTGTTTTGCATTTTTCTTGTTTTATTTTCTAAAGGATATCACAATATCAATATCACCACCTAAAATCTATTTAGTAAAGTTCAAGGATTTTTTGTTTTCTCTTTCTGTTCCTAGGAGTATTTGCTGACAGCTAAATCTTTTCAAAATTTATTTGAATTTGTTCTTTATTTTCTGTGTGATAATGCTAAAAAAGCCCGATTGAGGTTTATTTTGCTTATATTAGCATACAATAGTAAGGTTTGCTTTATCGTTTTTCTTAAATTTACTTTTTAAGAAATATAAAAACATTTACATGGTTCACAAGTCAAAACTATACAAAGGTGCGTTCAAAGACGTCTCATTCTGATATCTGTTCCTTACAACTTGTTCACACATCCTCATAAGTGATCATTTTCTTTAGCCTATAATTTATTATTCTGTGATCCTTTAAAAAAAGAAAAGTGTGTACATGTGTGTATTTAATAAAGTTAGCATGTTATTTATATACTTCATTTTGCTTTAATATGTTCTGGAATAACTTAGTATCTGTATATAGTGAACAGTTTTTTTCTGTTTTTCTCAGTTGCTTAACACTCAATTGTGTCAATAGCTCATAGTTTTTTCAAGTTTCCTATGCGTTATGCTTTTATTTGTGTCTTACTCAATTTCTTTCGTCCATACCTTAGTTCTTAATGCACAGATCTTTTACAACCTTAATCAAATTTTTCTCTAAATGTTTTATTTTTTGATGCTGTTGTAAATGGGATTTGTTTTCTTACTATCCAAAGTGATCGACAAGCTTAATGCAAACCCTGTCAAAATTTCAATGAAGTTTTTTACAGTTATTAGAAAAAAATCATAAAATGTGTATGGAAACATAAAATATTCTAAATAGCCAAAGCAATTTTGGGAAAAAAACAAAACTGGAGGCATCACAGCTTTATGATTTGAAGGTATATTACAAAGCTATAATAATCAAAAGAGTATGATACTGGCATAAAAACTGAAGAGAGAACAGAGATCCCAGAGGTAAACTCATACATTTATGGTCAACTAATCTTTGAGAAGGGCATGAAGAATATAGAATAGAGAGAGGATAAACTCTTTAGTAAATAGTGTAGCGGAACCTGAACTTTCACATACAGAACATCATATCACGTCATACCTGAATTAATAAAACCATTTCCTTGCTAAATTCTTGGGATCACATCTCAAGTAGCTGAAGCAAACTGGACTTTAATATACAGAAGAATCCAGCAATCTTACTTCTCTGTTTACACCCAAAAGAAAAAAAGTCAGTATGCTGAAGAGATAGCTACTCTACCATATTCATTGCAGCATCATTCACCATAGCAAAGACACCAAAATAACCTAAATGTCCATCAACTGATGAATGAACAAAGTAAATGTGTAATAAATACATATATATACATACATACACACATATATGTATATACAACACACATATACATATATGTATATGTATTTACACACACTGAAATATTCAGCCATAATGAAGGAAATTGTGACATTTGTGATGAGAGGACATTATGCTAGGTGAAATTAGCAAACACGGAAAGACAAATGCTTCACAATCTCACTATAGGTAGAATCTGAAAAAGTAGAATTTGCAAAAGCAGAGAATAGAATGGTGGTTGCCAGTAGCTGGGGGTGGAGGAAATGAAGAGATGTTGATCAGGAGGTACAAATAATCAATTAGAAGATGACCCCATTCTAGGGATTGAATATACAGCATGGCAAGTAAGGTTAATATTGCTGTATTGTATACTTGAAATTTGCTAAGACGGTAGATCTTCGGTGTTATCACCATAAAACGATGCTAGCTGTGTGAGGTGATAGATGTACATTGGGTAGCTTCCTTTATGTGTTGGGAAAATTCTTAAAGAAAGGGAAATGGTGTAAACTTTACTATATATTATATCCACAAATTTTATACAAGTGTGCTTTACCTGTAAATGTCTGGAAGAAAAACAACCCTGAAAAAAAGTCTCCAATAAAAAAATGTGGGCACTCAGGGAGTCTGTAAAAGAAAGTACAAATGCTTTGTGACAACTGAACCTTAGAAACTTCTGAGGTATGCTTTTTTATCAACAATGGAGTCCTGTTTCTGAAGAATCACACTGGATATTGTGAGAAAAATTTTTCTACTACATCAATTACTTCATTTTTTTTTTTTGCCATGTACTAATACACTGTTTTAGTCATTGAGGATACAAAGATAGGTGATTTAAGATTGTTGACTGCAGTCAGCTCAAGATTAATACAGTGTAGTCAAAAAACCACACTAGCTATTGCAATGTAGTGTCATACAGGTTAAGTCTGGAATGTATGTAAAGTAGCATTATTTGTTTTACATTTTTCTCGTTTTATTTTCTACTGGAAATAACTGCCACGAACTACTTCTCTGAACATTTGTTACTCATGTTACAGCAAGGTCTCTTGGATTTGCTCCTGACATATTCCTGTAAAAATTCCCATTGATTTTTAGGGTTGATTCAGTTGATGTGGCTGTTATGTAATGTATACCCTTCCTGTTTCACTGATACTGAAGCTCGCTTGGTCAAAGAAAACAGCCTTGTCTAATAAAGGATAACTTTGATTCTAACCAAATCTCAAGATACTTTTGAAGGTGAACTTGTTTTGCTAAATGTTTGTCTTTTTCATTTCAACATGTCATAATAAATTTTAAATAATAGATTACCTCTGAAGTTGAACAGGGAGTTGTATTCCCTGATATGCAAACCTATACAAGTTTAATAATAGTTTTATAAGAAAGACTGGGGAAGAAAAAGTCAGTACTTCCAGTCTCTGTCTGTGGCACACATGCACATACCCAGGGAGCAAGAAAGCTGGATGGGATTGCAGATTATGTAGTTTGAAAATAATTCAGTCTTTGTCCCATTGGTTTTGTATTGTCTAAGTCAGCATTTTAGAATTTTTTCAGTATTTGTAAATAAGCAGCCACATAGAGTTATAATATACATGCAATGTATAACTTAGTTATTATGCACAGGTGGTAAATTGACATAAGTGAACGTAACTGTGGAACCAACAACCAAATTAGGAAATGGACTGTTACCAGCATTCAAAAAGATTCTTTCTTGTTTCTGCAAGCCACTGCCCCACTCACTCAGGGAAACCACTATGTAACTCAACCTGAATTTTAATTTGCATTCCAATAGGGCATAGACTGCGATATTTATCAAAGATGACAAGGTTAAAAGATGTTAGCCTAAGGAAAATTCTAGGTATCCATGTCTAAACACCAGTGCAAATCCCCAAAGAAATTATCTTTTTTTTATATAGGTCCAAAAATTATTGTTGATAATCTTTTCAATTAGAGTTTAGTTACATTATTTAAATTTATAAGCTTAAAGATTTTGATCATATTTTTGTGTGTGTTTTACTGATTTAAAAAAAAATTATTAGAAATCCCTTCCTGGACATTATGAAAGTCTTTGTTTTCCTAAGGTCTTTTGTACTGTGTATGTATTTAAATACTAACATAGGGTGTGTTAGACTACAAATTAATCTTGAAGAATTTTTATTGAAATAATACCCATGACTACTTAGCCTTACACATAGGAAACTAAATGGTCATTTTAATGTATAATTATATTGTCTTCATACAATGTAAAAATCCGCAACAATTTTTAAAGTGATAATTGTAATATAATTTTTCTCATCAATATTAATGTCAACTGAATGCCAACATTTAAAGTTGCTATCTGAGTATGATTTTCCTTGTAAGACTCCTCAGTTGATGACCCTGAGTCCACTATTGGATGGAATTCAAGCTCATGAGCCTGACACACAAGGCCCTTCGTGACATGATCCCTGTCTCCCTTTGGACCTTACACGACTGCTCTTGTTTATATTACAAAAAATAACAAACTACTGGTGGTTTCCGAGTAACTATTGCAGCTTTTCAGCCTATCCTTCTGAAGTGCTTATCTTTCTGAATACAATTTTCACCCTTTGTATGATATAAACAAACTCCAACCCCTCTCCGCCCCCACGCAATTCTTCCTTCACTTAGTCTTTATGGGCTGTGACCACCGATTTTAACCTCCTTTTTAAGTTTGTTGCTTCTTACTTCTTTGACATTTTTCCCGAGTTCTAGAATGGTTTAAGTTTTTGAACCACCCCTATAAAATTATGAGCTTCTAAGGAAGGAGCAAGAACTATTTCTTAATTGCCTCTGTCTAGTACATTGCAGATGCTCATCAAATATTTGTGAGTAAATCTTCACAACACTTATCACAGTGATTAAAAAAAACAAGTAATTAAGTGATTTTTAAATGATTAGCTTTAGAAAACTTCAGGTTTTTTTTTTTTTCTTTTTTTTGGTGTTAAATTTAGTTTGCCCAATAAAATGAGTTAATTTGATTCCTCCCCTTTTGTTTTTAAAGTTTGTGTGTTTCATGATATCGTAAAGATAGAGACCACTTTAAGCAACTGAGGCCAAATTTTTTAAGAAATTCATAGGAAAAGTAAAAAAAAAAAAAAAAAAAAAAAAGTGCTACGTTACAGGAACAAGTTAAAAACAGACCACCTTGCATCCCTTAATGAGAGCTAGGAGTCCGGCATTGTCTCTCCAACTGTCCTCCAAGGGCCTGAGGTCCTCCGTGGGATCTAAAGACTTGAAAGTAGTGCTTGGGATCATCGTTTTTATCCTGTTGTTTCCTCCAGTTACTTCTTTGCTTTGCTCTGTCCTATAACTTCAAATGTTTTGAAACAGCTTCTTCTCTTAGAATCTATGAATGGGCAATGTTTCAGTTCCGTTAGAAACATGATTGTGTTCTGGCTACCCATAATAAATCTGCTTTCCAGATAGGTTCTTTTCTACTACATTAAAGCCATTATAACAAAATGTAAAGAAAAAACAATTTTATTTCAAACAACCAGTAACCCAAGTATCTATTTCTTAGTGATTTGGCTGCATTTATAGGATATTTTATTTGGATCTGTTTTATAATCACTTGAAAGCATCACTTTAGTTTGGTTCAGGTCTATGGACCCAAATAAATTGACCATGTTTTGGCAGAGCCATCAGAAGAGAATTGTGGCCAATCCCTTAAATCTCTGCAGATGCTCTGTAGCTAAGTCAATCCAAACCGATCATCATGGTGGCCACATTGAGTGGTTTTTACTCTGCCATCGGCGTGATGCTTAGCCATAAAAAGATTTACCCTTAACTGATAATATTTTTGTATTTTCTGCTAGCATAGTTTCCCATTTCCAATGACATTGGGAAGTAAAACATCTTGCTTTTTTAATATGGTCATTTTCATTTATGCTTTTTATTGTTCCTTAACAATGACAAATAATGCAAAATGATATAAAACCTCTGGGATGCAGATTTCCTGGGGATAAATTGTTGGACTGATTAAATATCTGTTCATGACACTATTCTGAATGAGTCTTCATGTCATTTTGGAAATGAAGGTTAACATCTAATCTAGTTAAAGAAATATAAAAATATATTGTGATTAATATCTCATCTACCCAAGAGCTTTGGTCAAACAAACACCTCATAACTTTTAAAAACAAATCAATGAGAGAAAGAAAGAAACAGGTAGATAATTACTGGAAAAATAATCTAAAACTTTTTAAAAAATTATTTAAGGCACTCATATTTTAAGAAGTTTTTTTGGGCATATGCAAAACTATTGGATATATTAGATAATCTCTGTCTCACATGCTGTCTCTCTATAGAGATTTATTTTTTGCTTATGTATTCAGTTCCGTTAGAAACATGACTCTTTTCTGGCTACCCATAATAAATCTGCTTTCCAGATATGTTCTTTTCTACTACATTAAAGCCATTATATATATATATGTGTGTGTGTGTTCGTATAAGTAGAGTTTTGTATTCTTTAAGATAATAATGCGGACGGGAACGGTGGCTCAACACCTGTAATCCCAGCACTTTGGGAGGCCGAGGCGGGTGGATCACGAGGTCAGGAGATCAAGACCATCCTGGCTAACGTGGTGGAACCCCTTCTCTACTAAAAATACAAAAAATTAACTGGGCACGGTGGCGGGCACCTATAGTCCCAGCTACTCGGGAGGCTGAGGCGGGAGCATGGCGTGAACCCCCTAGGTAGAGCTTGCAGCGAGTCAAGATCGCGCCACTGCACTCCAGCCTGGGGAAAAAAGCGAGACTCTGTCTCAATAATAATAATAATAATAATCTAAGCATTATTGTATTTTCAATGAAGTTTTCACTTTATATACAATCCTGATTATCAAGTATTTTTTAGGTTAGCATTCCCATTTAAAAAAATAAGAAAAAGAAAACTCCTTAATAATGTTAAATATAGGTTGATAAAGACATCAGAATATGTATTGGTAGTAAATCATTTACATTCCTCTATGCTTAGAGTAATTTGGAGAAAATTCAATAGTTCTTTATAGTCATATCTTTCCATAGAATTTATATTTGTGTTGCTAATTTGGTATTCTAGGTAAACTTTATTTCTGCCCTTGAAATGATTTTCATTTTCATTAGTCGCTTGCTCGTTTATTCCGTACATGTTTATTGAGTAAACACTCTGTGCAAGGCATTGCTAGCATAGTGAATGAGAAGAGGGCCCTGACTTCGTAGGGGTCACAATTCAGTAGAGCCCCAGAGCATATAACTATATATGCTGCAGAAGCCACATATACAGCATCCTATAGGAGTACAGAGAAGGAAGAAACTAACTCTTAAGGAGAGGTAGAAATGTCAGGAGAGCTTTTCAGTAGGTGGGGATGTTTTAGTTTTAAATAAATTGATTTCAAAATTAATACCCAATTTCAACACACCATTTATAGAAAAAAAAATTCTCTAAAAGCATTGCTTTCCTATCAGTATCAATTTTTTTTTTTTTTTTTTTAATTTTCCTAGGCCATTTTGGGAAAAGAAAGTGACCATTAATGACTTACATGACTCATACTGAGCTTAAAATATATATTGAAATCTTCATTTAAAAGTAGAATGTTATTCTCAATGTTCTTTCCATACTTTTCTTCGTCTCTGTGGCCCCATCTTTGTTTTGATGAGACTCAAAAACATCGATGCTGTTATCTTTTATTTTCAACCTTCAATGGCCTAGCGGTGCTTGCATAAATATACAGCAGCGCCCTCTACAGGACAGAAGCTAATCCATTCATGCGGAACATGCTTTATTACTGGGTATGAAGGATGGATATCTTATAGGACACACAATGACTGTTAAAAAAAAAAATACTCAAAAGTAACTGCAAAGAATAATATCACATTTTAACCTGAAATATTTACAAGACTACTTAAACCTCTTACTAACAACTAGTAAAGTTCAGGACCAGCACCAGCTCCAGTGTGAAGATGAGATGCAGGCAAACTTTCTGCTTTCTCTAAGGAATTATGTTATTTTGAAAATGTCATTTTTTCATTTCTAACCAAAATGTTGTATTGAGTTTTTTCATTTGATTTCCTTTTAGAGTCTTCTTCTTTAGTGGAACAGCCAATATTCTACTTCCCAAGTAGCCATATTTGATGACTATTATAACTTTAGAGAAATTAAGTTGAGCAGATGTTTACTGTGAATATTACATTCACTAAAATATATTCATGATTTTGACAACTTATTCACAAATAGTGTTTACAGTAAGACAAAAAAATTTTTGAAGTTCACATGTATCTTTTAAAATAGCACATTGACATACTGCCCATGGATATTTAAATTTTTGACCATGATTACAAATGTTCTGCAACTCCTTACAGAAATAAAAGCACTGTTCTTCTCTTCAGGTTGTTTTTTGCATTTAGTTAAAAAGGTTAATTCTAGCAAATTGGTCTGGCGAAATAAATTATGAATGTATAAATGCAAAATTAAGAGAGTAAACAATGCTACCACAATGTCTCAATTTCAAAAATAACATGTTTAGAATTTAGACTTCCACTGAACTTTTCCACTATAAAAACTACTTTTTAATTATTTGAAAGCAATTTTATATAAGGTCAATCAAAAAGTGTTAGTTCTCAAGATAAAAAAAAAAATTGTTCTTGACAGTTTGTTCTATTAGAGTAGTAAATGCGTGGTTGCCAAGGGTATATTTCTAATTTCAAAGCTTCAAATTCCTATTTTTTGAGTACTGTGCAAACCTCAGGTGTAACAGAGTTGATGTTTAATGCCAAAACACTTCAAAATCAGTAACAATAATAGTGCTAATTATACAATTCCACATTTATATGACATTTTATAGTTTATGGATTACTTTTACATACCTATGTATGAGTATGCCTAATCACTCTACCCACAGTTGTTATACAGATTATATATAATGCTACATGTGAAAGCAGTTTAACTGACAACCCCATTAAACACAGGGAGAAGAAATGATAATTGGGTATTCTGTGATTTTAACAGCCGTAATAAGCATACCCTGACACTAGCTTTATCTCTCTGTACTTTCAGTTATGTAAACATATATGACTCAATTTTTAAATTCAGATTGAGTTGAAAATTTTTTCACCTTATCTTACCAGATGCACTGTTCACATCCTCTGTAATGTTTAAGCCTTGTTATCTATTAAAACAATCTCTTTCAAAAAACTACGGAAATCAAAGGCAAAAACTTTATCTGTGACGGATTCCCAAAAACATTCTTTAGATGTGTCCTGATTGAATACACAACACAGGTTTTCAGACTTGTTCAGCTAACTCTCTTAAAGACTGAGTAATGTTCTCATCTTCATCTTGATCAATATTGAGCAATGATTATGTGTAGGTCTATGACGTCACCTTATTCTAAAGCCACAGTTAAACTGTTTTGTGAGAAGACTGTATGCTTTAAAAATCCTTATTTCTGAGTATCTAACAGGATTTTCTTAACTATTATATGCTTTTTTAAAATTAATGCACATTAGAATAGATGGCTAAAAGTTCTTATGCTTCTATTCTGCAGGGAATTGGTTCTTATTCCCCATCAAATTGTGGAACAAGTAACTGCACTGTTGAATCCTGTCTAAATAAATTAATCTCATAGTCATTGTGATTATGTGTCAGGTAGAGATGGCCAAATGAAAGTTCATCATAGGTTAAAGCCCTAATTGAGAAAACAACCCAATACTTTATTATGCATCCTGAGAGCTTCTCCAAGGACAGGTAATAAACTAAAAAAAAAAAAAAGTATTAATATTATCACCATTACTATTTTGGTAAGAAAAAAAAGTGAGTTGAAAAACTACAAATAAAATAATCACCATTTCTGAATTTAATTGAAATTAATGTCACTAATTTTTCTCTAATTGTGTTAAATTTATAAAAGAATATGGTAAATTAATTTCATAGAATTTTCTTACATCATTCTCAAATAATTCTATATAAGTAGGTATGTAGGTATGTTCGTTTTCTCAATGTCCAAGTGAACTGGAGAGATCATCTATGTGAGTGTTTTATTTTAAATGCAGCAATACTATCATTTTATACCTCGTCAGAAAATTTTTTGAAAGACATTATTTTCTAATTAATACAATTTCTTAAAGCATTTAATTAATCTATAGACATTTTAATATCATATTATGAATACTTGATAAACATTTGCATGTTTAGGAAGAAAAAGTTTTCATAAATGATTTCTGTATTTCTAAATTTGTAGAAATTTTTCTCTACAAGTTTGTAGAATTTTAGGCAAGAAGAAAAAATTTAGAAGAAATAAAATATTTACATGTATAACTCTCATCAAGGCATTTATTCATTTTCTCTAATAATTCAGACTGAATTCAGATATGGAAATAGAATTTTTAATGTATTTCAAGCAAAGTAGTTATAAAATTCCACTGTCTTGTGAATACAACACTAAGATTTTCAAAGTCTTCTACTTGTAGAGCCAAATAGACTGACAGTCATTCTTTGATCACATTTACTTAGAATATGTGATATAAAATCTTAGTTAACTTTCCAGTAGACTGGTAAGTTTCCAGCTGCCCTTAGAATAATTGTAATGATAGCTGAGGTTTCTTGTTTTCTGTGTGCCAAGTATTAGTCCTGGTACAAGTGCTTTACATTAAGAATTTCTTCAAATAGTTACAGTAACACTTTGAGGAATAGGGTTGTGAGTCCTACTATACTGATGAGGAAACGGAGGCATTGAAAGAATAACTTATGAAAGATCTTATAGCAATGTTTAGACTTTGTTTACTGCTCAAAGGAAGTTCTTAGTATATCAGTTTGTGGCCAACAACAAATCCCTTGCATATAACCAAGAAATCATAATATGTAGAACTATAACTTCTCAGTGGCTGTGCAATCCACCCAGACCCCATTGTCTGCCTTGTTGATGCACCAGGCAACTCAGATGCCACCCTTGTAGTCAGGACTCCTACTACATCTTAGAGTGGAATGTTCCACGGCACAATGATCCTTTCCACACTCAAATTGTTCATAGTTTCTTGATATGTATATGTGAAGACGGAGCATGTTGTTCAGCGTAGAAGGAGTCTGGATGTGGATATTGTAGACACTGTCATGATCATTAAAAATGTTCTGGCAACATTGCCTCTTGTCTTGCCTGGCAGATAAACTACTGGTAGTTTCTGTTACTGTTGTCCAGTCCTCATTTTTTTTCCCCTTCAGATTAATTATGCCTTTTGCATGCAGTCTTCTTTTCTCTGAGAAAAAATAAGTATTATTATTTCATATGTAAGTATATTTACAAGCAAATGTGTGAATAATATAGATTATCAATGCTGAAGAAGATCAAGGTAAGAGGAGAATATGGCTAATACAAGATTATTAATACTTATCAGTATAGAGATTAGAAATTGGCTTTGAAAATAATTTTGAATTTAGCTGGGAGGAAAGAAAAGACCTTATAGAGACATTTTAAATAAGAAATGATTGGATAAAGGTCGGGTTGAGAATAAATGGGTGAATTGGATTTTAGGAGTGAGATTCTCAGCTTACTTATCAAAGCACTCAAAAGGGCAAGTAAGCTTGAACCAACACAACAGATGGGAGATCAGAGTGTAGTCCAAGGGAGTTTATTACAAGGATTAGCTCTAAAATCTAATGGACAATATTAAAATTTCAAGAACTGTTTGCATTTCCATTTCACAGTACGTTTACTTTTGTTATAAATATAATACTTGAAATTAACCCTTACTTTCAAATCTAAAGTAAAATTATGCTTTATAAAATTGTGCAGTTTTTTGTCTGATGTTATGACATAGAGGAACACACTGTGCCACATTGTCAATAAATGAGTTTTAAAAGTGCAACTTCAAGGAAAATGTGTTAAGATCATGGTAGGAGAAAATGAGAGATAATCCTTGGTAAATCAGGTGGACTTAATTTATAGATAACCTTGTAGATAAGGAAGGGAAAGGGAAACCTTTGGAAACACAAACGGCATCTTAGGAAATTTGAACACACAAAGTTTCATGTGTCTATAAAAATATTAGTAGATGCTAATTGACCACATTGTCTTTGTATTTACTCCTGCAAATTCCAAATTTAGTCTTAGTTCTGGCAGAAGTGTCTCTGCTTGAGAGGATATTTTAGTTTATACAGCATTTAAGAAACATCAAATAGCACAGACATATTCAGAAAATGTGAAATATTCAAGAGTAAAATAAATTGTAAACTGCCTGAAATATGAGCTATGTCTTTTCATTTTTGCAATCCCAACAAAAGGTTTTAGATATATGTATTGCTCAACTCAACAGGTATATATTTTAATACATATTTGCTCTAAGAGATGTACATAGACACTGGAGTAATATTTTAGATGGCAATTATATTTTGTGAAATGACTTATTTTCTTGTTTCTTGGTATATTTGACTCAATGCACTATTTGTTTTAAGGTGGAATTGTAATATTTGTACCTTAGTAATAACTTTTTAAGGATGAGAAGTGGAAAAACTCCTCTCATACCAAGTGGCATATTGAAGTTAGCATCTTCATGAATATCTTCTTAAACCCTTATCTTGCAGCTACTATATCATATTTATTTTTGCATTGCCTTGTATTTTAGCGAATATATGTACATGCTTACCCTCTCCTGACCCTATTTGCATGTTCTTGTAATCTGATTGAGTTGGAACACAGACCATAGCTCCTACACCCAGCAGGTACTCAATGAGCAATTATGGATTTCAGTTCAATCAACATATTTTAAGCATTCAAAAACACTCCATGTCTGTAAACAAGTGTTTGAAAATATGAAATCCCTAGCTGTTTTTGTGTGGTCCTGGCTCCTTTAAAAGCCATGTGCCTCAGTACTCTACTAGTCACCACTCAAATACATGTACACAGAGTATTTTGCAGATGATTTTAGAAAATTTACAAAATCCCTTAAAGTCATCAGTCAACCCAGGTTAAGAACTTGTGGGATACATGTGCAGAACATGCAGGTTTGTTACGTAGGTATATATGTGCCATGGTGGTTTGCTCCACCCATCAACTCATCATTGGTATTAGGTATTTCTCCTAATGCTATCCCTTCCCTAGCCCTGCACCCCCTGATAGGTCCAGGTGTGTGATGTTCCCCTTCCTGTGTCCATGTGTTCTCATTGTTCAACACCCACTTATGAGTGACAGCATGTGGTGTTTGGTTTTCTGTTCCTATGTTAATTTGCTGAGAATGATGGTTTCCATCTTCATCCATGTCCCTGCAGAGGACATGAACCCATCATTTTATATGGCTGCATAGTATTCCCTGATGTATATGGGCCACATCTTCTCTATCCAGTCTATCACTGATGAGCATTTGGGTTGATTCCAAGTCTTTGCTATTGTGAACAGTACCACAATAAACACACGTGTGCATGTCTTTACAGTAGAATGATTTATAATCCTTTGGGTATATAACCAGTAATGGGATTGTTGGGTCAAATGGTATTTCTTGTTCTAGATCCTTCAGGGATCACCACACTGTCTTCCATAATGGTTGAACTAATTTACACTCCCACCAACAGTGTAAAAGCGTTCTTATTTCTCCACATCCTCTCCAGCATCAGTTGTTTCCTGACTTTTTAATGATCACCATTCTAACTGGCATGAGATGGTATCTCATTGTGGTTTTGATTTGCATTTCTCTAATGACCAGTGATGATGAGCTTTTTTTCGTATCTTTGTTGCCCACATAAATGTCTTCTTTGAGAAATGTCTGTTCATATCCTTCACCCACATTTTGATGGGATTTTTTTTTTCTTGTAAATTTGTTTAAGTTCTTTGCAGATTCTGGATATTAGCCGTTTGTCAGCTGGATAGAGTGCAAAAATTCTCTCCTGTTCTGAATATTGTCTGTTTACTCTGATGATAGTTTCTTTTGCTGTGCAGAAGCTCTTTGGTTTAATTAGATCCCATTTGTCAATTTTGGCTTCTGTTGCCATTGCTGTTTGTGTTTTAGGTATGAAGTCTTTGCCCATGCCTATTTCCTGAATGGTATTGCCTAGGTTTTCATCCTGATACGAAACCTGGTAGAGACAAAACTAAGAAAATTTCAGGCCTATATCCCTGATGAAGAGCGATGCAAATATCCTCAATAAAATAATAGCAAACTGAATCTAGCAGCACATGGAAAAGGTTGTCCACCACCAACTTATGAAGTCGTCTTCCTCCCTGGGATTCAAGGCTGGTTCAACATATGCAGACCAATAAACATAATCCATCACATAAACAGAATCAATGACAAAAACCGCATGACATTCTCAATAGATGTAGAAAAGGCCTTTAATAAAATTCAACACCCCTCCATGCTAAAAAGTCGCAGTAAACTAGGAATTGATAGAATGTATCTCAAAATAATAACAGCTATTGATGACAAATGCACAGCCAATATTATACTGAATGGGCAAAAGCTGGAAGCATTCCCTTTGAAATCTGGCACAAGTCAAGGATGCCCTTTCTCACCACTCCTATTCAACATTGTATTGGAAATTCTGGCAAGGACAATCAGGCAAGAGAAAGAAAGGGCATTCAAATAGGAAGAGAGGAAGTCAAATTGTCTGTTTGGAGATGACATGATTGTATATTTAGAAAACCCTGTCGTCTCAACCCCTAATCTCCTTAAGCTGATAAGCAACTTCTGCAAAGTCTCATGATACAGAATCAATGAGCAAAAATCAAAAGAATTCCTATATACCAATAATAGAAAAACAGAACCAAATCATGAGTGAACGCCCATTCACAACTGCTACAAAGAGAATAAAATACCTAGGAATCCAACTTACAAGGGATGTGAAGGACCTCTTCAAGGAGAACTACAAACCACTGCTCAATGAAGTAAGAGAGGACCCAAACAAATGGAGAAACATTCCATGCTCATGGATAGGAAGAATCAATATCATGAAAATAGTCACACTGTCAAAAGTAATTTATAGATTCAGTGCTATCTCCATCAAGCTACCATGTACTTTCTTCACAGAATTAGAAAAAGCTACTTTAAATTTCATATGGAACAAAAAAGAGCCCATATAGCCAAGGCAATCCTAAGCAAAAGAACAAAGCTGGAGGCATCACACTACCTGACTTCAAACTATACTACAAGGCTACAGTAACCAAAACAGCATGGTACTTGTACCAAAACAGAGATATAGACCAATGGGACAGAACAGAGGCCTCAGAAATAATGCAATACATCTACAACCATCTGATTTTGACAAACCTGACAAAAACGAGCAATGGGGAAAGGCTTCCCTATTTAATAAATGATATTGGGAAAACTGGCAACCCATATGCAGAAAACTGAAACTGGACCCTTCCTTACACCTTATACAAAAATTAACTTGATATGGATTAATGACTTAAACATAAGAACATTCATTCAATTTATCTCAGAATGCCAAAAAAGTTTCAACAGACTATTTGCTAGACAAATTCTTATTTAGATAACTTCTCAGAAAACATTTAGATGTAATAAAATGAGTTTCTGATTTGGTGATGATTGGCAAGTATGTTCAGATATGAATTTTAAATGTTATGGAATGATAGTAGTTTTTCATTTGCTTCTAAAACAACACTACACGTTTTGGTTGTAAGAGGCTGATAATCTTAACTAGGGAAGAAGTACAGAGGAAAAATGAGCTGTAGAGTGGAGAACATATGTAAATACACTTTAAAAAGAGGAGAGAATGTGTTATATTTAATAAAAAACAGTATTTTTTAAGTTCCATTTAAGAGACACTGAGCATGAAATTAGGACTTGTTCAACTCTGTAACATAAGTATTATGTATTTTCCATATTAAAAATATTTTTTGTTTGAAATATTTTTTAAAACATTATTTATAAGGTATAATACTAAACTTATATTTTTAGCAATGAGAATGCATTTGAGATTTTGTCTTCAAGCTTTAGTTCCAAAGAGAAAGTAATTTTTACCAGAAAAAAACAAAATGGTCAAGGAATGATTCAACATCCTATAGTGGCACAAAGTCGACTGTTCTCATCAATAAGTTGTCATTGCCAGTAAACTGAAGAAGAAAACAACAGAAATGGCTTACAATTGGATATTTCCACTTCTTTGAAAGAAGAAAAATATGTTACCAGATATGAGTCAAGATGACATAAACAAGTACATGATTTGTCTCCATTAACTTTGACCAGAACCAGAAAAAGTACATCAGATACATGCTATACATAGAAATAAGCCATTAATACACAACTCAGAATCTCTCTCATGACCTCATTCTATAAGGCTTACATTCCTAAAAAATTTCTCCCTCTACCCTTTCTAAAACATGTAGCTAACCAGACTATATGCAGATCTGATTCCAATTGCAGTTTACCTCATTTTAATGTGATTTCTTTAATTATAATGCAATTATAATTTCAGGTCAACTAAGAATGGTGTGTACACAGCATTTACTAAAATCCTAACATGAGTTGATTAAATGTTCTCTGTGTTTTTGGTACCCCTCACATTCATGGTCAAAAGAATACAAAACCTCCCATGGCTTTGCCTTGTTCTATTTTCAGGTGATCTCTTCTGGTTTGTACACTTTTTGTGTATCTTCCTGATATAAAAAGTTTTTGCAATTTTCCCTGATGTTACCTATTTTTAGTTTCTTAACCTCAACATCTTCCTCTCTGAATTCCTCCTTTAGTGAAGACTGTCTACTCCTCAAGTTTCATTGCCTCTTATTATCATGAATAAGCTTACTTGTTAATAACCTATAGGCCATGGAGGACATTTCAAAAAATTGAAGTTAAAAACTGTGTTGGGCAATAAAAGCCAGTACCTCTTATAGGTCAATACATTCAAAGACAGGACTTATTTGAGTATATAAATTTTTGTATACCTATAGAAACATCTCATTAATTTATTGTGTAGCTCATTAACCTATTATTTTTTATATCATTCCTTTTGTAATGAGAAATGATGAAAAGTCAAGTAGGTTTTAGTTTTCTTTTTTTTTTTTTTCATCAATACTTATTCAGTATTGACCCCATACAAGTCACAGTGATAGGCCTTGTGAAAGATGATTTAACTTTTTACATTGTTGCAGTAAAAATAACTTTATTATATATTCAGAGTATACTAAGGACTCCTGTAAGGAAACACATATGATGTACCTTTTAAAATTTTTATTCAATCATGTCTTGGCCAGATTAAATTTCTCCTCTATAGAGATAGTAGAAAATACATTTGTGTCATGTGTATGTTTTCACTGTTTAATTCTGAAAAAAAAAAGTCTATTCTTTCAGATATGGGGAATGCTTTTTATTACGGGGGCTTACTTTCAGATTTTATCAGCACAGCTTTTTCAATAGTATATATTAGATGTCTTTCTGAAAAAAATATTTCCATTAAAAGCTTCTCAAAATCTAGTAGCTTCATATTTTATTTCTAAACCTTCTTTTAAAATTATGTTGTAAAATCTAACACCTCCCCAAAACAATGCTAGTTAACTCTGGGACTCTCTACTGCTCTAAGAAACAAACAAATTATATGAAATAGTTCTATATTACTTTGAAGAATTAGTAAATGTATATCAAATTGATTTTATTTGAAAGCTGTTGTTGCAATAGTAAATATAGAAACAATAAAAATTATGATTATGAAACAATTTGTAGACTTCCATTTTGTACCAGACAATGTACTTGAAAAATCGTACGTATTATCTCAATCTTCAGAACAGCCACAGTGAAGTCGTTACTATTATCCTGATTTTACAGACAATTAGAGAGATTAAGTAACTTCCCTAATGTAAGACAGATAATGAACAACAGAACTGGGGTTTAAACTTGAGGAGAATAAGTTTCAGAAGTCAGAAATTAAGTCTTCAGAAACATTTTTTCATGCTATAATGTAAATTATAAATGGAATAAACCACAATAAACTGTCATGGAAAAGACCGTCGAATTATTGCTCACCTTACTGTAGATGTAATGGGCAATTGAATAGTTACCACTTAGCTTCCTTTGCTTCCATCAGCTATATAGGATTCCTTCCAGGTTTGATAAAATTCTTAAAACTTTGCTTCGTGTTACTGTATTTTAGAATATATTATTTTACTGTTTGAAATAGTACATAATTTAAAATTTTTATCTCTTAAATCTATTGTCTTGCACCCATCAAGTTATCTCCTCAACTAAAATAGAACGTGACTCCTTGCTGGAGATGAGAAAATTTTTTATTTCATAATTTTTGTTTATATCCATGGGATATATGCGCAGGTTAGTTACATGGGTATACTGCATGATGCTGAGGTGTATGGTACAACTGATCCCATCACTCAGGTAGTGGGCATAGTACCCAATAGCTAGTTTTTTGACCCTTTGTCTATCTCCCTCCTTCTCTCCTTCAGTAGTCTGAAGTGTCTCTTCTTGCCATCTTTATGTCCTTGAGTAACCAATGTTTAGCTCCCACTTACGAGTAAAAAGTGCAGTATTTGGTTTTCTGTTCCTGTGTTAATTCACTTAGGATAATGGCCTCCAGCTGGATCTGTGTTTCTGCAAAGGACATGATTTCATTATTTTCTATGGCTGCGTAGTATTCCATGGTGTACATGTGCCACATTTTCTTTTTTAAAAATTTTATTTTAGGTTCAGGGGTAAATGCACAGGTTTGTTAAAGTAAGTTGTGTTTCACAGGAGTTTGGTGTACAGAGTATTCCTCCACCCAGGACATAAGCATAGTATCTAATAGGTAATTTTTGATCCTGACCCTTCTCTCTCCCTCCATCTCAAGCAGACCTTACTGTCTTTCGTTCCCTTCTTTGTGTCCAGATGTACTCAATGTTTAGTTCCTACTTGTAAGAACATGCAGTATTTGGTTTTTTGTTCCAGCATTAGTTCGCTTAGGATAATGGCCTCCAGCTCCATCCACATTGCTGCAAAAGATGTAGTAACATTCTTTTTAATTGCTGCATAATGTTCTATGGTATATGTGTACCACATTTTCTTTACCCAGTCTACCATTCAGAGAAATTTAGGTTGATTCCATGTCTTTAATATTGTGAATATTGCTACGATGAACATATGCACCCACGTATCTTTGCGGTAGAATGATTTAGATTCCCTGGAGTATATACCCAGTAATGGGATTTCTAGATCAAATGGTATTCTGCTTTGAGTTCTTTGAGAAATTGTCAAACCAGTTTTCACAATGCTGAACTAATTTACATTTCCACTAGCAAGGTATAAGCCATCCCTTTTCTCTGCAACCTTACCAGCATGTTATTTTTTGACATTTTAATAACAACCATTCTGACTGGTGTGAGATGGTACCTTATTCTGGTTTTGATTTGCATTTCTCTAATGATTATTAATATTGAACCTTATTAATATACTTTTTGGCCATGCTTATGTCTTCTTTTAAAAAGTATCTCTTTATGACCTTTGCCCACTTTTAATGGGGTTGCTACTGCTTATTAATTTTTAAATTTCTTGTAGATTATTAGACCTTAGTCAGATGCATACTTTGCAGATATTTTCTCGCATTCTGTGTGTTGTTTACTCTGTTGATAGTTTATTTTTTCCTGTGTAGAAGCTTAAGTAGATCCCATTTTTAAATTTTTGCTTTTGTTACAATTGTTTTGGGGTCCTTAGTCACGAACTCTTTGTCCATTTTTATGTTCAGAATGGTATTTTTCTAGGTTGTCTTCCAGGGTTTTAATAGTTTTAGATTTTGCATTTAAATCTTTGATGTAACTTGAGTTGATTCTTGTATATTTTATCAGAAAGGGGTCCAGTTTTGATGTTCTGCATATGCCTAGCAGATTATTCCAGCATCATTTATTGAATAGAGGGACTTTCCCCATCACTGATTTTTGTCGACTGTGTCAAAGAACAGATGGTTGCAGGTGTGTGGCATTATTTTTGGTCTCTCTGTTTTCTTCCATTCGTCTCTGTGTATGTATTTATAACAGTACCATGCTGTTTTGAAGTTGGATCATGTGATGTCTGTAGGTTTGTTCTCTTTGCTTAGGATTGCCTTGGCTATTCAAGCTCTTTTTAGGTTTTATAATGATTTTTAAATAGTGTTTTTGAATTCTGAGAAGAATGTAATTGGAAGTTTGATACAGACAGCAGTGAATCTGTAGATTGCTTTGGACAGTTTGGCCTTTTTAACAATCTTGATTCTTCCTATAAGCATGGAATATTTTTCCATTTGTCATCTCTGATTTCTTTGAGCAGTATTTTCTAGTTCTCATTGTAGAGATCTTTTACCTCCCTGGCTAGTTGTATTCCTAGGTATTTTATTTTTGTTGTCATAGTGAATGGATTTTTGCCCTCAGATAGGATCTTGTTTATGTGTAGGAATGTTACTGATTACTGAACATTTAATTTATATCCTGAAACTTTGCTAAAATTGTTTATCAAAGGCTTTTGATGGGGACTTTAGGGCGTTATAGGTATAGAATTATGTTATCAGTGAAGATAGCTAGTTTTGACTTGTTTTCCTATCTGGATTTTTTTTTTTTTTCTCTTGCCCATTTGATTTGGCCAGGACCTCCAATACTACATTTAATAGGAATAGTGACAATGGTCACTCTTTCCTTGTTCCAGTTCTCAAGGGGAATGTTTTCAGTGCTGTGGGTTTGTCAGAGATGACTTAATATTTTGAAGTATGTTTCTTCAATGCCTAATTTCTTGAGAGTTGTTAATAGGAAGGGATGTTGAAATTTATCAAAAGCCTTGTCTATATATATTGAGATCAATGGTTTTATTTTTAGTTCCTTTTATGAGATGAATCATTTTATTGATTTGCATATGTTGAACCCACTTTACTTGACTGTGGTGGGCTAGATTTTTGATATGCTGCTGGATATGGTTTGCTAGTATTTTGCTGAGAATTTTGAATCTATGATTATGGAGGATATTCACCTGAAGGGTGTGTGTGTGTGTGTGTGTGTGTGTGTGTGTGTCTGCCTGCCTGCAAGATTTTGGTATTAAGATGATGTTGGCCTCATGGAATGAGGTAGGAGGGAGTCCCTACTACTCAACTTTTTGGAATAGTTTCATTGGAATGGTAGCAAATATGCAAACTTGTTTACACATCTGGTAGAATTCAGCTATGAATCTGTCTGGTCCTGGGCATTCTCTGGTTGGTAGGCTTTTCTTACTGTTTCAAATGCAGAACTCTTTATTGGTCTGTTCAGGGATTTGTTGTCTTCTTGATTCAGTGTTTGGTGGTTGTATGTTTCCAGGAACTTATCTATTTCTTTTAGGTTTTGTAGCTTGTGTACATACATGTGTTCATAGTGGTCTCTGAGAGTTTTTTGTATTTCTGTGAAGTCAGTGGTAACATCCCTTTTGGGATATATGACAGTGTTTATTTGGATCTTCCCTCTTTTTTAATTTTTCCTGTATTAGTCTACTAGCAGTCTATCTATCTTAATTTTTTAAAATAATCAGCTTCTGGGTTTATTAATCTTTTGTAAGGTTTTTCACATCTCAGTGTCCTTCATTTCAGCTCTGATTTTGTTTATTTATTGTCTTCCACTAGATTTTGGGGTGATTTGCTATTGTTTTTCTAGTTCCTCTAGTTGTTAATTTGAGATCTTTCTAAATTTTTGAGGGATATGTTTCATTCTATAAGCGTCCCTCTTAACACTGCTTTATATGTGTCCCAGAGATTCTTGTATGCTATATTTCGTTTTTCATTACTTTCAAAAAAATCCTTGGTTTCTGTCTTAATTTCATCATTTGCCCAGAAGTCACTCAGAAGCAACTTGTTTAATTTTCATGTTATTTTATGGTTTGCATTATTTTCTTAGTGTTGATTTCTATTTTTATTTAGCCGTGGTATAAGAGTGTGGTTGATATGATTTCAATTTATAAAAAATTAATTTAGGATTGTTTATGAATTATTTGTGGTCCTTTTTGGAGTATGTGCCATGTGCAGATGAGAAGAATGCATAATCTGTTGTTTTTGGAAGGAGAGTTCTGTAGATGCCTATTAGTTCCATTAAGTCAGGTGTTGAGTTCTCCTCCTGAATATCTTTGTTAGTTTTCTGCCCCGATGGTCTGTCTAATACAGTCAGTGGTGTGTTGAAGTCTCCCACTATTATTGTATGATTATCTTCATCTCTTCATAGGTCTCTAAGAGCTTACTTTTGAATCTGGGTGCTCCAAAACTATGGAGCTGTTTTGAGTACTGTAGCTTTACAGTTTGAAGTCAGGTATTGTGGTGCCTCCAGCTTTGTTCTTTTTGCTTAGGATTGCTTTGGTTGTTTGAGCTCTTCTTTGGTTCCATACAAATTTTAAAATAATTTGTTCTAGCTCTGCGAAGAATGATGTTGGCAAGTTCATAGGAATAGCACTGAATCTGTAGCTTGATCTGGGCAGTATGGCCGTTTTAATGATACCGATTTTTCCAGTTAATGAGCATCGGATGTTTTTCCATTTGTTTGTGTCATCTATGATTTCTCTTAGCAGTGTTTGGTAGTTCTCTTTGTAGAGATCTTTTATCTCTTTAGTTGGAGATATTCCTAGGTATTTTATTTTTAATATAGCTACTGTAGATGAGATTATGTTCTTGTTATGGTCTTGGCTTGGCTGATATTAATATATAGAAATGATAGTAATTTTTGTACATTAATTTTGTACCTGAATCTTCACTGAGGTCATTTATCAGTTCCTGAAGCCTTTAGGGTTTCTATGTATAGAATCATATTACCAGCAAAGAGAGAGAATGTCCTTTCACCTTTTTCTATTTCACTGCCTTTTATTTCTTCCTTCTGCCTGATTGCTCTGGCTAGCCCTTCCAATATTATGTCAAATAGGAGTAGTGAGAATGGCATATCCTTACCTTATCTCAGTTCTCAAGGGGAATGCTTCTAGTTTTTGACTGTTCAGTATTACGCTAGCTGTAGGTTTGTCATAAATGGCTTTTATTATCTTGATGTATGTTCGTTTAATGCCTTGTTTTCTGAGTATCTGTATCATGAAGGAAGGCTGGATTTTATCAAATGTTCTTTCTCCTCTATTGAGATGATCATGTGGTTTTTGTTCTTAATTCTGTTCATGTGGTGTTTCACATTTATTGATTTGTGTATGTTGAACCCACCTTGCATCCTAGGAATGAAGTCTTACTTGATCACGAAAAATTAACTTTTTGATATGCTGTAGGATTTGGTTTGCTAGTGTTTGGTCGAGGATTTTTGCATATATGTTTGTCAGGGATATTGGCCTGTAATTTTCTTCTTTTGTTGTGTTTTTGTCAGACTTTCATAAATTGGGGTGATGCTGCCTTTGTGGAATGAGTTAGGGAGAAGCCCCTCCTCTCCAATTTTTTGGAAAAATTTGCGTGGAGTTGGTACCAGCTCTTCTTTGTATGCCTTGTGGAATTTGGCTGCCAATCCGTCTGCTCTGGGCTTATTTTGGTTGCTAGGTTTGTTATTACTAATTCCATGTCAGAACTTGATATTAGTCTGTTGAGGGTTTCCATTTCTCTCTGATTCAATTTTGAGACATTATGTGTTTCCAGGAATTTATACATTCCCTCTACGTTTGCTGTTTCTTGTTACTCCAGTTCCTCTCTCTGGTATGTTGCATTGTTCCTGCTTCATCTAACTTTTTGAGATAGGTTTTTAGTGCAATAAACTTTCTTTTTAACACTGCTGTTGTTGCATCCTAGAGATTTTGGTATGTTGTGTCTGTGTTTTCATTTATTTCATAGAGTTTTTATATTTCTGCTTTATTTTCATTGTTTACGTAAAAGTCATTCAGCAGAAAATTGTCTAATATTCAGTTTTGAGAGGGCTTCTTGACACTGATTTCTATTTTTATTCTACTGTGCTCTGAGAATATGGTTGGTATCATTTCATTGAGTTAACTCATTGAGCCTTGCATTATTACCCAGCTTGTAGATGATGTTGATGTTTCATGTCTAGATGTGAAGAATTTATATGCTGCAATTCCTATGTGTAATACTCTGTAGATGTCAGTTAGGTCCATTTGTTCAACTGTTGTATTTAGGTCCAGAATTTCTCTGTTAGTTTTGGGCCTTGATGATCTGTCTAATGTTGTCCATGGAGTGTTAAATTCCCTCACTATCATCATGTAGCTGCCTAAGTCTATCAAAGGTCTAGTAGTTCTTACTTTATGAATAAAAGTGCTCTAATTTTTGATGAATGTGTATTTAGAATAGTTGAGTCTTCTTGTTAAATTGAACTTTTTATCATTATGTAATGCATTTCTTTGTCTTTTTTTTTTTTTTTTTTTTACTGCTGTTGGCTTAAAGTATGTTTTATCTAAGAATAATGTTTCTTTTTTATTTTCTGATTGTTTAATAGATTTTTCTTCAGTCCTTTACACTGAACCTGTGGGTGTTGTTTCATGTGAGATGGGTCTTTCGAAAACAGTCGACAGATGGGTCTTCTTTTTTTATTTTACTCAATTTGCCACTCTGTGCCTTTTAAGTACAGCATTTAGACCTTTTATATTCAAGATTAATAATGATATGTGACGTTTTGATACTAACATGAAGTTGTTAGCTGATAGTTTTGAAGTTTCTATTGTGTGGTTGCTTTATAGTTTCTGTGGGTTATGTACTTAAGTGTGCTTCTGCAGTATTTTTTTTTTTTTTCATTTCCATGTTATTAGTACCATAAGAACCTCTTACAAGGCTGGCCTAGTGGTAATGAATTCCCTTAGTGCTTGCTCGTCTGCAAAATATTTTATTGTCTTTCACGTATGAAGCTTAGTTTGGTGAGAGATGAAATTCTTAGTTATAATTTTTATTCTTTAAGAACACTGAAAATAGGCCTCCAGTCTCTCCTGGCTTGTAATGTTTCTTCTGAGAAGTCTGAAGTTAATCTAATGAGGTCCCATTTGTATGTAATCTAACATTTTTCTCTAGCTGCCTTTAATTTTGTTTTCTTTAGCACTGACTTTGGACAGTGTGATTACTATATAGCTTGGAGATACTCATTTTCTGTAGTATCTTGCAGCTGTTCTCTGGATTTCTTGTATGTGGATGTCTACCTTTCCAACAAGATTTGCAGCATTTCTTGAATTATTCTCTTAACTATGTTTTCCAGATATTTTAAATTTTCACCTTTTTTCTCAGGAATGCAAATAATTCATAAGTTTGGTGGTTTTGTGTGATTCTGTATTTCTTGATAACTTTTTTTAAACTCTTTTTTAAAAATTTATGTTTCTGTCTCACTGGCTTATTTCAAAAGGCTGGTCTTCAAGCAGTGAAATTCTTTCTTGTGCTTGGTGCAATCTGTTGATAAATATTTCAATTGTATTTTGAAATTCCTTAAGTAACTTTCAATTTAAGAAGCTCTGATTTTTTTTAAAAGATGTCTATCTCTTCCTTCTATTCCTGTATTGCTTTAGTAGTTTCTTTGTGTTGATATTCAACCTTCTCTTTGGATATCTTTGGAATTTCTTGCAATCCATGCTTTGAAGTTCTTATCTGTCTTTGACATGTGAATGCTCCCAGTGCATTCATATTTTGTATGGTGCTAGAATTCTGGAGCGGATTCCTTCTCATCTGGAGATAGTGGGACTTCTAATTTTTGTAATTATTTTTGTGCAGTAGAGTTTTCTCTTTGTTTTCCTACAATATTATGCTTTTGTTTTTAATTTTCCTTTTCTTTTCTTGTTCTCCTCCCAGGGTGTATGACTGTAGAGAAGGCTGGGTAAGATCTTTTGTCTTTTCTTCTATAGACCTATGCTCTTCTGTAAGCAGATTTTATAT
This sequence comes from Papio anubis, assembly GCF_008728515.1. Lineage (NCBI taxonomy): Eukaryota > Metazoa > Chordata > Mammalia > Primates > Cercopithecidae > Papio > Papio anubis. The sequence goes on along the minus strand of NC_044987.1, from coordinate 34,483,612 downwards.
TGGGCTGTTCAGTTTGACCTACAGGACTGTAGTTTGTACTTATTGGTAAGAGCCAGTTACAGCTAACATACTGGGTATCCACTTGATCCTGGTTTACTAGGAGATTATCTCTGTTACCTCGGGGAATGAGCTGATTTATGGAGTGCACAGTTTTCTGCACTCCTTGCTTAACTGTGGAGGGTAGGGGACAAGATGTCCTTGTCCAAACCAGGAAGGCTCACCTACAGGTCCCCTAATGGTAGGCACTAGTGCCACATGCAAAGGAGAAATGACTGGGTGGCCACCAAGTGCCCAGAGGTGTGCCTCGGCATGGAGCTATGAAACCTCCTCAGTTACATGTTCTGTGTACAAGGTTGGTTGGGTAGGTAGGGGGTGAGGGGCGGGGAAGGAAACCTAAACTCCTAGTCTAGGAAAGTGACTGCTCCAGAGGCCTGGAGGTCTGCCTGTGCATTCACTATAGAGGCCTTGCTGTGCCACAGACTCTGCACAGGGAGGACAGGGCAATTCAGGCTGCTCATCCAGGCAAATGAGTGCTGCAGATGCCTGGAGATCCACCTGGGCATGCAGTGCAGAGGGGTCTCCTGCCCCAGGATCTCTTCACAAAAGAGGTGGGGTGACACAGGAAGTGGTTCCAGGTGAGTGGGTGCTCCAAATGCTTGGAAATATGCCTGACTGTGGAGTGGAGAGGGCTCTGATGCAACACCATCTATGCACAGGAAAGGTGGGGTGGCTCAGGCTGCCAGTCCTGATGAGCAGGTGTTTTGAATGCCTGGAGACCTGCCTAGGCTGAACCACAATCTGTTTTTCAGGAAGGATGGGGAGGTTCAAGCTGGTGATCCAGGTGAATGAGTATTCCAAATGTCTGGAGATCTGTCTGGGCATAGAGCAAATAGTGTCCCCCTGAACCATGGTCTGTGTCCAGAAAGGATGGGGTGGTTCAGCCTGTTGACCCAGGTGAGCAGCTGCTGAAAATGCATGGAGATCTTCCTGAGCATGAAGGAGAGGGCCCCGCTGCACCACGATGTCAAGGGGAATCAGTTGGAACACCCAGCAATGACATGCAGATGAGTTCCAATTCACCGAGCTGACCCTTGCTGCCGGTCTTGTTACCCTGGAGAAACCACAGCTGTAGTAGCTCTTCTCCCACCCTAGGACTCTGATGAGGGAGAGCATAATTCCAGTGCCTTTTCACAATTCTGACTGTGGAGGTCCTTACCCTACTTTAGAGCAGGTGACCCAAGCTCTGGCCCAGAACTAAAATGCCTGTGCAGCCTCACTGCTTGGCCACTAAAGAATTACTGACTTTGTATGTGCCGGATTAAAAATGGTGTCCTGCAGGGCTGGGTGCGGTGGCTCACGCCTGTAATCCCAGCACTTTGGGAGGCCGAGGCGGGCAGATCACGAGGTCAGGAGATCCAGACCATCCTGGCTAACATGGTGAAACCCTATCTCTACTAAAAAATACAAAAAATTAACCAGGTGTGGTGGCGGGCACCTGTAGTCCCAGCTACTCAGGAGGCTGAGGCAGGAGAATGGCGTGAACCCGGGAGGTGGAGCTTGCAGTTAGCCAAGATGGCGGCACTGTGCTGCATTCTGAGCAACAGAGCGAGACTCCATCTGAAAAGAAAAAAAAAAAAAAAAATGTGTCCTGCTCTTGGTCCTGAGTTTGGGAAAATGCTCACAATTTTTGCTGGTGTCTTTTCCTGACAGTGTCTACTGTTTTGGACAAGGCAGAACGCTTTGTTTCTCCTAGATCCTCTCCCTAAATTGACTCTCTGAGTTAGCCCCAGGACATAGGAAAAACAGTACCCTCCCTTTTCCTGGGTTTCTTGGATTCCACTGGGAAAGTGAATCACAGAGAGAGGCTGTATGTTTCTCTCATGTGCTGGGGTTTCACTTGCTTTTATGAGTCACGTGCCGTTACAGTGCTCTCTTCCCTGAGATCTGGGTTGTCCTTCACTTTTCTGGTGGATTTCCGTTTTCCTTGTTGAATTACAGCTCACAGAGTTGACCTTTACGAATTCTTGCTCTTTGCAAGTGGCCGAGACATCTTAAAATCTTCTAATATACCATCTTGGATATTTCAAAATGAGATGCAAACCTTTGAATAAACTCTTAGTGGGGTCTTGGGGTCTTTGAAGTCTTTTTTTTTTCTTTTATGAAAATTTAGTGGCAGCACATGCCAGAAAATACCCAAGTACAAAATGCCCAAATCTACTTTTTATGCCAAAAAGATGGTGGTTTTCAGTAAATATAGTTACACTGTATTGAATAAAAATAATTTACAAAATTAAATATGAATAATAATGTGTTTTACAATATGGTAGATACATTTATTTGGAAAAAGTTACTTGATAAGTTGATTAAAGGAAAGTCATTTACCAAATGTGTACCCTAGCTTGCAAAATGTGTTTCCTAGATTACTATTTCCAGAGAAAATCTTAATGTCAACTCAGTCAGTTAACAAAAACATAATGTGATATTTAGGAATAATGCAACTTACCTTTTAAAAAAAATAGGTTTTTAAACCATTTTACTCTTCAAAATTACTTTCTGAACGCTAACATTATACTGAACAAGTCAATTATCTCAATTCTGTTAGTTCACCTAAAGCCATGAGTCTACAATGAGGTATGATTTTAAAAAAATCTCATTGAAGTATGATAACATTTAATTTTAATTTTATGATCTTATAACTACCTTCAACTACAATTCTTAAATCTTTGCAAAGTAAAATTCTTTACATCAGCCCCTTAATCATTAGCTAATATGGCAGAAATTCTTAATACGGAAGGAATAGAGTATTTTAAAAATATAAAAATAAATGTATATACTAAATGTGTTTTAGTCTATGTTTATAAATAGAAGTACATCTTACAGAATATGGTAAAATGATTTATACATTTTATTTTTTAAATACCAATAATTTTATACATATATACATGTAAAATACATACACACATATATACACATTATACATATTCATATGAAAAAAACCACCATTACATTTTTATAAAATATTCAGTGCTTCATAATGGAACATGTAACAGGATTAGAAAAATAGCAAGTTCAAAGGCTGAAAACAAAACATGGCCTCATCTATTTGAAAAACCATAGGTAATTCTTTATTGAGGAATTAAAGTCTGAGAGAAGGAAAACAGGAAATATATGAATTTGTACAAATAAAGAATCTTGTCTCTCAGAAGAAAATTGTGCGTTGCTTTAAAGGGTTAAAAGAATAAGTGCAGTATTTTGGTCAGACCTGTAACATGATCAGAAACATTACTTTCATGGAATTGTGGAGCATAGACTGGAAGGATCTGGGCAACAATTAGGAAAACAGAGGTAACTAGAGCAGTACTTATGGGTATAGAGAAGGTAGAACTTGAAACTTCCGGAGGTTGGGTTAAATTTGCCAATACCTGTGGAACATCCAGATGTTTCACCTAGGCAATTACCTAAAAAAGCCTGAAGGTCAAAGGAGAGATCTGAGCTATTTTTATAGAAAACAAAAACAATCAACCCATGTCTATAAACTTTTGTTTATATAGAGAAAAAAAATTAGAAAGATTGTTTGTCATCATGAAGGCAAACTAACTTGTTAATTGAACTATTTTCAGCTAGTTGTTTTGGCAGCTGTAGACACAGCCTTGCAATCAGTACTCATTAAGGTATTGGAACTATAGCTCCCCACCCTCCAGGGAAGTAGTGTGATTGCATAAACCATGGTAACCGAAGAATGAACACTTTCAATATGATATAATTAAACATTATGGGAAAGAATGAATTACGGTTCTTTGTGACATTTGGCTAAACATGCTAGCAAGCAAAAATACACAAATGAAGGTCACATTTGCAATTATTATAAAAGTGTCTACATTTTAATTAGGTAGCTGATAAATGTCATTGAGCCTTAGCCACTGACCAACTGTCATTTTTTAAAAGGAGGAGAAAAATGTCACCTAAAAAGCCAGAATTTTTTGCATTGTCATGAAATTAAAAGTTGTAACCACAATAAAGTGTGTCCAGCACTAAGCTGTTAAATGGGCTTAGGGACAATCTCTAACAAAATTTAAGAAATAAATATTTTGACAGCATGTGAGGTGTCACTAGTAATACAAATTTTCAAGCATTGTTTTTTAAAGCATTGTGTCTTTATTGTAAAACCACATAGAGCCACATTAGCCTTGAAAGTCTCTTCTCAGAGAGTACAAGTGAATTTTTTCTTACTTTGCCTGCAGATTTGACTTAAATTCATTCCTTATTAATTTGGATTAAATATTCACTGACTTTCTCCCTCCGGTGACAAACTAATCTTCTTAACCTCACACACTATTGTACCTGACCTAAGAATAAAATAAATTGATCTCATCTCTTAGATTTTTTTTTTGAATTTTAAATATTATTTACTTGAAAATTACTTGTCCTTATCCCCTAAAAGAAAAATGAAATGTGTCAGCTAATATGAATCCCCCACTAAATTTACTTATAAAAGTGCCATGAAAGAAAATAAATATATAAATACTGTGTACGTGAGTGAGTGTGTGTGTGTGTATTGTCTTTAGGGTTAATCTGACTGATATTTCTAAATCCAAATTTTTAAACTTTAATAAGAAAATTCAAAAGACAAAATAGATCGAGCACAGTGGCTCACGCCTGTAATCCCAGCACCCTGGGAGGCTGAGGTGGGCAGATCACGAGGTCAGGAGTTCAAGACCAGCTTGGCCAACGTGGTGAAACCCTGTCTCCACTGAAAATACAAAAATTAGTCAGGCGTGGTGACGGGCACCTGTATTCCCAGCTATTCGGGAGGCTGAGGCAGGATAATCCCTTGAACCTGGGAGGTGGAGGTGGCAGTGAGCCAAGATTATTGCATTCCAACCTAGGTGACAGAGCAACACTCTTCCCCCCACCCCACCCCCCCAAAAAAAGACAAAATAGATACATTAGATACATAAATCATAAAGAAAATGATCAATTCTGCAAGGTAATGTAAATCTTGTCTTCATAGTATGCTATTATCATATTGAAACCAAAACAGTACAGTAAATGAAATCCTTAATCACCAGTGTATAAAGTGCTTTTAAGAATCAAGAAAAAGGAATCAGAACTCAATAGGATAAAAGAAAATATTTGAGTTATACCTGATGTAAATGACGAGTTGATGGGTGCTGACGAGTTGATGGGTGCAGCACAGCAACATGGCACAAGTATACATATGTAACAAACCTGCACGTTATGCACATGTACCCTAGAACTTAAAGTATAATAATAAAAAAATAAATAAAAATAAAAAAAGAAAATATTTGATATATAATTTAGTGATGAAATATGTATATATGGAAAAACTGTCTACTCAAAGTGCAAATCGAATGGTGAAATATGATTTCCACTATAATATTTGTAGAAAGTAAAAAAAGGTAATAGATCTTGGCCATCCTCTAATAAAACAGTATGCAAAATAACACAAGTGTTAAAGAAAATATTGCTCTTTTATGATGCTAACAGGAGTCTAAATATTAAGTCAGAAATTCTAGAAAACAATTTTGTCAATAACTATTTTCATTTCAGAAATTCGGCTTCTATGATACTCCTAGGAAATTATGGTAATAGTCACGAAGATTTACGTACAGGGATATTCCTGTGTCATTATATATAACAGATAAATTCATCTGTAGGGACATAGTTGAAGAAGTTTTAACAAAACACATAATTGAAATATATAATTAATTAAATGCTTCTGAAGGACATTTGTAACAGAATTACATAATTATAATATAACATATATATATGTATATTTAAGATGGAATCTCACTCTGTTGCCCAAGCTGGAGTGCAGTGACCTGATCTTGGTTCACTGCAACCGCCACCTCCCAGTTCAAGTGATTCTCCTGTCTCAGCCTCCCAATAGCTGGTATTACAGGTATGTACTACCATGACCAGCCGCAATATAATATTAAATAAAAATTAGAAAATTATGTGTATAAACTGATTCCAGTTTTCTTCCAACAAAACAAAATGTCTGCCTGTGTCTCTGTTGGCATATCTCTCCATAAATCAAATGAAGATAAATTCAAGTTTGTTTTTGCAGAGTATTCTATTTCTGGACATGAAGATCAGACATGATTTTGTTCTGTAGTGAGCATATATTTGTTTATAATGAGAATATTTAAAACTAGAATTCAGAGGACTCTTCAGATACCACCGTTTTGGATCTGAACCCTGTAGCTTATTCCCTAAGGTAAAGAATTAAGAGTAGGTACCTTCTGTGACCCTGAAGGCAACACCAAAAGAAATAAATGGTAGCTGATTCTCATACTGATTTAGAAGGGTACTGTATTGTTTTGAATTGAATTGATTTGTAAAACTTTTGACTTGAAAAGTAGTAGAGTTTGTGATGCATACATAACTGAGCCAAGAAACAGCAGTTCCACAGCTGGAAGTTGCTTTCTGACTTTAGGGTTTTGTTAAATATTGTGCAAATATTATGGATGAGGCAAATGTGTGGACACTGATGGTGAGAGTGACATGTTAAATCAGGCCCCAATATTTTAGCCCACTTGATGTCTTTGTTTCAATTTAAGTAACTGGACTAAATGTTCTGTCAGTTGAGGCTAGAAAATCACAACGACAGCAGGTGAGTGAATTTAAATGGATTTTTACAGGTATTTAATCTGTTAAATGAAAACTCACCTAACTTATCTAAAAATGTCATTGGGAAATTTCCTTTTGATATATTTTCTTTGAAGAAATTGCTGTTAGTTGCACAGTTTCCCATTTACTTCTGTGTGTGCCTCAGTAACCCATAATTCCTAGGGTCAAAGCTGTAGGTCTGCTTTTGAAGAAAAATTGTCGTAGAAAAAAATCACTTTGGGACTTCAATAACTAACTCACTTTGCAGGGATTCCTAGGCAACTTTTTCATGTGCTTGGTAGCAAAATAAAAACCATAAACATATTTCCAATATCCATATTCCCATTTGTGAGAAATGACCAAAGCTCAATTCAAATTTCACCTCTACTGTCAAGCACTTTTTCTTGGTATCAGCTGCTTCTTACTAGATGCTCCAACATGAGTTAGATTGAACAGTAATCCTATTATGCATCTATTCCTCTCTCCCTTTTAAGATTGTGCCTTGTGACTTGAGCATCACAATGAGCCTGTGATCGCTGGAAAGACAGTGACAGACAGCTAAAGATGATAAGCATAGGGTTTTCTTTAACGGTAAAATATAAAGAAGTTTATTTGCTCAGAGCAGCTACACAAGCAGGAGCCCCAGTGTACCCACACAAGTAGGAAGACGCAACTTCTTTTGTCCCTACCATCTTGCTTTCAGAGACACACGTGTGCCCCAGATAATACCCGTGTGGTGTGAGGATTCCACCAGGCCAGAGAAAAATTTTTATTTCATCGATGGGGGAGAATGGTGTCAGACCCTCTTAATGCTATATGCTTCTATCAAGTGTAAAAATAAATTCACTTAAAGCCCCAATTTGAAAACTAAGCCTTTTCGCTAAAACCAATTGTGACTATAGTTTTATCTGAGTGACTCTGTTGCTAAGATTTGTTGAAATTCAATAATTATAAAGTGATTTCCTTGAGGTTTATATTTTTTTCTCTTAGTTTATGAGAACTCTTTCAAGGCAAGGATTGTATGTTTTATTATACTTTTTTATTTCCATAGTTACTTTTTAATGTGGGATATGTAATAATCATTTCACATGTTAAATAAATTTTAAATCCTATATTGCATTATTTGTGTCTACGTCCAAAAATGTTATAATTATTTTTGGCCATATAGGATTCCATTGTATAATTAGCCATGTTGAATTCCATTCCTAAATCCAGAATTGAATGAGTACACCCACCTTTTGCAGACTGTGTTCTACACTGCACCATAGGAAACACTGAACATGATACTGAACATAATGAAACACATGTTTATTTTTAATATAACTGCATATATAGAAGCACAACTTGCCCACAGAATTGTTTCTAAAATTGGGAGGAAATACATGTTGTCTAATTATTTTCTAATTGCTAAGCAATGTTAGCTTTTTTGATTTGTTATCAAATACTGTCTGATCTATCTTAAACACACAGAGAATAGGAAAGTAAAAGCTAATATAATCATTACAGTTAAAACTTTACTGAAATCTTTAATTATCCAAAACAAGAGGGAATTCTTTACTCACTAAATTAATTTGGTTATATTTCTCAACTAGCTCCTGCCCGTGCTAATTTCCTCAGTGATTCATATTCATATTGTGAGGGAAATATTAATTTAATGCAATCATACAATTTATGCTCTTGGTGATTTAAAGAGATAGCATCATAATACTATAGATTTTTAAAAACTTTTAACCATGAAAAAAATACAAAACAAGAAAACTGTTAGAATCTCCTTTTTGGCAATAAAAGTCTGTAATACCCAGTTTAATGTGTAACAATATTCATGTTCTATCTGTGAATACAACTAAGCATTTACTATTTAGAAAAGAAGATAAAGTTACCCAAATCTTACATAATTATGCCTTCACATATTTATAGCATACCTGAGAAACAGCTGTGGAAATAATTTCAAATCATGCTTCTTTTCCCCTGTAAATATGTCTACTTTTTCAGTCTTATGCAAGGAACACCAGGAAGGCAGTGCTGTTAAATATTTTTCTTATATCTTAGAACTATGAAAGTTTAAATGCCTGACTCTGGTGCTTTAAAAATTGTGAATTTCATCCTTTGCATATGCTTTTTGCTCTTGCAGCTACAACACTGTAAACTTTACACATAATACATTTCTTGGAGAAAGTGCTGAGTTGAGACATAGAGTACATCTGATTCGGGCTATTTCAAACTTTCATATGCCATAGATGCAGACAACCAAATTGAAATGATGCACATTATTTATAAATTATTAACCATTTCTAAATATGCTCCACACGACTGGCTTTGCTGAGGTGTTTCATCCATCCTTGCAAGCTTCATAAAACAGTAGCAGGCCGAAATTGCACAGTTAACATTAATTCTCATCAGAGAGGACAGCCTTAGCAATTACTTTGAAAAAGGTCAGGTATCAAATTTCTTTATGCTGACTTTGATGCCAAATGGAGTCACACTGCAGATTTGGATATTGTATGTCTTCTGTTTTTTTCTGTATACTGTGTCGTCAATACATAATGCCACTCTTTGCTGTCTGACATAGAAGTCGATGATTGAATATTAATATTCTCAAGAATATTATGCTCTCAAGAGCATCGCACATCATTTGGTACTATAATTTATATTTTTATACAAAAGCTTAAATTGACATTTAAAATTAGACTTCAAAAGTAGGGAATACATGCTTTATATGAGTATCTGTCATTTCATGACTTTTGGGTGTTGCTTACTCTTCTGTATCTGTAAAACTTAACAGCATTGTGTGGGAGTTGATAGAAAATATTCAGATGCAGAGTCTAATAGTGATAATACAGTTTTATCAATCAATATTTTAGGAGCAGTAAAGTTTCTTGTAAACATACTTCTCATATTTAGGGACAGAAATAGAATTCTGAAGTTTTATTGGTGTCAGAAAATTCAGGAATATTTTGGTGATAGCAAGTTATTAAATACTTTAAAATATATTTTTATCATACTGACATTTTATCTTCTTCACAAATATTGTAAACAATTCTAGTTCTACATATTCAAATCTAGTATTTTATTAATAATATTTATATTTATTTTAATATTATAAATATTTTATTTATAATATCAATATTTCATTAATATTATGTACATTGAGTGGCAATGTTATGATCTCTAAAATGACCTTTTAGGTAATGGAAAAGAATGCTATTACTTCCAAGGACTGCAAGTGGTGGCAATGTCATTCTGACTTAATGGAGTCCAATTTTATTAAATAATACAAGTTCAGTTGTCCCAGGGTCATTATATTAGGAAATATTTAATGAAGGTATTAATATTTACTCCTACCCAACCTCCAGCTGGAATTTCATGGTGTGAGAGCACCGGGTTAATTGAGTTTTATCACAAAATCTCTGGGCCACTATAGAAATAACTTGAATGCAGGCTCCCTAAGGTCTAACCTATAAAAAATGAGAAAATAGAAAAAGAAATGATTAACATGTAACTTGATTCTGCTGACATCTTCAGCATAGTTATTTATTAAAAGACTGAGCAACTGATGAAACTTTCTCTCTGAAAAGAAAAAGGTATGGGTTTGAGGAGAGAGGGTAAGATGTTAATTATCCATCTTGTATGATGGGAGAATGAATGGACCAGGAAAATGAAGTAGTATTTCCTGGAAACTCACAAGGCCCACCAGAAGTCAATTATCACACATTGAGTTCTTCCTTCCAAACCCTGAACAGGAATATGGAGAAAAGATGGGTACATCTTGTTTTAGCCAGTAGAATCACAAGAATATATATTTGTGAAGTTTTCTGTAGATATATAGAGTCTGTTCTTATCCAAAATTTTTCTTTTAGAATTTGTTTGTGGGAATACACCTATTAGGAAAATAAAAAATGTAATCATTTCCTTTTCGTTTTTCACTTTTTCAGTTCCTCAGGGTAAAATGAATATGACAATTCAGTGTTCATATTCTCATTCTGTGACCCAATCAAATCTGGAAAGGGTAAACTCAGTATTCATTTATACCCACAAGAATGGTACAGGATTATAACTGAACTCTAGATAATAACACAAAATAATACAGAAAATGTATTGAGTTCTTACTATCAGACAGGCATAGTTTTAACTGTTTTCTGTATATTACTTTATTTGATCTTTACAACAACCTTTGAGGGAATTCCTGTTGTTATCTTCAATCTGAAGTCAAGGAAGCTGAATCACGGAGTTATTTCTGTCTTGCTCAAAGGCGCAGAGATACTACGATGTAGAATCTAGATTTGAATTCATGCCATCCAACTTTGGAACCTCTATTGCAAACCGATTGACTGACAAAGCTAATCTCACACAAAAATTTCATTCAGTAAAATGAGCGGCCAGGATGTAAGAGGAGAATATATGCATCATAACCAAGAGTGGAACTTTTATTCCCAGGAAGTGAGCCATGATGGCAGTACTGTAAGAATATGAGATGCTGGCAAGTTTTTGCTCAAAAGCACTCTGCTTTTTTTTTTTTTTTTCTCCTTTATGTTTATTATCTGTATTATAGTTCTTGGTTTTATAAATTTTTAGAATAATTTTGTTTGTTTAATGTTCCTCTACTAATGTTTTACTAATTGGTAATCCTCTACCAATACTCCCAGATTCTAAATTCCACAAGTCAAGTATCATGTGTGGTTTATTCATGACCATATCACCTGTTCCTAACCCATAGGCATTCATTAAAGAGTTATTGAAAAAATATGAATGAAGGTTGAATGAGAAAGCATTTAATTATGGAAAAAAGAATGTTAGAGGTTGCTAAAAGAATGTGAGGGGTTTTGTGTACAAGGAGTCTGGTCCAGACCCCATCATGGCATCACTCAGCATTTCTATTTCACTGAGCCTTTGAATTCTGAGCCTAGAATTTAGATAAAATCTACTCTGCTATTTATTTAAGTGACAGCTCTTGGGGTGATGAATAAAAACAGTTTCTGAATCCTGAATATGATTTACCAAATGGTCTATCATAGAAGACACCTTTCCATGACAGAAGTGTGAAAATTGTTAGGATCTGAAGCAAAACCACACAAAGAGAGTAGAGAGGTGTTTTGTTTTGTTTTGTTTTACTAAAAGTAGGAGTTTGAAAGAGCACAGAAAAATATTGGAATATCAAAGACAGAAGTGAGTTCAAGTAACTGTGACTAAAGATGAAATTCCTCTGGGAGGGAGCTGATGTCTATGAGTAAGATCATTTAAAGGGTACTTTAGGTGGAGAAAAATGTTTCCTAGGGTACGCCAACATTGAAGAGACAAAGAAGAATTAGAAAAGGAGATAAAAAGTTTCCAGTGAAGTAAGAATAAAGACGTGAGGTTTTGGTATCTTGGAATTACATAAAGACAACATTCAAAAGAAAAAGAAATAACTAACTGTGTCATACACTCCTAATAGGTTTAATGTAGTGAAAATTTGTCCTTAAACTTAGCAATATCCTGGTAATTTTTATCTTTAAAAAGAGACTATTCACAATAGCAAAGACTTGGAAGCAACCCAAATGTCCATCAGTGACAGATTGGATTAAGAAAATGTGGCACATATACACGATGGAATACTATGCAGCCATAAAAAAGGATGAGTTTGCGTCCTTTGTAGGGACATGGATGCAGCTGGAAACCATCATTCTTAGCAAACTATCACAAGAACAGAAAACCAAACACCGCATGTTCTCACTCATAGGTGGGAACTGAACAATGAGATCACTTGGACTCAGGAAGGGGAACATCACACACCGGGGCCTATCATGGGGAGGGGGGAGGGGGGAGGGATTGCATTGGGAGTTATACCTGATGTAAATGACGAGTTGATGGGTGCAGCAGACCAACATGGCACAAGTATACATATGTAACAAACCTGCACGTTATGCACATGTACCCTACAACTTAAAGTATAATAATAATAAATAAATTTAAAAAAAAAGAAATTAATGTAGACTAATCTAGGAAACCTATATAAAGCAATGAGAGTATTAATTTAAAAGTCATTAAATCTCATTGTATAATGATATGGGCATATCTTAAATAAAGATAGCTAGTATGCTGGCAATAAAGAAGATCTATCATTTAAAAAAAAAAAGACATTATTGTGGAATGGTATAAGCAAGAGATCTTATAAAAGGTCAAGGGAAAAAGGAGGGAAAAATAATTGAATACTTTTACCGTATATAGCACTTTTTAAGGAGTCTTGTAATAAAAATTAGGAATGATAAGGTCATAATAATTTTATTTAAAAGAGAACGTTTTTATAGTTAAGAGAACATTCTAACAAGCATGCCAAAAAATTGATGCTGAACGAGATACAGAAGGAATCATCTGGAGAGATGTCCTTGAACAGTCAGGATGGAATGGAATTAAATATATATACATACAGGATTGGCCTTTAAGAGATGTACAGACACCATTCATGTGACTCAGCTCATATTAATGAAACAAGGCGGAGTGCATGCGTGTACAGGCAGATGGTGGGAGCATGTGAGGGACTGTCTCTTCTGATTGCTTCTATTTTCTTAATACAATAGGAAGCACCATCATCAGGAAGGTCAAAAAGATAAGGGTTTGAGGAGAGAGGGTAAGATGCTAATTGTCCATCCTGTATGATGGGAGAGTAAATGGACCAGGAAAATGAAGTAGTATTTCCTGGAAACTCACAAGGCCCACTGGAAGTCAATTATTACACATTGAGTTCTTTCAGCATGATTTTGTATTCTTCTCTGGCTACAGAGTATATTGATAGTTGGACTTAAATTAGCAGGGGAGAGAGTTAGCCTGGGAAGAAACAGTCCAGGGTGAGAAGCAGTGTGCCTGAAGGTGCATTGAAGGAATTGAGTAAGGTTATATTATGAACTCTAACCTGGAAATGGAGAGAGTTGAGGAAATGAGAGCAGGGTGCAAAACAGTGAAAGAGTATTAAGATCAGTAGATTGTAGGTCTTGAAGTAGTTGAGATGCCAAACAGAAAGAGATGAAATTATGTATTAGTCCGTTCCCACTCTGCTATAAAGGACTTCCCCAAACTGAGTGATTATAAAGGGGAGGTTTAATTGACTCACAGTTCCATGTGACTGGCATGGCCTCAGGAAACTTACAATCATGATGGAAGGCAAAGGGGAGGCAGGCACCTTCTTCACAAGGTGGCAGTAGAGAGAATGACTTAAGGTGGATCTTGACAAACACTTATAAAACCGTCAGCTCTCATGAGAACTCACTATCACAAGAACAGCATGGAGGAAACTGCCCTGTGATTCATTTACCTCCCTCTAGTTTCTGCCTTCACATCTGGGGATTATGAGGATTACGGAGATTATAATTCAAGATGGGATTTGGGTGGGGACACAAAGCCTACCCATTTCAAATAATATAAGATGTACCAGACACTTAAATGTAGGAAGGGGATGCAGCTATTTTCCACCCTCAACAGATTTCTGCATTTGTTAAATTAACTTATTCTCATAAAGTTGAGCGTTAGACAAAGTCCTATCAATGAAACAACATTTTCCCACTTATTTATGCTAATATATTCTCAGAGATGAGAATCCTCAGAACTAAGACTGAGGAGTGGGGAAACTGAGGAGATGTCATACAAAAGGGCTGGGCAGCTAAGAGGGCACCAAGTTGGAGAGTTAAAAATATCCTTGAGAGAAGAAGAGACCCCACAAAAGTGTAAACCAGTTGCACTAAGACCATGAGGCTGATGAAAGCCACTTTCTAAGGTCTGAGCTTATATGTCAAATAGAATGGAAATGGTAATATAGGGGTTCCAGACCACATCCAGATCTTGAAGAGTCCTCTTCATCCCTTATCTCTGAACACACTTTTACTGAACTCTGTGTGCAGTGCCCTGTGTGGAGCAGGCAGGAAGCTGTGATACTGCTGTGTGCACACCCTCTGCAGGACCAGCTTCCCCACACCTAATCCACTTGAACTGATTTAACAAAAGTGGGTCTCTGTTGAGGATGAAACATAACTGAATCCCCTTCCTCTGTTGAAATTCAAGTATTGGCATTTCTGTCTATTTCACCTTATTATTCCATCTCTTTTTGTCTAGGATCCCAACTCCTTCAAGACTTAAAATTGACTGATCTTAATACCTTTTCAGTTTCTGCACCTTGCTCCTGTTTCCTCAATTCCCTCCCTCTCCAGATTAGAGTTCATGGTCCATAACTTCATTCACTTCCTTCAGTGAGCCTTCAACCACCCTGCCCTTCACCCTCAACTATTTTCACAGACTAACCTCTCTAACCCCCAATTTAAATTCAACTATTAATAGATTATAGCTAGAGAACACTGATCTTCAAAACTATTGACTAGCTGCCTTGTCTGTATTGAAAGACTTTCACTTCCTTTCACTTTGTGACATTCCACTTTTCTACTTTTTTCCTTCCCTTTCCAGATTCGAGTAGCTCCGCTTTTTTTTTGCAAAAAAATGCTGATGTTCGTCAAAATTCCATTTTCAACACCCTATTTCTTACTTCACATGCTTCCTTGGCAAGCTTATCTATTCTCAGTTTCAGTAACCATCTATTTGGTTACCATTTCATAATCTCTCTGATGAACCTGCATCTCCCTTAATTTTGCAGAATCTTAACATCAACATGAATGTCCTGGAGGCACCATAGACTCTCCACCTGTCTAAAACTGAATTCATGAGCCTTTACCTCAAGCTCACGCCTTTTCCTGCATTCTTATCTATCTTCTAGTGGAGGCAAGCTTGCCTGATTTGTCACTTTTCTTTACTGCCTCCAATCTAATAAACCAATAACTTCATTTACTATTCCCATATGTATTATCTCCTTATTTCTGACAAATCTTTGCCTGTATTACAGGGTTAGACCCTTGAGTCATCTTTATTCGGTCTCTTTCAAATATGGCACTACAACCAGAGTGATCTCTCTAAAACTTATGTTTTTCTCCTTTCAAAGCCATACCAGTTTAACATGACATGCTAGACATTTCGTCATCGGCACCTTGTTTACTTATTCAGCCTTACATATCCTCCCACCTCTCTCCCTCATACTCTGTGCTCCTGTTTTAATCTACCAAGCAGGCCATAGTGCCTTTACTTTCTAGGTTTTTATATATTTTCTTCCGTGTCTGGAGTGTCTTTCTTTCCCTACTGAAGACTTGACTGAACTTATCACTAATGAACTTTCAGGACTCAGTTTAGATAGAATTTCTACTGGAAAGCATTTTCTGTTTTCTGATGACTTAAAGCTGAATGAGAGTTTTCTCTACCCATGCGGGGAGCCCATAGATCCTTGAATTTACTTTTATATCACATGATACTAACATTGCATGAATACCACCTTTTTTTTCCAACTAGATCGTAGCTCCTTGAGGGCGAGGGCAGGATTATTCACATTTTTTCCCTAGCATTTGGCACCTACTAAGTTGTTATCACATGTTTGTCGAATGCATGCATGCATGCATGAATGAATGAATCAGTTGCCACATTTCTAGTAACAGCTTTGAGTTCACATTAATTGATGAAAAGGGAATCTTACTGCAACAGATAAAACTGATTGCATAACAAACGAAGACCTGGCGTAGCGCACTTAGACAAATTAGCATTTGCCTCATCTCTATATGGAGTGGCACAAGCCCATTTCTGTACCACTTACTATTTGGTTAAAAATACATATATATATATATATATATATATATATATATAAAAGATTTATAGCCACAGTGACGTTCCTGGCCTTTTTAAACCTCATTATGGCCTTTCTATTTTTCAGGTTTTTCATTGATTATCCTTATCTGGCTTTAAGAACTATAAAACACATTATCATACTTCACTGTACTTTTTAACACCAGTCTGGGATAGTTGTTTGTTTTGTTTGTTTTTTTGTTTTTTGTTTTCCTTTATAAATGAGCAGGGCAGACAGTTAAAACACAAAGCAACAGATTGCACTGAGAAATGAATAGGTTTGGAGACTACAACTACAAACGACCTTAAAGGAAAACTCATTCAGTTTTTATTACCTTATACCTCTAGGTGCCAAAACTTGCATTTAATTCCCTGTTTTAAAGGAGATTTTATGTCTACCCATAATCTGTGCACATATAGTTTGCCCAAGAGAGGTTAGCTCTTTTCAGTTAAAATTGATCCACCTTCGTCAGACTTGTGGTTGAGCAGCAAAAGACTGAAGGACATGAATCTCTTAACTGCTGATGGGCTTGGCCTACACATATCATGTTCATTTTAAGTGTGGAAAACATCTAAAAATATACTTTCCTGAGTTTCAGAGAAATCATATTTGCAGTTTCACAGAACAGAAAATGTTAAACTTAATTCGATGCTTAACACCTAAAGTGTTATTTTCAAATCACAGAAAAATGCTTTTTGCTTTCTAAAATACCTCTCTAAGACAGTATAATTATTCTAAATAATTTTAATTAATTATGAGAAAGCTTACTGACAGTGATACATTTTTTTTAAGCAAAAATTTAGTTAGCAATGATTAAATTTAAAGGCCAGATACTCTGAACAAAACTATCTGATTCTTTTTTTTTTTCCTTTTTTTTTTCTTTTCCTTTTTTTTTTTTGAGAGAGCGTCTTGCCCTGTTTCCCAATCTGGAGTACAGTGGCATGATCACAGCTTACTGCGGCCTAAACCTCCCAGGCTCAAGCAATCCTCCCAGCTCAGCTTCCCCAGTAGCTGGAGCTACAGACATGTGCTGCCACATGTGCCTAATTTTTTGTACTTTTTGTGTAGATGGGGTCTTACTTTATTGCCTTTGCTGGTTTTAAACTCCTAGCTCAAGTCATTCTCTCACCTTGGCCTCCTTGGCAAGCTTATCTATTCTCAGTGTCAGTAACCATCTATTTGGTTACCATTTCATAATCTCTGTGATGAACCTGCATCTCCCTTAAGTTTGCAGAATCATAACATCAACACGAATGTCCTGGAGGCAATGATTTAGTTAGCAAATTTAGTTAGCAGTGATTAAATTTAAAGGTGGGATTTAAAGGCATGAGATTAACTGCTGGGATGAAAGGCATGAGCCGCTGTGCCTGGCCGCAAACTGCCAGAGTCTTAGAAGTATTTCCAAGATCAGCAAATTGTCCAGCTTAGTTGATACTGGACATAGAAAAAATTTCCAGTTACTTATTTCTCTTCAGAGTTCATCATAATTAGTTTGTACTTTTTAAAATTTGATCTGTATAGTAAACTTACTGTTTCTTACGGACATAAAGGAAAGTTAGTTCAATCCATTTCAGGCAGGATGCTCAACCTTTCTAACAAAACACTTTGGGAATTAAAATATGGAAATTTCTCAATAAAAAAGAAAATTTCATCGTTTTCCCACTTAATAGTGTTAATCTGTATATATTCGATAATAAAACTTAGAAAATGAATTTCAATCCACTTTTTTATGTTCCATAGTGAATTTGCCTACTTTTCAAGAATATGAGGTATTACTTAGAGCCTAGTAAAAACACATGTGCTACACGGAACACATCTCCTACTACATAATAAATTTTAGTGAATGAATTTCCTGTCTGTATTTGTAGAATATAAGTGAAATGTTGGTTTCCTCACTGCATCTTAATAATAAAGAACTGATCTATGTGAATGGCTATTGTAATATTAAGGTAAACTTTTAAAAGTTAGTTTACAAATTTTCCTGACAAAGTATTTAGCTTGGCTTCTGTCTTCCCTTCTTTCCTACTTACCCCTCTCTCTCTTCTTGCATTCTTCCTTCCCTTCCCCCATCATTTTTCCTCCCCTCCCCTCCCCTCTCCCCTCCCCTGCCCTCTCCCCTCTCCCATCTCCTCCCCTCTCTTCCCCTCTCCCCTCTCTTCCCCTCTCCCCTCTCCTCTCTTCTCCTCCCCTCTCCCCTCCCCTCCCCTCCCCTCTCCCCTCCCCTCCCTTCCCCTCCCCTCTCCCCTCCCCCCCCCCCTTCCCTCCCCTTCTCCCTCCCCTCCCCTCCTCAATACGAAAACTAGTAGAATTTTCAGAAAACACTAAAAAATATTAAAGTAACATTTTTCACACTTGCACTGTAATCTGAATTTGCTTGCAGCTCCAAAGGTTTTCAGTAATGTCTTCAAAAGAAACAATTTTCATAAGAATAGAACAGTTTCCTCAAAATTCAGATTTTACTGTATTTTTTCTCTTACAGAATATTCAAAAGCTCTTCCTGGTCTCTCCACTTCATATGCCACTTTGTTAAGAATTAAGAAGAGTTCATCTTCATCTCTCTTTGGTTCCAAAACCAGACCACGATACAGCAGCCCTCCATTGGGAACACTGAGTGCTTCTTCACCCAGCTGGCGAGGGGCAGCTCAGCATTATTATTCCCCTGTCAATCTTTATCATTCCTCAGATGCCTTCAAACAAGATGGTAAGTGTCAAAGAAAAATGGCTCCAGATAGAATAAAGGAGGCAAAGAAGACTGATTTAAGACTCTTGCAGTAGAGATCAAGACTATTCCGATGGGAGAGAGTGATTGAACTCAACTCTGCTAAAAATGAAAACAGGAGAGTTTTTAAAGCTGGGGTGAGCTAGTAGAAAATTGGAGGATGATAGGGGAGATACTGGTTAACGTGACTAGGCCATCTGTGTTTATTGATTGGTGCTTATTGAAGTTAGGCTACTACCCTCTCATAGAGACTCGGAGATGGAGACCCTGTTTCTTGATGGTTACATTTCAAATGGAGAGCTCCCAGGCCCTGAGACAGACATTACTGGGTTACAAAAATGAGGAGAGCCTGGAAGACTATTTACATCTCAAAGTGGCAGAGAATACATTTACACATGCAGCTTTCTAAAGTAAATGCTCTAAGGAATGGGAGATTAGAAGACTATAGTCAGGAAGAAACCTGTCTAAAGTTTATAAAGGTGAGAGGAGTGCTAAGCTGTGTTGGTTGTAAGTTAGTCTTCTGCTCTAAACATCTTTAAAGAATTTGTGTGTATTATTATTTAATTGCACTGTATACCAATTCTAATTTAGGATTAAGACTAAATGCATTCATATACTGAAAGTAAAAATAGACATTTTTGGGAGGGTAATTTGACAGTGAATATCAGAAACATAAAACAGACTTATCCTTCAATCCAGTGGTTTTATTTCTGGAAGTGTATTCTGTGTAAGAAAATAATAAACAGAGCACATAATGATATGTATATAGCATATATACTATATGCTTAGCATTACTTAATGGAAAATAAGAAATAATCTATACATCCAACACTAAGATATCAGTTAAATTAAGGACTGATCTACAGCTATTAGCTTTATAGTTTGAACGACATTTTCTAGATGTTCTCTACCTTTGTCGTTTTTGGATCTATCGACAAAATAATGCCTGGCTCATTAACAGCAAGACAAACTGGCACCTGTTATTACTAGTCTCTGTCCAGTCTGTTTTATATAGAAATGAGTTTCAGTTTTCTCAACACATATGTGAAGTAGATACTGTTACTGTCTTCTATAGAAATGAAAACTCTGGGACAGATAAGTATTTTTCACAATGTCACACTGCTAATAGGTATCATAGCCAATTTTTATTCACATCAACAATGATACTAAGACTAGTGCACTTAGGCTACATTTCATTTACGACTGATGAAAGAATAAACATTCAAAGATACATTTTAGAGGAACTTAGATACTGGAAATATTGTGAGAATGACAATTAGGTGGTGGTGCCAGGTGCAGGCAAACTTATCCTTTGTGATTATACCAATTGTTGCCATGTGGAGCATTGTCTCATAGTGTTGGCATCTAAATTATATGTAAGCATTTTGTTAGAATTCCAAAAATGTTTTATTTTCCAAAATACTTAATGTGAGTTTTTAACTTTCTATTACCCTTAAGCCTAATATGAAATGTAATCAGAGATGTGTTTGGATTTGTTTTCTTTAGGCATTATTATCTTGTGGAAAGGCAGTAAGGTAGAAAATCGAGTGATCAGAACTATGATCTACTTTTATAGTTGGTATAATTTTCACCTAACTAGTGTTCTGCCTCCTTGTTCTCTAGTGTCAAATGGCAGTTAAGGTGGTCACAATGGTAAATATAAGTATGAATTCAAATCCATGGAAATAATGAGAACAATAAATATTGGGACATAAAATGGAGCCAGCTGTGAGACCAGTTCAAGGTGTCTACTATTAATGCCTATACACCTACTGTGTACTGGTCCCGTTTTGGGTAATTAGCCAGAAAAGAAAGAAAATCTGGTCAATTACATATTTCACAGTATTTCAAACATTAAAATGGAATTGTTATTCAGTAAAAGCACAACTCTCTCACACATTGATTCGACAGTTGTTTTTTTTTTCCTGGAAAATCCTCATTAAGAGTTTATTAGATATGATGGCCAGTGACCCGAACATGACTTTTACTGTACCCGTGATAATAAGTTTCATCTGTTTCAATAAAGGCAGATGCAACCCAAACAGAAACAACAAAATGAGAAGAAATAATTATCTAAAACTGTGCTCCTCAATCTGTTAAAATAAAACCTCTGTTAAAATAAGACACGCCTTCAAAGATTGAGGTAGAGCAAGATAATCTCACTTACAAAAAGCTCCCATGTGATGGTGATGCTGCTGGTCTGTGGACGATACTTACTGAGTCACAAGGCTCTGGGCTGGTGATCAATTTAATATAACTTAGTCCTGTGCTAATTTAGTTTAATCCATATTTAGAGTATCAGGAAGAATGGATAATCTGAGTATTTTCCAAGTAATCTTGCGTAACTGCTGATTTCTCTTCTGAGCATTTTATAAATCTTAGCTAGATGCGACTTTGAGTTCTTTCTCTCTGACAGGAGGCTGACATATGGCTTTTGTCAGGTAATTCCCTTTAGCCTTAATAGAGAGTAAAGCTGAGGTTGACATGCTCTTGTGAAAAATGAGGAAACTAACAGAGCCTGAATAGAAAATCATCCCACTCCTGTTCAGAGTTAAGCCAAGAAATACCCCAGACAGAGCAAAGATTTTTATGAAAAATATAAAGACTCAGCTTGCAGAGCAATTTGGGGAAGCAATTCCACTTCCGGATATACAACTTGGAGAAACCTTTCCATATGAGTACAAAGAAATAAAATGCATCTTTACTGCAATATATGTCTAATAGTAAAGGTTGGAAACAACTCAGATGTCCATCAAAAGGGGAATGGATACATTGTATTTTTTTTTTTAATTTAATGGAGAACTAAAACTGTTAAAGTGAATACAAAGAAAATGGATAGACCTCAAAATAGAGAGTGAAGAAGGTGAGTTATGGAGTATTATTTATAATATGATATCACTTATGTAAAACAATGGAAAAATATATCCTATTTATGGATACACATAAGTGATATAATTTTAAAACATGAATTTGAGATAGCAAGTTGACTACAGTGCTTACTACTGAGGACAAAGGGAGAATGAGAGCAGGAAATAAGTACCAGGAGAGGATTGAATATACATTATCTCAACTTAGTGATACTTTATTTCTTGAAAGAAAAAAATCTGAAATAAATATAACACCTGTAGTGACTAGACACTAAAATGTCTCACAGTAATTCCCACTTCTTGGCATTTACAGTGTAATCTCTCACTTTATCTGTTGGCTATGGCTATTAAGTTGCTTCTGGAGAATAGACTATAAATAAAGTAATGGGATATGACTCCTAACAGTGGGTTACAGAAGCCACTGGCTTCCATCTTGTTTGTTTTTTTGCTTTCTGGCTTGCTCATATTGATGGAAGTCAGCTCATGCTGAGAGCTGTCCTGTTGACAGACCCACTGGGAATGGCCTCTGGCCAACAGCCCAAGAGTAAGTGAAGCACTCAGTCCAACACCCCTAAGGAATTTGAATCCTACGAGTAGTCACGTGAGTGAGTTTACAAGTGTATCCGTACCTATTCGAACATTGGGATGAGACAGCTTCCCACCTTGTGAAAGACATAGAGCAAGGGTTGAGCCGCACCTGCTTCCTTGACCCACGAAGGCTGTGAGGTAATCAACACATAATCTTTGTTCATTTTCTGGGCTTCCTTTCTACTATTTTTACTATAATTCTATATATCTGCAGAAAATCATTCTCATAATTTCATAGCTTTAAAGTTTCCTTTACATATTTCCTCTATTTTAAATTTCTGTGTCATCTTGTGATCATCTCAACAGGTTGGTATTCTTTTCTAGGAAGCCAGTTCCTCTATTCAGCCCAGATTTGTTTATTCAGGTCTTGATTATGCATTCTTCTTTGTTCTCCTTTATATTTTGTACAAGGCCTACTTTTTAGTCCTATTTGTTACATAAACAGATGCTGCAGAGAAAATCTGTAAAAAACAGCAAATGCTGCAATTAGAAGAGATAAAATTTCAATCTTTCTACTACTTGCTCACAGTTTATATTAAATGTATTATACTTTATTCATTACATTAGAAATTGTGAAATATTTAGAATATAAAGGAAATAATTCATGAAAACCTCTTGTGACTATATATATTAACTTTATTAAACTTTAATCTTTTCCCAAATTTGCTTCAGTATTTTTTGACATAAAATTTAAGTTGAGAGTTCTTATTTTGCTTGGATTGTGTCTCCCACTTTCTCCACTCTTAGAGGAACCACTGTACTTACTTTGTCATTTGTATGCATGTGTTTATATTTCTGTACATATGACGCCTATAATATATGAAGCCCGTATTTCTGTACATATGAAGCTTATGTACTGTTTTTTAAAAAATTTATGCCAATGATTCTGTGTATATCATTCATGATCCACCTTTTCTGGATCAACATTATATCCTAGAGATTCATGTATCTTGAGGTCTTCAGTTCTGAGTTCACTTCATTTCCTATAAAGCATACTGCACTATGACTCTATTACAATTTCTTTATCCATTCCCTTTTTGTAAATATTTTGGTTGTTTCTAATTTTATGTTGTTATATGTCAAATGCATTTTTTCATGCCTCATTGGTAATTGTGTTAAATGTATTTTAGGAGTGCAATTTTTATATAAAAGCATTGTAACATTTCCAGATGCCGTCAAATTGCTTTCCAAAGTGATTGACACTTGTACCAACATGGTATGAGTGTTCATATTTCTCCACATTGTCACCAACATATAATTTTTTGGCAGTCTCTTGAGTATAGTACAATATTTTATTGTGGTTTACTTTGCATTTTCTTGACTAGTGAGGTTGAAATTTCAAATATTGGACATTCTGGATTTTTCTAATGCATATTTCTTATTTACATATGTTGACTGTTTCTATTAGAATATTTTACTTTCATTGAACTGTAGGAAATTTACAAATCAATTGATCACTAATTGATTAAATGCGTTGCAGATATATTCTCAGAATGTAGCTTATCTTTTTACTGTTTCAGTAGCATCTTTAGTTAAGCAGAATTTTTTGATTTTTGTGTAATGCGATATAGCAATATTTTCCTTTGTAGTCTGTGCTTTCCATATCCTAAAAAAAAAAAACCCTTTTTTACCTTAAATTTTTATTTTCTTTCAAATGTAAATTTTGATTTTCATATTTAGGTGTTTACTGAGATTATTTTTGTATATAATACGAGGTAATTACCTGATTTTATTTGTTTTCTATTTTTGGAGACTATGTATTGACTAATGTCAATGATCTCCACTGATTTGTGAAAGCACTCCCTCATACATTTTCAAACATGCTTTAAATCCTTCAGTAACATGGTTTAATTTTTTCGAAAATGGTTTTCACATCTTAAGTTTATTCCTAGATCTCATACAGTTTTTGCCTCCTAGAAAATAATAACATAGTAAGCATAGCATAGTGTTTGTTAAGTTGGTATATAGAGCCCTATCACTCTGTTTCTGTTGTCTTTCTGGTTTTGCTCGTATGGCCTTGTCTAATAATATATGTTAGATACTGTATTTAGGAAAATTGCTTGTAAAAATAGCCAACTGTGTGGTTAGGAGGAACACAGAAAAGGTTTGGTTAAAGGTAGCCAGTATCTGCCACACACTTTGATTTCTTTAGGATATTTTCATGTTTCCCTTGCTTTCTGTTAGATAGATTGTTTTCTATATTTAATTCCTCTTTCTTTTTTTATATCTTTTTTGCATCATATAACTGTTTCTTTTGTGATTACCATTAACTTAGTCTATAGTGGTTTTCAGTAATGAAATTAAGAAATTTCCCAAGTATAATGTTATTCAATAATTTTATTTTTTCAAACAGAAAATATTTGCATGCTTTAAGTACTTACTATTTTTTCTTTTGCTAATTTTCCCTTATTTACAAAAATATGTTTAATAATCAATACTTAATTATATTTTCTGTAACATTAGTATCTATAGTCATAATTTCTTCCATTATATAATTTTTCTCTCTGTGTTCACTTTTTGGATAAAGCACATTTTGTAGTTAAAAAGGATATCACTGTCGCAAACTATTTTAGTCTTTATCTGTCTGAAAATATCTTTATTTTGCCATTACTCTTGAGTGACGGATGATTTGGCAGGGTGTAAAAATTCTGGATTGATAGTTACGTTCCCTTAATACTTTAAATATCTGCTGGCCTCTTTTGTAGCAGGCAGGTGTGTTATCAATCTAGTTGTTATTTTCTTTGTTAATAGACTGCCCTGTGGAAGTTATTTTTTTCCAATGCTTGACATTTTGTACCTTTACTATGTACTTTCTAAAAGTTTATTTTTGCTTATCGACCCAGCACTTATGAGACAATTCAAAAGAAAATATAATATAGAAATATAATTTCAAAGAAATTGTAACATCTTTCTTTTCAAATGTGCAAAATCCAGCTCTTTTTCTGATTCGTCTGTTCTTCGTTTCTACACTTTTGGTGTGTTATAATTGCTTGCTTAGTTTAAGGAAGTCCATTCCTGCATTTATATTTTGGAGTATCTTAAGCATATTTATTTTAAAGTCCTGATAGATAGAAGTGTAAGTGTATTTTATCTGGAATAAATTCTTATTGCTATTATTGACTTTGCCTATTTTTTTTTTTTTGCAACATATAATTTTTTATCTATGTTGTAATTTTTGGTTTTCTTTGCAGGTACATACAGAAAGGAAGTATTTTTACTATTTTATTTTCCCCCTCTCAACTCTGTGGTTTCCTCTTATTTTTAACCAATTCATGGTCACTGCCATCTTGTCCTTCCAAACTCTAGATAAGAACCAGTTCTTATAATGACATTTTGAGGCATTATGTTTCTGTTTGGGATATTGAGATTCAGTCACTGTGCCTGGGAATAGCTTAATTAAGTTCAGAGTCAAGAAGCTTTATCTACCTGCTTTCATCTTTGCAGGTCCACACCTTTCAATGTACTGTAGCCTCACATGCTCACAGAAACAGACACACATACATACACACAAAAGGCATCCAACCTGTTGTTATAGGTATCATGACTGAGGTATATACAGTATTATTTGGTAACATAGAAGAGAGGCATCAAATCTAACCTGTGTTGTATGATTAAGTGAGTCAAAATTGAGGAAGTGATACTGGATCTAAAATATATTGCATGTGTAGAAGTACATTATAGATAAAATAAATCATGTGTTCAAAGGCAAAGAGGTAAGACAGCACACTCCTGTGTTTAAGGAACTGCACGTTATATATTATACTTGTAGCAAAGTGTGAATGGCTGCAATGAAATTATAAATAGACTTAGTCTTCTTTTTAAGGAGTCTAAACATTTTATCTGTATTAACAGCAAGCCTCGATTAATCAGTGGAATCTTTTTAGCAGCAGTTGCCCGAGAGACCTCTGAGCATGCAGATTTAAAATAATAATAATAATAAAATCTCTCTCACAGGAGGAAGGAAATAAGGGGGGTCAGAAAGATGTTTTCATATTTATAAAGGAAAAAACTGATAATTATCTCAAGGAAAGCAGTACTGGCAGAGATAAAGAGAAAATAATAGTTTATCACCCTGTATTCTACTAGAGTGTCTCCACATAGGTATATTTGGTCAGAGCAGTTGTCCTCATTGACTTTTTTTTTTTTTTTTTTAATGTGAGACAGGGCTTCACTCTGTGGCCCAGGCTAGAGTGCAATGGCATGATCTTGGCTCCCTGCAACCTCTGCCTCCGGGGTTCAAGTGATTCTTTCATCTCAGCCTCCCTGGTAGCTGGGGCTACAGGGTCACACTACCACGCTCAGCTAATTTTTCTGTTTTTTGGTAGAGACAGGGTTTCACCATGTTGGCCAGGCTTGTCTCGAACTCCTGACCTCAGGTGATCCACCCACCTTGACCTCCCAAAGTGCTGGGATTACAGCCATGAGCCTCTGTGCCCCATCCATTCATTGGTTCTTTTTAAGTTTTATTATGTCTAATTGTCTTCTGTTTGTCCTGAAATGTTTTCAACATTATAACAGCAATAGCCTGAATCCATTATAGAATTCCAACCATGTGGGATTAAATTAAAAGGTAAAATTTAAAGGAAGACTAGACTAGTTTGTTAGAGTAAATTCCAGTAGAAACACGAGCAGCATATAGTGATAAAAAATATTTTTGTTAGGTCTGTTTTGGCCCAGAAACATCTTCATAGAGACAAAGTATATGTCTGTAATAACTTATACATAGCTTTGTTTCCAAATTTTTAACAAATATTTTTAGAGGTTTATAAACAGATTGGCTCTAAAAAGTAGCTTCAATGCCCCTTTTATACAATTACTTTACCTCTCTGTATTATAATGATAACAATACTCAAAATGCTTTCTGAATGTTTTTGACTCAAATTTTTATGCAGCTCTCTCAACTATTTTTCTTCGATTGGTGAATAACATATTTAGAATAGGATTACAGTGAGCATAAAACATCTGTACAGGTTTACTAAATAAAGAGGTATTTTTAAAATTTTTTCTGTAGGAGATATTGGCCATCCACTGTGTGCAAGCTGTACATTAACTCATCACAAGACAGTTATTATTGTTTTAATCTCTAAAGTTTTGAAAGTATTTGATAAGTATCATGACTGTATAGCATATTCATATGTGTTATGCTTTCTATGTGAAATAGAATAAAATAATAGTTATATAGATCTTCAGAGATATGTACAATGATTATGGTCTAGTACTAAATCAGTAACATGAATAGCTCATTATAAGAGTAATTTGTGAAAAAAAAAACTTTATGAACCTTTATATAATGACTGCTGCTTCTTTGTAAACTAATGATAGTATTCTGTCTTAGTCCATTTTGTGATACTGTTACAGTATACCACAGACTGGGTAATTTAAAATGAGGAGAAATGTGTTGGCTCACAATTCTGGAGGTGGGAAAGTTCAGTACAAAGTGCTGGAATCTGGTGGGGACATTCTTGCTGCGTCATGACATGGTGAAGGTGGAAGGGCAGAGAGAGTGAGAGCAAGAATGGATAATGCAATTGCAACAGTAATGGCCTAATCACGTCTTAAAGATTCCATGTCTTAATACTGTTACAATATCAATTAACTGAACATAAATTTTAA
Organism: Papio anubis; assembly: GCF_008728515.1. Lineage (NCBI taxonomy): Eukaryota > Metazoa > Chordata > Mammalia > Primates > Cercopithecidae > Papio > Papio anubis. Next base: position 34,455,510 of record NC_044987.1, on the reverse strand, counting down.
AGGGGAAACACTTTGAAATCATAGTTGATACCCTGTGGTATTTTATTAAATAGAAAGTTAAGTATCAGTGAATATGAAATAGTTTTTGTTTACACATGCATTATCATGGAATCATTTATCTAAATTTAAGTAAGATATATGGAAAACTAAAAGAACTTTGCATATATTATTTTACTACCCTCAAGGGAATTTACATTATTAAAATCATGTATCTTTATCTTCAGTGGTCATGTTGATGATGTATTTTAGTCACAGATATTAAATTTTATTATAGTAGTTCACTTAAACAATGACAAATCCCATCTAAATGTGAGCTGTTGTTTCAAATATTCGCATATTCATGGAATGTATCTGTACTTGCTATATTCTATTTCCAGTGAGAATTAGAAAACATCGTGTCTGATTCCACTTTGTTATTTATCATAGTAGTTAGATCATTTTAGCAACCAAAGGTATGCCATTTAGAGCAAATTTAGTGATTGTGTTGTGATATTTGAAAAGTGTGATTTACAAAAAAAAAAAAAAGAAAAGAAAATGAGGAAGCTTTTGGTTATATTTTAATTAGCTCTGTGTTTTAACAGATATTCCCTGGTGATACAATTAAAGAAGCATCAAAATTTTTAGTAATCTGAAATGGTGAAAATGCATATTCTAATGTACTTAAAAATATTTGCATAGAGGTTAATCTGATAATTTGCTATACATATGACCACATTTAGGGAATACAGAAAAAGGCTGCATTCAGAATTATTTTGTTGCATGACAATGAAAATATGGTTGTGAATATTGTGCACTGGCCCATATTAGACAAAGAGAATTCAAATGTTATACCTTGGTCATCCCCAGGCTTTATAATAGAAAATAATCAAGAAAGGCACAGTAGTCAGTCATTGATACTTGATTGAGGTGAGGAGATGGATATAGTCAATGAATAAAAACTTCTGAGCTAGTCTCATAAAAGAAAGAAGAGAAATGGAACAGTATCTGGAAAGGTGAGTACTGCTCACTGGCATTGAGCAACCAGAAAAGCCCTCAGTATCTACTCTGTTTTCAACCTGATATTGTTATTTTGGATAACAGCTTTGATCCCTTGAAATTGTGTCAGTGCAAATGTTTCATAGACCTAAGAGGTATAATGTAGTTTAAAAAGGAACAGCTGAGTTGTTAATAATTATTCTAAAGTAGTTATTTGAGTACAGAGTGACATTTAAGTGATTTAAAAAATTGACGAAGGTTTAAATTAAAAAAATTTCAAGGTAATGTAGGTTAATTGAAAGCCCTTATGAGTTAACATCTCAGACACATGCAGGATATATTTCAGGGGACCATAGGCAGGGATTATTAACCAGAACTGACACTATACCTGTTCCTCCCTCTGTAAATATAAACTGGTACTTGACTTCATCTGTTTTTATTGTTATGATTTTAGTAGGAGTCAACTTAATTAAGTGTTGGGTGCATTTCATTCTTCTATTTGTGATGAGATGGTTAGGTTAAGATATTTTATCTTTGGATAGAGACAGTCTGGATTAGGAGTGATTCAAACTAGATAGCTCAGACATTTTTTGGTGGGGGAGGCGAGGAGCATGTTCTTGAGATTCAGAGACCGCAATGCTGTTTTTGGTGGAGAAGTGGTGGTCCTTAGAGGAAGCAGATTTTTTTTCTACTGAAGCTAAGCACATAATTTTGCTCTCTTTAATTCCCTCAATGGTAAACACAATCTTCAGTTTATAAACCCTCTGTGTCTACACATGCTTTGAAAATGTGTAGCACTGTCTTCTGATAATTGGAAGATTCCTGCATCTTCAAATTTGTTGCCTTATGTTGTCAGTACTTTTGGCTAAATTTTATCATTAACATGATTTATTACCAAATTTGACCTGGCACATGGGCAGTGGCATCCTGACTCAAAGCAACCCCTTTGGTGACAATTTTCTGTTGTTTCCTCAAAATACTTTTTGTTGATGAATTGTTTTAGAGACACAAGCACAAAATGTAAATGATCTTTTATGAAAATGAGAATTCTCTCTCAGAAGGGGAAAGTGTAATTTATTTGGATGACACTCTTCTAAGTAAAATACATCATGCCAGTTTCCCCAATTTAAAAATTGAGACCATTCTAATAATAACTTTACAGTCTTACGACCATTCATCAAAACTTTGATTTTATTCTCTTATTGTAGTCTTAATTTTAGAGCCATTTATTATTTTATATTTACCTGCTTTTTCACCAATTTAAGTACATGTGATGTGAGCAGATACCATTTCATAGTCTCTTTATTCTCTTTCAGCACTTAGAGTGGTGCATGGTTACTGGGAGCTTTACAAATATTTTTAAATAAGAAGGCATCTATTTAAGAACTGCTTCATTTGTCCTGAAATCTGAATTTAGGCTGAATTTCTACACCATGATAGGATATTTACTAAATATTTTTGAACACAATAGTGTATTTTGGATTATAATTGGAAAGGAGAAAAGAATAATATCCACCTTCAACAAGATGGCCTATTGGTTTGGCATCCTGTGAATCTTAGGTTGGTGCAAATGTAATTGAGGTTTTGGACCATGAATTTTAAATCATAACTAGGTTCTGATACATCTTTATTAATCAAAATAGGAAACATTACAATCAACACATTTTTGCCAATGAAAAATAAATTTGTTTATTCCTGTAGCATAATAATCCGTGCTTCAGGATTCGACAAACTCTTGGAAAGCATTTTCTGCATCCTGCTGGTTGTGCAAGCATTTTTCCTACAAAAATTATTGATGTGCTTGAAGAAGTGGTAGTTGGTTGGCTAGAGGTCAGGTGAATATAGTGAATGAGGCAAAATTTCATAGCTCAATTCGTTCAAATTTTGAAGTATTGGTTGTGTGACATGCAGCCGGGCATTGTGGTGGAGAAGAATTGGGCCCTTTCTGTTGACCAATGCTGGCTGTTGGCGTTGCAGTTTTTGGTGCAGCTCATCAATTTGGTGAGCATACTTTTCAGATGTAATGGTTTCACCCAGATTCAGAAAGCTATAATGGATCTAGCCAGCAGCAGACCACCAGTGACCATGCCTTTTTTTTTTTTTTTTTTTTTTGGTGCAAATTTGACTTAAGAAAGTGCTTTGCAGCTTCATCTCCATCCAACCACTGAGCTGGTCGTCATCAGTTGTTGTATAAAATCCAGTTTTCGTTGCACGTCACAATCTGATAGAGAAATAGTTGATTGTTGTCGCATAGGATAAGAGAATAGGACACTTCAAAATGATGACTTTTTGGCGGGGGGGTGCGCTCAGCTCTTGAGGTACCTACCTACTGAGGTGTTTTACCTTTCCAATTTGCTTCAAATGCTAAATAACTGTAGAATGGTTGATACTGAGTTCAGCAACTTCTCATGTAGTTGGAAGAGGATCAGCTTTCATGATTGCTCTCATTTGGTCGTTGTCAACTTCCAATGGCCAGCCACTAAGTTCCTCATCTTCAAGTTTCTCGTCTCCTTTGCAAAACTTCTTGAACCACCACTGCGCTGTGCATTCGTTGGCAGTTACTGCGCAAAATGTGTTGCTGATGTTGTGAGTTGTCGCCGCTGCTTTATGACCCATTTTGAACTTGAATGAGAAAACTGCTTGAATTTGCTTTTTGTCTAACATCATTTCCATAGTTTAAAAAAAAAAAATCAACAAGTCATTAGCAAAAAAGCAAGAAATGCCCATTAAAATGATATATAACATAACCACATTTAACAATGCATTCCAATATCCAGTGGCAAACCCCAGCAAGGCAAAAACTGCAGTTACATTGGCATCACCCTAACACATGGAGTTGGTGCTCTTTGACTGTTTCCATAAGTGATAACATTTACTGTATCCTCCGACCTGTCTTTTATATCTGTGCGAAAGTGACAAAAACCTATTAGACTTGCACTTTATTTATGTTGTGTGTACAATGTAATGCTACACTACCCATGAAACATTCATCACTATGCTTGTTAATAAATAATGCTCTTCAATTCTTACAAATCCTTGAAAGTTTTATAGTTTATACTTGTTTAAGTTTCATAAACTTCATTTCAATGTTGAAAGACAACTGAAAGTTAAAGGAAGATCTGGACAATTTCTTTAAGAATTAATCTAAGATACATGGTGCGAAAAGTTTTTCTCACCTTGTAACTATTTATGGCATCATAAAATACAATTTCTGGTTAACACTTCAAAATTTCTTCAAATCATCACATAAAATAAACTAATGATCATTAAAAGGGCATTTCTTAACATTTTATTGGGCATGATAGGCTGCTATTTCCTTTGTATGATATTACTGATACACTTACATTACATTATATGAATAAGCTAATCACAGTCATAAATTACAGCTAACCAGCAGGCAGAACGGTTGGAGCCTGGCATTAGATGCAATCCCTGAGAAAAATTAGCACAGAAGTTCATGTTTTAAAAGAGGATTTAAGCCTGAAAGGCAGATTTAGAATTGAGGGAGACATGATAACGTTGAGTCATGATTCAAGAAAACAATCGAAACAGTGATCCAAAACCAAAAAGCAAGCCTTTCTGAGAGAACCTGGCTGCGAGAGTCTCACATGGATGATACTTAAAATGTCTTGGAAGGAAGGAAGTTTTAAAGTTAGTATCTGGGTAGCCTATCAGTAAGTGGCAGAAGTTTCGGAAGGAGTTAGAGAGAGTCAGACACTAACTTGATCCTAGGACAGGACTCTATAAAGGAAACTATTGTGTCCGTAAGAAGATAATATACAGACAATCCCTAATTGAAGGTAGTTTGATTTACAATTTTTTAACTTTATGATGATGTGAAAGTGATACGCATTCAGTAGAAACCATACTCTGAGAACCCATACAACCACTCTGTTTCTTACTTTCTGTAGAGTTTTCAGTAAATTACATGAGATGATAAAACTGTATTATAAAATAATCTTTGTGTTAGCTGACTTTGCTTAACTGGAGACTAATGTGAGTGTTCTGAACAACTTTAAGGTAGGCTGGGATAAACTCTGATGTTCAGTATATTAGTTGAATTAAATGCATTTTTGAATTATATTTTCAATTTATGATAGGTTTATTGAGGTGCAATCTTATTAAAAGCTGAAGAGCATCTGTACTACTGCTCCTAGAAACTTCACTTGGAGATAGGGAGATGGGACTTTCAGAGGCATAATTTATAGTAGAACTGGATCTTCCTGTTCAAGATCCTCTCAGAGAAGACTACTGCCAACAGCAGGCTAACTTTAGGCAGCCATTGTCTCCTGTTTCTTGCTCTAGGTCAGTGATTCTCAGTTGCTGTGTCACCTCCTTCTTCAATGTGTTTCAGACATTTGTGAGGGTAGTCTCAGCTATTCAAGGATGTTACTTTCATTTAGAGAGTAGAGACCAGGAATTCTAAATGTCCTATGATTGCAAAGCACAGAATTCTTAAGTGTCCTGGCAGGCATTTTTGTGAGTGAAAATTCTCTTTATAATTATCTGGTAAAATAATCTGACTTGATATTATATTACTTGTGTGGTATTTTTAAATACAGTGGATATTTCAATGCAAACACTATATGAATTACAAGATTATGCTTAGTTTTGTTCAGAACTTAACCAGAGGTTTCTGTCCATTTAGAAAACATACTACCTAACACCAGTGCACTTTGAGTCACTAATTCTAGACACCTGGATTAGTTTCCATTTGTAGATGCTGCATTCATGGAGATTTTGTGAACAAAAACTCTTGATTGCTTCTTTATGTTGTCTATTATAATTCTGAAAATGTACATACTGAAAATGTACATATTGAATTAAATATTATTTTAGGCTGGGCACAGTGGCTCATGCCTGTAATTGCAGCACTTTGGGAGGCTAAGGTAGAAAGATTGGTTTGGCCTAGGAGGTCGAGGCTGCAGTGAGCCATGATTGTGCCACTGCACTCCATCCAGCCTGGATGACCGAGCAAGACCTTGCTTCAAGAAATGAAAAAATCAAACCACAATTTTACAGTAAACGAGTATACCTTTATTTGTCCTTTTTAAATCATTTTTAAAAGAATTACTTGCAGGTAGTTAGAATATTCATTGATTTTATCTGACAATCACAAAGCGAGAGTATAAAATAGTTATAATTTGAAAACTTTGAGAAACTGCTAGATGGATGTAAGTACTTTTTCTCCATTTCATATTGTTTTTCTCAACTTGGTGAGACTAGGATAGATGGGGTTACTACTAAGGCTGGGAGACAACAAAAGAGTAAGGGAGGAACAGGACTACATATATATGATTTTATAATTTACAAATTTAGTTTAAACATCTTTGATTTATGCTACTCCAGATGACTGTCTACACAGCTAGCTCTTGGCTTGCCTCCATAGTCAAGACCATTTTGCCCTAGCCATTTAATTGATACCTTGTTTTCCTGGTATAAAGCTGCAAGAGAGCGATCCAGAGTAATTCAGGAGTTTCCCTTCTTGTATGTCTACCTTCCATTTTTCAGTTAACTGTTTGAAGACCTATTGCTTCCATGATGCAAACTCCTTTCAAAAATTTTATGTTCCCCTCCAAGGAGACTCTGTCCTTTACCCAGCTTATTGAATCCTACTTTGCTGTATGTGGTTGCCCTGTGGCGAGTAAGATCAGTACTGTCACTACTTAAAATTGGTTCAGAAGCAGAAATTGATGATGACACATGTGTTCAAAAAGGGTATGAAGAGATTGATTCTTTGCAACAGGAGGCTTTCTGAGAACACACATTGGTATGAAAACAGCCTGAGTGAAGAAAGTAATGAGTGGCTTGGGTTTTTAATTGTGGTTGTGAGGTAGGGTTGGGATAAGGGTTCCTATGTGGGCCAGGGTTTGTGTGGTGTAAACTTCTCCCCTGGAGTCAAGGCAGGAGGTGCCCAGCTTCTGACCCTGCCCAGAGGTGAGGCAACAAGGAAAAGGCAAATAATGTGGCTGGAAAGTTGTCAGTGGTCAAAGAGCTGACATAATGTCAGACTCTTAATTACATGAGTCTATGGTGAATGTCAGTCACTTAAAAATCCAAAACAAGAGCCACAGCAGCACCCATACAACGTAAATGTGTCCATAATAGCACTGGGCCTTCTAGAAGGGTTAACAATAGGATTTAGGAATGGAAACATAAGGATGAAAACCCATTTTCAGAATATGACCATATGAAGAAGGCTTGGAGCTCAAGAATTAAGTAGAAAGCCAATTTAAAAAACTGGAGCATTGTAACTGGTCAAGCTAAATATATGGTTGACTGGTTAAATACCTCCTGTCATAGGCCCTAGGCCTGGAAATATATGCTAGCTAAGTAGTAAGCCATCAAGTGGTCTGAACTAGAGAAGATGGTTATCAGCAAGACTGTAATCTAATTGTTACAGGAAAGAGGTCCAGATACAGACCCCACGAGAGGGTTCTTGGATCTTATGCAAGAAATAATTCAGGGCAAGTCTGTAAAGTGAAAGCAAGTTTATTAAGAAAGTAAAGAAATAAAATAATGGCTACTCCATAGACAGCCCCAAGGGCTGCTCGTTACCCATTTTTATGGTTATCCCTTGATTATATGCTAAGCAAGGGGTGGTTTGTTCATACCTCCCCCTTTTAGACCATATAGGGTAAGTTCCTGACTTTGCCATGGCATTTGTAAACTGTCATGGTACTGGTGGGAGTGTAGCAGTGAGGACGACCAGAGATTACTCTTGTGGCTGTTTTGTTTTGATGGATTTTGGCTGGCTGCTTTACTTTAGCCTGTTTTATCAACAAGGTCTTTATGACCTGTGTCTTTTGCTTACCTCCTGTCTTATTTGTGACTGAGAATGCCTTAACCATGTGAGAATGCAGCTCCGTAGGTCTCAGCCTCATTTTTCCCAGCCCCTATTCACGATGCAGTTGCTTTGTTTCAAATGCCTCTGACATGATGATGATATACAGTTCAATGAACTTTGTTTCCTGATGAAATTTCATCTTCTTTAATAGTTAAAAATGATTTTATTTTAATATAATATTAGTCAACATAAGAAACTCTGGACACTATAACAAATTACTTAACACAATAATGTGTTTCTTTTGTATTCACATCACATTCTGCTTAGTTGTTGAATGAGGTGCTCTCCATATGGAAAGTTTTGGAACCACATTCAGTTGATCTAATATCTTTGATATCTACTAAAGCCTTATTGGCATCTTCTGCTCCTTTGCCTTTAGAGAATTGACAAATAAGAGAGGATAAAGGGTTGTGCATGATTTTTTTTGTAGCCAGCTCTGGATTGTACATACAACATGTCAGTCTAGAATTAACTGACATGGCCCCGTAAACCTAAAAAAGGCCAGTAAAGTGTCCCAGTGTCCCTAGGAAAAGGAAATGGGATTAGGGAGCATTTAACCAGTACTTGTCACACATGAGTTTAAAAAACCTATCAAATATAACATGTGATAATGATGACATTAAAATTACACTCTGATAATTTTAAAATCATGTTTAAAGTAGGCACTTAGGAAATACTTCTTTATTGATTGATTATGGTTAAAATTATTTAAGGTCAGTTCTGTGGGTTATATAGAAACAGATTTGTTTTAGTAAAAGCTAAAAGTAAAAACAAAATCTTCATTTTGGTTAATTTCTCATTTTTCATAATATTTTATTAGTGGAACTTAAGGTGTTCTTAGTAGAAACTTATTTTAAAATTAAAATATTACATTCATATATTTTTATATATGAATATAAATATATTCATATCATTTAATTTTAAAATATGAAGTTTATAAAATATAGAAAATATGACAATTTCTATGAATTAGTTATATTGACATGCAGGTAAATGTAATTACCAGAAAATCTTGAGTACAGTACATCTACTATGGAGTAGACTTGGGTAAAAAACTGTCCTCATCTAGGACACAAATTTACGGTTTTAATTTTAAGATGAACTTCATTTTCAGACAATAATCTGTTATGAACTCACATATTACTGGATGTATCCAAGCTAAGACTGGATATAGATCCCACAGAGATTTTTAGAAATGATGCCTGAAATGAATCATTCTTCCTCCAGTTCTGAAAGCTTATGGCTGAATGATAGCATAAAAATCAAACATCTGTCAGGTATTTTTATTTTATCCAGTATCACTCTTTGTAAATGATACTTTTATCTCTTATTTTTTGTTTTTTTATTTTTTATTTTTAAAATAATTTTCTTGCAATTAATATAGGGAGACGAAAATGGTTTATTAGTTACCTATTCCTATATTTAAAAAATCCTTAAAACTTAGCAATTTAAACAACAGTCAGGCATTTTCTCTTCAAGTCTGAAATCTGAGTAGCTTAGCTAGGAGGTTCAGGCTCAAGGTCTTTCAGGAGGTTGCAGTCAAGCTATCAATTATAGCTCCATTCTCATTTGAAAACTCTACATAGGGAGGATCCACTTAAAAATTCACCTGTGTGATTGTTGGTACGCCTCAGTTTCTTGCTGCCTTTTGACGAAGCCAGATATTTCAGTTCCTTATATGTCGGCCTCTCCACAGCCTGGAAAAGTATCTTTTGGATATGCAACTGTCTTCTTCTTGAGGGAGTGACCCATGAGAGAGAGTGTACCCCAGAAGGAAGCTGCATTACTTAGTATTAGAAGTAATATAGTATACCTTTTGCTTTTAGTTAGAAATAAGTCATTAAGTCAAGCTGACACTCACAGGGAAGGAAATTAAGCTCGACTCCTTGATGGGAGGGTTATCAAAGAAATTGTAGACATATTTTTTAAACTACCCCAAGTAGCTTTGGGAAAATTCTTCACAAGTTAATCGGTCTAAAGATGGTAGAAAAGGCATGTTTACTTTATATAATTATTTTGAAATACAATTAAAAGATTGAAAAGGAGGCATGAAAAGGTTACCTTCATTGAAACAAGGAAAAAAGACTTGAAAATAATGAGGAAAGAAATATCCAACAATTGCCTTTGTCCTCAGACTTCAGGACAAATACCCGTTTGCCTAATGATAAGTCGTCCAGCCCTTAAAAGAAATGTGTACTCAATTGTTCATTAATAAATGTAAACTAATCGGTTGAAGAAGTCTGTGTAAAAGTTGACAAATGACTCAGAATACTTCAGAACATTTGGAAGGAGGCAGTAAAATAAGAACTACTCTGACAAGCCTTAAATATTTCTGTTTTCAATGTAAGTTTTTGTTTGGGAGGACCTTGAAGTTGAGGCAGAGGGAAAGAGGCAAGAGATTCAGAAATTGTCAGATTATAGTTAGACTCCTAACCTGAGGTTTTTCCCTGTGAACCGCGTAGATGTCCTAAAAAGGAAATTGTGTTAATACAGATACATAACATCTGTGCATTCAGATATTACAGATAATCACATTACTAACAATAGTTTAAAGAAGCAATACAAGAAACCGAAGTAGATATAAGATAACAGAAGAAATGATATGTAAGTATTGGAGCTCGGGAAACAAATGGAAGAGAAAACGATTAAAGAGTTGAAACTCTTAGTAGTAGTAATATAGTTGCACCTAATTGGATAGTAATATAGCAACCAAACTCAACAAAGTCAAATAAAAAAGAAGATATAGAAGTCATTACACAGTTTATGGAGAAAACTTTTTTTTTTTTTTTTAAAGAAAAACAAGGTATGCCTAATTGGTATGAGGAGAAAAGAGCAAATGAGGAATAAATTTTACTGAAAAAATCATAAGACTGAAAGTTAAAAAGGCCATCTGAGTCACAGAAAAAAAAAGAAGACATATCCACCAAAATTATTGACATTCAAGGGTGGGTAAAGAGTCCTGTGGGTGTCCATGTATAAAATCCGGTCACTTAAAAATGATGAAAGTCAGGCCCGAGTCAGACTACTTCACCATGGTAATGTCCAATGTTACCAGAGGGTGGAAAAATACACACAAAATCATTAGTGAAATTAGTAGTGAACATGTAATTTGATACCTACCAAGTTGTCTCTTAAAGATGAAGACAAAATAGATATATTCTTTTTTTTTTTTTTTTTTGAGATGGAGTCTGGCTCTGTAGCCCAGGCTGGAGTGCAGTGGCCGGATCTCAGCTCACTGCAAGCTCCGCCTCCTGGGTTCACGCCATTCTCCGGCCTCAGCCTCCCGAGTAGCTGGGACTACAGGCGCCCGCCACCTCGCCCGGCTACAAAATAGATATATTCTTAACTATGCAAAAAGGAATACGGCATACAAGTGCTTCTTTTTGATAAAAAATAAGGAACTTAGAAATGGAAAAATCATGCGAAGGTACTGAGTATCTAATCTCATAATAAGAACTATTAGTAAGAAATTTTGTAAAATACGATTATCAAACAAAATTGAGAAAATTTAAGAAGTATACTTGAGAAGTTCATCATTCTTTGTAGCAGAGAATAAACAGATTATTTCCAAATTGAAACAATTCTAGACATACACACACACACACACACACATACACACATACATATATAGCTAATTTTGTATTTTTGGTAGAGACAGGGTTTCACCGTGAGGGCCAGGCTGGTCTCAAACTACTGACCTCAGATGATCCCCCCACCTCAGCCTCCCAGAGTGGTGAAAGTGCAGATGTAAGCCACCACAACTGGATGTTTCCTATGTAGATTTAGCTAATTGTTTTCTGTCTCAGTTTTGTCATCTCTAAGATAAAAGGATGAATTATTGCCAGTGGTGATTGTGAGTGTTTCGTGGTATTATGCATGTAAAGTATTCAGCATAATGCCTGGCATATAGTAATTATACTAAAAGTAAATATTAGTTATTATTGATCACAATTTATTGAGTGCTTGCAGTATACAAGGTATTTGCCAATGTTAATGCCAACTGATATTCATACTAATATTGTAAACTAGGCATTATTATCTACAAATAATACATGAGTAGCAGATAATCAAATATGTTTGGTTCATGGCTAAAAAATACTAGTACTGAAATTTGAACCTACATGTGTCCAAATCTAAAGTTCAAGAATTGTCTATTATATAAAAATATAACACATACTTATTATATGTAAATTTTATGCACCATAGGTATTTTTAATGTTTAAGTCATAGTTTTAATGTGTAAAGATCAGAAACAGTTATTCACAATGTAATTGTGCATGTTAATTTTTAAAATTTGATTTATACAAATTTTGACATAAAAATTTATAAAATTTTTCCAAGTTTTTATAAACTCATAATGCTACAACAAATACAAAATTTTGACAATAATTTTCTCTAGTTATTTATTAAATCATTTACTTTCCTTTTCCTTGTTGAATCAAAGTTTTAATTGACAGCAATATAATTTGGTACTGTGAAACACATTTTGGTTATTTTGGTGTAATATTTTTCTGTAGCTTAAAAAACCTGTAGCTAGGCCACTTGAGGTGGTTCACTCCTGCAACCCCAGCACATTGGGAGGCCTAGGCGGGCGGATCACTTGAGGTTAGGAGTACGAGACCAGCCTGGCCAACATGGCAAAAACCTGTCTCTACTAAAAATGCAAAAATTATCTAGGCATGGTAGCTGGAATTGCAGCTACTCGGGAGGCGGTGGCAGGAGAATTGTTTGAACCCAGGAGGCAGAGGTTGCAGTGAGCCAAGATCGTGCCACTGCACTCCAGACAGAGTGGGAGTGAGACTCTGAAAAGCAAACAAAAACAAACCCTGTATCTAGGTTCTGTAGGATTCAAAATATTTGCCCATACATGCTCATAGTGAGTGCTCAGTTTTTATTTGGTTTAAAATACTATGAAAGCTCCTGTTTTACTTCGCCAAAACAAAATATCATATAATATATTTAAAGAAAGCAAGTCATTTTACTCTGAACTTGTTCTTCTAAATATGAGGTGTACATCTTTTACCAGAAATTTATTTAGCTCAAATTTCCTGGAACATTTATTTTTATACTTTTTTTCTTAATATTTTCTTGTGATTATCTGCAGAAGATATAAACTTCTGTTTAATACAGATATGGGAAATACGTCTTTCCTGAAATCATTTCTCTATCTTTATCTATAGCAGCAGTTTTTAACAAGGGTCATTTTGATCCTGGAACACATATAACAATGTCTGGATACATTTTTTGTTATTATCTGTTGGGGAGAGATGCTACTGGAATCTAGTGGGTAGGGGCCACGGATGCTGCTAACCAATCTACAATGTACAAGACAGCCCCTACTCCAGAGAAAGATCTGTCCCAAAACGTCAGTGGTGCAGAGACTGAGAAACCTGATCTAGGGATATTATGTGATCAAATTCATGTTCACTGAAAATTAAGCCAAGAAAAGCTTTACTTTTTCACAAATTCACAATTCAGGGTGCTATAGATCTTAGATATGCACATAATGCTCTGAATGCTTACATAACTGTGGGCTAAAATAACTTACTTGTATTCTCCTCTGTACATTTACTAATCATTTCTCCAGCTGACTTAGTCTAAAACTCAAGTCCAAGTTGACAGTTGAAGTCCATTTTTAGTCTCACTTTCTTCATGAAATTTTCATTAGCTTCAAATTACTTTTATCACACGCAGAATATCTCTGAGTATTAGCTAACTAAAATAGAATCGAGTACCTGGTATATAGTAGGCAATAAATTTATGTGCTCTTCCCACTGGCCTCTACCTCCTTTTATGACTTTTGTCTTCTGATCTTATTGACTATTTAGTTGTATAAAGTTTTGCCTTTTTAATTAAGTTGTCTTTTTTGAAAGCATGTCTTATTTGTTCCATGAAAATACCTTTGTTCACGTTACATCATTATTTTACACTCCAGAATTGTTAGCACTAAATGTAGTGAATTAATGAAGAATATAAAAAAATTGCAAAAGGACCAACATTTTCATACCTGTAGCTCCTAAGTAGTGATACAATATTAATGTATTACTTTTGCGTGTGTATTCTTTTTGGCATTCTAAGAGTTTTACAAACTATCAGATTTTTTAAGATAATGTTTATGCTTAATATTATTATCCTTTAGTCTGATTTTGAAAAATGAAAACAGATAAATATATTTAAAATATAAATGTCTGAGATGTTTGTTTTTATGTATTATATCTTTAACAGCATTTTTACTTGATTAAAAATTATATTTGGATCTTTACAGTTTAATAAAACAATTCAATTTTCTAGCTATTCCTTCTTTTGGGAATTTAGCTGTTGATTACAAGAAAAGAGCAAGAATTTTGAATATAGATAAAATGGAAAAGAAAAAAACACAAAATACCTTGCTAGTTTAAGGAAGTTTAAAATGTGTCTGTTTTGTCTTTACAGAAAGTGTGGACTATGGGCCAGTTTTTGTGCAAGAACCAGATGATATTATTTTTCCAACTGATTCTGATGAAAAGAAGGTAGCACTGAATTGTGAAGTTCGTGGCAATCCAGTTCCCAGTTACAGGTAGGAATTCACTGTTAATCATTTTTCTTAAGCCTTAAAAACTTTCCATCAATGATATTCTGACACTCCCAGAGAGGATTATACATATTTGTCTCCTGATTTTTCCTAAGATGGCTTCGAAATGGAACAGAAATAGATCTGGAAAGTGATTATCGCTACAGTTTGATAGATGGCACCTTCATTATAAGCAATCCAAGTGAAGCAAAGGATTCTGGTCATTATCAGTGTCTAGCAACCAACACTTTGGGGAGTATTCTTAGTAGAGAAGCTACACTTCAGTTTGCCTGTGAGTAAAATATATTATTTTTCTATATATATGTGTGTATCAGTATGGATTTTTAAACTTCAGGAAAGAAAAGCTTAAGATCTCAAAGTTTTAAATGTGGTAAAACCATGGTAAGACATGGAAAGAATTCGAATTATACCAACAGTTCATTTCTTCTTGAAGTATTTTGAAATTTTCTGAAAGATTTGCTGTCTTCAAAATAAACCTGATATACTAGACTGAGGGGTCAAAGTCCTTTTCATTAAAGTAAAGTTCTAGAAGTCATAACAATGTATTTTGAAACACACCACTTATTATGTATTATTTTTAAGTCTTTGAGTTCAAATTAAGCTTTCTTTGTGAAAAAAAATTTATAATTCAAATATCTTTTGAAATCTGATTCTCTCCATCTCTTTTTTAAAATATCTACTGTTGTCCTATCTACTATAGTCACCATTTGCTATGGATTTCTAAGAATATAAGATAGCACATTCTAAAAATTCTGCTTATATTCAGGCAACAAAAAATACCTCTGAAATGCTAATATTTTAGATTTTGACTATGTCTTCCAGATGTCCCAATTTTTGTATTGCAAAAAAGATACCGTATCTGGCTATACAAAGATAGATATGCACATGTGCACACACACACACACACACACACACGGGAATATAAGCATTTCTAAAGTAGATAATATACCTGATTAACTGAAAATTAGCTGGGCGTGGTAGTGGGCACCTGTAGTCCCAGCTACTTTTGGAGGCTGAGGCAGGAGAATTGCTTGAACCTGGGAGGTGGAGGTTGCAGTGAGCCGAGATTGCACCACCACACTCCTGCCTGGGCGACACAGCAAGACTCGGTCTCCAAAAAAAAAAAAAAAAGAAAGAAAAGAAAATGTATGTATATATAATTAACTGAATATATTTATTCTTAAAAACTCTTGAAATTATTTTACTTACAATGAGAGCTTACAATAAACTAAAAATAGGCTAATAGGAAAAATATTTTATTATTCCTTAATAAGTAATCCTACTTGAAATTAAATTCTTGAAGATAGAATCTCTAAAAAATACTGAGAACGACCAGGAATCTTTATATTAATAATTAAACTGTAATTGTATTGGCTACATAAGAGATCATGAAATGATTTTTAAATTAAAATTACACCTGGAAGAATGTAATAATTGATCTTTCTCTATATAATCTTTCTCAGGTATCATTTCTAATTAACCCAGAATTCAGACACCCTATTAAAGAAGTATGAAATAGAAAAGGAAAGAATAAAGAATTGATAATAAATACAGTTTGAGGAGCACCAAGATAGGTCCTAGAAAAATGTAAATATCATCTTTTAAAGTAGATTTACCTAAGGAATTCAGATAGGTATATTTACATAGGCCAAAGATACCAAGATAGCAGCCTAAATAAATACTTTTTTATTTCGGAAAATATTATGTGGTATATCACAGAACCTAACAGTTTACATTATGCACAATTAACAAGTAACTTAATAAACTAAATAACCCTCATAATAGCTCCTTTATTCAATAGTCTTTTCAAGATAGATGCAGCATATCTAGAAAATATGCTTCACAAATATTAATGGCTTATACCTTACACTTTGGTCTACAGTATCTGATACAAGGTATACCAGTTAGGTATAGCCTGTATGTCAATTATTTTTCCCTTTGTGGAAGCAAATTATGGCAACTTTTTCTGCATGTGTTTACAGCAGAAAGCTATTTATTTTACATACCCATATGACTGTCCTAGGTTTTCTGGAAAGACCCAACACAGTTGTCATATACACTCACCTGAAATGAGGACTTTGACACCAGCATTTACAGTTCAATGACCAGGCTTGGGAAGTACTAGTTATCCTAAGTATCTTACCTATTTAGCAAGAAGCTATCTTCAACTTGATGCAGAGCAGTATCTACCTATTTTTAACTTAAACATTACGGGCTTACATATGTATTCAGTGGTAGCACCTTATGACTCTACCCCTCTTATGCATAAAAACCCACAAGGTACCTGGTTAAAGCAGATAGTTACACAGGGAAGACCAATTCTGCCTCAAAGTTATTTCCCCACCTAGATGTCATTATGCTTATTCTTATGATATTGAAACAAGTCCTTTAGATGTAGCTCCATCTATTTTTCCAGTTTGTCTTTGAAAATAAATGCAAATATGGGCAGTAGGGAGAAAAGATGATTTGATTAACCTTACTAGTATACCTGGATGGGAGTTTGGGTGCTGTAGGATTCAGGGACTGAGAATCGTTCAGAGATTAGGAAGTGAAAATGAGGTAGGAAGTTGGGGAGAAAAAAGAAAAGGGGTTTCTGAAATGAAGTGAAAGAAGACAAAGGCAATGTGAAACTTAAAAACTTGGTCGGCAGGCCTTGCGCGGTGGCTCACGCCTGTAATCCCAGCATTTTGGGAGGCTGAGGTGGGCGGATCACGAGTTCAGGAGATCAAGACCATCCTGGGTAACATGGTGAAACCCACCTGTACTAAAAACACAAAAAAATTAGCCGGGCCTGGTGGCACGTGCCTGTAGCCCCAGCTACTAGGCAGGCTGAGGCAAGAGAATCGCTTGAACCCGGGAGGCAGAGCTTGCAATGAGCGGAGATCGCACCACTGCACTCCAACTTGGGCGACAAAGTGAGACTCCGTCTCAACAAACAAACAAAAAACTTTGTTGGCAACTTTCCTTTATATTGTGTTTTCTGAAGACCAGGCTTGTAGGTAAATATATTTAATAGAATACACTCACTATTGTTGGAGTGTTTAATGTCTGAAGGGATTTTTGTGGAGGAATGTTTATTACTTCTGTCACATTTTAAAGCTGAAATATTTTATATCTACCAGGCATTATTTATCTAAAAATTTAAATATTCGTTATACAACTAACATTTCAAAATCAATATATTTAATAGACTGAGACAATTATTAAAGCATATTTAATCAAATTTTGTTAAACATTTATTAAATATTGAATATACGAGTCTTAAATGTATTAAATGTTTTAAAATCAGACTAAATTTGTAAATCATCAAAATGATTGCAAAACTTTTCACTAATACAGTACTTACAGTTATAATTCCTCCTTGGTACTTATGCTTGAGGCATATTTGCATATGTTATTCAGTTTATAATAATTGAATATGTGTTTTTACCTTTTACACATTAATTTTATCATTTGTTGTAAAATACCTTTTTAGATTATTTTTATGCTGTGCTAGTGCTATCATGATCTTCCAAAATCAAACTTAAAGGACTGTGTTACCCGATTCAAAGTCTGTTTTTGAGTTACCAGCCCAATGAGTTTTGATTGCCTCTTTCAAATTCGAGATCTGTTTAACAGACTAGTTCACTTTTGTGATTAACTATTATTATTGTTATATCAATGATACTTTTTAAATCTTCAGCTTTTACTTTTGCCTTTTAGAATATGACAACATCGCTTGAAATTATGTGATTCTAAAACTTGTTGAACAGTGTTTAATAAACATAGAATGAGGCTCCCATAATTATAGCCACAAAAATGTACTAATTTGTATTATATAATAGGTATATACTTAATTGAAGAAGTTATCCATATACTAACATAATATCAAATTATCCATATACTAACAATTATTATACATATTTATTATGAAAAGATAAGTATTAAATATAATAAAATGTAAATATATGTCATTGAAATTATCTTTCTTTTGCATGAAAATTACATATTTTCAAAGAAAAATTTCTGATTTTTAGTATCATTAAAGTCAGATGGCTTTTTGTAGATTCAACATATATATATATATATATAATGCATACATATATATGTATGTATGCATAATTAGTATACTGGCACTCCCTTAATGCTAGGAGTGCTCTTACTTAACCAGAAATATATTTTAAAATATTCTGCCTTTCCACTAATAACAGCTTGTCTTCCTGCTCCCAACCCCTTGTCAGGCATAGATTGATCGCTTTTCAATGACTGTAATGTTATAGAGTCTAAACTCTAGGTGCTGCAGGAGCATATTAGATAGTATCAAATAAGTTCTGGTGGTAGATAGGATAACATTATTGCTAAACCAGATAGTAAAAAATATTTTTTAAAAATAGGTTTTGAATGTCTCAAGCTCACATTGATAGCTTATATTTACTGAATGCTTACTTTTGTGGCAGACAGTGCTCTGTTTTAAGTACATTAACTCATTTTATCCTCATAACCAACACATGAGTTGTTCATGTTGTAAAATGTAAATTCATTTTTCAGATGATACCTCTAATTTAACCCTAATAGTATTCAATCTTTTCCTATTCCCATATAAATGTGTATTGGATTTCTTTTTGACCTAGCCAATTTGATTTTAGAAGTTCTTCTGAACTTGAATTAAATTGGAATGTTTTTAAAAATCTCATATGCTTGCTTCCTTAGTCATTTTACAATTTATTAACGTCTATGTAACAAAAATTAACATTAGTAATAAAAATAAGCATGCAGTCAGCATCCTGCATTACTTCTCATTGTTCAAATTTAGTTTAAAACCACTTATTTAGTTTTCCTTATAGAAGTTTAAGAGTTTAGGAGACATTGACTTTCTTTCCAATCCTAGAATTTCGGGTTTATAGTAATTTTGATGTGTAATCACTCTTTCTTACTAACATATTTTTTTCTTTTAATAAAACCTTTCTTCATAATTTCATTATTTATTGAATAAGCTACAGTTAGGACCTAGAAAGCTAACTTTTCTAAATTAATTTGAGACAAGACAAAGATAACTGCAGCTATTGTCAAAAGCGGATCTCATCATAGGTCCTAGCTTTTGCAGAAAATTATGATAAGGAAGTGAGTGTTTTATTAATACCTGGTGATATAGCAAAAATAAAGTTATATGTAGCATTTGGAAAAATTAAGCAAGTATAAAGCAAGTTAAATTGTTTTTAAAGTTTCATTTCTATTCATTTTTCACCCAATATATTAACAAATATAAAACAGCAAATGTATGATTGTATACTAGTGTTATTTTATTAACATATTTAATGTTTACCTCTTTCCAAAGGTGATTTTTTTTGACTTGCTCAAAATACATTCATAATTAAGTGAATATAGTCCTAGGAAAAATATACCTTATAACAGCTCAAGATAGTACAGGTCAAGATAGTACAGACCATAAAGTGAGACAGATATTTCCCTGGTGGTCAAAGCAAAAGAAAGAAGTAAAAATATGTGAAGGAATCTAACAGGATTTAATCCCCCTGCACACCCAACACTTCCGCAGAGAAGCAAATCTCCTCTTGACAAATTTTCATAGAAATTTTTCATTTGAAGCTTTTTATTGCAACCCCTACAACATCCCTACATCAATTCAATGGCAAGTTTAATTAGCTTGACATAAAACCAAAAATGTCTTTAACCGGAACTAGAATTTAATCATGAAGCCATTCACTTTATTCACTGATTAATTTTTTTTTTTCTAATTTTGATTTGGACAACAAACAGATTTGAGCAGCTGCTCTTCAGTGGTTCATCCACCCCTAACCTGCCTCAAGGGCTTAAATGTGTACCCATGAGGAACTTCATTTTAAATTCTCTCTAAATAAATATTTATCTATAAACATAGTTCAGCTTAGTTAGTGTTAATATTTAGTTTAGCATTAATAAACCTAACCCTCACAAGGGTGTAGTAAAAATTAATGAGGTGGAGAAGTCATGTTAGTGAACTGATTTTTAAGGTTAAAATTAAAAGCATAAGCACAAAGCTGGAGTGACTTTCTAGGGATGATTATTACTGATTATCAATGAGATTATGTTTGACAGAAGATATTTTATTCCTGAAGCCTGTGTTTATCATGAGGATAATTTCCTCAGCTTCTGTAGTGATTTCTCTTCAGTGACAAGCAAGAATACGCCATATAAAACTTTGTCACTCTCACACTTCTCAAACATCCTTCAGAAATCCAAAGCTCATAGCAGTTTCTTCACAGTTGGGATTTTTAGAAATAATTCATGCCAGAAAGTCAAACATAAAATGAATCAGGAATCAAATCTCCCTGTGCTGTATCTTACTTCAAAAATACCTTTATATGCAATTCTTGGTAAATTGATAGTTCCTATCTGAATTTGAACATACTGCTTTTCAGGGCATTTAGTGATTTAGATCCAGAATATTCCATTAGTTTTCCTTGAAGCAGTTGATTAAAATAACCTACTTAACGCTTTGAGAGATTATATGACTTTTGTAGGCTTTGTATTTAAGCCCTTTAATTTAACCTTTCATTTTCATATAAAACTCAAAAATTACTTCTCTGGCTTTTTTCTTAACTTACTCTCCTAAGGTAAAATTGTCCTTAGAGTTTAAAGCCACATTTTACTAGTAGTGTTTAATATCGAATAAAATGATTTGAATAATCACAAACTGCACAGTATATGCAGAGCTTTATTTGATTAGTCTCTGAGGCTTATCCTGTAATAACTTTATTAAATCATTTGAATATTAATCTGAATGAGTCACATTGACATGGATGAATTTACTAGTTGTAAAATTATTAGATGTTATTACAAATAAATTAATGTTTATAATTTTATCTTCCATACACAAATGACTCTCTTTTTTTTTTAAGGAAATCACAACTCACAATAAAATAATGTTTAAGTGTTTCTTTAAAAGTATAATTACTTTGGTCATAATCGATACAGTAACTGTGAGTGTGTAATCGCTTGGCAAAATACAGTATGGATTATTGGATTAAGTTCAAAGGAAATAATTTAAAAATCAAAAATACATAATTTTATGCTTTACTTTAAAATTTTATAGAGATGATGTCTAGCTATGTTGCCCAGGCTGGTCTTGAACTCGTGGTTTCAAGTGATCCTCTTGCCTCAATCTTCCAAAATGCTGGGATTATAGGCATGAGCCAAGATACCCAGCCTAATTTTATACTTTAAAAGGAAATTATGAAAAATGAGTGAAAGTTGAAGTCTGTTGTAGACTACCCTCACACTCTTATTTCTTTTACATAAATTATAAATTTGCAAGTATTTTATTTATTAAAGTATAACCAAACAGGTACTTTCATTATTTATGAAAATAATGAATAACCCCGCCTTTATTTAACAGATGACCTGCAACAAAATGGTTCCATTTTCCTGGCTTGGCACAGGGTATATTTTACCATAGTGCTCTTTTGTTTTGCTTTTAGAGATTCAGAAAGTCAGTGCTTCATTCAAGTTGTAAAGCGACCAGGATCAGGGACTGTATACATCTTCTGACCTTCAGTGCTCAAGCACATTTACCTAATTCATTGTCCTTAGTCCTTAGCAGAGTGTTTTTGGAGACCTTTCCTAATCATAGGAAATTCCAAAGCACTGAAGAACAATAGATGTTTTAAATTTCACTTAATGGTGTCAGGTTAACATGATAAAATGCAACTCTGTCTCAGGATAGCTTATGATCTTGTTGAATATAAAGACTCCAATATAATACAAAAAAAAAATCAACAAAGGGGCAGTATAAATAAAGGGGCAGATAGAGACTATTCTAAGATCATTTTATTCCACAATAAAATGTTTCATTGAGGGACAAGTCAGAACAGAATATGTAGTACCCCAGAGTTCTTGCAAACTAATTTCACCTGAGTCAAAGAAACAACAATTATTATGCATTGACTGTATTACGCACCAAGTGCTAAACATTGCTAAGTTTCTTGCGTAATGAATAGCTAGATGGACAATTGATACATAGATATATAGAGATAGATAGATGTGTGTGAATATATATATATGTAGCAGGTATGTGTGTATATATTATATATGTGTGTATATACAGAATATATATATTTGAGACGGAGTTTCACTCTTATTGCCCAGGCTGGAGTGCCATGGTGCGATCTCGGCTCACTGCAACCTCCGCCTCCCAGGTTCAAGTGATTCTCTTGCCTCAGCCTCCCAAGTAGCTGAGATTACAGGCATGTGCCACCATGACTGGCTAATTTTTTGTATTTTTAATAGAGACGGGGTTTCTCCATGTTGGTCAGCCTGGTCTTGAACTCCCAATTTTAGGTGATCCTCCCGCCTCAGCCTCTGAAAGTGCTGGGATTATGGGCGTGAGCCACTGTGCCCAGCCTTATATATATTTTAAAATAACATGATAATAGTAAAATTTATTGAACATTTAAATTGTAGGCCAACTACTAAACATATTTAATGCATCACCACCCCCTTTAATCCTCACATCAATTTGATGAAGGAAGTTCTATTATTATCCTAATATATAAGTGGAGAAAATAAAATGAAGCTGAGGGAAGTCAAGGTATTTCTGCAGCCACACAGCTAGTAAGTAATAAAACAGAAGCTCCAAATCAAATTTAGCATCAAACTTCGTACTTAAAATCTTTGTAATACTGCCATGTTCAACTAAAACATACTTTGCATTACGTTTTTTTGTTTTGTGTGTGTGTAATTAATTTATGCATGTAGAATTTACTCATTCTTTGATCTCTCTTGGACATTGTTCTGTAGTGAGTAATGGATATACTAATAGTGCTTGAGGCTAGCAAAATCAGTGCAAACCCTTATATTTCATATAAATTTCCTTGCCTACTTGGAATACCTGACCACTTTTTCTATTTCCTAATATCTTTCTTCTTTACTCCAGCCCTACTATACTCCCTCTGTATTGCTTATTGGAATTACCTATGCAAAACACAATTCTGACTAGGTTGCCCCTACATAAATCTTTGATGGATTACATTAATTGCATGGAAGTTTGTAATTTGCCCTACAGGTGTACAGAGGACACAAAAATAATGAGACTGTTGCATCAGGAATATGTATCCAGAGAACTCTGTAGGGAAAGTCACATTATGAGGTCATTTTAATATTCCAGGTAAAAAGGGCTTGAATTCTCCCTCTGTGGGAGGCTTGAAAATAAATGAGAATTTGTGAATGAATGAATAGGTGGTGGTGGGAGTATAGAAACATATGGGGGAGTTACAATGACATCAAGATTCTGAGCTTGATCAATTCAATTGAACAATTTATAACGCCGTTACATAATCAAGTCACACAGATAAGGAATGTAGATTTCTGGGAGAATCAGTAAGTTCAATCTGAGGTACATTTATTCTGACTTTTAGGAAGAAATACCCAACATTTAAAAATATTTGTTGGTGCTCAAGAAACGCAGGTGGGAACCGGCCACAAAACATGTTGAGAGACTCAGTAAAACCAAGGGAATGTTTCACCAACGAGAATTTTACTAGGAAAAAAGACAACAGACCTAAACTTTAGGAGCATATGCATTTCTCTCACAGAGAGACAATGAAAGGTAGAAAGAAAGAAGCTACTAAAAGAGAGAAAAAAGGATGATCCAGTAAAATAGAGTATAACACAAATGATGTTCATAATTTAAGGTGGGGACTGATGTCAGATGCGAAAGTCATTCTCAAAAAAGAAATTTGGGCCGGGTGCTGTGGCTCACACCTGTAGTTGCAGCACTTCGAGAGGACGAGGCAGGAAGATCACTTGAGGCTGAGAGCTCAAGTCCAGCCTGGGCAATATGGCAAGCCCTCATCTGTACAAAAAGTACAAAACTCAGCCAGACGTTATGGTTTGTGACTGTAGTCCCAGTTACTTGGGCGGCTAAGGTGGAATGATCTGTTGAGCCCAGGAGTACTAGGTGAGCTGCAGTTACTGTGCTGTAGCAGGAAGAGCCGCAGACAAAACCTCTCAGACACCGAGTTGTAGAAGGAAGGACTTTATTCAGCTGGGAGCATCAGCAAGCTACTGCCTTAAAATCCGAGCTCTCTGAATGCACAATTTCTGTCCCTTTTAAGGGCTCACAACAGTAAAGATTTTATGTGAAAGGATTGTGATTGGTTGAGCAATCTAGGGGATATGTGACAGTGGTTTCATGCACTGATAGAAACAGAACAGGGTAGGGAGTTTCACAGTGTTCTTCTATACAATGTCTGGAATCTATGAATAACATTGGTTTCTAAGTTATGAGTTGATTTTTAACTACTGGGTTTAGGCCAGGAAGGCCCAGGCCTAGTTTTGGGCCTGGCGCCGGGCTTCCTGTCTTTGGTTTTACTTCCTTGTTTTTCTCTTAAAACAGGTACTGAGTATAAAACAGTATAAAACAATATAGTAGTAGTTCTTCACTACTGCACTGTAGCCTGGGCAATAGAGTGAACTCTGTCTCAGAAAAACAAAAGCAAACAACAGCACAAAAGAAAACAACAACAACAACAACAACAAAAAACCTTTGGGATTGAGACTTTTAAAGGCCAAGTTCAGTATGACAGAGAAATCATAATCCAAGGCAAATCATTTTCCAGCTTTTTCTATAATGATTAGGCTACCCTAAACTATATATAGACCTCAAAGTAATAGGTATCATAATTAATATTGATTTTGGCCATAACAGGAATGAAGATGTGAACAACACAACTTCGTGGACATGACATGAGACTGAAACCGAGGTGGTATTTAGTAGTAGAAAGAAGAGAGTCCATCGAGAGGATGAGGCTGAAATTAGAAAACAGAGTCTAGTGAAATGAATTTCTCCTTTCCAAGTAAGGTATTTAGATCCTCTAGATTTTCTTCTTCCAGGGAAATATTCAGCCATATAGAATATAGTCAGTGTTGAAAATATTATGTCAAACTAGAAAAATTAAGAGTCTGGACTCTCACATTTTAACCTATAAGCTTAAACTACGTAAACCATCTTTATATCAGCCAGAAAGGTATATAATTTCTAGAAATATTTTCTTCATTCTTGAAAACTAATTTTCATTTCATATCGTTAGCATATTTTTCAGTAAAATACAACTGTTATCATAATAGAACTAGAAACCAATATAATCTTGCCATAATTCTCTAATGTCCAGTGAAAAAGTCTCATGATCATTAGGCTAAACTGATGATTTTCCCATTTTAAAAAATGCAGAGAGCAGGAAGGAAGAGGATAGCAATTCTTTCTAAGAAGTCTCGCTAATTCCCTATGTGTTGTGCAGAAGAGCTTTAGCACCTGTGAATTCATGGCCTCAGTTCCTAGGGAAACTTTCTGCAGTGTTTTGTTTTTGTTTTTGTTTTGAGTCTAATTCAGTATTTTTGGCAATTTCTAGGGCTACAGGTGGGATTTCTCAGGGCAAATTCTAACAAGTCATCTTCTGTATCTGACACCGGAGCTTTTTTAAAGTTCAAGGCCTCTTCAGTTACTGCAATGTCAGCCTTGGTTCAAACTATAAATGGTTCAAACTATAAAAAAACTAATTTTCATACAGCATGTATGAGTCTGTGTAGAGAGGCTCAGATCAGAAACACCTTATCTTTGACAACTTTCTTAGAATACCCTCAGACAGTGGACTTTAGATCTACTCTGCAAGAAGTTGTTTACAGTGGTACCTCTGGAAGTTACATTTGTGGTGTTTATAGTCTAAGTGTAGACTCAGATGTGATCAGAATAACTTCTGTATGCCAGAGAGATGTTCTGTTCATTCCATGGGACTTAAGGGGCAAGTACGGAATATCACTGTGTACTTTATTCTAGAATCTGTTGGAAGACTAAATAGTTTGAGAACAGGCTAATCACATAGTGTACTTCAGGTAGGAAAAGCTAAAACAATGAAAAATATTAGCTCTTTGTCTAAATCTATTCATATGCATGGGACAGGGTTAATGGTTTATGAAATGGTTACCATACCCCAATAAAGTTCACACTCCTACAAATGGCCTCAAGGCCATTTATTATTTGGACTTTGTCATTTTTCCAGCTTTCTCTGTAATTACTAGACTATCATAAACTGTATATAGTCCTCAAAGCATTTCATGCTCAATTATATCATGTCTTTTTATCATGTTTTCTGTGCCTGCTGAGCTACTGTTCAGTAACCCACGTCTCTGCATCTGTCTCCCTCTCCCTCCCTCTCCTTCCCTCCCTCTGTCCCTCTCTCTCTCTCTGTCTCCCTCCCTCTCTCTCTGACTCCCTCCCTCTCTCCCTCCTTATCTTCCTCCCTCTCTCTCTGACTCCCTCCCTCTCTCCCTCCTTATCTCCCTCCTTATCTCCCTCCCTCTCTCTCCCTCCTTATCTCCCTCCCTCTCTCCTTCTCTCTCTCCCTCTCTCTCTGTCTTTCTGTCTGTCTCTCCCTTTGTCTCATGTGATTCCTTTATTTATTTCTGGTAACATATCTTTGCAGCTATTTATAGCAACGGCTGAAGCCATTCCAAGCACACCACTGAATTTGTTAGACTATAAACTCATTGACGGCAGATTTCATGTTTTTTTTTTTTTTTAAATTTCTTTGTTTTAGTTTAATAACCAACCTCCAACATGTAAGTTCATAGTCAACACTTAGTGAATGCTGGCACAATGTGTGAGTGAATTAACAAAACATCCTCCAGCACCACAATAGCCACTACACTCCAAAAGAATTCCCTTATGAGAACTATGAGAAGAATGATTCCTCCTTCTTAGGCGGAACATACAAAGCCATCTTTAACAATAGCAATAGACAATCAAGATAAATCATACAATTTATGCAGAAATACTTTATCAATTATAAGGCCCCAAAATAGATAATAGTCAAATAATTGCTGCATTGAAAATGAAAATTAATAACTATATTAATGAATCGAATTAATGTAAATATCAATACAAATGTTAATACCCATTTTAATGCAGTAATATTTTTACACATTATTTTGCATACTATTGGTAATATCTTACCTATCATATTACATGTCTGAAGCAAACTAAGATACCCTCGAAAAATATAGGAAAGTTACCTTTTTAAAAAAAGTGATTTTAGATGTGACCCTAAGTGCAGAGAGAAGAAAACTCTGACTTTCCTTTTTAAATATAGTTTTAGAATTCTAGCAACAATTCTATTGATCTCTGTGGCAATAAAATTTCCCATCCATTTCATTGTGCCATTGGGTTGTAAACTTACAGTTAGGATATAGTGATAGAATTTATCAAACCAAGCAACAAAACTTAAGTTTTTTGAAAATGTACGTGCTAATATTATTCTATTTGAGTTGCCAACGCTTAAGGTGTCTGTCTACCCAGTGCCACTGCCATAATTCATGTCAAAATATCCAGAAAAAAATAGTTTACTCTTTCAGTCAGTTTTTTAAAGATCTTGTTTTCTAGGCCATTATAAGAAAAAAAAGAAAGTGTTTACGTCACACCTCTTAATAGGTGAATTAATTTAGAGAACTGTCTTTCCTCACTCGCAAGAAATGAAATAGCATTTTCAAAGCATCACATCTGTCACAACAGAATAACCAAAAATGTGTCTATAAACTGTCAGCAAACAGCATCAAATAAGGTCATTTATATCAATTATGTTTTCATAAACACAGTAAATCATCCACCTAAGAAATCACAACCATTACAGACTTATTTAAATGATAATTCATGGAATTTTATGAACAGTCATTAAATTAACAAAATAACAAATAGTATAATGTCTGGGATGGAACTAGGATGTTTATGAACCAAAATTTCTATGTGTCTATGCACCAATACGCAAGCAGGCCTAGAAACTTGGCCTTTAATTATTTTCTAAATTCCACTGTAAGAGTACTAACAGTTGAAAAAGCTACGAATGTTTCCCTATAGATTTTTTTAAAACCCTCGTGAAAAATAGAATATATGTGCTTGCCTTTAGAAAGCATTCTGTGTCAGAAGTTTTATTCATCTTATTTAGTGATATTTCGCTTTCTAGAGTTTTTTGAAGTTCCTTCTTCAGATGTTATAAAAATATTTTTATTTTAATTTACCTCATTTTAGAAAAAAAAAAAGGCTTTGCTCATAGACACTACAATAAAATATTCTTACCAACTTGCTCAATTTTAAAAAAATGTTAGACATTTATATTTTATTTATATTTAAACTTTAATGACAATGCTAATAATAATTGCTAAGATTTATTAAGTGATTATTATATTCTAGACACTCAGGTGAACGTTTTGTATTTACCTTCATTTTGAACTTCAAAAAATCCTACAAATTAGGCATTATTTACATTTATAAACATTTTGAACATTAGGAAACTGTGCCTGAAGGAGGCAACCAACTTGCTCAAGGTAGCGTAGTTAAAAGGAGATGAAACAGATATTTATCTTTCTTTATCTGACTCTGTATCTAGATCTCTTAAGAAACTAAAAAAATCTCCTACTGTTTGTGGGTGTTATGCATGTGATATCTCTCTAAATCATCTGAACCATCCTGAGGCTGTGCTTAGTATTCTCACAGTCTCTAATTTTGAGATCAGACAATTGAACGAAAAGGATCATATATCCTCTTTATGGTCACACGGCTCAGATTACTGAACTTAACCTATGTAATATATCTGATATACATATGCACATTTAGGCCATCCTTTTCTGTTTTTAATTCATTATTTTTATTTTATTCCGACTCTTATTTTAGATTCAGTGGTTTATATGCAGGTTTATTACCTGGGTACATTGCATGATGCTGAGGTTTGGGTTACGAATGGTCCTGTCACCCAGTTACTTAGCATAGTACCCAGTAGTTAGTTTTTCACCCTTTCCCCCAACCCCACTTAATGTTTCTAGTTTCTGGTTTTGCCGTCTTTATATCCACATGTACCCATTATTTATCTTGTACTTATAAGTGAGTACATTTGGTATTTGATTTTCTGTTCCAGCATTAATTTGCTCAGGATAATGGCCTCGAGCTGCATCCATATTGCTTCAAAGAGATCTTTCATTCTTTTTTATAGCTATGTAGTATTCCATGGTATATATGTATCATATTTCTTTATCTGCTCCACTGTTGATGGGCACCTAGGTTGATTGCATGTCTTTGCTTTTGTGAATAGTGCTTCAGTGAACATGTGAGTGCATGGGTCTTTTTGGTAGAACTGTTTGTTTTATTTTGGGTATATACCCAGTAATGAGATTGCTGGGTGGAATGGTAATTCTCTTTTAAGTTGAGAAATCTCTAAACTACTTTCCTCAGTGGCTGAATGAATTTACATTCCCATCAACAGTGTACAAGTTGTATTCTTTTCTCAACAGTCTCGCCAACATCTGTTGTTTTCGACGTTTTAGTAACAGCCGTTCTGACTGGTGTGAGATGGTATTTCATTGTGATTTTGATTTGCATTTCTCTGATGATTAGTGATGTGGAGCACTTCTTTGATACGTTTATTGGTTGCTTGTTTGTATTCTTTTGAGAAATGTCTGTTCATGTATTTCACTCATTTTTAACAGAGTTATTTGGTTATGTTAAATTATTTAAGTTCCTTATAGATTCTGAATATTAGACCTTTGTCAGAAGTGTAGTATACAAATATTTTCTCTGATTCTGTAGGTTGTCTACTGTTTTGACAGTTTATTTTTCTTTGCAGAAGCTTTTTAGTCTATTTAAGTATAACTTGTCAATTTTAGTTTATGTTGCATTTGCTTTTGAGGACTTACTCATAAATTCCTTCCTGAGGCCAGTGTCCAGAATGGTATTTCATAGGTTTTCTTTTAGGATTCTTATAGCTCGAAGTCTTACATTTAAGTCTTTAATCTTTCTTGAGTAGTTGTTTTTTGTATATGGTGAAATGTAGAGGTCTAGTTTCATTCTTCTGTCTATAGCTAGACAATTATCCCAGCATCATTTATTGATTAGTAAATCCTTTTCTCATTGCTTAATTTTGTCAAGTTTGTTGAAGATCTGATGGCTGTGGATGTACAGCTTTATTTCTGTGTTCTCTATTCTGTTCCACTGGTCTCATTTTGTACCTGTACTAGGCTGTTTTGGTTACTGTAGCCTTATAGTGTAGTTTGAAGTGAGGTATTGTGATATCTCCAGCTTTGTTATTTTTGCTCAGGATTGCTTCAGCTATTTGGATGTTTTTCTTGTTGTTGTTACATATGAATTTTAGAACTTTTTTTTAGTTATCTGATAAATGATACTAATAGCTTGATAGGAATAGTGTTGAATCTGTAGATTACTTTGGACAGTATGGGCATTTTAATGATATTGATTCTTCTATTCCATTAACATGGAATGTTTCTTCATTTGTTTATGTCATCTAGAGATTTCTATCATCAGTGTTGTATAGTTCTTCTTGGAGAGATCTTTCACCTTACTGGTTAGATTTGTTCCAAAGTATTTTTCGTAGGTCATCCTTTTTTAAAATCTATACAACAGTGTATTCACAAAAGGCTGGTGGTATACTTAAGCACACTGATTATGCCAATACAGTGACACAAAGAGAAGATGCATGCCAACTTTCATGCATGGCTTTCATTTGAATGTTTTTTTTTCTATAATTTAAGCAATATATAGTTTCATATTATGTTGAGGACTTCATTTTTTTTTATTATGTGTATATAAAACTCAAATAGTCCTAATTCCAGGAGAGGTAAAATAAATAGAATTAATGTAATTTGACTATAAATATTATTGGGTCATACATGATTGAGGGGAACATCAAGAATGTGGAAGTATCAGTAATGTCATTTAGCTTGGTTTTAGCATCTAAAATAAGTACAGTCCAGCCTGTTGTAATTGTTGTACTCACCTTAAAAGAAGCCCTACCTTTAGAAATTAGGGATATTCAAATATTCTACTTTACTTCAAACTATTTTCTAGCATCAAAAATTTATACCTACTGCTGTTGTGAGCATAAACTAAAATAAGTTGAATACCTAGTGATATTATTTTTCTACTTTCAAAGTTAATGTTTAGAAGCCAAGCTTTAACTGCAATTCAGACTTTTTTATCTGAGCTTTCAAAATTTAGGAATACCAGAAATATACAATTTATAATATTAATTACAATATTTTTTCTAACATAACCTGTATTCTATTGTAAATATGGGTAAGACTAAATGAATATTTAAATATAAAACATACAAATTAACTGTCAACCTAACCATGTTTCCAACCCCGGCATCTCTGCATCATATTTAATATCGTATTTTCTTTCATGTTGCTAAATACATTTCAGCATGACAACTAGCTAAGGACAAACAAAATTTAATAATACATACACTTTTACATGATCTTTTGAACTTGAAATTTTGTCCTTGTCCAGGGTCCACTGAAACTCTTCTGCCACAAAGCAATATCCTTCATCTTCGCTTATAACAGATGTTGCTTTTTTCCCCCGGATTCTGACATGGAGACAAATTACCATCTTCCTATATAACTATAAAACAGAATTGCTTTTCTCATTCATAGATTATGCAGACTTTGTGGGCCTGTCTCATTTCCAAAATGCATGGTGTTTTATAGAGGGGTAGAAAAAAACAACAAAACAAAACAGCCATGCATGCTGTAACACAATCCTGTACTGAAATCTGACTTTGTTGTCTATTTCTTATAAAATTCCATTAAAATATATTTCTTTAGTTTATAAAGTAATTACTGATTAATTATTAATCATATCTAATTTTTCAAATGGTAAATCACTGGTAAACAATGACAGGAAAAACACAAGGCCAGCCAGTGAGTCAACATTTACTTTTGAAAGGATCTTAGTAACAGAAAAGCAGCTCATTGGTTATTTAATTATTTCATAAATCTAATAGCTCATTAGAGAAATTTTCACCTCCTAAAACCTCGTTTAATAAACAAGATGATTTTTCTCAATGGCTTAATAAAGGCATGTAATCTGGTGATTCAATTTACATTAATGATGATAAACTGTGAGAAGTTAGTTGATCTGGGGAGGTGTATGTATACGTATGTGTTTGGTTAAATGGTGGATTTGATTACACTAAAAAGTATAAACAGCAATCTAGGTCATCAACTTGTATTGCTTTATTACAAAATATTAATCATAATAAACATTAGAAATTAACATTAGCTCAAGCAAAAATTGAGGGTTAGTTTGCTGTTGGCCTTTTGTTCTGTTAGAGAAAATAGTATCTATCATATTTATGGCCTCTCTCCTAGTGAAAGAGTAAAATAGAAAATAAGTGAATTGCTCTTTCTTCCATCAGAGTGGAGCCCAATATAATTAAAGAGATGGAGAAAAGCAGATACTTTGCTCTCCTTAGAAGGGCAAAGCCAATGAGAGATAATATAGAATGGGAAGTAGACAAACTGGTTAGTATAGTCATAGAAAACAATGGAGTAGAGATTTTCAAGAGGAGGATTTGCCAGTCACATCAAATTCAGCTAATTTACAGGGAATAAGGATAAAGGAACAACATTTGTCAATTAATAGAGCACAGTTGTGTATAAAAGTAGCACTTCCATTAGAGGAATGAGGTAGAAGTATCTAGGATGTCAAGAAGTGAATATACAGTTAGAAACTGGGAACATCAAGACTGTGGAAGTCTCAGTAATGTCATTTCCCTGGGGTTTGTCTTCCAAACTAAGCACAATTCAGCCTATTGTATCTGTTGTACTCACCTTAAAAGAAGTCCTACCTTTAGAAATTAGGGATATTCAAATATTATATGTTAGTTTGAACTATTTTCTAGCACCTAAAATTTATAGCTACTGTTGCTGTTGTGAGCATAAACTAAAATAAGTTGAATACCTAGTAATACTAAGAAGTGTTTTCCTACTTTAAAAGTTAATGTTTAGAAAGCAAGCTTTAATTGCAATTCAAATTTTATGATCTGAGCTTTCAAAACTTTGCTTCTTTGGACGTCAGGCAACAGGTGGGTAGTGGAATTTACAGTAATAAGGGGGTACGAAGGTAAACAAAGTGAATCTTGGGCAGGTTGTTCTCTTATCTGTAATTGAGGAATGAAAGTAATATTTATCTCATAAGAAATATATGAGGAAAGACATGCGAGTCTATTGCTTGATCTCTGAGTCTGGGATCTTGAGTTTGCTTATGGGTGTATGTCAAGTGCTTTATACAGTGTCTGGTGCATGTGTATGATATGTATAATAGTGTGAAAATGTTAATATTATTGAAGTTAATAGTATCAATCTTCAGTATATTATAGTTATTTATATACTTGCTTTTTGTCTTTTACTGGTGAAAGAAATCCATTTATCCTTCTACCAGATATTAAGTGAACATTTACAATGAAAGAGATACTATCCTGTAGTAATCCTAACAGTAATACTGACAGATTACTACTCCCTTTTTGTGCCTTCTCTTCCTGCCACTCACTCTCTGCTATCTTCCTGCAGGTTTTTGGCACATAATATTCTAACCTTAACCCTCTGCATACCTTATTTGTGCATTCTTTTTAGATGATGTTTTTACCCTGGGCTGCCATCTTGGACTTGCTATAGCTCTGCAGTCTTCCCTCGATCTCACAAAGCCACTTGCCCATTAGGGTCTTGTTCTCCCAGACGCCCGGCATGCTGATTCCCTAGATCTTCCTACGTTTCCCTCTTTCAACTCAGGATCTCAGCTCTGATACCATTTTCCTCAAAGAGCCCTTCCCTGAGCTCCCTAAGTAATTTGTTTTGAAAATTGACTGCTTTTCTTTTCATAGGTGTCTTAGTGAAATTATTTGCCTCAGAGTTTTTGGAGATTTGATATTGCATTAATGCATTAGCAATCAGATGGAAAAAGCAATAAAATATGTTCTGTGTTTATAATCACTCACATACAAATCCAAGAAAGTGTACATTCTTCTCTTAGTAATTTTTATATACCACAATTATTGTTTGTTTCCACTAAGACGTATAAAAGCTTCAAATATTGAGATCATATTTGTGAACTGTTAAAGATAAAAACAATCATTGGCATATAATAAACATGCATTGCATTAATAAGTGAATATCAGTTACATGAAGAGGAATTAGTTGCTTCTGCCTTAATCTATATAACGAGTATTAACAAAACACCCTTTTTGTGCCAGGTACTGGAGTAATCATCTTCCATCTCTTTGTCTAGAGACCTTGTATTCATTCAAGGTTTGCATCAAATGTCAACTTTTCTTTCGCATCCTCTCTATAACCTCCTTCCTTCTATGCTTCAACTGTATTATCATACCTTGCTATATTGTAGCAATTTTTATACAGAAAAATTTCATATGTCTTCATAAAAATATAAATGTCTGAAAGTTTAGGACAAGATCTTTGAATTCTCAAGAATAAAGAACAGTCACTGGGACACAATAAATGTATATCAGATTAACAACAACAACAACAAAAATCCTAGGAATCAGAAGAGGAATTCAAATATATATGTCACATTATCTGTTTTTAAAATACTTTGAAAATTATAATACTGTAGATTTTAATCATTTTTTTATTTTACCAGGAAAAAAATATGGCTTATAATATTATTAATCTAATATATATTTAAATGAGTATGATATACAAAATAACTGTGAAATGATATACAAATTAATGATATAAATACTTGAACAATATATTTTAAGTAATTTAAACAATTACAGTGAAGGGGAAAATATCAGAATTTTTAGATGAAAGTGGCTAAGATAAATTATATTTATCTCATACTTACTGAAAATGTCTCTTCTAAAGTATAAACTAAAAAGTGTTACTGCCTAAGCCACCTGGAACTCTTTTACAGCCCATTAATTAATAGTAATGTGTGATTTGTTTAGTTTATTGCGTTTTCCACAACTCATTAAATTTAGGCTTATAAGTAGCTGTAACCTGATTTGGTTTCACTTGTTTTAATTATTTTTCGATGATTTAAGACACTAGCCATATGGATTCAAGTTTTTTAGTTTTTATTTTGCTACACCATACTATAGTAAAACTATTACTGTTTTTATTTATATTTTTTAAAAAATTCATTTGTTTTTCTTGAGAATTTGCTACTGATTTTTATATTATACTGCATAATTCAGTAATTTCACACATTAACAACATCCAGAGACATGTGAGGATGAATATTCTGGTTTGTGAAATGTTCTAAGGAGATATATGTGTGTGTGTGTGTGTGTGTGTGTGTGTGTGTGTGTGTGTGTGTTTGAGATGGAGTCTCGCTCTGTTTCCAGGCTGGAGTGCAGTGGTGTGATCTCGGCTCACTGTAAGCTCCGCCTCCCGGGTTCACGCTATTCTCCTGCCTCAGCATCCAGAATAGCTGGGACTACAGGCACCCGCCACCACGCCCGGCTAATATTTTGTATTTTTTAGTAGAGATAGGGTTTCACCATGTTAGCCAAGATGATCTCCATCTCCAGACCTCATGATCCGCCCGCCTCGGCCTCCCGAAGTGCTGGGATTACGGGCACGAGCCACTGCACCCAGTCAGATACAATTTTTCTTTTTCTTTCTTTTTTTTTTTTTTTTGAGACGGAGTCTCGCTCTGTCGCCCAGGCTGGAGTGCTGTGGCCGGATCTCAGCTCACTGCAAGCTCCGCCTCCCGGGTTCCCGCCATTCTCCTGCCTCAGCCTCCTGAGTAGCTGGGACTACAGGCGCCCGCCACCTCGCCCGGCTAGTTTTTTGTATTTTTTTTAGTAGAGACGGGGTTTCACCGTGTTAGCCAGGATGGTCTCGATCTCCTGACCTCGTGATCCGCCCGTCTCGGCCTCCCAAAGTGCTGGGATTACAGGCTTCAGCCACCACGCCCAGCCCAGATACAATTTTTCAATGAGAGGAAATGTAGTCTCACAAACTGGGTGTTTTCCAAGTGACTTGTCAAGAATGTTTTTGCTCTCTAGTGTACTTCTGAGTAGAGAAAACCAATAACCCATACTTTTTTCCCCCAACAGAAAGAGAATTTGGGGAATGACACAGCTCATTAATTACTTGGAACATTTTCTAAAGTACATAATAGTGGTATCTTCTCCTGGGTATTTAGTATTTATTCCATTTAAAATGAAAGCTTTTAAAATTATTAATTACTAACCTTGTACTTGCAACATTATTATATACATATATATTTTAATTTGCAATACAATCTGCAAGAAAGCCATTTTTATCATAATTTACTGCTGAGAAAACTGAGGCTCAAAGAAGTCCAGGTTCCTTTTCCTGGTGTGTCTCAAGTCTTCCCAAAACTCAGGGTGTCTGCTATGCCTGGTAGATTTAAGCTTCTGGAACACTTGGTACTAAAACATGCATCTTCTGACTCCAAGCCACTTAATAACACCTTCAGAGCTGAAGTTTAGGAACTAGTGCTAAAATGAGTCAAGTAAAATTCTACTGTTATATGAATCTGACTCAGGATTACTTACTTGCTACTATGACCATTGTGAGGAAGTGTTGCAGGGTGCTGGTACCTGCTGGCTTAGCCCATGGGCACTAAGGTCAGACTACATTTCAGCAGCTTGGACACTCCTCCCCCACATTTCCCTGAAGAGAACTGTGGACATTTCTCTTCACCGAGAGGCACATTATAGTCAATACTTACCAACCACTCTTCATCCCTTTCCACAACATCTTTGTACAGATAGATGGTCACCTGAGAGACAGACATGCGTGGGTTATTTGAACTTGTACAGATAGTTGGAGGTGTTTACAATTTCAGGTGTGTGGAAACTATATAAGGTAATGCAGCTGTTCACATAGACTATATTGAAGAACACTTCAATCCCAAAGGGTTGTCCAGTTATTTAGAAGGAAACCTGGAATTTCAGATTTGATCTGGGTGACTTCAAAGCTTGTGTCCTTTGAACTAATTCTGTTTTAAAGAAAGAGCAATAAACGTGTTGCATCTTGCAGTCAAGATCACTGTTGTCCAGCTTCAAGACCTATCTTTCCCACCCTTCGTATTATTTTCTTCTTTAAGCATGGCAAAGAAGCAGCATAAGGATTTGTTTTTAAGTAAACATGTATTTGTTGAGTACCTGGTATGTGCCAGTACCATGCTGGATTCTATCATAAAGAACCAGAGTGCATGAGGTTTCTTTGGCTGTTTTGACAAATTATCAAAAACGTAGAGGCTTAAACAGAGCAAATGTATTATCTTAAAATTTTGTTGATCATTCCAATACAGGTCTTGCAGAGCGAAAGCAAGGTGTTGGTGGGACTGCATTCCATTAGGGAGGCTCCAGGAGAAAATCAGTGTTCTTAGATTTTCCAGTTTCTGGCAGCTGCCCACATTTCTCAGCTTCTGATCCTTTTCTTCCATCTTAAAAGCTAGCATAGCATCTCTCTGACTTTGGTTCCATCATCACATCTCTCCTTCTGACTCTTCTGCCTTCCCCTTCTACTTTTGAAGGCCCTTATAATTACATTGGGTTCACTTGGATAATCCAGTAGAATCTCTCTATTATAAGATCAGCTGATTAACAGCCTTAGTTACAAATTCAATTTTAATTCCTTTTTTCATGTGGCCTAACATAGTCAAATATTTCAGGATTCGAATGTGGACAACTTTGAATTGTTTTGCCTACAACCTGGAAAAACAGGAAACAACCCAAGATGTACCAGACATGGTATACATGAGACAAAAGGCAAGAAGTGTTCTACATAAAACTGGCCAGGTGTGGTGGCTCATGCCAGTAATCCCAGCTCTTTGGGAGGCTGAGGCAGGCAGATTACCTGAGGTTGGGAGTTCAAGACCAGCCTGACCAACATGGAGAAACCCTGTCTCCACTAAAAATACAAAAATCTGGCGTGGTGGCACATGCCTCTAATCCCAATTACTCGAGAGGCTGAAACCTCTCGAGTAATTGGGATTAGTTGCTTGAAACCTCTCAGCGGAGGTTGTGGTGAGCTGAGAACACACCACAGAGACAAAAGGCAAAAAGTATTCTGCATCAAACTGGCCAGGCACCAGTGTTGGTGTAATCCCAGCTCTTTGCGAGGCCAAGGTGGGCAGATTACCTGAGGTCAGGAGTTTGAGACCAGCCTGACCAACATGGAGAAACCCCGTCTCTACTAAAAATACAAAAAATTAGGCATGGTGGCGCATGCCTGTAATCCCAACTACTCAGGAATCTGAGTCAGGAGGGTCACTTGAAACCAGGAGGCGGAGGTTGTGGGGAGCCAAGAATGCACCATTGCACTCCAGCCTGGGCAACAAGAACAAAACTCCGTCTCAAAAAAAAAAAAAAGTATTCTACATAAAACAATCAGTGAACAAAGCATTGTACAAGAAAATATGCAACAATGATAACAGTAATTATAAACAGAGCTTAAGCCACTATTTGTTGAAAATTTATTGTATGCCATTTACTGTGCTTAGTGCTTTCTAATTTTCCAAACAACTTGTAAAGATAAGCCATCCTCATTTTGTATTGATAAACAGGCTAAGGCTTGGCCAAGGTTTTCTGGGTAACAAGTAGGCAAATGGGATTTAAGCTTAGGTTTCTGATTTCAAAGGATGTGCTGCATTTCACAAACTATTCATATAGTAAAGTAGAGTTTAGAACAAAATGATCTCAAGTCAGTTCAGAGCGTTGAAGAGTGCAACCAGCATGTTGTTCACAGGAATATGCTGAAAGAGGTGAAAAGGAAGTGACTGGAAGTAGGAAGTGGTAAACTGCATGGTGTGTAGTAAAGAAGATTGACCATTGGAGACTGTTGGAGTTTGTGCTGGGAAGTCAGGGAGATAAATACTGTTAGGAAAAATGAGGGGATTTTGGCTGGTCAGTAATCTCTTGAGTCTGCCCATTCATCAACAAATAAGAGGGGACATGTATAGGTTTTTAAATGATGAAACCATGTTTTAGGTACGTTAGTCTGACATCAGTGGGAAGAATGGGAAAGAAGAGAAGTAGAACAAGTTTTAAAACGCTGACAGGCAATAGCAGTGATTTCAAACTCCAGGTAAGTTGGAACGTTCAGACCCAAGCTCTTGTGACTGGTAATCACCCCTACAGTGTCTTCTGATTGACCCCACTTATATTTATCAACATCTCAAACTTAATCTTTAAGGAAAAAAACTCATTTTACCTAATTAAACGTTATGTTTCAGATAACTTGAAAAGGATCATTTCCTTCATAGTTTTTTGTTAGGTTTAGGTCTTTTAATGTTTCTAAACTGTTCTCACATACGTTTTCATACCTGGGCCTGTGAATTTGGTGAGGCACACAGGCTCACATGGGATACAGAGAGGAAATTAAAAACTCCAAGAAATTGTGAATTATCAAAATCAAGAGTAACAATTTCAATCCAGAACTCATTTCAAAGATATGGCCCTTTGTTTATAGATCTTGGGTAGTAGATACACACAAATGAAATTTAACATTTTGAATATATCTTACATTAAAGAGACCCTAAGTTTTGTTTATTTTTATGAAACTGGTATAATTTTAAACTCAGATTATTTAAGAATTTTAGCAAACATGCAAATGACCTCTTCAACCCACTGCCTAAATCTCCTTTCCATCACCCAAACGGCAGTCATAGTCACTTCTACTTCCGCTGTATATTGTAAATATATAGCTGAAACATACTCATTTCTTCAGATTACACACCAGAAAACACAATTACCAGCTGCAGCTTTCTGACGGCCAAAATGTGAAGAATTGATAATACATGATCAATTGATCTGGATCGAGCAGAGTGCTGCTTACTGTATGACATGTTGCTTTTCACAGACGTTGTCTCTGTTCAATTTGCTTCTGCATTTAAGATACTAAATTCAGATCTATGTGGCAAAGATGATTAGAAAAAGGTAACTCCTCCCTTAGGGATCTATTTTAAAATGTCACAATTAAAATTTTCCAGAAAGTTTTGAGCAGTTTTAGCCTCCTGGCTGATGCAATATATTGAGTAG
This sequence comes from Papio anubis, assembly GCF_008728515.1. Classification (NCBI taxonomy): domain Eukaryota; kingdom Metazoa; phylum Chordata; class Mammalia; order Primates; family Cercopithecidae; genus Papio; species Papio anubis. The sequence goes on along the minus strand of NC_044987.1, from coordinate 34,415,267 downwards.
CACTGTTAGCTTAAGGATGCTATCTGGAAATGGAAATGCTGATTTACCCTTCCCCCCTGCCATGCCACCTAATTGAAAGGCACCACTCTCAGTGGTAGGCACACTAATACATGATTTTGCCAGTGGAACTTGGGAATAGCATTATAAATGTGTTGTGATTGGGGATATATGCTGTGCCTGTATTTGGAAAGAGGAAAACATTTAATGGCTCTTTAAACAAATTTGATTGCACAAAGGTAGCATGAAGAAGAAAGGTGTGATATTTTTTAACTGAAAGCAAAAAGTATACTCATTTTACCTCCAGGTCCATAATTCTCCTGTGGGAGTGTGAAGATAATTTTATCCAAGGAGAAAGCAATGATTTCCAAACAGCCACCATCAATTCACTCTTCCACTCCTTCCACGTTCAACCCCACTGTACCATCAATATATTTGACAATAATATAATCTAAATAATAGTGAGGAAACTTTTCTGTTAGAGTAGGCTATGTATGGATACAAATGTCATTTTTATGTCATAACTAGACATGATAAAATATAAACTGATACAGTATTTATACATAATGACAAGATCGCAAATATATCTTTTGTTACTGTGTAAGCCAACCAAACTAACAATTTCAATTATAAGTTTAGTCAGAAGTAAACATTCTACCATCAAGTGTTTAGACATAGACCTCTGGGTCAGAAAATTGAATTTGCATTTAAAATAGCAATGTTTTCCCTAGCTTTTCTTTGTAATTATGGACAATTTGAAAGCTGCCTTAGGAATTAAAAAGGCAGAGATCCCACTAAAACCTTCATCATATTTCCCTTCTCCTTAAAGTATGAAAACAGAAGTGAGTTATATGTTAATCTCATATACCTTTGGAATAAATTTAATGGCTTTGTTATATTTGAGAGGTTTTATCTGGTTTCTCAGACTTTTCAGTATCATAGCAATAACATACACTGGAAGTGAATACATTTATAGCCATTATTTAGGTTCCAAATAACCAACTGTATTTCTTGGGAGGCCTGACCTAACTATAGTTAGAACTAGCATATATCGCCTTAAAAACCTGGGAACACTGGGTGAAATGCCTAATTTCTTTGTAAGTAGCAATTTACTAATAATAGAATCAAGCCAAACTTAGTTACTGAATTTAAGAAAACTACCAAATTTCACAGTTACATGTCATTACTATTATTGATCCCCTGAGAGCAGAACTAAGGGGAATATAATCACTAAGCCCCAGGTAATAAAATAAGTTCTTGCAGAAAATATGACCACAAAAGAGAAGAGTTTTCAATGTATAGAAAAATATTAAGCTAAATTTATAAACTAGTGGACATTTAAATAATCAGAGCTCTGCAATTTGTTAATGAGCAGTGAAGACTGATTAAAGTACATGCGCTGGTTAATATCATTATTCAGATGATCTTAACATTAGTGAGCCTAATCTGGATTGTTTAAATTGCAAATAATTGCTGCCCTTAATTACCATGAACTTGGAAAAAAATGATTTCCTTCTTTAAAAATTAATCATCAGGCCGGTGTTAAGAACTGTAATTTGGATCATAATGATAACAAACACAAAGACATTTCTCTTAAAGCTTCAACTATCCAGCATGTGTTTAATGTCAGGCACTGGGAAACATGGTAAATATACGTTTATGGTTTAGAAAACAACAAAAGGACATAAAGTCGAAGGGAGGAAAAATATGATGAAGATTTTTGTGGATCCATTGTCTTCTTTGTTTTAGCACAGCTTTTGATTTGTCCACAGATTTTTATAAAGCTGGAAAAAATCCTGCTGAAATGTAAAGTTGATTTTGTCATCAAGAAGTCTATGTTTAAATACCTGATGGTAGAATGTTTACTTCTGATTAAATCTAGTGATTGAAATTACTAGTTTGGTTGGTTTACACAGTAACATAATAGATATAGTTCTGATCTAGCCATGATGCATAATGGCTATATGCATTCTTTATATATTTATATATAAATATAATGTAACAAATGCCACATTAATATTGTTAAGTTAATTAAAGTAAAACATAGTCCTTAGAGAAAAATAAATGGAAACAATGGTTATACACAGTAAAACAAAACAACTTTTTTAAAGGACATACTTATGAACACTGTGTTCTTTTATTGACCTTTTCCTGTCATCTGTGGGCCACAACAGTAGCAGTACTTTTGAAATATATCAAACAAAACATTTTGTTATATCCAAACTTTCCACCTATTTTTATAACAAGTGATTCTAGGATTCGTAACAAAATTAACACATGAATACACTATGAAATGAAAAAAATTTGAAATTGGATTTTGTTTCTTTGCTTTACTAGAAATATATTTTGTGATAAATTCTTCTGAGTTATTTTTTACTTCCAAAAAGATGATTACCATATGTATTTTATTTATAATTTTCGGTTCTGATTCCAAAGGCACAACATTTAATGAAAATGCATAGAACAAACAAAGCCTTGATATGAAAAGCCTTTAATATTAAAATATTAAACACCTATGTGGAAGGAAATTTCTTGCCTCATTCCCTAAGGACAGCAGTTGACTAAACAAGTATAAGTGAAAGAATTACAATTGAAGATACCTTGCAGAAGAGAAAAGAAAAGAAGAAACAAGTCCTGTCCCCCCGGTATTCTGAAGAGAAAAATCTGTATCTGCCAGCAGGAGACTTTGTTTGCAAGGGAGCAGAAGTGACTCCTACAAGCTGGACTGTCTGGTGGAAACCATTATTTTTGGTTTCATCTAGTCTTCCAATAATAAGCAGGTTGAGTACTGAAAAAGCATAAGCACAAGATGGCATTATATAAGAAACATATACCAGTTTCTCAAAACATTTCATTTAAAGATATCTCTACTTTTATGTCTGACATACTGCTCTTAATAGCCATCTTAACATTTCTGAATTTTAAATTGTTACATATTTGAGATTAACATTTTCATTAATCATCTAAAAAATAAGAGTAACTGTGTATAGCTAACCAACCGTATGCTAATGAACAATGTGGCCGATACTAATAACATATTTTGGTAATAGGCTGTGTCTACTTGATGTTTATTTCATTTTTACCCTTATAAATGTAATACAAGCAAAACAGATTACAAAAATTTTTATTGTTTAATGAATTATTATTACAAGCACTTTTGTAACTGCCACCCAGGGCAAGAGCTAGAATTTTGGCAATGACTTCAGTAGCTGTGCCTCATCCCAATCTCAAACCTCTGTCACCAACCATACATAACCATGTTCCTGAATTTAAATTGTTACTTCCTTGAGTTAACTTAGTTTGTAGTACCCGTAAGTTCATTCATAAAGTTTGGTTTTGCACGTTAAAAAAAGATATGTCACTTTAAATGGGAGAAAATATTTGCAAATTATGACTCAGATAAATGATTAGTATCCAGAATCTATAAGAACTCAACAAGGAAAAAAAAAAAAAAAACCCACAACCCCATTAGAAACTGGGCAAAAGACATGAATACACATTTCACACACACACAAAAAAGAATACAAGCAGCCAACACTTAAGAAAATGGTCAATATCACTAATCATGAAAGAAATGCAAGTTAAAACCACACTGTGATATAATCTTAATGCCAGTCAGAATGTTTTTTATTAAGTGGTCAACAAACAGCAGATATTAGCATGGATGCAGAGAAAATGGAACAGTCAAACATTGTTGGTAGAAATGTAAATTAATTCAGTCTTTATGGAAAACAGTACGGAGATACCTCAAAGAACTAAAAATAGAACTACCATTCAATCCAGCAGTGCCCCTACTGGGTATCTACTTAAATGAAAAAAAAAATTATTATATTAAAAATATATCTGCACTCATGTTTATCATAGCACTGTTCACAATAGGAAAATCATGTAGCTAACCTAAGTGTCTATTGAAGGTTGAATAGACAAAGCAAATGTGATACGTGTATATCAGCATGGAACACAAGGCAGCCATAAAAAAGAATGATATCATATCCTTTGCAGCAACTTGAATGGAGTTGGAAGCCATTATCTTAAATGAACTAACTCTGAAGCAGCAAATCAAATATTGCACGTTCTCGCTTTTAAGTGGGAGCTAAACAATGAGTAAACATGGACATGAAGATAGAAATAATAGGCTCTGGGAACTCTGAAAGAGGGAAGAAGGAATGGGGATTTGAAAAATTACCTACCAGGTACAATGTTCACTGTTTGGGTAATGGATACCCTAGAAGCCCAGTCCCTACCATTTCACAATATATCCATGTAACAAGCACATGTAGCCCCTCAATCTAAAATTTAAAAAAAGATACGTCTGTTTAATCCCTATTAATCTACAGGGTCTTCCTCCATTCCTTTCTTTTTCTTAAACTCATCTGTTGAAAACTTAAGTTATTTGACTAAAGAAATCCCCACAGTCTGGATTAGGATTTTTCTGATTACACACATAAGGTTTAGAGTTCAACATGTTGCCAGAACTTGTGTATTTCCCACACATTGGCAGCTGGATCCAGAGGCTTGACCAGACTCAGGTTGGATTCCTTTGATGATGGTGATGAATTCTTTCCTCAGGAGGTAATGTCTGGTTGTGTTTCTTTTTGTGTTGTTAATAGCTATTGAGGGATGATACCTACACCCATTAACACATTAGGTTTGCAAGTTGGTGATATTCTAATCTATCATTTATCTTTTTATTTGGTAGTTGGAATACTCTTAAAAGGAAATACATCCTCGTAATCTGCTATTAAACTACCTAATGGTAGATGTCATAAAGAAAAGATAAATGCTTGATTCATCCTTTTTGTCAGTTCAAAATCAACAAATTGGTTCTTTTGAATTATTTGAAGATGAACAATTTACTTAGTGAAAAAAGTGATTTATGGATTTAAATACATGGATAGATTTGCAGTTCAATAAGTTGCAATCATTATTCTTTTGGAAGCTCAATTTTTTTCCTTTTGGCCATGGGAGTCCCTTCAAGTAGGCTCCTGGAGCCATTCAAAATGACCCTAATAGTCTGTGTCAGCTTCCTCAGGGTGTGCTGTGACAAGCTACAAAGTTAAAATGAATCATTTCTCCTAGAAGGTCTAGTTTCTTTTATTGGGAAATGGTATTTGGAGAACACAATCAGATGACTGGAGGTGCTCAATGCTATAGCATTAGTAAGAAAATATATCAAATACAGTAGATTATACTGATATATATAACCTAAATTGAGGATTATATTTTTCTTAATCTTTTCTGAACGTCTGTATCTCTTTACCTCCATATGGAAAATCCTTGTTCTAACAGTTACCAGGAATGACAGAATAGATCCCTCCTAATTATTCTTTTACTTCATCTCGCACACACATATGAATCTCAGAAAAATAATACTTCGGTCAGTGAAAAGCAATTACTGAGAATTTTTCTTTTCATATATTGCTATGATTTTTAGTTCATAGATTTGTTTGAATCTAAATTTATCATAAATGGAAAGTTGATTATTAAAGGACTCTTCATACTTAAAGTGGAGCAAAAAAATTACCAGTTTTCTTTCATTTGCTTATTTCTATATACTCCTGTTATTACCACTGAATAATGTAGAAAGGTCATAAATTTTTCCATAGCACTAAGGAATTAAAAATTATAAAATGTGGCTGATATGTGTATATTCCTAGTTCTTTGTGCACTATATTCTTTTATATAGCTCCTAGAAAACATCAGCTCCCTCAGATATACCTCCCTAATATCTCATGTTATTTTGTACTGCCCTAAAGAATTCCATACCCAAGCACGGGACACATGTGTGATAACTCTTTCCAAATTGTCTTGCTAAAAGTCTGTATGCTCTGGTATATCTTTTTTAAAGGATATATATATACACACACACATACACACGTATATATACACACATATATACACATATGCATATATACACATATATAATACATAATAGACAATACACATTTGCAAAATAAATGACTGAATAAATCAACCTTCCCATATTTTAGATCAATGTTACAAATACTGACTTAATTGTATAAGCACTGTTATATAAGGTCATTTTTGTAGTGATTTTTCACACCATAAAAGGAAATCAGCAAAGTTCAACATATTTTTATTACGCTTCAATTAACACTCTAACCCTGGAGGGTTAGAAGAACTCTTCAGGCTGGACGTTGATAATTTAATACTATCACAAAATTAGGAATAATGAGTGAAAGACTACATATCATCTCCTGCTGAAAGGCATCAAAGAAGCTTTCTCATCTTTTTCCAGTTTTATGATGCATAGTTGCTACTGTCTAGAATATCCTGTAACTTTCACTGAGCTGAGCTATCCCTGTGCCATGCAGCCAACATCCGTAAGAAAACTCCTGACATCTAGATGGTTCAGCACCTGCATCTGGAACCCCATGTCTTCAACTGTTAGGCCCTTTTTCCTAACCTGTTACTGCTAACCTCTGTTTCTGGCTTTTTGCACTGTCCGCTGACTATACCTTTGTACTGATATATGCCCCTGATATATGGAAATTGGTGTTCTAGTCTTGATTCCAGGCTCCCCTCATTGGTTATCTGTGTTCCCTTCCTATACTGCATTCTCCCTTTGTTCCAGGCAATGCATCAGCCCTATTCAGCTTCATTCTCATGATCCAACCACACTGTGTGTACCTGCAGTTGATGTTGCATTAAAGAGTACAGTGGGGGGTATAGTCTGAATATGTGTACGTTTATTGTACTGTAAAACATGAGCCATTCAAGTTTCTTGGTTGAGTTATCAAATGAATAAATGATCTTTCAGAGACTGCAACAGATGCATGAATAACATAGTATATAAATTAGCATCATTTAAGAACTTAGCAAAGTTTCTTACATGTATTATGTCAATGCCCCTAAACCTTGTCGCAATCCTGAACAAGGCAGATTATTCAGTTTTACACTTAATGAGGCTCAGAGATACTAAGTGATTTTCTAAGTTCACACTGAATTTAAGTGAAAGAATATGATTGAACTCCATCACCTTATTGCTATACTAAGTGATAAATTTCATTCTTGCGTCACCAGTTGTATAATAGTGACCAAACTTCTTAACTTTTGTGTGCCTCAGTTTCTTTTACTCTTTTAAATGATTTTCTCTGTCGAAGTGAGTTATCTATGTAAATTGCTTTTAACTTCTACGGAGAATAAAAGAGCTGTAGGAGTGATAATGAGATGCCATGATATAGATGGTTTTAAATGGAGTTGAAAGGTTCATGGAATAAAATTCTTTCCATATTTTCATTAATATGGATTTTTAATACCCTTTGGAAGTTAACTTTAAAAGTGTTTTCCATCTTTGGCAAAGAGAAACTTTATTTCCATTGACTATAAAATTCTTTGTAATAGAACGTGCTCCAGTTTTATGAAACCCAGTAGGATAAACAGTGGCTTAAATACACCAGCAGACAGATCTATCTTTAATTGAACTGCTCAGCTAGACCCCACTGGGAGTAAAAATCGAGTCTTTCAAAGACATCGGAAATTTTGTTTCTGAATTCAGGTCCAGTATATCAACAGTGATATATGCAAGTGGGAACTAGTTCTGCTCATTTACTCTGCCTTTGAAATTTAACAAAACCAAATTCTTGGCTCCTAAGTGACAGATAAGTCTCTTTCTATGGATTCCACAGCATTAAAAAATCTAAATACGAGATAAATTTATATTTGCATTTCTAATCAACCATTCAGAGTCAGTGGATTTTTATGTTTATTTCTTCATAATCTTCATTTTAAAAAAAAATAAGGATAGTGCTGCTTTAACAACATGTAGAAAGGGTAATTTTAACATAACAGTCTTAATAATTGCTTAAAATTACGTTCTGTAGTAATAACAATACTGTGCAGCTTTATATGGTACTATATCTGCATTTGCATTATAGGTTTTCAATCATATATTAAGCTTTTCTCATAACTTTGAAATCTGTTCATATTGCCTATTGACTTTATAAATAATGTACAACTTTTCCACGTCAGCACAATATGAATTTATTTCACCATCCACTATCAAAAGTTTTTAAAATATTCACCAAATTCTCATCTTCCAGTTTATTGCTTTGAAGGGTAGAATTCTGTGACAGTGCAGGGTAATGAACTTCATATTAAGCAGTCTACTTCAATACAGTCTGCCTTAATTATTACTTATTAAGATACTCCAGAAGTTTCACACCAGCTATTTTCTGTTAAATATGTAGGATACATAACTGTACCAAAAAAATGATGGCATTTAGAATCACAGAGCAGAAAGAGACTTTGAGATTATTTCTTTTAACCTTATTTTAGAGGCAAATGAAGTTACACCTAAGAAATTAAGACTTTTCTAACATGACAGAATTGACTGTTGAGAGTCCCGGAATGACAGTTAAATGTCTTTGCTCCCATTCATACCTTCTTTTGGCTTTTTCTTTTACACTAATTCTTCTATGTGTTTTGTCATAAAAGATATATAAGTTGATTTTACTTTGATTAAGAGAAAGCTACTAATGGCATGTGAGAGAAGGACCAAAGTGGGGATAAATAGTTATTATGCAACTTACAATATTTTTTCAAATTCTGAACGACAATGCAAGGTAGTGATGGCATGTGCAATAGGTGACATGTACATTGTAAAAAAACTACAGGTAAAATACAGTTGAAAAACACACTCTAAGAAACAAAGTCTTTCTGCCATTAATCAGTACTTTGGTTTTGATAATTTAAGATGATACCTCTGGCCAGGCGTGGTGGCTCACGCCTGTAGTCCCAGCACTTTCAGAGGCTGAGGCAGGCGGATCACGAGGTCAAGAGATTGAGACCACCCTGGCCAACATGGTGAAACCTCGTCTCTACTAGAAATACAAAAACTAGCTGGGTGTAGTGGTGCGCCTGTAGTCCCAGCTACTCGGGAGGCTGAGGCAGGAGAATCACTTAACCCCCGGAGGCAGAGGTTACAGTGAGCCAAGGTCGGGCCAGTGCACTCCAGCCTGGCGACAGAGCTAGACTCTGTCTCAAAAAGGTGAAGATTACGTTTTTTGTTTTTGTTTTTTCCTTGAGATGGAGTCGACTCTGTCACCCACGCTGGAATATGGTAGTGCGATCTGATCTCTGCTCACTGCAACCTCCGCCTCCCGGGTTCAAGCCATTTTCTTGCCTCAGCCTCCCGATTAGCTGGGATTACAAGCACGCGCCACTATGCCCAGTTAATTTTTGTATTTCTAGTAGAGATGTGGTTTCACCATGTTGGCCAATCTGGTCTCGAACTCTTGACATCAAATGATCCACCCACCTTAGCCTCCCAAAGTGCTGGGATTACAGGTGTGAGCCACCGTGCCTGGTCAGTGAAGATAATTTCTGGTGAATTACTAGGAAGAGGAAAGTCCTCACAAAATCAAAGAGTAAGGGAAAACTTAAAAAGCAAAAAGGGAAAAATAAATAAATAATATTACATGAAAACTTCTCTTCCCTGTCATTATAAAATTAAATTTTTCTTGGTTACTGATGACATCTATCACCAGACCAGATAATACACATTGGTAGTTTTTGGAAAAGCTTAGCATTTTGAAATTGGACAGAACAGGTAAACATAGAAGCTCCCAAAACTATGCAGAGAATGAAATGTTTCAGATTTAAGAAACTTCTATCGATGTTACATCTGCCTACGTCATACCTAGTGGGAACTATGTTTGGGTTTGGGTTTTTTTTTTTTTTTTCTGATTTGTTTGGTTTTGTTTTTAACTGTGGCTCCTAAATTTTAAAACACTGCTAGCTACCATTTATTGAGTTCATTTATGGGCAGTCCTATGTCAAATACTATTAACACTTTATTCCATGTAATGCTTACAACAACTTTTACATGAGCTGGTTGAAATTACATTGGTTTGCAAATTATATAGAAGAAAGAAATTAAGAAGCTGGCCTAAGATCGAGAGAGTATGTGGAAACTGGGACTTTAGTGGGTCTAGCGAGAAGGCGATATCCTTAACAACTCCATAGTCCTCCTGCACCCTCATGTTCAAGAGAAGCAGTATTTATTAAACTACTTGTCCTCCTTAAGGACAAAAACGTCAACAAAAACAAAATTCATTGCAGTTTGCGAGAATGTCTTTGAAAGTGAGGTGGAATTCCCTACTGGCTAGCCAGGTTTTCCTCCCCTTTCACTGTTCTTGAACTAATGCCAGACTGAAGAAGTAAACCGTATAGAGTTATATATTAAATTTTCCCACATATGCATAGCCTGTGTTCATTAATATTTCACATATGATCACTGAGGCGATTGAAAACATTGTATATCATGGAAAATCATGAAAATATAAATGGACAATAAATAGCATTAATGTTGCCATTGTGTCCCTATTTTCCTCTCACAATAATTTTTTTATAATTTACAGAGTTGTACGTGGTTAACAGTTGCTTATGCAATAATATTTATAGAATAAGAAATAATAGAGAATAAGAAAATAGTACTCATAGAATAAGAGAAGTGAATGCAAATATGAAAGAGAATATCTCTACTCTCTATTTTTTTTAACTCATGGTTAATGAAATAGAACAAAACAGGACTGGCACTGTAAATGACCAATTGGCAATTAAAACAAGCTTCAAAAGTTTTTCAGAGTTGATAAAATCCTTATTTCATGCCACAAGCAGCTCCCAAAAGACTAATATTTGATGTGCTTGCTCAGTGTTACAAATACAATTGAAATTGAAGGTGTATAAAAAAATCTGTAGACACCAACATTTTCTGTAATATTATGAATTGTTTTTGTCCTTTGCAAAATGTTATTCTCTGGCCTTGAGAAAAAATAATTTGTTTAAATCACCTTCTCAGTGGAGAATTTCAAGGATATTATCACATAACAGTAGGGTAATAGAATTGTCATCTCTATTTAGGTATAGGAAATATTATTTTGGAGATAGTAAAACCTCGCCCCTACCACTTCAACCATCTATATGTGAGGAAGCACAGGGAAATGTTATGAATTTTTTAATATTAAAAAAATTCTCTCTTTGAAATAAAACTTATAAAGTATACTTAAAAATTGTCATGGCTCATTAGAAGCTATCCACTGAGAAAATTAAGGCTAACTATGGAGATACTAATTGACTTTAAGAGTTGCAAACTAGTTTCAATTAAAACTGGCAGCAATTATTTAACACACATCTGTGATTTATTGGAAATTCAGACAGATTTTGCAGTAGGCTTCATAGAGGTATGTTTTTGCATTGGTACAGGTATGATGAGTGAGATTTTTTTTTTCTGTGCTGCAGGCAGTCTAGGAACAACAGCTGCTGTAAGACACATTTCATCTACATACTACACACTCTGTGAAATACAAACCACAGTATATGGTTTCACAGTATAGGAAATAGTTTTTAAGTTTCGACAGTTGAATTATAATGATTACACAAAATAAAATGCCTACTCCTAACTTTGGTAAATTATAGCCAGAACGGAGAATGTTTTTAGTTCCTTATGAAATGACTTATGTAAGTGATATTTATGATTTTACATGGGGAGTGTATGGTGCATTTCCTGAGAAAAGTCACTTTGATTCTACATTAGTTATGCTTTTTAAAAATTCATTGAAGTCCACTGTTATGAATTACAGCATCATTGTTCTCATATCAGTAGCATACAATATGTCAAAAGGGATTTAAGGGCTATTTAAAAATTTAAAAAAGCTTGAGTCCTCAGGTAGTGTATAGTGATAACAATGTTATTATTTTTAAAAGAAAATAAAGGGGGGAAACTGGCTTAGTAAGTGTTGTATATAAACTAAATCTGCCTTGAGGCAATGATTTTTTACTGGTATAGAAGCTGCTGGTGCTGGGTTTTCGGTCATTACTATGATTTGTAGCAAAGCTAGCTCTCCGTCCAGCCATGTATTGCAGAGCTTGCAGTTTATTCAGCAGACTACTATCTGAGAGTTGCACAGTATTGTCTGATAACATTCTATAGCTTCCAAGTAAGTTACTCCTATCTCATCTTGTTCACAGTAGATCACTGTCTTAGCTATTACTGTTGATCAAATATAGCACTGAGTTTACCACTACTCTGCTAAGCCTGAATGGGGACAACAGAAGCCTGACAGATGAGCTCAGATAGTGTAGTTTAGCACTGAAATTGTGGACAGGCATACAACCTGACACAAAGCCATCTCAGCCTATTTTAGCAAAGATAACTGAGGGACTGTGAAACTAAAAGGCAAAATGCTAATAATATCTTCTGCTGAAAATAAGTTTAATTGTAAAATAACTTAATCCTTAGATCATACCCTTAATGGTCATGGTTTATATTTTATATATGAGTTTTCATCAATAAATGATCTAGATACTCTTGTGAAGCTCTCCTATTACAAGACTATTATGCTCTTCATAAAATATAACTATTGCTGGCCTTGCATGAAGTGGGATGAATTTATAAGAGCACACTCCCTGCCAGTCTATGCACCCACGCCTCCAAAGAAGGAAGAAAAAGTTTGCTAAAAATGAACTTTGGGCAATAAACACCCAATAAAAGAGATTTGGTTTAAAAGTAGATGCTGAAGTCAATTATACATTCAGTGGCCTCAAGTATGAACCAGCAGTAAGACATTCTGAGTAAATCTGAACACAATTTTGAGAACAAGAGATCTGTAAATGGCTTATTTTTAATTTTTTTTTTAAGTTTTGTGGGTACATAGTAGGTGTATGTATTTATGGGGTACATGAGATATGCTGATACAAACAGAAAATGCCTAATAATCACATCATATAAAGTGAGGTATCCATCCCCTCAAGCATTTATCCTTTGTGTTAAAAACAATCTAATTATATATGTTTAGTTATTTTTAAAATGCACAATTCAATTATTACTATAGTTAGCCTGTCGTGGTATTAAATACTAAGTCTTACTTATTCTTTCTGACTACTTTTTTGTGCCCATTAACGATTCCCATGTCCTCTTTATTCCCCACACCTCCATTCCCAGCATCTGGTAACTGTCTTTCTACTCTCTATCTTCATGATTTCAATTGTTTTGATTTTTAGATCCCACAAATAAGTGAGAGCACATGATGTTTGTCTTTCTGTGCCTGGTTTATTTCACTTAACATAATGACCTCTAGTTCGATCCATGTTGTTGCAAATGAAATAATCTCGTTCTTTTTTCTTCTGTGGCTGAATAGTACCCTATTGTGTATAAGTACCACATTTTCTTTATTCATTCATCTGTTGATGGACACTTAGGTTGCTTCCAAATCCTGACTATTGCAAACAGTGCTGCAACAAACATCGGAGTGCAGATGTCGCTTTGATATACTAATTTCTTTCCTTTTCAGTATATACCAAGGAGTGGGATTGTTTGATCATATGGTAGCCGAGTTTTTTGAGGAACCTCCAAACTTTTCTCCATAGTGGCTGTACTAATTTACATTTCCACCAACAGTGTATGAGGGTCCCCTTTTCTCCCTATCCTTGCCGACATTTGTTATCTCCTATGTTTTGGATATAAGCCATTTTAACAGAGGTGAGATGATATCTCATTGTAGTTTTGACTTGCATTTCTCTGATGAGCTATGATGTTGAGCACCTATTCATATGCCTGCTACAGTGTCAGTTTCTAAATGGAATGATTGACCCGGGCCTGGCTTCCTTGTTAACATGCTCATGATATTTACTGGCAGAAAGATTATGAAGAGTCCCTATTAAGCAAAACAAAACAAACAGTGAAAAAAAATTCCTAATCACTCAGGATGCCCCTGGCCTGTCTAGATAACCTATTATGTATGAACCTGTAGTTTATGTATTTATAAAGTATGGCTGCCTGGAGAATGAAAAAAGTCACTATCTTCTATCTGTGTAATTAAATGGAAAATGGGAGAGCCCCAAAACTAAATCAGCTTTCTTTAATAACAGTATTTCCACACCCTTTTCAGACTCACTGTGTGTTAATAACAAACAAAACAAGTCCTGTTGTGGAAGGTAAGATAATACTGGGAGCCATGTCTTCTGCAACTAACACTTCTCCAGAAAGGAATGTTAATTTTCTGCATGATTTTGCTTGTATCTTTTAAATCACTGGTAAAAATTCATATTGGGTCATATGTACAATTAAAGCGACTCTGTTTTCACCTTTAATATTAAAACAAGTTGGAAGGTAGCTGAAATGGCCCCCAAACAGAAACACCCCTGGATCCTGAGAAGCAAACGGAAGTGCTCCCTGGAGGAAAGATCCTGAATATAGGCCTCAGAATTTCTAAAAGTTAACATGAACTATTTATGAAGTAACAATCAAACATCATCATTCACAAAGGAAAACGTTATCATAAATAGTAAAAAATCGAAGAGAAAAAAATATTAGATTTATATCCTGAAAATTAATATAATTTAGGCCGGGCGCGGTGGCTCACGCCTGTAATCCCAACACTTTGGGAGGCCGAGGCGGGCTAACTGTTAAGTCAGGAGATCGAGACCACGGTGAAACCCTGTCTCTACTAAAAATACAAAAAATGAGCCGGGCTTAGGTGAAGGGCGCCTCTGTAGTCCCAGCTACCGGGGAGGCTGGGGTGAGAATGGCGTGAACCCGGGAGGCGGAGCTGCAGTGAGCCAGATCACACACTGCATCTCCAGCTTGGCGACAGAGCAAGACCGCCTCAAAAAAAAAAAAAAAAAAAAAAAGAAAAAAGAAAATTAATATAATTTGTAGATATGGAATATAACATAACTATATATGAAATGTTTGAAGAAATGGCAATTTAATAAAAATAAACGAGAACTAAGACATTATCCAAATTGACCAAAGAGATTTGAAAAATAAATATAACTTTTAAAATGAAATATGTTAACTGAAATATTTAAAGAGTAGAATAGACATTGCTGAAGCAGAAGAGAATGGAAATAATAGTGAAAGCACAAATATTTAAAGATGCAGTGGCTGAGAATTTTCCAAAACTCATGAAAATTATGATTCCACAGGTACTGTAGGTACATATATACTAAGCAACATGAATAATAGTGAAATTCGTAGTTAGACACATTATAGTGAAACTGTAGAGCATATATTACAGAGATGTTAAAAACGGTGAGAAGGCTGGACTCGGTGTCTCACGCCTGTGATCCCAGCGCTTTGGGAGGTCAAGGCAGGTGGATCACCTGAGGTCAGGAGTTCAAAACCAGCCTGACCGAAATGGTGAAACACTGTCTCTACTAAAAATATAGAAATTAGCTGGGTATGATGACATGCGCCTGTAGTCCCAGCTGCTCAGGAGGCTGAGGCAGAATTTCTTGGACCAGGGAGGCAGAGGTTGCAGTCAGCCGGGATTGTACCACTGCACTCCAGCCTGGGCGACAGAGTGACACTCCATCTCAAAACAAACAAAACAGGGTGAAAAAGCCAGGCGTGGTGGCTCACACCTGTAATGACAGCACTTTGGGAGGGTGAGGAGAGTGTATCACCTTAGCCCAGGAGTTTGAGACTAGCCTGTGCCACATGGCACAATCCTGTCTTTACAAAAAATACAAAGATAGCAGGCATGGTGGCATGTGCCTGTAGTCCCAGCTACTGGCAGGACTCAGGTGGGAGAACTGTTTGAGCCAGGAAGGTCAAATTTCCAGCAAGCTGTGATCAAGCCGCTGCAATCCAGCCTGGGCAACAGGGCAAGATCCTGTCTGAAAAAAAAAAAAGAAAGAAAGAAAAGAGAGAAAACAAAAGCAGTGAGAAAAGACAAAGCTGCCAAACAATAATGACAAGTAAACTATTCAGCAGCAACAAAAGAAACCACACAACTTGGTAATAACGTCCTCAAAGTGCTGAACAAAAAATAGCTGTCAACTTAGAATTGTGTCTTCAGAAAAGTAATCTGTCAAAAATGGTGTTTACAAATTGCAAATAAGCAAAACTGCAAGTTTATAGCCAAGAATTATACCCTTAAGGAAAGATTAAAATTTTTATCTCAGGCAAAAATAATCCTAACAGGAACATTTAAGATGCAGTAAGAAATGCTTAGCAAGATGTTGGTAAATTGACTATCCAGTCAAATATGCATCACGGTACATACTAGTAACATTTTTGTAGTTAGTAAGATAGATATCTCCAGAAAGTTTGATGAGTAAAAAAGAGATAAGACAAAAAATATATTAAGAATGAGAAAAAATGGCACAACTCCAAGTGTAATAGAGAATTAAAAGAAGATACCATGAATACATTTGGCAGTGAAATTGAAAATTTTGCTGAAAGTCCTCCAAAAGTAAAATTTTCCAAAACTGATTCCAGAGGAAATTAAAGCTTAACTAGAACTTTGAACATTAGAAAATTAATCGTTAACTTAAAACATTTCTACAGAGAAAATACTAATCCATTATGGTTGTAAATCAATTCCATCAAACTTGCAAGGAAAAGCTCACCAGGAAAATGGGTATCTACATTAAAAAATCAACATGTTTATCTACAAAAAAATCCCTGATAACTTTGAGAATTAAATGTGAAAGTCAAAACTACAAAACATTTAGACAAAACATGTAGAAATATCCTTATGATCTTGAACTAGGAAAAACTTTCACTATAATATATTCACATTTTCAATTGCATTCATATTTAAAACTTCTGTTATTTAAAATTCGGCATAAAAATGTACATACAAACTAAAATCTGAGGAAAAAGATCAGGCATATATAACTGACAAGTGATTAATAATCAAAATATATAAAGGACTTCTACAAATTAATATATTTGTGAGTATGTATACATATATTTTATGAAATAGTCAATGCATATTAATAGGTATTTACCTAAGAGGGAAAACACATGGTAAAAAATAAACATGCTCAAACCTGCTAAGTAGAGAGATTCAAAGTAAGTCCATATTTTATACAATTTGATGTCTAATAAGTAGTCAAAAATGTTGAAATTTCATAATATCAAGTATTAGGTGTGGGTTGTTAAGAATTCAGAAACAGTTGCTGGCAAAAACATTTGGGAAAAACATATACCACGAGACATATAAAAGACTGTTCTTAGCAGGATTGGTTGTCTTTACAAAACTACTAGTCATGATACTAGTGGGTATCAACAGAAAGAAACCTGGATAAATAAAATATAGTACCATTCAGAAAATGAAACATGTTAATATGTTACAGCAGTGAGAACTAATCGAAATGCGTGCAATAGCATGAAGGATCCTTAAACATAGCATCGAGTGCAAACAAGTTGCAACCCACTTCACTTTTCTAAAATTAAATGTAAACAATATATTTTGTGATTATGTTACATATATGATTTTGATTATAACAAACATATAATTATTGTGTAGTTAAAACATTAAATATTTTATTT
Source organism: Papio anubis (assembly GCF_008728515.1). Classification (NCBI taxonomy): domain Eukaryota; kingdom Metazoa; phylum Chordata; class Mammalia; order Primates; family Cercopithecidae; genus Papio; species Papio anubis. Next base: position 34,397,965 of record NC_044987.1, on the reverse strand, counting down.
CTTTATGTGCATGTGAGTTGGACGTGCATCTGCACCTTCTCTCATCCGGTTTTTCCCTAAGGCAGTCAATAACATAACTGCCAAGCTTTCCACTGTGGTTTTTGACCAATGATGTGGTCTCTGCTAATGAGACCTGAGGGAGAATAATTCATAAAGATTGGCAGAGATGGTGATTTTTTTTTTAATGTCAACTAAGATTTATAAATCCTTTAAAACTTATTTCAGCAGTAAGGGAGTGTTACATAATCATTAAGAACATGGTCAAATAAATGTTATAGGATTTCCAGCTCTGTAATTTACTAGCTGAATGTCGTAGCATATTAGTCAGGGTTCTCTAGAGAACTAATAGGATAGATGTATATATGAAGGAGAGTTCATTAAGGGGTATTGACTCACACAATCACAAGGTGAAGTCCCACAATAGGCCATCTGCAAACTGAGCAAGGAAGCCAGTCCAAGTCCCAAAACTTCAAAAGCAGGAAAGCTGACAGTGCAGCCTTCAGTCTGTGGCCAAAGGCCTGAGAGCCCCTGGCAAATCACTGGTGTTAAGTACAAGAGTCCAAAAGCTGAAGAACTCGGAGTCTCATGTTTGAGGGCAGGAAGCATCCAGCACAGGAGAAAGATGAAACCAGAAGACTTAGCATATGCAGTTGTTCCACCTTCTTCTGCCTGCTTCATTCTAGCCTAGCCGTGCTGGCAGTTGATTAGATGGTGTCCACCTAGGTTGAGGGTGGGTCTGCCTCTCTCAGTCCACTAACTCAAATGTTAATCTCCTTTGGAAACACCCTCACAGACACACCCAGGAACAATACTTTGCCTCCTTCAATCCAATCAAGTTTACGCTTAATATTAACCATTACACCTAGGGAATGTTATTTATTTCTTAATTCTCAGTTATCTCCTGTTCACAGTAGCTTCTACCTCATAAGGTTATTTTTAGAACTAAAAGAGATAATACATATATAGCACTGAACACAGTCTCTGGCACATATTTATGCTCATGGGTTAGGTATCATTATCATCATTCCATGCACTAATCTGTCATCTAAGAGGTAGATGCTTACTCTTCTATTTTCCTGAATTGCTAAGGAGAAGGGATGTACAGCCACAGTGCAAGCAAGTTGCAACCCACCTCACTTTTGCAAAATTCAAATGTAAAGAATATATTTTATGATAAGCATATGTGACCTGAAATTTTTTCATGTTTCTTTTCAATTAATACTACTTGACAAAGTTGAAATGTTGATACTACTCTAACAATACGTTAACTTAGATGACTGAAAAGAACACGGAGACTGAGGTGTTAAATTGTGATTGACAGTCAACACAACAGGAAGTGCCTAATAAGCCTATGGTACTGGTGACAACATGGCAGGGTACCATCGAGGAAACATCTGGGGCATCAAGAAAGAGCTTAAACAGGCTTATTTTTTATATCTAAGATCAAAAATCCTGCAGCTGAATCACATTTGTTAGGAATTGATTCGTTCTTGGTAGTGAACTGTCAGCCATGGGCAACATCCCAGGAAAGAAAACCTGCGGCAATAACAGAGAGATAAAGAAAGGAAATATTAACAGGACTTTATCCTCAGCGTTCTCAAAAAAGAACAAAATCTTCAGAGGTGAGGAATTATGGAACAGTTGAGCTTACATACTCTGGAGTAAGCTGGAGTTGAGTTTGACACATTACTGCGTGACCCAGGGCAAATTTAATTTCTCTAAGTTTACATTATGTCATTTACTAACTAAGGAAAATGCTTACAGTTTTGAGTTGTCAAGAGGAAGAATCCATATATAATTCTTAACATTGTGATTAGCAAAAGGGAGGATTCAATGTATTTAATTTTCATTATTGCCATCATCATTATCATCATCATCATAGTCGTGATTAACTGACATCTGTAGAATTTTACAAGTATAGAGAACAGGCAAAATGAAATTTGTTATCCAGCAATGATACTTATTATTTAACAAATTGAGAGAATACATAGATATTGTCTAAAATGTCATACAAACATACATATATGGGCATTGTTATAACCTGCGTATATTACATTTCCTAAAATAAGAAAGACTGGATGTTGTCAGCATGGGCTTATGTCGCATTCTGGTTCTTTTCTCCGAAGCAGATGTGTGTGTGTGTATCTATTTATCTATCTGTATATATAGATAGTTTACATTATGTAATTTACTAAATGAGGAAAATATCTGTCTATAGATAGATATCCATCATATATATGAAATTTGATAATTATGAGAAAATAAAATACAGTATAATGTAAATGTTAACACATAAAATAGATTTTATAGTCCTCTGTACCATTAGAAAAAAGTCTAACAAGCTCAAAACATTATTTGTTATGTTGAAAAATTCCACTAGACATTCTTCTTCTTTTGAGACTGAGTTTTGCTCTTGTGGCCCAGGTTGGAGTGCAGTGTTGCGATATTAGCTTACCACATCCTCCACCTCCTGGGTTCAAGCAGTTCTGCTTCAGCCTCCTGAGTAGCTGGGATTACAGGTGCCCACTACCATGCCCAACTAATTTTAAAAATATTTTTAGTAGAGACTGAGTTTCACTATCTTGGCCAGCTGGCCAGGCTTGTCTTGAACTCCTGACCTGAGGTGGTCTGCCTGCCTTGGCCTCCCAGAGTGCTGGGATTAGACGCATGAGCCACCGCGCCTTGTCGAGACATTCTTGTACTTCCAAAATACTACTGAGGTGTTTTTGCTACAGAAAATAACTTATCTAAAAATTATTTTTGTAAATTATATTCTACATACTGATACATTTTATCGTCACCTTGATAAGATCACCTTTTTCGTTGTCACAAAAAGGACTACAACTAGAGGTCGCAGTTAATCACATACATTTTCTCATAGTGCTTTATGTGGCATTGACCATCGTAATCAAATTATTACTCGTGGGCAGGAAATCAGAAAAATATAGTTGAGTTTCCCCTCAATATGCAATATATTTGACATGAAAAATTGAATAAAAGACAATAAAGTGGAAGAATGTATGACAGTTCTCAGAAACAACAAAAACAACATTCCACAATGGTGGGACATGTCAACAGGAGCCGATTGAAAGAGCTCCCAATGGCAGAAGCTAGAACAATGAGAAATAAAAGAAAGTAATACTGAATTATAACACAAAATATAAAATATCTGTGGTTCATACTGAAATATATTATCTCAGTATATAAAGGAATATATTCCTTCTCTCTCTCCGTTATATATGTATATATCAGTATCAGTTCATAGATACTTATTTTATATTTTGTGTAATATTGGATTATGTATAAGATATATTCAATATTGAATATGTACATATGTATTCAATAATGTATGTCTATATACATATATGATTGAAACATGCATATATGCACATATATGATTGAAATATACATATATCAATTGTGTATATATACATATATGATTGAAATATACATTTATATATGTGTACATATACATATATGATTGAAAGAATTACTAAAAGGAGAGCATAGACAAGTCTCCCATTCAGAGTTCCAAATAATTTATGAAGATATTCCACCCTCATGGAGACAAAAATCAAACTACTCACTGCTTAAGTGTGGCATGTACTTAGAGATTTCCTTCCAAAAATCAGCACAGATAAAAGGGAAAGGAATAATTTTATAGAGGGGAATCCTGACAAACAATCTCGACTAGGGGATAAAAATCAGCATCAACATGTCATGGTGATAATATGTATCTTTGATAAGCTGTGTTTGAAATAGCACTTTACCTCTGTGACCTTTCTCTCCAAATCCAATAACCCCAGTAAGATAATGGGAAAAAAGAAATCAGACCAATGCCGATTGAGGGACATTTTGTAAAATAATTGACCAAAACTGCAAATAAAAGGGAAGCATGAGAAACTGTCACAACCAAGAGAAGCTAAAAAAGACATGACAACAATGTAATATGGTCTTCTGCATGGGATTTGAACAGACCAGAAAAAATACATTAGGTCAAAACTTAGGAAATATGAATAAATTGTGTACTTTAGTTAATAACAATATGTAAATATTGGTTAATTATTGTGACATGTCTGCCATATTTATGTAAGATAAGGGAATCTGGATATGGGTATATGGGGACTTTGTTTACTAGCTTCTCAATTTCTCTTAGAATCTCAAACCATTCTAAAATGAAAAGTTTATTTTTTTATTTTTTTGATGTCCCAATATATTTTTATTATTATTATTATTCTTTAAGTTCTGGGGCACTAGTGCAGAACGTGCAGGTTTGTTACATAGGTATACATATGCCATGGTGGTTTGCTGCACCCATCAACCCATCATCTACATTAGGTATTTCTCCTAATGCTATCCCTCCCCTAGGCCCCCACCCGCCACAGGCCCAGGTATGTAATGTTTCCCTCCCTGTGTCCATGTGTTCTCATTGCTCAACTCCCACTTATGAGTGATAACATGCAGTGTTTGGTTTTCTGTTCTTGTGCAAATTTACTGAGAATGATGGTTTCCAGTTTCATGTTCCTGCAAAGGACATGAACGCATCCTTTTTCATGGCTGCATGGTATTCCATGGTGTATATGTGCCATATTTTCTGTATCCAGTCTATCATTGATGGGCATTTGGGTTGGTTCCAAGTCTTTGCTATTGTAAATAGTTCTGCAATAAACATATGTGTGCATATGTCTTTTCAGTACAGTGATTTATAATCCTTTGGATATATACCCAGTAATGGGATTGCTGGATCAAGTAGTATTTCTAGTTCTAAATCCTTGAGGAATCACCACACTGTCTTCCACAATGGTTGAACTAATTTTCACTCCCACCAACAGCATAAAAGCCTTTCTGTCTCTCCTCATCCTCTCCAGCATCTGTCATTTCCTGGCTTCTTAATGATTGCCATTCTAACTGGCGTGAGATGGTATCTCATTGTGATTTTGATTTGCATTTCTCTAATGACCAGTAATGATGAGCTTTTCTTCATGTGTTTGTTGGCCACATAAATATCTTCTTTTGATAAGTGTCTGTTCATATCCTTCACCAACTTTTTGGTGAGGTTGTTTGCTTTTTTTTCTCATAAATTTGTTTAAGTTCTTTGTAGATTCAGGACATTAGCCCTTTGTAGATTCAGGACATTAGCCCTTTGTCAGAAGGATAGATTGCAAAAATTTTCTCCCATTCTGTAGGTTGCTTGTTCACTCTAATGACAGTTTCGTTTGCTGTGCAGAAGCTCTTTAGTTTAATTAGATCCCGTTTGTCAATTTTGGCTTTTGTTGCCATTGATTTTGGTGTTTTAGGCATGAAGTCTTTGCCCATACCTATGCCCTGAATGGTATCACCTAGGATTTCTTGAAGAGTTTTTATGGTTTTAGGTCTTACATTTAAGTCTTTAATCCATCATGAATTAATTTTTGTATAAGGTGTAAGGAAGGGGTCCAGTTTTAGTTTTCTGCATATGGCTAGCCAGTTTTCCCAACACCTTTTATTAAGTAGGAATCCTTTCCCCATTGCTTATTTTTGTCAGATTTGTCAAAGATCAGATGGTTGTAGATGTGTAGTATTGTTTCTGAGGCCTCTGTTCTGTTCAGTTGGTCTGTATATCTGTTTTGATACCGGTACCATACTGTTTTTGTTACTGTAGCCTTGTAATATAGTTTGAGTCAGGTTGTGTGATGCCTCCAGCTTTGTTCTTTTTGCTTAGGATTGCCTTAGCTATGTAGACTCTTTTTTGGTTCCATATGAAATTTAAAGTAGTTTTTTCTAATTCTGTGAAGAAAGTCAGTGGTAGCTTGATGGGGATAGCATTGAATCTATAAATAAGTTTGGGCAGTATGGCCATTTTCACGATATTGATTATTGCTATCCATGAACATGGAATGAAGCAGTATAAGTGCTAAATATATCGCATGAGCACTAAGTGCTCTATTCAGAGGAAGAATAGAATCTTTTCAGGTGGAAGTCTCAGCAAAGGTTTCCAGGAAAGACTGAGGACTGAGCTCAACACTAGAATATAAAAATTAACAACTCCACAGGAATTTTTCATTTAGTAGGAACATTCTAGAACATCAAAATGCCTTTACATCAAAAAGGTTCACTTTTAAATTTTACAGTGGCATCTCCAATATGAACAAGGAATGTCAGTGTCATTTTCTGCCCCAACTATGTATCAAGACACTCTTATAACACCCTAAAAAAGCACATGTTCTTATTTGTCATTGCTATCATTTAAATAAATCTGATTATTATTGTGAGCAAATAATAACTGGACAACTTGGGCTACCACATCATGAAAGATTTTTAAGTCTATTATCTATTCTCTTGCTAAACCTTAAGCAACTTTAGAAAAAAAAAGTTTGCTTTCAGATAATAATTCAATAATGTATTCATTTATTAGACAAATATTTGTTGACCACGCAGTAAACAGCAGACAGGATTTTAGATACAGAAAGCACAATGATACCTAAAGCACTGGAGTCTCTCAAAAGTTTATGCCTCTGTGTTCGTGGCAAGGGTACTGCAGGAAGGATGTAGTGAGATGTGGGCAAAGAAAAAAAATCAGATCCTTTTTGATTCCTATTTAGGTTGAATTTGATTGTCTCCAATTAAATTATAATATGTTAATATATATTCTGATAATAAAATGAGCACCATTCTATCCATTCCTTCACATGAAGCTAACCAACATCACATTGTCTTTATCTATCTATATATGTGTGTATATATTAACATATGCATATTTATATATTTTGTCATATATTTGGCTAGAGCAAATAATACATCGTTTTTAAAAAATTATCTGACTTTGCATAGTTTAATCATTTGGGGCTAAGGATTAAGAGACAGTGAGAGATAGCATTTCTCTTTGTTTTCTGATGTTTGTGCAGCTGTTTCCGCTGCCTTGCCAGGGTTTTTTTTTTCCAAAAGGGAACTTCTGGTATCCTTAATGCCAGCTGGTGGCATTCTTTTATTAAGCAAGATGAAAATAAAATGATCTCTTCCTGCTGCTGTTGCTATAGTGACTGCTGTACCTACCATCTCCAGTTCCCACCCAGTAGGGGGTATACAGGTTTTTCTGGAGCCAAATGTATTCTTCATGGTGGCATAGTTCACATTTCAACCTCATGCTTCATTTGTCCACAGACTTTTCCTTGTTTACAATGCAAATGATCTTTCTAATCCTCATTTTCTAAGAAGCAAGGTTTTAGTTCGATACTGTTAATTTCTGTTAAATGTAAAGGCTTATAAAGATGCCAGAGTCCTAAATGTGATATGAATAGTTCTGGATAACCAAAACCTAAAGAAACAATTGGGGAGTTTCAAATTTTATAGGTTGTTTTCTTCACAAGCTATTTTTGTTTACCACCTGCAAAAATCTAACTACAACTGAAAAAAAAAAAAAATTCCCAGTATATTATGACAGGTACCAGCAGAAAAAACAAACAAACAAACAAACAAACAAAAAAAACATGAATCCACAGCCATTAGATCAATAAATTTTGAAAACTAAATATTTATAAACAGACAAAAATAAGGAAATGACTTTTGGTTAGCTATTCCTTGGAAAGTCTTTTCACCTTCCTAATAAAATACCAATGATTATGCAGAAAAACAAATGGTAGTTATGATAATTTTGAAATCCAAAGTCAAATTGGAGAGGATTTATACAAAATTTAAGCTACATGGTTTTGGATTTAGAAATATCTAAATTTTACCTCATGAAGCTGATTAGCTCTGCTTATTGAGAAAACGTAGGAAGATATTTTGTCCTTCCTCATGGCATACCATCATCATCAGTGCTACTGTCCAGAGTCACCAGAGTATTTTTCTTGACATGCCCCAAGCATTTACAATAATTTGTAGTTAGCACTTCCTATAAATACATAAGGCAGAAAACAAGTAGGCCTAGAAAAGGCACATTGCATTTGAATTATATAATATATATAAATATATCCCAGTGGATAAAGTGCTAAAGGTAGGGTATAAGGATATTAAGAACCTTGATAGCATCAGATAATAGAATTGTGATTTTTGCTGCTCCCCATCAGTTCAGTGTCAGAACTAGGCATCTAAGAGAAGAGAATGTCTCACCTTAGTCTAGCAGAGCTGTCGTAGATAAATGTCTGCTAGAGCTGGGAATTTGAAAAGGACTAGTCAATATAGTTAGTTACCTCAGAAGAAGGCTTGATCTGTACAGTAAGTGAAATGAAAAATTAGCATACCCTATCTGGTGACAAATGTCAAGTGTGGAGATATCTCTTCAAGAGAGAATTAAGAGTCTTCAGTTCAACATGGCTGGCTAGAACCAGATAGTGCCATGCCTCTCTCATGGAAAGGAAACAAAATAACAAGTGAATACTAACACTACTAACACTTCAAGTGGATCATCCAAGAGATCACTTTGTGATTCACCAGGGAAGTGACAGGACCCACATAGAGCAGAGAGGAATGAAGCCATGAAGGTGGACAGTAACCTACCCAGAACTGGTACGGAGCCGAGGAAAGCTCCCTAAGGTGGGAAAGTGAGTGGGGAAACAGTGAGTGAGTAAGAGCCCCTCCCCTGCGGATCACATTTCTGCCATGGACTTTTGTAGCTCAGCTCTTGACTCCCTCGGGCCTCTGGAACAGCACAGAACTATGTGGAGTCTATGCAGAGGCACTGCTCAAGCCCACATGGAGCCAACCCCACAAGCTTTTGATTTTTGAGCAGCCTGGTTCCAGCAGCCACTGCCCCACTGAAAAGGGAGACACAGCATTTTTCCATGTCACTAGAATAGATACTGCATCCGTAGTACTAAGGAGCAGCTAGACTGCATACTGCATAAGCCCTCGCCTCTGCAGCTCCTTAATAGGTGGGAGTCACTGGCTTGGGTCCCCAGCACAGCCTCCCTGCATTTCCTGAACACTGCAGTCATGGCTCTGTTTTTCTGAGTACATAACTCTCAGAGGTAGCAAACAGGCCCTTCCCTATCACTGCTGCCTTATCTCCTCCTGTTCCCAAGCCAGGGAGGGAACAAGAAGGTGGGGCACGTTTGTGGACCTCCAGTATGGATGTCATAGCTGACATATGGAGGAATAGTGGTAGGCTGTGTGCCCCACAAGTCCCTGCCTTCACTGCTCTTTGCCAAACACGGCTTGCTGCCTTTCGGCCCATAGCACACTTAGCCATCCCCTGGCTGATCACTGCTTTCATGGCTCTGTGTTCTTCTTAGTACATATCTTCCAGAGGTAGCTGTCAGGCCCTTTGTGATCACAGCTGCTGCTGTCTTTGCACATGCTGCTTCCAGATTGAGAGAGACTGAAGACATGGGTCACTTTCATGTACCTCCAGCATGGGACTCCACAGCTGAGATACAGAGGAGTAGCAAACACATGATGCACTCCACAACTTCCCACCTCTGCTGTTCCTTGCCAAATAGAACTCACTGACTTCCAATCTCGGATGCAGCCTTTCCACCCCTGCTGATCCCTGAAGTCATGGCTTATTCCTCTGAGAGCCCAGTTTCCTGAGGCCAGCAACAAACGTTCAAAATTGTTGCTTCCACTGATTCTGCTCCTACCACCCCCAGGCCAGTTCAAGAGCAAGAAGGCTTCTCACCTTTGCATGCTTTCAACAATGAAATTTAGAACTGCTTGTGTGGGAGGGAAGTCCAAGCCCCATAGCTGTCAGCCGCATTTGCCCCAGCTGAAGGTTCTTGCTCTCCAAATGAAAGGCCCACATCACAGCTGCCCTACCCCAGCCTGAATGTTTAAGCTTTGACCCAGAGCCCTGTTAAAAACATAACCCCAACAGCCCTCTGATATTCCCTTGGAATCCCACCACCTAAGCATTCTGCCTACTCTGACCTGAGAGTTCTGCCAGTGACCTGGGTACTAGCCCATCGCTCCCTATCACAGTAAGCATCTGAACTAGACTAGACCAAGTAGAAAAAAGAACTTCAGTGCATAAAAACTGTTCTTTTGAACTAGCCCAGTCAGTCACAAATAAAGAAAAAAATTTAAAAAACAAAACCTTTGAGAAATAAGAGATTATGTAATGTAACTAAACCTACAAGTTATTGTAATTGCTAAGAGAGAAAAAGAAAAACAACCTGGAAAACATTTTTGAGAGAATAACTAAATAATAAAAAAAAAAAATTCTAGAGGTAGATATTCAGATATGAGGAATCCAGAGAACACCTATGAGTTAATATACAAGATGAACATTACCGAAGCATATGGTTACTAAACTATCCAAGGTCAGTGCTAAAACAAAAATTTTAAAGGCAACTAGAGAAAAAGTTCAAATCATCTACAAAGGAAAATCAATCAGACTAACAGTGGACTTCTCAGCAGAAACCTTACAAGCTAAAAGAGGTTAGTGTTATATTTTTAGCCTCCTTTTAAAAAAAAATGTTAGCTAAGAATTTTATATCACTACAAACTAAGCTTCATAAATGAAGGAGAAATATTGTTTCCCAGACAAGCAATCACTGAGACAATTTATCACCACTAGACCAGCACAAGAAATGCTCAAAAGAATTCTAAATATGGAAACTAAAGGATGAAACTTGGCATCAGAAAAGGGCAGATATATACAGAACTCACAGACTCTATAAAGCAACTGCATAATTGAAACTCCAAAACAACTAGCTAACATCACTATGTCAGGAATAAAAACATACATATCAAATTAATCTTGAATCTAAATGACCTACATACCCCACTTAAAACATGTAGTGGCAAATTGGATAAATAAATAAGATCTAATGATCTGCTGTCTTCAAGAGACCTACCTCACATGTAATGACATCCACGGGCTCAAAGTAAATGGTTGGAGAAATATGTTACAAAAATTGAAAACAAAAAAGCAGGTTGAACAACAATATCAAGTCAGAAATCAAAAGAAAAAGTTTAATGAATGAAAATAGAAAAGTAACATACAAAACTTCTGGAACATGGTGAAGGCATTGCTAAGAGGAAAGTTCATAACATTAAATGCCTGTATAAAAAACAGAAAGACCTTCAATTAGAAATGTAATGCTGCATCTCAAAGAACAAGAAAAACAAGAACAAATCAAACCTAAATGTAGCAGAAGGAAAAATACTAAAGCTGACCTAAATGAGTTTGAGGTCAAAAAATGATACAAATGATCAATGAAATAAAAGGTTGGTTCTTTGAAAGGATAAAAGAAATTGATAGAATGCTAGCTAGCCTAAGGAAAAAAAAAGAGAGAGAGAGAGAAGATTCAAATAAGTACAATTGGAAATGATTAAGATGACATCACAACTGATACCAGAAAAACAAAAAAAAGATCATCAGAGACCAGTATGATCACCTTGATGAACACAAACTAGAAAACCTGAAGATGTAAGACAAATAGCGTAGTTCCTGCTTCAAGAAGTTCATTTATTCATTCACTCAATCACTGCTTCTTTCAGCAAATATAAATTAAATGCCTATTATATTCTAGACACTTACAGGCACTGATGATACAGGAGTGAAAAAATAATGAATTTGCCTATCAAATAACTTTAATTGTTTTCATTCATTTTGTTATTTAAAGAATATTCCTAGAAATTATATATTTTTTTGTGTGTAGTGACTACAATGTTTTTTATTTCATTATTTCTGCTTTATGAAATCTTACTACTTTTATCTTTATTCTAATAATTATTTGAGTCTGACAGATATACAAACATAACTTTCCCAAGTAATGTTAAATTTATATCTCTTTCAAACAATTTTATATCCTGTATTTTTCTAATTTTACTTATTCTACTGAATTGGTTAGAATTTCATGATCAATGTAAAGTTGCTTTAGTGGAAATTCCTCTAATGTTTCTCTATTAAGTATAATATTTGTTTCAAGTTAGAGAGAATTAGTGAAACTAAGCTGTTGAATTCTTAATTTGGTTCTCAGCTTGAACATTATTAGTGTATAGAAACATTATTGACTTTTGTATATTGATTTTTGTATCCTGAGACTTTACTGAAGTCACTAATCAGGTCGAGGAGTCTTCTAGAAGAGTCTTCGGGTTTTCTAGGTAAACAATCATATATTCAGTGAACAGAGATAATTTGACATCCTCTTTCCCAGTTTGGATGTGTTTTATTTCTTTCTCTTATGTAATAGCTCTGTTTGGGACTTCCAGTATTATATTGAATAGAATTAGTTAAAGCAGCCATCCTTGTCTTTTCCCAGTTCTTAGTGAAAATGGTTTCAACTTTTCCCTATTCAATCTGGTGTTACCAGTAGTTTGTCATACATGGCTCTTATTATTTTGAAGTATGTTCCATCTATGCCTAGTTTGTTGAGGGTATTTATTGTGAAGACATGTTGGATTTTATCAAATACTGTTTTTTGCATCTATTGAGATGATCATACAGTTTTCATTCTTATATCTGTTTATGTGGTGGATCATGTTTATTGATTTATGTATATTGAGCATCCCTTGCATCCCTTGAATAAAGCACATTTGATCATGGCAAATTATCTTTATGATGTATTATTTGATTCAGTTTGCTAGTATTTTGTTGAGGAGTTTTGCATTGATGTTAATCAGGAATATTGACCTGTCGTTCCTTTTTTATTGTCATTTTGTCCTTTGCTGATTTTGGTATCATGATGATACTGTATTTGTAGAGTGAGTTAGGAAGAGATCCCTTCTTGATTTTTTGGAATAGTTTTAGTAAGGTTGGTACCAGCTTTTCTTTGTACATCTGGTAACATTTGGCTTTGAATTCATGTTGCACTAGGCTTTCTTTTTGTTAGGAGATTTTTTTTATTATTATTATTACTGATTCAATTTCATTCTCATTGTTGGTCTATTCGGGGTTTCTATTTCTTCCTAGTGTAATCCTGGAAGATTGTATGTTTACAGGACTTTATCCATTTCCTCTAGGTTTTCTAGTTTGTGTTCATAAAGATCATCATACTAGTCTCTGTATCAGTTGTGATGTCATCTTAATCATTTCTGGTGGTACTCATTGGAGTCTTCTCTCTTTTTTTTTTCTTAGCGCAGCTAGCGTTCTATGAATTTTCTTTACCTTTTCAAATAACCAACCTTTTACTTCATTAATTCTTTTTATCTTTTTTTTTAACCTCAAACTTGTTTAGTTCTGCCATAATATTCATTATTTTTTTCTGCTACCTTTCATTTGTTCTTCTTTTTCTAGTTCTTTGAGATGCACCATTAGGTTTCTAATTAAAAATCTTGTATTTTTTATGTTTACTGATATATGTATATTGAGCCATCCTTACATCTCTGGAAAAAAGTACATTTGATCATGGTGGATTATCTTTTTGATGTATTGTCGGATTCAGTTTGATTGTATTTTGTTGAAGATTTAATGCTATAAACTGTAATGCTATAAATATTCCTCTTACCATTGCCTTTGCTGTATCTCAGAGGTTTTTGTATGTTACATTTCTATTTTCACTCATTAATTTTTTTTTTGTTTTCTGACTTGATTTTGTTGCTTAACCTGCTCTTTTTCTGTTTTTTTCAATTTGTGTAACAGATATTTCTCCAACCCTTTACTTTGAGCCTATGGATGTCATTATATGTGAGGTGGGTGTCTTAAAGATTTCAAATGATTAGGTCTTATTTATTTATCCAATTTGCCACTGTAAGTTTTAAGTGGGGTATTTAGGTTATTTACATTCAAGATTAGTATTGATATGTGATGTTTTGTTCTTGACATAGTGTTGTTAGCTAGTTATTTTGGAGTTTCAATTAATTAATTTCTTTACATATTAATACTCTCTTTTTTTCATCACTCTGTTTCCCTGCTAGCTTCATACATGTTTCCAAAGCTTTATGTGTTACTATATCTTTATGGTCAAAAGATCTTTACAGTGATTCAGAATGTGGGCTCTGGAATCAGACATCTTACTTAGAATTTTACCTCTATTATTTGCTAATTATGTAACATTGGGCAAGGTACATGGCTTCTCTGAGCTTCACTTTCTCACGAAAGTGTCTAACTAAAAGGATATTTTAATAAGAAATAAATGAATTAAAAACACACATATGTAAATATTCATTGTATAGTATGTGGCAGGTAGTGAGTATTCAGTAAATGGTAACTATCATCATTATCATCTTATCTCCATTGTCCATACCTTTTAAACGTTTGGGGTGAGATGACATTTGAACTATAAACTGGTAACATTTTCTGATAACTTCTTTTGGTCATACATTTTCTTTTTTTTTTTCTTGAGATGGAGTCTACTTTGTTGGCCAGGCTGGAGTGTAGTGGCATGATCTCGGCTTACTGCCCCCTCCGCCTTCTGGGTTCAAATGATTCTCCCACCTCAGCCTCCCAAGTAGCTGGGATTACAGGTGTTCACCACTGTGCGCTGCTAGTTTTTTTGTATTTTTAGCAGAGATGGGTTTCACCATGCTGACCAGGCTGGTCTTGAACTCCCGACCCCAAGTGACCTACCCACTTCAGCCTCCCAAAGTGTTGTGATTACAGGCACAAATCACTGTGCCAGACCTAGTCATACATTTTCTATTCATAAGCATAGAATTGTTTACTTTTTTCTAAATCTAAGCTCAGCTCACCACTGAGGCTTATTCATTCAGAAATATCTATTAAGTACCTAATATGGTGCTTGGCACATATACATGCAATTAATATTTGTTTAATAAAGGAAAAAGGAGTGAATTAAAAAGAAAACTGAATTGTTATTTAGTAAACATGGTGCTAGATGCTGGATACAAGGATATGTATGCTACCTTTTTATGTAAATTAATAATGGCTATCATTTATTAAGGGTTCAGTGTAAGTTAAGGTCTGTTGTTGGATAAACTGCAAGCATTATCCCCTGACAATCATTTTGATGTTGGTATTGTTATTCCTGTTACACAAGTAAGGAAACTGAGATTTATCCAAGGTCACATGGGTAATAAATGGAAGAGACATAATTCAAATCCATGTCTTTCTGATTCTAGAGGTCAAGCTTTTATACACTGCAGATGCATAAATAACTTGACCTCCCGCCACAATGACTTGAACTGGGAATACAGAAAAGTTACTGACTTTCTAATAGTAGAAGATTAGTAAGCTTTTCTACTGCTGCCGATTTTAGTGAACCAGAGCATAGATCTACTCCTCTGTTTTTGTACAGCCCACTAGCTAACGAGTTTTATTTTTAACATTTTTAAATGTTTGAAAAATCTGAAAGAATAGTACTTTGTCATATGTTAAAATCATATAACAGTACCTACATAATAACCTCAGTTTTGCCTTTTGCCCTGCAAAGCTTCAAGTATTTACTCTCTGACCCTTTATAGAAAATTCTACCTAACCTTGAACTAGACTATTTGGGATGCCCTTCAGCAATGTGAGTAATGCGTATGCCATAGTTGGTTTACAGAAAAATGTATCTTTAGCAAATAGACAAATTAGCCCTACACAATTTCTGGGAACTGTTTTCTTATACTTCAGTGCAAAAGAGCTAGAGCAACGACAAAACAGAAGCAAAAATCAAAAGACTGCTGGCACATTGGGCTGATGCTTAATGTAAAAAATGAGATTCATTCTCTCAAGAATTTATTTATATAATTAATGAAAAATTTCACACAAAAGTAACCTGTTAAAAATAAATGATTTTAAATGCCCTTTTAAATGTGCAGACAATAAACTGAATCCTTCCTTAAACTTGAGCATTATCCAAAGATTACTTTACATATTAGTTGAGCCTAAATAAAGATCATAAATTAAAACTTCCTGAAATAATTGAAAGGTAGGAAAGAAATAATTGGGCCAAGGACAGGGATCAGATTTGCTTTGAGGTAAGGCATGAAGTTTTTAGCCAAGATGTAAGATAAGTTGAAAATTGATCACTAGTCAGCTGAGTTATGAAATAAAACAGCTTCCAAAGATTTTTTTTTAATTAAGCATGCTATAAATTCTTCAGCTAGAACTGTTGAGGTCATAGCTTATTAAAAATGCAAATCTATGTTACTTGATTAAACTATAAAACAAAATGAGCTAAGGGAATCAGGAAAGCAAGCAATTTATATCTTCAAGTAGTTGATCAGAAGGCCAGAACTATTGTGAGTGCTCTGCAATACACAAATGAAGTTGAAAACACATTTGGCAGAGCAGATCACTCAAGCACACATATTCAAACAGCATAAGAATTCCTGTAAAGGGCTGTTTTGATTTTTACTTTGGTTATGGCATAACCATAACCAAAACCATAACCATAGTATAATCATGGTTAAACCATAACCAAAGTAAAACATCAAAACAGTTCTTTACAAGAATTCTTATGCAGTTTGGGACTGGATTGGATTTGCAAAGTGAAAAGAAAACTATTTCTTTATTAAAATGCAGTTCTCAGGTTGAAAAGCATAATGTTATACTCAGCATCAAACTGTCTTAAAAATCTATTCATCAGTTAATTATGTTTTTCTCATTAGATATGTTAAAAAGAAATAACTGTGTCATCTAGAGGGGCTGTTCTAAGTAGAGGCTAGTGGAGGCAAAAATTGCGTGAGGAGTTGAAAGAGACATAGCAGAGGGAAGTTTCTAGTAGATAATAACTGCCATCACCCTTGGTCAAAGGAACACCACTAGCTTTAAAACTATGGTAGCTTCCAAGAAACTCTAAATATAATTTTCTGGAGAGAAAATTTTCAAACTATTCATCTGACAAAGGCTTAATATCCAGAATATCCAAGGAACTGAAACAACTCAATAGCAGAAAAACAAATGATATGATTTACAAATGGGCAAATGAGCTGAATAGATATCTCTCAAAAGAAGACATACAAATGGGCAACAGATACATGAAAAAGTGTTCCACATCATAATAATTAGGGAAATTCAAATCAAACCACAATGAGATATCGTGTCATCCCAGTTAGAATAGCTGTTATATAAAAGGGAAATATAACAGATGATGGTGAGGATGTAGAGACAGGGGAATCTTTTTTACAATATTTTTGTTTTCTTTTATTGAAAGCAAATATTGTATACAGTTCTGTCATCATATATAGATAATTTTGTCTCTTACATATGGTTTTTTATTATACTTTAAGTTCTAGAATACGTGTACAAAATGTGCAGGTTTGTAACATAGGTATACACTTGCCATGGTGGTTTGCTGCACCCATCAATGTATCATCTACATCAGATACTTCTCCTAATGCTATCCTACCCTAGCCCCCAGCCCCCACTACAGACCCCAGTGTGTGATGTTCCCCTCCCAGTGTCCATGTGTTCTCATTGTTCAGCTCCCACTTATGAGTGAGTACCTGTGTTTGGTTTTCTTTTCATGTGTTAGTTTGCTGAGAATGATGGTTTCCAGATTCATCCATGTCTCTGCAAAGGACATGAACTTCTTACCCTTTTTATGGCTACATAGTATTCCATGGGATATATGTGACACATTTTCTGTATCCAGTCTATCATTGATGGGCATTTGGGTTGGTTCCAGTCTTTGCTGTTGTGAATAGTGCTGCAGTAAACATACGTGTGCATATGTCTTTATAGTAGAATGATTTATAATCGTTTGGGTATATACCCAGTAATGGGATTGCTAGGTTAAATGGTATTTCTGGTTCTAGATCCTTGAGGAATCACCACAGTCTTCCACAATGGTTGAACTAATTTATACTCCCACCATGGTGGGAGTATAAATACCAGCATCCCAATTTCTCCACATCCTCTCCAGCATCTGTTTTTTCCTGACTTTTTAATGATGGCCATTCTAAATGGCGTGAGATGGTATCTCACTGTGGTTTTGATTTGCATTTCTCTGATGACAAGCAATAATGAGGTTTTCTTCATATATTTGTTGGCTGCATAATGTCTTCTTTTTAGAAGTGTCTGTTCATATCCTTCCCCTACTTTTTCATGCATTTGTCTGTTTTTTTTTCTTGTAAATTAGTTTAAGTTCTTTGTAGATTCTGGATATTAGCCCTTTTTCAGATGGATAGATTGCAATAATTTCCCATTCTGTAGGTTGGCTGGTCACTCTGATGATAGCTTCTTTTGCTGTGCAGAAGCTCTTTAATTTAATTAAATTCAATTTGTCAATTTTGGCTTTTGCTGCCATTGCTTTTGGTGTTTTAGTCATGAAGCCTTTGCCCATGCTTATGTCCTGAATAGTATTGCCTAGATTTTCTTCAAGGGTTTTTATGGTTTTAGGTCTTACATTTAAGTCTTTTATCCGTCTTGAGTTAATTTTTGTGTAAAGTGTAAGGAAAGGGTCCAGTTTCAGTTTGCATATGGCTAGCCAGTTTTCCCAACAGCATATATTAAATAGGGAATTGTTTCCCCATTGCTTGTTCTTGTCAGATTTGTCAAAGACCAGATCGTTGTAGATGTGTGGCATTATATCTGAAGCCTCTGTTCTGTTCCATTGGTGTATATATCTGTTTTGGTACCAGTACCATGCTGTTTTGATTATTGTAACCTTGTAGTATAGTTTAAAGTAAGGTAGTATAATGGTTATGGCTTTGTTCTTTTTTCTTAGAAATGTCTTTGCCATATCAGCTCTTTTTTGGTTCCAGATGAAATTTGAAGTAGTTTTTTTTCTATTTCTGTGAAGCAAGTCAGTAGTAGCTTGAAGGAGATATCATTGAATCTGTAAATTACTTTGGGCAGTATGGCCATTTTTATGATATTGATTCTTCCTGTCCATGAGCATGGAAACTTTTTCCACTTGCTTGTTTCCTCTCTTATTTCCTTGAGCAGTAGTTTGTAGTTCTGCTTGAAGAGGTCCTTCACATTCCTTGTGAGATGTATTCCTAGGTATTTTATTCTCTTTGTAGCAATTGTGAATGTGAGTTCACTCATGATTCGGCTCTCTGATTCTCTATTATTGGTGTGTAATAATGCTTGTGATTTTTGCACATTGATTTTTTATCCTGAGACTTTGCTGAAGTTGCTTATCAGCTTAAGGAGATTTGGGGCTGAGATGCTGCGATTTTCTATATATACAGTCATGTCATCTGCAAACAGAGACAATTTGACTTCCTCTCTTCCTATTTGAATACTATTTCTTTCTCTTGCCTGATTGCACTCTCCAGAACTTCCAATACCATGTGGAATAGGAGTGGTGAGAAAGGGCAGCCTTGTCTTGTGCCATTTTTCAAAGGGATTGCTTCCATCTTTTGCCCATTCAGTATGATATTGGTTGTGAGTTTTTCACAGATAGCTCTTATTATTTTGAGATGGATTCCATCAATACCTAGTTTATTGAGAGTTTTTAGCATGAAGGGGTGGGGTGTTGAATTGTGTCAAAGGCCTTTTCTGAATCTATTGAGGTAATCATGTGGTTTTTGTCATTGGTTCTGTTTATGTGATGGATTATGTTTATTGATTTGCATATGTTGAAGCAGCCTTGCATCCCAGGGATGAAGCCAATCTGATAAGCTGGTGGTGGATAAGCTTTTTGATGTGCTGCTGGATTCAGTTTGCCAGGATTTTATTGAGGATTTCCACATCGATATTCATCAGGAATATTGGCCTGGAATTTCTTTTTTTTGTTGTGTCTCTGCCAGGTTTTGATATCAGGATGATGCTGTCCTCATAAAATGAGTTAGGGAGGAGTCCCTCTTTTCTGTTTTTTGGAATAGTTTCAGAAGCAATGGTACCAGGTCCTTTTTGTACCACTGGTAGAATTCAGCTGTGAATCCGTCTGATCCTGGGCTTTTTTTTTTTTTTTTATTATTGGGAGGCAATTTGTTACTGCCTCACTTTCAGAACTTGTTATTGGTCTATTGAGAGATTTGATTTCTTTCTTCTTTAGTCTTGGAAGGGTGTATGTGTCCAGATTTTCTAGATTTGCATAGAGGTGTTTATAGTATTCTCTGATGGTAGTTTGTATTTCTGTGGGATCAGTGGTGATACACACTTTATCATTTCTTATTGTGTCTATTTGATTCTTCACTCTTTTCTTCTTTATTAATTTGGCTACTGGTCTATCTATTTTGTTAATCTTTTCAAAAAAACAGCTCCTGGATTCATTGATTTTTGAAGGGTTTTTCATGTCTGTATTTCCATTTCTGTTCTGATCTTAGTTATTTCTTGTCATCTGCTAGCTTTTGAATGTGTTTGCTCTTGTTTCTTTAGTTCTTTTAATTGTGATGTTAGGGTGTCGATTTGAGATCTTTCCCGCTTTCTCCTGTGGGCATTTAGTGATACTAATAGAAAAAAAAAATTTGATTTTTAAGATTAGAGGAGAGAGTAACCTTGAATTCATACAATACAGAAGAGTAGGCATTTAGGTATAGTTTTACTTCTTCTACAGCTCCTCAAACTACAGAGCACCATCAGGAAGTTGGGGTGGGTATTTTTACATTATGATAGTCTTTTTCTATATTCTTCAAATAAGGAACAAAATTGTCCAGTTGCCTATTATTTTCCAAAAAGTATATCCTGGAATCTTAGAATAATGCCCTTTATTTTGTGTCTTATAATACAGAGATTGGAACTGTATACATATATTATTAAAAATATTTTTACTTTTTAAAAATATATCTTTTATTATATGTCAAACACTGTATAAAAGGTTTTAAAATGTAATTAATTATTATGTGAATATAAAATCTTCTAATGTATAATTTAATAGATATATCTGACACATTTTCTCAACTGTAATAGATGAATATTCATTTCAGCAACTTTTTTGTATGTTAGGTTTCCTTAGATCATGCTAAAATTACAGAAAACTGTAACGTTGTAAATAAGTGGGATGAATTTTTATGCTGATAACATTGTTTTCCTCTGTTAGAGTATCAAATCAATTACCAAAATATATTTTATTTCCTATTCATTCTAATAATGGGTATTAGGAAAATTATTTCGTAAATGTGAACATACACATTTAACTAGGTTTGAAGTTATAGGTCATATATAATTACACGTTGAAAATAGGTTCTGAACTTACAGTCATAGGCTATGAGTTAAAATCATGAAGTTTTTAGCATCTAGAGATGTAGTCCCAGTGTGAAAAACTATCTTCCTTCAGGCTAAATCTGGCTATACGCGTGTTTTTGTTTTTTTACACTTACAGTGTAAGAGAAGAATAGGCAGATAGTCCAATTTAACAAAGGCTGAAGTTGTGCCAGGGGAATAAAATGAAGAGAGAAGGGGTAAGGAGTCACAGTGGTAGGCAAGAAAGTAATTATGTAAGGAAATATTATGAAATAACTGAAGAGGGTAGTTAGGCGTGAAAGCTTGAGAAACAATTTAATACACCTACAAGTTATAAGAATTGCTGTACTAAATGATTTGCCGGTTTTACTATGACATCCTTTTCTCATCACAATGGATTTGTAGTATTCAAACTCTCTGTATATGTTGTGTTTATTCTTTCATATTTTTCTTTTTAATGCTTAGCTTTAAAATTTTCTAAGACTTTTAATCAATTAAGACTGACCTGAATTTGGAAAAAAAAAAAATGAACTTAGAAGTAAACAAATTAGGATTATTTATCTAATTGTTTATGTAGATTGTAGAGATTTTATCAAATGTATAAAACCTCTGCCAGAGTTCATAGACTGTATTCACATTACACACACTGATACCCACTTTTTCATTGTAGGTTATTTATCATATATATTATTCAGTGTTGAAGTAGCTTTTTGTAACATATGAAATACAAAAGAAAAGACCTAAAATCAAAATCATTTTTATCACACTCTGTGGACAGTTTATCATTTCACAAAAGCAACTGCAATTTACTTTTTCACTTATGATGTAATTACAAGTGTCTTGTTCAAGGGAAGCATATGCTGGTTTGCATCTGTTTCTTTTTTATAATCCCTTTGGAGGACTGATTAATATCTGATCATATGTAAAGCGAAAATGGCAAGCCATAGCAAGAGATTACTCATCTGACCTGTTATATATAACCAGAGAAAAAATGGGGCTAATGAAAATTTCACTACAATTTGTCATTATCTTTATAGATTTTCTTTCCTACTTCTCCAGCTGTATCTGAATTCAGTTCTTGTCTTCATCTAATGGATGTTAGTATATTTTTTGAGAGACCTATAATTAGCTCAACTGGTATTTTGGAGAGACAATTTTTATTAAAAGTTAACATTTCCTAAAGGCGATATGATGTCCCATTCATAGGTGACTGATAAAAAATATTTAAAAGAATTGTAGCACTGTATCATGTGGGGTAATAGGAAAGTATTTAATCAAATAAGTGTATTGATTAAAAACATTCTAAACCAAGGGTATCATAATAACTCTAGATTTTTTAATGCTAATTTCAAAGCTCAATCAGTCACTTTGAAAATTCAAATCTTTTCTGCCATGAGTTCTTATTCTTGTTACCTAATTTTAGTGCATGTCAGTGTCCTAATCTTAAATGGGGATAATAAGCCCTCCCATATCTGTTTACAAACTGATCACAGACTCATAAGTTTACAGTTGTCAATAAAACACCAAAAAGCTTCATTTTTCTATGGCTTTTCTGTCAAGGTACCATTCAACACTCACGTTTTTACTTTAGGAACTATGAAGAATCTTATTTACTCTACAGTGTGTTATGTAGCCGTTCTGTGCAAATGACTATATATTAGAAAATTCTGATTTAATTTTTTTCTCAAAACGTGAAAGAACTGCTTTTTCTATTCTTTCTCAGAAGCTAATTTTTAATAAGATGTCCTTATTGAAGATTATTTTAAAATTCCTAAAATCAGTGTGGTTTAACTTCCAAATATTGAATTGCTTTTTTCCTGGTATAGTTTTTAAAACTTTAGAATCAATCACATTGACTTTGGTTTGCCAACTCTATTAGATATATGACTGCAGTGAACTTTTTACTTGCTTTTCCCCTAGATTTAGTAATCTTTAAAGAACAGGAATTAGTATCTACTTCCAGGAAGCCTAGCACAGAGTAGGTATGTTAGTAGCTAGTGTAACTATTTTCATTCATTTCCTTTTCTCTCTTTTCTAAAGATTTAGAAGGTCAAAAATAGTTTGTGAATGAAGTTTGACTAATTTTTATTATAGAATATTTGCATGGAATGCCAAAAAATTACAATGACCTGAATAATCCTGATGGTAATAACAGGAACAATAAATACAGCCAATGAAAAGCTTCAATATGCAATCACTTTGCAAGTGAGGCAGCAAATACCAAGTTAGTATTACAAAACTTGTCAGTTGTTTTTACAGAAATCATGGGAATTAAAGCTGAAGGCCTCTCATATCAGTTCTTTAATCTTTCATATAATATATATGACACTCAAATGTAATTAATGAAACTTCATAAAATCTGTCTCTGATACCTAGTCTAATATAATTTGCCTTTTCAATGATCTTTTTGTAAAAAGTCAATATCTCAATTTTATGAAAAATTTTAAAATTTGTGATAAATCGTATCTGTGTTCACAGCACTTTTAGAGAATTAATTGAGAATTCTTGGAGCACTGATAGTCTAAAACTCATTAGGGCCACCTGCAGGATAAATGTGTAGACATGAATACCTCAAGATTAGCGCTGTATTCCTCTGCCTTTTTCCAAACACAACTCCTATAAGCTCGACATTGCCACTTACCCAGAACAGACTTAAGACTGGGAAATAGAAGTCCAGGAGACAAATCAACCACAGCGTTTTATTTCTAATTGTATAGCTTTTATTCTCCTGTCTTGAGCCTTTTCCCCACTCCTCCCCAATAACTAAACCAACCTATTGTATTTAACATACATAAGATACAAGATCAGTGTCCAGAATCTCTTAAGTACTATCTCTTTTGATAGTTTCAGGTACTCTCTTTCCCTCCAGCACTTTAATGCTTTCTAATGAATAATTTTTGAAATATTTTTCAGATGTTTGTGTGTGTACATATAGCTCACATTCTACCTACTCAAGGTATCCCAGGAGGTTAAAAAGAAGTAGAAAAGAAACCTTCCTGAATAGTTTGCCAAATTTCTCAGCCCACTCTATTGCTAAGTGTTAACTTTATCAAGTCTATGAAGTCTTTCAGGAGAAATTCCCTTAGACTGGGGATATCTTCACCTTGTTTTGGCTCCTCTTAAGTTTAGAGTCAAATTTGTAGCCAACTCCCAATAATTTACAAAAACATGTACTGTATATTCCTAAATTCCTGTTTTGCCCTGCAGGCTTCTTACCATGCTTATTTTATCTTCACCTGGAATTCCTCAACTTGTTTTACGTGTTTATTTATTATTACTGAGGCAAATACATATTTTAAGCTGCCTCAAATACTTCGTGGAACAATACAGGGATGAAAAGAGTAACTGAAGAATATCAAGAAGGAAGGAAGACAAGAATACAAAAAGGAAGAGAAGGAGGAAGGAGGGGAGGGAGAGGGAAGAAAAAAAGGAAGAAAGCAAAGAAAAAACTAAAGTCTGTGTGTATGTGTATGTGTGTTCATGTATTTATAGCTCACATTTAGAGAAATAGTGTGAAGTGCTACGTGATAAATGTTCACGGAATGTATTTGGTCACTCATGAGTGTGGCTATGACAAGCTGGGCTTTGAGGACTTGGGCTTATATACCTATTTGGTGACCCAGACTCGTGTGAGCTATGAACAGTTGACCCAAGTAGGTATGATTAATTCATTTATATATCTATATCCTTTACAGTTTTTCTTCAGAACCAGTACCTAACACAATGTTCAATGTATAGTATGCATTGAATAAATATTTGTTAAATAAATTCATAAAATGGTTTGTCTTACATGTGATCAATGTGGCTCAAATCTCCCATCCCAAGTCTACATTCTATCATCTCAAGCTCTTAATAACATCTATTATTGTATGTTTTTCATTTTTCTTTTGCATAGTTCTTCTAGGATGAATAGGTGCAATAATTCTGCAAGCTACTGTTCTAGTTACAGCTCTCCTTTTAAACGCTGCGTGAGCTTCTTAACTCAGAAAAAGAAAGGTCAGAGCAGAGACAAAGTCTAGGGCCCTATGACTTTTGATCACAAAATTTCTCCTCCAGTGTCTTAACTTGACTATTTGTACATGTGCTTTGAAGTAAGTCTAGGAAGATATTTATTTCAGTTTGTAATTTGAACCTGAATTTTAGAGTCTTTGTGTTGTGATTTTTATTTTTACTCTCCTTTTTTTTTCCTGTAAAGGTAAAAAAATAGAACACATGAACACATATTTTTGACCTTGTGTAATTGCAATAAAACAATTCAAGCCCATATCTATAAAAGGGCTTTTTCTTTTTTTCCATTTATCTTCTTGGTATATGTAATGTATCACCTATTAAGATAACATGATAAACACTAAACCTGCACATACAACCACTGAAAGATTTCAAAGTTCTCTGATTGAATACATCCAAAGAAATTAACTCCTTTCTCAGTGAGAGATGAACAGACAGCTAAATTTTCACTCAGACTATTCAGTTTAACCACCATTCCCATCAACCAATATTTTTTTCACATAAACCTTTCTGCCTTAGATCAACCATAATCTTGCCTGGAACAGGGATCACTTTTACATTATAGATAATAATGTTTCACTTTTCTTTATAGTAGGAAAGAGTTAAGTGGAAAATGTACATACCCCAGTACAGACTTTTTTTTTAGTATTTCTCTGTATGTTTTTAAGAAAGAAAAAATATCTACTCATAATTTAAAAAAAAATCCATTTATCTTTGGGCTTCTGGTGCTATAGTTCCCAGGAAATAATGACACAGAGACAATTCTATGAGGAAATGTTAAATTGTGCTTGTATTAACAGCTGGCACAAAATAAAGCAATTACAGTGAAATATTATCTTTTGGGTCATTGGGATCTCAAAACACAATTTAGGTCACAATTATTCTATAATCTTCTTTTCTTAGTGTGTTTAATTTCTAGGGCATGCCTGTACTTCAGTTCCTCAGAAACAGACATTAATTTAGAACTGTTTTCTATTAAAACAATCTTGTAAATACAATAGGTTGATTTGAAATGTCATAAAAATAAGCATAATATAAACTTGTAGTAAGTGTATTGAAATAGATATTTATGTTTTAGAAACCATTTTAAAAATTCATTAAAAATAAATTGATATCCAAATTGCCTTCCAGAATTTATAGATTCAATGAAGACGAAAAGAGGAAAGTGAAATCACATAATCCCTATAGATGTTAAATTCAGACATGGTGGCTTTCTCCTATAATCCCAGTACTTTGTGAGGCAGAGGCCACAGGATTGCTTGGCACAAGTCTGGGCAACATAGCGAGACTCTGTCTCTACGAAAAATTTGAAAAATTAGCTGAGTATGCTAGCCCGTATCTGTAGTCCCAGCTACTTTGGAGGCTGAGGCTGGAGGATTTCTTGACCCCAGGAGTTACAGATTGCACTGAGTTATGATCACACCATGCACTCCGGCCTGGGCGACATAGGGACGAGGCTCTCAAAATATATATTAAAGCCCTGGCACAACCACTGCCTCACTATCCTGTGTTGTATTTCCAGGAGTAAAGTAAAAGGAAGTCAAATTAAAAATCTTGCCATGCTTTGATTTCATATTAAGATCATTTTTTGGAAAAAAGCCTCTAAGAATCAGTGCGTATGAGTTGAAAGCCATGATTTGCATATATTTATTTGTTACAGACAAATGTCTATGTTGTATTACCTCATACATACAAAGTTCAAAGAGAGACAAGCATAATATTTGGTAATAGAAATCAGAGCAGTAACCTTGTAGGTACATGTATTTGAAAATTACTGACTTGATTTTTACTGCTACAGAAGTTAGTGTGTATATTTTTTAAATAACAATCCCCCAGAAGAGTAGAACTAGAATTGCTCTTTTTCTTTTGTCTTGCTACTTTATGAAAAGCTTAACTGTTTATAAAGAAACATTGAATTTTGTATAAAATCCTAAATACATTCTGCAATAATGAATACTTCTCTATTTATTTGGTATCATGTATTCACTGTTTATTAGACCCCCATGATTTTGGATGTGTTTAAGAAGATTTGATTATACATTCAGCAAAATAATAAGTAAATTGTTAGTCATCTCAAAAATATATATATAGAATTTTTCTTAGAGTGCTATAGACTTGTAATTTATCTCCTTCATATCCAGTAGTATATTTTCTTGATTGTTCAATTTATTTGTCAAATTAACATTAAATTTGAAGCCCTACCTTGTATTGCTACAAAGCATATTATTTTAGCGTGAAATAATTACAATATATTTTTAAAATCTCTTTTACAATTTGTGCCTAATGGAAGAAATGGAAGAACATTTCTAAGAAGCATTTCTTAACATGGAAACATGAGTTTATTCATAAATAATATTGAACTCCTACCATTTTCAATAAAGTAGTCTAAAAATTGTCTTATTGATCAACCTAGCCCAAGAAAAGAGAAAGGGGAGTATGTACTAAGATATAAATAGTTTAATAAGCAATAATAGAATTACAAATAAAATTACACATCATTCCCTTTTGGACCATTTTCTTTTTAGGAAGGTCTTTTCAAATTGTGTAAATTCAACATAGTTTAAGGGAAGGCAATTGAACTCCAGTACTGTAATCCCTCATACATAGAAGTGAGTGTTTCATTAGCTAATATTCCCAGACTAATCAAAATGGATGAGAGTAGTTAATTCACAGAGCCCATTCTAGGCGTTCATAAAATGAAAGTCACATAACTTTCTTATTCATATTTATAGAAAAAGAATAGTTTTTCTATTTTTATTATATTTTGTTAGAGCATACAAGTCTCTACGTTGGCATCCTCATGCTTGGTTTTACACATCATTCTTAGCATGACATGTAATGAAGCAGCAGGTGGGACACCAAGTCCTATGACTACTTCTATTTCTCTTCTCACTATGAGTGAATGGGCATTACAGGTAGTAGAAATATCAATATGTAGGAAATATTATGTAACTATTTGTGTTAAAAATACTATACTGCCTAGTTTCTGTCTATACTGGCAACTTGAATGGACTGTAAATAAAAATAAAGAATATGGTTTTTCTATGGATGGTATAGATTTATTTCTATTGTGGTATTTAAAACTTGATGATGTAGATATATGTTAAAGCGCTCTTGTCACTGATTAACAAACAAAAGACACCTTGTCAAGATAATGATAGAAAGTAAGTACAAGTTAAAATCGTAGTAATCTTTACATTCTTTTTTGCCTTGGATCTAAATGTTGTATTATGTTGACAGATCTGGGAAATTTTAGTGGCCGGACAAGAAGTGCCGTCTCTGTGAGGGAAGGCCAGGGTGTCGTTCTGATGTGCTCTCCTCCACCACACTCACCAGGTACAGTAGGATCCCATTCTTTGCTGCTGCTGCTCTCTTTTGCTATGTGTTTTTTCTTTTAGACAGTATATTGATGGGAGAACATTGCAGGTGAAATGTGCATGGTTTCCTTGACATATATCAGAGTGCCAGATGAGTAATTCAAGATCACGTACTCTAAATACCATTAGATGGGATGCTGAACTCCAATGATAAGATTGTTTTATTGCCATTCTAACTGTTGACTGTCATTGTTATGCCTCTGTCTGCCATCAGTGAAGAATATATTGCCTGGAGCACAAGGGAAGTGATAAACTGAGAGAATGAAACTTTTCAAAATAGTTTGGAGTATCAGAGTTGGTTTAACTGAATACCAACATGCATCTTGTTTCAAAAGAAAAACTGGACACTTAGTTGTTTATGGTGCTCTTTGCTACACTGGAATTAGAACTTCTAAGCAATGCTTTTTTTTTTTTTTTTTTTTTGAGTTTCAAACAAAACTACAATTTAGTTAGTAATTTTTGGCTCTTTGAGGTCTTGTTTGTAAAAGTCATGGGTAATTTTTGTGGCTTGAGGAAGCAGAAAACTAAACTGTACTCAGATTAATTATACGTACTTCTGCCAGCTCACACCTAATTATATCCATTTTGTTTGAGTTTTATTGAGTACACCTTTGGAACTTAGTATAGCTTTACCATAGTATAAGTTAAGAGTGACCAGCATCAGTTAAAGAGAAAGAGAAAGAGCACAAGGAAGAACCAAGGAATGAAGGCTTAGTTAACAACTGGTAACAGAATTGAAGGTCTTGGTATCTCAGTAATTTTTTCTTCTTTAATTAGAGTGATGGCCATATTTGTTTCTAGGTTATATTACCAGTGTAGTAATGGAGCCAAATTTGGCTCTACTGTACATATTTTTTAAATAATAAAATGGCCTACATTGATTTTCTTAAGGCTTCTTTATCTTTATCTGATCCCCCTTCTATATTTTTAATTGAAAGGAAAGTATGCTGCATATCAACAGGAACATATTTTTGAAAACATTTTTATTTGAAACTCAGATAATAATTACAATTAGGAATAATTGTTGAGTTATACCCCTCCAATTCCTGTACATCAATCCAGTTACTCCAGTCTTTCTGTAAAAAGTTTGGGGACTTCACAGTAAGCATATCTAGTCTTACCTGTATCTAAATCCAGATTTAGGTTCTTTCAAAACATCTGTTTTAATTTTTTTAATGGATAAGACAAAAATTTATATTACATTTAGGGAAATTGTATGGCATTGATATAGATCATGTCTCATATTGGTTATTAAACAGATTTCATCCAAAGGGGGTATTAGTTGAATAATTGTTAGAGATTGCAAAAAAGGGAAAAAGAAGAAGAAGGAGAAAGAGAATATAACAGGCTTTATAGAGGATGAATGAATCCATTACTAGACTGACAGGAGTTAACAACATAAAGTGACCCCTGTGAGAAAATAAGCAAGGTATTCTGAGATATGATCTCTATTTTAAGGCTGTTGGAACATGTATTTTTAAATAAAGTGAAATGGAAAAGAATAATATAGAAATCAAAACTGCAGGAATACACATAAATAAATTATCTGATTTGCAGAGAAGACCATATACAGATTTATGGTGGGAGAATATAGTACAATGAGTTGCATATATATAGTAAGATAAGCATAAGATAAGAATAGGCACTAATGACTGATTAAATAAATAATAATGTGATCTCTGATTGAGATCAATATATGTAAATGACTGTTCAATCATCGTATTTTACAACCGAACTCATCCTCTTGACCAAGGCCAATTTGATATGTTATTACCAACAGTTGCAATCTCTCAATTGCCACATTTACAAGCTTCCTTTTTTTCTGAACAGCATCCACTATCTTCTACTCACTCCTTTAGTACCCTGATTCCAGAAGTCCTTTAATGTCATGGAAATGTGCAAATCATTGATCCTACCCCATTTTCATTTTACTCCACCTCCTTTGATTCTCACTTTTCTCATTCAGTTATTGTCATATTCTTTTATACAGCTTCAATTTTGTCATCTCTCTTTTGCTTTCTCACACTGACATTCTAGTTTGCAAAACCCTAATCACGATATAGATCCAACTCTTAGCCTACTGCATATATGAGTCTATTCAGGTTAATATTACTGTTAAATAATCCCCAAAACCAATGCACACACAGAAAACAAACAACCAGTTATGCAGACTGCTGTCAATTTAAAATAAAAATGATGAACTTCACATGCATCTTAATATTACCTAGAATTTTTTTAAAAACCTATTATTTTTACTATACTTTAGTCAAATGTTGTATGTGTCTTCCCAAGCTCACTCTCAGGCAATAAACATGCATCCTATTACGTTGTGAAAGAGAAAGCAATTAGAAGATAAACTCCACAAGCCCTCATCACCAAGTCACACAGCAATTAGCATTTGTAGCCATACAATCTGACTTCCCATTTTTTAGTACATAGCACAGTATAACATAGTGTGATATAGAATAGTATAGGTCAGATACAAAAGAATTTCCTTTTCAAAGGTTTGGCTTATTCAGAGTCCTCGTTCTTCGTTCCCTACTTCCAAGGCCAAACTAACTTCCTTATCCTTTGTTCCTCCCTATTTTAATTTCAGTAAACAACTTTCCCACCCGTCCTTATTTACAGAGCCCACATTTGCTACCTACTCTGTAAATTACCCCTCCCATTGCAACTGCTTTTCCCACTGAAACCGCCCTTCCTGCCAGTGTAACCACATTCCTGCATCTTTCAAGTTAGTCAGTCAGGCTCAGTTTAGATTGTGCGGTCCAACTCCAGCCAGTGGAGGCAGGACACAGTAGCAGGGACAAGCTGCGTTAAGGATAAAAACCCCTTCCCTCCTTTGTTTGGTGTGCTCTTGTGACCAGACTTGTGAGCAGCATTCTTCTGCAAAAGTAAATTTTGCCTTGCTGAGAAATCCTTTCTTTACATGATCTTTTTCTTTGTGACTCCAAACTTGACTTCTAACAGTATAATATAGCATATGCATTGCTGCAGTTCTAAGACTAATCCCTCAACTTGTGTGTGCTGTAGTTCATCTTTTTTTGCCTACTTTAAGAAATTGTTTCAGCAGTACCCCTTCTTCTGCATTTGTATCAGAGATTGATTCCTCTTCTAGAGCAGTCCCATCAACATGGAAACCTGCTATTTTTGCCTCCATATAAAAGTAAAACAAAGTAAAATTCCCTTGTCCAATGCCCTCTTCGTTCAGCTACTACATGATTTTTGGTTTTCCTTTACAGTAATACTGCAAAAACTTTCTTTTTATACTCTATCCAATTGCATTCCTCTCAGCCTGTGTGTTTCTCTCTCTTCCCGCTCTTTTTGTCTCTACTCTCTTTCTCTTTTTAACAGATTCATTGACATGCATTTTTTATCCCATAAAATTCACCCATTTTAAGTATACAGTTCAATGAGTTTTAGTACATTTATATAATTGTGTCTTCTTCACCAGAACTCAAAAGATACTTCCATCATTTCAAAAAGTCATTCAATCCCTCTCCTCATGTCCCTGGGCAATTTTTGCTATGCTTTCTTTCTCTAGAGTTTTGACTTTTCTAGAAAATTTATTTTATTTAAGACATCTTTTTGCCACGTTACTCAGGCTGGTCTCGAACTCCTAGGCTTAAGTGATCCTCTCAACTGTAAACTCAAAGTGCTGGGATTATAGGCATGAGCCACTGGGCCCAGCCAGAAATTTCATTTTAATGCAATCATACAGTCTGCAATCTATGTGTGCATGTCGGTGGGTGTTTGGTTTCTTTTACTTGGCAGAATCTGTCTGAGATTCATCTATATCATGGAATGTATCAATAGTTTATTGCTTTATATTGCTGAATAGTATTTCATTTTAAGGACACATTCCATTTTGTGTATCCATTTGGATTATTTTCAGTTCCCATGTGGGTCACTTCTTTTTCCACAAAACACTATTTTCACTTAGCTTAAAAGATTCCTCACTCTTGATATTCCTCCACTCTTTCTTCTTAATCTCCTTTGCTGATTTGTCTCATCTCCTCAAACTCTTAATTTTATGGTCCCCCAAGTGTCAGTACTATAATTTCTTATTTCCTTAATAAACTCACACTTTGTTAGTTTTCACCTGATAATAAAGCTTTAAATGTCTAAGTAGCTAAAATCTCCCTAACATGCATCTCTATCCCAGACTCAGGCTTGTATGTATATCCAACTCCTGTCAGTATTTTAATTTAGTTGGCTAATAGGCACTTCACTCTTAACGATGTCTAAATCTGAACTCCTGGTTATTTCTTCCCCAAACCTTTTCTAGCTGAAGTCTTTTCCACCTCTATTAATAGAAATTTCATTCCTTATATCAGGCCTCAGAGCCATTCTTCACTTCTCACTTTCTCTACACCCCACATAGAAACCACTGGTAATTTTATTGGTGTCGGCCTACTTTCTGGTTCATAGACAAGATCCTCTTGCTGTGTACTTACATGGTGGAAGGGGCCAGAGAGCTCTCTTGGGCCTCATTTATAGGTGTACTAATCTCATTCATGAGGGCTTCACTCTCATGACTTAATCACTTACCAAAACTCTCGCCTCTTAATACCAGCACTTTGGGGGTTAGGATTTCAACATACTGCTTTTGAAGGGACATAAACATTCAGACCATAGAAGGTGATATTTGGAGATGGGGCTTTTTTTTAGTTTTATGCGAGGCCTTGAGGGTGGAGCCTTTATGATAAGATAAACGACTTTATTAGAGGAGACACCAGAGAGCTCTCTTTCTCTACTGAATGTGAGAAAACAAAGAAGGTGTCCATCTGCAAACCAGAAAGAAAATCCTCATCAGAAGCCAGACATGCTGTCACCTAATCCCAGACTTCCAGCCTCCATAACTGTGAGAAAATAAATTTCTGTTGTTTAAGTCACTCAATCTGTGGTATGTTGTTATGGCAACTTGAGCAGACTAATACATCATCTCATTCAGCTTAATATTGAAGCCAAAGTCGTTACCATTGCTTGAAGAACCCTCACCGTTTGCCTCCACTTGATCTTTCTGACCTCATCTACTGCTTTCCCTCCTACTCTCTTTACTGTAGTTATCGTCATCTCCTTGATGTCTCAAACAACCAGACAAGCTCCTGCCTTAAGACCCTTGCAGTAGCTGTTCTCTAGGCCTGGATCATGTATATCCCAGGTATATGAATGGCTGACTCGCTCACATCCATGTCTTCATTTAAATATCACCTTAGTAAAACCTTTTCTGATCTTCCTCTTTGATTTCCACTCCACAATTCGTTTATCCAGCTTTGCTTTATTTTTCTCCATAATACTCACAGCATTCCATATACTGCCTTTATTTTTCTCCGTAATACTCATAGCATTCCATATACTCACACATATACTTACTTAGTTGTTCATAGTTTGTCTCCTTTGGTTACAATGCAAATTCTACTAAGACATAAATTTTGTAGGTTTTGTTCACTGTTATTACCCCAGTGCCTAGGACAGAGTGTTAGCTCAAAAATATTTATTGAATTAATCTATGTATAATATTCAGAAATATATGAAATGAGCCAAGGTTTTAATAAATATCAGAAACTTTGATGGAAAAGTCATAAATTAGAATAGGAAAAAACAGATCAGCTATGTAACAAGAAAACCTTTCTTAAAATTTACCTTTTTCTCATAATTATGTTGTGAAATGGTGCATTAATTTTAGTGCCTTGCCTTGTTTGCTTAAAAGAAGAACTTGGAAACTATCTTGGGAAAATATAGTCAAAAATGCTTGCTGAAGTAACATAATATATTGGTCCATTTTCATATTGCTCTGAAGAAATACCTGAGACCAGGTAATTTATAAAGAAAAAGAGGTTTAATGGACTCCCAGTTTCACTTGGCTGGAGGGCCTCCCAATTATGGCAGAAACTGAAGGAGGGGCAAAGGTGCATCTTACGTGGTGGCAGGCAAGAGAGCGTGTGCAAGGGAACTGCTATTTCTAAAGCCACCAGATCTTGTGAGACTTACTCACCATCATGAGAACACTATGGGAAAAATCCACCCCCCTGATTCGGTCACTGGATCTGTCCCACAACACGTGGGGATTATAAAAGCTACAGTTCAATATGAGATTTGGGTGGGGACATGCCAAACCGAATTACAAAGGAAGTGAGAAAAGAATAATCCAGGGTAAAGTTTCTGATCTGACATTTATTAGCAGTGACTTCAACACTGCCTTTGGGTGGAATGAGATTAATATTATGAAATTAGTAAGTAACCTGATACATGCTAGAAATCTTAGACCCAAGTTTCTGTTTCATCCAAATAGTCTTGTAGATTATCATAGCATACTTGTTCAACTGATGCTTGATTGTATTTGGTTTCCCAATCTTGTTTTGCTTCCTTTTTTCAAATCATAATTAGAGTTTTGTATTTTATCTATCAGAACAATACAGTGTAAAGTGTCAAGAGTCAAATTTTATTGTTTTTATCTTTCCAAGAAGTTATATGTTCCTTCAGTATACAAAATTTACCACCTTTCAATTTGTATTCCCAATATGTAGCACAGTGTCTGATCCTTACTAAGTTTTCATTAAATGCATGTTAAATAACTGAGTGAAATGCTGATTCTAATAGTTGAATTTTGCAAGGTTTTAGACAGTTCCTGTCAGCCTTCTGGTATTAGCTCATTGTATCCTGTATTCATGACAGATATTTAGGTCACTTAATATCACATTTTTGTATTGCTATTTCAAAGTGTAGCAGCTACTATGATTCAGTGGAAGCTGTATGAAATGATAAAACAATTTATACATCAGAGAAGATTAAAAATTATTCAGAAACAGCCCACAGATCCATTATCTTGTTACCTCAAACAGAGGTACAATGCCCATTTTTCGTCAAATAAAAGCAAAAGCTTGGATTGACTTGATAGCTAAATTTCTGAGTTATCTTCTCAAGAGATCAGTATTAATCCCTGTCAGCAACATATGTACATGAAAATACCTTGTTTGGATACTGAGGTGGTTATTCATCTACAAGATAATAAATATATATATTTGAAATGTTAATATGTTAGCCCAAATGAGTTTTGATTGCCAAAAAATGTCTTTTTCAGTTTAGTAATTTTGAAGTTGAGCGTTATATTGTAAAGAAAGGCTCTGTGAAAATGTAGAAATAGCCTCATAAAACCTATAAACCTATATAAAATTGTTTTACTATTTAGAAGCTATCATTTATACTTTCTACATAAATAAGTCATTTATTACTGTTTTACTTACATATTTGATTTTATTTTGTACCAAAACATTTAAAAGCTTACATTGAAGTGGAACCTATAATTTTTAAATAAAGCATAATGCTATAGTAAAAGATATATGAATATACCACTTTATGGTATAATAATCATGTAATCCTTAAAAAATATCTGAAACTTAAAAATTATTGTCATCCCTATAGTATTGATGAGGAATCTAAACATCAGAAAGATTAAGTGAAACACTTAAGGTCTCATACACAGTAAGGGACGGAACCAGTACTTCAACGTTTGATATATTTAATACTATATAATGTGGATTTTGTGTAAAGCTATACTAAAACCTTTATAGCAATAACACAAATGAAAACTTTTAAACAATAGAATCAAGGACTTCTTAAAAATAATGTGAATTTTATCAAATACTTACCTTCATTCAATAAACATAGATATAGTACCTATCTTTTAACTAATGAGTTTAGCCTATTTACATTTATTTCTACCATCTTATTTTGTACTTGTTACCCTGTTTTTGATTTTTTTTAAATTTTAGATTCACAGGGTACATGTATATGTGTGTTACATGTTTGATGCTGGGATTTGGGCTCCCAATGATCCTGTCACCCAAGTAGTAAACATACTACCTGATAGGTAGTTTGTCAACCCTTCCCACCCCCATTTTGGAACCGCCAGTGTTTATTATTACCATCTTGTGTCCGCATGTACCCAACGTTTGGCTGTCACTTGGTGAAAGCATGCTGTATTTGGTTTTCTGTTTCTGCATTAATTTGCTTAGGATAATGGCCTCCAGCTGCATCCATGTTGCTAGAAGAGATATAATTTTGCTCTTTTTTGTGGCTGTGTAGTATTCCATGGTGTGTATTTGCCACATTTATTTTCTTCAACCCACCGTTGATGGGAACCTGAGTTGAATCCATGTTTTTGTTATTATGAATAGTGCTGTGATAAACGTACTACTACAGATGTCTTTTTGGGAAAACTATTTATTTTCTTTGGGGTGTATACCCAGTAATGGGATTGCTAAGTTGAATGGTAATTCTATTTTTACTTCTTTGGGAAATGTCCAAACTGCTTTCCACAGGGACTGAGCTAATTTGCATTGCCATGAAAAATGCGTAAAGATTCCCTTTTCTCTGTAACCTCACCAATATGTATGTATGTATGTATGTATGTATGTATGTATGTATGTATCTGTCTGTCTGTCTGTCTGTCTATCTGATGGAGTCTTGCTCTGTTGCCAGGCTGGAGTGCAGTGGCATGATCTCAACTCACTGCAACCTCCACCTCCTGGCTTCAAGCGATTTCCCTGCCTCAGCCTTCCGAGTAGCTGGTACTACAGGTGCACGCCACCATGTCCAGTTAATTTTTTGTGTTTTAGTAGAGACAGGGTTTCACCATGTTGGAAACGATGATCTCAATCTCCTGACCTCATGGTCTGCCTGCCTCTGCCTCCCAAAGTGCTGGGGTTACGGGCATAAGCCACCATACCCAGCATCTATTATTTTTGTTTTACTTTCTAATACTAGTCATTCTGGCTGGTATAATCACCATGTTATCTCATTGTGATTTTCATTTGCATCTCTCTCATAATTAGTGGTGTTGAACAGTTTTACGTCTTTGCTGGCTGCTTGTATGTTTTCTTTTGAGAAGTATCTATCTATATCCTTTGCCTACTTTTTGGTTTTGTTGCATTTGCTTTTGAGAACTTAATCATAAATTTTTTGCCTAGGTCAACGTCTAGAGAGTGTTTCTGAGGTTTTCTTCCACGATTTTTTATAGTTTGAGGTCTTACATTTAAGTGTGTAATCATTCTTGAGTTAATTTTTGTGTATTGTGAGAGATAGGGGTCCAACTTAATTATTCTGCATATGGTTAGCCAGTTTTCCCAGAACCATTTAGTGAATAGGGTATCCTTTCCCTATTGTTTATTTTTGTCAATTTCTTGAAGATCAATTGGTTGTGGCTATGCAGCTTTAATTCAGGGGCCTCTATTCCGTTCCATTTGTCTGTGTGTACAAGTACTATACTGTTTTGGTTACTATAGCCTTGTTATGTAGTTTGAAGTGGTTACCACACGTTTTCTATGCTTTATTTGCCCTCTTTTTACTTTCACTCATTTTTATTGTATGTTTTTTAATTGTAGTTTTCCTTCTATTCACTTCAAAATTTAATATTTTATTTGCTGTTTTCAAAATTACATGTAAAATTTTAATGTGGCTATTTAACATTATTTTTGAACAGTTTCAGTGCAATTGTTTTTGGTGATGAATGAATCTGGTAATTCAAACAGAATTTGAAGAAGAAATTTGTGTAAATTTATGGCTCTATGAAATACAATACCTAAGAAATGAAGAATTTGGTTTAGGATAGGAAAAGATTAGTTGAGTTGTGAACACATGAAGTCTTATATATCTACAGGTATCTCAGAAAACTGGATATAAATATCCAGTTCTTGGTATACCTGACTCCCTAAAAGTGCAAAACCACAGACAGGTATATCTCACTTAAATATGCTCTCCAAACAATCAGTTTCTCTATCATCACTCCTCCAGTTATAGGTGGAGTTGTGGTGGTATGCATATCCATCACGGCGAATACTAGTGCTGCAGGTACATTGGATCTCAGAGAGAAGGAAAAGAAAATCATAATAATCAGTTAAATAGGAAGTGCCAAGGCAACTGGAGTAAGTGCATAAAGTGAATATTTGCAGACTAAACTTATTTTATTTATACATACAAGCTCTGAGCCATCATAGAATATAGCTGAATTTATAATGTAATGAGCTATATAGCAAAGCTTATGCCTGAGCACACAGCAAACATAGTGCATAATGCATTTGGTTGTTCCTTTAATACTCCTTCATTGCAAACACTCTAACATATAGTATATCCAGTTTGGAAAGAATAGTCAAAATGCAGTGGACACTGAAGGACTGAAGACGCTGGCCTCTTTCTAGATGCTAAATCTAAGCAACCCCTCATTTCTGTTGGCCTTGAGACTCCTTAGAAATATTGGTTAGAGTAGAGCAAAGAGGTCTTCAGTTTTTGTGTATGAGCCGTAACACTTCAGCTGGGGCATTTCCTGTTATAGAAAGAAACAAAAGATAATTTTTGTTGTGTGGGTTTTTTTTTTTTTTTTAATTCTAAATACTTTTTCTTCAACCTAGTTTAAGACAGGTGGACAGATTCACCATTCTCAAAACCACTGTGAAAGCAGATAAGGTATAAGTAAACAAATCCAGAGAATACAAGAGGTAGCCCCAAGAACACTATGATGAAAGAATACCAGATATTCTCTGCTTCTAAATAGCTATACTATACCATCATATTTCACCTGGGATTTGGACTTAGACATCCAAGGGTTCTCATCCTGGCTCTGACACTTACCACTGGTCTGTCTGTTAAATTAAGCTTTACCTTGCCTGTGAAGAAGAAATAATAAAAGCTACCTCACAGCATTGTTGTCAGAATTAAGAGGTAGTTTATGTAAGCTAATTAGCTCGATGGTTGGAGGACAGTGAGCATTAAATTAACTTTGTCTTGAAGATCTGTCTTCAAAAACCCTCTTTAAAATGCAAATGCTTTTGAGAAAGGGGTTGCCTTAAATCATTATCTGCTAACATTAATTAACAGTTGGCAGAGATTAGTTGATATCAAGCTGACAAGGTAACTAGAAGATGAATGGCACTTGGAAATGGGAATCTCAGAGTTTAAGAAGGGAAAGGGATCAAAAAAAGGAAAAATGAATCCTGACAGTTAAGTGAAAGGGCATCAAGTATTATTGCTATCTTCAGGAGACCTCTTTATCTTAAAATAATGAATACCAGAAATTTTTCCCTTAAAACAAAGCTATGTAAAATGGCAACCAAAATTTCACAGATGTAAAAACAAAATATTTTTGATGATAGTTTTATTTAAAATGAGATTTTAGATTATACAATTTAAATCTCATAATTTAAAATGATGTAATTATAACAAGCACAAGAGAAAAAGAACAAGAGATTTTTTGGCATCCTTTATCTTACAAAACAGTAAGATACCATGACACTCTACGCTTCAAAATTAACTTTTATACCACAATCACAAAAGGTAATTTTTCAAAAAATTAAGGATCTCAGCAAATTTCTAAAGATTTCTCTTATTTTATTTCAAATCACTATATGTTAAACTACATAAGATCTTTATTCTGTGAGAGTTTGTTATCACACAGACTTTTTTTTTTTTTTTTTTTGCTTTATTGGCTGAAGCTGTTTTCCAAATGTGTCTTTATTAATGAAACCGACAACTTTTACAAGATTACGGTTTTACTTTGATATATGTTAATCTCGTATTCTTACATTTTATAACGAACCTTATGCAAAAGAAATTGGCAAGATGGAAATAAATAGATTCTAGGAAGTGCAATTGAGTGAAACTAATTTTAAAAGTAATCAATTAGTCATTATTATGTGATTATGACTTTTTTTCTAAAAGGTTCTTGTAATTAGGGTGACTTGAGTTATATTATTTGGACAAAGAGAGCTCTATTTTTAAGTTTTGCCTAGAATCAGCCGTCTCTTTGGATAAATAGAAGCAAAGAAAATCAGTATTTTACGTTTTATATGTATCCTATTTTATCTTTATCCCTGTTTTATAAGTAAATTATTGTTGCCACCATGTTACAAATGGTAATATTGAAGCTCAGAGAGCAAGTTGCCTAAAATCCCATGGCTAATAAATAAAAACACAGAGATCCAGGTCTGTGTGATTTCAAACCCTTCGTCCTTTAGACTATATTATACGGTCCTCACTCATTGACTATATCGTATTGTATTAGTGTATTATCACACTGCTATGAAGACATTCCTGAGACTGGGTAATTTAGAAAGGAAAGAGGTTTAATTGATTCACAGTTCTTCAGGGCTGGGGGCCTCAGGAAACTTAAAATCGTGGCAAAAGGGGAAGCAAATACATCCTTCTTCACATGGTGGCAGCAAGAAGTGCCAAGCAAAAGGGGGAAAAGCCCCTTAAAAAACCTTCACATCTCATGAGAACTCACTGTCACGAGAACAGCGTGAGGATAATCACTCTCATGATTAAATTAAAGGACCTCCCACCAGGTCCTTTCCACAACATGTGAGGATTATGCGAGTTACAATTCAAAATGAGATTTGTATGGAGTCCAGCCAAATCATACTATCGCACCCCTGGTCCCTCCCAAATCTCATGTCCTCACATTTCAAAACACAGTCATGGACTTCTAACAGTCCCCCAAAATCTTGATTAATTCCAGCATTAACTCAAAAGTCCAAGTCAAGTCTTATCTGAGACAAGGCAAATTCCTTCCCACTATGAGCCCCTAACATCAAAAGCAAGTCAGTTACTTCCTACATACTATGGGGGTACAGGCATTGGATAATTACACTCATTCCAAATGGGAGAAATTGGCAAAAATGAAGGCGTTACAGGCCCCATGCAAGTCCTAAATCCAGCAGGGCAGTCAAATCTTAAAACTTAAGAATGATTTCCTTTGACTACATGTCTCACATCCAAGTCACACTGATGCAAGAGGTGGGCTCCCATGGCCTAGGGCAGCTCTGCCCCTCTAGCTTTGAAGGATAAAGCCCCCTCCCAGCTGCCTTCATGGCCTGGCATTTTTTGTGACTTTTTGAGGCTCACGGTGCCACTGTCAGTGGATCTACCATTCTGGCATCTGGAGGACAGTGGCCCTCTTCTCACAGCTACACTAGTCATTGCCCTAGTGGGGATTCTGTGTGGGGGCTCCAATCCCACATTTCCCTTCCACACTGCCTTAGCAGAGGTTCTCCATGAGGGCTCTGCCCCTGCAGCAAACTTCTGCCTGGACATCCAGGCACTCCCATACTCTGAAATCTAGGCAGAGGTTCCCAAACCTCAATTCTTGACCTCTGTGTACCTCCAGGCTCAACACCATGTGGAAGATGCCAAGGTGTGAGGCTTGCACCCTTTGAAGGCATGGCCTGAACTGTACCTTGACCCCTTTTAGCCACAGGTGGTATGCAGGGCACCAAGTCTTGAGTCTGCAAAAAGCAACAGGGCCCTGGACCTGGCTCACAAAGCCTTTTCTCATCCTAGGCCTATGGGCCTGTCATGGAAGGGGCTGCTATGAAGACCTCTGACATGATCTGGAGACATTTTCCTGATTGTCTTGGTGATTAACATTTGGTTCCTCATTACCTATGCATATTTCTGCAGCTGGCTTGAATTTCTCCTCAGAAAATGGGTTTTTCTTTCACATTTTCAGGCTGCAAATTTTCTGCAGACTTTTATACTCTGCTTCCCTTTTAAACATAAGTTCCAATTACAAATCTTATCTTTGTGAATGCATAAAACTGAATGCTTTTAAAAGCACCTAAGTCATATCTTGAATGCTTTGCTGCTTAGAAATTTCTTCTGTCAGATGCCCTAAATCATCTCTCTCTAAAGTTCAAAGTTCTACAGA
The DNA here is from genome assembly GCF_008728515.1 of Papio anubis. Lineage (NCBI taxonomy): Eukaryota > Metazoa > Chordata > Mammalia > Primates > Cercopithecidae > Papio > Papio anubis. The sequence continues at coordinate 34,355,997 of NC_044987.1, read as the reverse complement.
TCTCTAGGATGGCAGCAAAATGCTGCCAGTCTCTTTGTTAAAACAGAAAGAGTTACCTTTATTCCAGTTCCCAACAAGTTCCTCATCTCCATCTGAGACCACCTCAGCCTGGACTTCATTGTCCATATCACTGTCAGTATTTTGGTCAAAGCCATTCAACAAGCATCTAGGAGGTTCCAAACTTTCCCCCATCTTTCTGTCTTCTGACCCCTCTAAGTGTCCAGGACATTCCAAACATTCCTACATTTTTTTTGTCTTCTTCTGAGCCCTTGGAACTTTTCCAACCTCTGCCTGTTACCCAGTTGCAAATTTGCTTCCACATTTTGGGTATCTTTTCAGCAGTGCCCCACTCTCTGTGGTGCCAGTTTACTGTATTAGTCCATTCTCATGCTGCTATGATGAAATACCTGAGACTGGGTAATTTATAAAGGAAAAACCTTTAATTGATTGACAGTTCTGCAGAGCTAAGGAGGCCTCAGGAAACTTACAATCATGGTGGAAGGGGAAGGAAACTATAGAACAAATTATAGAGTACCTAAGCTTTTGTTTATCTTACTCACTGTATTCACTTTTTTCAGCTTCCTTGCCTTTGATCATGTCATTTCCAGTATTGTTGGCCCGGGCTGGAGTTCAGTGGGACTCGGCTCACTGCAACCTTCACCTCCCGAGTTCCAGCAATTCTCCTGTCTCAACCTCCCGAGTAGCTGGGATTACAGGTGCTCACGACCATGCCTGGCTAATTTGTGTATTTTTAGTAGAGATGGGATTTCACCATGTTGGCCCGGGTGGTCTCTAACTCCTGACCTCAGGTGATCCACCCACCTCAGCCTCCTAAAGTGCTGGGATTACAGCATGAGCCACTGCGCCCAGCCAACTTGTATCATTTTTTAAAGTATACACCTTAAAATAACTGTAATATATGTATACATATTTCTTGGGCTTTAGGGTGAGAAGGATTCAATTTTGTCACTTATCAGCAATGTGACCTTGGGGAAGAAATATAACATGTTCTTACCATAATTCCTCATTTTCAAAATTTTACATGTATATATTGAAAGATTTAATGAGAAGATATAAGTATTTTACCTAGTTCCTGCTCTGTGGTAAATACTATCATTTAGTGATTATGATGATGATGCCCTCTTCATTTTATCCTTTTATGATTAAGTAAGAAAGGATTTATTCTTCTCTCCTGGCCCCTTGCTTCCTCATCAGCATTCCTAAGTGCCTATAAACAAGTTTTCTTCTCTTGTCTAAATCTTGTCACATCGTTCACTGCATAACAGTCATTTATGACATCTGATTTTTCCTAGTTGATGTGGGCTACTGAGGAGGTACATGTATCTTTGTATCTTTTACAGATTTGCTAACACAGTCCTGGATGTTCTCAGGTACTTGATAACTACTGTTTATTAATTGTCCTAAACCAAAAAATAAGGCCTGAGTACCCCACTTTAAAGAGCTAATTTTGTATATTTCAAAAGATAATGTTACCTTTCTTTTTATTTTTTCAATCAAGAAATATAGTGACATAGTTATTTGATCACATATAATATAAATCTTACTCTAGAGAAATAGAAACAAATAGAAAATGTTACCTTCTTTTAGGAATTTCAATTAATGCTCTCAGTTGGAAAAATAATATTTGAGTCAATCCTTTTTCTTTTCACTTATTAAACATGGATAATTAGCTTTATTGAGGTATATTAACATATAACGAACATCAGCAACTTTTTTTTTCTTTTTTTTTTTTTTTTTTTTTTTTTTTGAGGTGGAGTCTTGCTCTGTCGCCCAGGCTGCAATCTTGGCTCACTGCAAGCTCCGCCTGCTGGGTTCATGCCATTCTCCTGCCTCAGCCTCCCGAGTAGCTGGTACTACAGGCGCTCGCCACCATGCCCGGGATAATTTTTTGTATTTTTAGTAGAGACCGGGTTTCACCGTGTTAGCCAGGATGGTCTGGATCTCCTGACTTCGTGATCCACCCGCCTCGGCTTCCCAAAGTGCTGGGATTACAGGCGTGAGCCACAGCGCCTGGCCATCAGCAACTTTTAAGTGTATAATTGAATGAATTAAGATAAAAGAAGTCATGTAATCACTAACATAATCATGGCATAGAACATTTCCATCACCAAAAGAAGTTCCCCAATGCTCTTCCCTTTCCAATAAATTTTTCACCCAGTTCTCTTCTCAGATATTCATTGATGTGATTTCTGTCCCTATATTTTGTTTTGTCTAGAAATCTTTTAAGAAGAAATTATACAGTATGTTTCTTTCACTTGGCATAATGATTCTGGGATTCATGCATGTTGCCGAGTCAGTTAGGTTTTTCTTAAATAATTGCTGAATATTTCATTGTTGCAGTATATCAGATTAGTGTAAATGTAATTGTCGGTTTTGCCATTAAAACTAATAACAGAATCACAATTATGTTTGCACCAAACCTAATGCTTCAGGTGTTTATCCATTTATCAGTTGATGTAAATTTCAACTGCTTTCAATTTTCGACTAATATGAATAAAGCTGCTATGTCATTAGAATATAAATCTTCAAGTGAAGAAATATATGTCTTTTTGTGATTTTACGTTTTCATATTATAGGTACTTCATTTTCTCCATGAAAGTAACTTGCTTTCAGCATTTATATCTGTAGAGCTATAGGAAAATCTTGTTATTATCCTTTATGTTGCTATCATTCTATGTTTGAAAATTTATACACAGTTTTGATGATAGTATATATTGTTTGCAGCATTTTGGAATGAAATATATGTTTTTTTTTCTGTGTAAATGTGGGGACTTTATAGCACATGTATTTTCCTCCTTTCATAGTTAACATTCTTTCAATTTCTATCTGAAGAAATCAAATATTAGTCATACAGACGCCATTAAAATGAAAGTACAAACAGCTGTGGTTATATTTACTTGCTTTTTCTTTCTCTTAGTTGAAGAATCTTTTTCTTAACCCAGAGTTCAGCTATATCTTTGCAGTTTCTAGACAGAAGCATTAGAAATTGTAAGCAGCCACATATATTAATACACATATTTTTGAGTTTAAATAACAATTGACAATTGTTTAAAAATCTCAATTTATATTAGAGGTGCACATGCACGTAATAAAAGCAATCAAGATACAATTGCTATATTGTCTCATATAAACATTTTCTAAATTATTCTTATCCCCACCACCTCCATTTCTTTGAAACAAGTAGAAAAAGTAATTTAATATGTATAACGATTCTATGATAAAATTGAAAAAGTATGGGCTGGGCATGGTGACTCACGCCTGTAATCCCAGCACTTTGGGAGGCCACAGCAGGTGGATCCCCTGAGGTCAGGAGTTCAAGGCCACCCTGGCCAGCATGGTGAAACCCTGTGTCTACTAAAAATACAAAAATTATCCGGGTGGGGGGTATGTACCTGTAGTCAGGAGGCTGAGGTAGGAGAATCTCTTGAACCTGGGAGGCAGAGGTTGCAGTGAGCTGAGATCACACCACTGCACTCCAGCCTGGGCAACAGAGTGAGACTCAGCCTCAGGAAGAAAAAAAAAAAAAAAAAAAAAAAAAAGCACAGAAAGAAAGAAAAACAATGATTTTATACAAACGCACACACACACAATGTGTGTGTGTATATATGGTGATTAGTCCTAAAACAATACAAATTACAAATGTTTATAATGGAAAAGTACTGATATCTAGAAAATACAAATTACAAATGTTCATAATGGAAAAGTACTGATATCTAGAAAATAGATCTCTAATGTATATTTATCTTCGCATAGATGTATTATCTATATCAATATAATTTATAACATATAAACAATATTCCATGTTAAACATTATTTAATCCCCAATTTTTAATGGTTGCATGTATTCCAGAAAGATTATTTAATCTCCACTCTGATACTAGAAATTTGAGGGCATTTTCAAAAATATATCTTATTGTAAATTGCTTTGCAATGAGCATTAATAGAGAACTGTGTGTGTGTGTTTGTGTGTATGTATGTGTTGTGTATATATTGTATGCATATATGTAATTATTTTTGATACTAAATTTCTAGTGGTGGAATTTCCTTGTGAGAAAATCAGTATTCACTTTGTTGATAAGTACTGCCAAAATGTCTTTCAAACAGAGTGTAACAATTTAAGTTAGCCTCACCTAGTCATTTGTGCACTAGTTGTGAAACTCTTTTCTCAGCCTGCTTGTACTCTTTAGTATTACCCTTTGCTTAAACCAATGAACTTTAAATTTCCAGACTACTTGTTAGTCCTCTGTAGAAGAGGTTGTGTGTAGAACAAAGAGAACAAGTATATTTCCTGGCCCCTCTTTTATCCTACCATGCTGGAATCCAGTTCACTTTTTAGGTTTATAGAGGGCATCCATTGCCATTCTCTTACATATGTTTTGATTTGCCTTCTCTACTTTTACGTTGTATTTCCACCAGGAATAATGAATCCTATCCCTTCCATCAAATCTATTTCAAGAAAGATACTTTGCAAAGCAAAAGGTCTCCAAGTACACAGCTCTAGTCTCTCTTCAATGTTTGTAAGTCACCGTCATTATTTTTACCTCCTGCTGAAAACATTTGCAGGGGTTATTTAAAATATTCTTTACTTAAAGGTACTAAATAGCAGGGGTTACAGACATAAGCATCCACCTGTCTACTGGCTTATTCACTTAAAATACAACTAGCATGTTGCCTAAGCAAATGTACAGTAAGTTTTCTTTCAGTTGTTTCCATTTAGTAAAGTTCTAAAACTATAGAACTTTCTCTTTCTTTCCTTCAGACTATAATAGGAACTGGGTGAATATTATCCAATTAATTCTGTTACACAAAGGGCCTTATCTTTTTTCTTATCCTTTTTTCAAAAGGGCACTGCCCGCTAAGTGCTTAGCAACAAGTAGCCTTTTTTTGAACAAGATGAGAAGAAATCCAGACTATCCTATAACAGTGAAAGAGTTGTATGTAAACCTTATGAAAAAGTCCAAACAATATCAGATAGTATAGGCTGATTTCTCTCTAGCTTGCTGCAAGGTTGGCATCCCAGAGAGGATCGGGGCATATGAGGAATAATAGTCCTGCAGATCAAGCAGCCAGATGTGACTAAGAAAACGATGAAAGTAAAATCTCAAGCACTACTGTCATCATTGTCTCATCATATTTATAAAGAAAACATTCCTTGTTGAGATGGAACTCTATTGTGTTAAATGTAGGATTATCCTTAAATATTAACCACAGGCAAGGCAGGGAAATGTTACAGAAATGTACATTTCATTAGCAAGGAAACAACCATAATATCTACGGAGTTCTTACCATATGAGAGGCACAGGGATGACTTTTACCACATGAGAGGCACAGAGCTAAGTGTATGTAATATAGTACATATAAGGTAGGTCTCCATATTCTATTTTCCTGGTAAAAGCACTAAAGGATAAAGAAAACAAAACATGATTCTTTAGCTAGATCTATGATCATCTTTCTAAATTAATTAAGATAGCTTTTTCAAATGGATTCCTTTTATAAAATATGTGGTTAATCAGAGTTCTTTAGAGCATAAAATACAATAAGCAGTGTAACTGTAATTAGAATATGTCCATGTGTGATGGGGAGACGAAAGTCAGCACCTAAGAGCTGCAGTTCTGAAATCTCTCTGCAAAGCTGGTTTGGAGGATAGCCTTATAAATGCATTCTCTTATGCTGCTCTTACACATTGCAAAAAGGCATGAAGCTAACAAGCATTGAAAATGAGTGCCGTTAGACATGGTGGATCACTCATTGGAACCGTTCTTCCCCTCAGGGAGAATGAAAGTCTGGAGAGAGAAAACTGGCTGACCTCTCTCAATTAGCACAGTCTGAGTGCAGGCAGAATGGCCAGCAGTGACAGGGCTGTGCTTCGGGGATGTGTGGGCTTAGGCTGCAGTTCAGGTTATGTCAACAAGGATCACTCTGGGTGCCATTTTAGTGGCTCCATATTGTACATAAGAGAAAGACGGAAGGAGAAAAAGATAAGGGAAAACTATGGGCTACTTTAAATGTACTTGAGAACTTTGCTTTTCCCTTAGGACATGAACTTTCTCTGCAGCTGCAGCTTGAAGCTTGACAAACAGGCCAGGAAGATGTGAAAGTACTCTAGTAGCAGCATTGCTTCTCCAGTGGAAAACGGAGAGTCCTAAATGTTACAGTGCTTCAGCCCGGGGTTTAACTAATAGAATGCCTTAATCTTGAAACTGAACCAGGCATCAGTAAACTGTAGAAGTTTAGCCTGTTGTCACAGAAGATACATGTTTGCATATGATACCATGTACTGTGTTTAACAAAAGAAAACAAAACATTCCAAAAACCTCTTATTAAACATATATCCTGCTTTCTGTTTTGGTGGTAGTGTTTGAATCATGCAAATAGGCTCTAAAGCTTTTAAAATAAATATTATCTATTCTAAAAATGTATCTAACAAAATAAAAGGAATTTTAATTTGAAAAGATTTGATGGAGGAAAGGGTGTGATCTGTGATGCTTACAGCTTCCAAATCTGTAGGTTCATAGGACAAGTGACTCCCTATGCTTGGAAAGCCTTCGCTATTTTAATTACATTCTAGGATTCTAGTTATAAACCATACCCATGTGTTGTACAGGAAACAAAATACATAATTTTATCGATCCTTAGTTTCAATAGAATAAAACGAAGATAACCAATAATATTGCAAATAATACAGACTGCTTAGCAAAATGTCTGACACATAGTAAGTTCTTAATATAGACATAGATACTAAAACAGTTACTATGTGATATTTGAGAGACAGTTTTATCCTTGGAGCAATCAGCTCTTAGATCTATCTACCCAGGGAATCATGGCACATGGGAGAAAATAGAGTATTAATTCAATACCAGTTGAATTAGAATAACCTTGAAATTTTTGTCCTGATAGATAGAATTGTTCTGTCTCAAAAATCTTCTTTATCTAAAAGATACTGTGAACTAATAACATAATCAGTTTAGTGAATGCTTGCTTGCTAGACACCAAGCCTCAATATTTTAACTTAAATTATTTCTATTTAATAGTTACAAAATAATAAAAAAAAGTCTCTACTTCTCCAATAGGGCAACAAAGACTGAGGAACATTTAGTAAATAGTCCAGGTGATAGAAATAATAAATGGTAAATGAAGGATTTGAAAAATTTTAAACTGGAAATTTATTTTAGAGAATCTAATTGCCTTACCTCTGAATTAGTATTTGCGTGATGTGACTCATTCTAAATTATGAGGTCTTGCAATTCATTACTCTTTGTAAACACTGAAACTTCTATAGTTTCGCCCACAGTAGACTGACTACCTTTTATTGAGCTGATTTATCAACCTTCCAGTATTTCTAATTTCTGTATTCTAAAAAATATTTAAAAAGATAAACTCATAAGTCAACAAAATACCTTAAAATGGTGATGTAATAATCTGAACATTTCTCTAACAATGTAAGAAATTGATTTCTGTCTTTTCTATTTAGCTCAGATCACAAGAACCTTAAATACTCATGCAGACTGCTTCCTCCTCCTTTATTATGTTTACTATAAATTTGCATTTTTCCCATTATCTTGAAGTAATTTATATCAGCTTCATTTTTTAATGCAACCAAATAAGTTCTAGAAATACATATTTTGTTATTTTAAAAACGTGAAAAAATAAAACTAACCTCAAAATGATTGAGTAAAAAGAAGTCAGTTTAATGCATTGATTCAGATTTCTTCACATTATTTGCAAGTCTATAACTCTACAAAGTAAATTACTTATGCAGAATCAAACAACGGAAAAACTCTTGTAACACAAGCTTTTTTCTACATTGTGTAAGATTTTATAAAAATAAGGAAAAATGACAATCTAATAGTGTCCATATGCCATTGTATCAATATTCAACCAAATATTTTATTTTTTAATTATTTTGATATTAATAGAAAAAGTAGGGCCCAAATCACTACCAAAATATGATCTGAATCATTATCAAAATATTAAGCTATATTTTGACCCATTAGATCAAAAGTAAATAATGTCCCTTATCATTCTGTGCTGTGAGTATGATTGAGTCCTAATTTGAATTCAGTTTAGGAAACTGTACTGAGAACCGCCTCTATATGTTTGTGTTATGGAAGTAAAATCATGAAGGAGGTATTGTGTCCTGCCCTTAAAAATAAAATGAAAACTCAAAGCAGTTAGCTTTTATCTGTTTATCTATTTATAAAATGAAATAATCACCAAATAACCCAAATAGTTGGTAATGAGAATATTTCACTTCTGGATTAGTTCTTAACCAGGGTGATTTTACCACTAGGACACATTTGGAAACGTCTAGAGACATTTTTAATTGCTTTAGTTGGAGCAGGGGGAGGAGAGGCAGGATGCAGTCAGCATGTAGTGGGTGAAGGTTAGTGATGCTGACACACATCTACAATACAGAGGATAGTCTCTCATGACAAAGAATTATCAGCCCCCAATGTCAAGAGTGCTGAGATTGAGAAAACTTGATCTACATCAATGGAGGTTATGCATTAAGATGATATTTTACATCAAAATTAAATTTATGTAATTTGTGCTCTTCAGCTTTTAGATCCTCCAAATATTAGTATTAGTAGAGATTGCTGACTCTTAGAAATAAAGAGACAATAAACTAATGAACTAAAGTAAAACTGGAAAAGAGGCATAGACCATGAGCCTTTCCAAGAGGAGTGTAGTATTTCAAAGTTATTATTAACATTTAAATGGCCCCATAAAGGCTAGTACCTAGTGTTCTCATAAAGATACTACTACATCATTTAATCATAAAGTGTTGATTTAGGTATAGTTTTACAACAACATCAACATTATTAGTATCCCCTTAGTCACCTTCTACATATGCATTTTCATCTCTTCCTTGATAAAATTATTGATGAAAATATTGGTGTATGAGACAGTTCTTGTCCACTTTAAGATACAGTTATACTGTGTTTTAAAATTGTGGCAATGTTAGCTGAGAACTTCATTAGAGAGTTCATAAAATCAGTGATGTGTGGTTACCATTCTACCATAGAGATCCACCACTGGAAAATATGATATTTTTCCCCAGATAGATTAAAGCATACATTTTGATGGAATTTCTTTGTAATTAAAGGAAAAACTCAAGCTAAGTTTAAAGTAATGCAAAACTGTACAAGGAAGCAAAATCTCAAAATGGTAGTCTTGATAGCAAAATAATTAATGGAAAAACAAGGATGACATGTTTTGTATTAATAAGCATTCACCTTAAACTGAATCACCTTAAAAAAGGAAGAGTAAAGCATTGAGACTTAGAAATGTGTTTACAGGTCTTCCAGTTCATTTAAAAATTTTATGTTTCGTTAATTTTCTCTCCTACTTCCAACATTTGTGAAAGCAACTAATAATAATATTGTTGCTTCTATAAATTTTATTTATGTCAATCTAATGGGGCTTATACAATTTAGCTAGAATATTGGAATTGGTTCAAGTCTCATGTCCTTATCTTAACATACTTACTTATATATTAGGATACATGTATTCCCAGGGTTTCTAGAAAAACTTCCAGATAAATAATTGTAATTATTTATTACCTTATAAAGAGATAAACTTAACCCAATATAATAGTTTTTAAAATAATTATTTTATGGCATATGATAGGGAAACATTTTGCTGTCTGTATTTATTTTCTTTTTTATTCATTCAAAAATTATTTATTGTGTGCCAGCCACTTTTTACACTACTGAGGAGGTATGGTAATAGACCAAACAGATAAAACATAGACAAGATTTCTTCCCTAAGAAAACACTTGCTGCCACGCAGGAGATAAGTAATAAGAGGTAAATACATAACACACACACACACACACACACACACACACACAGAGAGAGAGAGATTATTGATAGTTTTGCTTAAGATCAGCAAATCCATAAACACCTCCCAGAGGGAGTCATTTGAGCAGAGACCTAAAAGAAGTTAAGTAATGAGCCATGCAGGTATCTGGGGAATGCGTGTTTGAGGCTCAGGTAAAAATTAATGCACATGTCCTAAGTTGGAAACTAACAGCAGGGCCACTGTGGCTAGGGTGGATTGAAGAAATAAAAGACAGTGTTGTAGTTAAAGAGACTCGGGCAAAATCATGTCAGTCCTAATAGAATTTATAAATAGAACTTATAAATTTAGCCTATTACCAAGGGTTGAAATGGGATGAAAAGAAAACACCTGATTTCACTAAACTTAAAATAACCAAACACTGCATTCATCATCAGAAAGGGATTCATAAACTACTTACTGGATACTCAAGTGAGTTGGAAACTATTTTCGACAATTAGAGTAATAATATCCATTAACATTTGGGGCAACTGAAGATAGCTCCAGTTATCTTTACTGGTAACATAATACTCTTTTTAAAATTTCTAAAATTAATTTAAATAAGTTTATTTTTCACTTGTATGCCACGTTTGCACAGTAAGCGTATGACAGAGCTCCTGCTCTAGACTAATGTGTGATCTGGTAGGGAAGATGATACATCCAGAGAACTATGGGAGAACATAGGACCACTACAAGAGTAATGTGTTGTATGGATGATGGAAAGGGCATAGGGAGAGCATATAATATATATAAATAATATCCAAACGGGCTCATTTTTTGAGAGTGAAAAGAGAGGATATTAATACTCTTTCTGGGAAAACTGGTGTAAATTGGCACTGTTGTAAGCAAATCAGTACACAAGTTAATGATATATCTACAAAATTTCAGAAAAGAAGGGTGAATTGTAAATTAGTGTGACCTTTTTATGTTTAAGTTCTGGGATACAGGTGCAGAATGTGTAGGTCTGTTACATAGATATGCATGTGCCATGTTGGTTTGCTGCACCTATAACCTGTAATCTAGGTTTTAAGCACCACATGCATTAGGTATTTGTCCTAATGCTTTCCTTTCCCTTCTCCTCCACACCCCCGACAGACTCCGGTGTGTGATGTTCCCCTCCGTATGTCCATGTGTTCTCATTGTTCAACTCCCACTTAGACGTGAGAACATGTGGTTTTTGGTTTTCTCTTCCTGTGTTAGTTTACTGAGAATGATGGATTCCAGCTTCATCCATGTCCCTACAAAGGACATGAACTCATTCTTTTTTATGACTGCATATAGTATTCCATGGTGTATATGTGCCACATTTTCTATATCCAGGCTATCATTGATGAGTATCTGGGTTGGTTCCAAGTCTTTGCTATTGTAAACAGTGCTCCAATAAACATACATGTGCATTTGTCCTTATAGTAGAATGATTTATAAACCCAGTAATGGAATTGCTGAGTCAAATTGAATATCTGGTTCTAGATCCTTAAGGAATCATCACATTGTGTTCCACAATGGTTGAACTCATTTACATTCCCCCCAACAGGTTAAAAGCATTTCTATTTCTCCACATCTTTGTCAGTATCTGTTGTTTCCTGATTTTTTAGTGATCGCCATTCTAACTGGCATGAGATGGTATTTCATTGTGGTTTTGATTTGCACTTCTGTAATAACCAGTAATGATAAGCTTTTTTTCATGTGTTTGTTGGACACATAAATGTCTTCTTCTAGGAAGTGTCTGTTCATATCCTTTGCCCACCTTTTGATGGATTTTTTTTTCCTTGTATATTTGTTTAAGTTCCTTGTAGATTCTGGATATTAGATCTTTGTCAGATGGATAGATTGCAAATGTTTTCTCCCATTTTGTAGGTTGCCTGTTCACTCTGATGATAGTTTATTTTGCTGTGCAGCAGCTGTTTAGTTAGATCCCATTTGTCAATTTTGGCTTTTGTTGCCATTGCTTTTTGTGTTTTAGTCACGAAGTCTTTGCCCATGCCTATGTCCTGAATGGTATTGCCTAGGTTTTCTTCTAGGGTTTTTATGGTTTAAGGTCTTACGTTTAAGTCTTTAATCCATCTTGAGTTAATTTTTGTATAAGGTGTAAGGAAGGGGTCCAGTTTCTGTTTTCTGCATGTGACTAGCCAGTTTTCCCACTACCATCTATTAAATGGGGAATCCTTTCTCCATTGCTTGTTTTTGTCAGGTTACTCAAAAATCTGCTGTGTGCAGTGTTATTTCTGAGGCCTCTGTTCTGTTCCATTGGTCTATATCTCTGTTTTGGTGCCAGTACCATGCTGTTTTGGTTACTGTAGCCTTGTAGCATAGTTTGAAGGCAGGTAGCATAATGCCTTTAGCTTTATTGTTTTTGCTCAGGATTGTCTTGGCTTTGTGGGCTCTTCTTTGGTTCCATATAAAATTTAAAGTAGTTTTTTTTTTTCCCTAGTTCTATGAAGAAAGTCAATGATAGCTTGATGAGAATAGCATTCAGTCTATGAATTACTTTGGGCAGTATGGTCATTTTCATGATATTGATCTCTGGGACACAGCTAAAGCAGTGTTAAGAGGGAAATTTATAGCACTAAAATGACCATAGGAAAAAGCAAGAAAGATCTAAAATCGACACTCTAACATCACAATTAAAATAACCAGAGAAGCAAGAGCAAACACATTCAAAAGCTAGCAGGAGACAAGAAATAACTAAGATCAGAGAAGAACTGAAGGAGATAAATACACACAAAAAAACCTTCAAAATCAATGAATCCAGGAGCTGGTTTTATGAAAATATTAACAAAATAGACTGCTAGCCAGACTAACAAAGAAGAAAAGAGAGAATAATCAAATAGATACAATGAAAAACAATTAAGGGGATATCACCGCTGATCCCACAAAAATACAAACTACCATCAAAGAATACTGTAAACACCTCTACGCAAATAAACGAGAAAATATAGAAGAAATTGATAAAATCCTGGACACATACACCCTCCCGAGACTAAACCAGGAACAAGTCGAATCCCTGAATGAACCAATAACAAGTTCGGAAATTGAGGCAGTAATTAATAGCCTACCAGCCAAAAAGAGCCCAGGATCAGGCAGATTGACAGCCACATTCTACCAGAGGTACAAAGAAGACCTGGTACCATTCCTTCCAAAACTATTCCAAACAATAGAAAAAGAGGGACTCCGCCATAACTCATTTTATGAGTCCAGCATCACTTTGATTCCAAAACCTGGCAGAGAAACAACCAAAAAAGAAAATTTCAGGCTAATATCCCTGATGAACATCGGTGTGAAAATCCTCAATAAAATACTGGCGCCGGGCGCGGTGGCTCACGCCTGTAATCCCAGCACTTTGGGAGGCCGAGGTGGGCGGATCACAAGGTCAGGAGATCGAGACCACAGTGAAACCCCGTCTCTACTAAAAATACAAAAAAATTAGCCGGGCGCGGTGGTGGGCGCCTGTAGTCCCAGCTACTCAGGAGGCTGAGGCAGGAGAATGGCGTGAACCCGGGAGGCGGAGCTTGCAGTGAGCCGAGATCGCGCCACTGCACTCCAGCCTGGGCGACAGCGCGAGACACAAAAAAAAAAAAAAAAAAAAAAATACTGGCAAACAGAATCCAGCAGCACCTCAAAAAGCTTATCCACCACAATCAAGTCGGTTTCATTCCTGGGATGTAAGGCTGGTTCAACATATGCAAATCAATAAGCATAATCCATCACATAAACAGAGCCAATGATAAAAACCACATGATTGTCTTAATAGATGCAAAAAAAGACTGACAGAGTTCAACAGCCTTTCATGCTGAAAACTCTCAATAAACTAGGTACTGATGGAACATATCTCAAAATAGTAAGAACTATTTTGGACAAACCTGTAGCCAATATCATACTGAATGGGCAAAAGCTGGAAGCATTGTTGAACACCAGCACAGGACAAGAATGCCCTCTTTCACCACTCCCATTCAACATAGTATTGGAAGTTCTGGGCAGGGCAATCAGGCAGGAGAAGAAATAAAGGGTGTTCAAACAGGAAGAGAGAAAATCAAATTGTCTGTATTTGCAGATGACATGATTGTATATTTATTTAGAAAACCCCATAATCTCAGCCCAAAACCTCCTTAAGCAGATAAACAACTTCCGCTAAGTCTCAGGATACAAAATCAGTGTTCAAAAATCTCAAACATTTCTATACACCAATAATATAGACAAGCAGAGAGCCAAATCATGAGTGAACTACCACTCACAATTGCTACAAGGAGAATAACATACCTGGGAATATGACTTACAAGAGACATGAAGGACCTCTTCAAGAACTGCAAACCACTGCTCAAGGGAATAAGACAGGACAAAAATAAATGGAAATAATGCGACTCTTAAAACCTTGTTTGAGACAGTAGTACTTGTACTTGGATTGTGTCCAAGCATGCAACTGGGCAGAGGAAGGTGGGAGTGCAGACTAGAGTCTAGGAGAAATAACATGATGAAAGACACATATATTTGAGAATCACTCAATTTAAAATGAAGCACTGATGATAGTGAAGAGTGGGTGATAGTATCAGATGAGCCATTTAAGGACTATTAGTAGGCATGGGTACAGGTATGACAGCAGTAACCAGACTACTCCTAACCTGTAATTTGATATGAGATTGGAATACTGCAGAGGAACATATACTATAACATTTACAGATATTTTAGTTCTGCATAGTTGATACTTTTTGCATGGAAAATTGGAACAAGAATAGAATATGGATGTATGACTGTCCTGCAAAGTCAAATGCCTCTTATATATATATGTATGTATTTTTTAGGTAAGAGGTTATGTTTCCTGAAGTATTTTTTAGAATGACTGCTAGGATAATTCTGCATAGAAGGTAAACACAGTAAAAATAAAACATGTGTGTGTGTGTGTGTGTATGCCAGAATTTTCAATAATAATAACATTTTGAGCATACTTACTATATACCTGAAATAATGATGTTAACACTTTTTTTATGAAATTTCCCACAAAATCCTATGAGCTAGGTGTTACTATAATCATTTCACAGGTGAAGAAACCGAACTGAAGAAGTCATATAAATAAGCTCAAGACTGCACAGCTGCTAGGTGATGGTGCAAATATTCAAGCATGTTTTTCATTGGTATAAAGTCATCTTTTTCCATGGTGCCACATTACCTTACACGCTCGTTGAGTTGAGCCCCACGTGTCTCAGTTCTTCCACAGAGGTCCCAGCTGGAATAGGAATCCAGGCCCTTAATATACATTTCATGTCACTTTACTATGATACAAATTGTGTTGCTAACACCAGTGTTCAAGTTTTTTATGTTTTCACTACAAAGAAGGCATAAGTACAAGCATGAAAAAAAAAAAAATCTATCTTCTCACCCTGATCACTGTTTGACATAAAGTATCCAGGTTTTTCTTGATTTCCAGTTTAATAGTTTGTGTGCAGTCACAATTTCTTTGGGTGATCCCCACCAATAAAAATCTCTCGATCTTGTCTTTAACAGTCATCTCCTAAATCAATGTTTTGTGAATAAATTTATTCACCTAACAACTGGTTTGTATTCTTGAAATTTTCAGTAATCCCTACAGATACACAGTTTTCCTATTTCCACAACTACGATATTGTATAACTCTCCTGGGTTCCCAGAAAATTATAGTATTTTTATTTAAGCTATAATAGTTTCTAGTCTTGAGATTTGGGAAAATATCACCGAGTCAATCACCAGAATTATTAATTAACCACAAGCTAGGAACAGAGGCTTAGTGGGAAAAATACATTACAGAGCCCACACTTGTGGAGAATACACAAAACATATCTGAGTGATCAATACTCAACAAAGAAATCTGAACATGTTTAGATTTTAAAAAGTCAATCTCCACTGTAACTTGAAATTAGAAAAACTGATAAAGACTGACAGTATGGGAATTGACCAAGGGAAAGCCAGTTTAGAACACCAAAGCCTAGAAGACTACTGGGCAAAAAAGAAAGAGAAAGGGGAAAAATAACTTAGGGAGAATCAACAATTTATCATTCCATTAAAACCTTTCATCCATGTATTCCATAGTATGTGTATTACATATATCTCTGATAGAACATGAATATTAGGTTCAAAACAATGGCCACTCAATTACTTTATGACAATTTTTTCCAAGGTACACTTTCTTTCTCATGTGTTCTTTAATTGTTTAAACCCCCATTAGTACTAGACCTTATTATTTTACAGCTATGCAAATATCAAAATACATTTGCAAAAAATACGGTCTAGTAAGACATTATGATGAGGTCTACTTTGCAAATATATTTTGATGATAATTTGATGAAATTAACTGCATCAATTTCAAGATTATGAAATTACTGTAGATATAAACATAATTATAAAAACTAATACATAAGTGTGATTTAACATGATTATGAAAATGAGTATATTTTAATCATAAATAGGATTTAAACCTGATTATAAATGTGATTCTAAGATATGAACAAAATTATAAAAAATATAAACATGATTATAAAAATTAAAAACTATGTGATTTTACAGAGAAAGCCCTTGTATAATGAGAGAGAAAATGGGTTCTTAATAGTTTTTGTGCTTTTCATATTACTAGCATAACTCATACCACCTTTTCTACTTTTCTCAACTCAAAAAACCCCAGCTAAAACTTTCATGTTATGTGCATATGAATTAATAGTAATTTAAGATTTATTACAGTGATTACTTATCAACAGAGATAAATATGTGTTTTATGATTAGGGTTTTTTTTTTTTTGAAACAGGTGAGCCATAGACACAAACCCTTGATGCAGAAAATAAACCATTTCAGTGCCTGTTGATAAATAGACAGTATCCACTATTTCTACATGGTGCATGGCAATGTGACAAATAAATTACCTTCATTAAAGATTTGCATCAAGGATTAATGAGCATTAGTTAAGCCATAAAAGCACAAAGAACATTTTTGAAAAATTACATTGAATATAAGAATAAGTTGAGGGGCAGACAATCTCATTATAATAATTTATCTTACCTGAAGATTCTCTGCTGTACCTATATGATAAATGAACCCAAAAGCAACTCAAGTTCCATATTTAACACAGAAGATTTAGGCAATGCACAGCTCTAGAGGGTTTTGTCCTCTGTGACTCACCTACCTATAAGGGAGATAATTTATAAAACTCATATTTGTTTCTGTTAATATTTAGACTGCAATAAATCTTCAAATTTTCACCATAAAATTTGCATAACATGAAATCAAAAGAAGTTAAAATTTTTTAAAAATTCATAGTGAAAAAATGTTGTGTTTTAAATACCTGCCTTATGAATTTTCTTTTGCTTTTAATTCATCGAGCTAAATTAAAATTTAATCATTCTTGTTATATATAAATGACAATTATCTTTTGGATAAAAGGTAATATTTTACTAAGTAAAACATAGGAATAGAAGAAAACTTTATTTTGCTAACCAAGGTCTTAATTTTCCTCCATTTGGAATATTGTCCAAGATTAAACCTGTCTACACATCAAGCACTGCCATCTTGTGGACTGCCATTGATTCCAGAAAATACAGGCTAATTTAAAAATTATTATCTGTGCGACTTTTCAAGGTAAAATATTTGGACAACTCTGTAAATCCTAATGTAAGCGGAGATGAGGAATAGTATCCTTGTTTGTAACTGTGCAATAATAAAACTTTTACATTTATGAACATCTGTATTTCAGGTACGCCGTGCTGGTATTTTATAGCAGGTCTCTACCCAGCAGGCCACATCCTTACTGTTTTATATGGTTAAGACTTGTATGGGATTGTGACCATGGTTTAATTACAGTGTGACTTAATGGTTAATAGAAATAATCACCAGCCTGCTTTTGTTCTGGACTGGTGAGTGAAATCTGGACACTGATCTAATTAGTCACTATTTCAAACATCAAACTTCTATTTGCAAAATTATATCCCATGTATATAAAACTCCATCTAGTAAATATTTGAAACCACTATTTACCAGGTTTCTTTTTCTCTTTTCAATAAAGATCGATGCTTTGTAGTAATTCTTAAGCAAGTTATTGGCAACTCTATATCTTAGTTTTCCCGTTTGTAAATAAGGTTACCCATTCCTATGAGAATTAAATGAGTTGATATACATAGAACACATTGCATGGCATATTCTAAGTGCAGTACACATTTACTAGATTGTATTGGTGCTCCATCCAGATGTTCTCCACCCGATGCCTACACACATCCAGCAGCTGGTATGAAGATTGGCTGCTTCCTCTTCTCCAGAATATTTGCCACACCTGGAAAATCGTGCTTCCTGCCCTCATGGCACTCCACCTGCCCCATCCAGCAGCTAATAACTTACGGATACAGGGGAGAGGGTGCAAATAGCCTTTGCTGATACTCTTTGCCTTCTTTTGCCTCACTTAGCAATGCTGCAGTGAAGCCTGCGTTTGAGAACCCCAAGTGAGATCAATCTGAAGCTAATCTCCAACAGGGACCGCATCCTTGGTTAGCTTTATTTTTTTCTCCCTCATCTTATCTTGCTTCTCTTAATTTTTCCTCCTGGAAAAATTTTGTTGAATCCTATTTGAGAGGCCCCTTCACTGACTCTATTTCTATAAACCCACTGTAAGACAATAAGTGTTTACTGTCGTTGTTGTTGCTGTTGTTGTTGTTGTTATGCACGCTGGTGTCCTGATTTAATGAAGGATAAATGCTGAGATTACTTTCATCATGTCCAAAGTTGAACGGAGTCCGTGGAACGACTCCATAGCCTTTCAGTAGTTCTCTCTATGTATGTTTTTTTAAGCTAACATTTTCACAAGTTTGATAAGCACATTAAGGTCATACGCTCTGGCAAGATTCTGGGGCACAAATAGTCTGTTATTGATTAGGGCAGGGATTTGTGGGCATTATCAATGAATTACGGGAAGCCAGGAGTGAATTCTTTTTAATGCAAAGTTCGAAACCTAAGCTGAGTCTGTGCCACTGACTCTTGCACACTGTTGAGTAAATGCTGGCCCTAGACCTGCTAAGAGCTTACAGTACAATACAACGTAATTTAAAAACCCCTTAGCAAAACAAGAAATTTAGGCTGCCTTTTGAAAAGGGTTAGCAATGACCTTTATATCTAGACACAGGACTCCTGGGATAAAATATGCCCTCCACACTGTGAATTATTCCACAGAGAAAATAAAAATAGCTCCTGTCACCCAGTTGGTATAATCACTTGAACGCTAGAACCTGGAATTCCCTAGCTCAGACCTGCTTAAGTCGTGGATCATAAGATTTGTCAGTTTAGTACTGTTTCTATTATACGTATTCTTTTATTTATCTTATGTTTTTCTAAAGGTGCTTTGAATTACATGCACGTAAAATATTTTCCTGTCTTGGTGACATAATTATGAAGAACTCTGCTTCTTTTGAGTTTAGGTAACAAACATAATGAAAATACATGTCTCCAAAGCATAAAAAATAAAATTATCACTTTGTTTTGTTCGACCAAGATAACTAAAATTTAATGTAATGATACAGACTACTTTGTTTTAAAGTAATTTCATTTTTAAAACATACAACAGGTATTCTCTTTTGCATTCTTCACAGTATCTTTTAAAATATCTTCATTCTGAGGCCGGGCACAGTGGCTCACTCCTGTAATCCCAACATTTTGGAAAGCCGAGGCGGGTGGATCACGAGTTCAGGAGATCGAGGGAAAAAAAAAAAAACGAGTGTGATGATGGGTACCTGTAGTCCCAGCTACCGAGGCAGGAGAATGGCGTAAATCTGGTAGGCGGAGCTTTCAGTGAGCCAAGATCGCATGGCTGCACTCCAGCCTGGGCGACAGAGCGGGACTCCGTCTCAAAGGGGAAAAAGAAAACCTTGATTCTTTCTCTTGGTACTAACAAAGACTCAGACAGCTTTATTCTATTGTAACTCTCAGGATCTTTGTCTCTGGTTGTGTTTTTATAGATGAAACTTTTGGCGCATGGAAATTGAATCCAATTGTACGAGGTACAAGGTGAATTTGTATTCTACAAAACTGTGCTTTATACTAGATAGTTTATCCTGAGCCAATAGCTCCCCTTATTGAGCAGTTTCTGCATGTTGGATACTCATTGAAGTGGCTTGTGTAATCCTCAGCATTACTACCATATAGACATTACTGTCCTATTTTATGAATTCTGAAACTAAAGTTTAGGAAAATTAAATTACAATAATTAAAGAAGATTAATATAATGATAAAATATAGGCTTATAGTGAGGAGAGAAATGTTAATTTTCCCTCTGACTCTAATCAGCTGTAATTTTCTCCTGGTTCCTTCACCTATGTGAGCCTCAGACCTTTGATGTTGAAGATGACTAAAATAATAATAACTATATCTATTTCTGTACATGAAATATTTCATTTAACCTGCCCTTTCTTCCATCAATTTTAGTTTACAGATAAGAAGATTAATGCTTTAGCAAAATTAAATAGCTTTCCCAAAGGTCATGTAGTTGGTAGGTCATGCAGCCATCTTTGAATGCCTGGTCTCTTTGATTTTGAAGTCCATGGTCTTAGTTACTCACAGTGCTAACTTCTAACGTGTCTGTGTGTGATAGGAAAAGTGGGAGGCACAGACCAAGGGAAGAACTAGGTAAAAAAAAAAAAAAAAAAAAAAAAAAAAAATGAAAAGTGTGTGACTCATGGTAAACTGTTATGCTAATTTTTTCCCAAGTCTATCTGATATTTTCATAATATCCCCAACTGTGCTTTACATATTTCATTACTACTTGTTGATATCCCAGTTGCCTTGACCTCAGCTCCCACCCCAAATGTAGGAGCCAAAATGATTTTTCTATATGATCCATTAAATAACTTGACCTGCCAATCAGCTTCCTCAACAAAATATCAATAAGCATGCTCAATCAGAGGCAGACAATTGGTCATCCATGAGGCTATTAACCTCTGATAGGGATTGTACTACCTAAAAATTTAATATCCCTCACCTCTAAGATTTCATCTAACTTACCTAATAGAATAAATCATGAAAACACCTCATAGTACCTTTGTAAAAATGATCCTTTTCTCTTTTGCTCATTCACAGTACATTCCAGATTGTTAAACTGTCTATATTACCATAACAAATAAGGACTCAGTGTCTCTATTTCGGCCAACATTAAGCATCCTCTTTGACTCATATTCTCAAAGCCAGAACAAGCCAATTTAGATCTTAGGAAATTTGTAATGAAGTTTAATATGTGAAAATAAATCCACTCTTGTTCTTGAAATTTAGAGAGTTTTATATAAATAGATTATAGATATATTTCTATCTCAACTATGCATTTATTCACCAAATATTTATGGAACAACTACACACCAAGTATCCTGTTGAGTTTTAAAAATATAATGATGAAGAAGGTAGATTCAGTCTCTGCTCTTCCAAGAGTAATTGACATGGCTAATAGTGACATTTTCTATTTCAATTAAGGTACACATCAGCAATGGAAAAATATATTTCCCACCAATTTCAGGTTGTTCCTTATGCTCAGTAGTAATGAATAATTAAGTGGACAATTCTCTACAGTTTCTATCATAATGTCATTAATTCAGAATCCAAAGCGGTAGGATTGGGTACAAACTTTAAAAAAAGAAAATAATTGTAGTGACAATTTTTAAAACCCTATTTTTCTCTGGGAACGTACTAAGTTATCCTATTTAATTATCTTCACTTCAATTAAGTCACCATGAAAGAGAGGAGATGAGTCATAATGGATGATGGAATTATGAAAATAAATATTATTAAAAGACAATTTGTAAATATTAAAATGCTCCTGACATATACTCTACCAGGCAGCATGAGTAAAAATTAATACAAGATACAGAAAATAAATAAATGAAAAACTTGAACTATTTAAAAGATAAACTAAAAGTTACATATTTTTTATTTTTTTGATTTGGGGTCTAACTCTATCATCCAGGCTGGAGCACAGTAGCACAGTCACAGCTTATGGTAACTTTGAACTCCTGGCCTCAAGCTATCCTCTCACCTCAGCCTCCCATAGAGTGGGGATTACAGGCATGGGCTGCTGTGCCTGAACAAATGTTATATTTTAATAATGAAGAACAAGTTATGATTTTTGGCAGATAAAACATTAAATCTCATATTATAGAAATAACAAAAACAATTAGGGATTTTGGTAAATAAGGCCTGTTAACTGAGAATATTACCATAAAGTTGAGCATTTTATAGAAATAGGGAAGCTTCTGATTTTTAAGTTCTTTTTCTTTCTGTACTTATAGGGATAAGGAAAATAGACTCCCGGGGAGAGTTGCATTATTAATTGGGTCATTGAACAACTCAGATGCCATATCCATTGTGTTCTCTCCGAATTCTTTGGCCCAAAGCCTCTGATGTGTACACACATTATTAGAAAAAAGAATGGTTATTTCCCAACATGTAGTTATATTAAAGAACGTTGAATCACATGTGATTACTCACTGAAATTGTTTTCAAAGACTTCAGAGGGTCCAGTATGCAGTTTCATTCCCCTTTTACAAACTTTTTTGTTGTTGTTGTTAATGGCACTTCTGTTAAGAGAAATGAGCATCATTGCCCACATGTGTACTCCTGTTTTTATGCACTCTGTAGTTGTGGAAATATATCACTTAAATAATCATCTTATTTGTCAGGGGAGCAAAGAGAAGGTCCTGTGTTTATTGACGCTGAATCAATTGCAGCAGTTGCATAGAAAGTCTGCAATACTTGAATCCATAAAATCTGGACATTCAATTAGGGAGGGAGACAGCTGACCTGGAAATGTTCTCACTACCAAAATTTAGAAATGATGACTGAAATAAAGCAAAGATAATTTCAATATGTAGCTGATCTCACAAGAAAGAAAAGGAAATCCCCAAGTATCAGAAACAAATAAGAACTGAAATCCAAAGCATACTCTGTGATGTTAACCCTGAGGAGATCTTGGAAGCAAGGTACATTTTTCACATGTTACAGAAGTAGACCCTAAAGTCTAAAAGTTAAAGGATGAATGATCATGCCAGGGCAAAGAACAAGTCCTTGGGTCTGCTTGAGAATGGAAGTTGAATAACAATGTCTGACCAAGTCAGACCCCAGATGGAATGACTTGTTGGTTCAGAGTAGAAGACAAAAATTCTCCAATGAGAAGCCAAAAGCCTATGCCGCGCATGGATTTGTGTCCCAAATGTATATTACCATATAGTATCAAAAATACCTGATTGAAATTTAGCATAAACATTGATCCTTCTGTTGCAATTGCTTTTGGTGTTTGAGTCATGAAGTCTTTGTCCATGCTTATGTCCTGGATGATATTGCCTAGGTTTTCTTCTAGGGGTTTTTATGGCTTTAGGTCTTACATTTACGTCTTTAATCCATGTTGAGTTAATGTTTTAATAAGGTGTAAGGAAGGGGTCCAGTTTGAGCTTTCTGCATGTGGCTAGCCAGTTTTCCCAACACCATTTTGTATACCTATGTAACACACCTGAATGTTCTGTACATGTTTCCCAGAACTTAATGTATAATAATAAAGAAAGCAAACTACATAGAAAAATGGGGGAAAAATTGATCTCAAGTAGGATTTGTGCAAAAGCATTCCCGAGGAAGACTTTCATAACGTAGATGCACAGGATATCTCAAAGTAGTCATTGTCTGCTGATACAGAGATTACTCACTGAAGAATCACACCAAGAACTTCTAAAACATTTTAGTTGCTTTAGATCACCATACCATTAGAAAAAAGAGCCTTAAAAAATGGGAAAATCATAGTTGACCACCTAATATCAGTATCTTCTGAAATGAATGGCACTACTACTAAATTTTTACCACTTAATAGATAAGCATGCATTCAATTACTTTTAAGGGCCAGGCGCAGTTGGTATGGAAGAAAGTGACATATAAAGCTAAAGGCTGTGGCACCAGAGCCAACTATACTTTACTATTTCCCTGAAATATTTTATAGTTCTCAGATTACAGTATAACACTAAAGTTAATTATAGACTTTTTATGATTACTTTGAAGACGGTATTAAATAAATGTGAATAGATAATGGAAAACCTTATAGGAGAAAGTAAAGAGGAATGTTAAAAGGTGTTTAGCTCAGTTCAATATTTTCATTTTTGGCACTGGCAGATAATCCACTGCAAACTCAGGTTGTCAGCTCTTCTATTGTGTAGTATTTCTACTTTTTATACTTTTTGGAATTATGAAATGCTTCACTACATGAAACTGAAAACTTATTTGAAGAACTAAGTAAGCATTTTTGAGTCTCCAAATACTTACCCGTCTGTAAAATCTGAGAAAATGCCAATTTTGTGTAAATATTTTTCTCCTAGTCTAAAATTACTAACATTAATTCAACAAATATCAGTATAACAGAAACAGTATTTTTGAATTTAATGAATGATTACCTGTAACTGTTAGTTGCTTTCATTTTTCTGAAACTTTAAGTAATATAAACCAAAAACTAAGAAAACTCTTATTTTATATTAGATTTTAGTAAAATAATAAAAAGATTTTAGTAAAATGTAATATAAAATAAATACATATTAAAATATATGAATTAGGTGTGAATGACAAGTAACACTTTCATTATAGCAATTAAAGGAAATCACATTGTTAAATGTGAGAAAGCCTTGAATTTAGAGTCTAGTTGAGCTCTATGAGAACAAGTGGAAGTACTTCAGTTATACTTTAGGGAGTTCCTTTGAGTAAAGTAATGTGGATATTTTAAATAAATTGTTAATAAAATATTAAATGTACTGAAGGCTGCCAACTGGGTGTCTGTAACTGTGAAAAATGCTTTTCTTTATAAAACAATTGTTAAAATATTTGATTTTGTATCTGTATATTGTAATTACACATTAATGCAATATAATATTTCAAAATTCTCAGGCTTCTGCTAGAACTATAACATATAATTTTATTTATTTATTTATTTATTTATTTATTTATTTTTTTGAGTTGGTATCTCACTCTGTCACCCTGGCTGAAGTGCAGTGGTATGATCTCAGCTCACTGCAAGCTCCACCTCTCGAGTTCATGCCGTTCTCCTGACTCAGCCTCCTGAGTGGCTGGGACTACAGGTGCCCGCCACAACACCCAGCTAATTTTTTCTGTATTTTTAGTAGAGACAGGGTTTCACCTTGTTAACCAGGATAATCTCAATCTCCTGACCTCGTGATCCGCCCGCCTCGGCCTCCCAAAGTGCTGGGATTACAGGCGTGAGCCACGGCACCCAGCCTATATAATTTTTTTTAATAATAAATATTAGCAAAATCTTGCTTAGAATCAATGTTCATCTCATCATTGGAATTCTTCTGTTGAAAACAGACCTGAAAATATTTAAGTATCCACTATTCCTTCAGACTTGTTTTATATCCTCTTTACTGTTTTTCTTATATTTAAATGGTGCACGTAGAAGGAGCTCCTAACATGGTAATTTTTGGTTAGGGTGGGATGATAACAGAAATGTTACTTTTCATGTTTTATGAATGCATATTATTCATTAAGCTCTTAGGTGCATTGTCTTGTTTGAAGCTTATGAAGTACGTAATATTATTCTAACTATATGAATTTTTAAAATGAACCTCAAAAAGTTAGTTAAATACTGGTTCAATTTAGACCATCACTAAGTAGTAGAGTCAGAACTTAATGATACTGTCTCTGAAAGTCCCAGTGAACTTAAGCTTAATTTAGAAATTAAACTAAGTTACAAAATGGGATGTGTGTAGAGGAGAACATTTGGACAGAAGACATGTAGTTTGCCTTTCTTTGATAAGTTTTATTGCTTAAGTGCCCCATCTCATACCTTCTTTACAATAAGGTCTGTATCTCCATTTTCTT
Source organism: Papio anubis (assembly GCF_008728515.1). Lineage (NCBI taxonomy): Eukaryota > Metazoa > Chordata > Mammalia > Primates > Cercopithecidae > Papio > Papio anubis. Next base: position 34,330,293 of record NC_044987.1, on the reverse strand, counting down.
ATTCTACATTGTTTCATAGGTTTGGGTAAATTTTCTTCATTAAATTGATCTTTGAGAATGGGGAATTGTCTCTTCTCTTTCTGTTTTCAGGTTATCATAGTTCTGAGTACCTAAAACATGTTCAATACACATTGGAATTGAAAGAATAAATAAATGAGTCAAGTTCAGACATCCTAAAAAATATTTCAGATCTCACCATAGTCATTAACAATAATCCTTTGAATATAAAATACTAAATTATATAGCTCCATGGGTCAAATATGTGTGAGCTTGCAATATATCTCAGGCTTTGTTGTTTGAACTTTTTCTGTTAATGAAAAAATCAAAGTCTTTCATTGACCAAATTTTGTGTATTTTCAGAGATCATCTATAGCTGGGTATTTAATGAGTTCCCTTCCTTTGTGGCGGAAGACAGCCGGCGGTTCATTTCCCAGGAGACAGGCAACCTTTATATTTCTAAAGTCCAAACATCAGATGTTGGCAGCTATATTTGTCTGGTGAAAAACACAGTGACGAATGCTAGAGTTCTTAGTCCTCCAACGCCACTCACTCTACGTAATGATGGTAAGTTGCTTGGCCCATTAAAAAGGTCAGCCAACTCTAATTTGGAAAATAAAGATGTATTAATGTGTGTGTTTTTCTTTAAGAACTGGAACTTACAAATAAAATAAAAAGACATTTGCCATATTTAGAAACTACATTTTTAGGCCACGTTTATACATACCTTAGAATAAAAATTTTGACATAAGAAAGTGATGATCTATGGATGAGAAATACTCACCATAATGCTACTCTAATGCCAGAAAGCGAGAAAGAATCTGTAAAAAAGAACCATAATAAAGACTCCACAGTTCTTTCCTTTGCTCTTGAGTGCCTCTATATAGCATATGTGTATGAATTGAAAGCATTTTATGGATCCACTTTTCATTACATTTTTATTTTAGCTGCCTTCAGATTGAATGTTCAGGTTTTAATACTTCATGGTATAGTTATAATTGTTATTATTACTTTTCTAATAATAGGAGCAGTTGGAACTTTAACTTTTAAGTGCAAATCAGGCAGAAGTGATGACTCTATAATTATAGGTATTGCCATCTATCCAAAGTATCTTCAAATTTAAACACCTCATTTGTATTTACAGACATTTACAGTTAAGCGTTGCATTAAAGAAGTCAAGCATCATATTATCATTGATATATGATGTGCAGTTTGCTCTGTCATGCAGTAAAAAAATATCTGCGAAGCTGTTATTAAGAAGTAAGCTTGAGAAACCTGATTGATTGTGAAGCTTAAAAAATAATCTATTTAAGTGCTGTTTTTTCATATGTTTGTTTTTAGAATATATGCTGCTGGAATGTATGACCAGAGCTGTATCACAAGATTTTTGCTTACCACTTAGTTTATTATACACTTTGTTGTTTATATATGTGTGTGTGTGTATAAATATGTTTATATATAAGTATGTAAACATTTAAATATGTGTATGTAAACAACACAGTCTATGAAACTTCATGAATTATGAAGTATGTATTATACATACATACATAGATAGAGATACACAGTATTTTATATATATATATAAACACACACATATATATATAATAGTAACAACTCTATCAAGTAAAGGGTAAAAATGTAATATTCATTTTAAAGAAGAGAAAGCCAGTATTAAGGAAATGATGAAAATTGGTAAAGGCCTCACAGTTAAGTAATGGCATGGAGAACCAGGTAGAAAAAAAATGGTGACTTGGAAACCAATTCACGGGCTACTAAAACTAATCAGCCAAGAGGTGATAAATGACTGAATAAAAGCAGTGATGGTAGCACTGGAGGACAGGAAACATAATTGGGATATTAAGAAGGTAGGATTACCAGCGTTTGATAATTAATGAATTACAGGCTTTGGAGTAGGAGGCAGCTAGCATATACAACAATTTCAAGGCTTTAGCATAGTTCATTGAATGGGCGATGATTCTCTTCACCAGAAAAGAACACAGCTGAAGAAATACAGAAGCAGATAAAAATGAGAAATTCAGTTTTGAATATGAGATACAGGGTGCATGGGAAATCCATGAGGAAATTGGCAATAGGTAATCAGATATCTGTTCCTAATACCCATAAGAGAGAGCTGGGCTCTCTCTTATGCCAACTACAAGATTATGTAAGAGGGTCTGCAGATTGAAAATAAAAAAGAAATGCAGTTTTACAGTTTATCTAATTAAAAGTCTTGAATTAATTTTCTGTAAGCCATTTCTCCAAAACTTCTGAGCCCTTTTCTCCCTGATTTCTTAAGAAATGAATGCATTCTTATCTTAAAAGTGTAACTTTTTTTGGCTAACAATTAATTCCATTTTCACTATCCATCTGTATAATAATACTTTATATTTGAATAGTACCTGAGCTTGAGGAGGCTCTTCCACCTTCTTTTCACACCAGAGACCTCTTTCTATACATTGCCTGCCCGTCACAAGGGAGAGTAGCACATGTGTAAGTCAATGTCCATGTGGAAGAGTCTTGTACTTTTGTTTCATGGCCCAGATATATCACTTAAATTTACCTTCTACCTTCCATGGGCAAACATTTCAGGAATAATCATTTGCTGATATTTAAATCACTCTGTCTCTGTGTCTTCTGTTGCCCTTGTTTGGCAAAACCCCAACTCCAATGAGCTCAATTATATTCTACTTTGTGATTGCCTTGAGATTCTGAAAGCTATCTGAAAAGTTTACACCCACCAGGGTTTCATGATCATCAGTTTCAAGTGGGCTATCAACATTGCCATTCAATCCCACCAAGTTTCTGTGGATGGCTTAATTTGCTACTCCCCCCCACACCCCAAATTTTTGGAAACTTCTCTGCTTTCCTTAGACTGGATTGCCTCACGACCGCTGCTTCACAAAAACTATGTACCTTATTAAATCATCTTTCTACTAATAAAGTTTAAATCTAACTGCATCTCCATCTGCATTGTTATCTCCCATCCTATTTCAATAGAGATAGTATACTCTCCATCCTCCTATTACAACCAATTCCTCCTTCCTGTGCTATTGAGAATCATTCCCTCTGGCCTTTCAGAAAATTACTCTGTAAGTCGTTGCTTCTTATATAACAAAATGCTATGTCAGTAAACCAATACTGTTTTGGTCATTATATTAATTGAAGTGACTGCAGCAGTTGACATTGTTGACACTTTTTTCTTTTACAAATGTCTGTATTTTCAAAAAGTCATTATTTGAGAAGTACTATATAGAAGGCTCAATAAAGCAAGTATAAATCAATAAAATAAAACTTATTTTAAGGTTAACATTTAACAAAAAAACAGGTGGTAAGCATCTGCTAAATTTCTATTACATCATTCAGTAACAGTCTTATTTTTTACCAGAGAAGCTACAAAATTTACATTTTTTTTTCTATAACTTACCTAAGGCTATTGCTTTCTTGGCTTTTGTTTGTCCATTTGTTTTAAGTCAAAGTAACACATCCATATTGAATGAATGTAGTGACATAGAAAAACAAAACAAAAAAAAAACCCCAGAAAATCCTACTCACCTCTCCCTGACATTAAATCTCACTCTGGAGAGCCAAACTTCTAACTTCCCTTTTATGCTGCTGTTGTTCCATAACGTTCTCATAAAATGCTAGAAAATGTCTATGCATTTTGGTTAATCAAGCTTAAACAATAACTGTTTATTCCTTCATTTGATAAGTATGCATAAGTTTCTTCCTTCGTCTAGTTTAATATGCATTTTTAAGTTTACTGTTGCTTATCTTTTAAACTTTAATAATATACTAAAATTTCTACTGTCCTTTTAACTCTTGAATCTTTAATTCAAGAATCATTAAATGACTTAATTTTATGTCATGGCATAATTTTATCTCATAAAATGAGGATAACTTTACTCCTACTTTTTCCTTCATCTTTCCTAAGCTACTTTTATGTTCTTTTTTCTTCTACTTATATTTTGGCAATTCTGTCCGGCAAATACAATCATATATTCTATACTTCTTCTTAGACTAACTCTATAAGCTGGAAAATCAATAAATATCTACAGATTATTACTATATAATTATCATTTAATGTGATATTTTTCCAGGTTTTTAAGCCACTTTCTTGACATGTATACTATACTGGATGTGTTTTTCACAGTAACTGAAACTTTGAATTAAATATAACCTAAAGAAAAATAAGGCTAATACCGTTAATAAGAATGTAATATAATTTGGATGTAGTGTTTCTTAAAGTTCTGCTGCACAAAAACAATTAATATTTTGGATAACAGTGTTCACATATGAACATGAGTCACTACAGTGAAAATCGTAATGAAGACATTGGTGTGGTTAAGAAAGCATGGGGAGAGAGTATGAAATGAGAAGAGAAGTGAGCTTAAGGTCAAGCCTTGACTAATCTACATTACATTAGGAGGGTAAATAATGAAAATCCCACAAAATATAATGAGGAGAAGGTAGAGAGATAATAAGATAATAGGAAAAACAGTAGAACAGGCCAGGCACGGTGGCTCATGCCTGTAATCCTAGCATTTTGGGAGGCCGTAGCAGGCAGATCACCTGAGATCAGGAGTTTGAGACCACGCTGGCCAATATGGCGAAACCCTGTCTCTACTGAAAAACTACAAAAATTAGCCAGGTGTGGTGGTGCGTGCCTATAGTCCAAGCTACCTGGGAGGCTGAGACAGGAGAATCACTGGAACCCGGGAGAAGGAGGCTGCACTGAGCCGAGATCACACCACTGCACTCCAGCCCGGGCAACAGAGCGAGACTCTGTCTCAAAAAAACAAAAAACAAAGCAGTTGAATATGATGTCAAGGAAGCCAAGGGAAATAAGGGTCTCAATAAGAAGTGGACATGTAGCTCAACAGGGTGGATTGGATGCATGCATTTGCTACCTGTCACCCTTCTTATACCCTACAAAAATAAATCTATATTTTCAATGAGAATGCTGAAGGAGAGGAAGAGCATCACCAAGTGAGACATTCCAATACATTTCTGAAAGAATAAGGAAGGATTGAGTTAACGTATTAAAGAAGTGGAGAAAACTAAAATATAGAATAAAGTATAAGGAGTCTAAAGAAAGGGTCGAGGACCATATGCCCAATGGAAGCTTGAAGACATTCTGAAATCAAAGTTAGCACTAAGAACAGATGTAAGAAATGGGACTCAATAAAGGAGACTGAAGACATAGACATTGAACAACTATTTCAATAAAATGTTAGACACCTTTTCCTTCTCTATCTCTATATGCAAAAAGTCCAAAGACTCATCTCTTAATAATATGAATGAGCTTTCCATGGAAAGTTAAAGTTTTTAATGTCAATGGTGGTACTCTAGTGAAAAATTTGTATTCTAGTATTCGTATGCCAGCAGCCTGACAGCTAGCTCCCTGTCCTCACACCAAAGCAGAACCTGGTCATCCACACACTGCATTCAGCTATGACCCCCACACATCTCACACCATCAGGGGAACTCACACTAACTTGCAAAATTCTCAGATATGTGTGTGTGTGTGTGTATATGTGTATATATATATGTCTATTCACACACACATATATACTAATATATACACACATATATACACACATATATACTAATTCTAAGTTAATAGTTACTGTTGAAAATTCTTGTGCTTATAGAGTGATTACAAGATTCATACTAAGATAATGTGAAAAAAATTGAAACATAAAATTAAGGAAGTTATAGATTAGAATGGAATTATTTTTATTCAGAAACTTTCATATCACTATTTCATCTGTCTTCAAAAAATATAATTGAAAAGTATGTTCATAAGAAGGACATATTCCTAAATGTTTTCCTAAGTAGATGGCACATATTAAACACTTGTTCTGAAAATAAAAATAGAATATATATTGCACCACGGTCAGCTGAAATTCCTGCTGGGTTTTACAAACCTCTCAGTGCAGAGATGGGTGTCACAATGAATGTTTCTGCAAACGTGGCAAATGTCTCTGTAGGGGTTTGAATATAAAAATTATGTTTAATCTGCTGTGACTATAGAGTTCGCTAAAAAAAATCATTTCAAGAACATTGTGTTTTTACACTTCTCTGAAAAAATGTAGATCTTTCTTAAAATAATAAAGGATATATGCATAGGCAATATTTTTCCTTTCAAGTACAAATTGAATTTTACTTAATAACTCTCTGTTATAAAATGTATTATCTTAGCTTTGGTGGCCCTAAAGCAAAGCTGAGATCAAAAATTGCTTGTAGGTAGTTTATTTCAAATTTATCCCCAGAGAGCAGGATTAAGAGATGGGATGGGGTTGATCGGTGAAGCCAGAGGAGAGATGCATTACGGAGATGACCACTTCTACAGGCAGCTTGAGCTTGAGCCCACAGGACCAGAGCCTTACAGAATGCACTCAGAATGGTCACCTTGGAGGGTGTATTGATAGACGTTCATCTTCCATTCCCAGAGGGTAATTCTGTTAGCACTTAACTCTCTTGTTCTTTGAGGTTGCCCTCAAGTTGCAACTTTGTGAAACTGGTTGCACGTACACGAACTTGGTTGCAGTGGCACTTGTAGGAGTAAAACATCCGGTCAAGGTACATTGAACTAGCACACCGGAAGTATCGGAAACATAGATGGTAGTGAGTATAGATAATTTTCACAGCCCTAGCACATTTGCTTACAGAAAGGAATTCCATCTAATACTTACATAAATTCAAATATCCTAATGTTGAACAAAAAAAAGTTGACTTTCTGTTATTTATTCAGTAAATATGTTGTTTCCGTTTTGCATTGGGTGACATATATATGAATATGTATCTGTGGTGGGAAGGGGCTTTAGAGGGGCTTGTGGACTAGTGAGAAAGACAGATTATTACTGTACAAAATGCTATGATAGACTGATAGATATATGTTATTTTGGTAACCCCTAATAGAAACACCCAACCCAGATGACACATAAGAGAATGCTTCCTGGAAGAGGTAATATCTGAATTTAGTTTTGAAGGTAATTTGGCATTAGGTGACTAAATAAAGAGAGGATATTTGACTATCCATCAAGTACAAGTATAGGATACACAGACTGTAATAAAATTGCACTTCAGTCAGAATAACTACAATGCAAGTCAATATGAAGGAACAGAGTGTCATACCATGAAATGCTTTGTTGAACGTATTATCAAAGTGATGGTGAAGAGTTGGAAGATTTGAAGTACATAGCAACACAATCATTTTCCCTTACTGACATGGTGAAAAATTATTCTCATGCATTCACAAAGATGTATTGCACGCCTATTATGTATCAGATATTTTGTTAGGTACAGGGAATACAATGGAGGGCGAAGCAAACATAACAACTATCCTTGTGTAGCTTCCAATCCAATGTAAGGCAGGATATTCCTATAAAAATGGACACAGATTCTGTCTGTAACCATGGACTCTAGGATTTGCCTGTCCTTGCTCAGCATCCTGATGAGGCCATGCTCATTATTACTGTGCTAAAAACAAAACAAGTCCAACTCCAAAAGGATTTATTAGTAATACAGATGTTTATTAATGGCTTGGAGGGTAATGAATGAGGTGCTTGCATTCCACAAAACAGCAGAATTTATTGAACACTCCCCATTAAACACATCTATTTTTGCCAAGCTGTAATTCCTCAACAGCTAACATTTCTCCCTTAAACACTTGTGCCTAACACTGTTGCTTCCATTCTCCCTTCAGGGTCTTACTACCACTGTCTTACGTGGTAATTTTATACCTTCATTTTTTCCTCTCATTTGAGTTTCCAGCACAGTTCTAATTACTTTCTAAAAACTTATTTTTATTTTTATTTAATCTATACTTATGTTTTCTACATGGGAAGCACCGTTTTAAAAATGGTACAAGTATTAAAAAGGATGGAAACTAAATATCAACAAATATTAACTAAAAAGAAGTTGAGGTTGCTATATTAATATCCTATATTAAGCAAAGATATAGCAAAGCTGTACATATCTGCGCAAAATTCACTATGCACAAAACCAAGCTTCTCCTCTTTCTTTCAGTCCATGTGGGACCTTTTCCTACAAGATTTCTAAGGCAACATTTTCCCATCCATCTCTGGAGTTAAATAGTGCCGTAGAGAGAATTCAAATAGTAACTTGAGAAAGTGAGTGGAAATAGATTGAGAATGCATGTAGAAAGATTACTCATTATCAGGAAATTCATCAGTTGTCACAGTTGAGGGAAAAAATGTAGAAAGGCTACAATGTAGATAATCTACTATTTGGTGGTGGGGAGTCTATGATTTTCATTTTTAATTAATGAATTGCAGGCAAACTAATCAGCTGAGAATGTATGTGTAGATAATGTTTATTTTAAGGAAATAATTGTGTCAACATGGAAATTGTGACCAGAATTACCTAATTACATAATCCATGAATCAACCCCATTAATTTACTAGTGAATACTGCACGTCCTAAGAGCAATGGAAAAATATAAAAATGGTATGCCTGTGAAGACTGTAATAGGCTGAATAATGGCCCTCAAGATGTCCAAATCCTAATTCCTGGAAAATGAATATTAGCTTATATGGTCCAGGAGCTTAATGGATGTAATTAAGTTGAAGATCTTGAAGTTGGGACATTAGATTATCTGGGTCAGCCCTAAATGTAGTCACAAGTGTCCTTAAGGCGGAGGCTGAAGGAGAATTGATGACCGATGAGAAGGCAATGTGATGACTGGTGACGGAAGCAGAGATTGGAATGATGTACTTTGAAGGTTCAGAAATGGGCCGTGAGCAAGAAAATGTAGCTTTAGAACCTAGAAAAGGCAAGGGAATGGATTCTCCACTAGCGTCTCCACAGGGAGAGTGAATCTGCCCTCAGGGGCGACCACCGTAACATAGGCTCAGTGAATGTTCTCTGCTTTGTCTGAGACAAAGCACAGACAGAATGGATCTCGTGTTGTCCTCTCTGATCCCTGAGATTTAGTTTAGTATTCAACAATGGAATGTCGCAAAGCCACTGTTATTTCCTGATTAGTCTGTTTATCATAAAGGAATATGGCAATTGGAATAGCTTTGGATTTTTTTTTTTTTTTTTTTCATTTTCCCTTCTAACTGCCACTCCTTGGGTATTAAATGTTCTACCTTAAATCCAGAAGACTTTTTCTTCTAATCTTGGTTCAGAATTTTCAATTGTGGATAATTCCAAGGGGACTGGGAAAGTTTTGACAAGAACACTACTATTTGGATACATTTATCTGTGCTAAGGAAGCTGAATAATATAAAAAGTTTATATCAAACTCTGCGGGAATACAGATATTTTGGCTTTCGTTAATCTTTTTTTTTTTTTTATTTTTCTATGTGTCTTTCTGGAAAGCTCATAATCTTGATATAAAAATTTAAATTAAAACATCAAAAAATTTTGGATGATTTTTGGATAAGATGAATACTTCATTTGCTCACTTGTCCTTGGCAATCAGTCATTCTATACAATCCAATTTCTTCCTAAGCATACTTAAAAACAGCTTGAATTTCCGCCTATAAAGATAACTTTTTATCAGATAAAACAATGTGTAGCATTTTATTAACTCCCTTAATTTGTCTTGAAACCTTGGGAGAATTACTTAATACGTGCTAACAAATAACAAGATGAATATGCTAAATATATATCTAACTTAGTCTTTTTCTTGATTTCCTATGTGATTGCCTGTCATTGTAATTCAGAAATAAATTTCTGAAAGACAAAAACTTTTGATAACTGGCATTGTAACTATGAACGAAAGGAATGTGAACTTTGAGTTGACTTTTGCAGTGGTGACAAAGGTATATTCAGTTATGATTATCTGACTATTTTTAATATTCAGATTTCTTGAGAAACTACTCGACTCTTAATGCTTCTGTTGCTGCTACTCCTCCTCTTCCATTTCATCATCTCTAATTGGGTATGGGGCCTCATCATACAACTCATAGAATTTTCTCTAAACTAGTCAGGTTTCTTTTAACCACATGTATCAGCATTTCTCTCCGCCTTCATTATTCTGACCGCTTTGAAGTCCATGTACAAAGCTGCAAATATTTTCTTTTCATCTTTCCTGGCAGTTCTCCCAGACCGTTCCATTTGTACCTTTCACTGTCTCTTCTCAATCTACCCCCTAAATCAGTCATTCCACTTATCCATCTATATGTCTGTCCACCCACTGTATCTTATTTGTACTTGGCCTTTATTCCATGAAGAATTTAAGGAGGCTTATCTTCTTAAATGCAGGGGTTCTTTCAAAACTCTGCTCCTGACCCCCATGATATTTTTAAATATTTTTTTCTTTAGTGAATACTTCTGTTTCTGTTTCTAATTTAGAATATCCCACAAACTAACTTCTCCGGCTGACATTTGTGCTATGAATTACATTACCTTTCTCCTAGACATCAAACATAAACATTTCTGTGTCAATTAGACTCCTCCTAATCTCATGATCGCATACGCCATAGATTCTGCAAACCCTCTGGATTCTACATCTGCAATGTCATTCTCATCCATTCCTTTCTTTCCACTTCTAATTCCAACACTCCTTTACCTGTCACCCATATCAGTGGCTTTGAGCTCCTTCTTTCTGTAGCTCACTTAAGGTAAATAGTATTCCTATCCAAAACACACTGTCAAAAACAAACAAACAAAAAAATATATTGCCATATTCTAGATTGTAGCAAAGAAGTGAGGCCATAAGTATATAGTACTGTAAAACTAATTGTTAATGTCACTTACGGAATACAACTTCATGAGAGTGGCATCATTACGGAAATTTAAACTAGAATCTATTTGCCTAATTTGGTTTAAAATACATTGGTCACAAACTTGAGTTTAATTTATTACCGACTTAATCTTAGACAAGAGACTTAACCTATTTATGCCTCAGTGTATTCATCTGAACATGGGGATAATATTGGTACTTATCTGATAGGGTTCCTGTGAGGATTAAATACATGGATACATGCAAAGCACTTAGAAGAGTGTGTGTTACTTAGTAAACTTTAGTAAAGGTTAACTATTAACACAGTACTTATCCTATAATTCCCATAGCATTTTACTTGTGTGTGTCGGGGAGGCAGGGGTATTGTAATCGAAAACTACTTTTCTAGACTATTGGTATTATTGTAGTTTTTCTAATTGCTGTTGTTGTTTATTGTATAAATGTAAACTCCACTGTCTAGAATTGATATTTTAATAGAGACAAAGGGGATGGATGGGCAGTAACATTGGGAGGAGCTTTATATTCCATCACTTGCCTTGAATAATTTTTCACTCCAAGCCTTGTCCACAATTTTCTGACTCATTTTTTTTCTTTCTGTTCTGTCTTCATGAAGTACCCTCTTAACTCCTAGCTCTGTCTGCAAGAATGCAAACGATTTGTCAAAGATCATGAAGTTAGTTACTTACAATAAACTGGAATAAAGCCTATCATATAATAAGCATAGTTTACATTTTATTCTAAAAGCATTTCCTTATGCTTGTCCATATTGAAATTCATCTGCCACTTTCATAATACCACCCACACAGCCTTATGATATCTCCATGCAAATGGTATTTACCAGCTTGACGTTTCACTCACTACCCAGTAGAGCTTATTATCGCCTGAGATGTTGGGAATTTTATTCAACCTTTCTCATGTTAAGATACTTTACAAGGCCAGGCACTGTGGTTCATGCCTGTAATCCCAGCACTTTGGGAGGCCGAGGCGGGCAGATCACAAGGTCAGGAGATCGAGACCATCCTGGCCAACATGGTGAAACCCCATCTCTACTAAAAACACAAAAATTAGCTGGGTGTGGTGGCCCGCGCCTGTAGTCACAGGTACTCGGGAGGCTGAGGCAGGAAAATTGCTTGAATCCGAGAGGCGGAAGTTGCAGTGAGCTGAGATAGTGCCACTGCACTCCAGCCTGGAGACAAGAGTGAGACTCCGTCACTCACACACACAGAAAAACTCTACAAAATAACAAATGCCAGCCCTACCTTGATCCCTAAAGACTATGTCGTTTTGTCAACACATAGCTTCCCGTATCTAAGGTATTTCACTACTCATGACAAAACAATATTCTTCCACAGATTGAAATCATATAAATTGAAATTATGTTCGAATAATAATGTTTTGTTATGGCTAAAGATTATAACTCATTGAAGACTAAGATAATCATTAGCATCATTTAGCAATAAAACATTTTTAAATTATAATATTTAATTTGAAAAAAAATTCTCAAAAGATTATAGATGTCTGCCTAAATTGCATCTAGTAGGCCAGCACTCAATAACGTGATCCCCAAACCCTTGTATCAGGATAATCGACAATGCTTTAAAAAAAGTAAAAACAGGTGGGAGCAGTGGCTCACGCCTGTAATCCCAGCACTTTGGGAGGCCGAGGGAGGTGGATCTCAAGGTCAGGAGATCGAGACCTTCCTGGCTAACACAGTGAAAACCCATCTCTATTTCAAAAAATACAAAACATTAGCCAGGCATGGTGGCGGGTGCCTGTAGTCCCAGCTACTCAGGAGACTGAGGCAGGAGAATGGCGTGAACCCAGGAGGCGGAGCTTGCAGTGAGCCCATATCGCACCACTGCACTCCAGCCTGGGTGGCAGAGCGAGAATCTGTCTCAAAAAATAAGGAAATAAAAACAATAAAAATTTAAAAATATATGAAAATATTGGGTCATACTTCAGATCTGCCCACAGTTTCTGGGGACAGTCTTAGAAAGTAGTCTTTTTTCACTCCATGATTGTGTAAGGTGAATAAATCAGCAAGAAGCACTTTCTTTGGAAATACAAGGCATGTCCCTGCTCCTCTCCCTTACCCGGAGACAAGAGCAGCCCTCTCCCAACTGAAAGTACTAGGAATAGTTAAATCCACATGCTCTCTCTTTCCAAGGTTGAGAAACACTTCCATTTCCACTGAGTCGTCAGGCCCTCCCAGAACCACACCCAGCTAGCAGACTATGCAGTGTCTCTTAGAGTGTTCAGTGACCTTGAAAGGCAGAGTCCTTCAGAAGATTTCCAAAGAGAATGAAATCTTGAACCTACTCTTTCCCTGGGAGGCCTGAGGAGAACCAGGGTTTTCAAATGCACCATCTGGACATACCTAGAGAGGCCATCTTGTTTGTGGTATTTCCTCAGAGAAAGGATTGGGAGAAAGAGACCAGTTATGACCTGTATATACATTATCCTCACCCCATACATCTCAGGAATCTGTATTTTCCACAGTACTCCCAGATATTTCACATATATTCAGTATATTTTACTTGTGTGTACAGTAACATGTACTGGTATGTTTCCGTACATCTCCATGGTGAGAACTAATCATTACTTGCGATGGGTTTTTTAAAAAGATACATATTTCTTTGTATTTTGAAATCTCATTTTTATACTAGCTAGGGTTGCCCCCCAAAAAAGGTGGATGAAAGGCGATAAAAAAAATTATGTTGGAGAGAATCTCGCTAAAAATACAGATTCCTGGTTCTCCCCTAGATATTCTGATCAGTCAGTCTGAAGTGGAGAACAGAGGTAATTTTGACAAGCATCACTAGGAATTTTTATATTCAGTCAGATTATGAAACGTCTGACATTTTATTTCAATTAATAACTGTGGCTTTCTGGGGATTTTCAAGTGGTTGCAGTATTTCTGCAATTGGTCAGTTGTCATGTGTTTAATTCCTAGTTTTAGAGTGCCTTTAAGGTAATTATTGAAATTTAGATCAAAATGTTTACTTGAGAGGAGTGTTCTCATAATTGAGCTGCCATAGGTGATAGTTGTTCTTTTCCCTTTGCTTCGACAGTCTTTCTTTTGTTAATAAAATAGCCTATTTTCCTATGGTTTTCAGTTTTCCTTATCTTGCCTTGCATTGCCATTCTTAATATGATCTACCTAGCCGGGCGCGGTGGCTCAAGCCTGTAATCCCAGCACTTTGGGAGGCCGAGACGGGCGGATCACGAGGTCAGGAGATCGAGACCATCCTGGCTAACACGGTGAAACCCCGTCTCTACTAAAAAATACAAAAAAACTAGCCGGGCGAGGTGGCGGGCGCCTGTAGTCCCAGCCACTCGGGAGGCTGAGGCAGGAGAATGGCGGGAACCCGGGAGGCGGAGCTTGCAGTGAGCTGAGATCCGGCCACAGCACTCCAGCCTGGGCGACAGAGCAAGACTCCGTCTCAAACAAACAAACAAAAAATAATAATCTACCTGATTTTTCTCTGAGTATCCAGTAAGGTATTTAAAAATAACCTTAAGTCTCCCTATGAATCATTTTAAATTATTTCCATACATTTTTTTTCTCTCTGCACTAATTCTCACATTTTGTCTCAGTTAATTTGCTAAAATTGAGTAACGTATGGTGGCTATTTTAAAGTTTCCATTATCCTGCAAGGATTCTAGATTTATTATTTTGTGATCATTTGTATTATCCAGTTTTAAAAATCACGTACAGGATATTGAGGATTCTAAAACTACTTCTGGAAAGTAATTTGTAATATTCAGAGGTGTTTCTTCCAGAGTTCACTCCAATGAGATATTTTGCAAATTTGCCATAAAATAACAAGACATTTATTTCCTAACAAATGTACTAAGCCTCATATATTCAAATGAGTGTTGTGTCTTCAAAGTAGACATACTGAGAGGTAATTCAGTTATACCAATATAATCTTGCCATTATTCAAAATATTTTAAATCTCAGTGATTCATCTTACTATTTTATAACGTTCATCTTTGGAGCTGTAGAGGAGAGATAGCAAGCTGCCTAAGTGGAAGGCTTGATAATGATTAACATTCTTCCTGTGCACCAGCCACTATGCTAAAAGCATTTCATACATTCTTTCATTTAGTCTTCACAGCAAAACAGCATTTTGAGCTTATCTTCTTATTTTCTAGGTAAAGAACCTATGATTTAGACAGGCAGCAAGTCCTCTTGCTTATGCTTGTCTGACTGCAAAGAGTACACTCCTAATCTTTATACTTTATTGCTCAGTTACCACCAGTTAAGGGACAGGCACCAGGTCATAGTTGGTAAGAGGTCTGGAGCTACAGATCTAACTCACAGGGATTGTTTTATCTACTGTATCATCCTGCGTCCCTTAGGATATCAGTGCTACATTGGGATATTGGATTAATTTTATCAATATTACCAAAAATCAAATTTAAAGGGTGAGGTTACAGATGATCCTTACAGAAGCAATCAATATTAGTTCCTTCCCAGTTTCATTGAAATAAATGTCATGAAGGATATTCTTCTCATTTGTGCAAGAAGGAAAGAATCCATCAAATTTATGAAACTAGGAAGAGTGTACGGAGTAACCCATATAAGTAAAATTGGGGTTATGGTGATCTTTCGGAATGACAGAATTCATCTATAGGGAATGTAAGGTTGCCTGCTACATAGTGTGTTAATTATCTGTCAAATTATCTGTCCAGAGAATACAGAGACTAATTTTCTTAATAATTAGTAGAGTCTACTTAATATTATAGCATGCTTTTTTCTTTAAATGTAGGTTTTCCTTTACAATGTCAGAGTGTTAAAAATATTGGTTAAAAGGGGAAAAAAATGCTGAATCGAGAATTTTAAAGAGTATTTACATCATCCACTTGTTTAATAAATAAATGAAAGCCAACATAAAGAAATATTTCACTGTCATCCTAACATCATGATGATCAAATACACATAGTACAAATTTTACAGATGGGTGACTTGCAAATGATTCATGTGTATAAATAGCTGCCCTTCCACAAGTCGGCCATTGCTGCCAGCCCTTCTGATTTTGCCTTTGTTTAAATAAAAGATATAGCCTCAAGAAGCTTTTAGAGAATTGGACATTTAGAGGCAAAGGAAGAAAAGTTTTTTTAAAAAAACATAAGAACAATTTTGGAGCTTTAAGGTTTAATGGGAGTCCACCCTTAGCAGCAGCATGCCCTGTATGTGAGACATGGAGTCATTGGAGATTATTTTGGAACTTTAAGTTTTAACGACTGTCTGGCTGGTTTTCGGACTTACATGGGGCCTGTAGCCCCTTGGTTTTGGCAAATTTCTCCCTTTTGGAAAGCAAGCATTTACCCAATGTTTGTACCCCCATTGTGAGCTCTAAGCTCCGAAATGGATTTTAAGGTAGTTTTGGCTAAATGCGGCAGACCCATTGTATTAGCCCATTCTCACACTGCTATAAAGAAGTACCTGAGACTAGGTAATTTATAAAGAAAAGAGGTTTAATTGACTCACAGTTCCACATGACTGGGGATGCCTTGGGAAACTTATAATTATGGCAGAAGGTGAAGGAAAAGTAAGGCATATCTTACATGGCAGCAAGAGAGAGAGATTGTGAGGTAGAAAAAGCCACACCTTTAAAATACCAGATCTAATGAAAACTCTACCACCCCCCTGATCGAATCACCTCCCACTAGGCCCCACCTTCCACACATGGGGATTGCAATTTGAGATTAGATTTGGATGGGGACACAGAGCCAAACCATATCATTCTACCGTGGCCCCTCTCAAATCTCATGTCCTTCCACATTTCAAAACCAATCATGCTTTCCTAACGCATCATGCTTTCCCAAAAGTCTTAACTTATTCCAACATTAACTCAAAAGTCCAATCCAAAGTCTTATCTGATACAAGGCAAGACCTTTCCACCTAGGAGCCTGTAAAATCAAGTTAGTTACTTCAAAGTTACAGTGTGGTTGTAGGCATTGGGTAAATGCTCCCATTCCAAAAGGGAGAGATTGGTCATAACCAAGGGGCTACAGGCCTCATGCAAGTCCAAAAACCAACCAGAGGGTCATTAAATCTTAAAGGTGCAAAGTAATCTCCATTGAGTCCGTGTCTCACATCCCAGGCATGCTGATGCAACGGGTGGAGACGCAAAGCCTTTGGCAACTCTGTCCCTTTGTCTCTGCAGGATACAACCCTCTTGGCTGCTTTCACAGGCTGGCATTAAGTACTTGCAGCTTTTCCAAGCACATGGTGCAAACTGTTGGTGGATCTAGCATTCTGGGGTGTGGAGGATGGTGTCCCTCATCTCACAGCTCCACTAGGCAGCATCCCAGTGGGGACTCTGAGTAGGGGTTCCAACCCCACATTTCCCCTTTGCATTGCCCTAGTAGAGACTTTCTATGAGGTCTCCACCCCCGCATCAGACATCTGCTTGGACTTCCAGGCATTTCTAAGCTGCCTCTGAAATCTAGGCAGAGGTTCACAAACCTCAACTGTTGTATTCTTTAGACTTACAGGCCCAATGCCATGTGGAAACGACCAAGGCTTGGGCCTTTCACTCTCTGAAGCAATGGCTTGAGCTATATCTTAGCTCCTTTTAGCCATGGCTGGAGCTGGAACAGCTGGGATGCAGAGTGCCATGTCCCGAGGCTGCACAGTGCAGCTGGCCACCAGGCATGGCCTATGAAACTATTTTTCCTTCTTAGCCCTGTTATGGGACAGGCTGTTGCAAAGACCTGTAACGTGCCCTGGAAACACTTTCCACATTGTCTTGGCTATTAACATTCAGCTCCTACTTATGCAAATTTCTGCAGCTGGCTTGAATTTCTTCCCAGAAAAGGGGTTTTTCTTTTGTACCTCATGGTCAGGCTGCAAATATTCCAAGCTTTTATTTTCTGCTTCCCTTTTAAACATAAGCTTGAATTTCAGACCATTTCTTTGTAAACTTGTATGACTATCCACTTTTAAAAACAGCCAGGTCACATCTTGAAAGCTTTGCTGCATAGAAATTTCTTCCACCAGCTATTCTAAATAATTTCTCTCAAGTTCATAGTTCTGCATATCTCTAGGGTGGAGGCAATATACCACCAGTTTCCTTGCTAAAATAGACCATGAGTGACCTTTGCACCAGTTCTCAATAAGTTTCTCAACTCTGTCTGAAACAACCTCAGCTTTGACTTTATTGTCCATATCACTATCAGCATTTTGGCCAAAACCATTCAAGTCTCCAGGAAGTTTTAAACTTTCTCACATTTTCCTGTCTTCTTTTGAGCCCTCCAGACTGTTCCAACATCTGCCCATTACTCAGTTCAAAGTCACTTCCGCATTTTGAGGTATCTTTATAGCAATATCCTACTCCTGGTAGCAATTTTTGTATTAGTTCATTTTCATACTGCTGTGAAGAGCTACCTGAGACTTGGTAATTTATAAATAAAATAAGTTTAATTGACTGACAGTTCTGCATGGCTGGGAAGGCCTCAGGAAACTTATGGCAGAATGCAAACGAGAAGCAAGGTGTATCTTACATGGTGGCAGGGGAGAGAGAGAGGGAGGGTGGAAATGCCACACCTTTAAACCATCAAATCTTGTTAGAACTCTATCATGAGACAGCACTAGGGGGATGGTGCTAAATTATAAGAAACCACCACCATGATCCAGTTACCTCTCATGAGGCCCCACCTTCAACATGTGGGGATTATAATTCCAGATAAGATTTGGGTGGGGGCTCAGAGCAAAACCATATAACACATTATCAAAGATCTCTAGCTCCCCATGACATAACGAATACACTAGTCAGGCTAAAATTCCACTAGTTAAATTGTTGTTTAGGTGAATAAGAATTATGTTATTGAAAATAAGATTCGACAATGAGAATTTCAGTGCAGTAATTTCACTTTACTGTACATTGGTTGAATTACAGTCATGTGCTGCATAGCAATGTTTGAGTCAGTGATGGATCACGTATATTACAGTGGTCTCATGACATTATAATGAAACTAAGAATTCCAATTGCCTAGTGACTTTTCAGTGTAACCTGTGTAGGCTAGGCTAATTTGTGTGCTTGTGTCTTTATTTTTAACAAAAGAATTGCAAAACACAATAAAAATTTTAAAGATGAGAAAGAGCTTATAGAATAAAGATCTAAAGAAATAATTTTTTTATAACTGTACAATATGCTTGTGTTTTAAGCTGTGTCATTATGAAAGAGTCACAAAGTTGAAAATGTTTATAAAGTAAAAATGTTACAGTAAACTAAGGTTCATTTATTATTAAGGAACAAAATATATTTGTGATTAACTTAGTATAGCTTAAGTGTACAGTGTTTTTAAAGTCTACCGTAGTGTACTGTAGTATCCTAGGCTTCACATTCACTCACCAGCCACTCACTGGCTCACCCAGAGCAACGTCCAGTCCTGCAAGTGCTATTTGTAGTAAATGCCCTGTATAGGTGTACCATTGTTATCTATATCATATTTTATCATACCTTTTCTATGTTTAGGTACACAAACACTTACCATTGTATTACATTTATCTACAGTATTCAGTAGAGTAACATGCTTTGCAGGTTTGTAGCCTAGGAACAATAGGGTATACCATATAGCCGAGGTGTGTAGGAAGCTATATTATCTAGGTTCTTTTAAGTACCCTCTGATGTTATAACAACAACAAAATTGCTTAATGTTGCATTAATCCTCATCATTAAGTGATGCATGACTGCTTATTTTACAGCATTTAACATTGTACTGAGACAGCATCCCAAAGAGGAAAGGAAGTAAGAGAGGTAGGATAGAATTGTGATGATCATCATAAGAGGGCTTTGGCATCATTTAAAGAAATCTATTTGTGTTTTTCAATGAGGTCAGGCAGAGGGCTTTTGAGGCAGGCTTAATTAGGTTGTAATCCCAGTTCTGCCCCATTTAAACTACGTGACCCACTCTCTCTAAACTTTAGATTCTTGATGCACATAACACTGTTTCTATCTGCCTTTGAAATTGATGTAAAGATTAGAATAATTATAAGTGTAAAGAATCTGGCATGCACAGAGTTTTGTTTCATTTTTTTTTCTTTTGGTGCTGGGGATTCAAGAATGGCATGCCCTTTGACTCTCGAGGAACTCATGATCTAGTAGGGGAGATAGACAAGTTAATGATCCTGTCAAAAGAAGTCATGCCACAATGTGCCAAGAGTAAAGAGGTATATTTCAGACGTGCAAATAGGACAGGAACTGAACTCCACAGAGCCCTTAGAAGCATTTGCACAGAGAAGTTGACATTTGAGTACAGTGTTGATGAAAGAAAAAGAGTTTGTCAATTGCCCCAGTTCTGGGCTGGCATTGCAGACAGAGGGAGAAACATACAAAGGTACTGGGGAAGAAAAGTATATAAAAAAGAATAGAACATCCCCAAACCAAAAACCAAACCCACCTTCATCTTTCATGTTTTTGTGTGAGGCAGACTTCTGTGAAAGATACATGTGTATGGAGGGGAGGTAGTTTATTTTTTCTTCTCTTCTTTACCATGAAGTCCTTGCTCCTATGCCCTACTACCCAACTAACTATGTTAATGGTATGAACTGAGTTTTTCATAGTACAAGCTTATGGTTCATAACTGAGTTATGAACTAAGTTTTATTTTGTATGTTAAATAGCAACCCAATCACTACTTACAATATGCTGTAGAAAAATGTCTTTGGATCCAAAGCACTGATTTACTGCAGAATATATGGAATGCAGTTCATTCATTATTTATCATTGCGGTGAAGAGTATGGACTCTGAAGCCAGACTTCCTGAATTCAAATCCTGGCTCTGGCATTGAAGAGCCATGTGACTTTAGGTAACTTTTCAACTTCCCTGAGTCAGACCAATTCAAAGGGTTATGAGGATTAGAGTTGTCATAGCTAAAGGAGTTACAGGGGTACCTGATACATAGTAAACCCCATATAAGTATTGGGCATTATTCATCGTTAGTCTTGTAACGATGATTAGTGCATAACCTGAAACCTAATGCTAGGCCTCTAACTGTCATTTTAGGTATTAATGTCTTTCTGGAACTTTAGAAATTTTTTGAAAAGGTTACTTTAAGGGAGAAGTGGATTCCAGCCAACAAAAATCAAATTACCAGCTATTTAAAAATCCAGTTACCAGCTATATTTTAAAAATCATAACACAACTAGAAGCAACAAGACTTTATAGATTATATTGGAATGTATAATGAAATTGCTTGCTTCCTCAAACCCTTATGTTACTAAACTTATTTAAGCCTGGAAAATCAGCAAATTTATTGAACTGAGATAGGACAATTTGTACCTCAAACAAATAGATTTCCAAAGACTTTTCAGGGTTAGATTCAATATTTGTGTAAGCAATGTATTAGCAATGAATACTTACTATGGGTACAGTCCTGCTTCTGAGATTCTTCTGAAAGCCTTTACTCGCACACAAACAGAACTAGGACAATTTGCAAAGGAGGGTCTCTTCCATTATAAATATTCTGATTACTTCTTTTTTGAAGAAAAAGTACATATTTTGCAGTCCATTAAATAGCAGTTCCTAGTTGCTGTTGCCTTTTAATATGAATATAGTCAATAATTATATGTAAGATGGTAAGATCCTTTTTGTTTTTTATTTCAGCTTAATATTTGATAATATGTTCAGCCTAAAAGGATAATAAGGAAACTGATTAATTTAGTCTTATTATGTATTGCCAAGACAAAATTGATTCTTTTGTGAAAGTTAAGACTGGTGAAAACAAGTACATTGTGATTTATTCATCATCATTAACAGGCTTAAGATAGAATTTCATTTTATCATTGTCAAAGACCTAAAATAAATACCTTTAATGATTGAAAGATGAACAGAAAAACCATATATTAAAGGGTTAATCTATTTTTAAAATAACTTTTTTTGTCATATACACATGAATACAATTATATAGAATCAAAAATTTATAATTTAATCTCCTTGTATTAGTTAGGGTTTTATAGAGATAAAGAACCAACAGGATATGTATATAGATATATGAGAGGGAATTGATTAGGGAAATTGATTCATGTGATGATGGAAGCTGAGAAGTCCTGTGACAAACCGTCTGCAAGCTAAAGACCCTGGGATGCTCATGGTGTGGCTTGATCCAAGTCCAAAGACCTCAGAACCCAAGAAACTGATGGTGTAACTCCTAGTCTGAGACCACAGGTCTCATAACCCAGGGGGACCACTGTTGTAAGCTATGGAGTCCAAAGACCAGGAGGCCTGGAGCTCTGGTGTCCAAAGACAGTAGAGGAGAAATGTATCTCAGTTCCAGGAAATAGACAGACACATGCCTTTCCTCAGTTTCTGTTCTCTCTGAGCCCCAAGCCAATTGAATGGTGCCTGCCAACACTTAGGGTGGATCTTTCCCACCTAGTCCACTGAGATTCACATGCTAATTTCATCTGGAAACACCCTCACAAACACATGCCAAAATAATGCTTTACCAGGTTTCTTGGTATTGCTTAATGTATCCAGTCAAGTTGACACAACTAAGATTAACCATCATCACACTCCCCAATTGATACTGAAATCTGAAAGTTCTTATGAGGAATTGGTGAAAATCCTAGAAGTTTTGATGTCTTTCTGGTCCTGAGTAAGGATAAATTCTTTAATGTATTTGAGGATTGGTCATCATTCTATGCCATAAGTATAATCAAGGCTCAAAAACTAGCTCTTATTGCTCTGCTTGTAGCAGAGTAGAATTATCTATATGCAAATAATTTACCATGATCAGCACCCATATCAGCCAAAATTAAGCATAAGATGTGCCTCTAGTTAACAATAATCTCATTAGAGAAATGAAAATGCAGTCATACAACTTTACTAAGTAGATAGGAAAAGTGGAAATAGTAAATGCCTAGGAGTTTGTAGGATGCATCTGTCAATGTAAATATATACAACTAAACATAATTACTGTGCTTATAGAACATATTTTGAGGAAAAGGAATGTGATCTAGCCTTGTTAATGGAGAATACTTGAGTGCATATAAGCTGATAACATCAATGAATGACTAATGAACTTCAAACAAATAACTAAAGCTATTTAGAAGATAGTCTAAACAGAGCAGGGGCTTATGGTGGTCAAGTGGAAACTAAGATTGAAGAATTAGCATTGGGGCAGGTTTTCAAAGACTTGCATACAAAAATAAAGAGCTTGAATATCATCAGTAAGGCAACAGGGAACCACTGATGTTATAAGAAAGAAAAATAAATGACAAAAATTCTGTTTTAGAAGATAAATATGGAGTCAAAGTACAGAATGGATTGGGGTAAAAAGACAGCCGACAGGAGACTGAGTCCACCAGTGATCAAGGAAAAGGTAGTAAAGGTTTTAATTAGAATTACATCTATGGAAAGAAAAAAGCAACATGCACAAGAAATACTGAAAAAAAACTGGTATTATGAAATCACAGTTTGCTCTTGAAACATATTCAAACTTAAAACTAAGGAAAATCTGTTCTGATCAGAAAAGATCCAAGACAGGTCAATTATTATTATTATTTTTTTCTTTTTTTGAGATGGAGTCTCGCTCTGTCGTCCAGGCTGGAGTGCAGTGGCACAATCTTGGCTCACTGAAAGCTCTGCCTCCTGGGTTCAACCATTCTCCTGCCTCAACCTCCCGAATAGCTGGGAGTACAGGTGCCCGCCACCACACCTGGCTAATTTTTTTGTAGTTTTAGTAGATACGGAGTTTCACCTTGTTAACCAGGATGGTCTCAATCTCCTGACCTCATGATCTACCCTCCTCAGCCTCCCAAAGTGCTGAGATTACAGGCATGAAAATTTTAATAGAGAAATGAAGTCGAGTAGTCAATGAGAGAAACCTGTGGACCATGGATGGCCCAAAGAGTGACAGGTAGCCAGACAGAAGTTAATAAAGCTATGATCAGTCACAGCAGGTGAGTAGAATAAACTTCATTTCTTCACTCTTAGAAACTACAATGCAACGAAAGAGATAGACACGTAAACAACATTAAAATGCAATGAGATATGTACTAAGATAATGATTTGAACTTGGTACTGTGAGAACAAAGAGTAGAGTCAATATAATTATTCTAAAGATGGAGAGATTAATTTGAGTATGGTTTTAAAAACTGAATTAAAGTTTATTAAATAGAGAAAAGGTTTACAAATTACAGGGAAAGGCAAAAATATGTGGCTATAAAGTGGCATGGTTATTTTATGGCGTGGAGAAAAGTGTTGTGTAGCTACACTGAGATTTGTGAGGAAGAGGGATCAGTAAGGATAGGAATGACAAGAGAAGTGAAATCCAAATTTCGATGGGCTTGAATGCAATACTAGGGGATTCAAATTTTGTCTTAAAACATTATTGAGTAAACAGAGTCCCTTAATTAGTATTGAAAAGACTTGTTATTTGTGTTGTTTGCTGTCCCTTTTTGCTTGTTTACTTGCTTTCAGCACAATAACTCTAGTAGTAGTAGTAGAAGAGATGAACAGATGAAAGGGTTGATCTGAAGTCCTGAAAGGACTTTTGGAGAAAGAAATTCATTCACAATATGCTACCATTTCATTCTGTTGAGTAATGAAGGCCAAATAGATATGATATCAGACAAGCTGTTTTAGTATGATGAGCAGGTAAAGTTAAGAAAAATACAGTTGTACAGAAAGATGTGTTTGCATATATCGGCCTGGGGGTTCAAAGGATAAGTTAGGAAGGCATCAGAAACAAAGAAAGACTAAAGGGAAATTAGCAGTAGAGTGGGCCAGATAGGAGAATTCAGAATTGATGATGATGGTTGTGACCAGTAAGATAATTTAAATAACTGTATTACAAGGCAGAACATGATTGGTATCATAAGAAATAAACAACTATGGGCAGTCGGGCATGGTGGCTGACACCTGTTACACCAGCAATTTGGGAGGCTGAGGCAGGCAGATCACTTGAGAGCAGCAGTTCGAGACCAGCCTGGTTAACATGGTGAAACCCCGTTTTTACAAAAAATACACATAATTTTTTTTTTTTAGCTGGGCATGGTGGTGCATGCCTGTAGTCCAGCTACTTGGAAGATGGAGGTGGGAGAATTGCTTGAACCCAGGAGATGGAGGTTTCAGTGAGCAAAGATTGTACACTGCACTCCCACCTGGGTGACAGAGCTAGACTCCATCACAGAGAGAGAGAGAGAGAAAGAGAGAGAGAGAGAGAGAAATAAGGAAAGAAAGGGAAGGGGAGGGAAGGGAAGGAAGGAATGGGAAAGGAAAGGAAGTAAAGAAATGAAAGAAAAAAAAGGAAAAGGAAAAAGAGAGAAACCACTATGGGGAATCAGCAGTAAGGCACAAGATTTCTTGCTGGAGGAATGACAGAAGGTTGTTTTCTGTTGTGATGGTGACAGATTTTTTGTTTTTGTTTCTTTTCGTTTTGGTGGGATTTTAGGGGTGGGGGTTGGCTTTGGGTTTTTAATGAAGGAACTATTTTTGTGTTCTTTTAAAATGTTTTTATAATATACAATTTGAAGCGAAACATAAATAAATTGAATTTTACTGTGCATATCATCTTATTGAGATATTTTTAGACAAGGACCAATAGCAGTATACAGGCTTATAATACGTTCAGAATAAAGCATATTTGGAAAATAGTAAGCACTCCTATTACATGGGATGTTGCATGCATAAATGGGAAGAATGTGAGGTAAAATATGGAAAGATAACTTAGGACTAGAACATTGGAGCTGATGCAGAATATTTCATGAACGCTTCGTCAGACTTGCAACAGGGGTGCCCCTTTTACTCAACCCACTGTGCTCAACCCCTTGCAGAAGGGAGCATGTGAGTGAGTGAGTGTGGAATCTTTCCAGCCACCACTCCAGGTGCTGGCAGGAGCAAGCTCCATTTACTCATCTTGCGGCAGTGCCCGGGTGAGGGTGCCTATGACCCTGAAGCTCAAGGAGGGGTGTTACAATGATTTCTTAGCTCCACTGCCCATGGACTGCAGTGTGTTATCAGCTCAGTTGGCCCCTTGCCCCATCCCATGGGATGGCTGCCCTCTGCTGGCAAGGGCAAAGGACCATTGTGATGGCCATTTTTGGGTACCTGTACTCAGTGCTTCCTGAGCTCTTGTCCGGCATCCAAGAAGAATAAGGTCACACAGACACTTGAAGGATGGCAAAAGTGGATAATTTTATTTAGCAATGGAAATGGCTCTCAGCAGACAGGGGAGCAGGAGAGGGGACAGGACAGGCAGGTAGTCTCCCCTCAAAGTCCAGCTGGCTCTTCCCTAAAGTCAAATTGTCTCTGCTCTGAAGTCCAGCTGTCTCTCTGAAGTCAAGTTGCCTCTCTCCAGTCAAGCTACCTCTCTATCCTCTGCTGAGTCTGGGGTCTTTATAGGCACAGGATGATGGGCAGGGTGGGCTATAGGTCGTTTTGGAAAAGATAACATTCAATTTGTAGGAAGGCATTTTTCAGAAAAAACAAATTGGGAAAGAGCAGGCAGACAGGAATAGAAGTTTTCACTTTGGGCCGTGGGTTTCAGGCTTTTCAGCTTGAAGGTGGGGTTTCACTGGTGACCTATCCCTGTCTGCCTCCTGCCCCTATCAAAACCATCAAGTGGAAGACTAATAAATTTGAACATTAGTAGGTAAAGCATTCATGGCATCTTTTTTTTTTTAGCAGTTGTAACCATCCTTTTTTTAATAACCCCTCATCTTCCTGGCACAGTCTTACTCGTTTATTAAAGACATTACTCAGTCAATGTCTTGGTGACACCCATATTTACATCAATGATCCATCCAATATTCGGGCTTCTCAGTTTCTTTACCTCCTTGCTTCCTGTGAACTTGTACTCCATCCCATCTTAGCCACCCTTTTCCTGTGGTAATTGCCTGAATCTTGCAATTATCAATTATTCTACCTTCATCACAATCTCAATTTCAAGTAAGCCACTTTCTGCTGACATCCTCTTTTCCATTCAAGTAATTATGTTTACTACTTCCACTTAAACAATTATTTGGCCCCTTCAGACCTCTCATTCCTTTTATCAGTTCACCACTTCACTGTCCATCACACCCTCACATCCTTAAGTGCCTTCCCTTTCTAGGTAAGATTACATAGTCACTTATTGTAAACATTCCACTCTGTAAGCTCTCAACTCTCTATCATCAATCTCTTGATCATATCATACTCACTTGGAAAACCTCTTACCTCAGTCTCAGCCTATGTCCCATTCATGTCATGATTATATCCATACATCTGAGTATAGATAGGAAAAAATACATAATTTTGACAAACTTTGCCTTAACTTTGTATTCTTATTAACCTTTCAGTGACAAATATAAGGTCTTCCCTATATCTTTATCTGTATGGCTACCACACCACCAATTACAAATAATAAACTATTCTTGACAGTTTTGTGCCCTAGATTCCATCTCTTCTTACCTACATGAAGAAGTTATCATCTGCAATTATTTACCCTCTCTTGCAAACATCACATTTCCCTCCATCCTGAATCATTCTCGTCAGTAAACACACTAGCATATTTATTATCCTGAAATTAACCACTTTGTGATTTCATAGCTCCCTCTAATTTCCATCCTTTTTTCTCTGCTCTCCTTGATAGCAAGACTTCGTCCAAGAGTTGTCTAAACTCCATCTGAAATTTCTATTCTATGTTTTCTTATACCTAATCCTATGAAGTTTTGATAACCACCATTAATGCAAATGTCACTGAGGATCTTCACATTGCCAAAGCTAATGGGATAGATGAAAGGGAATCCAAAATAAAGTAATGACAATTAGAATAAAAATAAGGGAATGAAAAAGAGAGATGTAGTGGGAATCAAATTGACAGAACTTGATAACTGATCAATTGTGGAGAAGTGGAGAGACCATCAGCTTATTCATTCACAAAATGTTTTATTTTTTAAAGCATCACAACAATTTAAAAGAAAATATAGATTTTTATAATTCCAGATTAGAAAATTATTTTAACTATCCCACAAAACAAAAAAATAATACAAACACTGAAATACAAAAAATGAAATATTCCCTAGCTCCTATGTCACCTATCACACACATACATAGTTGATAACAAGTAGATTCACTAATTGTCATCAAATATTTTTGATTGTTAACTTTGTACCAGGGACTGAGTTGAGGATACAAAGGGAACAAAATGATGTGGTTCCTGTCCTGGTTTAGTTTACAGCTAAAAGTGAAAACAGATATGGAACAAATGGGTAGAAATGCCATTAGATTGAATAGTTGATTGATTCTGATTTGTTTTACCAAAAAAATAAAAATAATGAACAATGCTATTTCTGTATATATATACACAATATTCATACATACATAATATATATGCACATATATATTTTATATATTTCTTTCTCCATATGTGTATATATTTATACTTGTATTATGTATATATGAATATATACATACATACATATATATGTGTGTGTGTGTATATATATATTTATGCACAGAGAGAGAAAGGATAGAGATTAAACTGGTGAGGGAAGTGGGGTGGGTAGAGAGGAAAGACTTTACTGCAAAAGTAATACTTAAAGTAGAACTTAATTGACTACGAAATTGGAAATGGGTAAATAAATTCTCCTTTGCAAACAATATGAATGTTTCCTGGGGATCAGAATAAAATAGTGAGGAAAAGTGGCTTCAGAATTAATGAAGTTCTAGCGTTTGAACTCCTTGCCTTTTATTTAATAGCTCACTGATGTGAAGGGAGTTATTTAACTTTTAAAATAGTCTTCTATTTTTTAAAATAGGGACTATCGTATCTACCTTACTGTGTTTTGTAAGTTTTAAATGACAGGTTACTTATATACATTTCACAAAGCATCAGGCTTACAGCAGGTGTTCAGTTCATGTTTATTCCCTTCCACTTTACATCTAGAGACTTTAATGCACAAAAAGCCCTGTGATGAAGCTATGGTAATCAGCATTCCCCCTCTGGGAACATTTCTCCTTTGAACCATATTATACATGGAGGCTTTGAAATCCTCAAGAGTTTGTAAAATGAAATATGTTGTGAATTGTCTACAGAGCAAATCAGGAGCTGCTACATCTTGTATCTCAAATGTGAGTGGTAACAGCAGGAATGCTGGCATTCTCTACAACAAGACTACAGTGAGAAAACAATCTGTGCAGATTAAAATGTAAAAATAAACTTTTAACAATGGTTTAAAACAACTCATTTATCACGTTTCTTTCCCAGAGTTATGCAACTAGGCAGCTGATCAACTGTGCTGGCAGAACTAATTCCTTCAGGATATTTTTGGTCCCTTTACTTCTTGGTAATTACTATATAGATTGGTAGACAGCTATGAGTAAGAAACTTTTTGGAGGGAACAGTCCTTCTGAAGAATGATAAAACTTTACAAATAAGGATAATGTGGGTGAGTGTTCTTGATAGTTGCAAGGAAGAGGAGCTCACTCAAGTGAACCTAAGTAAGGAACTTTTTATTTTCAGGAGATATATGACATGATAAGAGAAATGGTATAGAGAAATCCAAGATTAAGGTCTATAATATGGCTTTTGTGGGGACTAAGACAGGAAGGGACTGAGTCCAAATAGTTCTAAGAATTTTAGCAGCAGGAGTTCATGACTATTCTCTTTGTGAATTCCCCACCAGTGTGGCTGAGCTATTATATGTAGATTTTCTACTCATCGATTGTCTTAGCCTTATCATCCACTTTGAATATATTCTCCCTACATTCCAGATGGGGTGTGTGTGTGTAAAAACAGCTTCCTCATAACTTAGGTTTGCCTTGAGTCACCTTAATATTATTTGTGCCTCACTGCCACCTTTCAGTTTTGTTTGTTTGTCTGTTTGCTTGTTTGCAGAAAGGACTGTGGATAAGGTGATTTATTATTAATTTGTCTAATACATTGAGTAAAGTTCACCACATTTGTGAGACATACTTCTCTGTTTCTTAATGGAAAACTTAATCTGCTAGACTTAAATGTTAGAGTGAACTGTATAGAAATCACAATATCTAGTTAAAGCACAATTGAAAAGAACCAACTTTGATTGGGGTGCAAGAGTCCCATAGAATTATTCAGAGACCTTCAAATAACTTAATTGCTGAAAATTTAATCGTTGAATTCAGCATCAATGTGTCATTTGGAATTGCTGTATTTTTATTTTGATTTAATTTCCTTTTTAGTCAGTAGAGCCATTCTTCCATTATTACTGGGCCCAATTTGCTTTCAAAGAAGCATTATTGGCTGTTGGAAAGAGAATCCTAATATGTTCAGTATTTGATTTGTCATTCTAAATCATATTCACATAGGTCTTGGCGGCAGGTCATAGAAATCAAAGTACCAACTTTTTTTATTTTTCTAATTATTCAAAAGACTCCAATTCTTACACAAATAGACACACACGCACACTTCACAAAGTCAAATTAACCTTAAATTTAAAAAAAAAACATAAGCATTTTAAATTATGAACTTGTTGTACAATATTTGTTTCTGATTATATGTATGTAATTACAGAGAATTTTCAAT
This sequence comes from Papio anubis, assembly GCF_008728515.1. Classification (NCBI taxonomy): domain Eukaryota; kingdom Metazoa; phylum Chordata; class Mammalia; order Primates; family Cercopithecidae; genus Papio; species Papio anubis. The sequence continues at coordinate 34,300,079 of NC_044987.1, read as the reverse complement.
CATTTTATGCATGGAAATTTATGAAAATAATAAACATCTACTTTTTAAAAAATTACTTCATCTCACTTAAAGTGAATATTTAACCCTTTGTTATCAAATTTTAAAAGTTTTCTCTATCTTTTTTTAGTGTGTGTGAGAATGGAGTCTCGCTCCACTGCCCAGGCTGGTGTACAGTGGCGTGATCTCGGCTCACTGCAACCTCTGCCTCCTGGGTTCAAGCAATTCTCCTGCCTCAGTCTCCCGAGTATCTGGAACTACAGGTGCATGCCACCATGCCCAGCTAATTTTTTGTATTTTTAGTAGAGACAGAGTTTCACCGTGTTAGCCAGGATGGTCTCAGTCTCCTGACCTCGTGATCTGCCCACCTCAGCCTCCCAAAGTGCTGGGATTACAGGCGTGAGCTACTGCACCCGGTCTCTAACATATTTCTTAATGCCAGATAAAACTTTCATGTTTGGAAAAATATATATAGTTGCTTTCTTCAGGCCTTACATTTATAAGATCTTTTTCTAAGTTATTGATGCACATGGAAGGAGCCCTCAAATGATGGTGGAGAGACATGAATATATTTCTCTAAATCATAGTGGTAAGAACTGGATAAGAAAATAAGACTTAAAATTTAGTAGTCAGAAGAAAGCAATTACAGTGTAAACCAGCCCCTTGATCAATTTATTCTTGATGCTTGGAAAGGGAAAATAAATTTATTGACTTCCCTTATTTTTAGAATATATATGTATATGTGTGTGTATATATATGTATATATGTATCTGTGTGTATATGTGTGTGTGCAACTGAGAAACCCAAATTGCAATAACCAAAATAGGGAATTCATTTAATTTCATGAGAGAAGGGCAAGATGCTAAATCCCGGGTAGAACTGACATGCAACCAACACTCTCTTTTTTTCATCTCTCCTCTATCTATACTGACTTAATTCTATCTTACTTGGCTTCTTTTCAATAGCAAATTACATCCCTCCATGTAGTAGAAGCTCCAGTGACTGTCAGACATGCAGGGTTTTATTTTATTATTATTATTATTATTATTATTATTATTATTATTACTTGCCACTCAAATACTCAAGCAAGTATTGAGACTCAGACTTCCTGGTCTCTAATTGAAAAATCTCAACCTCACCTGCACATTCACGAATCACTGTGAACAGGACAAAGGGGTAATCAAACTGGCCAAGCTTGGATCAGGTGCCCGTAGCAAGTTAATAACCACAGCCAGGAAGATATAACCTATTCAGGAATATAGTGGCTCCTATTCAACTCACATCATCATAGAATATTGGAAGAAACATGTCTCAAATGAAGCAATGAAAAAATAGTTGCTATTTTAAGAAGACAAGGAACAGATATGAAGTATGGTTGGCAAAGATGTTGAAGGCAAAAATGTAAATACCCATTATTTAGACATACGAAAATGATCAGCTAAGCTTTTCCAACTCATTAGTCCAGCCAAATTCTCAAGGCTTACTGGACAGGAGTTCTTAACTCCAACAATGATTATTACTAAAAGTGTCAGGTAGAATGGCCATTTGAAATACGCAACAACAGGTATTTCACAGATGTTTGCTGATCAGAACAAGACCCACAGTCCATCAGGAAAAAGACTCAGCTCTGCTGGGAGTACCAGCATATACAGGTTGAATGTAATTCGCCTTAATGCTGGGGAAGTTGCCACTGAATATAGTATGTTTGACAGCATGACTCTGCATGCCATTTTTCAGACATTTTCGTCAAATATACTCTAATCCTCAGAAGGACAAGTCACATGAGAAAAATCAGAGTAAAGAAAGGTCCATTCTTGACTTTTTTTAATGTGCATAAAATCTCCTAGAGAAACTATCAAAATATGAAGTTCATAGCCCTACCTTCAAAAATATTCATCATCAGGCTTAGAGTTGAACTCTGTTGCCTGAAATTTTAGTAAATTGTCCAGATTTTTCTGGTGTTTTGGCTCTCTGTTCTGTAATGTGCTTGGAGAAACACCGCTCTAAATTGCATTCCACTTAGGGAAAAGCACCCTAGCTCTTCAAAAGTAATTGGAATAAATAAGAAAATCAACAACCATAAAGACAAAGAAGGAGAGTAATGTGCTTTCAGCTTGAAGGCTTCTGTTTATGAGAAATTAGGGTAACTTAAGGTTATCTTCTAATGGCATGTAATTCTAAAGTAAGGCAGCCACATTAGCCAGTAGAGACAGGTCTGAGGAAAGAAACGAAGACACACATTGAGTGTTTCCTGAGCTATATTCAGCTCCATAGTAGGGGCAATCAAAAGATCAAAGAGCTACCTTGACTGAAGAGACAAGCCTGATATTTTGATCTTCAACTATGTGTCTTATGGGACTGTTTCCCTTCCCTTTCAGCATCAAACTCTGCCTAACAAAAGAAGTTTCAAGCTAAGCTGAACAAGATTTGAGATACTAAAACGTGCAACTCATATAAACCATGTAGCCATGTCAGATAGTCAATGATTAATGTAGTACATATAGTATAACTGGACTCTAATACTCTGTGATTGAATTTTCTCAACACAGTGACGTCAGGAAAAGAGCTCTGGACATAAGGTCAGAAAATCCCTATTTTTGCAACATTTTTACCAGCAGCTTTCAACAGGACCTTGGGCCAGTTATTTGACTTCTTTGACTCTCAGTTATCTCATTTCTAAAAGAAGAATGGTAAATTATGTCCGCTAAGGCAGTGGGTGGTTACCAATCATTTTGGCACCAGGGTCCAATTTCATGGAAGATATTTTTTCCACAGACACAGAGGGATAGTTTCAGGATGAAAGTTTTCCACCTCAGACCATCAGGCATTATATTCTCGTAAGGAGTGTGCAACCTACCTCCCTTGCATGTACAGTTCACAACAGGGTTCACACTCCTATGAGAATCTAATGCTGCCACTGATCTGAGAAGAGGTGGAGGTCAGGCAGTAATGCTCACTTGCCGGCCTCTCACTTCCTGTTGTGCAGCCCGGTTCCTGACAGGCCACAGGCTGCTACAGGTTTATGGCCTGGAGGGGTGCAGAACACTGAGCGAGGCTCACCTTTAGCTCTAACATAATAATCCCATGAAATGTAAAGCAAAACATAACCACTGAATATGATCATCTGTTAAAGAGAAAGATACCTAAAGAGCTTTCTCATATGTCCTTATATCATCACTTTCAGTGTGATGATAAAATTTAAAAAACCAGTTATAATTTCTTGCAGTATAGCTCAAATTAGGTAAAATAATTTGAAGCCTCTTTTTCAACTCTTTTTTTTTTTTTTTTTTTTTGTATTCTTAATATATAGTTCAGATGTCAGCAACCTCTTGGGGCCTGAAAGTGAGGCCTAAGAATGCCTTTGGCCATAATGGAAATTATTTGAGTAACACCAGAAGGCTGTATCTGGGCAAAATTACCTCCCAAATACTATCAGAAGCACCCATCCTTTGGGTCATTTTTAACGATTATGGCAATAAAAGAAGGTCTTTTTTGCAATTTATAAATGTAATCTGGAAGAGAAGACAGACTATATGGATCTGATCCGACTCATATTAGTCAATAGTATCAGTAACTCTTTGCTATTATTCAGAGGCAGATGTAGATTTGAAGAGCCTAAAATGTACAACCTTGGTACCTTCCTTAAATACATGTACTCTAGAACGTAAAGTATAATAAAAAGTAAATAAAAATAAAAAGAATACTAAAGTATTAATATAAAAGTGGGTTCTACAAATAGTATTTTATTTAGAAAGATAAAAAAAATCTAAATGAATTACTGGAGCTTTGGAGATTGAAGTTCCTTTCTCCTAAGATCTCTTTGGACAATTTAATAGAAGTAATTATATAGAAATATTTTCCAAATTTGGCCTTCCATTCCAACACCCTATGACCCTGAGTAAATGCCAGCACTCACACGAACCCATGCATGTAAGAGGCTTAGGTTTAATAAGCATCATGATCAATCAGGTGTTATTGAGTCATCAGATTAACAGAAAGGGCAATCAGGCAAGAGAAAGAAAGAAAGGGTATTCAGTTAGGAAAAGAAAAAGTCAAATTGTCCCTCTTTGCAGATGACATGATTGTATATTTAGAAAATCCCATCATCTTAGCCCAAAATCGCCTTCAGCTGATAAGCAACTCGTGCAAAGTCTCAGGATACAAAAATTAATGTGCAAAATCACAAGCATTCTTATACACCAGTAACAGACAAACAGAGAGCCAAATCAGGAATGAACTTCCATTCACAATTGTCAAAGAGAATCAAATACCTAGGAATCCAACTTCCAAGGGATGTAAAGGACCTCAAGGAGCAGAACCAGAACCACTGCTCAGTGAAATAAAAAGAGACACAAACAAATGGAAGAACATACCATGCTCATGGATAGGAAGAATCATATCGTGAAAATGGCCATACTGCCCAAGGTAATTTATAGGTTCAATACCATCCCCATCAAGCTACCAATGAGTTTCTTCACAGAATTGGAAACTGCTTTAAAGTTCATATGGAACCGAAAAAGAGCCCACATTGCCAAGACAATCCTAAGTCAAAAGAACAAAGCTGGAGGGATCACACTACCTGACTTCAAACTAGACTACAAGGCTACAATAACCAAAACAGCATGGTACTGGTACCAAAACAGAGATATAGACTAAATGGAACAGAACAGGAGTCCCTCAGAAATAATACCTCACACATCTACAGCCATCTGATCTTGGACAAACCCTTTGAGAAAAACAAGAATGGGGGAGACTCTCTATTTAATAAATGCTGCTGAAATTGGCTAGCCGTAAGTAGAAAAGCTGAAACTGATCCTTTCCCTTACTCCTTATACAAAATTAATTCACGATAGATTAGGAGACTTTACCTAGACCTAATACCATAAAAAGCCTAGAAGAAAACTCTAGGTAATAACACTATCTAGACATAGGCATGGGCAAGGATTTCGTGTCTAAAACACCAAAAGCAATGGCAACAAAAGCCAAAATTGACAAATGGGATCTTAATTAAACTAAAGAGCTTCTGCACAGCAAAAAAGAAACTACCATCCGAGTGAACAGGCAACCTACAAAATGGGGAGAAAATTTTGCAATCTACTCATCTGACAAAGGGCCATTATCCAGAACCTACAAAGAACTCAAAACAAGTATAAGAAAAACAACCCCATCAAAAGTGGGCAAAAGATATGAACAGACATTTCAAAAAAAAGAAGACATCCATACAGCCAACAGACACATGAAAAAATGCTCATCATCACTGGCCATCAGAGAAATGCAATCAAACCACAATGAGATACCATCTCACACCCAGTTAGAATGGCAATCATTAAAAGTCAGGAAACAACAGGTGCTGAGAGGATGTGAGAAATAGGAACACTTTTACACTGTTGGTGGATTGTAAACTAGTTCAACCATTGTGCAAAAACAGTGTGGCGATTCCTCAAGGATCTAGAACTAGAAATTCCATTTCACCCAGCCATCCCATTACTGGCATATACCCAAAGGATTATAAATCATGCTGCTATAAAGACACACATGCACACGCATGTTTATTGTGGCACTATTCACAATAGCAAAGACTTAGAATCAGCCCAAATGTCCATCAACAGTGACAGACTGGATTAAGAAATGTGGCACATATACACCATGGAATACTATGCTGCCATAAAAAGGATGAGTTTGTGTCCTTTGTAGGGACATGGATGCAGCTGGAAACCATCATTCTCAGCAAAATATCGCAAGAACAGAAAACCAAACACCGTATGTTCTCACTCATAGGTAGGAACTGAACAATGAGATCACATGGACTCGGGAAGGGGAACATCACACACTGGGGCCTATCATGGGGAGGGGGGAGAGGGGAGGGGTGAGGGATTGCATTGGGAGTTATACCTGATGTAAATGATGAGTTGATAGGTGCTGACGAGTTGATGGGTGCAGCACAGCAAGATGGCACAAGTATACATATGTAACACACCTGCACGTTATGCACATGTACACTAGAACTTAAAGTATATATATAAAAAAAGTAACAACAATACCAAATCAATTTTAAGAATAGGTAGGGAAATCAGAAATTAAATTTGAGGACTGCTTCACAAGAGAAGTCACAGATAGCTTCTAAACAGGATGCCTGGAGTCTTCCTATGGGGCTTACAAGTAAGAGAGCATTAAAGATAAACTTCACACCATTAAAAACATTTGGCTGAGGTTATAGGTATCACCAGCAGACCACATCCTGCTATTCAAGTAGCTGGTAGAGACACCACGGGGGAAAAAGTTGACATGAAGAGGAAGTAAAAGAAAGGAACCTGGCAAGTATAGTATGGAGGGGCATGGGGAAATATTTTAAAAGAAGCAGAGGAAACAAACATTATTGAGAAAGAGAGAAGTGCTTAAACATTTGTTTTGGGTGACATAATAGTGCTAACCATTCAATTCACTTGCTATTTGTCAAGTTCTTGATGTGCAGCAAATTTCAGACTAGAAGGTCATTGAAGGAGTTAGCCTCTTAGAATAGGACATTGTATTGATGATAATTCCCTTCCATGCCCTCAGTAAACAGATTAGAAAAATGAAACCCAGAGGTTTCATTTGTCTGAGGTTTTCTGACCTGTCAGAGATGGTACAGACTAGACATTTAGTGAAGCCAGGTCTAGAATCCAAATCTCTGTGATAAGTACTTTAGTGATTTTTTTCTGCTTTGCCAAAAACTTAAAAAAAAAAAAACAAAACAACAAATACCACAACGAGCAAAGATAACCTTTCTGTCTTATGTGAGGTTAAACATTTTCCATCTAAACATATCCATATGCTTTCTTCAAAACTTATTTCAAAAGTTACATAACAAATAAATAGATAAATATTAAACAAATACATGAAATGTTTTTCTCGCCAAAGGTAGCCCTTTTTACCCCTTTCCATGTCCAGTGTATATGACCTTCATATCTTATAGAATTTATCTTACTCTATTTGGATTTCTTCTTCTTTCCTCTCATTCCACACACATATGCAAAATAATTGTACAGAGGACTACATATGCACAAAGATGTATCCATGCTCGTATGGTCACAAGCATAGACACCCCCAAACACATGCACAGTCTCCTCAGAGAAGCATCTGTGCCAAATCATAGCCGTTTTCTATGTGGTACTTTACACATAGGGGGCTTCCAAAAATTAATTTTCGGAGAAAATTTGCTCCAAGGCTATGTGATGGCACTAGCAATAGAATCCACCAGGCCTCAGTTATTACAGTGTTTTCTAATAGGTAAAAGCCATATCCAGTCTCATTGTTTCAGCTACCACCCCTAAATCACTGTAAGTGTTTTCCCCTGTCTAGAACTCATCCTGAGCTTCATTCTCTCATTTATACTGTGTGATCAGATACTTTCTTCTGAATATCTTGTAGGTACTTCAAACTCAATACCTCCAAATTGAAATTCATCAGCTTTTCTACTTTAACTGTGTTCTTTTTACTTTTATTGACATTGCCCAATTCCCCAAGCTGCAAATTATAGTGTTGTTATTGGCACTGCCCATGCCCTTATTCCTGTACCTCATTGTCTGCCAACTTTTGCCAATTCAGTTATTAATTGTTTTTACCCATCTAGTGCCCTTTGTGTGTTTTTATTACTATTATTAAAGCTCAGGCCTTTATCTCGTATTACTGAAGTAATGTAATTGATTTATTTGTCTCTGTTCCAGTTTCACTATATACATCTCAGTATAATGCACCTGCCCTATTCAAAACCACTGTAGCTCCAAATTATTTGCAGATTAAAGACTAAATGTGTTACTCTGATAATCAAGGCTCTCTATTTTTTGGATTCCACCTGTTTTTCGTTCCATCATTATATTTCCAAATTTAATTTCAAATATCACTTCCCTTCACATATTAAGGTGTTAGAAAAACTGATATTCCTATTAATGGTCATTTACCATCTCTTTGTCATTTTTTTTTTATATATATATAGCTCCATTTACTCTCTCCTATCTTTTTCCCACTGACCCAAACCCTCATTATTCTTATGATCTCCTCAAATGTGCATGTATTAGTCAGTTTCCACACTGCTGTAAAGAATACTTGAGACTGGTAATTCGTAAAGTAAACAGACTTAATTGACTCACAGTTTCACATGGCTGGGAAGGCCTCAGGAAACTTACAATCGTGGCAGAAGGCAAAAGGGAGGCAAGGTACATCTTACATGGCAGCAGGAGAGAGAGAGGGATCATGGAAAACTGCCACTTTAAAAGTCATCAGATTTCATGAGAATTCCCTCACTATCATGAGAGCAGCATGGGGGAAACTGCCCCCATGATTCAATCACCTTCCACCAGGTCCCTGTTTTGACATGTGGGGATTACCATTTCAGATGAGATTTTGGTGGGGACACAGAGCCAAACCGTATCATTCCTACCCTGACCCCTCCCAAATCTCACATTCTTTTCACATTTCAAAACCAATCATACTTTCTCAACAGTACCCAAAATCTTATTCTAGCATTAATTCAAAAGTCCAAGTCCAAAGTCTCATCTGAAGCAAGAATAGTCCTTTCCACCTATGAGCCTGTAAAATCAAAAACAAATTAGTTACTTCCAAGATACAGGCATTGGGTAAATGTTCCCATTCCAAATGGGATAAATCAGCGAAAACAAAGAGGCCACAGGTGACATGCAAGTACAAAACCCAGCAAGGCACTCATTAAATCTTAAAGCTCTAAAACAATCTCCTTGACTCCATATCTCACATATTGGGCATGATGATGGAAGGCATAGGCTCCCAAGGACTTGGGCAGCTCTGCTTCTGTGGCTCTGCAGGGTGCAGCCCCTCCAGCTGCTTTCATGGGCTGGCGTTGAATGCCTATGGCTTTTCCAGGTGCTCAGTGCAAGCTGTGGATCCACCATTCTGGGGTCTGGAGGATGGTAGCCATCTTCTTACAGCTCCACTAGACAATACACCAGTGGTGACATTGTGTGGAGGCTCTAAGCCCACATTTCCGCCCTGCCTTGCCCTAGTAGAGGTTCTCCATTAGGGTTCTTCCCCTGCAGCAGACTTCTGCTTGGATATCTAGGTGTTTCCATATGTCTTTGAAATCTAGGAAGAAGTTGCCAAGCCTGAATTCTTGCCTTCTGAACACATGTAGGCCTAACACCACATGGAATTTGCCAATGCTTGGGGTTTGCACCTCTGAAGCAATGGCCTGAGCTGTATGTTGACCCCTTTTAGCCATGACTGGAGTTGGCGCAGCTAGGACACAGGACACCATGTCTTGAGACTGCACAGAGCAGTAGGGCCCCAGGCTGGCCATGAAACCATTTTTCCCTCCTAGGCCTCCAGGCCTGTGATGAGAGGGGCTGCTATGAAGATCTCTGAAATGCTGTGGAGACATTTTTCCCATTGCCCTTGTTATTAACACTCGGCTCCTTGTTATTTATGCAAATTTCTCAGTCAGGTTTAATTTCTCAAAAAAAAATGGGGTTTTTCTTTTCTACCACAAGAAAAGGCCTCAGGAAACTTACAATTATGGTGGAAGGAGAAGCAAGCATGTCTTACATGTTGGCAGGAGAGATGAGAGAGAGAACAGGGGAAACTGCCACTTTTAAAACTATGAAATGTTGTGAGAACTCTCTTAGTGTCATGAGAACAGCATGGGGGCATCTACCTCCATGATCCAATCACCTCCCACCAGGTCCCTCTCTTGACATATGCATATTACCATTTGAGATGTGATTTTGGTGGGGACAAGAGACAAACCATATCAGTGCATAATACTTAATACCTCATTCGTGGCAGTGATCAATTCTTATCTTTCATCACAGTAATTTGATAGAAAGCTTTTCTCTCATATTTGAGTATACAGTATGTTGTTTCTCTCTTTAAGAATATAGTTGCTGAGTGCTTGAGAGCACAACTGATTAATCTTTTGTTACTCCCACAATTTTTGGCAAAATTCCATGCATATTATAGATATTCAATAAATATTAGACTTTATAAATGAATATTTGGCAATTATAAGGAAATGTTTATACCTTTTCTTATTTAAAAAATTAAACACATCTAAAATGGGAACTATTCATCTTTTTTTAGAACAATTAGTAACTGTACTACTAGTGTTGATTAACATTTTCAATAATTATTACTTTAAATGATATTGAACATGCATGTAATCTAGTCCTCAGGGGAAGACTAGGATTTCATCAAAATGATAGAGTCTAAGTGTACTACTTATTTCAGTACATTGAAAAATTTAACAGTCATCAAACAGACATTAACAAGCAAACCACGGTGATTTTCAGTGTAACATCTCCAGGATTAAGAAACAAACTGTAACATTCATTTGATGCTTAAAGACTATTCTTTATTTCTAAGGTGTGATGGGAGAATATGAGCCGAAAATTGAGGTCCATTTTCCTTTCATGGTTACAGCTGCTAAAGGAACAACTGTTAAGATGGAATGCTTTGCACTTGGCAAGTAAGTACATGTTCTTCCATAATTAAACACAATTGCTTATTAAAATGTGACATATCTTATTTTGGGATCACTTATTTTGCTAGCTGTCATTTCCCCAGATGTTCCATGGTGGCTATTTATTTTTTAAAAGAAGTTCAAATCAGAATTGATGAAGTAATCAGTTAAAATTATCTTCTAGGCATTTTCACGGACAGCAATTTCTATAATTCTGCTATTTTAACATAAAGAAAACTTCTTTAATGAATAAAAAGCTTTACAGCTTTACCTATATATCTTAAAATTTAAATGTCATCTTTAAATTTCATTCAGCTATTATGTAAATAAAGAGGATAGAAAGGCAAAGTACTATCTGCTCCTCATGTATAGGATGTAGATTCTTATATGACATAATAAGACAGAAGATAAAAATTGTAAGGATAATAGTTACATAGTGATCCTATGTATTACTTTAGTATATCCTGAAATCATAACTTAATAGCACCAGCTATCAATATGTACAAGGAATCATTTCTCAAATGAGAGAGAGAATTTATATCACACCCTAAAGCCTGCCATACTTAACGATTCTATTTCTGAGGGTTTACAGCCCAGGATATATAGTCGCTTGTCAATGATGTTTACAGTATAGGTACTGAGATCAGAGGCAGAAGTCGAATTTTGATTATATTTGATTATCGTATTATGATTTACTTTAAACGGAGTGTTGTGTTCTTTGTATTTTAGGATGATAAGACCTCAGGGTTCTTTCTGGACTCTATAATTATAATTTGCATAAATGTATCTCTATCACAGTTACTAATCATTTACCTTCAGTTGCAGTGAGCAAACCCCCACAATCTAACTATAAAGTACTTGGAGATAAAGCCAGCTACACAAATGTGATTATTAAAGTAGGTTTAGCCTTAGGGTGAGGAAAATATTAGTAAATATGAAAAAAAATCAGCTAGCTAAGGGAGATTTAGGGAATGAACATAGTAAACACCATGTGTTTTAATATCAAGAATGATTAAGACATATGTGAATTCTACTTTAAGTAGAAGCAACATCATAATAGACTATAAGCAAAATGAATTATTGTGTGACCCATCTTTAAGCAAAAGATAGCCATAAGTAGAAATAAATTTCAAAATGTAAAATGTATCTAAGAGGTATTTGGGCAGATATCTGAGGAACACTTCTATACCTAAAGATATTAGTTAAGTGCTTAAGATTGAATAATAGTTAAAAGTCTGCTTTGTCACCATCTGCTGTTGTGTGTCAAGTAGGTCTGAAAATGTCCCAAGTAAGCAGCTCAATTCTGATAAATGCAAAAATAATATATTCTGGCTTGAGGACAAGGGTTTTAGTGTATCCTGTAGTTAAATAATTCTTCAGTGCCAGAATTTATACTAAGGCTACAAACAAAGGGAGGTCATACTGTAAAACAAATTAGAAAACTAGACTTACAGGAAAAAAACAATATAAATATTTCCCCAGGCAAACTTACTTAATAAGTTAGATGTGGTTGCTTTTGGAAGTCGTGAAATATGTTTAGTAAATTGATGCTTAAAGTCTCTTTCATTCTAGGTAAGACCCAACAGCCAAATCACTAAATCACTTATGTTCTTTTAATATTTTATTTTTTTCAACTTCTCTACTCCTTTGCTACCAACTCTCAAAGGTAAATTAATAAAAGGGAATGTGAAGAAGACAGTTTCAGTCAAGAAGGTCTCTGTTTATCACTTGGTATCCTTTCTAAGAAATGTCACAATTATGGAAAAAAGAAACATGAAGAGATCTACCTATACCTAAAGACCACCCTGCCACCCTTATGAAAATAAACAAGATCAAAGAAATAACATCTTGATGTGTGTTCATCCCTTTACAGCATATTATCTTGTGGTGTGGATCACCATTTCATCCCAACATGATCACAGCAAACTGCAAATTAATTCCTCAGCATCCGTGTGGCTCCTGCAGCTCACCTGAGCTTCTTCTCTCACTTCAGCGAGCACATGGTGCTCTTGTGGGCCTTTGTCTGTTACAAAAACTTTAGTATCTGTCCCTGGATATCATCAGGATCTTACCACTCAGGCTGTTTTTCCCCTCACTGTGTCCTAACCAAACATTACTCATAGAGTATGATAACCAAATTCTGGAATGGAGCACGTCAAGCCTTTTTTTTTTTTTTGCCTTGTGGCCTTTACACTTGCATTTCTTATGCTGGGATTTCTTTCCCCCTGTTCTTTCCATGGGGACTCTCACCTATCCTCTGGCCTCAATTTCAATATCACCCCTGAAACAGGCTGTCTATGAATGACCATCTCATCTAACTTACACCCATTATTCTCTGTCTATATACCTTTTTATCCCTTTTTTATAGTCCTTAACACAATTTTAAGTTTTCCACCTAAGTGTTTCTCCACTTAAAACCATTTATCTGTGTCAGGATCCCAGATGTAAACAGGATCCAACACAGATGTTTCAATAGAATTTAGTAAAGTGATGAGCTGAAGATCTCTGAGCAGGTTAAGAAGAACAAGAAGAAAAACTAAGACATGTATAAACTGCTGATAGCAATAACTCATTGTCATACATAATCCTGAAGGAGCAAGGGGGAGGAGAGAGTGTTTCCAGAACCAGGGAAAACTGAAGTGGGCCAGGGATCAACCAACGGGAGCTGTAATGACTGTTGCTATGAATAGACACAGCTTTTATATAAGAACACAGCTGAAGAAAGCATTAGGAAATTTATATCCTGATTTCTTTTTCCTCTTGCCTTCTCATGTCTTCTGGTGGCTCTCATGGCTGGAGTCAAACAGAAGCCACTCTGCAAGCCTGGGGATGCAATTGTCAGTTCACAAGGCAAGGCAGAGGGTCTGCAGGGAACAAGAAGGTGACAGGCAAGAGAGGAAAATAGAATGGCCAGCGCTTTCCCCACTCTTAGGCTTTAATCCCCAAGAAGGCAGAAATCATGACTGTATTCTTCACTTACATATGCCTAGTGCCTACCACAGCACCTGGCACATAGCATTCAGGAAGTAGGAATGAGTGAACTGAAAAATATTCCATTTGCTTAATCCAATCAACTCTTTATTATTAACAGTTAATCAAAAATAAATAAGCTATTTATGCCTTATCCTGTCCCCCCCCCCAAATACATCATATGTACTGTGCACCTGTATCTCCTGCTCTCTCATATTCTCTTATTTATATCCAAATTACATTGCTATATTTGCCTCTGCCTTTTCCTACCTATTCTTGCCTCACTCTATCATTTATCTTTGTTATCTTAGACCTATAATTCTCCAACTCTATTTTTTATTATTATGATAAGAACACTTATCATGACATCTATCTTCTTAATAAACTTGTAAGTGCTCAATACAATATTACTGACTATAGGTACAAGGTTGACAGCAGCAAATCTCTAGAACTTATTTATTTTGTGTAACTGAAGCTTTATTTTTATTTTATTCTCAAAGCATATTTTCATGTCCGAGTTGTACTTACTGTTTAACATGACAACTAAAAAACCTTTCTTGATCTACTGCCTCTAAAGAAGGATTTGTTTGTTGGCTTTTTTGATGATAAGGATGAGAGAGATTTATCATATCTATAGAAGCTAGGGCAAAGGATGGAGTGAAAAATAATTATATATCACAAAGTATAATATTTTATATAATAATAGCTTGAGGGACAAAAAAGATCGTAAGTACAAAATCTTGCTATTTTCATTTTTTATTATTATTATTATACTTTAAGTTCTAGGGTACATGTGCATAACGTGCAGGTTTGTTACATATGTATACTTGTGCCATGTTGCTGTGCTGCACCCATCAACTCGTCAGCACCCATCAACTCGTCATTTACATCAGCTATAACTCCCAATGCAATCCCTCCCCCCTCCCCCTCCCCATGATAGGCCCCGGTGTGTGATGTTCCCTTTCCCGAGTCCAAGTGATCTCATTGTTCAGTTCCCACCTATGAGTGAGAACATGCAGTGTTTGGTTTTCTGTTCTTGTGATAGTTTGCTAAGAATGATGGTTTCCAGCTGCATCCATGTCCCTACAAAGGACACAAACTCATCCTTTTTTATGGCTGCATAGTATTCCATGGTGTATATGTGCCACATTTTCTTAATCCAGTCTGTCACTGATGGACATTTGGGTTGATTCCAAGTCTTTGCTATTGTGAATAGTGCTGCAATAAACATACGTGTGCATGTGTCTTTATAGCAGCATGATTTATAATCCTTTGGGTATATACCCAGTAAAGGGATGGCTGGGTCAAATGGTACGTCTAGTTCTAGATCCTTGAGGAACCGCCATACTGTTTTCCATAATGGTTGAACTAGTTTACAATCCCACCAACAGTGTAAAAGTGTTCCTATTTCTCCACATCCTCTCCAGCACCTGTTGTTTCCTGACTTTTTAATGATTGCCATTCTAACTGGTGTGAGATGGTATCTCATTGTGGTTTTGATTTGCATTTCTCTGATGGCCAGTGATGATGAGCATTTTTTCATGTGTCTGTTGGCTGTATGGATGTCTTCTTTTGAGAAATGTCTGTTCATATCTTTTGCCCACTTTTTGATGGGGTTGTTTTTTTCTTGTAAATTTGTTTGAGTTCTTTGTAGGTTCTGGATATTAGCCCTTTGTCAGATGAGTAGATTGCAAAAATTTTCTCCCATTTTGTAGGTTGCCTGTTCACTCTGATGGTAGTTTCTTTTGCTGTGCAGAAGCTCTTTAGTTTAATGAGATCCCATTTGTCAATTTTGGCTTTTGCTGCCATTGCTTTTGGTGTTTTAGACATGAAGTCTTTGCCCATGCCTATGTCCTGAATGGTACTACCTAGGTTTCCTCTAGGGTTTTTATGGTATTAGGTCTAACATTTAAGTCTCTAATCCATCTTGAATTAATTTTCGTATAAGGAGTAAGGAAAGGATCCAGTTTCAGCTTTCTACTTATGGCTAGCCAATTTTCCCAGCACCATTTATTAAATAGGGAATCCTTTCCCCGTTTCTTGTTTCTCTCAGGTTTGTCAAAGATCAGATGGCTGTAGATGTGTGGTATTATTTCTGAGGGCTCTGTTCTGTTCCATTGGTCTATATCTCTGTTTTGGTACCAGTACCATGCTGTTTTGGTTACTGTAGCCTTGTAGTATAGTTTGAAGTCAGGTAGCATGATGCCTCCAGCTTTGTTCTTTTGACTTAGGATTGTCTTGGAGATGCGGGCTCTTTTTTGGTTCCATATGAACTTTAAAGCAGTTTTTTCCAATTCTGTGAAGAAACTCATTGGTAGCTTGATGGGCATAGCATTGAATGTATAAATAACCTTGGGCAGTATGGCCATTTTCACGATATTGATTCTTCCTATCCATGAGCATGGTATGTTCTTCCATTTGTTTGTGTCCTCTTTTATTTCACTGAGCAGTGGTTTCTAGTTCTCCTTGAAGAGGTCCTTTACATCCCTTGTCAGTTGGATTCCTAGGTATTTGATTCTCTTTGAAGCAATTGTGAATGGAAGTTCATTCCTGATTTGGCTCTCTGTTTGTCTGTTACTGGTGTATAAGAATGCTTGTGATTTTTGCACATTAATTTTGTATCTTGAGACTTTGCTGAAGTTGCTTATCAGCTTAAGGAGATTTGGGGCTGAGACAATGGGATTTTCTAAATATACAATCATGTCATCTGCAAAGAGGGACAATTTGACTTATTCTTTTCCTAACTGAATACCCTTGATTTCTTTCTCTTGCCTGATTGCCCTAGCCAGAACTTCCAACACTATGTTGAATAGGAGTGGTGAGAGAGGGCATCCCTGTCTTGTGCCAGTTTTCAAAGGGAATTTTTCCAGTTTTTGCCCATTCAGTATGATATTGGCTGTGGGTTTGTCATAAATAGCTCTTATTATTTTGAGGTACGTTCCATCAATACCGAATTTATTGAGTGTTTTTAGCATGAAGGGCTGTTGAATTTTGTCAAAAGCCTTTTCTGCATCTATTGAGATAATCATGTGGTTCTTGTCTTTGGTTCTGTTTATATGCTGGATTATGTTTATTGATTTACGAATGTTGAACCAGCCTTGCATCCCAGGGATGAAGCCCACTTGATCATGGTGGATAGGCTTTTTGATGTGCTGCTGAATCCGGTTTGCCAGTATTTTATTGAGGATTTTTGCATCGATGTTCATCAGGGATATTGGTCTAAAATTCTCTTTTTTTGTTGTGTCTCTGCCAGGCTTTGGTATCAGGATGATGTTGGCCTCATAAAATGAGTTAGGGAGGATTCCCTCTTTTTCTATTGATTGGAATAGTTTCAGAAGGAATGGCACCAGCTCCTCCTTGTACCTCTGGTAGAATTCAGCTGTGAATCCACCTGGTCCTGGACTTTTTTTGGTTGGTAGGCTATTAATTATTGCCTCAATTTCAGACCTGCTATTGGTCTATT